>NC_139679.1:108647048-109847048 GCF_964106915.1 Podarcis gaigeae
AGTGATTTCTCCAAAGCAGCTCTTTATTTGTAAGCTGGAACAGAACTGAACAGCAAACAGCTCAGCCGGCCTGCTTTTATAGGCAGCCGGCTGTCAACATTGTAGCAACAACAACCCAGGGTTTCCCGCCTAAAGTAACTGACGTGGACCTGAGTGAAAACTACGTACACGGCACTCCTTTTGGCCTGGGTCAGAACTTCAAGACATAACATATTCCTTGCCTCGTTTCAACTTTCAACAGGAGTCCTTTCCCCTGCTACTTCTGAAGACATGAACTATGAAAAATAAAAAGGTTAATTAAAGTTCAATTAGAAGGTAATTAGAGAGAACAAGAAAGATAACAATGTGATAATACAGTCATACCTCGGGTTACAGCCGCTTCAGGTTGCGTTTTTTCGGGTTACGGACGCGCCAAAATCCGGAAGTACCGGAATGCGTTACTTCTGGGTTTTGCTGCTCGCGCATGCGCAGAAACACTAAATCACGCTTTGCACACGCGCAGAAGCACTGAATTGCAACCTGCGCGTGCGCAGATGCGGCACTGCAGGTTGCGAACGTGCATCCCGCACAGATCATATTTGCAACCCGAGCGTCCACTGTATACTACTATATATAAGCAGCAGAATGCAATAAGTGAAACCAGAAACAAACCAGAGATGGAAATGGAGGGAAGCCAAGGGGGAGAGGGGAATTTACAAAACAATTGTTTGGTTAAGTTGAATAATGTATGATATATGTATGAAAACTAATAAAAACTGATTTAAAAAGAAAAGAAAGGTTCCTCCTTTGCACGCCCACCCTAAAGTGCTTGCCTTGCATAGCTTAGTTTTCTAGGTGCCTAGAATTTTGAGCCCGCCCTCCAAAGCTGGCTGACAGATGCTCCAGGTGAGCCAACAGAGCTCACCGGCCCTTTCTACCGCCTGCAAAAATTGAAAGATAAGGAAATAAAACTGGGTGTCATCAGCATACCGATGACCAAGACTTCCCCCCAGCTGAAACTCACTGGAACTCAGTTCCGGCCCCTCTCAGATGGACGCCAGTGCCATTATAAGAGAACAAGGGAGGTGTTCATGGTGAGTCCTGCACTTAATCATTCTATTGCATTACATTACATTGCATGAAGGAGCGTCTCCACCCCCATCGTTCAGCCCGGACACTGAGGTCCAGCGCCGAGGGCCTTCTGGCAGTTCCCTCACTGCAAGAAGTGAGGTTACAGGGAACCAGGCAGAGGGCCTTCTCGGTAGTGGCACCTACCCTGTGGAATGCCTTCCCATCAGATGTCAAGGAAATAAATTATTATTATTATTGTTATTATTGTTGTTGTTGTTATTATTATTATTATTATTATTATTATTATTACAGTGGACCCTTGGGTTACGTTACCTTTGGGTAGCGTAACTTTTGGGTTGCGAATGCCACAAACCAGGAAGTGTATACTTATGGGTTTTGCCGCGTGCGCAGAAATGGCGCCTCATGTTGCAGACTTTTTGGGGTATGTAAGGACCCCCAGAACAAATTAGTTCATATCCGGCTGGTCCACTGTACAGTGGTACCTCGGGTTAAGAACTTAATTTGTTCTGGAGGTCCGGTCTTAACCTGAAACTTTTCTTAACCTGAAGCATCGCTTTAGTTAATGGTGCCTCCCACCGCCGCCGTGCGATTTCTGTTCTCATCCTGAAGCAAAGTTCTTAATCCGAGGTACTATTTCTGGGTTAGCGGAGTCCGCAACCTGAAGCGTCTGTAACCTGAAGTGTCTGTAAACCAAGATAGCACTGTATTATTGTTGTTTAGTCGCTTAGTGGTGTCCGACTCTTTGTGACCCCGTGGACCAGAGCACGCCAGGCACTCCTGTCTTCCACTGCCTCCCGTAGTTTGGTCAAACTCATGCTGGTAGCTTCGAGAACACTGTCCAGCCATCTCGTCCTCTGTCGTCCCCTTCTCCTTGTGCCCTCCATCTTTCCCAGCATCAGGGTCTTTTCCAGGGAGTCTTCTCATGAGGTGGCCAAAGTATTGGAGCCTCAGCTTCACGATCTGTCCTTCCAGTGACCACTCAGGGCTGATTTCCTTCAGAATGGATAGGTTTGATCTTCTTGCAGTCCATGGGACTCTCAAGAGTCTCCTCCAACACCATAATTCAAAAGCATCAATTCTTCAGTGATCAACCTTCTTTATGGTCCAGCTCTTACTTCCATACATCACTACTGGGAAAACCATAGCTTTAATTATACGGACCTTTGTTGGCAAGGTGATGTCTCTGCTTTTTAAGATGCTGTCTAGGTTTGTCATTGCTTTTCTCTCAAGAAGCAGGCATCTTTTAATTTCGTGGCTGCTGTCACCATCTGCAGTGATCATGGAGCACAAGAAAGTAAAATTTCTCACTGCGTCCATTTCCCCCCCTTCTATTTGCCAGGAGGTGATGGGCCCAGTGGCCATGATCTTCGTTTTTTTGATGTTGAGCTTCAGACCATATTTTGCGCTCTCCTCTTTCACCCTCATTAAAAGGTTCTTTAATTCCTCCTCACTTTCTGCCATCAAGGTTGTGTCATCTGCATATCTGAGGTTGTTGATATTTCTTCCAGCAATCTTAATTCCATCTTGGGATTCCTCCAGCCCAGACTTCCGCAGTATTATTACTGTATTACAGTAATACTACACTTGCCAATTCCTTCGTGCATTTTCATAAAGATTTATACTCTAACTTGGTGGCAGCCTAGCATATGCCATCTTTGGAACCAGGTACTGCTGGACATCCAGAGAAAGAGCAGGTATGTGTGTTTGTCGTTCTGCTTCATTCCCAAAAGGAGGAAGGAAAAAACTGCACAACAGCTACACTGCAGCTTGACATGGAGGTTCCATTGGCAGACACGGGGTGAACTGATGGAGAAAATCGTGCTTTACGGGGGGGGGGGGGTGTGCACCTCAGCTGCACTTCAGTGATGAGGTCACATGGAGTACCTGACCAGATAAAACGTGCAAATCTCATATCTTTGATAATCTGCAAAGCTACAGGACTAGGTGGATTCATTGACATGTTGTTGTTGTTTAGTTGTTTAGTCGTGTCCGACTCTTCATGACCCCATGGACCAGAGCATGCCAGGCACCCCTGTCTTCCACTGCCTCCCACACTTTGGTCAAACTCATGCTGGTAGTTTCGAGAACACTGTCCCACCATCTCGTCCTCTGTCGCCCCCTTCTCCTTGTGCCCTCCATCTTTCCCAGCATCAGGGTCTTTTCCAGGGAGTCTTCTCTTCTCATGAGGTGGCCAAAGTATTGGAGCCTCATCTTCAGGATCTGTCCTTCCAGTGAGCACTCAGGGCTGATTTCCTTCAGAATGGAGAGGTTTGATCTTCTTGTAGTCCATGGGACTCTCAAGAGTCTCCTCCAGCACCATAATTCAAAAGCAAACAAATAATAATATTAATTGGAGTCAAGAAGGGGCAAGAGAGGAGAACATTTCTAAAGAACTATCTCAAGGTGATTTGTGCATAAAATAATTGAAAACAGCCTGCATGATGAGGAAGAGAGGAAGTTCAACAACATCTGGAGGTGCATACGTTCTCCATCTCTGTACTAAAATCTGTATTTCTTCCCTTATGGACAGATTCCTGAAATATATTCTGAACCAGCGTTGAAAGAAAATATTGCACACGCATGATACTCAATTTTTCACCATAACTTTGAAAATTCACATTTCAATGCCTGTGTCAGTGAACTGGCCCCCTGTTTAAAAAGTTTGAGGACCCCTGGTGCAGAACAATGGTTCTCAAAGGGTGTGGCAAATGTGGTGGGAAGATTCAAGGACAATCAAAGAAACATTCAGACATTTCAGTGGAGTAGAGAAGACCCATTTAATTTGACACCAGTAGCAGGCCCAAGCAAAAGAAAGTTTGTCGACAGTGTGTGGATAGCTCTGAATCTTGGTTTCACATGGACTGGAGATTGAAATGTCCTTCGACCTCTGTGTTTGATGTGTAGTGAGATGCTTTCCAATTCCAATGTGGCCCCAGATGGGAAGAAAATACATCTGTTGTCAAAACATGGAAATCTGGCAAACAGGACTGTTCAATATTTTGAAAAGCTTTCGGAGCAGCAGAAATGACAAGAATCATACTTCTTTTAAAAAACAACCCCACACAAGTAAAATTCTCAGAAAAGATGCAGTTTATATCTTACCAAGTGGCTGAATTGATTGCTCAGCAGAAAACTCCCCACATACAATAGCTGAAATATTGATTAAGCCCACCAGCGGCTTGACTGTGAACAATTCGTTTGATGCTGATGCTGAGTGACATATTTTGGAAATTCCTTTGTCTGGTGATACAGGGATTTTCAACTCTGACAAATACGAAAGATCAGAAAAGAGAAAGGCTTCTTTGTGTTGATAAGGAAATGACAGTTTGTCTCAGATTATATTTATAAATGAGATTACCCGGCAAAAGCAAGCTCACACCTTTCTTTGAGTTTGTATACATACGTAAGAGGCTTGTTTGTAATTATATTTTGGGAAGGATTCATGTATAGTTTGGGAACAATGCAGTTGCATTGCTTTATACTTTCTGGATTTCCTGTGGCTATTATAAAGTACTTGTGTTCCATGTCACAACAACAACAACAACAACAACAACAACTACATATTATTTATACCCCGCCCATCTGGCTGGGCTTCTCCAGCCACTTTAGGCGGCGTCCAACAAAATATTAAAATACAGTAATGCATCAAATATTAAAAGCTTCCCTAAACAGGGCTGCTTTCAGATGTCTTCTAAAATTCTGGTAGTTGTTGTTCTCTTTGACATCTGGCGGGAGGGTGTTCCACAAGGTGGGTGCCACTACCGAGAAGGCCCTCTGCCTGGTTCCCTGTAACGTGGCTTCCTGCAGTGAGGGAACTGCCAGAAGGCCCTCAGCACTGGACCTCAGTGTCTGGGGAGAACGATGGGGGTGGACGTGCTCCTTCAGATATATTGGACCGAGGCCGTTTAGGGCTTTAAAGGTCAGCACCAACACTCAAATTGTGCTTGGAGAAGTACTGGGAGCCAATGTAGGTCTTCCAAGACTAGTGTTATATGGTCTCGGCGGCCGCCCCCAGTCACCAGTCTAGCTGTCGCATTCTGGATTAGTTGTAGTTTCTGGGTCACCTTCAAAGGTAGCCCCATTCAGAGCGCATTGCAGCAGTCCAAGCGGGAGATAGCTAGAGCATGCACCACTCTGGTGAGGCAATCTGTGTGGGCAGATAGGGTCTCAGCCTGCGTACCAGATGGAGCTGGTAAACAGCTGCCCTGGACACAGAATTGACCTGCGCCTCCATGGACAGCTGCGAGTCCAAAATGACTCCCAGGCCGTGCACCTGGTTCTTCAGGGGCACAGTTACCCCATCCAGGACCAGGGAGTCCTCCACACCTGCCCGCCTCCTGTCCCCCCAAAACAGTACTTCTGTCTTGTCAGGATTCAACCTCAATCTGTTAGCTGCCATCCATCCTCCAACCACCTCCAGATGCTCACACAGGACCTTCAATGTCTTCACTGGCTCTGATTTGAAAGAGAGGTAGAGCATTGCTAGGAGTTGTTTGTTTTCGTTCCCTATGTACAGTGGTACCTCTGGATGCAAACGGGATCCGTTCCGGAGCCCCGTTCGTATCCTGAAGTGAATGCAACCTGCGTCTGTGCATCTCCACATGCGCGGGTCACGATTCGCAGCTTCTGCGTATGCACGAGTGGTGAAACCCAGAAGTAACATACTCCGTTACTTCCGGGTTGCCACGGAGCGCAACCCGAAAATGCTCAATTCGAAGCTACTTCAACCTGAGATATGACTGTATTTCTAATTGATAAAACTTCAGTGGCACAAGTTTTTATTCTGAAAGTGTGGTTCCCAAGAAAAAGGTTGAGGATCCTTGGCGTAGAACAGGCACCCCCGAACTCAGCCCTCCAGATGTTTTGGGACCACAACTTCCATCATCCCTAGCTAACA
Source organism: Podarcis gaigeae (assembly GCF_964106915.1). Lineage (NCBI taxonomy): Eukaryota > Metazoa > Chordata > Lepidosauria > Squamata > Lacertidae > Podarcis > Podarcis gaigeae. The sequence goes on from NC_139679.1 coordinate 108,653,017, forward strand.
GGACCAGTGGTCAGGGATGATGGGAATTGTAGTCCCAAAACATCTGGGGGGCCAAGTTTGGGGGTGCCTGGTGTAGAAAGTAAACTTTCCCGCCTTGGCAACTGGCAGTGGCAGAAGGAGCAGTACAGTGTGAGGAAGGCATGGCGCCCACCCGCTGAGAGGTGAAAAAAATGATGACAAAAAGCTATGCCTAGATGTGTGATAGCAAGAAATAGGTCATAATCACATTCAGGGTAACAATGGTTCCTTGGCTACACTGAAGCCAGAGGTGCCCAATCAGCACTCTCCACATAACACCTTCATTTGCATGTCATGGTCTATAAATGCCCATGCTGACAAAAAAATTGAAGGCAGGAGCTTAAGGAGGAAACAAAGAAACAATGGCAGCTAAACAGCAAGTCAAAAAGAAAGCTAGGGTTTCAAAGAAGAACAACGTGCGCAAGAAGCACCCACAACCTAGACGGAATCAGAAGAATCAGAAGAGGCTCCAGGCTCGAAAACAAAAGAAGAAGCAGCCTCATTTGAAGCGTCAAGTCAAGAGGACCTCAGGCACGAAGTCAGGGAGCAGTGGGCAGCCGCGAAAGATCTGTTCCTCAAAGCTCTTTGCCTCCAAAATTTTGCGCCAGTTGCCCAAGGTGCGCATGGAGGCCAAGGCCAGGAATCTGATGAAGACCTTGCTGGCGGACTTGTACAACCACGTGGCGACCCAGGTACAGGCCATGAGCCAGCAAGAGGAGCAGAACCCCATCAGTGGCGACGAAGTCCAAGCCGCCTTGAAGGAGGCCATGGAAAGGGAGTTGGCCAAGCACACGGCTGAACAGCCCACTGCCATCCCCACCGAGTGCACTTAGAGAACCATCCCTCCCCTTCTCCAGAGGTGGCAAGAAGGGACAGGACCAAAGGTTGCCCTAAGAAGATCCATATAATACCCAAGAGACTTAAAAAATATATTGCTGCCTTCATAAGTCCAAGAAATCCTGTCGTTTACCACTTTAGACATCTCATCGGACACCGGATGGAGAGTATTGCTATTATGGGGAAAAACCGTGAAAGAAGCGGCTTTCAAAAAGAAAAGAAACACAATTCCAGTAAAGCAGGATTTTAGCAGCTTATTTCACTTCTTCCAATAAATCAGGATTTTTGCAGCTTTATTCCAGTCTAATTGTGTCTTCTTCTGCTTCTCTGGAACTGAGCTTGGGTTTGGGTGATGAGTACAAATCCAGTTATATAAAATGCTGTTTAGGAAAAATATCCACTGTGTCATACTAAACAGCAATCAGATGAAAGATTTTAATAAAATATCCAAGTGATATTGAAAAAATGGGGGGGGGGAAGGTAAAATTTTCAGAAATGAAACTATCTTAATACAGTGGTACCTCGGGTTAAGTACTTAATTTGTTCCGGAGGTCCGTTCTTAACCTGAAACTGTTCTTAACCTGAAGCACCACTTTAGCTAATGGGGCCTCCTGCTGCTGCTGCACTCCCGGAGCATGATTTCTGTTTTCATGCTGAAGCAAAGTTCTTAACCCGCGGTAATATTTCTGGGTTAGAGGAGTCTGTAACCTGAAGCGTATGTAACCTGAAGCATATGTAACTCGAGGTACCACTGTATACTTTTTCTTTGCTTTGAGCAGCTGTTCATTGTTGCAGTTTAATAAGTAAAAACATTACTGAATATTTACAGTTTAATGTACTGTGTTGCGGGGAAGCACCTGTTAGAACTTGAATTGTTTTTTTGCCATATTTTAGTGTTGGATATTCACTTATCACTTAATATTATTTGTTTTAAAAGCCACCAAGTAAATGTTGGAAATGCAACAATCCAAAGGGTCATATTTTCATATGTGGTGGACTTGTAAAAATGCAGTAGGCTTTTTGGAAATGATTCACAATGAATTGAAAAAGATGTTGAAAGTAGTCGTCCCCCAAAAGCCTGAAGCGTTGAATCCTGAAGGTTGGGATACAAATTCAGTGAAATTAAGCAACAACAACAATAACAAACATTCACCTTATGTCAGACGGTTCACTAACCCAAGTGCATTTATAGTGTTCTAGACTTGGCTTTGAACATGGGTTTGTGCTGAAAGAATGGCAGTGCTATAGATAACAATTTCTGAGCACAGCTACTACTGTCCTCCAGAGGGTGATCTTGAATAGCTTCCAAAAGAATGAGTTCTAAAAATAAACATTGGACTCCATCTTTTTTAAAGGCAAAAAGGGACTTCTACATATCAGGAATAGCTTGTGCAATAATGACTTAGACCCACCTTTTTCTCTCTTTTTTAACTTAGACCCATATTAAGGTGATTTTTTTTTTTCTATTTTGCAGGGAAGCTAGTAACACTACTTAGAAGATACTGTGTGCCAGTATCCATAGTCAACAGAGTTACATCTCAACGCAGATCCTTCCTTGGAAGCGTCTTTGGGGTTGAAGGTACACACAGCAGGCAATAAACACTCATGGATGCCATAAAGATTCAATCAAGTGTAGAGGTTTACTTGACAGGCATGAAAGCATAAAGGTAAAGCGTAAAGGGACCCCTGACGTGGGTCCAGTCGTGGCCGACTCTGGGGTTGTGGCGCTCATCTCGCTTTACTGGCCGAGGGAGCCGGCGTACAGCTTCCAGGTCATGTGGCCAGCATGATTAAGCCACTTCTGGTGAACCAGAGCAGCGGACGGAAACGCCGTTTACCTTCCCGCCGGAGTGGTACCTATTTATCTACTTGCACTTGGACGTGCTTTCGAACTGCTAGGTTGGCAGGAGCAGGGACCGAGCAACGGGAGCTCACCCCGTCATGGGGATTCGAACCACCGATCTTCTGATTGGCAAGTCCTAGGCTCTGTGGTTTAACCCACAGCACCACCCGTGTCCCTATATCATAAGAGCATATTGGTAGCAAATTTATACAGACATTCACCACTGCCGTGGTCAAGGCATGCTTAGAGTCTAACAAGAGTCCAAGACACTCGCTCTGCTTCTCTCACCACAAGACACAAGCAAGAGACTCACGACAAGTTACAACAAGTTACACAGAACCACTGTTATCAGTACTTCCTGTCACACTGCACATGTCCAAAGAACAGTTCCCACAGAAAACATCCTTGCATAGACAAAACAGTCTCAGCCTTCTGCTGCTTCTTGAAACTTCTCTGCTCTTCTCTGTTTCTGGAACAAATGATTCTTTTCTCTCTCTCTCTCTCTCACAGAGAATTTCCAACAGTTGCAATATCTGAAGAAGTGTGCATGCACACGAAAGCTCATTCCAATAACAAACTTAGTTGCTCTCTGAGGTGCTACTGGAAGGATTTTTAATTTTTATTAATCCAAGGGAAAATGAGGTGCCTTTCAAGTTGAGCGGGACTTAACTTTTGAAGAAACATCATTAAGGTCTTGGTGTTAGAAGTATGACTGGTTTGCAAGAGGATCTATAGCACCATGCCAACACTTTCACACATACAGTGGTACCTCGGGTTAAGAGCTTACCGTATTTTTTGCACCATAACACTCACTTTTTTCCTCCTAGAAAGTAAGGGGAAATGTCTGTGCGTGTTATGGAGCGAATGCCTGCGTGTGGCGGGGGGGATCTGCTGCAGTTGTGAGCAGAGGATCCATGGTTCCCCTTCCTTCCCTCCTCCGTGGTTACAAAGCATGGATCCACATGGATCCTCAGGATTTTTGCATTGGGCTACTCCAAACTCACTGTCAGATCACATGTCTGTGGCCACAGCATGAACCACAAAAATCATATATCCACTATTTTGTTTAGAATATTTTTTTTCTTGTTTTCCTCCTCTAAAAACTACGTGCGTGTTATGGTCTGGTGCGTGTTATAGAGCGAAAAATACGGTAATTCGTTCTGGAGGTCCGTTCTTAACCTGAGGTACCACTTTAGCTAATGGGGCCTCCCGCTAATGCTGCGCCACCACCGCGCGATTTCTGTTCTCATCCTGAAACAAAGCTCTTAACCCAAGGTAATATTTCTGGGTAAGCGGAGTCTGTAACCTGAAGTGTCTGTAATCTGAAGCGTCTGTAACCCGAGGTACCACTGTATTCAGAAAATCTGGACTGAATCAATGCATCAGTTAATTGTACCAAGGTGTGCCTGCACAGGTGCTGAATGCAACAGGTGAGCAACCACTGGCTTGTTTTCTGCAGCTGCCATTGAACCAGGCCAAACTCAGCTCCATAGCCCAGTGGTGGAGCCATGCTGGCTGCAGAACCCCGCCATACTGGGCTCTCTTGCTCCACATCCACTTGAAGTTTTCACACCACTCCCTGAGTTTTTTTGTTTGTTGCCCTCCTATCCTGCTGCCCAGTGTACGTGTGTCCCCACCGCCTCCCAGATCCGGGCCTTTCAGTGACAGATTATCTTTTCACACAGGCATTTGGGGAAGAGTGTGAAGTCTGGCGTGCTTATTTCTGTGCTGTGCTGCTGCTAAACTGTTTGAATGTTTAATTTTAATTAACATTTATACAGTGGTACCTTGGTTTTTGAACATCTAGGAAGTCGAATGTTTCAGTTTTCAAACACTGAAAACCTGGAAGTAAATGCTTTGGTTTTCGAATAAGCCTCGGAAGTCGAACATGCTACACGTCTTCTGCTGAGTGCAAGATCTGGAGACCTAGCTGTTGGCTGCTGAGTCTCGGTTTTCGAACGTTTTGGAACTCGAACAGTCTTCTGGAACGGATTACGTTCGAAAATTGAGGTACCACTGTATTTAGTTTTTTTGTCATTTGTACACTGCCCTGCGGGGTGAAGGGCAGTCTAAATTACTGCTACTACTAATTAAAAAAAATACTTTATTATTGTTGACCTATTTATTGTTGAATTTCTGTACCACTGTTTCCAGGGGACTTTACAAATTTCACATGGGATCCCACATCTCAGAACTTTACGTTATAAGTGCTCCAATGTCTCAGATTAATAATAAGGGTTGCCCACTTTTCAACCAGAATCTTGTTCATGAGCCTACAAGCACTCTTCTCACAGTAGTCGGCAGGGAAAACCTTTCATGGGATAAAGGTGATCCTCTGCCAAAATTAAAGCAGTGGTTAGAGGCACAGTAGTCCGGACTGGTAGGGAATTCCTAGCTGACAGAATCAGCTAGGAATTTATGAAATTTTCTCAACAGGGAGAAAGCCTGGTTTCAAAGCCAGTTTTGATGTAGAGAAGAAATCACATTTTGGGCATGGTAGCCTGGTTTAGATGGTTGAATAGTGTTCTCGAAGCTACCAGCATGAGTCTGACCAAACTGCGGGAGGCAGTGGAAGACAGGAGTGCCTGGCGTGCTCTGGTCCATGGGGTCACGAAGAGTCGGACACGACTAAACGACTAAACAACAACAACAAGAAGCCTGGTTTAAGGTAGATGGAAAGTACACATATTTATTTTCTCAAAATTAGCCAGGATTGATTGCGACAGCAACACCTGAAGGGCCAGATGCCATCATGCTCTTCAGAAAGTCAACAAACAGTGGCAGTGTCTGACCTCATAACTGGATAGCAGCAGGTCATAGTCATATTCAGTAGTAGGTCATAGTCATATTCAGCATAACAATGGTTACCTGGCTACTGTGCAGGCAGAGAGAGCCAATCAGCACCCTCTATGTAGCTCCTTCATTTGCATACTGTTGTCTATAACTGACCACGTTGGCAAAGGTGCGGTGACATTTGAAGGCAGGGGCTCAAAGCTTCAGAACAGAAGTCAACAGAACAGAGCAGAAAAATGGCTGCAAAACAACAAGCGAAAAGGAAGGCTGGGGCTTTGAAGAGAAAGAAGCTTCAGAAGAAATATCAGCACATCAGGAAAAACAAACTCCAGGACCGTAAACAGAGAAAGTTCCCATCTTGCCTTGAGTATGGGGTCAAGGAGCCACTTGCCAGAAATACTGTGAGCAGTAAGGTGGTGAGAATCTGTTCCCCTAAGCTGTTTACCTCCAAGATGGTGCGAGAGGTGCTAAAGACATACATTGAGGTCAAAGCCAAGGGCATGGTTAAAAACCTGCTAACAGATGTGTACAACCATGTGGCAACAGAAATAGATCGCTTGAGCCAGAAGAGCCCATCTGCTACCATCAGCTGCACTGATGTCCAAACGGCCTTGAAGGAGGCTGTAGTAAGGGAGTTGGTGAACCACACGTCCGAGCCCCTCAGGAACGAATGTGCTTAGAGAAACACCCCTCCCCTTCTCCAACAGGGCCAAGAAGGGAGAGGACCAAACACTGCCCTGAAAAAAGATCCTTAAAACTTGAGAAACTTTAAAAGACTTTGCTGCCTGAATGTGTCTTAAGAAATCCTGTAATCTAAGATACCAGCTTCACCTCAACAATCTTCATTGCTTGAAACAATTGTTCCATTTATGGGGATGTCGTGAAAGACCATGGGAAAGGAAGCTAAATTTGGACTACAGACTACACATGCCCAAGAGATTTTTCCATCGCCATCAGCAGAGTTCATTGAGGAAGAACATAAATCAAAATATATGAGAGAATTGTTTGTGAGCTGGTTTCTGAAAGAAAAGAAACACCATATATTGTTCTTCCAATAAATCAGGATTTTTAGCAGCCTTATTCACTGAAGTGTGTGTGTGTGGTTTTTAATCTAGGACATTGCGTCTTGCTGGTTACTGACTGCAAACCTAGTTATACAAAATACTGAAATGTACAAAGGTGTCAGGGTCGTCATACGAAGCAGGAATAAATGGAAGTTCAAGAAATGCCTTGAAAATTGTGCAGATCTGATGTGTGAAAACCTTAACAATCCTGTCCCCTCACAAAAGGAGAATTCGGAGAAAGCCAATGGGTAGCATTCAACTAATTTTTACTCAGTAGACCCACTTGAACCATGACTAAGATTCATTAATTGCAGTGGGTCAGAGTAAAACTTAATTAAATGCCACCCACTATTAGCTGCTGCTGGCCTTTCAGATCGCTGCTAGTCATGTAGGAGGTGCTATACAAAACAAAAAAAATGGCTAAGTGGCTATTCAGAGAATACACAAAAAATGAAGGTTTAATTTCTTTTTTAAATGGCTATAAAGCTGGCCACATTCAGGAGTTAAGATTTAACTTTCTAACTGCTTTGCGTCACTCAAGCTCATCTTTGGAATTTTGAAGAATGTGTAATAATCAAATCTTTATGATGTCATTTGGGCCTTTGTTCTAGTCAGTGGCCACCTGCAGATCTGAGAAGACCCCTGTTACAGCCTAGATGATGCTGGAATATAAACACGTAGTTTTAGAAGCAATCAGCACAAGGACCCGACTGAATACTCATTTTCCCACACAAATTATTAAAATGCTCCTGCTCATCTTGTTTGACTGGAAAGCACAGCCCAAAGCCCTGATGAATTTGCAACTTTTAAGATAATCAGTCCTGTGTAGAAGTGTCTTGAAAGACTACGCACCTGTTCCAGAATGAGCTCTGTCATTAATAACCTGTGTAGCTTAATTGCACTTAAAACCATACATAATAATCACATTTATCATACTTAAGTGCCTTTATCAGCTGCCAGTGTGGGTGACTGCCAGATAAAACCCAGAGCAACCAAAATCCACAATGCTTTACCTTTTCAAAACTAATGCTGGTTCCTGGAAATGTTTCTCAAGGTTTAGGGCTGCTCTGACTTTGGCAAACAGAAATAATATACCGTAGTTGGTTTGCTTTTTTTTTTTAAAGGAATGGAATATGGAAGGGGTGACATTTCTAGAAGATCTGTCCAAAAGAGCTTTCTGTTAAATAGTGGGTAGACTAGCAGACGACACAGCGATTTCTCCAAAGCAGCTCTTGATTTGTAAGCTGGAACAGAACTGAACAGCAAACAGCTCAGCCGGCCTGCTTTTATAGGCAGCCGGCTGTCAACATTGTAGCAACAACAACTCAGGGTTTCCCGCCTAAAGTAACTGACGTGGACCTGAGTGAAAACTATGTACACGATACTCCTGGTGGCCAGGCTGAGAACTTCAGTACATAACACTTTCCTTCCAGCATGTTGGTGGTAGTTCAGTTTGAGCTCCTTTGAAAACATTAAGAGTTGCTTAATGTCTACTTTTCAAATGGTTCTGCTGCAGCTTTAAGAGGATTTGCGCCCAGCAAACTTTGCCAACCTGGGGCTACCTGGAGAGAGTTGGTGAAAGTTGGCCTTCAGCAACCAGGAAGCACTTGCAAATTGATGCACACAAAGAATCTTTTAAAGGCACTGCAATACAGGCTGTTGGGAAAGTTGGCTTCTGTCCAGAGATCTGCCTGTTCTGTATTCTACCACCAACAGTGGCAAAGTAGGGAGCAGAAGCACAGCTGTCAACTTTTCCCTTTTTTAAAAGAGAAATTCCCTTATTCCGAATAGGATTCCTCGCAAGAAAAGGGAAAAGTTGACAGCGATGAGCAGAAGGACTATCTCAGGATCGTAGTCTTTATTCAGATTACACACACACTGTTTTGGTGCAGAAACTCAGCTTGTGATGATAAATCAGTTTTGGGGCTAATGGCATATATGTTTATTCCCACAAAACATGCATGGGATGATGAAACCTGGCTGATTTTTTTTTTTTAGTTGAAAACTGATTTCTGTGGTATAATTAGAAGTGTGAGGTGTAGTTAATATCTGCCAGAAGCCACTGTCAAAACTCACAACTAGATCATAGTAAGGGTAGGTCATAGTCCTGTTCAGGGTAACAATGGTTCCTCAGCTACAGTGAAGCCAGGGGCACCTTCATTGCCATGCTACTGCCTATAAATGCCCATGCTGACAAAAATATGGTGACATTTGAAGGCCGGAGCTTAAGGAGAACAGAACAATGGCAGCCAAACAGCAAGGCAAAAAGAAAGCCAGGGTTCCAAAGAGAAAGAACGTCAACAAGAAGCACCAACAAGCAAGATGGAATTGGAAGAAGCTCCAGGCTCGAAAATATAAGAAGCAGCAGCCTCATTTGAAGCGTCAAGCCAAGAGGACCTCAGCCGCTAAGTCAGGGAGCAGTGGGCAGCCAAGAAAGATCTGTTCCTCAAAGCTCTTTGCCGCCAAAATTCTGCGACAGATGCCCAAGGTGCGCATGGAGGCCAAGGCCAGGAATCTGATGAAGACCTTGTTGGCAGACTTATACAGTCACGTGGCGACCCAAGTAGAGGCCTTGAGGCAGAAAGCGGAGCAGGCCCAGGCCCTCGTCAGCTGCAACAATGTCCAAACTGCCTTGAAGGAGGCCATGGAGAAGGAGTTGACCAAGCACATGGCTGAACAGCCCACCGCCATCACCACCACTTAGAGAAGAATCCCTTTTCTTCTCCAGCGGCGGCAAGAAAAGAGAGGAGCAAAGGTTGCCCTGAGAAGATCCATATAATACCCAAGAGACTTTAAAAAATATATTGCTGCCTTCATAAGTCCAAGAAATCCTGTCATTTACCACTTTAGACATCTCATCGGACACCAAATGAAGAGAATTGCTATGGAAAAGACACGAAAGAAAAGAAAAGAACCACAATTCCAGTAAAGCAGGATTTTAGTAGGTTTATTCACTTCTTCCAATAAATCAGAATTTTAGCGGTTTTCAAGTGTAATTGTGTCTTCTATTCTCCGGAACTGAGCTTTGGTTCGGGTGATGGCTACAAATGTAGTTATATAAAATGCTGATTAACAAATGTATCCACTGTGTGATACTTAATAACAATCAGATGACTTATTAAAAAAAATATCCAAGTGATATTGTAAAAATGTGGGGAAGGTAAGATTTACAGAAATTAAATTGGATTCTAAATTTAAGACATAAAACAATGCAACTCACAATACTGAAAATAAAATAAATACCACAATATACAGCGGTGCCTTGGTTTTTGAACGTAATCCGTTCTGGAAGACCGGAATGTTCTGGAAGACTGGAATGTTCAAAAACTGAGGCACAAAGGGCGGTCTGCAAATTTACTGAGAAAATTGAGAAAAATACAGTAGTACCTCAGCGGAAGCTGTTTGACTTTCGAGGCGTGTTCGAAAACGGAAGCATTTACTTCCAGGTTTACGGCGCTCGAGTTCCAAAATGTTCGTCAATGGAGATGTTCAACAACCGAAGTACCACTGTATTGAATTTTGAAACTTAATATTCAAAATAGGTCAGTTTGGATATCACAGAAATATTCCAAACATTGTCAAATACCAACCTTAGAAGAAGGAGGCACTGGCTTTTTTGGGGAGGGGGGAGAGAGATCTGTGACTTGTAACTACAGGTTCTTGAAAACTATTTTCAGTCTTTATATGACTGAACCACTTCCACCATTACATGAGGCTGCAAATAAGCAGCAAGAAATAATGGTGGTTGTGCCTTTTGTGATATACTGTATTGCATGCGATTATGTATTTCAGAGCTAACAGCCCACTATCTGTGCCAAGTCTGCAGTCAAGCTTTTAGTTCATATTCCTGCTCCCAACTCCATATTATTCTGTACCCTTCCCCATTATGGCAGATCAGATACAGGGAAGCTGATATCCACCAGTGGATCCCTGCTGCTGACATGATGTGCGAGCTGTTGCACCACATTGCATGGGGCATCAATAGTTTTAAAATGCTGGGTTTTGTTTTGTTTTGTTTTGCTTCTCCACTGCTAAAATGGTGATGATCTGTAATATGGCACTGGACTGCATGACTTCCACAACTTCTCTCCCTGTGTCTTAGATAAAATCCAGGCAAAAGGAAAAGCAATGGGAGAGGAGAACACAACATCATGGACGGAGTTTGTTCTCGTTGGGCTTCTGCATCAAAAACCACCCATGGTTTTCCTCGGTCTGGTTCTCTTCATGTTTGTCATTGATCCCTGATTGGAAACAGTCTCCTGCTTTTCCTGATCAGGACGGACTCTGGTCTCCAGACCCCAATGTACTTCTTCCTCAGCCAGTTGTCTGTCATGGACCTCTGCCAGGTTCTCTCCATCGTTCCCAAAATGACAGTGAATTTCGTAACCCAGAGGTACACCATTTCACTCTACGGATGCGTCGTCCAGATTTTTGTCACACTGGCTGTGGGGGGATCAGAATGCCTCACCCTGGCTACCATGTCATATGACAGGTACGTGGCTATCTGCAGACCTGAAAAGCGAGATGAGTGCCGCAATCCCATAGTCGCCTTTGACTGGACTTAACCATCCAGGGGTCCTTTACCTTTACCTTACAGCGGCCTCTTAGCAAATAGGAAGTGCTGCTGGCGTCCTCCCACCCTTGTTCCCAATGTAAATCTTTATTTTCCCCCTCCTTGTTCTTGATGGAGATCTTCACGCACCCCTTCTTCCCTGGCAGGGTGTGTGCACCATTTTGTTATTCACCTCAGGTTCCAAATGTCTCCGGCCAGCCAGTGCATGTCCTGTAGCTTCCTGGTGAAATCCTGTAACATTTTTTTTTACTACAAACACTCTAGCTTATTTTGATTCTACTTTTGTTGAGCTCTAGCCCCTCCGGACAGCAATAGTGTGGCAGCATTGCAGAAGCATTGCCCAACAAGTAAAGCAGAATAAATCATGCACCACTAATGTACCGTTACCGGGACAAACACATGTTGCAGGATACACCCACAATAAAATGCCAGGTCTGGACGGACCTTTTTGCAGTGTATGGAAAGTTAGAATAGGCACTGATTGGAACTTAAGAAATGTAAGCACCTGAAAACTTTTGCAGGAACAAAATATTGAAAGTGGGTCACGTATGATAATCCACAACATCGTCATTAGTGCAAATCATCATGAACATCTGGACCAGGGGTAGGCAACCTAAGGCCCGGGGGCTGGATCTGGCCCAATCGCCTTCTAAATGCGGCCTGCGGATGGTCCAGGAATCAGCGTGTTTTTACATGAGTAGAATGTGCCCTTTTATTTAAAATGCATCTCCGGGTTATCGGGCATAGGAATTCGTTCACCCCCCCCCCCAAAAAAATATAGTCCGGCCCCCCACAAGGACTGAGGGACAGTGGACCGGCCCACGGCTGAAAAAGGTTGCTGACCCCTGATCTGGACTCTGGACATTCAAAAGCTAAACCATAATATTAAGAAATATTACAGCCAACTGTGTTGGTCCACAATAATAATTCTGGCACAGGAACCAACAAGTATTCCCAGGGCCATGTGCAAGCTTTTCCTCAGGCAGGACAATCAAGATAGATTTGGGGTTGGGGGGGGCAGAGAAATCAAAAGAGTACTTCTCCAGTTTATTTTCAAAGGAACTCTTCCATTGTTTCCTTGTTCCTCCCAGCAAATGCCTCTGCAAATTGAAATTCCCCCCCCTGCACTTTACAGAACTCTAACAGAACTGACAGTGAAATCCCGTGCGAACTTTCCCGGGGAGTGAGTGCTTACTTCCGAGTAGACATGCACAGCTCAATATGAAACTTAAAATCTGCAGATGCAGGTTTTCCCAACCTGATCAAGCATCATGCGGCAACTCAACAGCTCGCACGGAGCATCTTCAAGAGCAGATTGCCTTTAAAAGAATAAACGATTTTAGAATATCTCCCTCCTCTCGGAGCTCTGCACTGAATCTGGGGAACAGGGCGCTGCTGCGGCGCAACCCCGACGCACAGCGAGGTCGATGCGTGGTGCGAGCGCCTTGCCGCTTTAACGAAGGAAGGCTTGCTGACGCTTCTCTGCCTCTGCCAAAGATCGGCATAAAACGCAAAGGAAATGCGGATGGAGGCACGTAGACCCGTGCATTAGCATACTGCTAATTAGGATTCAGCTAGGGAGACCACAAGCGTCAGTGTCAGGATGGCCGAGTGGTCTAAGGCGCCAGACTCAAGGCTCACAATCCTTCCCAGGCTCTGGGTGTTCTGGTCTCCAATAGGAGGCGTGGGTTCAAATCCCACTTCTGACACATCCTTTTTTAAAAAAAAAAAATAATTTTTTTTTTGTTTCCCCTCATTCCTCTCTCTCTCCGTAATGGTGGAAAAATCCTCTGTGAAGCCTGAAACATTAATCCCTGTCCTTTTCCGCACAGGATCTTAACAGCGATCCCACTGAGCAGACTCTGAACTTACTTCCGAGTTCACACGCGCGTGCCTGCGAGTCATTTCCGTCCTCGTGTCAGCTGCTGGTTCGCGCTTTGGCGAGGCGCCTTAGGGGCAAAGGTGGGGTGGGGGTGGGGGAGAGAGGGGACTGCCGGCAGATCGGCAGCGCTTTCTTTCGCCCGCGGAAGAGGGTCCGATCGCGTCCATGCGTTGCATTTTTTTTAAGCGGACACGGAGGTCCCCGGGGGAAAAAGCCATGCAAGCTTTTTCCTGGGTACTGCCTGCAGCAAAGAACTGCGTTGCTTTGCAAAAAGACAGACAGACAGACGATCGATGTTAAGAAATGAGTTTTCTTGTACCTTTCTGAGCTTGCAGAAAAGTCTCCATCACAGTTTTCTCACCCTTATATCACTGCATTTTGTACGTTTTCCAGTTCTAATTACAAAATGGCTCAAAATCTAAAAAAAATATAGAAAGGTAGAATATCTCTCATTACAAGTCTTCAGACAACCCTGCTAGTGAGGTTAATTGCTTACAATAATATTTCAAATATTGTATAAATTTACTCCAGTCCTTTTGGAATGCTTGATCATGCTGGTTTCAGAACTGGGAAACACTCAGTACCGGATGGCTTGCAAGAGCTCCAGTTGGAGGACAGCCTTTACCAAAGGTGTCATGGACTTTGAAGATGCTCAGACTCAGGACGAAAGGGAGAAACGTGCTAAGAGGAAGGCACGCTTGGCAAATCCACACCGTGATCAATTCCCACCCGGAAACCAATGTCCCCACTGTGGAAGGATATGTGGATCCAGAATTGGCCTCCACAGTCACTCACTGTTAAGACCGTGTTCATGGAAGGCAATCGGCTACGAGTGATCGCTGAAGAAGATTGTTAGGTTTTGTGGTTGTATTTGGTTCGCGTTTCAAAGCTCCTTGTCCAAGTGTTCTTTGTCTTGCTCTGGAGCTTTCTCCACAAAAACCCACTCTTTAAAGCATAGTCGGAGCAAAACGGCAGTCTGCAGAAAACCCGTTTAATCTGGTATGGATAAGCCCTTAGTCTCCATGTTGCCCATGTTGGACCCACCAGGGTAGAGGAGGAGGACAAAAGGAGAATGAGTTGATTTTGTGTGCCATTGCTTCTGGCTCCCCCTACTGTTGGCCTCCCAGTTTTCTCCCTACCAACCCCTATGGCATCAGTCATCACTGGGGAGACAGGGGTTGTTACCTTCAAGAATTGCTTGTGGGGCTTCCTAGAGACATAAGTGCAAACCACAGAACCGGATATTAAGAGAATTCCAGTTCTTTGATAATGGCTTGATGCATAATTAGAGTGGGAGGAGGAAGAGAAAGTAGGGGAGGAGCCTGCCAAATGCTTAAATCATTCTTCACTCACTTTCCTGTTTTGTTCATGTATGAGTGTTTATTTGAAACAGTATTAGGAGCGCCTCACTTAGCAAAAGAAATGGCCCCAACAAGTTTTGCCATTCAAGTTCCCAAGGCAAAAGCTATGAGCATCTTCTGTAAGTATAATCCTGGGTAAGATCACATCACTGAGGTAAATGTCTGATTTTAATCTTATTAATGACATTTCTGATGCCAGATTTTCCTATGCTCAACTTTCAGAAACTGTTGCTATTTAGAAAATATGTGGGAGGTTTTCTTCTTCTTCTTATTAGAGGAGCGGAGAGCACAGAATAACAAGCGACAGTGAAAATACTGTTTGATTTTATACATTTCCAACAAAAGAAACACATTTTAGATAAAAAATGTCGTTTTATCTAACAGATGACTGATCAGCTATTTGGTGGATTTGACTAATTCAGGATTTGTTCACCAGCATACCTAGTTGTTGATGTTATTGGATTTAGAGAAGGGGAGATGTAAAAATATCTTGCAAGTTGCCATTAAACAAAAATGCTTTAAATTTATTATTATTCTAACTTGTAAAAGTATATAAAGGAGACCTGGTACTGTGCAAAAGCCCAGCCCACAAGCAAACAGTCTAAAAAAAACAAAACCCCAAAAGTATTTCCAGCGCAAGATTTTAAAATAATATTCTGCCAAGTTGAATTTCAGAAAGCAAAAGGTGTGGGAGGACAGGGAGGGGGAGCTTGAACTTGTTGCAGAAAGCTCTATTTTGACTCTTAAGTGTTACCTGTGGGATTTTGCTGTTTTGCAAACTCCCACTCATTTCAGTGGAACCAATGCAGAAAAGCCTCGTACCCAACTAATAGTGCATGTCTGCAATGTGAATAGGTGTGTCTTAATCTGAACTTTTTCTATGGTTTACTACTGTACTACTGTAGTCCTTGTATGAGTAAAAGATCCTTGCATGAGTAAAACTTAATGTGGCACGAGATCTTATCTCAAATGCGTCCTAATACATTGAATAAAGATTCGCACATGTCAGTAAAAGCTAATCGACACCTGCTGCACAGACAAAATGGTAAGATAACTTTAAGAAACAAAGCAGACAAGGAGAACCAGTTTAGTCTTTGCTCACTAGGCTAATATTCTTTCAACTTTTACTTAAGCAGACTAAGCAAAATGGGAAATAGGCAGGGAATTCCAGAAGGGAACAACACAACAATAGAGCTGTTGGACATAGCTGTCAACCTTCCCTTTTTTTGCGGGGAATTCCCTTATTCCAGCGCCGTTTCCCACTGCTTCCTGCTGCTATCCTGGATTGTTAGATATCCCGTAGACTGTCCCCGGAACAGCTGAGGTTGCTGATCCCTTATTTTCAAATCTGAAAGTTGACAGCTATGCTGTTGGAATTACAGGAACTGCTCATCTCAAAGTCCCTTCTCCATTAGAATGCATTGGCTAAAATTAGTACAGAAACCCTATGTTACTTAGCTCTCTCCAAGCTCCAACAAGGAACTTACTCAGCCTCTCCTTAAGGACACGTATCCCCTTCCCCTTCCATCGCTTGCCTTGTCATAAGTTTGGGTTCTGGGGCAAAATTGTCACATTCACTTTCCATAGGCGTTTGAGAATAGTAATGGATTACTTCACTCTTTAGACCAATGTGTAGGATTTGCTGCCTGCTTAAATTGTAATTTTGCTGTCCAAAGCAGCATTTATATATTCTGTCCCTTTCTTTTCACACAATAAACTGGGTGTGCCAACTCTAGGGGGCTGAGGTGTCACCAGTCCCATCAATATTCCTTAGCAGGGGACTCAGCCCCACCCACCCCAAATATTGAAGACAGCATCAAAGGCAGGCTCCTTCTGAGAGTGAGAGAGGAAGAGTTGTGGCCATTGAAGCTGTGCAGCACTGAGCAAGGCCTTCTCTCAACAATGTGCCTCCTCCCAACGACACGCGCATGACATCACAGGCGCGTGCGCAACATTGTGCATGTACCATGCCGCTGGGCCACCCAGTCTTTGCCCGAGGTGGCGCCTCTGCATTAGGTCAAGCTTTGCTTATTTCTTTTGTGTAAGAACTTCTTATAGGCGTAAGGTTATGGGTAAAACACATATTCGTAGCAGACACACTCCTAACTCTAGCAGAAGATCCTAAACCTCTCAGTGGTGTGTGTATGAATACACGTGAGTGCTGGACACTCGCCTGGTTCACGTTGTGTCAGGGTATATTAACCATGTTGAAGCTCACAAGGACAAAAACTCAAATCCATAGGTCAGGATTACACCGGGTGTGTGCTAGTGTTCTACCAAGCTGTACATTCCATACCCGCTTTTCCTAACCCGGCACCCTCTCAATGTTTTACACTACAACTTCCCTCAACCCAGGCCAGTACAGTGGTACCTCGGGTTACATACGCTTCAGGTTACAGACTCCGCTAACCCAGAAATAGTACTTCAGGTTAAGAACTTTGCTTCAGGATGAGAACAGAAATTGTGCTTCGGCGGCGCGGCGGCAGCAGGAGGCCCCATTAGCTAAAGTGGTGCTTCAGGTTAAGAACAGTTTCAGGTTAAGAATGGACCTCCAGAACAAATTAAGTACTTAACCCAAGGTACCACTGTACAGTCAATGGTCAGGGATGATGGGAGTTGTAAGCCAGCCACATTTGGAGACCATCAGATTGAGGAAAACGGATCTACTGTGTGTGGCTAGTTGCATATCAGTAGTGTAGATTTTATTTTGTTTAATTATTTGTTGGTTTTTGGCTTCGTAGCCCCACCTGACCTTGCCCACTTGGCACTACTTCCCAGTGATGTAGTGTGGGCAGTAGCCCTGTGCGTAAAATTGTTAGGGGCGCAAAATTTCAACACCTGGTTCTGCCTCCATACGGCTGCATACTTCCATTGCTGGGCTCCATTGAAAATGGCTTTTCCATGCAAACCAGGAAGTGACCTCGCCACCAGACAACAGAACAACTCTTATCTCTGCAGCTGCAATCTCTTGGGTGACATGGATGCCGTTAGGCAATTGAATGTGCATGTATACTCCACCTGTTCACCTCCCACCTGAAGTATATGTGGGTTCAAGCAAGACTCAAGGCAGTGATTCAGCTTAAAGGCTTTATTGAATCATCAAGAACAACAGATAACTGCATATGTGCATTTCTGAAGGCCTGGGCCACCCTCAACATGATCGGCTGTCTAAACCCTGAAGCTGTGAATCGTAACCCGGAGCTTTAGAGCCAATGCCAGTAGTCTAAACTCTGATAATGCTACGTGATTGGATATCAGATATCGAATCAGAACACAGGAGCTCAGAATCCTTAGTCCAGACCTTAATCCAGTTTGCTCAGACAAACACGGACCACTGAATACGTGACACAACCCCCCCCCCCCCCAGCTCTGGGCTCTGGCAACCCATGGTACACCACTGCTACTTCCCACAGATTTTGCCCATGACCAAGTGACATTCTGAAATCCCTCAAGGCATTTCTTTTGCCACCTGCACCCCGTTTGTATATGCTTAGAGTTAAAAGAGCTTGAGGAGGTTTTTCCTCCCTCTCTCATAACAGCAGAACTTGGGACAATCCAATGTACTGAATATTGGAAGTTTCAGGAAAGAGAAATAAAAACACTTCTTTGCATAGAACGTAGTTAAACTGTGGAATTCGCTTCTTTAAAAAAATCATTTTTATTAAGTTTCCCATTTTAACAACCCAATCAAACCACATTGAATGTTCCAAATTACAGTGGTACCTCAGGTTACATACGCTTCAGGTTACATACACTTCAGGTTACAGACTCCGCTAACCCAGAAATAGTGCTTCAGGTTAAGAACTTTGCTTCAGGATGAGAACAGAAATCGTGCTCTGGCGGCACGGCAGCAGCAAGAGGCCCCATTAGCTAAAATGGTGCTTCAGGTTAAGAACAGTTTCAGGTTAAGAACGGACCTCCAGAACAAATTAAGTACTTAACCCGAGGTACCACTGTATACAAATACATATCAAATAGTCCAAATATTCTGCCTAAATTAGAATTTTTTTGTTGGGACTTCCCATGCTCCAAGTTCGGGGGGGCTCTGATCATCTCATATCTCTGCTGCCTTGAATAGTCTTTCCAATAGTTCCTTTAAATCTTCCTGTTGTTAACCTTCCGTCTTTCATGGCCACTGAGTTGTTTCCACAAGCGACCTGAAATAAGCAATGATGGGAATTCACTTCCACAGGACAGAGTGGTGGCTTTAAAAGAGGATTAGACAAATGCATGGAGGACAAGGCTCTCAGTGGATATTAGCCATGATAGAAATGTTGGAGGCAGTAAGTATGCTTTCTGAATACCATGTCCTGGAAATCACAAGTGCAGAGAGCACTGTTGCATTCAGGTCCTAATTGTTGGTTTCCCACAGGCCTCTGGTTAGTCGCTGTGAGAATAGAATGCTGGACTAGATGGGGCTTTCATCTGATTCAGCAGCACTCCGGCTAGGCTGGGGTGAAGGTAGCTAATGAGTTTCACACCAGGGTGGAAAGTCCAGACAATTTATTCAGCTATAGCAAGAGGCACAGAATAGGATAACACCCAAAACATTTGTGCAACTCCTTGGATGGGGTCAATACTTATAAGGCCCCAAAACATCATTACATGTGACAAACGCATGATCACATTAACTGTTGGCTACATACACACATAATCATAGAAATACTGAAATGATTGGCTGATTTGAGGCGCTGTGGGTTAAACCACAGAGCCTAGGACTTGCTGATCAGAAGGTCGGCAGTTCGAATCCCTGCGAAGGGGTGAGCTCCCGTTGCTCGGTCCCTGCTCCTGCCAACCTAGCAGTTCAAAAGCACGTCAAAGTGCAAGTAGATAAATAGGTACCGCTCCAGCGGGAAGGTAAACGGCGTTTCCGTGCACTGCTCTGGTTTGCCAGAAGCGGCTTAGTCATGCTGGCCACATGTCTCGGAAGCTGTATGTCGGCTCCCTTGGCCGATAAAGCGAGATGAGTGCCGCAACCCCAGAGTCAGCCACGACTGGACCTTTTTTTTTTTTTACATACACACATGATCATAGAAATACTGAAATGATTGGCTGATTTGCATGTAGTAGTAATTAATAATAATACCACCCCACCCATCTGGCCGGGTTGCCCCAGCCACTCTGAGCAGCTTCCAGCACATATAAACACCCTGACAGGTGTGGCATGAGATGGGGGTGAGGATGGCAGTGAGGACGCAATGTTGCAGGACCACTAACAGAACCAATCTGGTGCTTCCATTGTGCAACACCTTATTGCTTAATAGCATCAAGCTCAGTCATGGGTAGCAAAGGGGAAAGTTTTGTAATCACTCTTCAGTTAGAACTTTAGTTCCTTAAAAAGCAGGTTCTAACGGGGTTTGTGGTCAAACTCGGCTTCTGACCCCCTCCCTCCAGAACAACGTCTTTAGACAATGACAGGAATCTCCCAACCACAAAGTCTGTTGAAAGGGGACAGTTGGAGGATGGATTGAGGTTGAATCCCGACAAAACAGAAGTACTGTTTCTGGATGGCAGGGGGGACAGTGTGGAGGACTCCCTGGTCCTGAATGGGGTAACTGTGCCCCTGAAGGACCAGGTGCACAGCCTAGGGGCCATTTTGGACTCACAGCAGTCCATGGAGGCACAGGTCAATTCTGTGTCCAGGGCGGTTGTCTACCAGCTCCATCTAGTACGCTAGCTGAGACCCTACCTGCCTGTGCACTGTCTCACCAGAATGGTACGTGCCCTGGTTATCCTCCACGTGGACTACTGCAATGCGCTCTACATGGGGCTACGCTGGAAGGTAACTCAGAAACTACAACTAATCCCAAATGTAGCAGCTACACAGGTGACTGGGAGCAGCCACCTAGACCATATAACACCTGTCCTAAAGGATCTACATTGGCTCCCAGTATTGTCGAAACACAATTCTGTGCTGACCTTTAAAGCCCTAAATGGCCTCGGCTCAGTATACCTGAGGGAATGTCTCCACCCGCATCACTCAGCCCAGATACTGAGGTCCAGCTCCAAGGGCCTTCTGGCAGTTCCCTCACTATGAGAAGTTACAGGGAACCAGACAGAGGGCCTTCCAGGTAGTGGCACCTGCCCTGTGGAACACTCTCTCATCAGATGTCAAGGTGATAAAGAACTAAACAACTTTGAGAAGACATCTGAAGGCAGCCCTGTATGGATAATTTTTAAATGTTCGATGTTTTGTTATGTTGTTTTATCTGTTGGAAGCCACCCAGATATTATCATCACCATCACCACAGTTTGGCTTTTGTTTTAACAAACATCAGGTGTGAGCTAAATTGGTAAATATGTCATGTCATTTACAAGCAGAATCTTCACTGGGGAGAAACAACTAGTTGGGGAAAAGCAATCACGACTATACTTAGGATTCAAGAAATGCACCGTCAGAATTTTGAGGACACTCCAATTTTGTTTTGAAACCTTTAATGATGGTGTCATTAAACACCCCTCCCATGCCGTTGCTAAATCTTATCTGACAGCACCAATTCATTTCTCCTGTTGTAATATATAACTGGTAGGCAGTTTGCAGCTAACGCGCCCAAGGTTCAACCACTTGACCGTTGAATGTGTTTTTTCTGCTATGTACACTTCACACTTGGCCAGTCTTGGAAGAGGCTTGTAAACAGCTAAGAACATCAGGAGAGCTTGCTGGATCAGGCCAATGCCCCATCTAGCCCAGCCAGTGTGGTGTAGTGGTTAAGAGCGGCAGACTCGTAATCTGGTGAACCGGGTCGCGTCTCCGCTCCTCCACATGCAGCTGCTGGGTGACCTTGGGCCAGTCACACTTCTCTGAAGTCTCTCAGCCCCACTCACCTCACAGAGTGTTTGTTGTGAGGGAGGAAGGGAAAGGAGATTGTTAGCCGCTTGGAGACTCCTTCAGGTAAGTGATAAAGCAGGATATCAAATCCAAACTCCTCCTCCTCTTCTTCTTCTTCCCCCCAGCAGCCACCCAGGTGCAAGCATAAGAGCACTCTTCCCTCCTGCCATTTCTACAAACTGCTTTCCAAGAGCACTTGTGCCTCTAACCAAAGGGACATAGATTGAGCGTGGATGGCAGAATGTGGACAAACAGGAACATGCAAATATATTTATTCTATCCATTTGTGTATTTTGCATTCCAGTTCTTTTGGCATTGCTATTCTTTTCTGCCCTGCGAAGCTGCTACACAGAAGATCCTAGTCCGCTGGAACAGTGCTTCCAAGATGCTGAGTATGAGAATTATTTAGAGATAGCCAAGAATGGGCTGGGCAATGCATCGCACCCAAGACATGTGCTGATCGTAGGAGCAGGCATAGCAGGCCTCAGCGCAGCCTACACTCTCACAGAAGCTGGACACCAGGTAAGGGGTCCTTTAGTCGTCACAGATGTGCAACTGGTTCTCTGCTTCTGAGGTTGCCCCCTAGGGACCTATGTATTGATTTGTTTGCACAAAGTCTGCAGGGAGGTTAAACCACTGTGGCTCTTTGCTGAGTATTCATTTTTTACTTTGCGGGGAGGTTAGGTGTTGCATCAAAGGAAGTGTTATTCCACACCTCACCTTTTCTTCTCACACAGAGTCCAGTCGGGGAGGTGGGGAGTTAAGGTTTGGCATTTGAGGGCACCATATCAATTTTAATCATGCAACTTGATGTCGCAATCTGAGTTTGGTGGTATGTGATGGAGTCCCACCCAAAAATACCATGAATCTTTTTGGCTGCAGCAGATCTCACAAGGGCAGCCATTTAACATGGCACAGACCTCATCTGGTAGTTGGGGAAACTAGGCCGAAATAGGTGGGGAGGCATAAGGAGCTGTTGTAGTTGTGTAGAAGGAGAAGCCAGCCAACCAGTCGAGTCTCAGGGGGATACTTGCCTGGAGGCAGAGGCTGTATGCAAGGTTCAGGCCAGTCAGGAGTATCTCAGTTCATGTAGTCAATTGATCTGGGGGTCAAGAAAGCAGAAGGTCCAAGGTCATGAGAAGCAAGAAGCAGCAAGGTCTGGTCAGGAATGACAAGTGTTGTTTCTAGCAACTGACTGAGGCTGGAAATCTGCTTAAAAAAGCTGGAGCCATCTGGTTCTCCTCAGGAGCAAGAAGGCTGATAAGCAGCAGGTGGAGTCACTCTGCTTTCTGCTCCTTCAAGCTGCTGCTCAGCAGGTGAAGCCGACTCCTGGCCCATGACAGGAGCAACAGGTGAAATCAGAATCATAGAATCGTAGAGTTGTAAGGGACACTGTGGGTCTTCAAGTCCAGTCCCCCTCAATGCAAGAATCTCAGCCAAAACATCCATGACAGAGAGCCATCCAATCTCTGCTTAAAAACCTCCAAGGAAGGCGAATCCACAAACACCGGAGGGTTGAAATTGAACATCAGTC
Source organism: Podarcis gaigeae (assembly GCF_964106915.1). Taxonomy (NCBI): domain Eukaryota; kingdom Metazoa; phylum Chordata; class Lepidosauria; order Squamata; family Lacertidae; genus Podarcis; species Podarcis gaigeae. The sequence continues at coordinate 108,675,751 of NC_139679.1, forward strand.
CCTTGTAAATTAGCCCTGAGAAATTGAGAAACCCATGTGGCCATGCTGATTTATCAGCTGGATGCTGGGTAAGTCTCTCAACTGCCCTCAAGAATTGTGATGTGGACCATGGAAATTGAGGCAGGCTATTGTAGCGTGGGTGGCGCTTTGGGTTAAACCACAGAGCCTAGGACTTGCCGATCAGAAGGTCGGCGGTTCGAATCCCCGTGATGGGGTGAGCTCCCGTTGCTCGGTCCCTGCTCCTGCCAACCTAGCAGTTCAAAAGCATGTCAAAGTTCAAGTAGATAAATAGGTACCGCTCCGGCAGGAAGGTAAATGGCATTTCCATGTGCTGCTCTGGTTCGCCAGAAGCAGCTTAGTCATGCTGGCCACATGACCCGGAAGCTGTACGCCGGCTCCCTCGGCCAATAAAGCGAGATGAGCGTCGTAACCCCAGAGTCGGCCATGACTGGACCCAATGGTCAGGGGTCCCTTTACCTAGTGTAGCATGAAGCAGTAGCTGGATTGATACAGCAGTAGCTGTCCTGTTTGCCTTCAGGTGACAGTTCTTGAAGCCAGCGACCGCATGGGGGGACGAGTGGAGACGTATCGAAATGAGCAAGAAGGCTGGTATGCAGATCTGGGGCCCATGCGTTTGCCTCAGGTACACAGGTGAGACGGGAGGTTACCACATGCCTATCACTTCATCTGCTGAGCACGCATAAATCCCGCCTTGCTCATCCGTGATGGCTCTTTCCACGGACATGTGTCCTGGTGCGCTTGGCTGTGTGGGAGACAAAAGAGCTGTTGGCCTGTTGCCACGAGGAAGGAAGTGTATGCGGAGTTGAAGACAATGTATGACTTCTTGGATGTGGCCCTCTAGTTGGATAAAATCTTGGCTGTGAGGCCTACGCAGTTTGTTTTATGTGAACGGGACAGAGCTGATCGGAGGAGGAGGAGGCAGGACCTTTTCTGGCAACACTCATTATTCCTCCCTTCCCCTGGGTGGCAAACATAGCTCACCTCCCTTTTGCCCCACGATGCACCTGTGAAGAAGATAAAGTTGAGAGATAGTGACTATTTGTAAGCGCTGGGCAATAGGAAGCTGCCCAGAGTGGCTGGGGCAACCCAGTCAGATGGGTGTGGTATAATAATAATAATAATAATAATAATAATAATAATAATAATAGTAATAATAATTACTACTACTACAACTAGGTGTTTAGGAAGTGCTCTGCACAGGGCTTACCAAACCTTTTTTGCTATCTCTCCCCACCCCCACTCTGTTTATATATTCATTATACCGTGGTACCTCGGGTTACATACGCTTCAGGTTCACATACGCTTCAGGTTACAGACTCCGCTAACCCAGAAATAGTGCTTCAGGTTAAGAACTTTGCTTCAGGATGAGAACAAAAATCATGCTCTGGTGGTGTGGCGGCAGCAGGAGACCCCATTAGCTAAAGTGGTGCTTCAGGTTAAAAACAGTTTCAGGTTAAGAACAGACCTCTGGAATGAATTAAGTACTTAAACCGAGGTATCACTGTATCCAGTGCTTTAGCCCTAAACATTTTGTGAATCTACGTTTGGCCTCATTGAGGGGCAGTATTTCAATACAAGTAGGAAAATGAGAGTACCCCTAAACACTTTTTTAAGAAAAAAAAGCACTGATTATATATATATATATATATATATATGGTGGCAGGTGGATGATTAATATTCTGCAGCCTTTGAAATGTGCTTGTGTGCTCCTGTTTTGACTAATTATGCAGTATGTGCTTTTATCTTGTGAACTGCCCTGAGATGAAGAGTGGTACAGTCAAAACAAATCGGCTCCCAAAAGATTGAAATCTGGAAGTGAGTGTTCCAGTTTTCAAACGATTTTCGGAAACCTAACGTCTGGCTCGGATTCCGATTGGCTGCAGGAGCTTCTTGCAGCCAATCAGAAGCCACACTTTGGTTTCTCAACGTTTTGAAGTCAAACGGACTTCCGGAATGGATTCTGTTTGACTTCCAAGGTACGACTGTATATTAACCTAGTAAATAATAACAACATAATAATCATCGCTGCGTCTGACCGTGGAAGCACAGCATATCCATCATGTTGTTGTTTAGTCGTGTCTGACTCTTCGTGACCCCCTGGACCAGAGCACGCCAGGCACTCCTGTCTTCCACTGCCTCCCGCAGTTTGGTCAAACTCATGCTGGTAGCTTCGAGAACACTGTCCAACCATCTCGTCCTCTGTCGTCCCCTTCTCCTTGTGCCCTCCATCTTTCCCAACATGAGGGTTTTTTCCAGGGAGTCTTCTCTTCTCATGAGGTGGTCAAAGTATTGGAGCCTCAGCTTCAGGATCTGTCCTTCCAGTGAGCACTCAGGGCTGATTTCCTTCAGAATGGAGAGGTTTGATCTTCTTGTAGTCCGTGGGACTCTCAAGAGTCTCCTCCAGCACCATAATTCAAAAGCATCAATTCTTCGGCGATCCATCATAGCCAGTAGCAATTGCTAGCCTTGTCCTCCATGTGTTGATCTAACCCTCTTTTAAAGGCCTCCAAGTTGGTGGGCAACGCTGCCTCTTGGAAGAGCCAATTCCACTCTTTTGACTATGCACTGTCCCCTTCTCATGCCCCAGGATCGTCCGTGAATATGTCAGAAAGTTTGGCCTGAGTCTGACGGAATTCTTTCCAGAGGACGAGAATGCCTGGTATTTGATTGACAACATCAGGAAGCGAGTCGGGGAGGTCAAGAGGAACCCCAGCCTCTTGAATTACACTGTGGATCCCTCAGAAGAAGGCAAAACCGCTGGTCAGCTGTATGAGGAGTCCCTCCGTCGGGTTGGGATACTTTTGGTGCTTCTTTTAATTGGGAAAACCTTCTGTGTCCTGTTCCAAATATTAAGACCGTAGAGGTGGAAAGAACCAAAAGCCAGTCTAGCCGACACACCCTCCTAAAATAAATTGTAGATCCTCTATGAGAGAAGGTTACTATATTGGGGGATTTATTTATTTTTACTAAGTGGATGCATGAGAATATTTAAGATTATGTGATGCTAAATATTATGCATGGTATACAGAAAGTGGGTGGGGTTTTTCCTCCCTTTTTCATAACACTAGAAGTTGGGGACATCCAGTTAAGCTGAAGCTTAGAGGATTTGGGACGGACAAAAGAAAGCACCTCCTCAGGCAGCATATCACATTGTAGTAATCATCATCATCATCTATTACTTATACCCTGCCCATTTGGTCGGGCCTCCCCAGCCACTCTGGGCGGCTCGCAACAGAATATTAAAAACATGATAAAACATCAGCTATTAAAAACTTCCCTGAACGGGGCTGCCTTCAGATGTCTTCTAAAAGTCAGATAGTTGTTGATTTCCTTGACATCTGGTGGGAGGGCGTTCCACAGGATGGGTGCCACTACTGAGAAGGCCCTCTGCCTGGTTCCCTGTAACTTGGCTTCTCGAAGTGAGGGAACCACCAGAAGGCCCTCGGAGCTGGACCTCAGTGTCTGGGCTGAACGATGGGGGTGGAGATGCTCCTTCAGGTATACTGGACCGAGGCCATTTAGGGCTTTAAAGGTCAGCACCAACACTTAGAATTGTGCTCGGAAACGTACTGGGAGCCAATGTAGGTAAACTATGAAATGCATTTTGACTTTTTCTTTATGGTCATACCAGGTTGAAGAAGAGGTGAAGAGGACAAACTGTAGCTACGTGCTGGGTAAATATGACACCTTCTCAACCAAGGTAAAAAAGAATGATCCCCCCCCCTTTTCTTTTCTTTTCGTTCTTTGGATGTTACCATGGCGCAATAAAACCCAATAAGTTAACAAAACTAGCTAAAGCAATGCCCCAAACTTGCGAAGTGCAAAGTTTCAGTAAAAACTTAATTGGCGCACTTCTGTTATATTATTAGAATATTACACAAGCCTATAGTAGTTACCCAGCTTCCTAGGTATCCCACCTAGATATCCTGCGGAGCGGGGGCACATGAAGAAGGGCCTCAGGTGATCATTGCAGGGTCCAGGTTGGTTCATATGGGGAGAGGCAGCCCTTGACCCTTTGCAGTCCTGAGCCATTTAAGGTTTTATAGGTCAGAGCCAGCACTTTGAACTGGACCCAGAAACTCATGGGCAGACAGTGCAGTCAGGTCAGGATAAAGTACACTATGTTCAAACTGTCTCGCCCTGGTGAGCAACCTGGCTGTCAAATTTTGCACCAGCAAAATTTTCCAAACTGTCTTCAGAGGCAGCCCCATGCACAACTTGTTGCAGTAATCTAACCTTGAGGTTACCAGAGGATAGATAGCAGAAGTTAGTCTATCCCTGTCCTGATTAGAGGAGCAGCGGGGCCACCAGCCAGAAATGATGGAGTCTCAAGCAGGGCCGGATTTACGTTTGATGAGGCCCTAAGCTACTGAAGGTAATGGGGCCCTTTATATGTCCAGCTGACCTTTGTCAACAACAAATTTGTGTTGAATATATACTATATGGTAATTTATGGACCTAATAGGTATCTAAAGCCATTTGCACATAACAAAATATGTATTTTATCAAAGTAACTGTTGAACTGAAATACAGTTGAGAAGTATATTAATAGTGAAATACAATTAAGAAGAAGTACAGTATATTAATAGTGAAATAATTATTAAGCTCTAACTTAAAGTGATTTTTTATTCATAACAAACTTAATAATGCAAGCACATGGGCATTTGGCAATAACAAACGTTTTATTTTATTTGTTTTTTATCTTGTAGTTTGGAAATGTGTGGGAAAATGGTTGTTTGCACATAGAAATGTACATCCAGGTTTTTCCCCCCCTTTAATTTTTTGGGGCCCCCAAGAGAGTGGGGCCCTAAGCTATAGCTTGTTTAGCTTATACGTAAATCCGGCACTGGCCTCAAGCGACAGCAAAGGATCCAGAAGAACTCCCAAGCTACATATCCGCTCCTTCCAAAGAAGTATAATCTCATCAAGAGCAGGCTACCCCCTCCCATCCATCCAGTCCCGGGAATCACCCACTACTAGTGCCTTAGTCCTATCTGGACTGAGCTTCAGTGTATTGGCTCTCATCCAGTTCCACGACAGAGGCAAGACAACAGTCCAGCATATCCACTGCCTCACCTACAGATGTAAAGGAGAAGCAGAAGGGTAGATGAGCCCAAACAGAAGGGTGGATAGGCATAGGCAAACTCGCCCCTCCAGATGTTTTGAGACTACAATTCCCATCATCCCTGACCACTGGGCCTGTTAGCTGGGGATGATGGGAGTTGTAGTCCCAAAACATCTGGAGGGGCGAGTTTGCCTATGCCTGACCTAAGACTATGCAGATATGTTTACTCACCTGGGACTGAGAGCAAGCCTCACCAAACTCAGTGAGATAGATATACAGAGGACTGCACTGTAACTTTTTGCAGAATCCAATTCCTTGCTTTCCAGAATAAGCAAATCCTGAAGCCTGAGAACCTCAGGATGTCTCGTGTACTAGATTCCAAATTCAGTTGTTGCTTGGTGGTGTGTTTGCTTAAGCATCTTTGTTGAGTGCTATCCTTAAAGGTGGTTATTCCCCACCCCTCCCATAACAGCAATATTTAATCAAAGTAGCAAAGCTGAGTCGTGGAGCTGTCGAAATGATTGGGGACTTGCTCAACGAAGATGCTGGCTATTACCAGTCGTTCATTGAAAGTATGAGAGGTGAAATGGTCTTCTCTTCTAGAAAGAGGTAAGCGGAAATATGCATTGCAAGGAAATAGGGAGGATTTATTCTTGCTGAAGTAAATAATCTGCTCTTCTTCAGATGAGATTGCATTTTGGTTCATTTCCAAAACTAGGACTGTAGGAACATCTTGGGACCGCAATACCTTAGGAATGCCTCTCCCTATACGAACTGACCCAGGACCCTGAGCTTGTAATCTGACAACCCCAAGAGGTTTGGAGGATGGTTACACAAGAGCAGGCCTTTTGTGTGGTGGCTCCCCGTCTGTGGAATGCTCTCCCCAGAGAGACTTGCCTGGTGCCATTATCATGGGTGTAGCTAAGGGGGGGGCAGCACCCCACCAATAAATAAAAATCTATAAAAATGGATAGCAAGCTGGGGTTCTGCCTCCCCACGCCAACAAAAGCCCTGCCCCACCCCCAACAAAAATCCTGGCTATGCCTGTGGCCATTATTACATATCTTTAGGCACCAAGCAAAAACATTCCTCTTTATTCAGGCCTTTAGCCATTAAAAAATCGATGATTTGTTAAAGGGGTGGGTGGGTGGACTGTTATTATGATTATTTTATTATGCAGTCCAGTATTATGCTCTGCATTTTATTATTTTGTTCTTAATGTTGTAAATGTTGTTCTTAATGTTGTACACCGCCCTGGGATCTTTGAATAATGGTTGGTATATACAGTGGTACCTCGGGTTAAGTACTTAATTCGTTCTGGAGGTCCGTTCTTAACCTGAAACTGTTCTTAACCTGAAGCACCACTTTAGCTAATGGGGCCTCCTGCTGCCAGAGCACGATTTCTGTTCTCAACCTGAAGCAAAGTTCTTAACCCGAGGTACTATTTCTGGGTTAACGGAGTCTGTAACCTGAAGCGTATGTATCCCAAGGTACCACTGTAAATCAAATTGATGATAGATAAATAAACAAATAACATACGCTCCCTCTCCCTACAACAAAGTCAACATAAAGATGTAAGAGTCCAGCTGGCTCTTGCGAAAGTTCCATCTAGACTAGATGCCTATGGGAAGCCTGCAAGCCAGACCTAAGCTCAGTAGCCACTCTCCCCACTTGTGATACCCAGCATGCATAGAATCATAGATTGCAGGGTTGGAAGGGACCCTGAGGAACATCTAGTCCAATGCAGAAACATGCCGCTGTCTCATGCGGGGATCAAACCTGTAACCTTGGAATTTCAGCACCACATTCTAACCAAGTGAGCTATCCCCTTGGAAAATATATCCACAATAACTAAAAGCCGTTGATTATCTTCCGTGAACTTGTCTAATCCTCTTTCAAAGTCATCTGAGTTGGTGGCCATCTCCACACCTTGTTGGCGCGAATTCCAGAGTGTTAACTATAATAATAATAATAATAATAATAATAATAATAATAATAATAATAATAATAATATATTTATACCCCGCCCATCTGGCTGGGCCTCCCCAGCCACTCTGGGCGGCTTCCAAAAGAATATTAAAATACTATGATACATCTATGTTCTGGGTTCAGATATGCTTCCTTTTGTGTGTGCTGAACTGAGCAGCAACTGAGCAACACACAACAGTAGGCTCTTCCATCTTCTATCCATTCATCTGCATTTGTTTGTGTGGGTTTTTTTTTTTTTTTTGCAGGTTTGATCAAATCACAGGAGGCTTTGATCAGCTGCCAATAGCCACTTACAGAAGCATTTCAGAAAGGGTGCATTTCGGTACTAGGGTGGTCAGGATGGAGCAGGCAGGCGAGAGCGTCACCGTGGTTTATCAAACCGCCAACAAAGCACTGTTCAGCGTGACGGCCGATTACGCCGTGGTCACCTCCACCGCCAAGGCCACAAGGCGCATCCATTTTGAGCCGCCCCTGTCGTGTAAGAAAAGCCACGCCTTGCGGTCTATCCACTACAGGAGCGCCACCAAAGTCTTCCTCGCTTGCGCCGAAAAGTTCTGGGAAGCTGACGGGATCCGCGGCGGGAAGTCCACAACTGATCGCCCAGCCCGATTCGTCTACTACCTCACTCAAAACTTTTCCAGCAGCATTGGGGTTGTCTTGGCTTGCTATGTCCACAGTGACGACTCCCGTTTCTTTCAGGCCCTCAGCCATGATGACATCATTAGCATCACCCTGAATGATCTGTCTGCCATCCACCAGCTGCCCAAGGGCTACATCCAGTCTGTGTGCCAGTCATCCGTAATAAAGAGATGGAGCTTGGATAAATATTCCATGGCTGGCTTTGCTACCTTCACCCCCTACCAGTTTGTTGATTATAGCGAACCTCTCGAGGAGCCAGAAGGCAGGATCCATTTTGCTGGGGAACACACTACCAAACTCCATGGCTGGCTGGACTCCGCAATCATGTCAGGGCTGAGGGCAGCAAGAGAAATCAACCTCGCACCTGGGAAGCGGTTGCCCAGGATCAAGCCAAATAACAAAGAGGAACTTTAAAGAAGCACTCTGCAAAAGGAGAAAAGATAATTTGAAGGAATACAGTGGTACCTCGGGTTACATACGCTTCAGGTTACATGCGCTTCAGGTTACACACTCCGCTAACCCAGAAATAGTGCTTCAGGTTAAGAACTTTGCTTCAGGATAAGAACAGAAATCGGGCTCTGGCGGTGCGGCAGCAGCAGGAGGCCCCATTAGCTAAAGTGGTGCTTCAGGTTAAGAACAGTTTCAGGTTAAGAATGGGCCTCCGGAACGAATTCAGTACTTAACCCGAGGTACCACTGTATCTTGACATACAGGAGTTTTGAATCGGGACAAGTCAAAATGTTGCTATGAGTTTGGGGAGAAGGAAGTAGGTTGTATGCGAGATCCTTCTAACTGCCGGATCCAGGAAGTGTTAAAATATAAGCCAGGGTAATGGGTCATTAGGAGAACAAGGGGGGCTCTGAGCAATACAGAAAATGTGTATGTTATGTACTGAGTTGAATAGGATCCAAACTGCAGCAGTCTGATTGGTCCTAGAACAATAGGATCCAAATTGCAGCAGTCTGATTGGTCCTAGAACAATAGGATTCAGAATGCAGCAGTCTGATTGGTCCTAGAACAATGCAGCAATATGATTGGTTGGCAGGAACCACCCAATCATGCTCCAGATATAAGTGAATCCACAACCTGATTGGCTTACAGTAGAATTCCAGAATTAGCCAATCATGTGCAGCCCATTGTGTAAATAATGTATATAAGCAGATACTTTGAGGGGACATTCATTCATTCCTCCTCACCACTATGAGCTGAATAAAGAGCATGAAATCACTTTGCGACTCTGAGTATATTTCAGTGTAGAAGAACAACAACAACCAAAGCCAGAGTTTTTCAAGTGATGTGACCTAGAAGTAAGCTGGAGAGTCGGAGCAAGGCTTGAAAGCAAAGTTTGATTTCTGTTTGAATCCAAGGCTACGGCTATGAAAGAAACAAGACCGTTTTAGGGTGTCAATGTTGTGAGCCCCTCTGTAGTATAGATCTGCAAATAAACCATAGATTATGAAGACACCACCGTCTCTGCTATGCTTCATTCCAAAAGGAAACACAAACCCTGGGTAAGCGCCTCAAACTCCTGGAATCTCTGGGTTCTTGGGGTGGTGTGCAACAAAATCTAACAGCATTTCTAGATGGCAGACAAAAATGCAAAAGGAAATTAAAAATCATGACCCAATGCCAGTAGTACCATGTTGTTGTTTTTCCATTCTGTACCCTATATCTTTTCCTTCCTTTCCCGATTATACTGTGAAGGGGAAACCTGATGGACAGCAAGGCTGGAATTTATAATACAGTACAGGGATGCAGAGTGGGGAAATTTACATTTCTCCACATAGAAGGAACTGAGATGGGAGGAATATGGAATTTTGAAAAGATTTGTTCATTTATTTTGCCAGCACCATCTTCACTCATTTCTTCTTGTGTAGTTACAGTACAATGGGAAGAAATTAATCTTTCAATAAATAAAAAAATAAAAAGCCTCTTTTGCAGACCATAAGCAATTAATGTTATTTCTGGGATATCCCCCCTCCCCATTTCGTTTTTATGTTACAGTATTTCCTTACTTTTGAAGAAAGATATTAAAAAAAAATCTGGAAAAAAGTGAGACAGATTTCCAGCACTGAACTAATATCAAAATTATGTCAAATCACACAAGAAGTTTCTGCATATATCCCCCCCCCACATTTAATATGGATTATTTCATTAAACGACTTACAATGGAGCATTCCAACGCAAAGCTTTTGAAAGCAAAAGTAACCTGTTTCCTAGCATATTGCCCACCTTGCGAAAGGTTTATCCAGTTGAATTTGAAGGCAAATCTTTTCAAAAGAAGCGTTCCCTGACCGGGAATCGAACCCGGGCCGCGGCGGTGAGAGCGCCGAATCCTAACCACTAGACCACCAGGGAAGCTGTGATAGAGTTGTCAGAAAGCTAGCTATTATCACTACTATTTCCTTCTGTAGTTCGTAATAAAAGGAAGTCTTCAGTTCTGTGCACAGCGTGCCTCCTTCTCAAATAAATTCATCTGCATGTCAAAAACCGCAAGCATCGCGCGCGCACAGCTCTGCAGATGGTTCTCCACTGAAGTTTCCCTTCTACCTAGAGAAACTGTCTTCTGCAGAAACCCTGAGCAGTTTTTTAAAACTCTTTCGAATAAAGATAACGAAGCGTCGGCGCTTCTCGTGCAAGTTCTGCAAGCATCTAATTTTACGCCTGCACTGCGGGATACCTCCTTTGTGGACGGATGCGAAGAACCCGGAACTTTATTTCTTTTACATAGGGTTGGGTGGAGAGGGAAAGTTTTTTTCCCACCATCCTCGGGGAAATCCTCCACCAGCTAATTTTCCTAATTTTGATTCCCCGACAGAGCTTAGGCTGCAATCCTGGCACACCTAGGCGGGAGTCAAGTCCTACTGCACCCCGAGGGGTTTAGCAGATCTTCTAAGCAGACACGTGCCCACGATAATACTGCTAAAAATCAGCGCGATCCCACGATCAGAGGATCTCCAGAGTCTTCAGGTCTTGCCCAGCGCTGCCTGCAGATGCATCTTGCAAGTGGTCACTTGCTTCTCGCCATCAGCCCCACGAGGACCAAATGCGCAGGCGCCGTAGGACTTGCCCCAGCGAAGGAGCGGACCCAGGTAGCGCCTCTGGAATGTAAAGGAAGCTTCCGATTGGTCCCGCATTCAGCCAATCGCGGAAGAAGCCTCATAGGGAGCATCCCGCGGTCAGGGTGGCGTTCGAAAATCTTGGTGTGTAAGGAGATCGCAGCCCTACTCAGAGTAGTCTGTAACCTGAGGCGTTTGTAACTCAAGGTCCCACTGTGGTTGTCATTTCTGTGACTGAGGCAGTGAGAGATTTTACTTTCTTGGGCTCCATGATCACTGCAGATGGTGACGGCTGCTTCTTGGGAGAAAAGCAATGACAAACCTAGACAGCATCTTAAAAAGTAGAGACATGACCTTGCCAACAAAGTTCCGTATAGTTAAAGCTATGGTTTTCCCAGTAGTGATGTATGGAAGTAAGAGCTGGACCATAAAGAAGGCTGATCGCCGAAGAATTGATGCTTTTGAATTATGGTGCTGGAGGAGACTCTTGAGAGTCCCCTGGACTGCAAGAAGATCAAACCTCTCCATTCTGAAGGAACTCAGCCCTGAGTGCTCACTGGAAGGACAGATCCTGAAGCTGAGACTCCAATACTTTGGCCACCTCATGAGAAGAGAAGACTCCCTGGAAAAGACCCTGATGTTGGGAAAGATGGAGGGCACAAGGAGAAGGGACGACAGAGGACAAGATGGTGGGACAGTGTTCTCGAAGCTACCAGCATGAGTTTGACCAAACTGCGGGAGGCAGTGGAAGACAGGAGTGCCTGGCGTGCTCTGGTCCAGGGGGTCACGAAGAGTCAGAGTCAGACACGACTAAACAACAACAACAATGTAAAGTACCCCAGGCTACCACGGGAGGTAGGCATAGCTGTCAACTTTTCCCTTTTCTTGCGAGGAATCCTATTTGGAATAAGGGAATTTCCCTTAAAAAAAGGGGAAAGTTGACAGCTATGGAGGGAGGGCAGTCTAGAAACAAGTATTTTATTTTATTATTTCATAAAAGTTATGCACCCCTTGATAGTTTAAAAAACAGCAACCCAAAAACACCTCAAAGCCTTTCACAAAAAAGGATAAAAATAATAATATTATCCTTAGGAAAACTTAGCAAAAATGTAAGACATTTGAAAACAATAGGCTGAAAACAGATTAAGACTCGCTATTTTATTTCATACATATATGAAAAATAAATAAAAATCCAAACCCTGCCCCCCATTTCCACAAAAAATAGAATTTGCCAACCCAACCCTGGAGATTGTAAAATACATTTCAATAACTGTCTCCCAAAATATTGTTCTAGAATTATATTTTATTAGACAACAGCTAGGTTTTATATAGCACTTTCTATGGCTCAGAACAATTAATATAGATGATCTCAATAACAAATTCAGCTGCCTAAGAAGGTTAGTATGATCTCTCCTGTATTGAAAATGGGGTCCATGATGGAGAAAGTATTTTCTGGATTTTGATACATTAGCTATCTGTATGTTATCATTGCTCTTGAACATGCTAACCCAGTGCATTTCAGGAAACCAGGAATATACCCCAGGAAATTGTTTCATTCCTATTGTCTCTTCAGACCTAAATATCAGCTGATGTGTCCATTCAGTGCTTTTTCGGGGTGTGTGTGTGTATATGTCAGCATCGCCCTTGAGCCTGTGCCACCGACTGGACTCATCCACTTCAGCCCCGACTGGGCTAGGCGAGCTGGGGTAGCACTTCCAGAGACCACCTTCTACACAGGAACAGGTCAAAGTGCTGTGGACTCACAGCTTAGAGTTGTGAGCACCGGATTCACTCCAACAAGAAGACAGTCATTGTACAGCAGAGTATAGCAGAGCATAAACAACTCGGAGATCAGCTCTGTAGAATATCTTCTTTAATTCTATCTACAACTACAATACACAACTATGTACAGAGCTAAATGAGGTCTAAACGAAAATGCTGAACTGCACTGAGTGTCTGCAGCTGCTATTAGCAGCAACCTTATCTATACACACAATCTCTCTCTAACACTCAGTCTCTCTCTCTCTCTCTCTCTCTCTCTCTCTCTCTCTCTCTGATGTGAGGCTGGAGCGGAATAAGTAGAGAGCAGAAACCACCCCCTCCTCTCTGGAGAATCAGCAGAGAACATCAGCAGATTCTTGGATATGGGAGGGGTGAAATCTCTTCAAGGACGACCAAAGTAGGTATCTCAAGGAGAACATCTGCCATGACCTGAAGCAGCTCGGGCAGGGAATCCTTGGTGCAGTGGGGAGGTCAGTACACCAAAAGGAATCCTGTACTGCCCCTATTGCCCAACTTCCAGAACATGCACTCAGAGAACTGGGTCTTCCCAGTAGGACACCTGATGCAATCTAGCGACTTTCTAAAAATCACTGCAACCCCCCCGCCCACATGACCTGTGTGTAAGAGAAACCTGGTGGACAAGCAGCAGCTAGGACAGGACCATCTGCTTCATCCAACCAAGTCTCTGTTACACATGCCAGGTCAAGTCCTCCATCCACGATCAAGTCATGGATGGCAGTGGTCTTATGAATCATTCACCTAGCATTGCAACACCTTCAAAGCAACACCTTCAGGTCATGTGGGTTTCCCTTGTTGAGTGCAAATATAACATTGAATCACAATGGTACAAAATAACTCAGCAAGCTGACATTTATCAAGAGCTAAACAAAGGTTAGTGTACTAAATATTATTTCCAATTCTAGGTAGTTTGCTATTGGAGAAATACCATATATGATTATAAAAATCTAAAGCAATAATTATTTTAAAATATGATTTCATTTCTAGATCAGACAGACAAGATTTCTTCTTCTATATATTTTTTTCTTTATCATATACACACAAAGCTTCTATTTTTAAACAGGAAATATTTTTGTAACTAAGGTCTATTATACAAATCCATACAGATGTTCATTTTGTTACAGTTCTGTTAAGTTGTATACAAATTATAAAGATGAGTCAATTATTTACTAAATTGGCAAGTTTTGCCATTACTGCATATTCTGATAGTTTCTCTTTCCATGCATCTATTTCAGGACATTTGTCAGATTTCCATATGTTGGCCAACACCACTCTGACTGCTGTGGTCATATAACTAAATAGTTCCACTGATGATTTCACAATACAGTAGCTGAAGGAGTCATTCCCAACAGCATAGTTTTGGGGTCCAATGCAAATTTAGGGTGTTTTTTTTACATTTTTTCATTTCGAAATGAACTTTCCTCCCAAACTTTTTGGTCTTTTCACAGGTCCACCATAAATGGAAGAAGATTCCTTAAGGTCTATCACATTTCCAGCAATGTCCATTCATTGCATTATTCATCTTCTGTATATTTTTCAAAGCTATATACCATTGAAAGAACATTTTTGTAGTCATACCTCATGTTACGGCCGCTTCAGGTTACGTGTTTTTGGGTTGCGGACCGCGGGAAACCTGGAAGTACCGGAACGGGTGACTTCTGGGTTTCGCCACTCGCCCATGCGCAGAAGTGCCAAATTGTGCTGGCGCCTGTGCAGACGTAGTGCTTAAGGATGTGAACGCTGTGGGTTGCGGATGTGCCTCAGTCACGGGTTATGTCTGCAACCCGAGGTTACACTGTACCAATTTTCTTTTAGGGCTTAAAGGTAAAGGTAAAGGTACCCCTGCCCTTACGGGCCAGTCTTGACAGACTCTGGGGTTGTGTGCCCATCTCACTTAAGAGGCCAGGGGCCAGCGCTGTCCGGAGACACTTCCGGGTCACGTGGCCAGCGTGACATCGCTGCTCTGGCGAGCCAGAGCCGCACACGGAAACGCCGTTTACCTTCCCGCTGGTAAGCGGTCCCTATTTATCTACTTGCACCCGGAGGTGCTTTCGAACTGCTAGGTTGGCAGGCGCTGGGACCGAGCAGCGGGAGCGCACCCTGCCGCAGGGATTCGAACCGCCGACCTTTCGATCGGCAAGTCCTAGGCGCTGAGGCTTTAACCCACAGCGCCACCTTAACTTGCAGTAAATTTTATTTCTTTATTCATAATTGTTCTCATTGTTCCACTGTGAACTGCTCTTAATTTTTTTGCATCCATTTTGTCATACATTTTGTCATGCTTGTTCGGGCTCGGTGTCATATTTGAGTAATAGTTTATAAATTTTACCCAGAAGGTAGGACTCTGTTATGATGGACTCAGATTCTGTCTTTTCACCAATTTAAATGTTTGTCATACAGTGTTTCTTGAATCTGGATATTAGTTGACAGTATGTAAGCAGTTTCATATTTTTTTCTCCTCTTTCATCTGTTCTTGAAGATGAACCATATCTTGGTACAATATATAGTCATATATTCTATCGGCTCTAATAATAATGTTCCAGTGGTGACATTAACAGTGCAGGTAGGGGCATTTTTGTGATTTTTGTAGTGCAATTCATGATTTTTGTGGTGCAGGCTGTGCCCCTGGGTATGATGTGTGATTTGACGGTGACTTTGGAACCACGTTTTTGGGCCACGGTATGGCCAGGCAGGAGTGGATCCGTGATTTTTGTGGTGGATGCTGTGCCCCTGGACACGATGTGTAATTTGACTGTGAGTATGGGCTGATCTAGTGCAAAAATCATGAGGATCCATGAGGATCCATGTTTTTTAACCATGTTTTTACGCCATTGCGGCACCATGAAACAGTGGATGCGTGATTTTTTTGGTTCTGCCTACAGACTAAGATGTGGTCTACAGTATCATGGTGTTTTTATTTTGCTTCAATATAAAAATCATATGAATTCATGAGGATCCGTGCCTCGGATCCATGTTTTAGTGGTGCTGCAGTGCAGCAAAGTGTTGGATCCACATTTTTTATAGTCCAGTTTGTAGGCGTGCCTTCCAGGTGTGATTTGACACTGCATTTATTGGAGTTATTTATAAAAAAGTGGAGGATCCATGAGGATCCGTGTAGATCCACCTTTTACCCAGACCCCTGGAAATCTCTCACTTTTTTCCCCAGATTTTTTTTTAAGACATCAAAATATCTTCCTTCAAAAATAAGGAAATAACATAAAAATGAAATGGGGGGAAATATCCCAGAAATAACATTAATTGCTTATGGTCTGAAAAAAAAGCTTTTTATTTTTTATTTTATTGAAAGATTAATTACTTCCAATTGTACTGTAACTACACAAGAAAAATGAGTGAAGATGGTGCTGGCAAAATAAATGAAGAAATCTTTTCAAATTTCTATATTCTTCCCATTTCAGTTCCTTCTATGTGGAGCAATGTAAATTTCCCCACTCTGCATCCCTGTATTATAAATTCCAGCCTTGCTGTCCATCAGGTTTCCCCTTCGCAGTATAACCAGGAAAAGAAGGAAAATATATAGGGTACAGAATGGAAAAACAACAACATGGTACTACTGGCACTGGGTCATGATTTTTAATTTTCTTTTGCATTTTTGGCATCTAGAAATGCTGTTAGATTTTGTTGCACACCACCCCAAGAACCCAGAGATTCCAGGAGTTTGAGGCGCTTACCCAGGGTTTGTGTTTCCTTTCAGAATGAGGCACAGCAGAGACGGTGGTGTCTTCATAATCTATGGTTTATTTGCAGATCTATACTACATTGAGAACCAAATAGGGTCTTGTTTCTTTCATAGCCGTAGCCTTGAATTCAAACAGAAATCAAACCTTGCTTTCAAGCCTTGCTCCGACTCTCTCCAGCGTACTTCTAGGTCACATTACTTGAAAAATTCTGGCTTTGGTGGTGGTGGTTGTTGTTGTTCTACACATTTTCTGTCTTGCTCAGAGCCCCCCTTGTTCTCCTAATGACCCATTACCCTGGCTTATATTTTAACACTTCCTGGATCCAGCGGTTAGAAGGATCTCGCATCCAGCCTACTTCCTTCTCCCCAAACTCACAGCAATATTTTGACTTGTCCCGATTCAAAACTCCTGTATGTCAAGATAATCCTTCAAATGATCTTTTTTCCTTTTGCAGATTGCCTATTTAAAGTGTGGGAATGTTCAGGGATGCAGGAGAGGATATATTGTGAGATTATTATCCTTATCCAACTTGTGCTAACAAGTTCCCAAAATATCAGCAGAGTTGATAGACATTCCCCTTTTAAGTTTGCAACGGTAACGTGTGCTCAGGTTCGCTAGAACCTCTATAATAATTACTCTGGTAATTTCCCCTTTATTCCCTCTTAAAATACAAGACACGACACAGTCTTTATAAAAGTATAAAAGAGTTTACTCACATTCTGTTCACAATAGGATCCCAGAAGGCAGAAAGGCTTAAAAAGGTAAAATACATTTAGAATCTATCTTGTAGGAAGGTAGCCCTTTTCTGCTCTCTTGGCTGGGAGCCAAGAGGGCATCTTAGTAGCTTCTTTGAAGGAAGATGGCAGAGAGAGAGATGGCTGCCTGCCCTGTGCTTTTATCATTACCTGCACAGGTGAGACCACACCCACCTCTGGTCACATGCGGAGGAAGTCTGTCCCAGGACGTTTTACCTGCTGGCTGGACAGACATCCCTTCCCATGTTTAAACATGTACACTCTCGGAATGTTGTAATTGACTGCTCCTGTGTTTTACAACCTACATAAAGTTCCTCTTTGTTATTTGGCTTGATCCTGGGCAGCCGCTTCCCAAATGCGAGGTTGATTTTTCTTGCTGCTCTCAGTCCTGACATGATTGCGGAGTCCAGCCAGCCGTGGACTTGGGTAGTGTGTTCCCCAGCAAAATGGATCCTGCCTTCTGGCTCCTTGAGAGGTTTGCTGTAATCGACAAATTGGTAAGGGGTGAAGGCAGCAAAGCCAGCCATGGAATACTTATCCAAGCTCCACTTCTTTATTACGGATGACTGGCATGCAGCCTGGATGTAATCCTTGGGCAGCCGGTGGATAGCGGACAGGTCATCCAGGATGATGCTAATGATGTCATCATGGCTGAGGGCCTGAAAGAAACTGGAGTCGTCACTGTAGACATAGCTAGCCAAGACAACCCCAACGTCGCCAGAAAAGTTTTGACTGACGTAGTAGATGAATCGGGCCGGGCGATCAGTTGTGGACTTCCCACCGCGGATCCCGTCAGCTTCCCAGAACTTCTCGGTGCAAACGAGGAAGACTTTGGTGGCGCTCCTGTAGTGGATGGACCGCAAGGCGTGGCTTTTGTCACGCGACAGGGGCGGCTCAAAATGGATACGCCTCGTGGCCTTGGCGGTGGAGGTGACCACGGCGTAATCGGCTGTCACGCTGCGCAGTGCTTTGTTGGCGGTTTGATAAAAAGCGGTGACGCTCTCATCTGCCTGCTCCATCCTGATCACCCTGGTCCCGAAATGCACCCTTTCTGAAATGCTTCTGTAAATGGCTGTTGGCAGCTGATCAAAGCCTCCTATGATTTGATCAAACCTGCAAAAAACAAAACAAAACAAAACAAAACCGAATGCAGATGAATGGATAGGACAAGCTTCCTCAAACTCGGCCCTCCAGGTGTTTTAGGCCTACAACTCCCATGATCCCTAGCTAGCAGGACCCAGTGGTCAGGGATGATGGGAATTATAGTCTCAAAACTTCTGGAGGGCCGAGTTTGAGGAAGCCTGGGATAGGAGATGGAAGAGCCCTCTTCAGCTGCACTGGGAACTGCTGTTGTGCATTGCTCAGTTGTTGCTCAGTTCAACACAAGCAAAAGAAAGCATTTCTGAACACAGCACAGAGTTAATGTGGAGATGGCCACCAAGTCAGATGACTTTGAAAGAGGATTAGATAAGTTTATGGGAGGTATTCAATGGCTTTTATTAATTGTGGAAACAATGGTACCTTAGTTCTCAGACTTAATCCATTCTGGAAGTCCGTTCCAAAACCAAAACGTTCCAAAACCAGGGCACACTTTGCCAGGGAAAGTAATGAAAAATGGATTAATCCATTCCAGACTTTTAAAAACAACCCCTAAAAGAGCAATTTGACATGAATTTTACTATCTAACGAGACCACTGATCCATAAAATGAAACAATAATCAATGTACTGCCGTTACACAATCAATTAATGAATCAGCATTGAACTGGGTTCCACACAGTCACAAAAACAAAAAAGAGCAACAAAAACTCAAAATAATTAGTAAAAACAGACAGACCTCAGCATAACACTCAAAACGGAAGCGTAACACTCAAAACGGAGCACATTTGGTTTCTGAAAAAAGTTCGCAAACGGGAACACTTACTTCCAGGTTTGCAGTGTTTTGGTTCCAAGTTGTTTGAGTACTAAGGCGTTTGAGAACCAAGGTACCGCTGCATATTATCGAAGAGGATAGCTCAGCTGGTTAGTGTGTGGTGCTGATAATTCTAAGGTTGCAGGTTCAATCCCCTTAAGGGATGGCTGCGCATTCCTGCATTGCAGGGGGTTGGACTAGATGATCTGCAGGGTCTCTGCCAACTCTGCAATCTATGATTCTATGCATGCTGGGGATCACAAGTGGGGAGAGTGGCTATTGAGCTTAGGTCTGGCTTGCAGGCTTCCCATAGGCCTCTGGTCTAGATGGAACTTTCGCAAGAGCCAGCTGGACTCTTACATCTTTATGTTGACTTTGTTGTAGGGAGGGGGAGCATATTTTATCTATCATCTATCTATCTATCATCTATCTATCTATCATCTATCTATCTATCTATCTATCTATCTATCATCATCATCTATCATCTATCATCTATCATCAATTTGATTTATAAAGCAACCATTATTCAAAGATCCCAGGGTGGTGTACAACATTAAGAACAAAATAATAAAATGCAGAGCATAATACGGGACTGCATGATAAAATAATCATAATAATAGTCTGCCCACCCCTTTAACAGGTCATCAATTTAATGGCTGAAGGCCTGAATAAAGAGGAATGTTTGGTGCCTAAAGATATGTAATAATGGCCACAGGCATAGCCAGGAGTTTTGTTGGGGGTGGGGCAGGGCTTTTGTTGGCGTGGGGAGGCAGAACCTCAGCTTGCTATACATTTTTATAGATTTTTATTTATGTGGGGGTGCTGCCCCCTGCCCCCCTTAGCTACACCCATGATAATGGCACCAGGAGAGCATTCCACAGACGGGGAGCCTGTTCTTGTGTTGCCATCCTCCGAACCTCTTCGGGGGACGTAGAGAAAGGTCTCGGATTACAAGCTCAGGGTCCTGGGTCAGTTCGTATGGGGAGAGGCATTCCTAAGGTATTGCGGTCCCGAGACGTTCCTACAGTCCTAGTTTTAGAAATGAACCAAAAGGCTACCTAGTCTGAAGAAGAGCAGATTACAGTGGTACCTTGGGTTACATACGCTTCAGGTTACAGACTCCGCTAACCCAGAAATAGTGCTTCAGGTTAAGAACTTTGCTTCAGGATGAGAACAGAAATCATGCTCCGGCGGCGCGGTGGCAGCAGGAGGCTCCATTAGCTAAAGTGGTCTTCAGGTTAAGAACAGTTTCAGGTTAGGAACAGACCTCCAGAACGAATTAAGTACTTAACCCGAGGTACCACTGTATTTACTTCAGCAAGAATAGGTAAAGGGCAAAGGGACCCCTGACCATTAGGTCCAGTCGTGACTGACTCTGGCGTTGTAGCGCTCATCTCGCTTTATTGGCTGAGGGAGCCGGCGTCCAGCTTCCGGGTCATGTGGCTAACATGACTAAACCGCTTCTGGCGAACCAGAGCAGCGCACGGAAACGCCATTTACCTTCCTGCCAGAGTGGTACCTATTTATCTACTTGCACTGCATTCTTTCGAACTGCTAGGTTGGCAGGAGCAGGGAGTGAGCAACTGGAGCTCACCCCGTCGCAGGGATTCGAACCGCCGACCTTCTGATCGGCAAGTCCTAGGCTCTGTGGTTTAACCCACAGCACCACCCATGTCCCTTTCAGCAAGAATAAATCCTCCCTATTTCCTTGCAATGTGTATTTCCGCTTACCTCCTTCCAAAAGAGAAGATCATTTCACCTCTCATACTTTCAATGAATGACTCGAAATAGCCAGCATCTTCACTGAGCAAGTCCCCAATCATTTCGACAGCTCCATGACTCAGATTTGCTATTTCAGTTAAATATTCCTGTTATGGGAAGGGGAGGGGGGAATAACCACCTTTAAGGACGGCACTCAACAAAGACACTTAAGCAAACACACCACCAAGCAACAACTGAATTTGGAATCTAGTACACGAGACATCCTGAGGTTCTCAGGCTTTGGGATTTGACTCTTCTGGAAAGCAAGGAATTGGATTCTGCAAAAAGTAGCAGTGCACTCCTCTATATATCTATCTCACTGAGTTCAATGAGGCTTACTTTCAGTCCCAGGTAAGTAAACATAGCCTTAGGGCAGGCATAGGCAAACTCGCCCCTCCAGATGTTTTGGGACTACAACTCCCATCATCCCTAGCTAACAGGACCAGTGTTCAGGAATGATGGGAATTGTAGTCTCAAAACATCTGGAGGGGCGAGTTTGCCTATGCCTGCCTTAGGGCTCATCCACCATTCTGTTTGTCCTGAAATTCCTAGGCACAGTTCTCAGAGGTCTGCTTCTTTCCCCAGGGGAAACCTATTCTTTAGCACAGTGGTTTTCAGCCAGTGTACCACGGGCAACACTGGCCTCCATCCAGGACAGGGATAGACTAACTTCTGCTGTCTATACTCTGGTAACCTCAAGGTTAGATTACTGCAACACGTTGTGCATGGGGCTGCCTCTGAAGACAGTTGGGAAAATTTTGCTGGTGCAAAATTTGGCAACCAGGTTGCTCACCAGGGCGAGACAGTTTGAGCATAGTGTACTTTATCCTGGCCTGACTGCACTGGCTGCCCATGAGTTTCTGGGTCCAGTTCAAAGTGCTGGCTCTGACCTATAAAACCTTAAACGGCTCAGGACTGCAAAGGGTCAAGGGCTGCCTCTCCCCATATGAACCAACCTGGACCCTGCAATGATCACCTGAGGCCCTTCTTCATGTGCCCCCGCTCCGCAGGATATCTAGGTGGGATACCTAGGAAGCTGGGTAACTACTATAGGCTTGTGTAATATTCTAATAATATAACAGAAGTGCGCCAATTAAGTTTTTACTGAAACTTTGCACATCGCAAGTTTGGGGTATTGCTTTAGCTAGTTTTGTTAACTGATTGGGTTTTATTGTGCTAGCCAAAGGCCATGGTAACATCCAAAGAAAGAAAAGAAAAGAAAAGAAAAGAAAAGAAAAGAAAAGAAAAGAAAAGGGGGGGATCATTCTTTTTTACCTTGGTTGAGAAGGTGTCATATTTATCTAGCACGTAGCTACAGTTTGTCCTCTTCAGCTCTTCTTCAACCTGGGATGACCATAAAGAAAAAGTCAGAATGCATTTCATAGTTTACCTACATTGGTTCTCAGTACGTTTCTGCTCACAATTTGAAGTGTTGGTGCTGACCTTTAAAGCCCCTAAATGGCCTCAGCCCAGTATACCTGAAGGAGCGCCTCCACCCCCATCGTTCTGCCCGGACACTGAGGTCCAGCGCCGAGGGCCTTCTGGCGATTCCCTCACTGCGAGAAGTGAAGTTACAGGTAACCAGGCAGAGGGCCTTCTCAGTAGTGACGCCCGCCCTGTCGAATGCCCTCCCACCAGATGTCAAGGAAATACACTCTCTATCTGACTTTTAGAAGACATCTGAAGGCAGCCCCGTTCAGGGAAGTTTTTAATATCTGATGTTTTATCATGTTTTTAATATTCTGTTGGGAGCCGCCCAGAGTGTCTGGGGAGGCCTGGCCAGATGGGCAGGATATAAGTAACAGATGATGACGACGATGATTACTACAATGTGATATGCTGCCTGAGGAGGTGCTTTCTTTTATCCGTCCCAAATTCTCTAACCTTCAGCTTAAATGGATGCCCCCAAGTTCTAGTGTTATGAAAAAGGGAGAAAAAAACCCATCCACTTTCTGTATACCATGCATAATATTTAGCATCACATAATCTTAAATGGGACGCGGGTGGCGCTGTGGGTTAAACCACAGATCCTAGGACTTGCCGATCAGAAGGTCAGCGGTTCGAATCCCCACGACGGGGTGAGCTCCCATTGCTCGGTCCTGCTCCTGCCAACCTAGCAGTTCGAAAGCACGTCCAAGTGCAAGTAGATAAATAGTAGATAAATACCTTCCAGCGAGAAGGTAAATGGCATTTCTGTGCGCTGCTCTGGTTCGCCAGAAGCGGCTTAGTCATCCTGGCCACATGACCCGGAAGCTGTACGCCGGCTCCCTCGGCCAATAAAGCGAGATGAGTCAGCCACGACTGGACCTAATGGTCAGGGGTCCCTTTATCTTTTAATCTTAAATATCCTTTGCCTCCACTTTGTAAAAATATGTATCCCCCAATATAGTAACCTTCCCTCATAGAGGAGTTGCTCCAGTCGCTTGGTTGTTTTACCTTTCCCAACTCTACAATATATTTTAGGAGGGTGGTTTGGCTAGACGGGCTTTTGGTTCTTTCCACCTTGCGGTGTTAATATTTGGAACAGGACACAGAAGGTTTTGCCAATTAAAAGAAGCAGAAAAAGCATCCCAACCTGACGGAGGGACTCCGCATACAGCTGACCAGCGGTTTTGCCTTCTTCCGAGGGATCCACAGTGTAATTCAAGAGGCTGGGGTTCCTCTTGACCTCCCCGACTCGCTTCCTGATGTTGTCAATCAAATACCAGGCATTCTCATCCTCTGGAAAGAATTCCGTCAGACTCAGGCCAAACTTTCTGACATATTCGCGGACGATCCTGGGCATGAGAAGGGGACAGTGCAGAGTCAAAAGAGTGGAATTTGCTCTTCCAAGAGGCAGTTTTGCCCACCCACTTGGATGTCTTTAAAAGAGTGTTAGATCAACATATGGAGGACAAGGCTAGCAATTGCTACTGGCCATGATGGATATGCTGTGCTTTCACAGTCAGAAGCAGAGATGATTATTATGTTATTATTATTTACTAGGTTAATATACAGCCGTACCTTGGAAGTCGAATGGAATCCATTCCTGATGTCTGTTTGACTTCCAAAATGTTCGGAAACCAAAGTGCGGCTTCTGATTGGCTGCAGGAAGGCCCTGCAGCCAACCAGAAGCCGTGCCAAATGGTAGGCTTCCGAAAATCGTTCGAAAACTAGAACACTCACTTCCGGGTTTCGACTGTCCCGCTCTTCATCTTAGAGCGGTTCACAAGATAAAAGCACATATAATTAGTCAAAACAGGCGCACACAAGCAGATTTCAAAGGCTGCAGAATATTAATCACCCACCCGCCACCATATATATATATATATATATATATGATCACATATAAAAAAATGTTTAGGGTTACTCTCATTTTCCTACTCGTATTGAAATACTGCCTCTCAGTGAGGCCAAACTTTGATTCACAAAATGTTTAGGGCTATGTGTCCCCCTGCACACCCCCAGAAAAAAGCACTGTATATAATGAATATATAAACAGACTGGGGGTGGGAGAGATAGCAAAAAAGGTTTGGTAAGCCCTGTGCACAGCATTTCCTAAACACCTAGTTGTAGTAGTAGTAGTAATTATTATTATTATTATATTACCACACCCATCTGACTGGGTTGCCCCAGCAGCTTCCTATTGCCCAGCGCTTACAAATAGTCAGTATCTCTCGACTTTATCTTCTTCACAGGTGCATCGTGGGGCAAAAGGGAGGTGAGCTATGTTTGCCACCCTGGGGAAGGGAGGAATAATGGGTTTTCCCAGAAGAGGTCCTGCCTCCTCCTCCTCCTCCTCCTCCTCCTCCTCCTCCCATCAGCTCTGTCCCGTTCACATAAAACAAACTGCGTAGGCCTCACAGCCAAGATTTTCTCCAACTAGAGGGCCACATCCAAGAAGTCATACATTGTCTTCAACTCCGCATACACTTTTTTCCTCGTGGCAACAGGCCAACAGCTCTTTTGTCTCCCACACAGCCAAGCGCAATAGGACACGTGTCCGTGGAAAGAGCCATCACGGATGAGCAAGGCGGGATTTATGCGTGCTCAGCAGATGAAGTGATAGGCATGTGGTAACCTCCCGTCTCACCTGTGTACCTGAGGCAAACGCATGGGCCCCAGATCTGCATACCAGCCTTCTTGCTCATTTCGAAACGTCTCCACTCGTCCCCCCACGCGGTCGCTGGCTTCAAGAACTGTCACCTGAAGGCAAACAGGACAGCTACTGCTGTATCAATCCAGCTACTGCTTCATGCTACAATAGCCTGCCTCGATTTCCAATTCTTGAGGGCAGTTGAGTGACTTACCCAGCATCCATCTGATAAATCAGCATGGCCACAGGGGTTTCTCCATTTCTCAGGGCTAATTTACAAGGGACTGATGTTCAATTTCAACCCTCCGGTGTTTGTGGATTCGCCTTCCTTGGAGGTTTTTAAGCAGAGATTGGATGGCTCTCTGTCATGGATGTTTTGGCTGAGACTCTTGCATTGAGGGGGACTGGACTTGAAGACCCACAGTGTCCCTTCCAACTCTACGATTCTATGATTCTGATTTCACCTGTTGCTCCTGTCATGGGCCAGGAGTCGGCTTCACCTGCTGAGCAGCAGCGTGAAGGAGCAGAAGGCAGAATGACTCCACTTGCTGCTGAGTAGCCTTCTTGCTCCTGAGGAAAACCAGATGGCTCCAGCTTTCTTAAGCAGATTTCTAGCCTCAGTCAGTTGCTAGAAACAACACTTGTCATTCCTGGTCAGACCTTGCTGCTTCTTGCTTCTCGTGACCTTGGACCTTCTGCTTTCTTGATCACCGGATCATCTGACTACGTGAACTGAGATACTCCTGACTGGACTGAACCTTGCATACAGCCTCTGCCTCCAGGCAAGTACCCCCCTGAGACTGGTTGGCTGGCTTCTCCTTCTACTGAGCTCTGCTGTGGTTGGCAGCACACAACTACAACAGCTCCTTACGCCTCCCCACCTATTTCCCCAACTACCAGATGAGGTCTGTGCCATGTTAAATGGCTGCCCTTGTGAGATCTGCTGCGGCCAAAATACCAAACCTTAACCCCTACTTCCCCAATCGGACTCTTTGTGAGAAGAAAAGGGGAATGCTGTGTGGAGTGTGGAATAACACTTCCTTTGATGCAACACCTAACCTACCTGCAAAGTAAAATAATGAATACTCAGCAAAGAGCCACAGTGGTTTAAACTCCCTGCAGAATTTGTGCAAACAAATCAATACACAGGTCCCTAGGGGGCAACCTCAGAAGCAGAGAACCAGTGAGGACTAAAGGACCCCTTACCTGGTGTCCAGCTTCTGTGAGAGTGTAGGCAGCGCTGAGGCCTGCCATGCCTGCTCCCACGATCAGCACATGTCTTGGGTGCAATGCTTTGCCCAGTCCGTTCTTGGCTATGTCTAGATAATTCTCATACTCAGCCTCCTGGAAGCACCTTTTCAGCAGACTAGAATCATCTGTGTAGCAGCTTCGCAGGGCGGAAAAGAATAGCAATGCCGAAAGAACTGGAATGCAAAATACACAAATGGATAGAATAAATATATTTGTCTGCATGTTCCTGTTTGTCCACATTCTGCCATCCACGCTCAATCTATGTCCCTTTGGTTAGAGGCACAAGTGCTCTTGGAAAGCAGTTTGTAGAAATGGCAGGAGGGAAGAGTGCTCTTATGCTTGCACCTGGGTGGCTGCTGGGGGGAAGAAGAAGAAGAAGTTTGGATTTGATATCCCGCTTTATCACTACCTGAAGGAGTCTCCAAGCGGCTAACATTCTCCTTTCCCTTCCTCCCCCACAACAAACACTCTGTGAGGTGAGTGGGGCTGAGAGACTTCAGAGAAGTGTGACTGGCCCAAGGTCACCCAGCAGCTGCATGCGGAGGAGCGGAGACACGAACCCAGTTCCCCAGATTATGAGACTACTGCTGTTAACCACTACACCACACCGGCTGGGCTAGATGGGGCATTGGCTTGATCCAGCAAGCTCTTCTGATGTTCTTAGCTGTTTTCAAGCCTCTCCCAAGACTGGCCAAGTGGGAAGTGTACGTAGCAGAAGAAACACATTCAACGGTCAAGTGGTTGAACCTTGGGCGCGTTAGCTGCAAACTGCCTACCAGTTATATATTACAACAGGAGAAATGAATTGGTGCTGTCAGATAAGATTTAGCAATGGCATGGGAAGAGGTTTCAAAACAAAATTGGAGTGTCCTCAAAATTCTGACAGGGGCAGTGCTTGAATCCTGATTGCTTTTCCCCAAGTAGTTGTTTCTCCCCAGTTAAGATTCTGCTTTAAATGACATGACATATTTAGCACTACCTATTTAGCTCACACCTGATGTTTGTTAAAACAAAAGCCAAACTGTGGTGGTGGTGGTGGTGATAATAATAATAATAATAATAATAATAATAATAATAATAATAATAATAATAAAATATCTGAGTGGCTTCCAACAGATAAAACAACATAACAAAACACAAACATTAAAAAATTCTCCATACAGGGCTGCCTTCAGATGTCTTCTCAAAGTTGTTTAGTTCTTTATCACCTTGACATCTGATGGGAGAGTGTTCCACAGGGTGGGCGCCACCACCAAGAAGGCCCTCTGCCTGGTTCCCTGCAGTGAGGGAACCACCAGAAGGCCCTTGAAGCTGGACTCTGTATCTGGGCTGAGTGATGGGGGTGGAGACGCTCTTTCAGGTATACTGGGCCGAGGCCATTTAGGGCTTTAAAGGTCCGCACAGAATTGTGCTTGAACAACACTGGGAGCCAATGTAGATCCTTTAGGACCGGTGTTATATGGTCCAGGTGGCTGCTCCCAGTCACCTGTGTAGCTGCTACATTTGGGATTAGTTGTAGTTTCTGAGTTGCCTTCAAACATAGCCCCATGTAGAGCGTATTGCAGTAGTCCATGTGGAAGATAACCAGGGCATGTACCATTCTGGTGAGACAGTGCACAGGCAGGTAGGGTCTCAGCTGTCATACCAGATGGAGCTGGTAGACAACCGCCCTGGACACAGAATTGACCTGTGCCTCCATGGACTGCTGTGAGTCCAAAATGGCCCCCAGGCTGCACGCCTGGTCCTTCAGGGGCACAGTTACCCCATTCAGGACCAGGGAGTCCTCCACACTGTCTCCCCTGCCATCCAGAAACAGTACTTCTGTTTTGTCAGGATTCAACTTCAATCCATTAACATCCATCCATCCTCCCTCCCCCTCCCCTTTTTATGAAGATTACCCGCTCTGGGATCCCACAGCTAATTCTCCCCTGGTCTCCTCGCTGGCCCAAATGGGACTAATTTAGCCAGCTAGCCCTGGTGATCATCTAATGTTTATTGGATGGATTTCCCCCCTAAATTGATTTTTGAATTCTGAATTTATTGTTGTTCATGTTTCATACTGTATTTTATGCTGTTTTTTGTTGCATCAATTAAGTGTTTTAAATTGGTTGTTAGCCGCCCTGAGCCCGGTTTTCTGAACCGGGAAGGGCGGGGTATAAATAAAAATTTATTATTCTTATTCTTACAGTAGTACAGTAGAAACCATAGCAAAAGTTCAGATTGACACACACCTATTCACATTGTAGACATGCACTATTAGTTGGGTGCGAGGCTTTTCTGCATCGGTTCCACTGAAATGAGTGGGAATTTGCAAAAGAGCAAAATCCCACAGGTAACACTTAAGAGTCAAAATAGAGCTTTCTGCAACAAGTTCAAGCTCCCCCTCCCTGTCCTCCCACACCTTTTGCTTTCTGAAATTCAACTTGGCAGAATATTATTTTAAAATCTTGCACTGGAAATACTTTTGAGGTTTTGTTTTAAAAGAGATAACACAATTTTTTAAGTTCAGTGATACAGGATTATATAACCCCGCTTTAATTTGAGATACCTTCAAGGCAGTAATTAGAGGAACATTAATCAGTGAGAAGAGTAGAATCAAAAAAGGAAATAAAATATTCATCTCCAATTAGAAAAAGAAATTAAAAAATTAGAATAAAAACATAACCTGTAGTAACAGAGTGTATTGCAAATTAATTTGAAAAAGGAAAGAAATAGACATGTTAGAAATACCAAAAATAATAACATCCCTTCAATATTTAAATCAACAATACTATGAATTTAATAATAAAAACTCAACAATCTTGGCAAACCAACTAAAGAAACGTAAATTAAACAGAACAACCCACTCAATAAAAACAGGCAAAGGCGAAATAACACATGATAAACTTAAAATTAACCAAGCCTTTCATGCATTCTATAAGACCTTATACACTTCTGAAGCACCATTGCTAAATGCTATTCAGGAATTTCTGGCCACAGTTAACATTCCAAAATTAACATGCAACTTACCGTATTTTTCGCTCTATAAGACACACTTTTTCCCTTCTAAAAAGTAAGGGAAAGTGTGTGTGTGTCTTATGGAGCGAATGCAGGCTGCGCGGCTAACCCTGAAGCCAGAACAGCGAGACGGAGCGCTGCGCAGCTTCGGGGTTAGCGGCGCAAAGCCTCTGCAGGGCAGCGGGGTGCCTTCATCCCATTGTCCTCCGGAGGCTTCACGGGCTGTCCCAGAAGCCTCTGCAGGGCACAGGGATGAAGGCTCCCCGTGCCCTGCAGAGGCTTCGCGCAAAGCTAGACCAGCTATCCCAGCGGCTATCCCAGAAGCCAGAACAGCAAGAGGCTATCCCAGAAGCCAGATCCCTCTTGCTGTTCTGGCTTCTGGGATTCAGAAATCACCCCCCCATATTTCTTCTCCCCCAAAACTAGGTGCGTCCTATCATCTGGTGCGTCCCACAGAGCGAAAGATACGGTACTTAAATCACCCCTTCTCACTCAAGGAAATATTAGCTTGTATAAAAAAGACAAAACCATTTAAGGCACCTGGACCAGATGGGTTTACTGGCTCTTTTTATAAAACCTTTTCTGAACTTGTGGCCCCATTCTTGCTGAAATTATTTACAGATATAAAGGATCATGGTCTGGTACTTGGAACTTGGAAGAGCGCACACATTGTAGTGCTACCAAAACCAAATAAAGACTTGGAGTCGGTTGAGTCCTATCGGCCTATTTCATTAATAAATGTTGATTTAAAATTACTTACAAACATTATTACACACAGGTTAGCGACGATTCTACCAAATTATATACATTCGGATCAGACAGGTTTTATTTAGATTTAGATAAATTTATTGTCATTGTCCGTATATACACAGTATACACAACAACGAAAATCAAGCACCCAAGACCGGATTCACATACACATTCGCACGTATCTCCAACACTCTCATCCTATTCAGACATAATCTATTAGAACATAACATAATCCAGAATATAACATAACCTATTAGAAGCATAGCATAACCTAAAACCTATCTCATTCCTTACTACTCACTGCTTGCTATTTCTTACAACTGGCCCTGAGATCATTATTTAGTGCAATCAGAGCTCTTGGATAGAAACTATTCAGAAGGCGTGTGGTTCGTGTTTTCATTGTCCTGTATCTTCTGCCCGAAGGCAACAGTTCAAAGAGGTTGTGAGCAGGATGGGTGGGATCTCTCAGGATATTGTGTGACTTCTTCAAGCTGCGAGACGTGAAGATCTCATCCAGGGTTGGTAGTTGGAGCCCAATAACATTCTGGGCAATTTTAATTATTCTCTGTAAAGCTTTTTTATCCATTTCAGAGCTGCTCCCATACCACGATAATATACTATAGGTTAAGACACTCTCAATGGTACTGTGATAATAGGACAGAAGTAGGTGCTGAGATAGATTCAATCCCCTGAGCATTCTCAGGAAATACAACCTCCCCTGCACCTTCCTCACAACCATATTAATATTTGCAGTCCATGAGAGGTCCTCAGAGATGTAAATGCCCAGGTATTTAAAACTACCAACCCTCTCCACCTCCTCACCATTTATGTGCAATGGTAAAAATACACTTTTCTTTCTCCTAAAATCAATTATGAGTTCTTTGGTTTTTTTGGTGTTAAGCATAAGATTATTTTCTTTACACCATTGAATTAACCCCTGTACTTCTTTCCTATAAGCAGCCTCATCATTCTCACTAATGAGCCCCACCACTGTTGTATCATCCGCAAATTTGATGATTGTGTTGGACTTATACAGTGGGGTGCAATCAAATGTGTACAGGGAATAGAGAAAGGGGCTTAACACACACCCCTGAGGGGCTCCTGTGCTTAATACTAGAGTAGAAGAATAGTAAGGTCCCATTCTCACTGTCTGCGGCCTATCGGTCAGGAAATTCCTTACCTTATTAGGCAAAGGTCAATAACTACCCCAATTAGGAGGATCCTCAATGCACTGGGGATCAAACCAACCGACACCAATGGCCATCCTTACATTGGATGCAATGAAGGCATTTGACTGTCTTGAATGGAATTTTCTTTTTGAAACCTTGTGAGGTTTTGGCATGGGAACCCCATTCACTGCACTACTGACTCCCTTATTATCAGGATTGCACCGCAAATAATTTGATAAATGGTATACACTCAGAGCCTATATCAATGGGCCGTGGCGTGAAGCAGGGCTGCCCTTTGTCGCCCCTGCTTTTTGCCCTGGCCATGGAACCCTTGGCTCTAGCACTTAGGGGAGACCCTGAGGTGTCTGGAATACAAATTAATAGCCAGAGTCATATTATGATGGGATAATGAGCTGCTTGTGCTTTAAAGATTGGTCCCTCAGAGTTTGCTCAGCGTAGCAAAGCTCTGCCTTGAGCGGAGCCCTTTGGCATGGCTCCGTCAGTCGCTGGTAGAATCCGACACTGGGTGTCTGCGGAAGCGTTTCCAACATAAAAGCTGCTTAACGGAAACGCGTCTCCTGGATTCTCTGCGTGACAGTTTCCAGCGAGGGGTGGGGGTCCCTAAAGGGGGCCTTGATACTTCCTCACTGTTCTCACTGGAAGTATCCCAGAGCCTCCCCTCCGACTCCCTTTCCCTTGGAGCTCCTGCTCCCCCCCTACTGGTTCCCTCTTCTGCTGCAGAGTCTCTCCTATTCTCCTGGAGCCTTTCCACCACTTGTTCTTCCGATGGCAGTTCCCTGACATCCACCTCCCCCCCAGGGCCCCCTTCACCCCCTCCCGCCTCCTCTCCTACTGGCGGTGAGGATGGAAAGCCCCGGAAGGAACTCTCCTCGTCATCAGAGGATTCAAACACTTCTAGCCACGGCTTTCCGTCTCTTTCCCCGTCTTCCTCTTCTTCGTCGGAGTCTGCTTCCTCCTCCACCCCTGACTCTGGGAACCCTTCAAACTCCCCTTCCTCATCGGTGGTCCTGAAGTGTTCCCTCCTAAATCGTGCCACGGGCTGCGGTTTTCTTGGGAAACGCCGATGAAACGTCTCTATTAAAACCTCGTCATTGACTTCCTCTGCCGGTACCCATGTATTTTCTGACTCTTCCTCCCCCTCCCATTCTACCAAGTATTCCACCTGATTCCCCTTCCACCTGGAATCAATGATTCCTGCCACGTCCATGTTGCGTTCTCTCTCTTCTATGACGGGTGTCTGGGTGACCTCCCTCTCACGTTCCCTCCTCTCACGTTCCTCTCGGTACGGCGACAGTAAAGACCTGTGAAATACTGGGTGCAATTTCATGTGACTGGGCAATCTGAGTTTGAATGCTACTGGGTTGACCTGTTGTATGACCTCAAAGGGTCCCAACCGTTTGGATCTCAATTTCTTACACCCTCCCTTGAACGGCAGTCCTTGGGTGGATAGCCACACCCGGTCTCCCACCCTTATGGTTTCACCCTCCCTCCTATTTCTGTCTGCTTGCTTCTTATATTCTTCTTTGGCTTTCTCTAAGTTGAGTTGGAGCTGACGGTGGATCGCTTCCATCTCTTCAACAAAATGTTCCGCCGCCGGTACACTCCACCTCTCCCCTCCTTCTCCTGGAAATGCCCGGGGATGACACCCATAATTTGCCAGAAAGGGACTCATCCCTGTGGACACGTTCTCCGCGTTGTTGTAGGCAAATTCTGCCAGAGGTAACTTATCTACCCAATCATTTTCTCTGTCCTTTACATAACACCTCAGGTATTGTTGCAAAACCCCGTTTGCCCTTTCTGCCTGCCCATTTGTTTCTGGGTGTCTGGCGGTGGAAAAATTTACCTCCACGTGCAGCAAGCTCATTAGCTTCCTCCAGAACCTGGAAGTAAATTGTTTCCCTCTGTCGCTGACCACCCTCAAGGGGGCGCTATGCAACCTGAAAATATGCTTTATAAACAACTTTGCGGTTTCTTCCGCTGTGACTGCATGTGAACAGGCTATAAAATGGCACATCTTAGTTAATAGATCTACCACCACCATGACAGCTGTTTTTCCTTTGGATTTTGGCAGATCTGTCATAAAATCTATGGATACAATCTCCCATGGTCTTTCTGGTGTGGGTAAGGGTTCTGATAGCCCCGCTGGTGCCAGCCTCTCTCCTTTTGCTCTCTGGCACCTGTCACATCCCCTGACATACTCCCGCACGTCTTCCCTCACCTTGGGCCACCAAAACTCCCTGGTAACCAACCACATGGTTTTGTGCTGCCCGAAGTGCCCCGCCGTGGGGCTGTCGTGTAACTGTTTGAGCACTCGGCCTCTTAGTTCCCCATCTGGTATGTAGAGTGCCCCTTTGTAATACAACTTTCCGTTCTTTTCCTCAAAACCCCCTGTGTTCTCCCCTGTTCCCCTGAGTTCCCTGAGCTTTTCTTGGGCGTATTCATCGTTCTCGGTACCCTCCACCAGTTCTCTTTGCCCCACCAAAGCCGCCCCACAAACCCAGTGGTCCTCGGGGATGATATGTCTTTCCTCCGCCGCTCCCTCCCCCTCCAAGTACTCAGGTTTTCGGGAGAGAGCGTCCGCCCTGACGTTCTCTGGCCCTGGCACGTAGCGAATTTCAAAATTGAACTTGGAGAACTCTTGCGCCCATCTTACTTGTCTCTGGTTCAGTACTCGGGCCGTTCTCCAGTATTCTAGATTTTTGTGGTCTGTCCGCACTTGGACCTTGTGTTGCGCCCCAATCAACAGGTGTCGCCATCTCCGGAACGCTTCATGGATGGCGAGTAATTCTCTGTCGTACACGGTATAGTTCCTCTCGGATTTGTTCAACTTCCGCGAGAAGAAGGCACACGGTCTCCATTCTGACGTATCCTCTCCCGGCTGTAGGAGCACCGCACCCACCGCTCTGTCTGACGCATCGGTCTCCACTCTCATCGGCTGCTGCAGATCCACGTGTAAGAGTTGTTCTTCCGAAGCAAACGCCTTCTTTAACCTTTCAAACGCTCGCTGCGCTTCTTCTGTCCAGACAAATTTCTTCTTGCTGCTGAGACAATCTGTGATGGGGGCTGTTAAGTGGGCAAAGTTCTTGATGAACTTCCGATAGAAGTTTCCGAAACCCAAGAACCTTTGCACGTCTTTCTTAGTTTTCGGTGGTTTCCATTCCAGTACCGCTTGAACCTTGCTAGGATCCATGGCCAACCCCTTGTCTGACAACCGGTACCCCAGGAATTCTACCTCTCTGGTGTGAAACTGACACTTCTCCAGTTTCACCCACAGCTGGTTTTCTTGCAGTTTGCTCATTACCTCTCGTACATCTCGCACATGCTGCTCCTCATTCTCTGAGTACACAAGTACGTCATCTAAGAACGCTGCGCAGTTCTTGTAAAGCAATGGTCCTAGGACGTGATTCATGAACGATTGAAAAACGGCCGACCCCCCCTGGAGGCCGAAGGGCATAACGAGGTATTCAAAGGCTCCTAAAGGGGTGAACATAGTGGTTTTCCACTCATCTCCCTTTCTCATACGTATCAGATTGTACGCCCCCCTTAGGTCCAGCTTGGTAAAAATTTTCCCTTTCCTCACCCGGGTCAGAATGTCATCGATTCTGGGCATGGGGAAAGCCACTGGTTCGGACACGGCATTTAGGGCCCTGAAGTCTACGACCAATCTCGGTTTATCTGTATTTTTTTTGTCCACAAAGAACACTGGGCTACCCCCCACCGCTCGTGACTCTCTGATGAACCCACGCTTGAGGTTCTTGTCTATAAACTCCCTTAACTCCTGCATCTCACTGTCTGACATCGCATACAGCTTGCCCACTGGCAATTGTGCTCCTGGGAGTAAATTGATTTGACAGTCAAAGGGTCTGTGCGGGGGTAGTTTATCTGCTTCCCTTTCGCTGAAGACGTTAGCCAAGTCGGCGTACTGTCTTGGTACCCTCCCTTGGTCTGTTACTTCCATCCTTGCTAGCGTGGCCTGGGTGCCTACTTGGCTCTCCCTCTCCGTGCAATGTGCCATGCAATGCGCTGACCCAAAGGAAACCACTCTCTGGTGCCATCCCACTAGCGGATCATGCAGCGCTAGCCAGCTCATCCCCAAAATAATGGGCGCTCCCCCCAAGGTGGCTATATTAAACGCTATCAGTTCTGTGTGCCCTGCCACCCTCATTACCATGGGGACAGTCTGCTGGTTAACTTCTCCTCCCAACAGCGCCCTCCCATCAATCGTGGTCACCTGCAGAGGGTTATTTAAGGGGATAGTCTGTATCTGGTGTTCGGCTGCAAACTCCTTACTCATAAAGTTGCAGGAGCTGCCTGAGTCCAATAGCGCTTTAACCTTTAGTGGGTGTCCGTTTGCCAGCTCTAGCAACACCTCTATTACAAGAGCTGGTCTTGGTGGTTCCGGCGTGGGCACACTCACTGTTCCTTGGCCTGGCTGCTGTGCCCCGATGGTGGCAGCCAGGCGTTGGCTTTTACTTGCTCCTTAGCTCCCTCCACCTCCTCCCCAACAGCTCCCGCCATCCCTTGCCATTCCTTTCTTTGCGGACAAACTCTGGCAAAGTGACCTGGCTGTTGGCAGAGAAAACATTTCTTGGCGCCTTTTCCCTCCTTCTTCCGCCCTTCACTGGGGTTTGAAACTGCGCGCGTGCGCGCTGTTCCAATTTCCATCGGCTCTGCTGGCGGGGAAGGCTGCCCTGGAATCTCTGGAATGCGGAAATCCCTCCAACGCTCCCTTTTCCCTTCCCGCTTCTCCAAGGCTCTGGCCTCCTGGCGCGCTCCTATGGCCAGCGCGGATTTAGTCAGCTGGTCCATAGACTCTGCCCTGGGCGCCCGGGAAAGATCGTCTTTCACTGCCGAAGATAATCCTTCTTCGAACAGCATTTGTATTGGTTCCGCTGACAAATCCCAACTTAATTTATGGATCAACATGGTGAACTCAGTCCAGTACTCACGGACAGATCGGCTCCCTTATTTACACGCCATTAACTGTCTGCGCGCCACTCCCTGCTCAATTTCGCTGGAGAATATCAGATCCATGGCGCGAAGAAACTTCCTTGTGTCCTTTAAAGGTAAAGGTAAAGGTACCCCTGCCCGTACGGGCCAGTCTTGACAGACTCTGGGGTTGTGCGCCCATCTCACTTAAGAGGCCAGGGGCCAGCGCTGTCCGGAGACACTTCCGGGTCACGTGGCCAGCGTGACATCGCTGCTCTGGCGAGCCAGAGCCGCACTCGGAAACGCCGTTTACCTTCCCGCTGGTAAGCGGTCCCTATTTATCTACTTGCACCCGGAGGTGCTTTCGAACTGCTAGGTTGGCAGGCGCTGGGACCGAGCAGCGGGAGCGCACCCCGCCGCAGGGATTCGAACCGCCAACCTTTCGATCGGCAAATCCTAGGCGCTGAGGCTTTAACCCACAGCGCCACCTGCGTCCCTCTTGTGTCCTTTAGGACCTCATTATTGGCTGCCATTAGGGGTCTCACCCAGTCTTTCGCCCCCCCTTCGAGATGGGCAATCACAAACGCTACCCTCGATTCCTCATCAGGAAAATCATCAAACTGCAGATTGAGTGCATATTGCATCTCTGTCCTAAAGGCTTGATAGTTCCTGGGATCACCCCCAAACTTCTGCACCAGTCCTGGCACCTTCCTTGAGAGTTGGGTGGCTTTTCCCTTTTCTGCATCGTGAGCCCTCCTCTCCTCAAGCCTAGCCGTTTGCAGAGCTAACTGGACCTCCAACATCCTGTACCTTTCTTCCAGGCTTGGACCGGCTGCAGCTGCTCCCCCTTCTCCGGCTCCGGCTGGGTTGCTCATGATGCCTCTCCTAGCACAAGCTGCTTTCAGGGACTGTCGGATTGCTATGATGGGATAATGAGCTGCTTGTGCTTTAAAGATTGGTCCCTCAGAGTTTGCTCAGCGTAGCAAAGCTCTGCCTTGAGCGGAGCCCTTTGGCATGGCTCCGTCAGTCGCTGGTAGAATCCGACACTGGGTGTCTGCGGAAGCGTTTCCAACATAAAAGCTGCTTAACGGAAACGCGTCTCCTGGATTCTCTGCGTGACAGTTTCCAGCGAGGGGTGGGGGTCCCTAAAGGGGGCCTTGATACTTCCTCACTGTTCTCACTGGAAGTATCCCAGAGCCTCCCCTCCGACTCCCTTTCCCTTGGAGCTCCTGCTCCCCCCCTACTGGTTCCCTCTTCTGCTGCAGAGTCTCTCCTATTCTCCTGGAGCCTTTCCACCACTTGTTCTTCCGATGGCAGTTCCCTGACATCCACCTCCCCCCCAGGGCCCCCTTCACCCCCTCCCGCCTCCTCTCCTACTGGCGGTGAGGATGGAAAGCCCCGGAAGGAACTCTCCTCGTCATCAGAGGATTCAAACACTTCTAGCCACGGCTTTCCGTCTCTTTCCCCGTCTTCCTCTTCTTCGTCGGAGTCTGCTTCCTCCTCCACCCCTGACTCTGGGAACCCTTCAAACTCCCCTTCCTCATCGGTGGTCCTGAAGTGTTCCCTCCTAAATCGTGCCACGGGCTGCGGTTTTCTTGGGAAACGCCGATGAAACGTCTCTATTAAAACCTCGTCATTGACTTCCTCTGCCGGTACCCATGTATTTTCTGACTCTTCCTCCCCCTCCCATTCTACCAAGTATTCCACCTGATTCCCCTTCCACCTGGAATCAATGATTCCTGCCACGTCCATGTTGCGTTCTCTCTCTTCTATGACGGGTGTCTGGGTGACCTCCCTCTCACGTTCCCTCCTCTCACGTTCCTCTCGGTACGGCGACAGTAAAGACCTGTGAAATACTGGGTGCAATTTCATGTGACTGGGCAATCTGAGTTTGAATGCTACTGGGTTGACCTGTTGTATGACCTCAAAGGGTCCCAACCGTTTGGATCTCAATTTCTTACACCCTCCCTTGAACGGCAGTCCTTGGGTGGATAGCCACACCCGGTCTCCCACCCTTATGGTTTCACCCTCCCTCCTATTTCTGTCTGCTTGCTTCTTATATTCTTCTTTGGCTTTCTCTAAGTTGAGTTGGAGCTGACGGTGGATCGCTTCCATCTCTTCAACAAAATGTTCCGCCGCCGGTACACTCCACCTCTCCCCTCCTTCTCCTGGAAATGCCCGGGGATGACACCCATAATTTGCCAGAAAGGGACTCATCCCTGTGGACACGTTCTCCGCGTTGTTGTAGGCAAATTCTGCCAGAGGTAACTTATCTACCCAATCATTTTCTCTGTCCTTTACATAACACCTCAGGTATTGTTGCAAAACCCCGTTTGCCCTTTCTGCCTGCCCATTTGTTTCTGGGTGTCTGGCGGTGGAAAAATTTACCTCCACGTGCAGCAAGCTCATTAGCTTCCTCCAGAACCTGGAAGTAAATTGTTTCCCTCTGTCGCTGACCACCCTCAAGGGGGCGCTATGCAACCTGAAAATATGCTTTATAAACAACTTTGCGGTTTCTTCCGCTGTGACTGCATGTGAACAGGCTATAAAATGGCACATCTTAGTTAATAGATCTACCACCACCATGACAGCTGTTTTTCCTTTGGATTTTGGCAGATCTGTCATAAAATCTATGGATACAATCTCCCATGGTCTTTCTGGTGTGGGTAAGGGTTCTGATAGCCCCGCTGGTGCCAGCCTCTCTCCTTTTGCTCTCTGGCACCTGTCACATCCCCTGACATACTCCCGCACGTCTTCCCTCACCTTGGGCCACCAAAACTCCCTGGTAACCAACCACATGGTTTTGTGCTGCCCGAAGTGCCCCGCCGTGGGGCTGTCGTGTAACTGTTTGAGCACTCGGCCTCTTAGTTCCCCATCTGGTATGTAGAGTGCCCCTTTGTAATACAACTTTCCGTTCTTTTCCTCAAAACCCCCTGTGTTCTCCCCTGTTCCCCTGAGTTCCCTGAGCTTTTCTTGGGCGTATTCATCGTTCTCGGTACCCTCCACCAGTTCTCTTTGCCCCACCAAAGCCGCCCCACAAACCCAGTGGTCCTCGGGGATGATATGTCTTTCCTCCGCCGCTCCCTCCCCCTCCAAGTACTCAGGTTTTCGGGAGAGAGCGTCCGCCCTGACGTTCTCTGGCCCTGGCACGTAGCGAATTTCAAAATTGAACTTGGAGAACTCTTGCGCCCATCTTACTTGTCTCTGGTTCAGTACTCGGGCCGTTCTCCAGTATTCTAGATTTTTGTGGTCTGTCCGCACTTGGACCTTGTGTTGCGCCCCAATCAACAGGTGTCGCCATCTCCGGAACGCTTCATGGATGGCGAGTAATTCTCTGTCGTACACGGTATAGTTCCTCTCGGATTTGTTCAACTTCCGCGAGAAGAAGGCACACGGTCTCCATTCTGACGTATCCTCTCCCGGCTGTAGGAGCACCGCACCCACCGCTCTGTCTGACGCATCGGTCTCCACTCTCATCGGCTGCTGCAGATCCACGTGTAAGAGTTGTTCTTCCGAAGCAAACGCCTTCTTTAACCTTTCAAACGCTCGCTGCGCTTCTTCTGTCCAGACAAATTTCTTCTTGCTGCTGAGACAATCTGTGATGGGGGCTGTTAAGTGGGCAAAGTTCTTGATGAACTTCCGATAGAAGTTTCCGAAACCCAAGAACCTTTGCACGTCTTTCTTAGTTTTCGGTGGTTTCCATTCCAGTACCGCTTGAACCTTGCTAGGATCCATGGCCAACCCCTTGTCTGACAACCGGTACCCCAGGAATTCTACCTCTCTGGTGTGAAACTGACACTTCTCCAGTTTCACCCACAGCTGGTTTTCTTGCAGTTTGCTCATTACCTCTCGTACATCTCGCACATGCTGCTCCTCATTCTCTGAGTACACAAGTACGTCATCTAAGAACGCTGCGCAGTTCTTGTAAAGCAATGGTCCTAGGACGTGATTCATGAACGATTGAAAAACGGCCGACCCCCCCTGGAGGCCGAAGGGCATAACGAGGTATTCAAAGGCTCCTAAAGGGGTGAACATAGTGGTTTTCCACTCATCTCCCTTTCTCATACGTATCAGATTGTACGCCCCCCTTAGGTCCAGCTTGGTAAAAATTTTCCCTTTCCTCACCCGGGTCAGAATGTCATCGATTCTGGGCATGGGGAAAGCCACTGGTTCGGACACGGCATTTAGGGCCCTGAAGTCTACGACCAATCTCGGTTTATCTGTATTTTTTTTGTCCACAAAGAACACTGGGCTACCCCCCACCGCTCGTGACTCTCTGATGAACCCACGCTTGAGGTTCTTGTCTATAAACTCCCTTAACTCCTGCATCTCACTGTCTGACATCGCATACAGCTTGCCCACTGGCAATTGTGCTCCTGGGAGTAAATTGATTTGACAGTCAAAGGGTCTGTGCGGGGGTAGTTTATCTGCTTCCCTTTCGCTGAAGACGTTAGCCAAGTCGGCGTACTGTCTTGGTACCCTCCCTTGGTCTGTTACTTCCATCCTTGCTAGCGTGGCCTGGGTGCCTACTTGGCTCTCCCTCTCCGTGCAATGTGCCATGCAATGCGCTGACCCAAAGGAAACCACTCTCTGGTGCCATCCCACTAGCGGATCATGCAGCGCTAGCCAGCTCATCCCCAAAATAATGGGCGCTCCCCCCAAGGTGGCTATATTAAACGCTATCAGTTCTGTGTGCCCTGCCACCCTCATTACCATGGGGACAGTCTGCTGGTTAACTTCTCCTCCCAACAGCGCCCTCCCATCAATCGTGGTCACCTGCAGAGGGTTATTTAAGGGGATAGTCTGTATCTGGTGTTCGGCTGCAAACTCCTTACTCATAAAGTTGCAGGAGCTGCCTGAGTCCAATAGCGCTTTAACCTTTAGTGGGTGTCCGTTTGCCAGCTCTAGCAACACCTCTATTACAAGAGCTGGTCTTGGTGGTTCCGGCGTGGGCACACTCACTGTTCCTTGGCCTGGCTGCTGTGCCCCGATGGTGGCAGCCAGGCGTTGGCTTTTACTTGCTCCTTAGCTCCCTCCACCTCCTCCCCAACAGCTCCCGCCATCCCTTGCCATTCCTTTCTTTGCGGACAAACTCTGGCAAAGTGACCTGGCTGTTGGCAGAGAAAACATTTCTTGGCGCCTTTTCCCTCCTTCTTCCGCCCTTCACTGGGGTTTGAAACTGCGCGCGTGCGCGCTGTTCCAATTTCCATCGGCTCTGCTGGCGGGGAAGGCTGCCCTGGAATCTCTGGAATGCGGAAATCCCTCCAACGCTCCCTTTTCCCTTCCCGCTTCTCCAAGGCTCTGGCCTCCTGGCGCGCTCCTATGGCCAGCGCGGATTTAGTCAGCTGGTCCATAGACTCTGCCCTGGGCGCCCGGGAAAGATCGTCTTTCACTGCCGAAGATAATCCTTCTTCGAACAGCATTTGTATTGGTTCCGCTGACAAATCCCAACTTAATTTATGGATCAACATGGTGAACTCAGTCCAGTACTCACGGACAGATCGGCTCCCTTATTTACACGCCATTAACTGTCTGCGCGCCACTCCCTGCTCAATTTCGCTGGAGAATATCAGATCCATGGCGCGAAGAAACTTCCTTGTGTCCTTTAAAGGTAAAGGTAAAGGTACCCCTGCCCGTACGGGCCAGTCTTGACAGACTCTGGGGTTGTGCGCCCATCTCACTTAAGAGGCCAGGGGCCAGCGCTGTCCGGAGACACTTCCGGGTCACGTGGCCAGCGTGACATCGCTGCTCTGGCGAGCCAGAGCCGCACTCGGAAACGCCGTTTACCTTCCCGCTGGTAAGCGGTCCCTATTTATCTACTTGCACCCGGAGGTGCTTTCGAACTGCTAGGTTGGCAGGCGCTGGGACCGAGCAGCGGGAGCGCACCCCGCCGCAGGGATTCGAACCGCCAACCTTTCGATCGGCAAATCCTAGGCGCTGAGGCTTTAACCCACAGCGCCACCTGCGTCCCTCTTGTGTCCTTTAGGACCTCATTATTGGCTGCCATTAGGGGTCTCACCCAGTCTTTCGCCCCCCCTTCGAGATGGGCAATCACAAACGCTACCCTCGATTCCTCATCAGGAAAATCATCAAACTGCAGATTGAGTGCATATTGCATCTCTGTCCTAAAGGCTTGATAGTTCCTGGGATCACCCCCAAACTTCTGCACCAGTCCTGGCACCTTCCTTGAGAGTTGGGTGGCTTTTCCCTTTTCTGCATCGTGAGCCCTCCTCTCCTCAAGCCTAGCCGTTTGCAGAGCTAACTGGACCTCCAACATCCTGTACCTTTCTTCCAGGCTTGGACCGGCTGCAGCTGCTCCCCCTTCTCCGGCTCCGGCTGGGTTGCTCATGATGCCTCTCCTAGCACAAGCTGCTTTCAGGGACTGTCGGATTGCTATGATGGGATAATGAGCTGCTTGTGCTTTAAAGATTGGTCCCTCAGAGTTTGCTCAGCGTAGCAAAGCTCTGCCTTGAGCGGAGCCCTTTGGCATGGCTCTGTCAGTCGCTGGTAGAATCCGACAGTGGGCGTCTGCGGAAGCGTTTCCAACATAAAAGCTGCTTAACGGAAACGCGTCTCCTGGATTCTCTGCGTGACAGTTTCCGGCGAGGGGTGGGGGTCCCTAAAGGGGGCCTTGATACCTCCTCACTGTTCTCACTGGAAGTATCCCAGAGCCTCCCCTCCGACTCCCTTTCCCTTGGAGCTCCTGCTCCCCCCCTACTGGTTCCCTCTTCTGCTGCAGAGTCTCTCCTATTCTCCTGGAGCCTTTCCACCGCTTGTTCTTCCGATGGCAGTTCCCTGACACATATGGTGAACATGTTCGCAGATGATGTAGCCTTGATGCTGTCTCGCGCTGAAACAAGTTTCCCTGCAGTAATGAAAATTCTTGATGCTTACAGAAAGGTCTCTCATTTTTGTGTTAACTATAGCAAATCAGACCTGCTATACGTTCATATGCCACCTGAAGTAGAACTACAACTTCAGTGCTCCACTGGAATAAAACTTTGTCAGAAATATTTTAAATATTTTGGAGGAACCTCCAAACTTTAGAGAAGCTTAATTTTGGTCCAATCATCTGAGAGATTAGACAAAATTTGAAAACTTGGAGGAAGGGTTCGCTGTCATGGTTGGGCCGGTTTGCCACTGTAAAAATGATGGTGCTGCCGTGCCTCCTCTATCTCTTTAGAGTCTTACCAATTGCCATAGAAGACAAAAAAAAAAAAAAAAATCACAAAATTGGCAAAACATGTTTCTAAAATTTATACTCCAGAATAAAAGGCCAAGGTTACCATATAAAGCAATATATCAACCAGCCACAGGAGGTGGCTTGGCAGTACCTAATATCATGTGGTACTATGCAGCAGCCCATCTACATAGCATTTTTCTGGTAATTCAAGGATCTCAAGAAATAGCTTGGCTAAATATGGAAAACCCAAATGAACAGAATTCAATAAGAGGGGAAGAGGGGTCCCATTTGGGGTCCCAAATTAATAAAAAAACATTTATTGAGATAGAAAACCCCTTTTTATTATCTACCGTATTTTTCGCTCTATAGGATGCACTGGACGATAAGACGCACCTAGTTTGAGGGGGAGGAAACAAGAAGAAAAAAATTCTGAACCCCGGAAGCCAGAACAGCAAGAGGGATCTGGCTTCTGGGATAGCCTCTTGCTGTTCTGGCTTCGGGGACAGCCTCTGAAGCCTCCGCATGGCAGCGGGGTGCCTTCACCCCCCTGCCCTGCAGAGGCTTTGCGCAGCCATCCCCAAGCTATAACAGCGAGATGGAGCACTGCGCAGTGCTCTGTCTCCCTGTTCTGCTTTGGGCTCAGCCTGCATTTGCTCCATAAGACACACACACAGTTTCCCTTACTTTATAGAAGGGGGAAAGTGGGTCTTATAGAGTGAAAAATATGGTAATTTAAAAGTTTGGAAGAAATGGTTCCCGCAGATGGTCTCTCAGCCTTTTCCTGTAATACCATTGGCATTTCACCCTACTTTCTATAATAGAGAC
Organism: Podarcis gaigeae; assembly: GCF_964106915.1. Lineage (NCBI taxonomy): Eukaryota > Metazoa > Chordata > Lepidosauria > Squamata > Lacertidae > Podarcis > Podarcis gaigeae. Next base: position 108,719,648 of record NC_139679.1, read on the forward strand.
AGAACATTCCCCTTTGAAAAATGGGAATATGTGGGCCTGTTTTGGCTTAAAGACTTTTATAAAGAAAACACCCCTTTGTCTGGATTAATACTACAAGAAATGGTTCAAAACTTTTCCCACAATTGGATGGTAATCCATCAAGTCATCCATTTTATAAGTAGCACAGAAATCTGCAAACAACGGACGAAGTCACTAACTGCATTTGAAAATATTTTATACACCACAGACCCTAGAGTTAAAGGTCTAATTGCTTTAATTTATAAAGCGATTGTAAATTTCTCAACCTCAAAGCCGTGTATGTTGAAGACTAGATGGGAAAGAGACTTGGGAGAAGGGACTGATGATGGTTTGTGGGAAGGAATGTGGCAAAAAGCCCCCTTTCGAGCTATTTCTGCCCAAATAAGAGAAAACATCTTAAAGCTAACCCACAGAAGGTACTTGCATCCCACATTGCTAAGCAAAATAGACAAAAATATTTCTCCACAATGTTGAAGAAATTGTGGCAATGAAGGAACATTTATACACATGTGGTGGAAATGCCCATTGATGAAAAACTTCTGGTTAAAAATATTTCAGGAAACGGAACAAATTACATCTCAATCAATTTAGATCCCAAAATAGCATTGCTTTCTATATTTGCAGATGAAGCACAAAATCTTAGAGACAAAGACTTAATTGTGCATCTTATAACTGCAGCACGTCTTTCTATTGTTAGACACTGGAGGACATTAAATGTGAACCTATATGAAGTTTGGTATGCTTATGTCTGGGAATTAATTTTGATGGAAAAGTTAACAGAAAGGGTATGTGAAAGAAAACAACAGGAGAAACTACATAACTTTTACATAATGTGGTCCTCCTTTATTGCATATGCATCAAAGAAAGAACATGCATTTAAACCACCTAAGACACATGGGAGCATGTGGAATGATATTTTTTAAACAGCAACTGTAGAAATAATTTTTTATTTGATTATATTACTAATGTAATTGCCTGGACGTAGTTGGGGCTGGTTTTTTTGGGGGGGGGGGTGTAGGGGAAAACTGTATTTGATTGCTTGTATTTGATTATATGTTGTTTTTATATTCAACTAATAACATATTTTTTAAAAAAAATATGCAGAGAGGTTTTGTTTTTTTAGACTGTTTGCTTATGGGCTGGGCTTTTGTACAGTACCCAGTCTACTTTATGTACTTTTACAAATTAGAACAATGATAATAAATTTAAAGCATTTTTGTTTAATGGCAACTTGCAGAAGATTTTTACATCTCCCCTTCTCTAAATCCAGTAACATCAACAACTAGATATGCTGGTGAACAAATACTGAATTAGTCAAATCCACCAAATAGTTGATCAGTCATCTGTTAGATAAAAAGACATTTTTATCTAACATATGTTTCTCTCGTTGGAAATGTATAATATCAAACAGTATTTTCTCTGTTGCTTGTTAGTCTATGCTCCCTGCTCCTCTAATAATAATAATAATAAAACCTCCCATGTATTTTCTAAATAGCATCAAATTCTGAAAGTTGAGTATAGTGAAATTGACATCAGAAATGTCATTAATAAGATTAAAACCAGACATTTACCTCAGCGATGTGATCTTACCCAGGATTATACTTACAGAAGATGCTCATAGCTTTTGCCTTGGGAACTTGGAGGGCAAAACTTGTTGGGGCCATTTCTTTTGCTAAGTGAGGCGCTCCAAATACTTTTTCAAATAAACACTCATACGCGAACAGAAAAGGAAAGCGAGTGAAGAATTATATAAGCATTTGGCAGGCTCCTCCCCTACTTTCTCCTTCTCCTCCCACTCTAATTATGCATCAAGCCATTATCAAAGAACTGGAATTCTCTCAATATCTGGTTCTGTGGTTTGCATTTATGTCTCTAGGAAGCCCCACAAGCAAAACATGAAGGTAACAGCCCCTGTCTCCCCAGTGATGACTGATGCCATAGGCGTTGGTAGGGAGAAAACTGGGAGGCCAACAGTAGGGGGAGCCAGAGGCAAGGGCACACAAAATCAACTCGTTCTCCTTTTGTCCTCCTCCTCTGCCCTGGTGGGTCCAACATGGGCAACATGGAGACTAAGGGCTTATCCATACCTAACTTTCAGATTAAATGGGTTTTCTGCAGATTGCCATTTGCTCCAACTGAGCTTTAAAGAGTAAGTTTTCGTGGAGAAAGCTCCGGAGCAAGACAAAGAACACTTGGACAGGGAGCTTTGAAACGTGAACCAAATACAACCACAAAACCTAACAATCTTCGTCTTCAGTGATCACTCGTAGCCGAATAAGATTGTCTTCCATGAACACGGTCTTAACAGTGGGTGACTGTGAAGGCCAATTCTGGATCCACATGTCCTTTCACTGTGGGGACATAGGTTTCCGGGTGTGAGTTGATCACAGTGAGGGTTTGCCAAGCGTGCCTTCCTCTTAGCACATTTCTCCCTTTTGTCCTGAGATTGAGCATCTTCAAAGTCCATGACATCTTTGGTAAAGGCTGTCCTCCAACTGGAGCTCTCAAAAGCCAGTGTTTCCCAGTTGTCAGTGTTTATACTACTTTTTTTTAGATTTCCCTTGAGAGAGTCTTTAAATCTCTTTTGTTGACCACCAGCATTAGGCCTTCCAATTTTAAGTTCGGATTAGAGTAGTTGCTTTGGAAGATGATAATCAGGCATCTGCACAACATGACCAGTCCAGTGAAGTTGATGTTGAAGAATCATTGCTTCGACACTGGTGATCTTTGCTTCTTCCAGTACACTGCCATTAGTTCCCGTCTTCCCAAGTGATGTGTAAAAATTTTGGGAGACACCATTGATGGAATCTTTCGAGGAGTTGGAGATGGCGTTTATAAGTGGTCTGTAATACAGTAAAGTTGGTAGTACAATAGCTTTGTTAACAAGCATTTTGGTTTCCCTGCAAATGTCCCAGTCCTCAAACACTCTGTACTTCAATTGGGAGAAAGCTGCACTCCCAGAGCTCAGGCGATGCTGGATTTCGGCATCAAATGTTGGCCCTTGTGGATATATAATTGCCCAGATAGGAGATGTGATTGACACTTTAACCCATTTTAAGCACATAAGGCCAAAATTATTCTGTTTTCACTTGAATCCCTCTCATAAAACACTGACAGTCTGGAGGCGTCCAGGGTGTCCAGAGCCCCCCAGAATAATTTCTGAAGGGTGGAGTTGCTTTTGAGCAGAGCTACAGCCATCACTCTCACATATGTAGCATACACTGAGATTCCTCACACTCACCTCCTCATTTTATGCCTTAAAAAAGAGAGGGGGAAAAATAGGCATATTCAGGAGCTGAACCTGAGTCACAGCTACATCTACTAGATGGGATGGGCAAAAGGTAAATCAGGATCTCATGACAGATCTCTGGGTAATTTTAGTAGATTGGCAAGGATTATAACAACAACAACGTGGTTCTCCCAGAGTCCTGGCTCCCACTATACTGCTGACATAAAGAAAGGAGGGTGTGGGTGTGGATTTTGCATAGAAGGATTGGGAGCTTGCTTCAATTCTGGCACTCAGAACAAATACCTGGGCTCAAAAATATTCAACTATAAGCTTCTTTCTCATGCACCTGGCTCCAGCTGGTGGCTCACAGATAAGTAATAAAAAGAGCAACAGATCCCGCAAGCTTGGAGAATCTTAGAACTGCTGCCATGCCCTGTTGGTGGATGGCAGCGAAGAAAGAAAATTGTGAAGGGAGGTATCTTTTACATGTGGTGGACTTTTAAAGAGGTAAAGGCTTTCTGGGAAATGGTATATAATGAGTTAAAGAAAATGTTTAAAAATACTTTTGTTAAAAAACCAGAAGCCTTTCTATTGGGGATAGTTGGTGAAGAGACACCAACGGGAGATAAAGTACTGTTTATGTATGCAACAACTGCGGCAAGAATTCTTTTAGCCCAAAAATGGAAACAAGAAGTACCAATGAAAGAAGAGTGGCAGATGAAGATGATGGACTTTGCAGAACTGATGAAGCTGACTGGAAAAATCTGAAATCAGCATGATCAAGTATTCCAAAAGGACTGGAGTAAATTTATACGATATCTGAAAGTTTATTGTAAGCAATTAACCTCACTAGCAAGGTTGTGTGAAGACTTGTAATGAGAAATAATCTACCTTTCTATATTTTTTTAAATTTTGAGCCATTTTGCTGAAATATACTCGGAGTCGAGTGTGGATTTCATGCTCTTTATTCAGCTCATAGTGCGAGGAATGGAAACTCAGTACATAACACCCAAGCGATGGGAAGGAATCAACCTTGAGTCTGGCGCCTTAGACCACTCGGCCATCCTGACAGTTGACACTTATGCTCTCCCTAGCTGAATCCTAATTTCTGTCCATTCCTCTCCATATCACCTGGTGGTGAGGTGTAGCTAATGTGGCAGAAGATAGAATTCAAGATGACTTTAACAGGCTAGAGAACTGGACCAAAACTAACAAAATGAATTTCACCAGCGACAAATGTATGGTTCTGCACTTAGGCAGGAATAATCAGATGCACAAATATAGGATGGGGGACATCTGAAAAGGATCTATGGGTCTCCGCTTAACACAAGTAAACAGTGTGGTACAGGAGCAAAAAATGCTATTGTAATTCTAGGTTCCATCATCATAAGTATAATGCCCACTTTCAGCTTTTTAATATCTGTTTGAAAAGCCTGGTGTGTACTATGGTTGATACAAAAACATAGAGAAACTTCAAAGGAGGTCTAAGACTTCACACTAAATTCCTTTACCAGCATTCTTTTTAAAGCACACAGGATTAATTCAGCAAGCAATTTGTACAGAAGCAAGATGGCGTTAGTTATGCCATATACAAACAGAATAAAGAAACGTTTCTGAGACCCCACACTATTAGACAGCATAAGGAAATCTTTGGGGTAATTCATAACTCACTTGACTACAAATTGGTAATGTTTCCAGATGATATTCTTCTGTTTATTGCAAAACCTCACAGTACTGTTCCAATGTTAATGCAATATACACATGTTTTTGGCAGTATCACTGTATATACTATAAAGGTAAAGGTAAAGGGACCCCTGACCTTTAGGTCCAGTCGTGGCCGACTCTGGGGTTGCGGTGCTCATCTCGCTTTATTGGCCGAGGGAGCCGGCGTACAGCCTCCGGGTCATGTGGCCAGCATGACTAAGCCGCTTCTGGCGAACCAGAGCAGCGTACAGAAATGCCATTTACCTTCCCGCCGGAGCGGTACCTATTTATCCTCTTGCACTTTGAATTCCTTTCAAACTGCTAGGTGGGCAGGAGCAGGGACCGAGCAACGGGAGCTCACCCCGTCACGGGGATTCGAACCACCGACCTTCTGATCGGCAGGTCCTAGGCTCTGTGGTTTAGACCACAGTGCGTCCCTTATCACTCCTAATTACTTTTACTCAAATAAGGCAGGGTGTTTTCACACATCTACTCAAGCGATAAAGCCACCCTCTAACTACCCCTTAGGCATGCATGAGATATGCCCTGCCCAAGCTTGCTGAGGTGTCCCGATAAACCATAGCCTAACAGCAATCTGCCTTGTTTTTGGGCATTCTTACCACAAGCCAGTAAAGATAAGCCTCTAAGTAACTCTGTGTTTTCTGATCGGCAAGTCCTAGGCTGATTGGCAAGTCCTAGGCTCTGTGGTTTAACCCACAGTGCCACCCGCGCTCGTCCAAATTGGAGTTGATTTTAATAGGAAATAACTTGTTGGTTTAACCATTTAAACAATACCAATTTCATATTTGCATAAAGGTAACGGGACCCCTGACCATTAAGTCCAGTCGCGGATGACTCTGGGGTTGATCTGAATTTCAACCACACAGTGGGAAACTGTTTTAAATACTATAACAGGGGCATCTCTGGACCTTAAATTGAGGCTCATACAACAAAAAATAACATTTAGAATATACTGAACCCCATTACGTTTGTTTAAAAAAGGACTGTCTAAGGTATCTAACTGTTGAAGATACAATGCTTCTCTAAAACACGTTTTTTCATTGTCCTATATTGAAAGATTTTTGGCAGAAGGTAACCGAAACTATCAATAGAACTGTACAGAACAACCTTACATTTACAGAGCAAAATATCCTTTTGACATATGCCCAGCACATGGAACCTTCGAAAAGGAAATACGAGTGGACTCTCCATGCCCTTACTATGGCACAAAGACATACTGATGATTTGGAAAAAACAAATCATCTTCGATTGGATTGAAGACTTATACAAACTCGCAACATATGAGCAACTTGCATATAAATGCAGACTTGCCAGGGACAAATTCAATGATATTTGGAATCCATTCTTACAAATACATTAATAGGTTAAGATCTGGTGAAATACAATAACAACTTTGTAAAGTACAGTGCTACCTCAGGTTACATACGCTTCAGGTTACAGACTCCGCTAACCCAGAAATAGTACTTCAGGTTAAGAACTTTGCTTCAGGATAAGAACAGAAATTGTGCTCCGGCGGTGCGGCAGCAGCAGGAGGCCACATTAGCTAAAGTGGTGCTTCAGGTTAAGAACAGTTTCAGGTTAAGTACGGACCTCCGGAACGAATTAAGTACTTAACTCGAGGTACCACTGTATACAGTTTTGGGGTTCTCCCCCTCTTTACTTTCCCTTCTACATGGGTGCTGTTTCTCTTTTTCTTCCTCTCTCTTTTATTTACAACTCACCACGTTTAGTGCACATATAATTATGTACTTTTCAATAAAGATGTCTGGGGAAAAAGAAGTATAGTGTCCAGATTGAGGGAAGTAAAAGTCCCACTCTATTCTGCCTTGGTCAGACCACACCTGGAGTCCTGTGTCCTTTTCTGACCACCACAGTTTAAGAAGGATTTCAACAATGTGGAAAGTGTTCAGAGGATTCCGACCAAGATGATCAAAGGGTCTGGAAACTAAGCCTTATGATGAATGGTTGAGGGAGTTGGGTATGTTTAGCCTGGAGCAGAGAGATTGAGAGGTGGTATCTGTCACATGGAAGATGGAGCAAGCTTGTTTTCTGCTGCTCCAGAGGGCAGGACCCAAACCAATGGATTTGAACTACAAGAAAGGAGAACTTTCTGACAGCAAGAGCTGTTTAACAGTGGAATGGACTACATTAGAAGGTAGTGGAGCCTCCTTCACTGGAGGTTTTTAAGCAGAGGTTGGATGGCCATCTGCCAGGAATTCTTAATTGTGACTTCTGCATTGCAGGGGTTGGACTCAATGATCCTAGGGGTACTACAATTCTGTGATTCTAGGTGGGTGAGAAAGAAAAATAAGTGCATATGTTAATGACAGAAGTTCAGAAATGCCACCCAGAGTGGCTGGGGCAACTCAGTCAGATGGGCAGGGTACAAATATTAAATTATTATAATAATATACAAATGGGCAAGTGTGAGGGGAGAGCTCTTTGTTTGGGGTTCACTTTATGGCAGTTTCCTGTATTCATACGTAAAACTCATTTTCTAATGTAGGGAGGACTGAGTAAATCCAAAACTTCTACGCTTAGTTACAAATTTCTACGTTATGTCTAAAGCATATCATGGATATATCATTATTGAAAGGTTCAGCAATTAAGGGTTAACTTTTTATTTACTTTTTCAACTTACAGCCTTGGAGAATTACTTAAGTTCACACCACAGAGAATTAAAGTCGGAACAAACTCAACAAGTGATGCAATTAGATTTGTTTACTGACTTGAGTTTGGCCATGTTCTTTCACAGATGTGTAAGTCTTACTAATTGGACGTAAAGTATCCTGAGTATTATTTATCCATTTCTGCCTAGCGAGAGATATTTGTAATTAAGACCTCAGAAACGTTTCTCTTAGTAATAGCAATGCCCTGGATACAGAAGTGATAGAATCAATACAAAGTTGTTATTGACGAAAACTGAATTTTGTGATGGAGATCCTGGAAACAGTGGGGCCTCCATTGGAATTTAGTAGCAAATAGACTTTGGATTTTTTCCTACCATCAGTTCCAGGGAAAGCTCAGCCTCCAACATCTTAATATGCCTGGAAGTATTCTATACCTTTACACAATTTTGTCTCTTAGGCCTGCGTCCTGTGTCCTTTAGGTAAAAGGTAAAGGACCCCTGAGGGACGCGGGTGGCGCTGTGGGTTAAACCACAGAGCCTAGGGCTTGCTGATCAGAAGGTTGGCAGTTTGAATCCCCACAACGGGGTGAGCTCCTGTTGCTCAGTCCCTGCTCCTGCCAACCTAGCAGTTTGAAAGCACGTCAAAGTGCAAGTAGATAAATAGGTACCGCTCCGGCGGGAAGGTAAACGGTGTTTCCGTGCGCTGCTCTGGTTCACCAGAAGTGGCTTAGTCATGTTGGCCACATGACCCGGAAGCTGTACGCCGGCTCCCTTGGCCAATAAAGCGAGATGAGCGCCGCAACCCCAGAGTCGGTCATGACTGGACCTAATGGTCAGGGGTCCCTGTATGCAACAACGGCAGCAAGGATACTCATCGCTAAGAGTTGGAAAACTCAAGATCTACCCACGCTGGAAGAGTGGCAGATGCAGCTGATGGACTATATGCAACTGGCCGAGATGACTGGCAGAATCCGAGACCTGGGAGAAGAGAGGGTTGAAGAAGACTGGAAGAAATTTAAGATTTATCTACAAAAATATTGTAATTTGGTTGAATGTTAAGAAGGATGCTAGATCATAAATAACTGCCTACCACTGAATTAGATCCGAATTTGACGATAAGTGAGATTAAGGAAAATATATTTTTTTTGGAGAACTGCTAGATTCTATTTAAATGAGCGGATATAAGATTGTAAACAAGATGGTAATTTGCTTAGAAAAACCTTTTTTAACGATGTAAGTGAGAGCGGGTGACGCGAGGGAGTCCAAAGAAGTGATGAAATTATGCTATGATATAAATAATGTTGTTTATTATTTATGCATTTGTATTTGAAAATCTTAATAAATATTTTTTTTAAAAAAATAATGGTTGGGGTCCCTTTACCTTTACCTTAAAGGACCCCTGGATGATTAAGTCCAGTCAAAGGCAACTACGGGTTTCGAGTTTTCATCTCGCTTTCAGGCTGAGGAAGCCGGCGTTTGTCCACAGGCAGCTTTCCAGGTCATGTGGCCAGCAGCACTAAACCACTTTTGGTGCATTGGAACACCGTGACGGAAACCAGAGTGCACAGAAACACCATTTATCTTCCCATCACAGTGGTACCTATTTATCTACTTGCACTGGCATGCTTTCGAACTGCTAGGTTGGCAGGAGCTGGGAGCAAATGGAGCTCGCCCCATCGTGGGGATTCGAACCGCCGACCTTCTGACCAGCAAGCCCAAGAGGCTCAGTGGTTTACACCACAGTGCCACCCGCAGCAAGTGATATCCATATGCAAAAGCAGAGAAGCACGAAGTTGCCAAGCACCTAATAATGAAAAATTATTCAAGTACATTTTGCTTGTGCTGTAATGCACATTAATTAAAGTCTTGGGACAGTCTTCCCTTGGGTGATGCAGGCAGAGTTTCACTTTGTAAACCAGCTTAAAGTGCCCCTCACAGCAAAGCAATGAATAGAAGAGTTCGACCATCTTACCAGAGCAGGGCTGTAGATCGTTTTGAAGTTACACCAATGCAATGATCAGAGACCACTTTTTGAGGAGTTGTGGTGATACTGGGTCATCTTAGTGCAATACTCAGGATTCACAGTGATACGGGTAAATATTTGATCCAACACTCCAGAACACAGCAGCAAAAAAGATCACTTAGACCACAGGTAGGCAAACTAAGGCCCGGGGGCCATATCTGTCCCAATCGCCTTCTAAATCCAGCCTGCGGACAGTCCGGGAATCAGCGTGTTTTTACATGAGTAGAATGTGTCCTTTGATTTAAAATGCATCTCTGGGTTATTTGTGGGGCCTGCCTGGTGTTTTCACATGAGTAGAATGTGTGCTTTTATTTAAAATGCATCTCTGGGTTCTTTGTGGGGCATAGGAATTTATTCATTTTTTTCTCTTCAAAATATAGTCTGGCCCCCCACAAGGTCTGAGGGACAGTGGACTGGCCCCCTGCTGAAAAAGTTTGCTGACCTCTGACTTAGACAAGTGTTTTACTTCTGTTTCCTCTAAATGTGTTTCCTCCCTAAACCTTCCTTGGAATTATTTTCATCTTGCATTTATTTTGTCAACATTATTGGGATAATAAACCTTTTGTGATGTTACAAATGCAACATTCAGTGTATTATTTCAATTCATTGACAATTATTGGGACATTCCAATGCATACCAGAATCTTATTGAGAGCCAGTATGGTGTAGTGGTTAAGAGCGGTAGACTCGTAATCTGGGGAACCGGGTTCGCGTCTCCGCTCCTCCACATGCAGCTGCTGGGTGACCTTGGGCCAGTCACACTTCTTTGAAGTCTCTCAGCCCCACTCACCTCACAGAGTGTTTGTTGTGGGGGAGGAAGGGAAAGGAGAATGTTAGCCGCTTTGAGACTCCTTAAAGGGAGTGAAAGGCGGGATATCAAATCCAAACTCTTCTTCTTCTTCTTCTTATTTACTTGATGTAAATCATTTCATTCATGCACCAGCGTTTTGAGAACCTGGAAGCAAGAATGAGTTGGGCAGTGGTGACAGTGAAGTCCTAGACATGTTTACTCAGAGGTGGCCCCACTAGCTTCAATGGAGCTTACTCCCAGGTAGGAAAGGGCAAATCTGTTGCTTTTGTATCTCAAGGTTTCTCGTTTTCCCAGTTTAAAATTCAGTTCTCCACATTTATGTAGCAATTTGTTACAATACCTCCTCCTGAAAATTCATCAGCATTTTAGCACAAATTTCTCCAGATTTTTGCACCCCCCAAAAAAAAGGTTTAGGGGTACTCTCATTTTCCTACTCCTATTGAAATACTGCCCCTCAATGAGGCCAAACTTAAATTCACAAAATGTTTAGGGGTATGCGTACCCCCAGAAAAAAGCACTGGTTTTGACTAATACACACATTTATGCAAACAGTTTCCCCTAATATAATGCTTTTTCTATACTATTTAAACCAATATGCATTTTAAGGCAATTTCCCTTTAAAATATGCCATTTGAGATATGATTCAGGTGTTGGGGGGGGGGAAGGATGCTCTGCAAAATTCAAAGACGTGAATTTTGACAGATAGGTGTGCTTTGGTTCACATATTGTTTCAGAAAGTCTGCATTAGGTAGTTTAAAATGCAAACAAAATCTAATTCCTCCTCTATCCCTACTCCTAGGTAAATGTACATGGGATTATAGCTCAAATGCTGCGTTTATACCTTTGTTTTGCGAACATTCACATTTATTAGGCAATTAAAGATGTTTTCCTTCTGCCATTCACCTTGTGCAGGAGAAGAAATTATGTGATGCCAAGGGAATACAAGACTACTGTTTGCAGAAGTTCAAGATCTTTTCCTCTCTAAAAATAGCAGCTAGTTACTAACATGTCTACCCAGAAGTAAGTTTGATGGAATTTAAAGTTAAGTGTTAGGATAGCAAGCCTAGCTTTATATCTTCTTCAAAAGAAGAATGTATGAATGAGCTTTTCCTTTTTTAAAATTTGTCAATTAATTTTTGTTGATTTTTATAAAAACAACAAATTAACAGCAAATTAATTCAAATTTAAAACAAATTCAAATGTTGGTTCCCCCTCCCATTCCTGGTGTTTCTTTTCTCTCCTTCCTTAGCTGCTCACAATAACATAGGTAAAGGTAAAGGTAAAGGTAAAGGGACCCCTGACCATTAGGTCCAGTCGTGGCTGACTCTGGGGTTGCGGCGCTCATCTCGCTTTATTGGCCGAGGGAGCCGGCATACAGCTTCCTGGTCATGTGGCCAGCATGACTAAGCTGCTTCTGGTGAACCAGAGCAGTGCACGGAAACGCTGTTTACCTTCCCGCTGGAGCGGTACCTATTTATCTATTTGCACTTTGACGTGCTTTCGAACTGCTAGGTTGGCAGGAGCAGGGACCGAGCAACAGGAGCTCACCCCGTCGCAGGGATTCAAACTGCTGATCTTCTGATCGGCAAGCCCTAGGCTCTATGGTTTAACCCACAGCGCCACCTGCATCCCATAATAACATACTTTCCCCTAATTTCTATTCATTCCCCATCTTTCTGAATTTTCACTATCTGTGCCTGTTTTAATTCCAGCTTAGACTTTTGTTTACTTTTGTCAAGTATTCTTCCTTTATCTACCCATATAAATCATGAAGGAGCTTTTCCTTTGAGTTTTGTACAAGGAGATAAAACAGCTGACTGTGAAATGTGGAACAAGCAAGCAGCTTCCTGATGGTTTTGGTCAAGGCAAAGCTGGTGTTGAAGGTTGACTGGGCTGGGCCAAGGCCCCTCATCCCAGCAGAAGGGGCTATTGACCCCTGCTGTTCATATCTGCAAACTGCTTGCTCGCTTTCCTCTTGCTTTGCCACCCCAGAAGGAATGACTACCCAAACTACAACAGAGGTGAGGAGGAGGAGAAGCTGTCACTGCCTGCTTGCTCATTGGCTGCTTCTGACAAGTGAGCAGGGGGTGCCAGTTGCAAGGCAAAGGAGCAACACCACCTGCCAATAATTGTGGCGAGTGGGTCAGCTTCCCACAATATACACATTTTTGTGTGCGTCTTGGTTGGCTGAGGAACAATAGCCCCAAATTTGGAGAAGTTTGCATTTTGAAAGGTAACTCAGTTTGCATATTGGTTCAACGAAATCTGACTTGGGTAATATCTCCTTGAAATGGCATTCTTATTCCAGACTTCCTCTTTGCATGTCCTCCCAAGTCTATTCCAGAAGGTCGGGTAGGGAACCCAGAACAGAACACAATGAGGGGAGAGGGAGAAGAAATCCTGTTGCACAGGTGGAACTCCTTGCACAATCAGGATGGTAATAATAATAATAGTAATAATAATAATAATAATAATAATAATAATAATAATAATAATAATAATAATTTATTATTTGTACTCCGCCCATCTGGCTGGGTTTCCCCAGCCACTCTGGGCAGCTTCCACAAAGACCAAAAATGCACTAATATGTCATACATTAAAAACTTCCCTGAACAGGGCTGCCTTCAGATGTCTTCTGAATGTCAGGTAGTTGTTTATTTCTTTGACATCTGATGGGAGGCGTTCCACAGGGCAGGCGCCACTACCAAGAAGGCCCTCTGCCTGGTTCCCTGTAGCTTTGCTTCTCGCAATGAGGGAACCACCAGAAGGCCCTCGGCGCTGGACCTCAGTGTCCGGGCAGAATGATGGGGGTGGAGACGCTCTTTCAGGTACAACCTCATTGGCTACAATTCTCTGAAATCAATGGACCTTGTGGGCCTTCTCTGAGTATATATATATTTTCTATAAAAGTGACCGCAATTAGCAAAGATATTTCGTACATAAATTTCATTCAATTATGTTTAAAAAATAATAATTCAGTTGGGGTTTCATTGTGTGTGTGTGTGTGGAGAAGCTGTCCATTTGTTGATGCTCGGTGAATTAGCCATTCGATAAAAGAAAAGAATGTGTAGAAACGTTTAGCATTTTGTGGCTTTGTTTCTCTTCCAATTGTCTCCTTGCATTTTCAGATCTCAGGAGGTCAGATGAAACGAGAAATGGGACACGGAAATGGAACATCACAGACAGAGTTTGTTCTCCTGGGCATTCTAAGCCAAACAAAGCTATCAACTATTTCATTTGCTGTCTTCCTATCGATGTCCATGGTTGCTTTGCTAGGAAATAGTCTCCTCCTGGCTGTGATCCAGGTGGACTCAAGTCTTCAGACTCCAATGTATTTTTTCCTCAGTCAGTTGTCCTTCATGGATATGTGCCAAGTCCTTGTCATTGTTCCCAGAACAGCAATGGCTTTTGTAACAGAGTCCAAAACAATTTCTCTTGTTGGATGTGTGGCCCAGATTTTCCTTGTTCTGAACATAGGAGGAGCAGAGTCCCTCCTGTTGGCTGTCATGTCATATGACAGGTATGTGGCCATTTGCCGCCCTCTGCAATATGCAGTTCTCATGAGAAGAAAATTATGCTTGGTCATGTCAGCCAGTGTGTGGATTTCATCTTTCCATTATGCATTGATGAAAGCGATTTATTTACTAACTCTTTCATACTGTGGATCAAACGTGATAAACCATTTTTTCTGTGAGTTCCACGTCCTGATAAAGTTGTCCTGTTCAGATACATCCATCTTTGAAACAGTGTCGTTATTAATTGGTAGCCATTTATTGCTTCTGTTCCCCTTCTCCATCATTGTGGCCTCCTACGTATCCATCCTTCTGCAGATTCTGAGGGCTAAGCGTTCAGCGGAAAGAAGCCACAAAGCACTGGGCACCTGTTCGTCACACTTGTGTGTGGTAGCCATCTTCTATGGGTCGGCCATCTTGCGGCACCTAAGGTCAGCCTCCTCCTACTCAGCAGAGAGGAACCAGATTTTTGCTGCATTGTGCACAATTGTCACCTCAACTGTGAATCCTTTTATATACAGCCTGAGAAATCGGGATGTACTAGCAGCATTAGGGAAACTGTTCAGGAAACTGAAGGTACTTCCGTAAAAACATTGGAAGCGCCCTTCTGGATCTTTTTGATATTTGGAGTTTTGGAAATTGCAAAACAGTAATAATAATGAGCTATGCACCTAGGTTTTCTATCAGTAAACACAATGAAAAACACAGCAATCATAATCGTAGATGACTTGCTGTAAATACAGGGACTAAAACTTTATTAGCATTTATGGGTATATATTTCCATGATGATTGTTCCTGGTGCAACCCCACACCCCAGCTATCTAGAAAGAAAGTTGTAGTATTATCATTACCCTTTCAAGTTTTAATGGCAGTACTCCAGATATGTTCTATATTGTGTCATTGTCCTATCTACAGTGGAACTTTTCACACACTGCCTGAAAAGTGTTTAGGAAGCTGAGACCATATTTCACGGTGTGGCGTTCGTATGGAGCCCCCGGTCGGCTCATGGACTATTGACCCGTACACCACTAATCCGCTGCCACCAACCAGGTCCTCCCCGGTAAATCACTTAGTCTCGGTCAGTTCTCAAGTTAACCACGAAGATTGTAGTTTATTGCAAGCACAAAATAAACTTTAATTGCATTCGAAACACTCTTAACCCTTTTACCCTCCTAGTCTTATTTTATCCTGTCTCTAACTCTTCTACCTCCCCTCACACAAGAACCAACTGCACTAACTGTCTCTCTATTTCCAACTGTCTGCCAACTGCTTTCCCAACCGCTCCTTCCCAACTGTCTAAACCTCTGGCTAAGCCCTTTTAAAAATAGGTAGGCTCCGCCTCTGGCTTTTCTATTGGTCTACCTATTAACTCTTTCTCTCCCCCTGTAGAGACATTTCCAAAAGAACGGGCAAACGCCCCACATGGAAACACCATCCTTTCTAGGCATGGTTTGAAGAGGTTTCTCCTTTGCCCTCAGAATCTCACTCTTTAGTGCTACATCAGAGCAAAAGTCAATGCGGATAAAGCCCAATGGATGCTTGCTCTGATTCAGCAGTCAATAGAGAGCATAAAACCACAACAAAGACCCTAAGAAAAGCCTGTTGGGTCAGGCCAATGGCTCATATAGTCTAATGTCATGTTCTCACAGTGGCCAACCTGATATCTATGGAAATCCCATGAGGAGGACCCAAGCAGAAGAGCAGAAAGGCAGTTTCCAGAAGCAGCAGCCAACCTTGAAGAGTTGTGGAGCAGGGGTAATCTTAAATATGGGTATTGTGTTATGTTCTATGAACTGGACACTAAGGGCCATGTAAAGATCTTGTTCTTAGGTTTATCTAAGATAAATGAAGACTAAATTTAATTGAGCACAATAAGTGGGAATATACACCAGCTTTCCTGCAGACAAGTTAAGACAAGAGCCTCAAAATGCAATTTGCATATTTGGTTTTTTAAAATAAAAACATTATTTATGATATTCAATTTTATACATTTCAATAATTTTATAATCATTTAAACATTTCAAAACTTAACTTCCTTCCCTCTCTTTCTGTGGTTCCTTAAATTTATTTTTATTTATTTTCTGCATATTCCAAATTAACGTAATCATTTACTCATCTACTTTAAATGTATAAAACTGCAGGTTATTACAATAGTCCTGCCAATGTTCTTATCTGTTTACAGTTTGTTTGAAAATATTCAATAAACCATTTCCATTCTTTTATAAAAAGTTTGTTATTTTGATTTCTTATTTTTCTGGTAAATTTCGCTATTTCTGTGTATTCCATAAGTTTTTGTATCCATTATTCTTTCACTGGGACTTCTTCTTCCATTTTTGGGCAAATAACATTCTTGCCACTATAGTTGTATACATGAATAAATTTCTATACAGTTTGGGTAGTTCTGTCCCTATAATCCCCCCCCCCAATTCTTTTGGCAATTTTCATGGTTTTTCAAATATGAGTAGATTGGTAAGAACATTAACTCTTTTCCAAATGGGATGTGGGAAACCCATAGCCTTCCAAATATTGTTAGACTCCAACTCCCATCAGTTTAGTCCGACAAACCTGGCTAGACCAACGTACACTCTTTAGAGGAATGGAATCTTTTGTGTGGAATCAGGACGTATGTAAAAAATATGTGCATATCTTTAACGTTATGCCTAATAATTTTATAAATTTCCACCATGTCATCTCCTACTTGACTTTCCTCTAAACTAAAAAGTCTCAAATTCTGCAACTTTTCCTCACCAGGGAGTTGATCACTTCGGTTGCCCTTTCTGAAACTTGTCCAACTCTACAATATCCTTCTTGAGGTGAGGCAACCAAATCAATAGGTTCAAAAGCACAGGTCAGTTTGAGGATGGCCGGAAATGGAGGGTACCCCTGGGTAACACAGCAAATGCACAAATACCACTTCAGGTTCATGATCTGGAAACGAAAAGGTAAATGTAGAGGATTCTACATAAACATCAACGGGTAGAGCTGCAATCACATAGCTTACAGAATTCCTTAGAGCAATGTTTCCATCAACAACTTCTTAATTAAGGTCTTGGGACCAATTTCCCTAAGGTCAAAAGTCACCAAGAATACTTTACTAGATATTTCAACTTTGAAGTCCCTGAGGAATGCAAATATTACTCTTTAGTTCTTCCTCAGGTGATTTTCACCATGCTGCCAGGAGAAGTAAAACTGGTGCGTTCTGAAGAACTCTCCAGCCCTAGCCCCTGAGACAGAGGCTGAAATCATCATGGGTGAAAACAAAACAAAACAAACTAAGATGACACAACTTAGGGCTTCCAGGACTGAGATGCTGCTATTTTGAAGAGCATCCTCATTTCACTAAACCAGGATACCTGATGTTACGAGGTATTTCTATTAATTGGTATAGTTTTTTCATCGTTTTTATTAGAGCTGTTGTTGCCTCCTCCATCCAAAATGTCCTCCAAAGTCTTTCCTATATGGTAAGGTAAAAAGTAAAAAGGTAAAGGACCTCTGGATGGTTAAGTCCACTCATCTCGCTTTCAGGCTGAGTAAGCCAGTGTTTGTCCACAGACAGATTTCCAGATCATGAGGCCAGCACGACTAAACTGCTTCTGGTGCAACAGAACACCATGATAAGTGCCAGAGAGCATGGAAATGCTGTTTACCTTTCTGCCACAGCGGTACCTATTTATCTACTTGCACTGGTGTGCTTTCGAGCTGCTAGGTTGGCAGAAGACGGGATAAAGTGATGGTGCTGTGGTCTAAACCGCTGAGCCTCTTGTGCTTGCCGATCAGAAGGTCGGCGATTCAAATCCGTGTCATGGGGTGAACTGCTGTCTCTTCTATATATCCAGAAATGTGCACATGAAGGTAAGTGGTTTTGTTTTTGCTTTGGTGAGGCTTTTATTGAGCGATGGCTCTTGATAGTACAGATTTTATAAGCATTTCCCAACACTAGAAAAAAAATGGCTGCCTAGGTCCTGGGGTGGCAGTGAAAGAGAAAGAAAGTAGAATCAACACCATGCCTAATAGGAGGCAGATCCAAACTAAGTGATGCTCAACAAGATTCAGCCTTGAAGCATGAGATCTAGCCACAGACTGGAAAAACCCACAGCCGTTCTCCAATTCATAAGAAATGGACCTGATGGGTACTTAATGTTTCAGAGATGCAGGTACCTTAGTGCAGCCAACATGCAGTGTCGTCATCACAAACAACATCATCAATTTATATCTATACCACTCTTTGACCAAGGCCCCCGAGGCAGTGAACAGATGAATACAAAACGGGGGGAAATGCTAAACCAACGTGCAATACAATCAATCAATAAGAACCTTCTTCTTTGGCGATCTCTTGTAGCCGAGTAAGATTGTCTTCCATAAACACGGTTTTAACAATGAGTCCATAAGTGACTGTGGAGGCCAATTCTGGATCCACACGTCCTTCCACAGTGGGGACATTGGTTTCCGGGCAGGAGTTGATCATGGT
This sequence comes from Podarcis gaigeae, assembly GCF_964106915.1. Lineage (NCBI taxonomy): Eukaryota > Metazoa > Chordata > Lepidosauria > Squamata > Lacertidae > Podarcis > Podarcis gaigeae. The sequence goes on from NC_139679.1 coordinate 108,738,062, forward strand.
GAGGGTTTGCCAAGAGTGCCTTCCTCCTAGTACATTTCTCCCTTTCGTCCTGAGTTTGAGTGTCTTCAAAGCCCATGACACCTTTGGTAAAGGCTGCTCTCCAATTGGAGCGCTTGCAGGCCAGTGTTTCCCAGTTGTCAGTGTTTATACTAATTTTTTTAGATTTGCCTTGAGACAGTCTTTAAACCTTGCAGTTATAAGAATACAAAACAGCAACAGCAAAGGTGCACCACAAACAACACATTACACATTCATGACTTGAATATGTGCTCCCACCACAAACACAAGGGTGTCCATAAACAACTGGTTTCCAGGGAAGAGGCTGGCTGGCTTCACCTTCTGGCACCTCAACAGGTAGCAGTTTTCTAGTCGCAGGCACAACAGCAGGTGCAGTAAAGAGGGGCTGGGATGGCTAAAGTTGGAATCTACCTCCCAGCCAGAAAATGGTCCTATTACTGATACTTGCCACATGTTGGATGGTTTTGAGCCTGGTCATTTCCCACTTCTCATCCCACCCCATGTAGCATGTTGCACACAGTGAGCAGGTCATCTGAACCACCCACCATGTGCACAACCTGTGAAATCCCACATCATATGTGGAGAAAACTTGTGTTCATGGCAAATAAGGGAGGATAGTTCAGTCACCAGGTGCACTGGGCAGTTCAGCTTAAGGCAGAAAAAGTCAACACTAGTCAAAACAAGTGCAGCCCAGGCTGTTCTGCTTTCCAACTTTGGAAAGGTCCTTGCAGACATGCTTCCTGACATCTTGCCACACTAAAAATGTGCCACAGCAGAACTGGAGAACTTTGACATGCCTAAATTGCACCTGCTCAATAAGCTACAACAGCCGGTCCACATGCAGAGTGGTTGTGTTAGCTGATCTGCAGAGATGTATTTCTTCACATCCTTGGGTGAGCATGGATTAGTTTTATGGATTGTGCCAAGGAAAGTGCTTTTGCATGTGCTTGGGAGGAGGAGGGATGGCTGACCCATGAAAGAACTGGAATGAAGGGCACTCTTAATGGGATGGTGAGATTCCATGTATTCTTTCCCCTTGAATCATAGAATTGTAGAGTCTTCACGAGGACTGAAGAAGTAGCCAGAGAAAGAGAGCAGTACAAGCAGCATTCAAGACACACAAAACACGCACTTTAAAGGAAACACTGAAGACACTCACAGATACTTAAAGCATATTTAGGATGCTCTTCCTAAATGAAGAAATCATTCCCTCCCACCATGTAGGAAAAATATAATATTTTATTTATTTAAAAACTACATTTTGAATGTCTCCCAGGGAACTATTGTTACTGGAAGTTAGGAAGGTGGAACTGAGGAGGTCACATGGGTGTGGTCAAAGGCGTGGTCACAAAAACACTGCTGTTGTATAAGTACTTAGTGCTAACTAAACCGAAACTTGTCTAATCTTGGTTTAGAAGCAGTCCCTCCTGTCACAGTTTGTAGTGTGACAGGTAATGTCACAATAGCCACACATTACTCAGAGGTAAGTCCCACTAAATTTCTTGGGGATGGTCCCCAGATGGGAGTGGAGCCTAAAAGGTACCACACAGAACTTGTACGCACAATAGCTTCATTCATATGTTGTGTGTAGGCTGGCAGTGGAGGCTGGTTCGTGAGGGCTGCCCCACCAACCTCAGTCAGTCCTCAGTCAGACCCAACCTGCCAGTTTTGCTACTTCTTCCAGGCCAGCGGCAATTTCCTGCTCCTTAGGCTCTGTGTTGTCCTTGTGAAATTTGCCAGAGAGGAGAGCGATGGGGACAAAATGAGAACAAGTTGGCTCTGCCTATCATTGACTCTGGTTCTGCTACCCTCCGTCTCCCTACTTTCCACTCTACCAATCACGCCACTAGCTTTGAGTCCAGATGAAAGCGATGCCTCACATTCAATCCAATGATATAGTTTTCCTTAACTGAGCAGAGTAGATTAAGGTGACGTAGCTTAAAAGCCAAATCTGAAAAGACCAGAGCTTCTTGGCCATATGCCTCAGAGCTGCACCCATAGGAGGACTCTGGGTCAATAGACACTGCCTGAATCACATCTTCTGTCTTGGTACCTGTGGAATTCCAACAGCACCAATGCTCTTTTTTGTTGTTACAGAACATTAATAATCAAATTAGCATTGTATGGACTTACTTGAGATTTTCTTTTAATAGCCATGTAGCTAAAGCATTGGCCAAAGTTTAAAGTTTTCTGTTTTATTTGTTGGATGCGGCTATTTCCTCCTTCACAAACGTTGCCCTTTTGTCTTCAGGTCAAAGGGATCATGGGAAATGAGAATGCAACATCATGGACAGAGTTTCTTCTTGTGGGCCTCGTGCATCTGAGAACACCCAACGTCTTCTTTGGTGCAATTCTTTTCATGGTTTTTGTTGCTTTGCTGGGAAATGGTCTCCTTCTGATCCTAATCCAAAGAGACTCCTCCCTTCACGCCCCAATGTATTTTTTCCTCAGCCAACTGGCCTGCATAGATCTGGGCCAAATCCTTGTTATTGTCCCTAAAATGTCTGCGGACTTTTTAGCCCACAGAAACACCATCTCGCTCGGCGGTTGTGTGGCACAGATTTTCCTCACGTTGACCGGGGGAGGTGCAGAATGCTTGGTCCTGGCCGCCATGTCTTACGACAGGTACGTGGCCATCTGCAGGCCCTTGCAGTACCCAATCCTCATGCGGAGAACAACCTGCCTCACCATGACGGCTGGGATCTGGTCTTTGTCAACGCTTTCCATCATGCCCATTGCGATCTTTGTCCAGTCTCTGCCTTACTGTGGGTCAAATGTGATTGAGCATTATGTTTGTGATTTCCCAGCTTTACTGAAGTTGTCCTGTGCCGACACCTCTGCCTTTGAAAAACTGGTGTATTTTGATGACGTGGTCATACTTCTCCTCCCTATCTCAGTCATCGTTGCCTCTTACATCACCATCCTTGTGCAGGTGCTGGGCATTCCCTCAGTCAAAGGAAGACAGAAGGCCTTAGGGACTTGCATGTCCCACCTGTGTGTGGTGGGACTCTTCTATGGGGCAGCTGCACTGACATACACCGTCCCAGTATCCTCCTACTCTGCACAAAGGGCCATGATCTACTCAATGTGCACTACCATCATCCCCCCAATGCTGAATCCTTTTATATACAGCCTGCGCAACAGGGATGTTCTAGCAGCCCTAAGGAAACTCTTTCTGAAGCATGCCCCTCATAAGTAATTTCTAGAGCCGAAACACCATTTCGCATAAGTTTGTAATGTTCCTGGGTCAAACAGCAGCCACTGAGAATGAGGAACAGTTTAATAAAAAGAGCTGTATTCAGAGCTGCCTCTTAGACGCTCTGTCTCCCGGAATGTGAGGCTGGTTTAGTAAATGAGTTTCCATGCACTGGCAGTAAAAGTAAAGAAGAAGAAAAGGTTCCAAATGATTTAAAAGGAAAATAATTTGGTTTCATTACAAAAAGGTTCATGCAGTCTTTGTGTACAGTGGTACCTTGGGTTACAGATGCTTCAGGTTACAAACGCTTCAGGTTACAAACTCCGCTAACCCAGAAATAGTACCTTAGGTTAAGAACTTTGCTTCAGGAGGAGAACAGAAATCGCACGGCGGTGGCATGGCGGCAGTGGGAGGCCCCATTAGCTAAAGTGGTGTCTCAGGTTAAGAACAGTTTCAGGTTAAGAACAGACCTCCAGAACGAATTAAGTTCTTAACCCGAGGTAAAGGTAAAGGTAAAGGTACCCCTGCCCGTACGGGCCAGTCTTGACAGACTCTGGGGTTGTGTGCCCATCTCACTCAAGAGGCCAGGGGCCAGCGCTGTCCGGAGACACTTCCAGGTCACGTGGCCAGCGTGACAAAGCTGCATCTGGCGAGCCAGAGCCGCACACGGAAACGCCGTTTACCTTCCCGCTGGTAAGCGGCCCCTATTTATCTACTTGCACCCGGAGGTGCTTTCGAACTGCTAGGTTGGCAGGCGCTGGGACCGAGCAGCGGGAGCGCACCCCGCCACAGGGATTCGAACTGCCGACCTTTCGATCGGCAAGTCCTAGGCGCTGAGGCTTTAACCCACAGTACCCGAGGTACCACTGTATAAATAAATAAAATATATTTTTTCTACATGATGCGGGGAAAGTATGGCTTCATTTAGGAAAAGCATCCTAAAATTGCTTTAAATGTCTGCAAGTACCTTCTGTCATGTGACAAAGACACATGAGAGCAGAAGCAGCAAAGCAGGCTGGGAAGTGTTGGGACTGCACAATCATCTGGGCCTACTAATGTTATTCAGGCCTAACTGCTAACTGTTGAGTCACTCTGACATGTGACTCATTCTCCTTATAAGTAGCAGCCATTTTCTCTCTGTGTTCTCAGTAAGATTTCAGTCAGAGTCAGTTTGCCTCAGTTGTGAGCAGAGTCAGTATGAAATCTCAGTCAAACTGTTTGGAACCATGTTGTTTATGAAGAAGTTTATTTTAACTCAGTAAAGCTCTTATTCTTTCACTTAAAAACTCTGCATTATTAATTTATGCTGCGCGTCACCTTCAATGTTTTCTTTAAGGTGTGAGTGTGTGTTCTCAAGGCTACCAGCATGAGTTTGACCAAACTGCAGGAGGCAGTGGAGGACAGGGGGGCCTGGCGTGCTCTGGTCCATGGGGTCACAAAGAGTCGGACACGACTAAATGACTAAACAACAACAATTGTGTGTGTTGCCAATGAGCAAGCGGGCAGTGACAGCTTCTCCTCCTCCTCACCTCTGTTGTAGTTTGGGTGGTCATCCCTTCTGGAGTGGCAGAGCAAGAAGAATGGTTCCAAACTACAAGAAAGAAGATTCCACCTAAACATTAGGAAGAACTTCCTGACAGTGAGAGCTGTTTAACAGTGGAATTTGCTGCCAAGGAGTGTGGTGGAGTCTCCTTCTTTGGAGGTCTTTAAGCAGAGGCTTGACAACCATATGTCAGGAGTGCTCTGATGGTGTTTCCTGCTTGGCAGGGGGTTGGACTCGATGGCCCTTGTGGTCTCTTCCAACTCTATGATTCTAGGATTCTAAGGTGAGCAAGCAGTTTGCAGATATGAACAGGAGGCATCAATACCCCCTTTCTGCTGGGATGAGGGGCCTTGGCCCAACCCAGTCAACCCTCAACACCAGCCTTGCCTTGACCAAACCATCAGGAGGCTGCTTGCTTGTTCCACATTTCACAGTCAGCTCAGTTTTACAAAACTCAAAGGAAAAGCTCGTTCACAATTTATATGGATAGATAAAGGAAGAATAACTCTACTTGAATAAGTGGGGACATGCTGTAGTTAAGCAAAAGTCTAAGCTGGAATTGAAACATGCACAGCTGGTGAAAATTCAGAAAGATGGGGAATGAATAGAAATTAGGAAAAAGTATGTTATTGTGAGCAGCAAAGGAAGGAGAGAAAAGAAACATCTGGAAGTGGGATGGGAAGCCAACTTTTAAATTTGTTTTAAATTTGAAGTAATTTGTTGTTAATTTTTTTGAAAATCAATAAAAATTAATTGGCATTTTTTAAAAAAGGAAACTCATTGATACATTCTTCTTTTGTAGAAGATATAAAGCTAGGCTTGCTATCCTAACACCTTTAAATTCAATCAAATTTACTTCTGGGTAGACATGTTAGTAACTAGCTGCCATTTTGAGAGAGAGAGATCAAGACTTAAGAACTTCTGCAAACAGTAGTCTTTTATTCCCTTGGCATCACATACTTTCTTCTCTTGCACAATGGCAGAAGGGAAATATTATCTTTAATTGCCTAATAAATGTGAATGTTCATCAAAGAAAGGTATAAACACAGCATTTGAGCTGTAATCCCATGCACATTTACCTGGGAGTACGGATAGAGGAGGAATTTGATTTTGTTTGCATTTTAAACTATCTAATTCAGACTTTCTGAAACAATATGTAAACCAAAGCACACCTATCTGTCAAAATTCACATGTCTTTGAATTTTGCAGTGCATTTCCCCCCACCTGAATCATATCTCAAATGGCATATGCTAGACTAGATGGGCCATTGGCTTGATCCAACAGGCTCTTAAGTTTTTTGTTATGGTTTTATGGTCTGTGATCAGGAATTAGATTGGGTGAGTTTCCATTGCACTTATTTCCATCATTATTCAGTTTTGTTCTTCACAATTAACCTCATACCTCTCTAAAAACGCAGAGTACATTTACAACGGTCTTAAATAAAATCAATACATTTAAAAAATATTTTATTGTTATTTATGCAGCTCTTGACAATTTTGAGTTCTTGTCACAAAAAAGGAACTAAGGGTACAGCTTTCAAGAATAATATAATGCTCAGTAAAACACAATACTGTATATTTGATCAGACTAAAGTTGTACCACAACAGCATGAGAAGCCATACGTGTGTGTGTGTGTGTGTGTGTGTGTGTGTGTGTGTGTGTTTGACCTTTTCCCCAGCCCAGACATTACTGGGGATCTATGCTATTCCCCCTGCCCTTTCATTGCCCCTGCCACTATTATTCCTATTGTACCTACCCCAAAATGGTAAATCTCTCTTGGGGGGAAAGCCACTGTAGCAGGCAGAAAATTCTGGCATAAAATAAAGGATACCTTTTCTGTTTAAGAAGAAAAAACTTTAAGGGTCCCCAGCACTAAAACCCTTTGATCTGCCTAAAATTGTTCAGCATTAATCCACTCTGGATTTGCTCCTTTGCCTGCAAATTTCATCCATTTCTGCAAATTTAGAAACAAGTTGTAGCTGTTTGTAAAGTCATAATTTTAGTGAATGGGGAAGACGGGGACACAACTTTGTTTTTTAACAACTCTAATTCCAGTCCCAAATAATGAGTCAAATTTGACCGACACAGAAAGGCTCCAAACCAAGTCAGTCTGCTTTCCAAAGCTGCAGATTAAGATAACAAATTGAATCTTGTGGCCAGTGCATACGTTGAACTAACTGGTCTCACCAGTGGAAGCCAGAGAAAGGACATAGCACACCACAGCTTTCCTTCCTCTACTTCCTCCCAAATAGATTCAAAATTGCTTTTTGAGTAGATGTGTCTAGGATTGCACTGTTAGTAATGGACATATATGAAATAAATCAAAGGCTCTTCTTCAGAAGCATAAGGACATAGTACAGGTGAAGAGTGTTCTATATTTGTGTGCGGCAACTGCTGAGAACTTGTGCATTGTGACTATTATTCATTTTTCAGTTAGTGCAACAAGCACAGTATACACTGAAGTGCATTGAAAAAAATTCCAGAGGAGTCTCTGTGTTAGCTTCTCACTGCAAAAACAGTCAAAGGGTGCTGTGGTGCCATAACGATTGACAAAGCTTCCTTGGACTCGCTTTGTCAGATGCATGAAGTGAAACGGTACGTAATACAGTGGTACCTCAGGTTACATACGCTTCAGGTTACAGACTCCGCTAACCCAGAAATAGTGCTTCAGGTTAAGAACTTTGCTTCAGGATGAGAACAGAAATCGTGCTCTGGCGATGCGGCAGCAGCGGGAGGCCCCATTAGCTAAAGTGGTGCTTCAGGTTAAGAACAGTTTCAGGTTAAGAATGGACCTCCGGAACAAATTAAGTACTTAACCTGAGGTACCACTGTATGTAGAAGAAAACTGGAAAGTGGGATTTGAATGAAAATGAAATGCAAAAATGACCATCAGTGATTATCACACTTTCAAAGTTTGCTAAAATGGGCACACCTTTTACAGTAGGGATAATCGCTGAGATGATTGTATTAACACCTGCACTGGGGCAGGGAACTATTAACGAGAAACAGTGACAAAGAAGCATCTGATAAAGTAGGCATACGTCCATGAAGATTCGGAACATAATGAATCTGTTAATCTTAATGGGGCAGCAAGACTTCCTGATGACATTTCCTGGGAGGTTATTCAAGATGTGTTTTTCCGGAACGTTTTCCTCAGTGCCGCCAGCACATCCCGATTCCTCAGGCTGTAGATGAGAGGGTTCATCATGGGAGTGACGATGAGGCAAAACACAGAAACCATATCGTCGTGGTATGGCATTTGGTAGGACCTGGGTCTCAAGTATTTGAACATGGCTGCCCCATAAAAGAGCCCCACCACAGTCAAGTGAGACAGGCAAGTGCTGAGAGCCTTGTGGCTCCTTTCAGAAGAGTGAACCCTCAAGACCGTAGCAAGAATGCACACATAGGAGGCCAGAATGATGGCTGAAGGGAGGATCAGCAGAAGAAAGCCACATTGGAGCCACAGTAGTGCAGTAGCCGCATGTACATGCTGGGTCCCAAGGCACCAAAGGCACAAAACCAAACCACCGTGGTCAGGATGAGACAGACAGTTCTTCTCATGAGGACCGGATATTGGAGGGGCTTGCAGATTGCCACGTACCTGTCATAGGACATTACTGCAAGGATTAGGCATTCTGCGTTGCCCATGAGCAGTACGAAAAATATCTGGGCTGAGCACCCAGTCAGTGAAATGGTGTTCTTCTCCCTTAAAAAGTCCACAAGCATTTTAGGGCCGATGGCGAGAGTTTGAGAAATATCCATGACAGACAACTGACCAAGGAAAAAATACATAGGGGAATGGAGGCCAGAGTCCACGTGGATCAGGTAGAGGAGGAGGCTGTTTTCAGAGAGGACCATGATGAACATCATGACAAACAGAGTCATGATAACACTGGGTGATTTCGATTGGCTCAAAAAACCCATAAGAATGAATTCTGACCAAGATGTTGCATTGTTCTTTTCCAGGACCTCTTGAGTTGGCTTGCTTGAATCTGAAGAGACAAGGAGAGACAACGATAGGGAAGGTAGTCCTTGAGTGCTGCCATTTTATTCTTACTATTTTCACTGAATGTCATTCCTTCTTTTTTCTAAGAGAAGAAATGGGGTAGTAAAGTCTTCAATGGGAGTTCCAGAGAGGAGATTGCAGCCGCCTTACTCCTCCTCCAGTCCTACTGCTGCAGTGCTGCTTTGAACTAAGCCATGGTTTGGCTTAGCATCCCAACCCAGACTCATGCTGTAAACCCAGTTAACAAACCTTGGCTACAGACTGTGCTCTCTTTGGTCTGAGTGGCATGCTAAACCAAACCGTGACTTAGTTCACAGCAGCATGGCAGGAGGAGGAGTGGGGAAGGAGCAAAGTGGTTGCACTCTCATCTCTGGGAACCCTAGTGCTTTCGCTGACCCATGGTTTGGCTTAGCGTTGCACATGCATTAGCTCATTGAGTGGAATTATGAATTAAGTAAATGCCTGTCATTCTCAGGGCCCTTTTTTCCAGCTGGAACTCACTGGAACTCCATTCTGGCACCTGCCATCGCCATTCTAAGAGAATGAGGGAGGCGTTTGTGGTGAGTTCTGGCACCTCTTTTTCTAGAAAACTGGTACTGGTCATTCCATTCTAAACAAAGGAGCCCAGCGTGTGGTGTTCAAGCAACATGATTTAGAAGAAATGCAATCTATTATCCCAGTTAACAGCCAGTGAATCATGTAGGCCCCCCTGACAGGTGCATTTATTACAGCCATAATAGCAAGAGCCCTTTTCACATCTTACAGAATGTAGCGAGGTTCCCAACTGTGAGAGGCGAGCCCTGCAAATGCAGGCGTGAAAGTTATTTGCACATTATTATGATGATTATTTATTAAATTTGTATACCGCCCTATACCCGTCAATCTGAGGACAGTTCACAACATGAAATTACAATGTAAAAAGCACAAAATAATAATAAAAATATAGGATCCTGCTTCCCTCCCCCATTCTCTATTACACACAAATTTTAAGTGTGAAAAGGACTATTAAATGCCGTCCTACCTTGACTTACCTCAGGGGAGAAGGACCTGTGGCCCTCCAGTTTCCTAGCGAATGGCCAGGGATGAGGAGGAGTACAATCTGTCAGTATCTGGAGGGACAATCCTAGTTTATATAAAAGAAACGTAGGCTATACATTCCTCGATAAACAAATGAGAAAATATTTGCGCAACTCATTTTATTAGCACAGAACATAAGACAACCATATCAAGTCATCTGTTTTATTTTTATTGCTGGATTACAGGTGTAAAAGGTGTACCTGTATCATTGTGAATCCTTAAGGTGGCAATGGGAGGATCCCACATCTCAATATCTCCTGAAAACGGAGATGCTCTTTGTTATTTGATGGCACTTTGGTGCTTAATCTCTGTTTTGGAGATATTGCTCAATTCTAGACAGCTTTTGTTGGTTAAAAAAAGCAGGCTCTGCTTTCATCATCCAAGGGAAAGTCTCTCATTCTGTAGGGAAAACAGTCCCAAGACTTCAATTAAATGGCTGATAGGAGAAGCAAAATGGCTCTGAATAAGTTTTACACTGGCAGGTGCCCAGCAGTTCTACACATCAGCCCTTCTAACAACTTGCAGGTCAGTTTCTAAAAAGGAGGGTGGGGGCGGAGCTTGCTTTTTTGTTGCAGCTACTTGTACATTTTTAGAATTCACTTTCTGTGTACAGTCATACCTCATGTTATGTTTGCTCCATGTTATGTTCTTTCAGGTTATGTCCTGCTGCAACCAGGAAGTACCAGAAAGGGTTACTTCTGGGTTTCGCCACTCAAGCATGAGCAGAAGCACTAAATCGTGCTTCACGCATGTACAGAAGCGCCAAATCGTGCCGCGTACCTGCGCAGATATGGGGTTCAGGTTGCGCTCTTTTCATGTTGCTAACGGGCCTCTGGAACAGATCCTGTTCACAACCAGAGGTACCACTGTAATTGCTTTGTTTTAGCTGAGATGCACAGTGGCGTGGCATCTTTATCATATTCTTAGTTTGTTTTTAGGAAATTTTACTGTTGTATTTTTGTTGCTTTTATGGAAACCGTGCAGATATTTTATTACGTAAAGCAGTAAAAATGTGATAAATAAACAGCATCTGAGAAACATGCCTATGGCTCACAGAACTCCTTACATCCTGCTTGTGGGATTCCAAGATGCATTGGGGTGGCCACTGAAAACAGGATGGTGGACGAGATGGGGCTTTGGTGTGATCCATCAGGGTTCTTGGGATCTTTAGGGTCCATGGATCATGGAGTGGAAACTTATCCATAGCTTCGTTAAGTAGCTCCCCGTCCTTGTTTGGTAATAAATCATTTCATGCCAGGTGATCACCAGAAGGAAAAAGCAAACCTGGAAGAAGAGGGGGATAAGACCTCCAACTTTGTCAAGTGGTGTTAGCATAGACTCAGGCAACTAGGCTTGAAAAAAGTTGAAATGTCTTAGAAAAGAAAAGCCTAGTTACTGGTGGGAGTCAGTCAGTGTGGTGTGTGTTGGATATGTCCATAAATGTATGTATGCATGCATGGATTGCAAGTGTGCTGTGAGTTTGTAGGGTGTGTGGTGTGTTTGTGGAATGCCAGCTATGGCCACCCCCACTTTGAGCATGCCCAGTTGAATGGAGTCCTTGGGGTGGTGGGGAGTCCTATTGTCAGGTCTGCGTGAAGGAGCCAGGCCCTGTGACCAATAGGACTTTGCAGGACTGGGGCCTTCCTAAGTTTGTTCTGAAGAGGCAAGGTGAGGCTGCACAGGTGAGGCCGATTGGTAACTCACACAGCACCTGGTGGCAAGAGCTGGGAAGGGAGATAAGGTCAGCATTTCCCTTCAGCTCTTTGCCACAGCAACATGCTTCCTGCCTTGCTGTGTTTGGCTTCTTGCTTCCTGACCCTCGAACCCTTGGCTTCTTGACTCCCTGCTTCTTGATCCCCAAACCCTTGACTTCTGGACTCCTTGCTTCTTGATCTTCGGACCCTTGGCTTCTTGACTCCTGGCTCTCTGACCCTTGGACTCTTGGCTTCCTGACTCCTGGCTTCTGGACCCCTGTTCCTGTTCCCACCCCGCCATCTTGCCTCTGGTCCTGACGTCCCCTGCTGGGACTTTGATCACCCGTGAACCGGACTGTGACACCTATTCTCACACTGCCCAACACCTGAGCACGGAACATATGACTCTTCCATTGTTTTGTTGTTCAGTAGATGGGTAGGGACATTAATTATCACTGCCATCCTCAATATTATGCCCCTATCTGGACAGGAATAGCCTAACTACTGTTGTCTATGCTCTGGTAACCTCAATGTCAGGCTGGAGCCATCAAGCGAACAGCAGCAGCTGCCAGACTTGGACGGCAGCCCAGGGGACGAAGGGAGGTTTGCCATGGGAAGATCAGAGGAAAGGACAGGGGGGAGTTCACAGCCCAGAGAAACACAGGACTTAGCAGACCATAGCTTGTCCGAACCAGTTTGCAAACCTCTCAGCGTGCAAGAACGCAGAAGAGGAGGGGTACAAGAAAAGGGAAAATTGACATCACAGAAATGGCGGAAGAGATTCGTTTTCACGCGTTGTTTCCGGAGGAAGAGGAACAACGCTGAGGATTTAGTTGAGTCATCATTGGGATAGCCATAAGTCACGGGGGCAGAGCGCTCCGGACAAGTGGCATGTTTTTTCTGGAATAAAACCAACTTTTAATTGACTGTACATGTACGCGTCTTGCCGCTGCTACACTCAAGGTTAGATTACTGCAATGTGTCATATGCAGGGCTGCCTCTGAAGACGGATCAGAAACTTGAGCTAATGCAGAATTCAGTAGTCAGGTTGCTCACTGGAGCAAGACGGTTTGAGCATATTACACTGATCCTGGTCTGACTGCACTGGCTACCAATTAGTTTCTGGGCCCAATTCAAAGTGCTGGTTTTGACCCATAAAGCCTTAAATGGCTCAGGACCGCAATACCTCAGGGACTGCCTCTTTCCATATGAACCTACCCAGACCCTGATATCATCTTCTGAGGCCCTTCTTTGTGTGCCGCCTCCTTGAGAGGTCTGGAGGGTGGCAACATGAGACAGGGCCTTCTCTGCAGTGGCTCCCCATCTGTGGAATGCTCTCCCCAGGGAAGTTCGCCTGGCGCCTTCACTACACACCTTTAGGGACCAGGCAAAAATGTTCCTTTTTAACCAGGCATTTGGTTGATCTGATTTACATCCTATGTCCTTTTAAAATTTGTTTGTGTGTGTGTGTGTGTGTTTGGGGGGGAGTGTAGTTTTTATTTTTATTCGGTATTTTGTGGTTTTATATCTGGATTTTATTCTGTGAACCGCCCTGAGACCCCCGGGTGTGGGGCAGTATATAAATTCAATAACTAACTAACTAACTAACTAAATAAAACAAAATATTATCAAATAGAGTCCAGGAAAATGACAGCATTTTCAGACTGTGAGTGGTAAAGTTACAGAAACTTTGGAATGTGAGTTGTAAGAAGTTTTCACTTTTGAACTGCATTAAAGTTCGGTAACAATTAAAATCTTGGATTTGGAACCAAATTCCCTAAAGATGGAGTTGGCTGAACATTTCTCCATAGAGATTAGAAATTGTATATGTGGCGGGTAAGAAATGCAGGTCCAGGTTTGAATGTTTCAAAATTTTAAGGCATCTATATTTTTCCTGCCTCTAGAAACAGGGAGCCAGTGGGGCTAAGCAAACATTTCGCTGTAAATGTAAGTTAAGAAATGTTGCTTTTTCAGGGAGTATGAATTGGTTTTGTTTAGGGTTTAGAATTCAAAAACTTAAGTGTGTCAAAAGGAAGCAAAGGCATAAGTACCTCTATAGCGATGAATATAAAAATATTTTCAGTGTATCTCATTAATTTAAAATGACAGGTCTCTCCCCCCCCCCGAAGAATGTAGTGCAAAGCATTTTTGAAGTAGAAGAAGAGTTGACTCGTAAACCATTTTAATTGGATCACAGCGCATAGTTTGATCAGCCAAAGAGAAATGAGGAACAATATTTAATTAATTCAGCAGGAGCAACAAAATGTTTCAAAGGAGCATTTGCAACTAAATTCCTTTTTTAAAGCCTACACTTTCCTCTCCTACTCAACAGCACCAGCCAACGCAGGTATGTAATTCTTAACTTTTGCAGAGGCCATACTTTATTTGGGTGGTATCCAACTTAGTCCTACTCAGAGAAAGCCCACGGAAATTAACGCACCTAAATTAATCATGTCCAGTAATTACAATGGGTCAACTTGGAGGAGGACTACCATCGGATGCAATTTTTTGCAATGTGATGTTCCATAATGTTCATTCATGATAACATCCACTTTCTTATACACAAAAAGTCTATCATAGAAGGGCAAATTGAATCAGAAAATGTATGTACGTACAGGAATGCTTATGAACAGTGTATTCCATTCTCATGCTTGGGCTGAGTTTGGGCAGAATGCAGAGCTTTGTGTATCTGTAAAAGCATTATAAAGCTTTGAAATATGATCCATTTGGGGCATTCATTCATTACTTCTTTCGTCCAACCTTTCATTTATACTCCTGTACAGGCTGCTAGATGGGATGCAGGTGGCGCTGTGGGTTAAACCACAGAGCCTAGGACTTGCCGATCAGAAGGTCAGCGGTTCGAATCCCTGCGACGGGGTGAGCCGAGGGGGCCAATAAAGCGAGATGAGCGCCGCAACCCCAGAGTCGTCCACAACTGGACCTAATGGTCAGGGGTCCCTTTACCTTTACCTTTATCTCTACAGGCTGCTAGGTAGGTCAGAGTTAGGCAGGGTTAAGGTTAACCAATATGATGGCTTCCAGAAGTTGTAGGGGCTCAAACTTCCATTGTCCGTGAACATTGGCCATGCTGTCTAGAGATGATGGGAATTGGAGTACAGTTCCCGGGATCACATTCACCCAGTGCTATACCAGCTGCACTGGCTCCCGGTGGAATACAGGATCAGGTTTAAGGTGCTGGTTTTAACCTTTAAAGCCCTTCACGGCCTAGGACCCTCATACCTACGGTACCGCCTCTCCTGGTATATCCCACAGAGGACCTTACAGTTTTCAAACAAAAACATCTTGGAGGTCCCAGGCCACAGAGAGGTTAGGCTGCCCTCAACCAGAGCCAGGGCTTTTTGGGCTGTGGCTCCAATGTGGTGGAATGCTCTGTCACAAGAGACTAGGGCCCTGCGGGACTTGACATCTTTCCGCAGGGCCTGCAAGACAGAGCATTTCCACCAGGCCTTTGGCCAGGGCACAGCCTGATCCTTTGGCAATCCTCACAGAACTCTAGCCCAATGGTTGCCATTAATCTGATTTGAATTGATTTTATAATAAAATGATTTTAGAATGTTGTATCATTTTAATGTTGTTAGCTCCTCTGAGCCCGGCTTCAGCTGGGGAGCACAGGATATAAATAAAATTTTATTATTATTTATTATTATTACAACAACCTCTGGAAGAGAGAGCACTGCCGTTTTACGAAAGGCTACATCTCAACTAGGGACGCAGGTGGCGCTGTGGTCTAAACCGCAGAGCCTAGGACTTGCCGATGAGAAGGTCGGCGGATTGAATCACTGCGACGGGGTGAGCTCCCGTTGTTCGGTCCCAGCTCCTGCCAACCTAACAGTTTGAAAGCACGTCAAAGTGCAAGTAGATAAATAGGTACCGCTCTGGCTAGAAGGTAAACGGCGTTTCTGTGAGCTGCTCTGGTTCGCCAGAAGCGGCTTAGTCATGCTGGTCACATGACCCGGAAGCTGTACGCTTGCTCCCTCGGCCAATAAAGCGAGATGAGCACCGCAACTCCAGAGTTGTCCATGACTGGACCTAATGGTCAGGGGTCCCTTTACCTTTACCTTTACATCCCAACTATTGGCTGTTTCAGAAGAGGGCATTAGGGCTGGATTAATCTCATGTACTTCACTCTCTTTCTCCCCCTAAAACAGAGGGTTGATAGGGCTTTGAGGAACTCTTCCAAAATTCCTCCTGGATTTGGGAGTTCCAAATGACCCAGTCTTCTTTCCAAAACAGAATAAATGGGAATTAGATTTGCCTGCCACTCCAGCCAACTTTCCTATTCACGTGTATTCATTAATAAAACACTGCCAAAACAAAAAAAGTGTGTGCGTTCGTGTCCTGGCATTGTATATTCATTTGCATCATTACCATTTTTGTCTCGTAGGATGCAGGGATGGGGAGAATTTACATTCTGTTTGCACATAACGGCAAATCTACCTATTCCGCACTCTTCAGAAACCAAAAGCACAGCCATCCTTTGACTTCACACTACACCTGAATTTTGCAATTCACTTCTCTGGTTAAATACTGTTTGCATACATGCATAAACTAGAGTTAATGCATATATTAGTGAGAATGTATTATATTACCAGAAATTGCCTTGTAGAAATGTTTGCATTAGGCAAAATTGTATACACAAAGATGGGTATTGGGAGAAATTCGCATTAGAATGCTGCTGAAATTTCACTGGGCCTTTAAAAATAAACAAACTACAAAGTCTAGTGGAAATGCGGAGAAGTGAATTTAAAGCTGGCCAGAGTGTAGGGGTTGGTGGGGAAGAGAGATTTCCCCATTCCTAGCGGTATAACACATGTAAGGATCTGTATAATAATAAACCACTACATTAAAAAAATATTCAACCAACTATACAGAGGATCTCATCAAAATTGTGCTTGTGTGTTTTATCTACCATGCATACCTGTACTGTATTCTTCTGTTTGGAAGTTAATTTAATATATTGTCCTAGTTAAACCAGAAATCAGACGGAGAGGAAGCATGGAGCACATCAGGTAAAATAATCATGGAGTAGCATGTTTGATGTTTTATCTTGTTTTTAATATTTGTTGGGAGCCGCCCAGAGTAGCTGGGGAAACCCAGCCAGAAGGGTGGGGTTTAAATAAATTATTATTATTATTATTATTATTATTATTATTATTATTATTATTAGAGAAATCTTCTTATGCCTAAGAATATAGCTGCAGTCACAGAAACAAGCTATAAGACTGACATGCCTGCCCATATATTATTATTAGTGATGCTTTTATAACCCTTAATTCCAAACTAGACTTCTAAGTGACTCACGGTTATTAAAATATTACTGGTAGCATCGTATAGTTACCAAACTTTATTTCATAAAATTTATATACTACTTAATTGCAAAGAAAAATCCCCCCCCAAAATCAACAAGGTTTACAAAAAGAATAAACCAGTGAAATAGTTAGTAAAAACAATTAAAACACTGAGGAACTTAAACCCAGCAATAAACTAAAGACACAGCAGCATTCCAGATAGGCTTGTCTAAACAAAAACAAAAATGTTTTTAGCAAGCACCAAAAAGAGCACAATAGAGTTTCCAAGTCCTGCCTATTGAGCATTTCTCCTGATTTCTTTGCACAATGATCACAAGGAGATTTTACAAAATCTATTACTTGTTGAGTAATAATAATAATAATTTATTATTTATACCCCACCCCTCTGGTTGGGTTTCCACAGCCAGAATATTAAAAACATAACAAAACAGCAAACTTTAAAAACTTCCCTAAACAGGGTTGGCTTCAGATGTCTTCTAAAAGTCAGATAGTTGTTTATCTCCTTGACATGTGATGGGAGGGTCACTTCAAATGTAGCCAAACGTAGAGCGCATTGCAGTAGTCCAAATGGGAGATAACCAGAGCATGTACCACTCTGGCAAGACAGTCCATGGGCAGGTCAGGTCTCAGCATTCATTCTGATTTGTTTTGCAGGGAGGTTATACAACATTGCCTCGAGCAATGTTAAGTGGCACTTTCAAGAGCATTTCCCCATCGTTAGGGTGAAGGGAAGAGTGGGTTTGTTTCATAACAGTGCTATGTTGGTCCTCTTTAATTCCACAACCTGAACTAGCTGACTAAATCCCACCTGGAAGCTCTCAGAGATTCTTCTAACACACTATATTTTAAACTGCTCTATCATTGTTGTTTATGTTGTGCAAAGAATGGATGAGCAGTAACTCTACAATTATGAACAGCGTTTCCCACATGCTTTTTCTTTGTGTTTTCAAGTGAAATCCTGGCAAATGAAGGAGGAATGGGAGAAAAATGAAGGAGGAATGGGAGAAAGAAATATTACATCCTGGACGGTTTTCCTTCTTGTTGGGCTTCAGCACCAGAGGTCACCCAGGGTTTTTCTTGGTCTGATGCTTTTCATGTTTGTAATAGCTCTGGTGGGAAACGGACTCCTTCTTTTCCTAATGAGAACGGACTCTGGCCTGCAGACGCCAATGTACTTCTTCCTCAGCCAGTTAGCCTTTATGGACCTCTGCCAGGTTCTCTCGATTGTTCCTTCCATGACAGTGAATTTTGTAACCCAGAGATATGACACTTCACTCTGTGGGTGTGTCATCCAGATTGCTGTCACGCTGACACTGGGCGGAGCAGAATGCCTGATCCTGGCTATCATGTCCTATGATAGGTATGTGGCTATTTGCAGGCCCTTGCAATATCCAATCCTCATGAGAGGGGAAATCTGCTATCTGCTGTCAGTAGCGGCCTGGTGTTGGTCTTCTGTGCAGGCCCTAACCTGTTCCCTTTATGTTCTGCCTCTTCCCTACTGCAAATCCAATGTGATCAAGCATTACATGTGTGATTATCCAGCCCTTGTTCAGTTGTCCTGCTCTGACAATTCTGCCTTCAATAAAGTCACATATTTTGGGGATTTCCTAGTTTTTCTCATCCCCATCTCAGTCATCCTGGCTTCCTACATAGCCATTTTCCTTCAAGTCCTCAGAGCACACACCACTGGAAGTGGCCATAAAGCCCTGGGGACCTGCTTGTCCCATTTGTGTGTGGTGGGGATCTTCTACGGATCGGCCATTTTGACGTACATGACCCCTGCGTCCTCCTACACACCAGAGAAGTCCATGGTTATCATAGCCTTTTGCACCATGGTCCCTGCCATAACGAACCCTTTTATATACAGCCTGAGGAACCGGGACGTGTTGGCGGCATTGAGAAAACTCTGTGCAAAATGTGCAGTGCTTAAAATTATTTGTTAGATAAACATATTGGCAGGTTCTGGAGGAGCCAGCGAAATCCCCTTCCGGAAATACAATGGAAGGTTATGAAGAAGGACAGAAGCAATGTCTGTTTATAGATTGTCCATACTAGTCCCCCTCAGCCCCCATCCTGCCTCCTTGGCTACTCTGAAGAATCCACTTCATGCAATAGCCAAACCAATGTGATCAGTTTCCACCTCTTTATTCCACCCCCACCTTATTTGCAGTGCCTTCCTTGTTTCCCGTGTCTTTGCTGTGCTAGTGTTTGAAGTCTAGATAAGGGTCACACTTGACACTTGAACACTTTGGGTGACCTTTCGGTTCACCTTTGGGTGAGGAAGTGCCTTTGCAGGCACCATTCTGAGCCTTTTTCAGCTTGGTTGGGAAGTCAGTCATTTAATGATATCTAATTTGCTGCTTACCATGTTGTTGGAAATGAAACACTGGTCCGAAGACTGGGGTCCTGGGACCCTTAAAATAAAACCTGAACAAAATTGGTGAAGCAGCAAAATGTTTCTAGATACATATTGGCAAGGATGGGTGTCCAAAAACAGGCACACCCACCATTTAGTAAAACGCAAATGTTTATCACAAGTTCCTCCCCTGTCCTCCATTGGCTGGAGGCTCACCCCTGTTGATGTTTCCTATCCCTCTAAATCCAGGGACCATCACTCCTAATTGTTGTTGTTGTTTAGTCATTTAGTCGTGTCCGACTCTTCATGACCCCATGGACCAGAGGACACCAGGCACTCCTGTCTTCCACTGCTTCCCACAGTTTGGTCAAACTCATGCTGGTAGCTTCGAGAACACTGTCCAACCATCTCGTCCTCTCTCGTCCCCTTCTCCTTGTGCCCTCCATCTTTCCCAGCATTAGGGTTTTTTCCAGGGAGTCTTCTCTTCTCATGAGGTGGCCAAAGTATTGGAGCCTCAGCTTCAGGATCTGTCCTTCCAGTGAGCACTCAGGGCTGATTTCCCTAAGAATGGAGGAATTACTCCTAATTACTTTTACTCAAATAAGGCAGGGTGTTCCTATGCTTTCACACATCTACTCAAGTGATAAAGCCACATCCCAACCACCCCTTAGGCATGCATGAGATATGCCCTGCCCAAGCTTGCTGAGGTGTCCCGATAAACCACAGCCTAACAGCAATCTGCCCTTTTTGGGGGCATTCTAACCACAAGCCAGTAAAGATAAGCCTCTAAGTGAGTCTGCAGTTTCTTAGCTGTTGCAGCCATCTACTCAGAAGCTGTAACTGTTTGAGGCCTTATGACCTCTTGTGATTTTATGAAAAGGCGGCATTTTTATTCCTTACACAGGTGCACCTACCAATGCCCAGAGTTTTCAGAGATTTTTTGCGAGCATGTGCCTGTGTAATTCTAGCGCCATGTTCTTCTTCGCAGAAGCCACTTTTGACTCAAATTTCATACTCTCCATAATGTCTGCTGCAACTAGCACTAAGAAATGACAAGATTTCTCTTTTCATCTATGCTGTAGGAACAGTAAATATTGATGCTTACATGGAGACACAAAAACTTGTCCTCGTAAGTGTAATTCTTATTTATTTGGATGGGTAGGATGGTCATTCTACATTCACAATTAGCAGGGGATTCATTAGCATTAGCAAAGGGAGAAAGGATAGCAAAACCCTCTCTGTGGGTCATCCACCCAAACTGAATGTGGGATGATTCATGACAGACGGGGGAAAGTCCTTCTTCACAGTGGAAATCGCTACCACAACATGTAGTGACGACCATCAACTTGGACAACTTCAGAAATTCACAGAGGATTTGAGGGCTTGTCCAAATATCTGCTTGTCCCATCCCTAGAAAGCAGTGGTGTAACATTGTGGTGGGGACACAGAGTCTGTTGCCCCAGTCGCAAAATTGTTAGGGGCGCAAAATTTCAACACCCCGGGTTGCCTCCATATGGAAGCATGTTTCCATTGCTGGGCTCCTTTGAAAACAGCTTCTCCATGCAAACCAGGAAGTGACCTCTCCTGACAACAGAACAAATCTTCTTTTCTTATCTCTGTGGCTGTGACCCCCTGGGTCTCCATCCCCACCCCTCTGTGAGACCCTGAGGGCTGGCAACCCACGCTACACCACTGCTAGAAAGCATGGGTCTGAGCAGTTTTCTGCTTGCCCTGTGCTTTCTAGGCATGGGGCCGGGCAGTTTTGTCTTTGCTGCACTGCTTTCCCTGTGCCCGTTGTTGTTCAACATATTTGTAAATGACTTGGATGAAGGAATTGAGGGGATGCACATCAAATTTGTAGATGACCCCAAACTTGGAGGGGTGGCAATCAGGATACAAGATGACCTTAATAGGTTGGAGAACCGGGCCCAACTGAATTTCATAATAGACAAATGCAAGGTTCTGCACTTAGGCAGGAAGAGTCAGCTGTACCAATATAAGATGGTTGGCACCTAGCTTGCCAGGAGTATATGCCAAAGGGATCCAGGGGTCTTAGTAGACCCACAATATAATAAAGCCTTAAGAGGAACAGTTGAGGGGAGCTGGGTATGTTTAGTCTGGAAAAGCAGAGACTGAGAGGAGATATGGTAGTCATCTTCAAATATGTCAAACGATGCCACATGGAAGAAGGAACCAGATTGTTTCCTCTTGCTCCAGAGAGTAGGATCCGAAGCAACAAAAAGGAGACTCCAACTAAACATCAGAAAGAACTTTCTGACAATAAGAGCTGTTTGGCAGTGGAACAGGCTCCCACAACAGGTGATGGACTCTCCTTCCTTGTAGGTTTTCAAGCAGAGTTTGGATGGTCATCTGTCATGGATGCTTTAGCTGAGATTCCCGCATTGCAGGGCGTTGGACTAGAAGACCCTTGAGGTCCCTTCCATCTTCAAAATGATATGATTCAAACTGTTGTTTTGGCCCAACCCACCACTGGCATGCAACCCATAAAAGGTAGGTTGCAAGTCTTCCAAGTCTGCCCAATGCCACAAAACTAAAAAGGTAAAAGGTAAAAAGGTAAAGGACCCCTGGACAGTTAAGTCCAGTCAAAGATGACTATGGAGTTGTGGCGCTCATCTTGCTTTCAGGCTGAGGGAGCCGGAGTTTGTCCACAGACAGCTTTGCAGGTCATGTGGCCAGCATGACTCAACCGCTTCTGGCGCAAGAGGACACCATGACGGAAACCAGACCGCACAGAAATGCCGTTTACCTTCCCACCACAGTGGTACCTATTTATCTCCTTGTACTGGTGTGCTTTCAAACTGCTAGGTTGGCAGGAGCGGGGACAGAGCAATGGGAGCTCACTCTGTTGTGGGGATTCAAACCACCAACCTTCCAATCGGCAAGCCCAAGAGGCTCCATGGTTTAGACCACAGCGCTATCGACATCCCAAAACCATAAGGAGTACCCTGCTGGCTCAGCCCTTTTAGTTGGGCATCCTGTTTTCACAGTGCCCAGCATCCCATGTCTGTGAGGAGCCCATACGTAGGACCTCACCACTGAACATTTGAATCTTCTTCTTTTTTTATTGTTCAGTAGATGGGTGGGAGCATTAATCCTCATCCACAACAACCTTATAAAATACTGTGCAAGAAAGTTACAGCAACTTTGGGATGTGAAGTTTTCACTTTTGAACTGCATTAAAGTTCGGTAACAATTAAAATCTTGGACTCGGAGCCAAAGTCCCTAAAGATGGAGTTGGCTGAACATTTCTCCATTGGGATGAGAAATACTGGATTGGATATGTGGCGGGTGAGAAATACTGGTTCTGGTTTGAATGTTTCAAAATCAAAAGGCATCTTATCTTTTTTCCTGTCACTAGAAACAGGGAGCCAGTTGGGCTAAGCAAACATTTTGCTGTAAACATAGCTTAGGATATTTTCTGACGTATGCATGTTGCTTTATAAGAGAGTATGAATTGGTTTTGATTATTGTTTGGAATTTTTAAAATCAAGCATGTTAAAGGGAAGCAAAGGCACATATAGCTCTGCAGCCATGAATATAGGTCAGGGCATTCCTCCCTGCTACTTTTGAATATAAAATGAATGTGAACCTTTCTCATCAATGAAGAAGACATATCTCTTTTTCACATAGAATGTAGGATAAATTATTTTTGCAGTAGAAGAAGAGTTGTC
The DNA here is from genome assembly GCF_964106915.1 of Podarcis gaigeae. Taxonomy (NCBI): domain Eukaryota; kingdom Metazoa; phylum Chordata; class Lepidosauria; order Squamata; family Lacertidae; genus Podarcis; species Podarcis gaigeae. The sequence continues at coordinate 108,760,974 of NC_139679.1, forward strand.
ACCCCTTTAAATTTGGGGAGCTATGGCAGTAGTAATGATTGAAAAAGATTTAATTAACACAACAGAAGCATGAATGTTTTTCAACGGATATTTCATTTTAAGAAACTACTTTTTCTCCCTTCTGGATGTTGTAAACAGAAGCGGTCGGCACAGGTATGTAATTCTTAACTTTTGTAGAAGTCATAGTTACTTTGGATTGCATCCAGGTCTGTAGCCCCCTGGAATTTAATGGACCTAAGTTAGTCCTGGCCATTAATTTCAATGGGGCTACTCTGGATGCAATCTTTTGAAGTGTGATGGTCCATCATGTTAATTCATGATAACACTCACTTATTTTTACTCAGAAACCTCGCAAGCATATGGTTAATGCAAGAATATAATCAAACAAGAAAATGTATTTATTTATTTATTTATTTAGTGTATTTTAGTTAATTTCTATCCTGCCTTACCCTCCATGAATGGCCAAGGGATTAAAAAGAGAGCAAGATAAATACATATTAGGGATGGGTTTATTTCATTTCATTTTATTTCATTTGCATTAAAATGAATTCACAATTCCAAAACCACTATGCCAGTTGAAACACCGCTGTCCTTCATCTTTTCCCAACCAATGTGTAAGGACAATTGCTTGCAAAAATGTGTATTATTAGGAGAAATTAGCACTAAATGGCACCTGAATTTCCTGAGTATTTTTAAAATTATTATTAATTGCAAATAGCTGTGGGAATGTCGAGAACTGAATTTAAGACTGGAAAAATGAGAAAACATAACTGTTTACCATATCAGTAAAAAGCAATTTGGATTCGATTGGACCATATCAGTGACAGCTCCACACACCTATTTTCAGAATTTTGCATCAGATAAAATGTAAAATGTATAGATTTAGAATGTGTAAGAATCTGTGTTTTCTAGGAAGTTTGGAAATGTACATTTTAATGTCAGGGTAATAAAATCCATTTGAATGTTTTGCTAAAGATTTTGGCATCTTTGCCTTACATCCTACTAGCCATTAAATTAAGCAACATTTATTATCATTGCATTCTTCCTGTACATGTGCTATCTTTAATTCTGGCTCACTATTCCAAGGTGACAGAGTTAGGCTACAATCCTAACCCCACTTCCCTGGGAGTAAGCCTTATTGAATTTAATAGGACTTACTTCTGACATGGTCAGCTCTTTGAGCACTTTAAGGCTCTGTGAATGGTGAAGATTATTGTCTTCTTCAAATACTGAAAGGCTCTGATAGTTGTCACTATTTTGCAGTCATACACATGATTGCATCAAGATGGTGATTTGTCTTTAGTTTCTTGCAGTGTTTTGCTGCAATGAGGTGCCTTTTGTTTTGTTTCCAATGTCATGCACCTTCATAATGCAGACAGGATGAAAAGATAGACCCAAACTGAAGGAGATGATTGTTGAGACAAGTAATAAATTCTCCAGTTTAGAAATTCACCTGGTTGAACCAGAAATCAGGTAGTGTGTAAGTATGGAGCAGACCGGATAAATAATAAAAGAGTAGAAACAGAAATATTTGCATTCCTTTCTTTAAAAATAATATTTATTAGCAGTTTAAAGATTAAAAAAGAAAAGAAAAAGAATTATACAATACAATACAATACAAAAACAAAACAAAAACACCACACCCAGAGGGGGGGCGACAGCGGGGGGGGGGAGGAGGAATAGGTTTGTTGCACAAAAGAATCCAATCCACATTAACTGAGAAACCCGAATTTGCTGCTATGCCATTGAATCCCACAAGCAAAGTAGTGAAAATCTGGATGCACCCAGAGAGACCTCTAACATATTGGGCAGTATATGGACTTTAATGCATTTAGTAGAACTTCCTCTTCCCTCCAGCTGTCCCATTGAACCCTCAAAATCTCAGCTGGAGGGTTGGGAACCCCTAAACATTTTGGGGGGACTCATGGGGGGAGTAGAGAAGCGGAGGTCTTGTTGCACCAGCAGAACTAATTGTGCAGAGCATTGGACACAATCCATTATGTTAAAAACTGCTCTCTTTTTTGTTGTTTATGTTATGTGTACAGTGAATTCAACCTTACAATTTGGCACATCACTTCTCACATGTCTTCTCCTTGAGTCTACAGGTGAAATTTGGGCAAATGCAGGAGGGATGGGAGAGGGGAATTCAACGTCATGGACCGTGTTCCTTCTTGTTGGACTTCAGCATCAAAGGTCACCTATGGTTTTCCTTGGTGTGATCTTCTTCATGTTCATAGTAGCTCTGGTGGGGAACAGCCTCCTTCTTTTTCTGATCAGGACAGACTCTGGCCTGCAGACCCCAATGTATTTTTTCCTCAGCCAACTAGCCTTCATGGACCTCTGCCAAGTTCTCACCATTGTTCCCAAAATGGCAGTGAATTTTTTAACCCAGAGCTACAGCATTTCACTCTACGGTTGTTTTGTGCAGATCTCTGTCATACTGCTCTTGGGTGGGGCAGAATGCCTCATCCTGGCAACCATGTCATATGACAGGTATGTGGCTATCTGCAGGCCGTTACAATATCCGGTTCTCATGAGGAGCAAAATCTGCAACATCATGTCAGTTGCTGCCTGGTTTTGGTCTTCTGTGCAGGCCTTGACCTGTTCCCTTTATGTACTGCCACTTCCCTACTGCAAGTCCAATGTGATCAGACACTACATGTGTGATTATCCAGCCCTTGTTCAGTTGTCCTGCTCTGACAATTCTGCCTTCAATAAAGTCACATATTTTGGGGATTTCCTAGTTTTTCTCATCCCCATCTCAGTCATCCTGGCTTCCTACATAGCCATCCTACTTCAAGTCTTCAGAGCACGATCCTCTGGAAGAAGCCACAAGGCCTTGGGGACCTGTTTGTCCCATCTGTGTGTGGTTGGGATCTTCTACGTTACGGCCATTTTGACGTACATGACACCTGCCGCTTCCTATTCAGCACAAAGGGCCATGATAAACGCTGTGTTTTTTACCATTGCGCCTGCCATGATGAATCCTTTCATATACAGCCTGAGGAACCGGGACGTCTTAGCAGCACTGAGAAAGCTCTTTGCAAGATGCACAATGTGTCAATGATTTCAGCAGGAAACAGAATGGCAGGTACCATCCCTTTGGAATTTATCCAGGGGCTGAAATTTAGCTGGAGGAAACTTAAGTGAGAGATACCAAATTTGTCTAAGGATGCTTCAGATGGGCGTATTATTGTGGGATTCTTGCTACTCACGAGTGAACAGAGTGTGGAAACCAGAGACTTCTTGTTGTTAGTTGTTGTCATTGTTTTTAGTTGTTGTCATTGTTCAAGTTGTTTTAATGTAAAACCACTTGGAAATATGTTAGGGGGCTTCATTCGTAAATGGAGCCAACACAGGTGAATAACACAGGTTTTCAACAGTGCCCATTTGGTGTTCTTGGCACTGAAATGTGTGGCTGTATTCCCCAACCCTCCCCATTTAATTCAGATTTAATTTCTCTGGGGAAAATCATATGTATGTCTGTGATTGGGGTGTGTGTGAATGCGTGCATAATGTTTCGAACAAACCCTTAATAACCTGATTTCATGACTGCTGAAACTTTTATTGGAATTATGCATAATTGGAAATTTTTGCAATGCCCTAAAAAATTGTATAAATTCTAAGGGTCATTTCCCCTCTCTAATATATAACCTACAGTGAAAGAGCTGGGCATATTCTGGGCTCCCAGCTCCACCAACTCTCCTGAGAGACTGTTCCACTGACCAACAGCTGTTACTGTCATCTGAATAGTGTGATGGAGATTATGCGTTGAAATATTTTAGTTGATATTTTAGATTGTAAAATGCTATTTTTATCTATTGATTTGTTTTACCTTGTGGGCTTATAGCCGAATAAAGTATTATCTATCTATCTACTGTCAGAAGGTTTTTCTGAATGTTTAGTCAGAATCTGCTTTTCTGCAACTTGAAGTCATTGCCTTGAGTCCTACGCTCAAGAGCAGGAGAAAACAAACATGCTCCCTCTTCCATGTGACAGTCCTTTATATATTTGAAGATGGCTATCATATCGCCTCTCAGTCTCCCCTTTTCCAGGCTAAACATACGCAGCTCCTTCAAGCATTCCTCATAAGGAATGCTTTCCACACCCTTAATCATTTTGGTTGCTCTCCTGTAAACACGTTCCACCTTGTCAACATCCATCTTAAACTGTGTTGCCCAGAATTGGACACAGTATTCCAGGTGTGGACTGACCAAGGTAGAATAGAGTGGTTCTATTACTTCACTTGACCTGGACACTAGACTTCTGTTGATGCAGCCGAGAATAGCATTAGCCTTTTTTGTTGTTGTTGCATCACACTGTTGACATTTGTGAAGCCTGTGGTCCACTAAGACCTGTAAAACCTTTTCACATGCACTGCTTGTAAGCCAGGTGTCCCCCATCCTTTATTTGTGCATCTGGTTCTTCCTGCTAAAGTCCAGAACTGTCCATTTGTCCCATATTGTCCCTAAAATGAAAAACACCAACACTAACACAGGGACCAAGGAAAGCAGACAGCGAGAGATGCAGGCAGAAGAAAAAGGCTGGAATGGATCTGGATTGGCTCTGCAGCTTCTGCCTGTGTTTGTCTCTGGAAGCAGCAGCGTGCTGATTAACTCCAGCAGTGGCTCCTGCGGATCCATTCCAGCCTTTTCCTTCTGCCTCTGTCAGCTTTTGTCTCCCAGCTTCGCCTCCATCCATGTTCTGCTGGCCACCATTTGTCTCTTTACCCTTTCTGTGTCCATGTTTGTTTGACTTGACATTCCCTATCCCTTCTTCCTTTGCTGAAATAATTTTTACAAAATCTCTGGGGGCACACCCAAATGAAATATGCTGTGCGTGCCTACACAAGTGGGGAGTGTGTGTGTGTGTGTGAGAAGTCTCCCTAGTCTGCCCCCTACCATAAAACCACAAGGAGAGTCCTTCTGGATCAACCCACAGGCCCGTTTAGCTGAGCATCCTGTTCTCACAGTGCCCACCACCACATGTCTGTGAGGAGCCCATAAGCAGAACCGAAGCACAGAACAGATTAATCTTCTGCTGTTTTGTTGTCCAGTAGATGCGTAGGAACATTCATCATCTTCACGATCCTCAATATTATCAAATATGCCCAGCTGTGAGGCGTGAAGGCTGCTCCCGGCAAGGCCCTTTCCAACTGGCTGAGGGGGCAGGGCTCACACTCACCCAGACCTACTAAGAGGCTCCTCATGAGTTCAGAAGAACATCACTCGGTTATTGTTTTATTGTTTTATTGATTTAATATGTGGTACATCTCTTTGAGCTTTTTATTTAAAATATAAAGAGAAATTGAAATTAAAAATACATATATACTGTCCAAAAATGCATCTTCAGCATCTTCAGATGGTGAGTGGTAGGAAGTTTTCACAAGGATTTACTGGAAAATAAAACCCCAAGGTGGCTGTCACCGATGGAAGCGAAAGCTCAGAAAAAGCTCAATATGGAGGCTAAATGGCCGAAATATTGGGAAATTTTGGAACAAGATGGAGATAGACTAAAACTGCAGAGTTTTGAGAAATTAAAGAATAAAGTGCGAGATTGGCTCCATTATTATCAGATAATGGAGGCATATAATTTGGAAAAGAAAATTGACTTCCAGGTGGAAAAATCTAAATTAGAAACAGAATTGTTAGAACCTAAAACAAAGAATTTGTCAAGGATGTATAACTTGCTGTTGAAATGGAACACTCAGGATGAAACGGTTAAATCTGCTAGGATAAAATGGGCACAAGATGTTGGACATAATATCATGTTCGCTGACTGGGAACAGTTGTGGAACACCGGTATGAAATTCACGGCATGTAATGCCCTAAGAGAGAATATTATGAAAATGATTTACAGGTGGTACATGACCCCAGTCAAGCTTGCAAAAATATATCATTTGCCCGACAATAAATGTTGGAAATGTAGAGAAAATGAAGGCACATTCTTTCACCTTTGGTGGACGTGCCCAAGGATTAAGGCTTTCTGGGAGATGATATATAAAGAACTGAAGAAGGTATTTAAATATACCCTTTTGAAGAAACCAGAGGCCTTTCTCCTGGGCATAGTTGACCAATCGGTGTTAAAGAAGGATAGAACTTTCTTTATGTATACCACAACAGCAGCAAGAATACTTATCGCAAAATACTGGAAGACACAAGATCTACCCACTTTGGAAGAATGGCAGATGAAGGTGATGGACTATATGGAATTGGCAGAAATGACCGGCAGGATCCGAGACCAGGGAGAAGAGTCAGTGGAAGAAGATTGGAAGAAATTTAAAGATTATTTACAGAGATATTGTAAAATTAATGAATTTTAGAATAATGTTGGATTGGAACTATGTGGTTTCTAGCTGTAATGGGTTAAAAGAATATGAAAAAATGGGTTTATATAAGTAAAAATTCAAGATTGTAGTAATTTAAGAATAAGATTTGGGTAGCAAAAAGAGGGAAAGAAATTGTTGAATTAATAATTTAACTTGGAATACAAAAAAGGGTGGTATGAGGAGGTCCGAAAAACAAGTAAATGAAAAATAATGTGATGGAAAGATTGATTGTTTTTAACAATTTTTATATGATATTTTTCCTTTTTTCTTTTCCTTTTTTTCATTTTTTGTAATGTAAAAACCTTAATAAAAATTATTTTAAAAAAGAGGAAGTTTTCACTTTTGAACTACAACGAAGTTTGGTAACAATTAAAATAATGGTTTGGGAGCCACATTCCCTCAGGGTGGAGCTGGCGGAGCATTTCTCCATGGAGAGTAGAAATGCAGGACTGGAAATGTGCCAGGTGAGAAATCCTGGTTCTGGTCTGAATGTTTCAGAATCAAAAGGCAGATATATATTTCCTGCTTCTAGAAACAGGGAGTCAGTGGAGCTAAGCAAACATTTCGCTGTAAATGTATGTTGGGAAATTTTCAGAGATATGCACGTTGCTTTGTCAGGGAGCATGAACTGGTCTGTTTAGGTTTTGGGATTTTAAAAATCAAGCATGTCTAAAGGAAGCAAAGGCACATGTAATTCTGCAGCCCTGAATATAGGGCATGGCATTCCTGAATGTGAAATTCCTCATTAATAAAGAAGGCATTTCTCTTCTTCTTAAAGAATGGAAGGGAAATCATTTTTGCGGTAGAGGATGAATTGCCACCCCTTTGAAACTGGGGAGCTATAACAGTAGTAATTATTGTAAAAAAATTAATTAACACAACAGAGACATCACAATTTTTCAACGGAGTCTTGGGAATTAATTTTCATTTTAAGAACCTAAAATTTTCTCCCTTCTTGCTGTTGTAAACAGAAGCGGTTGGCACAGGTATGTAATTCTGAACGTTTGTAGAAGTCATAGTTATTCTGTATTGCATCCAACTCTGTAGCCCCTTGGAAATCAATGGACCTCAGTTAGTCCTGGCCATTCATTTCAGCAGATCTACTCTGAGTAGAACTAAAATGGAATGCAATCTTTTGCCACATGATGGTCCTTCATGCTGATTCATGATAACACCAATTTATTTGTACTTAAAAACCTTCCAAGCGTATGGTAAATAAAAATATATATTCAAACAGGAAAATGTATGTATATATGTACCTTATGCATATTCCTTTTAGATAATTTCTATCCTGCCATACCCTCCAGGAAAGGTCAAGGGATTAAAAAATGAGAAACAGATATTTTTAAAAACCAGATTTCATTTGAAAGTGCGACTTCGTATTACACATACTATTTATTCCCACATGCTGCCTATGTGGCGCTTCAAAATGTACATGTGACAAACCATTCTGTTGGAAACAATTTATGACAGTACTCATGGTTTTGCAGCTCTAAAGCAACTGAGCTACAACACTAGTATTCTTTAGATATATCATAGACACCTGCCATCCATGTCCTTTATTTAAACAGGGGTATTTACAAACAGAGTATTCCATTCTCATGCTTAAGCTGAGTTTGTGCAGGATGGGGAGTTTTGTGTCTCTCTAAAGTATGATAAAGCTTTGAAATATGACCCATTATTGTGCATTCATTTATTAAATATTGAGTTTGCCCTTTCCTTTATACCCATAACAACCTGCTGGATAGGTTGGTTCAGATGTTGGAGGTTTAGAACCCATCACCCCAGAGAATGGGCCAGAATCTATAACTCTGCTCCGAATAAGATGAGAAAGGGGTAGTGCTATGGATCTGGAGGGACAGGAACATGGTCCTTCCGGTGGTTGCATGTTAGAGGTGGCCTTGAGAGATTTCCCTCCTATAGTGGGGAATCTGCATCCCAGGTGACCCATTTCCACTGAAAAAGAACTGCAATGGGCTTCACCGAAACAACAATGGAAAAGTCACACAATTAGCGATATGAAAGGAGAAGTTGGGGCTGGATCACCAGGTGACCCATTTCCATTGAAAAGGAACTGCAATGGGCTTCACCAAAAGAACAATGGTAAAGTCCCAAGCAAAAGTCCCAGGAATTAATGATATGAAAGGAGAAGTTGGGGCTGGATCAACCTCAAACATCCTATTCCCCTTTCCCTTCTAAAACACAAGGTTGGCTGGGTTTTCAGGAATTATCCCACCATTTCCCAAGCATTTCTGCACCTTTTGTGGTGGGGGGGAGGGGGACAGGGGTAGCACAAAAGCACCCAAGCCACATTAACTGAGCAAACCTAAGCTGTGGCTATGCCATTGAATCCCACAAGCAAAATACAATGGTAAAATTCACGTCAAATTGCTGTTTTAGGGGTTGCTTTCATCGTCCGGAATAGATTAATCCGTTTTCCTTTACTTTCCATCAGAAAGCACGCCTTGGTTAAAGTCTCCTTTGGTTTAAGACCGGACTTCCAGAACAGATTAAGGTTGTAAACCAAGGTACAAATGTAGTGAGAATCTGGATGCACCCAGAGAGATTTCTAACATATTGGGCAGTATCCAACATTGAAGCTCTGCCTGCAAAATGGACTTCCATGCATTCAGTACAACTTCCTCTTCCCTCCAGCTGCCCCATTGAACCCTCAAAACCTCAACTGGAGGGTTGGGAACCCCCCAAACATATTTTGGGGACTCTTGGAGGGGAGAAGAGGAGAAGAGGTCTTGTTGCACAGGCAGAACTAAGTGTGAGGAGCATCAGACACAATCCATTATATTAAAAACTGCTCTCTTTTTGTTGTTTATGTTATGTGTACAGTGGATTCAAGACTACAATGTGGCACACCACTTCTCACAAGTCTTCTGCTTAAGTCTTCAGGCAAGTGAAGGAGGAATGGGAGAAGGGAATATGTCATGGACCGTGTTCCTTCTGGTTGGACTTCAGCATCAAAGGTCACCTATGGTTTTCCTTGGTGTGATCCTCTTCATGTTCATAGTAGCTCTGATAGGGAACAGCCTCCTTCTTTTTCTGATGAGGACAGACTCTGGTCTGCAGACCCCAATGTATTTTTTCCTCAGCCAACTAGCCTTCATGGACCTCTGCCAAGTTCTCTCCATTGTTCCCAAAATGACAGTTGATTTTGTAACCCACAGCTACAGCATTTCACTCTACGGTTGTTTTGTGCAGATTTCTGTCACAATGCTCATGGCAGGAGCAGAGTGCTTCATCCTGGCGACCATGTCATATGATAGGTATGTGGCTATCTGCAGACCACTGCAATATCCGGTTCTCATGAGGAGGAAAATTTGCATCATCATGTCAGTAGCTGCTTGGTTTGGGTCTTCTGTGCAGGCCTTCACTAGTTCCCTTTATGTACTCCCACTTCCCTACTGCAAGTCCAATGTGATCAGACACTACATGTGCGATTACCCAGCCCTTGTTCAGCTGTCCTGTTCTGACAACTTGGCATATAATATAACAGCATACTTTGGTAATTCCATGTTCCTTGTCATCCCCATCTCAGTCATCCTGGCTTCCTACATAGCCATCCTACTTCAAGTCTTCAGAGCACGATCCTCTGGAAGAAGCCACAAGGCCTTGGGGACCTGCTTGTCCCATCTGTGTGTGGTGGGGATCTTCTACGTTACGGCCATTTTGACGTACATGACACCTGCCGCTTCCTATTCAGCACAAAGGGCCATGATAAACGCTGTGTTTTTTACCATTGTGCCTGCCATGATGAACCCTTTCATATACAGCCTGAGGAACCGGGACGTCTTAGCAGCACTGAGAAAGCTCTTTGCAAGATGCACAATGTGTCAATGATTTCAGCAGGATACAAAATGGCAGGTACCATCCCTTTGGAATTTATCCAAGGGCTGAAATTTATCTAAGGGTGCTTCAGATGGGCGTATTATTGTGGGATGGGTGCTCACGTGACAACAGAATCTGGAAACAGAGTCTGCTTTACTTAAATTGTTCTTATTTGTTGTCATTGTTCACATTGTTTTCTGTAAAACCACTTGGAAATATGTTATGGGGCATCATTCGTAAATGGAATCAATTAAGTAAATGAATAACACAGGTTTTCAACAGTGCCCATTTGGTGTTCTGTTCATTGAAATGTGTGGCTGTATTCCCCAACCCTCCCCATTTAATTCAGATTTATTTTCTCTGGGGAAAGTCATATGTATGGGGGGGTGGTACGCATGCGTAATGTTTCGAACAACTACTTTGCAATACCTGAATGTCCTATTTGCATCATTACCGCTATATGATTTGTGATGGTAGCAAAAAATTAATCCCAACATTCATACTGTATATATACGTATACATATACATATACATATACATATATATATGCAATAACCTTCAGTGAAGGAGCTGGGCATATTCTGGGCTTCCAGCTCCACCACCTCTCCGGAGAGACTGTTCCACTGACCAACAGCTGTTACTGTCAGAAGGTTTTTCTGAATGTTTAATCAGAATCTGCTTTTCGGCAACTTGAAGTCATTGCCTTGAGTCCTACGCTCAAGAGCAGGAGAAAACAAACATGCTCCCTCTTCCATGTGACAGTCCTTTATATATTTGAAGATGGCTATCATATCTCCTCACAGTCTCCTCTTTTCCAGGCTAAACATACGCAGCTCCTTCAAGCATTCCTCGTAAGGAATGCTTTCCAGACCCTTAATCATCTTGGTTGCTCTCCTGTAAACACATTCCAGCTTGTCAACATCCTTCTTAAATTGTGTTTCCCACTGGACACTAGACTTGATGCAGCTGAGAATAAAGGTAAAGGTAAAGGTACCCCTGCCCGTACGGGCCAGTCGTGTCCGACTCTAGGGTTGTGCGCCCATCTCACTTAAGAGGCCGGGGGCCAGCGCTGTCCGGAGACACTTCTGGGTCACGTGGCCAGCGTGACGAAGCTGCTCTGGTGAGCCAGCAAAGCGCAGCACACAGAAACGCCGTTTACCTTCCCGCTATAAGGCGGTACCTATTTATCTACTTGCACTTAGAGGTGCTTTCAAACTGCTATGTGGGCAGGAGCAGGGACCGAAAGACGGGCGCTCACCCCGCTGCGGGGATTCAAAATAATAATGTAGCTGAGAATAGCATTATCCTTTTTTTGCTGTTGCATCACACTGTTGATGCATGTTAAGCCTGTGGTCCACCAAGACCTGTAGATTCTTTTCACATGTACTGCTAGTAAGCTAGGTGTCCCCCATCCTTCATTTTACTATTGTTAGCTGCTCTGAGCCCGGCTTCGGCTGGGGAGGGCGGGATATAAATATATTATTATTATTATTATTATTATTATTATTATTATTATTATGCATCTGGTTCTTCCTGCTTAATCCAGAACTGTTCATTTGACCCATATTGTCCCTAAACTGAAATACACCAACACTAACCTAGGGACCAAGGATAGCAGACAGCGAGAGATGCAGGCAGAAGAAAAAGGCCGGAATGGATCTGGATTGGCTCTGCAGCTTCTGCCTGTGTTTGTCTCTGGAAGCAGCAGTGTGCTGATTGACTCCAGCAGTGGCTCCTGCAGATCCATTCCAGCCTTTTCCTTCTGCCTCTGTCAGCTTTTGTCTCCCAGCTTCGTCTCCATCCATGTTCTGCTGGCCACCATTTGAGGAGAGAGATCTGAGGGAGGCAGGAGCTGTGGTCTGCAGACAAGGAGGAGAAGCCATTCCACCCTTGGACCTCCTGAAGTGCCCTTCCTCTGGTCAGATGGGCTTGAGTCTTTTTCTCTGCAAGAAATATCTCCTATTTTGGCTTCTTGAGCACCTTTGTGGCTGTTTTGTCAGTTCTTCTTCTTGTTGTTGTTTGTCTCTTTACCCTTTCTGTGTCCCTGTTTGTTTGTCTTGACATTCCCTATCCCTTCTTCCTTTGTTGAAATAATTTTTACAAAACCCCTGGGGGCACACCCAAATAAAATATGCTGTCCATGTCTATGCAAGTGAGGGGTGTGTGTGTGTGTGTGTGTTTGTGTTTTTGTGTGTGTGTGTGTGAGAGAGAGAGAGAGAGAAGTCTCCCTAGTCCGCCCCCTACCATAAAACCACAAGGAGAGTCCTCCTGGATCAGCCCAAAGGCCCTTTTAGCTGAGCATCCTGTTCTCACAATGCCCACCACCACATGTCTGTGAGGAGCCCATAAGCAGAACCTGAGCACAGAACAGATGCATCTTCTGCTGTTTCCTACTAAGATGCATAGGAACATTCATCATCATCACCATCCTCAATATTTGCTCTGAACTAATTTTAAGATGTATTTTAACTAATTTATCCCCTGTTTTTATGTTTTTATGTTCTTTGTATACTGTCTTAGTTTCCTGTTAGCAGCCCTGAGCCCTGCTCCGGCCAGGGAGGGCAGCGCACAGATAAAATTTTATTTTTATTAATATTAAATTTGCCTAGCTGTGAGGCGTGAAGGTTGCTTCCGGCAAGGCCCTTTCCACCTGGCCTAGGGGGCGGGGCCCACACTCACCCAGACCTACTAAGAGGCTCCTCAAGAGCCCTGTGGTACATCGCCGGCTATTGTTTTATTGCTTTATTGATTTAATATGTGGTAAACCCCTTTACCACAGGGACGCAGGTGGCGCTGTGGGTTAAAGCCTCAGCGCCTAGGACTTGCCGATCGAAAGGTCGGTGGTTCGAATCCCTGCGGCGGGGTGCGCTCCCGCTGCTCGGTCCCAGCGCCTGCCAACCTAGCAGTTCGAAAGCACCTCTGGGTGCAAGTAGATAAATAGGGACCGCTTACCAGCGGGAAGGTAAACGGCGTTTCCGTGTGTGGCTCTGGCTCGCCAGAGCAGCGATGTCATGCTGGCCACGTGACCCGGAAGTGTCTCCGGACAGCGCTGGCCCCTGGCCTTTTGAGTGAGATGGGCGCACAACCCCAGAGTCTGTCAAGACTGGCCCGTACGGGCAGGGGTACCTTTACCTTTACCTTAAACCCCTTTGAGGATTTTATTAAAAATATAAAGAGGTAGAGAAATTAAACATCCATCCATCCATAATTTCCAAGAATGCATCTTCAGCATCTTCAGATGGTGAGTGGTAGGAAGTTTTCACTTTGGAACTGCAATAAAGTTTGGTAACAATTAAAATAATGGTTTGGGAGCCAGATTCCCTCAGGGTGGAGCTGGCGGAGCATTTCTCCATGGAGAGCAGAAATGCTGGACTGGAAATGTGCCAGGTGAGACATCCTGGTTCTGGTCTGAATGTTTCAGGATCAAAAGGCAGATATATATTTCCTGCTTCTAGAAACAGGGAGTCAGTGGAACTAAGCAAACATTTCGCTGTAAATGTACGTTGGGAAATTTTCAGAGATATGCTTTATCAGGGAGGATGAACTGGTTTGTTTAGGTTTTGGAATTTTAAAAATCAAGCATATCTAAAGGAAGCAAAGGCACATGTAATTCTGCAGCCCTGAATATAGCTCAGGGCATTCCTCCCCTCTCCTTTTGAATATAAAAGGATTGTGAACATTTCTCATTAATTAATAAGGCATTTCTCTTTTTCTTAAAGAATGGAAGGGAAATCATTTTGTGGTGGAGGATGAATTGCCACCCCTTTGAAACTGGGGAGCTATAACAGCAGCAATTATTGTAAAAAATTAATTAACACAACAGAGGCATCACAGTTTTTCATCCGGGCCTTGGGAACTAATTTTCATTTTAAGAAACTAAACTTTGCTCCCTTCTTGCTGTTGTAAACAGAAGCAGTTGACACAGGTATGTAATTCTGAACATTTGTAGAAGTCATAGTTATTCTGTATTTCATCCAACTCTGTAGCCCCGTGGAAATCAATGGACCTCAGTTAGTCATGGCCATTCAGCAGATCGACTCTGAGTAGAATTAAAATGAGATGCAATCTTTTGCCACATGATGGTCCATTATGCTGATCCATGATAACACCAATTTGTTGTTGTCGTTTAGTTGTGTCCGACTCTTGTGACCCCATGGACCAGAGCACACCAGGCTCTCCTATATTCCACTGCCTCCCACAGTTTGGTCAAACTCATGCTGGTAGCTTCGAGAGCACTATCCAACCATCTTGTCCTCTGTCCCCTTCTCCTTGTGCCCTCCATCTTTCCCAACATCAGGGTCTTTTCCAGGGAATCTTCTCTTCTCATGCGGAGGCCAAGGTATTGGAGCCTCAGCTTCATGATCTGTCCTTCCAGTGAGCACTCAGGGCTGATTTCCCTAAGAATGGAGAGGTTTGATTTTCTTGCAGTCCATGGGACTCTCAAGAGTCTCCTCCAGCACCATAATTCAAAAGCATCAATTCTTCGGCCTTCTTTATGGTCCTTCTTTATGGTCCAGCTCTCACTTCCATACATCACTACTGGGAAAACCATAGCTTTAACTATACGGACCTTTGTTGGCAAAGGTGTTGAGCTTCAGACCATATTTTGCACTCTCCTCTTTCACCCTCATTAAAAGGTTCTTTAATTCCTCCTCACTTTCTGCCATCAAGGTTGTGTCATCTGCATATCTGAGGTTGTTGATATTTCTTCTGGCAATCTTAATTCCAACTAGGGATTCGTCCAGCCCAGCCTTTCGTATGATGAATTCTGCATATAAGTTAAATAAGCAGGGAGACAATATACAGCCTTGTTGTACTCCTTTCCCAATTTTGAACCAACCAGTTGTTCCATATCCAGGTCTAACTGTAGTTTCTTGTCCCACATAGAGATTTCTCAGGAGACAGATGAAGTGATCAGGCGCTCCCATTTCTTTAAGAAATTGCCATAGTTTGCTGTGGTCGACACAGTCAAAGGCTTTTGCATAGTCAATGAAGCAGAAGTAGATGTCTTTCTGGAACTCTCTAGCTTTCTCCATAATCCAGCGCATGTTTGCAATTTGGTCTCTGGTTCCTCTGCCCCTTCAAAATCCAGCTTGCACTTCTAGGAGTTCTCAGTCCACATACTCCTCGAGCCTTCCTTGTATAATTTTAAGCATAACCTTGCTAGCGTGTGAAATGAGTGCAATTGTGCGGTAGTTGGAACATTCTTTGGCACTGCCCTTCTTTGGGATTGGCATGTAGACTGATCTTCTCCAATCCTCTGGCCACTGCTGAGTTTTCCAAACTTGCTGGCATATTAAGTGTAGCACCTTGACAGCATCATCTTTTAAATTTCTAAATAGTTCAGCTGGACTACCATCACTTCCACTGGCCTTGTTATTAACAGTGCTTTCTAAGGCCCATTTGACTTCACTCTCCAGGATGTCTGGCTCAAGGTCAGCAACCACACTACCTGGGGTGTACATACATTTCTGGAATAATTCCTCTGTGTATTCTTGCCACCTCTTCTTGATGTCTTCTGCTTCTGTTAGGTCCTTTCCACTTTTGTCCTTTATTATGGTAATCTTTGTACGAAATGTTCCTTTCATATCTCCAATTTTCTTGAACAGATCTCTGGTTCTTCCCGTTCTGTTGTTTTCCTCTATTTCTTTGCATTACTCATTTAAGAAGGCCTTCTTGTCTCTCCTTGCGATTTTTTGGAAATCTGCATTCAATTTCCTGTATCTTTCACTATCTCCCTCGCATTTATTGCCTTCTCTCCCCCACTATTTGTAAGGCCTCATTGGACAGACACTTTGCTTTCTTGCATTTCCTTTTCATTGGGATGGTTTTCGTTGCTGCCTCCTGTATAATGTTGCGAGCCTCCATCCATAGTTCTTCAGGCACTCTGTCCACCAAATCTAGATCCTTAAACCTGTTCCTCACTTCCACTGTGTATTCATAAGGGATTTGATTTAGATTGTTATCTTACTGGCCCAGTGGTTTTTCCTACTTTCTTCAGTTTAAGCTTGAATTTTGCTATAAGAAGCTGATGAGCTGAGCCACAGTCAGCTCCAGGTCTTGTTTTTGCTGACTGTATAGAGCTTCTCCATCTTTGGCTGCAGAGAATATAATCAATCTGATTTCGATGCTGCCCATCTGGTGATGTCCATGTGTAGAGTCGTCTCTTGTGTAGTTGAAAAAACGTGTTTGTGATGACCAGCTTGTTCTCTTGACAGAACTCTATTAGCCTTTGCCCTGCTTCGTTTTGATTTCCAAGGCCAAACTTGCCAGTTGTTCCTTTTATCTCTTGATTCCCTACTTTAGCATTCCAATCCCCTATAATGAGAAGAAAATCCTTCTTTGGTGTCATTTCTAGAAGGTGTTGTAAGTCTTCATAGTTTTGGTCAGTTTCAGTTTCTTCAGCACCAGTAGTTGGTGCATAAATTTGGATTACTGTGATGTTAAAAGGTCTGCCTTGGATTCATATTGAGATCATTCTATCATTTTTGAGATTGTATCCCACTACAGCTTTCGCCACTCTTTCGTTGACTATGAGGGCCACTCCATTTCTTTTACGGGATTCTTGCCCACAGTAGTAGATATGATGGTCATCTGAACTGAATTCGCCCATTCCCGTCCATTTTAGTTCACTGATGCCCAGGATGTCAATATTTATTCTTGCCATCTCATTTTTGACCACATCCAACTTACCAAGGTTCATGGTTCTTACATTCCAGGTTCCTATGCAATATTTTTCTTTACAGCATTGGACTTTCCTTTCGCTTCCAGGCATATCCGCAACTGAGCGTCCTTTCGGCTTTGGCCCAGCTGCTTCATCAGCTCTAAATCTACTTTTACTTGTCCTCTGCTCTTCCTCAGTAGCAAGTTGGACGCTTTCCGACCTGAGGGGCTCATCTTCCAGCGTCATAACTTTTATATGCCTGTTGTCTTTGTCCATGGAGTTTTCTTGGCAGGGATACTGGAGTGGCTTGCCGGTTCCTCCTCCAGGTGGATCACGTTTGGTCAAAACTCTCCACTATGACCTGTCCACCTTGGGTGCCCTGCTCGGCATAGTTCATAGCTTCTCTGAGTTATTCAAGCCCCTTCGTCACGGCAAGGCAGTGATCCATGAAGGGGAACACCAAACACCAATTTACTTGTACTTAAAAAACTTGAAAGCATATAGTAAATAGAAAAATATATTCAAACAGGAAAATGTATGTATTTATGTAGCGTATGAATATTTATTTTAGATCATTGCATCCTGCCATACCCTCCAGGAAAGATCAAGGGATTCAAAGAAGAGAAACAGATATTTTTGTAAACCAGATTTCATTTGAAAGTGAGACTTAGTACTACACATACTATTTATTCCCACATTCTCCCTATGTGGCACTTGAAAATGTACATGAGATAAACCATTCTGCTGGAAACAATTTACTACAGTACTCATGGTTTTGCAGCTGTAAAGCAACTGAACTACAACAGCCTGGCATTGGTATTCTTTAGCTGTATCATTGACACCAGGCTTAACACCTGCCATCCATGTCCTTTCATTTCAAACAGGAATATTTACGAACAGACTATTCCATTCTCATGCTTAGGCTGAGTTTGGGTAGGACGGGGAGTTTTGTGTCTCTCTAAAGCATGATAAAGCTTTGAAATATGACCTATTATTGTGCATTCATTTATTATATATTGAGTTTGTCCTTTCCTTTAACAGCCTGCTGGATACGGCAGGGGCCGCCAACATGACGCCATCCAGATGTTGGAGCTATAGAATCCATCATCCCTGAGAACGGGCCAGAATCTCTAAACCTGCTCCAGAGAAGCTGAGAAAGGGGTAGTGCTATGGATCGGGAGGGACAGGAACATGGTCCTTCCGGTGGTTGCATGTTTGAGATTTCCCTCCTATAGCGGTGAATCTGGATCCCAAGTGACCATTTCCACTGAAAAAGAACTGCAATGGGCTTCACCAAAAGAACGAAGGAAAAGTCCCAGCAATTAGTGATATGAAAGGAGAAGTTGGGGCTGGATCAACCTCAAACACCCTATTCCCCTTTCCCTTCTAAAACACAAGGTTGGCTGGGTTTTCAGGAATTATCCCACCATTTCCCAAGCCTTTCTGCACCTTTTGTGGTGGGGGGAGGGGGACAGGGGTAGCACAAAAGCACCCAAGCCACATTAACTGAGCAAACCTAAGCTGCTGTTATGCCATTGAATCCCACAAGCAAAATACAGTAGTAAAATTCATGTCAAAATGCTGTTTTAGGGGTTGCTTTTCATCGTCTGGAACAGATTTCCATTACTTTCTATTGGAAAGCACACCTTGGTTTAAGTTCACTTTGGTTTAAGATCAGACTTCTGGAACAGATTAAGGTTGTAAACCAAGGTACCACTGTAGTGAGAATCTGGATGCACCTAGGGAGACATCTAACATATTGGGTAGTATCCAACATTGAAGATCTGCCTGCAAAATTGACTTCCATGCATTCAGTAGAACTTCCTCTTCTTTCCAGCTGTCTCTTTGAACCCTCAAAATATCAACTGGAGGGTTAAAGGTAAAGGTAAAGGGACCCCAGACTATTAAGTCCAGTCGCAGACGACTCTGGGGTTGCGGCGGTCATATCGCTTTATTGACTGAGGGAGCTGGCGTACAGCTTCCTGGACATGTGGCCAGCATGACTAAGTCGCTTCTGGTGAACCAGAGCAGCACACAGAAATGCTGTTTACCTTCCCGCCGGAGTGGTACCTATTTATTTACTTGCACTTTGACTTGCTTTCAAACTGCTAGCTTGGCAGGAGCAGGGAACGAGCAACGGGAGCTCACCCCGTCACAGGGATTCGAACCGCCGACCTTTTGATCGGCAAGTCCTAGGCTCTGTGGCTTAACCCACAGCGACACCTGCGTCCCTAACTGGAGGGTTGGGAACACCCAAAGATATTTGGGGGATTCTTGGAGGGGAGAAGAGGAGAGGTCTTGTTGCACAGACAGAACTAAGTGTGAGGAGCATTAGACACAATCCATTATATTAAAAACTGCTCTCTTTTTGTTGTTTATGTTATGTGTACAGTGGATTCAACCCTACAATTAGGGACACCACTTCTCACAAGTCCTCTCCTTGAATCTTCAGGAAAAATTGGGCAAGTGAAGGAGGGATGGGAGAGGGGAATTCAACGTCATGGACCGTGTTCCTTCTTGTTGGACTTCAGCATCAAAGGTCACCTATGGCTTTCCTTGGTGTAATCTTCTTCATGTTCATAGTAGCTCTGATAGGGAACAGCCTCCTTCTTTTTCTGATCAAGACAGACTCTGGTCTGCAGACCCCAATGTATTTTTTCCTCAGCCAACTAGCCTTCATGGACCTCTGCCAAGTTCTCTCCATTGTTCCCAAAATGACGGTGGATTTTGTAACCCAGAGCTACACCATTTCCCTCTACGGTTGTTTTGTGCAGATTTTTGTCACAATGCTCATGGGAGGGGCAGAGTGCTTCATCCTGGCAACCATGTCATATGACAGGTATGTGGCTATCTGCAGGCCACTGCAATATACAGTTCTCATGAGGAGTAAAATTTGCAGCATCATGTCTGTTGCTGCCTGGTTTGGGTCTTCTGTGCAGGCCTTGGCCTGTTCCCTTTATGTACTGCCACTTCCCTACTGCAAGTCCAATGTGATCAGACACTACATGTGCGATTACCCAGCCCTTGTTCAGCTGTCCTGCTCTGATAACTTGGCATATGATATAACAGGATACGTTGCTAATTTCATGATCTTTTTCATCCCCATATCAATCATCCTGGCTTCCTACATAGCCATCCTACTTCAAGTCTTCAGAGCACGATCCTCTGGAAGAAGCCACAAGGCCTTGGGGACCTGCTTGTCCCATCTGTGTGTGGTTGGGATCTTCTACGTTACGGCCATTTTGACGTACATGACACCTGCCGCTTCCTATTCAGCACAAAGGGCCATGATAAACACTTTGTTTTTTACCATTGCGCCTGCCATGATGAACCCTTTCATATACAGCCTGAGGAACCGGGACGTCTTAGCAGCACTGAGAAAGCTCTTTGCAAGATGCACAATGTGTCAATGATTTCAGCAGGAAACAGAATGGCAGGTACCATCCCTTTGGAATTTATGCAAGGGCTGAAATTTAGCTGGAAGGAACTTAAGTGAGAGATACAAAATTTGTCAAACGATGCTTCAGATGGGCGTATTATTGTGGGATTCTTGCTACTCACGTGTGAACAGAGTCTTGAAACCAGAGTCTGCTTTAATTAAATTGTTTTTAGTTGTTGTCATTGTTCATGTTGTTTTACTGTAAAACCACTTGGAAATATTTTATGGGGCATCATTCGTAAATCAAATCAACTACTAAGTAAATGAATAACACAGGTTTTCAACAGTGCCCATTTGGTGTTTTTGGCATTGAAATGTGCCAACTCTCCCCATTAATTTTCTATGTGGAAAATCATATGTATGTGTGTGTGTGGGGGGGGTGTTAATGTGTGCGTAATATTTCAAACAACCCCTTTGCAATACCTGAATGTCCAGTCTGCATCATTGCCACTATATGATTTGTGACGGTAGCAAAAAATGTATCTCAACATTCATACTGTAGCTTTCTTACAGATTACAATAACCTAATTTCATGACTGCTGTAACTTTTATTGGAGTAATGTATTATAGGAAATTTTTGGAATGCCCTAAAACATTGTATAAATTCTAAGGATCTTTCTCCTGTCTAATATATAACCTTGAGTGCAGGGGCTGGGCATATTCTGGGCTGCCAGCTCCACCACCTCTCCTGAGAGACTGTTCCACTGACCAACAGCTATTACTGTCAGAACGTTTTTCTGAATGTTTAGTCAAGTCATTGCCTTGAGTCACAGCCTTAATCATCTTGTTTGCTCTCCTGTAAACACGTTCCACCTTGTCAACATCCTTCTTAAACTGTGTTGCCCACCATTGGACACAGTATTCCAGGTGTGGACTGACCAAGGTAGAATAGAGTGGTTCTATTACTTCACTTGATCTGGACACTAGACTTCTGTTGATGCAGCCGAGAATAGCATTAGCCTTTTTTGTTGTTGTTGCATCACACTGTTGACATTTGTGAAGCCTGTGGTCCACCAAGACCTGTAGACCCTTTTCACATGCACTGCTTGTAAGCCAGGTGTCCCCCATCCTTTATTTGTGCATCTGGTTCTTCCTGCTTAAGTCCAGAACTGTACATTTGTCCCATATTGTCCCTAAAATGAAATACACCAACACTAACCCAGGGACCAAGGAAAGCAGACAGCGAGAGATGCAGGCAGAAGAAAAAGGCCGGAATGGATCTGGATTGGCTCTGCAGCTTCTGCCTGTGTTTGTCTCTGGAAGCAGCAGTGTGCTGATTGACTCCAGCAGTGGCCCCTGCAGATCCATTCCAGCCTTTTCCTCCTGCCTCTGTCAGTTTTTGTCTCCCAGCTTCGTCTCCATCCACATTCTGCTGGCCACCATTTGAGGAGAGAGATCTGAGGGGGGCAGGAACTGTTTTTTTGTGGTCTGCAGGCAAGGAGGAGAAGCCATTCCACCCTTGGACCTCCTGAAGTGCCCTTCCTCTGGTCAGATGGGCTTGAGTCTTTTTCTCTGCAAGAAATATCTCCTATTTTGGCTTCTTGAGCACCTTTGTGGCTGTTTTGTCTGTTGTTATTGTTTTTGTCTTTTTACCCTTTCCATGGCCTTGTTGGTTTGTCTTGACATTCCCTATCCCTTTTTCCTTTGCTGAAATAATTTTTACAAAATCCCTGGGGGCACACCCAAATGAAATATGCTGTACATGCCTATGCAAGTGAGGGGTGTTTGTATGTGTGTGTGTGTGTGTGTGTGTGTGTGTGTGTGTGTGTGTGAAGTCTCCCTAATCCGCCCCCTACCATAAAACCACAAGGAGAGTCCTTCTGGATCAGCCCAAAGACCCTTTTAGCTGAGCATCCTGTTCTCACAATGCCCACCACCACATGTCTGTGAGGAACCCATAAGCAGAACCTGAGCACAGAACAGGTGAATCTTCTGCTGCTTTGTTGTCCAGTAGATGCGTAGGAACAGTCATCATCTTCAGTATCCTCAATATTATCATATATGTCTGAATGTGAGGCGTGAATGCTGCTCCCGGCAAGGCCCTTTCCAACTGGCTTAGGGTGCGGGGCCCACACTCACCCAGACCTACGAAGAGGCTCCTCATGAGGTCAGAAGAACATCGCCGGTTTTGCTTTATTGCTTTATTACTTTACCATATTTTTTGCTCTATAACACGCACCAGACCATAACACGCGTGTAGTTTTTAGAGGAGGAAAACAAGAAAAGAAATATTCTAAACGAAATAGTGGATATATGATTTTTGTGGTTCATGCTGTGGCCACAGACATGTGATCTGACAGTGAGTTTGGAGTAGCCCAATGCAAAAATCCTGAGGATCCTTGTGGATCCATGCTTTGTAAACACGGAGGAGGGGAGGAAGGGGAACCATGGATCCTCTGCTCACGACTGCAGCAGATCCCCCCGCCACCCACAGGCATTCGCTCCATAACACGCACCAACATTTCCCCTTACTTACTAGGAGGAAAAAAGTGAGTGTTACGGTGCAGAAAATATGATAATATGTGGAACACCCCTCTCAGTTTTTAATTAAAATATAAAGAGGTATAGAAATCAAAAATACATCCATCCATCCATCCATACTGTCCAAGAAAGCATCTTCAGCATCTTCAGATGGTGAGTGGTAGGAAGTTTTCACTTTTGAACTGCAACGAAGTTTGGTAACAATTAAAATAATGGTTTGGGAGCCAGATTCCCTCAGGGTGGAGCTGGCGGAGCATTTCTCCATGGAGAGTAGAAATGCTGGATTGGAGATGTGCCAGGTGATAAATCCTGGTTCTGGTCTGAATGTTTCAGAATCAAAAGGCAGAGATATATTTCCTGCTTCTAGAAACAGGGAGTCAGTGGAGCTAAGCAAACATTTCGCTGTAAATGTACGTTGGGAAATTTTCAGAGATATGCACGTTGCTTTGTCAGGGAGCATGAATTGGTCTGTTTAGGTTTTGGAATTATAAAAAACATGCATGTCAAAAGGAAGCAAAGGCTCATGTAATTCTGCAGCCCTGAACATAGGGCATGGCATTCCTAACTCCTATTTTTGATTATAAAAAGATTCTGAACGTTTCTCATTAATTAAGAAGGCATCTCTCTTTTTCTTAAAGAATGGAAGGGAAATCATTTTGTGGTGGAGGATGAATTGCCACCCCTTTGAAACTGGGGAGCTATAACAATCGTAATTATTGTAAAAACTTAATTAACACAACAGAGGCATCACAGTTTTTCAACGGAGCCTTGGGAATTATTTTTCATTTTAAGAAACTAGACTCCCCCCCCTTCTTTCTGTTGTAAACAGAAGCGGTTGACACAGGTACGTAATTCTGAACATTTTTAGAAATCATAGTTATTCTGTATTGCATCCAACTCTGTAGCCCCTTGGAAATCAACGGACCTCAGTTAGTCCTGGCCATTCATTTCAACAGATCTACTCTGAGTAGAACTAAAATGGGATGCAATCTTTTGCCACATGATGGTCCTTCATGCTGATTCATGATAACACCAAGTTATTTGTACTTAAAAACCTTGCCAGCGTATGGTAAATAAAAATATAATTTGGAACCGGAAAATGTATGTATTTATGTAGTGTATGAATATTCCTTTTAGATAATTTCTGTCCTGCCATACCCTCCAGGAAAGGTCAAGGGATTCAAAAATGAGAAACAGATATTTTTATAAACCAGATTTCATTTGAAAGTGAGACTTGGCACTACACATACGATTTATTCCCACATGCTGCCTATGTACTTCAAAATGTACGTTAGATAAACCATTCTGCTGGAAACGATTTACTACACTACTCATGGTTTTGTAGCTCTAAAGCAACTGAGCTACAACACTAGTATTCTTTAGATATATCATAGACACCTTCCATCCATGTCCTTTATTTAAACAGGAGTATTTACAAACAGAGTATTCCATTCTCATGCTTAGGCTGAGTTTAGGCAGGATGCGGAGTTTTGTGTATCTCTAAAGCATGATAAAGCTTTGAAATATGACCCATTATTGTGCATTCATTTTTTAAATATTGAGTTTGCCCTTTCCTTTATACCCATAACAGCCTGCTGGATAGGTTAGAGTAAGGCAGGGGCCGCCAATCTGACGCCATCCAGATGTTGAAGCTATAGAACGCATCATCCCTGAGAACGGGCCAGAATCTCTAAACCTGCTCCAGATAAGCTGAGAAAGGGGTAGAGCTATGGATCTGGAGGGACAGGAACATGGTCCTTCCGGTGGTTGCATGTTAGAGGTGGCCTTGAGAGATTTCCCTCCTATAGTGCTGTTTTAGAGGTTGCTTCTCATCATCTGGAATGGATTAATCTGTTTTCCATTACTTTCTATGGGAAAGCACGCCTTGGTTTAAGTCTGCTTTGGTTTAAGAACAGACTTCCAGCACAGATTAAGGTTGTAAACCAAGGTACCACTGTAGTGACAGTCTGGATGCACCCAGAGAGACTTCTAACATATTGGGCAGAACATTGAAGCTCTGCCTGCAAAGTGGACTTCCATGCATTCAGTAGAACTTCCTCTTCCCTCCAGCTGCCCCATTGAATCCTCAAAATCTCAGCTGGAGAGTTGGGAACCCCCAAACATATTTTGGGGACTCTTGGAGGAGAGAAGAGAAGTCTTGTTGCACAGGCAGAACTAAGTGTGTGGAGCAATAGACACAATCCATTCTATTAAAAACTGCTCTCTTTTGGTTGTTTACATTATGTGTACAGTGGATTCAACCCTACAATGTGGCACACCACTTCTCACAAGTCTTCTGCTTAAGTCTTCAGGCAAGTGAAGGAGGAATGGGAGAAGGGAATATGTCATGGACTGTGTTCCTTCTGGTTGGACTTCAGCATCAAAGGTCACCTATGGTTTTCCTTGGTGTGATCCTCTTCATGTTCATAGTAGCTCTGATAGGGAACAGCCTCCTTCTTTTTCTGATGAAGACAGACTCTGGTCTGCAGACCCCAATGTATTTTTTCCTCAGCCAACTAGCCTTCATGGACCTCTGCCAAGTTCTCACCATTGTTCCCAAAATGACGGTGGATTTTGTAACCCAGAGCTACAGCATTTCACTCTACGGTTGTGTCGTGCAGATTTCTGTCACAATGCTCATGGGAGGGGCAGAGTGCTTCATTCTGGTGACCATGTCATTTGACAGGTATGTGGCTATCTGCAGGCCGCTGCAATATCCGGTTCTCATGAGTAGCAAAAACTGCATCATCATGTCAGTTGCTGCCTGGTTTGGGTCTTCTGTGCAGGCTTTGATCTGTTCCCTTTATGTACTGCCACTTCCCTACTGCAAGTCCAATGTGATCAGACACTACATGTGCGATTACCCAGCCCTAGTTCAGTTGTCCTGCTCTGACAATTTTGCATTTGATATAACAGCCTACTTTTGTAGTTTCGTGATCTTTTTCATCCCCATCTCAGTCATCCTGGCTTCCTACATAGCCATCCTACTTCAAGTCTTCAGAGCACGATCCTCTGGAAGAAGCCACAAGGCCTTGGGGACCTGCTTGTCCCATCTGTGTGTGGTGGGGATCTTCTATGTTACGGCCATTTTGACGTACATGACACCTGCCGCTTCCTATTCAGCACAAAGGGCCATGATAAACGCTGTGTTTTGTACCATTGTGCCTGCCATGATGAATCCTTTCATATACAGCCTGAGGAACCGGGATGTCTTGGCAGCCTTGAGAAAGCTCTTTGCAAGATGCACAATGTGTCAATGATTTCAGCAGGATATAAAATGGCAGATACTCTCTCTCTTTGGAATTTATGCAAGGGCTGAAATTTAGCTGGAAGGAACTTATGGTGAGAGATGTAAATTTTGTCTAATGGCGCTTCAGATTATTGTGGTTTTCATGCTACTCAAGTGTGAACAGAGTCTGCAAACCAAAACCTATTTGCAATACCTTAATGTCCTGTTTGCTTTATTAATTCCCCCATCTGGAAGCACCCTAACTTTCATTATTGCTGTATGATTGGTGACCACAGCAAAAAATGTACCCCAATATTCATACTGTAGCTTTGTCTCTGAATGAATGTTACTTCCTTTGGTTTAATAATATATACTACAGCTTCAAGCAAGACAGTGTGTCCCTGCTGGGGCTGAGCTCCTAAATGGAGATGATAATAACATAATGTACAGGGATAACATGTAATCTGAAGTGTTTTGAATGCCCTAAAATGTTGTATGAATTCTAAGTATTATCATTCCCCGGTCTCACAAAAATATTTTTTTGCAATAAACTTCAGTGAAGGGGCCAGACATATTCTGGGCTGCCAGCTCCAGCGATAGGAAAGTCTTCATTGTTCCTGGATCCCTTAGAGCTTAGGTGCTGTGCTGTATTTTGAGAATCCACCAGGCTTTAGGGAACCTGCTTGCCCAATTTGTGTGTAGTGGTATTCTGCTATGGAGCATCTATTTGGAGATATATGGTGTTGATTACTATAGCACCTGCAATGACAAATACTTTCATATATGTCTAGAGGAACTGAGATGTGCTAGCAGGACTGAGAAAATTCTTTGTAAAATATCACATGGTATAAATGATTTTATAGGGCACCGTGCAGAGAGAGTCGTGGTCAAACCACATTGATTTCCCCCACCGTGACGTTTCTCCTGCTTATTGAGGGACAGATTGCTATGGATTGACAGTGCACAGGCTCACATGATCATATTGTCATTCTGTTCTGACCAGTCACCTCTGGTTCCTGTCTTGAACCAAACAGGTTGCAACATGTACAATAACCACCCATGATGATTATTATTTGTATGCCATCCTTTATAATCACATCTGCGAGTACTTGCCTGCTAGCTCTTCTGCTTTCATCCCAACATCAACAAATTCATGGAGGATTAGACTATCAGTGGCTTCCAGCCACAAAGTTGTACCCCCACTGCTGGAGGTCCGTAAGCAAGGAAATAGGGATGCGGGTGGTGCTGTGGGTTAAACCACAGAGCCTAGGACTTGCCAATCAGAAGGTTGGTGGTTCGAATCCCCGCGACGGGGTGAGCTCCCATTGCTCAGTCCCTGCTCCTGCCAACCTAGCAGTTCAAAAGCACATTAAAGTGCAAGTAGATAAATAGGTACCGCTCTGGCGGGAAAGTAAATGGCGTTTCTGTGCGCTGCTCTGGTTCGCCAGAAGCGGCTTAGTCATGCTGGCCACATGACCCGGAAGCTGTACTTGGCCAGTAAAGCGAGATGAGCGCCGAACCCCAGAGTCCGTCATGACTGGACCTAACGGCCAGGGGTCCCTTTACCTTTTAAGCAAGGAAGTGGAGAAGCCATTCCACCCTTGGCCCTCCATAAGTGCCCTGCATCTGGTCAGCTTGGCATGAGTCTTTTTCTTTGCTGAAAAAAATCCTATTTTGGCTTCTTGACTGCTCTTGTGGTTTTTCCTCTTTACCTCTCTCTTGTCCCTATTTGTTTGTCTTGTCATTCCCCGCCCCTTCTTCCTTTGCTGAAATCGTTTTTTACAACATCCCTGGGCGCACACCCTAATGAAACATGCTGTGCATGCCTATGCAAAGGGGGAGAGTGCTGTACCGCACAGGTTTTTGAAAGGTGCTGTAATCTGAGGACAAGACACTCACTGGAGTTTCCTCTTGACTCTAGTTGGCCAGTGGGCACCTTCTTCCTACCCCCAATGCATTCTTCCAAGTGAAATTCTGTGGAATAGTGGTAGTGGAACGGTGCCACCCCCATATTGAGACCTTGCTCAATAATTTCCCCACCCCACTGCCAAATGCACCTTGGAATAGGGAATTGGGGTGAGGGAGAAATCATGACCTGTGTGCCCCCCCCAAAAAAATCACTGGAATCACTGAAATCCCCCAACCCAATTTTGTAGCCTCCCAGACCAAGGCATAGAATTTTAAGAGCTTTATTCTCAATATATGCAATGCAGGGAGTTGATTAGATGACCCTCAGGATCCCTTCCAACTTTACAGTTCTATTATTCTATGATATACTGTTATGATTGATATATTACAGGGACTGCTAGTTAATAGGAGGACCTTTTTATTGTTCAGTTTCTCAATAATTATTTACAATGTGTGTGTTTTTTTGGAAAAATAAATATACTAAATGTTTCTGTTGTTTCTGTCTTGTTGCAGTACTGCATTACCTTTTTCTATTTTTTTGCAGTTTTACGTTTTAATACTTTCTTGTCAACAAATAAAGTTAGTTTTAAACCACTTAGCAGTTTCAGCAGCTTTCTGTCACTTCTGCCTATCTCCTTCCTATTGGTGGAAGATAACTCTGATTCAGTTCTCCCAAATTCATACTTTCCTAAGCAGCACACAAACAAATATACATCCAGCTTTCAAATTTTGCAGTTGTTCAGACTTTACAATACAGTTCTCCAGCCCAAAAAGTGTTTAAAAATGCATTTGATAAGGTAAGGTGTGCACGAACATGCTTATATTGTAGAAAGTAGCACGTAGAAACGCATCACAATAGGGGAAATTGCTCTGCAAACTGGTATGGGGAAAATGCATACAACAACAGGAGAATTAGGAGAAATTCAGATTCGAATGCTAATGAATTTTAACAAGGCCTTTTAAAAAGCCACCCAGTTGTAAACTGATGTGGAAATGTGGAGAGCTGAACTTAAAATTGAAAAAATGAGAAACTGAGTTAAACTGAGTTAAACTGAAATGAACAAATTCACCTATGCCTGGTTAGTTATTTCCAGTTCCAGTTCTGCTGGTTCTGAGGATAACATCATGGATAGTTTCTTTTTCCTGTCCAATTATTTACACAATATGCATTTTGCACAAAGTCTCCTCAAAGCTGCTAGAACATCGCGGTTCCTCAGGCTGTATATGAAAGGGTTCAACATAGCAGGGACAATGGTGGTAAACACTGAGTTAATCATGGACTTTTCCGCTGTATAGGGGGTCATGTACGTAAACATGGCCATTGAATAGAAGATTCCCACCACACACAAATGGGACAAACAGGTCCCCAGAGCCTTGTGGCTACTTCCTGAGGAGCGTGCTCTGAGGACTTGAAGTAGGATGGCTATGTAGGAAGCCAGGATGACTGAGATGGGGATGAGAAGGACCATGGAATTACCAAAGTATGTTGATCTCACAAATGCAGAATTGTCAGAGCAGGACAATTGTATAAGCGCTGGATAATCACACAGGTAATGGTTAATCACATTGGACTTGCAGTAGGGAAGAGGCAGCACATAGAGGGAACAGCTCAGAGCCTGGAACGCAGACCAAAACCAGGCAGCGACTGACATGATGTTGCAGATTTTGCTCCTCATGAGGACTGGATATTGCAGCGGCCTGCAGATAGCCACATACCTGTCATAGGACATGGTTGCCAGGATGAGGCACTCTGCCCCTCCCAAGAGCAGTGTGACAGAAATCTGGGTGATGCATCCAGAGAGCGAAATGGTGTAGCTGTGGGTTACAAAATCCACCGTCATTTTGGGAACGATGGAGAGAACTTGGCAGAGGTCCATGAAGGCCAGTTGGCTGAGGAAAAAGTACATTGGGGTCTGCAGACCAGAGCTCATTTTAATTAAGAACAGGAGGAGGCTGTTTCCAAGGAGGGCGATAAGGGACATGAAGAGGATGGCACCAAGGAAAAGGGTGGGTGACTTTTGATGCTGAAGTCCAACAAGAACAAACTCCGTCCATGATGTTTTATTCTCACCCCCCATTCCTTTTTCATTTGTCTGGATTTTAGCTGAATAAGATAGAAGAAGAGAATAGCTGGGGATAGAAGTCACATAGTACTTTGAGAGAATTTTAGGTAAACAACCATTAATATTGTAACTGTGGTGGGTGGGAACCCAGGATTTCTAAATAAATTATGCCATCTTCTGCTATCAAGTGTGTTTTTTGTAGGTAGGCTATATGAGCCAATTGGATGTGTGCGAGATTCATGATATACAAGCAAAGAGGTCTTTTAAAAGAGCTGAAATCCTCCTGTTTGTAGCCAATTAATCCAGCTCTGGCTCCCTCTTTCAAAAAGCATGTCATTAATATATTACCCTCTACTTTTTTATTTTATTAGTTATCATTTTATCTTGCTGAATGGAGACCCTGTGCAATAGATTTCTGCCTTAACCAATATAAAACATACCTTATGAATGATAAATCAAATGAAAAGTAGATAGAAGAGGGAGGGAAAGCCATGAATGATATATGAGATTAAAAGATGCTAATTCTCACAGATAAAATAATTTAAAATAAAAGGGCTTTGCATGCAACACCAGTTGCTAGATCAGAGAGGAGAGCCACATCACAGTGCCTAGATGGGATACAGGAATGTTTTGTTTTTTCAAATAAAGAATGGATTTCCAATTAACTTCTGAGTAAACTGTGGCTGTTTATGGCGTGAAAGCTGCTGTGAAAGATTCGCCCAGCACACTTCCGACCACGTGTTTAGCAGAGTTGAAATACAGTCTGTTAGTGAAGCGTGAGGAAATCGGGCCTGAGTCTTGATTGATGAGCAACACACGATTGTTCTAGGAAGATTACTTTTATTGCATGTCATTAAGCTTAGCGATTGCTATTTACAGAGACTGCTCTGGATCCCCACAGCAGCAGATCTGCTTGCATCTTTTCAGTAGATTAAAACCGAAACTCTATCTCAGTCACTCTCACATAACGCACCGTGCATGTCCATGATGTCACTGTCTTATATTTGCACCAGTGCAAACAATGCAGCTACACAGCCAGAGTTTCATCTTACATGCAGAAACTCTTGAAGACAGTTTTATGAAAATGAATGACTAATGCCCCTGACATAAACATGACTCCCAAATGGAGTATATGTGTAGCTGTCACACCAACAACTGGGAAACACTGGCCTGCAAGCGCTCCAATTGGAGAGCAGCCTTTACCAAAGGTGTCATGGGCTTTGAAGACACTCAAACTCAGGACGAAAGGGAGAAACGTGCTAAGAGGAAGGAACGCTTGGCAAACCCTCACCATGATCAACTCCTGCCCGGAAACCAATGTCCCCAC
This sequence comes from Podarcis gaigeae, assembly GCF_964106915.1. Taxonomy (NCBI): domain Eukaryota; kingdom Metazoa; phylum Chordata; class Lepidosauria; order Squamata; family Lacertidae; genus Podarcis; species Podarcis gaigeae. The sequence goes on from NC_139679.1 coordinate 108,792,253, forward strand.
TGTGGAAGGACGTGTGGATCCAGAATTGGCCTCCACAGTCACTTACGGACTCACTGTTAAAACCGTGTTCATGGAAGACAACTTTCCTCAGCTATGACTGATTTCTCCCTTGCGTCCTGAGTTCTAGTGTCTTATGGTGTCACTCACAGACAGACAGACAGACAGACAGACAGACAGACAGATAGACACACACACACACTATCAGTATATATACTTTTTAGTGATATATATGTATATATATAGTTTTTCCTTTGCTTTCTTTGCCTGTTTAAGATTCTCTTGCAAAGGATTTTCTTTATGAAAATTCATGTTGTCACCAAAGAACAATATGAAACAGAAAATGAAAGAAGAATTAGATTGCAATGACAATGAGAAAAGAGTCACATACCTGTGTCTGATGCATGTGTTTGCAACAGCAAGCAGAAAGACAACTTATGTTTTAAAAGAAGCTGGTATATAAGGCCTCTGCTGTAAATTATCAGTGCTCCATCCACTGATTTAATTAAATCTTGCCCATCTCTTCCATAGTATTCCCCTAAGCTAATTGACCACAATTCACTTTAAAGGGATTCAACGTTTTTCCTGTTATAGGCAAAAAATGATTTGCAGTACATTCTTTGAAAGAGTTGTTAATCTGAATTATTGACTTACTTTGCCTACATTTTGAAAAGTGGAAATATTTTTATAATTTCAAAAGGAAGGGGAGAAATCACAATCAATATTTAGTGCCTTAGGGTAGTTAAGTGTTTTCTTGATTGCTTTCCACATATTAAAATATTCAGAATCATAAAGACTGAATTCCTTGTTTTGCTGTCAGTTGCGAAAACAATTCAGACTCTCTGAACTATTAAAAGAATAGTCTCTCTTACATAGAGACATTTTTAAAATCTACATCTGCTGCATCACAACCAGCATTTTCACCAACAGTATTTAAAATCTTCATGAAGAAATGATCACTCTCCTATCCGTTTGGGAATTTTGGCCCCCTGACTTCAATTAAGGCACACTGGAAGCTACAACTCAAGCTTCAAACATACTTTCAAAGCACATTTTCCTTATGGAAATTCTTGTCCATTCCCCCCCCAACCCCCCCCCCCCCCACTTTGCTAGATGAAAGGAATGTAAACCACAAACCCACCAAAACTCTAAAGAAGTTCTAAAGTGCACAGTAAAAGGTTAAGGACCCCTGACCATTAGGTCCAGTCGTGGCCGACTCTGGGGTTGCAGCGCTCATCTCGCTTTATTGGCTGAGGGAGCCGGCATGTGGTACCGGTCATGTTGCCAGCATGACTAAGCCACTTCTGGCGAACCAGAGCAGCGCATGGAAACGCCGTTTACCTTCCCGCCAGAGCAGTACTTATTTATCTACTTGCACTTTGATGTGCTTTCAAAGTGCTAGGTTGGCAGGAGCAGGGACCGAACAACGGGAGCTCACCCCGTCACGGGGATTTGAATTGCCGACCTTCTGATCGGCAAGTCCTAGGCTCTGTGGTTTAACCCACAGCGCCACCCACGTCCCTTAAAGTGCACAGAGAATGAGGCAAAAAAAAGAAAAGAAAAAAGGAAGCCCCTTTCACAGGGGAAGAGAACTTTGAAGTAACATTCATTATGGTCTTTCTCCACATCTCAGTCATGATAGTGATTGGTAGAACTTCTTCTAACATGTGATAGTGATTATTGTGACTTCTACATTACTTCTGCTAATTCTTTACATTTTAGGGGCCAGCAGGAAATGTCAACAAATTCTGACATTTGACCAGCTAGATACCTTTGAGAGATGGTCAAATTTCAATATTATGTCCATGTTTTAGCAGTAAATATGCAACATGTCCAAAACAGGTCTTGAGAGATCTACTCATGTAGTTCCTGACCAGTGGCCTACAAACATCTTATGAATGCCAGTAACTTGGTAATTGTTGCTGTGTCAGCATTCACTAAGTTTCTGGTATTAATCTTATAAATGTCTTCTAAGGTCTCAAGAAAAAGAAATGTCAGGCTATTTTGAAAGATAATTGACATTTATTATTGCCTAAGGGAAGACACACACACACACACACAAACACACACACACACACACACACACACACACCATCTCTACCAGCAAGCATTCAAAATGCTCTGTGATTGCCTTCACATCACATATACATAGAGAGCGATCTAACACTGTTGGAGAGTATGAGTGTATCTCAAAAGTACAGTGGTATCTCTGTTCTAGAACGTCTCGAACCTGAACGCTAAGAACCCGAAAGTAAATGCTTCCGTTTTCGAACGCACCTCGCTACTGTCTCATTGAGGCAAGACCTATTGGGAAGAGTTACTGGGATTACTAAACCTGCACTGTTTAGTTTTTTGAATAAAACGTTAACGTCACTGACGCCATATTTTTATTGTTGACCTACGCTTGACTCTAGCTCCTGACACAGGGTCTGAACTATGTCAGGCGGCAAAGACAGACCAGGAATGAGGCCTTGGGGTCGTAAGGTATCCAGCGTGTGGTAGCTATGAAAAAAGGTTAATTCCATGCCAGGGATCATTAGGAAAGGAACTGAAAATAAAATTGAAGATACCAATAGAAATTTATGGTGCGATCACATTTGGAACACTGTATACAGTTCTCATTGCCTCACTTCAAAAAGTACTGTACTTTTCCGTCTCGAAGACACCCTTTGTATAAGACTACCCCTATTTTGGGGGACTCAGATTTAAGAAAATGGGGAGAGATGCCACAGAGTTGTCGAGCTTTTGCACGTGTCACAAAATCCACATTCCGTCTGTCCCATCACTGTCAGAAGCTGCAAATTGCCCACCCAACTGCTGGAGCATCAGCCAATCAACACTACCCATTGACAAAGCAACCAATAACACGCAATATAGCTTCTGACAGCTGCAGCAGCAACCAATCAAACGTCCACCCTATGGACCACCCATCATAGCTGTCAACTTTTCCCTTTTCTTGCGAGGAATCCTATTCAGAATAAGGGAATTTCCCTTTAAAAAAGGGAAACGTTGACAGCTATGCCACCCATGTATAAGACGACCCCTACTTTTGAGCATGATTTTAAAAGGGAAAAAAACAGTCTTATACATGGGAAAGTATGGTATATTTAGAGTTTGGACTCTGCCGTGGGAATAGACCTCATTCCTTGAATGCCAGGCCATGACTGAGAGCAGAGCTATGCCAAAGCTCAAATTCTCTTGTGTGAGTTCAAACAGGGACAAGTGCTTGGAGCAGGAATAGCCAGCAGTGAGGGAAGGCACTGTAGACTCAGCCTCCCAGCACCAGCGTCACTGCCATGTACCAGGATGGTTAGTAGGGTGGGACATGGTGGTGGGAAGATTGTGACAGCTTGGGCACACCAGCTTGGCTCTTCCACTTCACTCAAACTGCCCTGCTCTCAGCACTGCCATTCACCACCCCATCACTTTCCTCATAAATAGCAGGGGTGCTGCTGCTGGGACACCAGGCTTGCAGAACTACCTCTCACCACCAACCGTGCATGTCTTGCAGCAATGCTGCTCTTTGTGTAAGAAGCCTTTCTCTGGATTGTGACTCAGACATTTGATGGGATAATGTACATTAGGTCTGAGCACTGGGCCCAGCCAAAGCCGAAACCAAATAAGGGAGACCTGGACTTTGGCAGAGTCAAGCAGAAACAGCTCTGGGTTGGGCTGTCTGGAGCAATCCGGCACACTCAGGGAGCAGGGAATTGGGGAGGAAGGGAAGGAAAGCAGCCTCAGTGTGTTTCCCATGAAAGCATTTGGATACTTTTTATTTCCAATCAAAGGATTAAAATATGTTTGGACAAACTTGCTTTTGTCATTATTTTCTTCCAGCAAATCTTCAAAGTCATCCCACTTGGCATTGGTGTTGAATCTGAAATTGTTTTTAGTTATGTAATGGGTTTTTTAAAGAGATTTTTATATGTGGAATTATTTAGCGGTTTGTACATATGAAATGGGTATATGAATGCTTTTATTGTATTGTAAAATAGCACTGAGATCCCTTATAGAAAGCAAATCACAGTAGTAGTAGCATTGTATGTAAGTTCCCAATATATTTTTTTCTTGTTCAACTATTTACACAATATGCATTTTTCCAAAAGTCTCCTCAGAGCTGCTAAAACGTCTCGGTTCCTCAGGCTGTATATGAATGGGTTCAGCATGGCTGGGACAATGGTAATGAACACGGAGTTGATCATAGCCTTTTCTGCTGAATAGGAAGATACGGGTGTCATGTATGTTAAAATGGCCGAACCATAGAAGACCCCCACCACACACAAGTGGGACAAGCAAGTCCCCAGGGCCTTGTGGCTACTTCCGGAGGAGCGGGACCTCACAACCTGAAGGAGGATGGCTGTGTAGGAAGCCAGGATGATTGAGATGGGGATGAGGAATACTAGGAATGTTCCGAGGTATATTGATTTTTCAAATGCAGAATTGTCGGAGCAAGAAAGCTTTAAAAGCGCTGTATAATCACAACCGATGTGTCTAATCACGTTGGACTTGCAGTAGGGAAGAGGCAGCACGTAGAGGGAACAGTTCAGGGCCTGCACAGAAGACCAGAACCAGGAAGCGACTGACATGATGTTGCAGATTTTGCTCCTCATGAGGACCGGATATTGGAGCGGCCTGCAGATAGCCACGTACCTGTCATAGGACATGGTTGCCAGGATGAGGCACTCTGCTCCTCCCATGACCAGCGTGACAAAAATCTGGACGGCACATCCGTAGAGTGAAATGGTGTAGCTGTGGGTTGCGAAATCCACGGTCATTTTGGGAACGATGGAGAGAACCTGGCAGAGGTCCATGAAGGCCAGTTGGCTGAGGAAAAAGTACATTGGGGTCCGAAGGCCAGAGCTCATTTTAATTAAGAACAAGAGGAGGCTGTTTCCAAGGAGAGCGATAAGCGACATGAAGAGGATGACACCAAGGAAAAGGGTGGGTGACTTTTGATGCTGAAGTCCAACAAGAACAAACTCTGTCCACGATGTTTTATTCTCATCCCCCATTCCATCTTCATTTGTCTGGATTTCAGCTGAGTAAGATAGAAGAAGAGAATATGTGGGGAATGGAAGTCACGCTTCCCTGTGAAAAAACATAGGTAAAGCACCCTTAATATTACAACTGTGGAGTGGAAACATTTAAAAATAAAACATGCCATCTTCAGTTGCAAGTGGTTTTTGAGGGTAAAATCCTGTTGGAGAAATGGAGGAAACCTGGAAAGAGAGGAAATAGATCCAGCCCAGACTACCCCTTTCAAAGAGTTTTCCACCATAATGTTACATGCTAATTTTTTTATTTTATTAGTTATCAGTTTTTGTTTCGATAATTTTTTGCTGTTAAAAATTTATAACACAAATAGAACAATGGAACAGTACAGTATGAACAAACCACACAGAACATCTTGATGAGGAAAGAGATAAATAAATAGAAGAAAAAAGGGTGCAAAACACATCGTTCTCAAATCTCCACAAGCCCCCCAAAAATGAATATTAAAAGTCAAAGGGGGAGGGGAATAGTTTATCTGTTTTATCTTACCATATTGTGACCTCCCACAATGGCTTAGCCAACATAAAAACATGTCATATTAACAATAATTAAAAGGGAGAGAGTGAGGAAGTCCAGTATTGTGGCACAGCAGTGAGTACTGGGTAGTCTCAGCAGCTTTGTAACCACCCAGAAGTAGCCATTTGGTTTTGTGATGGGCTTCTTGTGGAGCTCTTCACAGCACTTATTAGCAGCTGGGAGCTGGAGAAAATTGGTCATTTGGGTTTTGATGGTCTGACCTATTCACCATTCCCAAAATACAGCCATTGTCCGTGGTGGCTCATGGATCAGGAGGAATGATGACCAAGAACAGATCCTGCCATTTTTTTTAATTTGACAGATTTCTTTAGCCTGATAGCTGTCTCTTCCCAATCATTTGTGCACTGCAACTTTCCCCTTCCCCTTAGCTCTTCCTAAAAGTAGGTTGCTCGTCTTCACTTGACAACATGGCCAGAGGGGAGACACAGGAAAGAAGTGAGTAAGAGAACGGCTCCCTGGGTGTCTTTGTGTCTCAAAGGTAACTCCCCAGCTAACTAACGCTTTCGGTGAGCAATTTACAATGGTGCCAAAGTTTGAAATGGCCAATTTGCATAGATGCCCATGGCGTGAGTTGCCAGATTGATCTATGTTGTTGTTGTTGTTTAGTCGTGTCCGACTCCTCGTGACCCCCTGGACCAGAGCACGCCAGGCACTCCTGTCTTCCACTGCCTCCCGCAGTTTGGTCAGACTCATGCTGGTATCTTCGCGAACACTATCCAACCATCTCATCCTCTGTCTTCCCATTCTCCTTGTCTTTCCCAACATCAGGGTCTTTTCCAAGGAGTCTTCTCTTCTCATGAGGTGGCCAAAGTATTGGAGCCTCAGCTTCAGGATCTGTCCTTCCAGTGAGCACTCAGGGCTGATTTCCTTCAGAATGGATAGGTTTGATCTTCTTGCAGTCCATGGGACTCTCAAGAGTCTCCTCCAGCACCATAATTCAAAAGCATCAATTTTTCTGCGATTAGCCTTTTGATGGTCCAGCTCTCATGGAAATCTTCTGGAAGATGGAGGGTTACCAAACGGCAACCAACAAAAGACTACTTGCTACCTCTCAGCATTGCCTAATGTCCAGGGTTGTTGTGAACAAGACATGGGATTGAGTGGACGTTTGTATTATCATTTGCCACTTTTACACCGGACACTAAAGCGGGTATCAGTGGTGCTATTTTTCTAGAAAAAGGGGTGCTGGAACTCACAACGAACACCTCCCTTGTTTTCTTATAAATGACAATGGCACCCACCTTATTGGTGCTGGAACTGATTTCCGGTGAGTTCCGGCTGAAAAGAAAAAAGCCCTGGGTACCACCCATAGTGCCCTGAGTTCTTTGGAGAAATGGTAAACTTTTTTTTTTTTAAGTAACATTCACATTACTTCAAAGGCTCTGATAAGCACACAGAGGGAACTATATATTCTGCCCAAAGTCAGTGTAGAATATGCCATAGAATTCTGTGTTCGTGTAGATTTCTGTTCTCTGTTGATACACATTTCTGTTTCTGGGATCTTTTTCTCACTTTGAATTTTGTGTTTTGTAAACATAGGGATGCAACCATATAACTGATACTGAAGCAAGAAAGATCCTTCACCTCTAACAACAACCCAAACAGATTTGCTCTTCTCGGCACCAGAATTAGGTTCACAATTTCAGGTGTGCTGGTTACACACACACACACACACACACACACACACACACACACACTTGTGTCTCCCCCCTTTGGATTGTGTTTGCCTGTCCCACATTCACTTGCAAAGAATTTTGTGTATGGAAATTGATGTTATCATCGTCAGATATGCCAACCACAGAAAGTTGTGTTGAAAATGCAACCTATATAAATATTAAACATCACATACCTGTGTCTAACGCTTGTCTTTCTGCCAGTAAGTAGAAAACCGATGTGATTTTTTAGAAGCTGTTGGCCTTTAGATGTTCTGCTGTGAACTTTCAGTGCTCCAGCCATTGATTTAATTAAATCTTGCTCATGTCCTCCACCCTAAACTATTCACCATAATTCAGTTTAAAAGTGTTACAGCCTTTTTCTTGTTGCAAGCAAAAAATGATTTACAGGACATTCTTTAGAACAGAGTTGTTACTCTGAGAGAATGGCATCTTTTCTTCTTCTTTTCTTCTTACATTTTGAAAACCATAAATATTTTTATAACTCCAAAAGAAAAAGAGAGAGAAAATCACAATCAATATTTAATTTTCTTGATTGCTTTTCACATCTTAAAATATTCAGAATCACAAACCCTAAATTGCTTGATTTGAGGTCAGCTAGGAAAACAATCCAGACCTTGTGAACTATAAATAATGCTCTTTCTTGTAAAATAACATTTTAAAATCTACGTCTCCTGCTTTATCTCTGCAAAATCTTTACTTAGTCCCACAGGGTCTAGCAGTAAGAGAAAAATGTGCCTTTTTTGGATCTATATTATAACCAGCATTTTCACAATCAGTATTTAAAAGCTCCAAGGAGAAACGATCACACTGCTGAATATTTGGGAATTTTGGCTCCCCAACTTATTAAGTAATACTTTCAGAAGTGGAAGCTACAAGTCAGACTTCAAACAGTACATTGCCCGCCCCACTAGATAATGAGAATCTAAAGATAGCAACATATGCTACTTCTGCAGACGTGGGTTCCTCCAAGCCAATGTCCACGAAATAACATGAATGAGGGAGCAGAAGATTCTGGGGAGAAGTACAGGCCTCCATTCAGTTCTCATTCTCCCTGTTCTTTGATGAGGTTGGCGTTCTTCTGCTTGATTCCCTTTATACCTTAGGTCTCTGTAACTGTCCCTTTCTAGGTCTCCTCCTACCTGTCCAAATATCTGTCAAACTTTCCATGGGGGAGCAAGAGCAGTCTGAAGGAGTGGCTGACTCTCTCACCTGTAGCCAACATTCCAACCCAGAAGCTCTCTGGACTAGAAGGAATTTCTCAAGAGGGTGGAGAAAATGCTCCTCTGTGGATATTTGAATGTAGCTGGGAGTTTGCCTTTCCATCATAATTTACTTTATGGGAACTGATGAGAGCCAGGGTGGTGTAGTGGTTAACAGCGGTGGACATGTAATCTGGTGAACCGGGTTCGCTTCCCTGCTCCTCCACATGCAACTGCTGGGTGACCTTGGGCTAGTCATGGGTAAAGGTACCCCTGCCATAGCTGTCAAGTATCCCTTATTTGAAGGGACAGTCCCTTATTCTAGCACCATGTCCCGCTGCTGTCCCTTATTGATGGATGTCCCTTAAATGTCCCTTAAATGATGTCCCTTAAATTTCCAAGGAAGCAGCTCCTATCCCTCCCTCCCTGCCGGCCAGGGAGGAGGGAGGCTCCAACTGTGTTGCTTGGCTGTGTTGCTCACCCAGTAAGAAGTCTAAGAATGACTGGGCGGTGGAGCTTGCATGCCTTGTGTGTGGCTAGTTAATGCAAGCTGAGGGGGGTTTTGAATTCTGGACGCCATTTTGTTGCATGTGCTGCTGCAAACCTTGCAGTGCAAAGCCAGGCCGGGGAGCCATCTTAAGTAGAGGCTGCATAGGCCTTGTGGTGCATGTGATTCAGATTCTGTTCAGTTGAACCTCTAGTTACAAAGTTGGTTGGACAGTGTTCTCGAAGCTACCAGCATGAGTTTGACCAGACTGCAGGAGGACAGGAAGACTGGAGTGCCTGGAACAGGTGAGGCTGCAGGTCCCTTATTTTGGCTGATGGTCCCTTATTTTCAAGGCTGCTGGTCCCTTATTTTCAAATCTGTAAGTTGACAGCTATGACCCCTGCCCGTACGGGCCAGTCGTGTCCGACTCTAGGGTTGTGCACTCATCTCACTTAAGAGGCCGGGAGCCAGCGCTGTCCGCAGACACTTCCGGGTCACGTGGCCAGCGTGACGAAGCTGCTCTGGCGAGCCAGCGCAGCACACGGAAACACCGTTTACCTTCCCGCTATAAAGCAGTACCTATTTATCTACTTGCACTTAGGGGTGCTTTCGAACTGCTAGGTGGGCAGGAGCTGGGACCGAAGGGCGGGAGCTCACCCCACCACGGGGATTCGAACTGCCGACCATACGATCGGCAAGTTCTAGGCACTGAGGTTTTACCCACAGCGCCACCCGCGTCCCTGGGCTAGTCATACTTCTCTGTATATTACATATATCACATTTGTATATTACAACCCATTCAAAACGTTTTATTTGCAGCTATATAGCTGAGTCCACACAAAGTGATGGGAAGACTTTATGACTAGTGCTGCACCAAAACTTTATCCCATTTCCCCGTCTCTGAGTAGTAGCCAGCAATTAATGAGGAAAGAAATTGTATTTGAAAATCATCAAAGGAATGAGAACATTTTGCGTCAATATTCAGCAAGCTATTAGTATTAATCTTACAAACTAGGAGGTCGCAAATAAAAAGTCAGGATGCTTTAAAGACAACGACCATTTATTGTTGTTTAAGGGAATAATCCACTATCTCTAGCTGCATGCATCTAAAATGCTCTGTGATTGCCTTCACATCACATACACACAGAGAGTGATTGAGGACTGTTGGAGAAGATACCGTATTTTTTGCTCTATAAGACTCACTTTTTCCCTCCTAAAAAGTAAGGGGAAATGTGTGTGCGTCTTATGGAGCGAATGCAGGCTGCGCAGCTATCCCAGAAGCCAGAACAGCAAGAGGGATTGCTGCTTTCACTGCACAGTGATCCCTCTTGCTGTTCTGGCTTCTGAGATTCAGAATTTTTTTTTTCTTGCTTTCCTCCTCCAAAAACTAGGTGCGTCTTGTGGTCGGGTGCGTCTTACAGAGCGAAAAATACAGGTAAGTGAATATCAGAACTATGTGGGTGGAACCAACTGAGTGAATTTCCTGCGTACTATGAATGCAGTCAGCTCCACTCAAAAGGCCAAGGTCACCATGCCAAAGGCACACATCCCAGTAGGGGACCCAGTGATCAAAGAAGAACCTGGCCCATCTAGTCCAACATCCTATTCTCACAGTGGCTGACAATGCCAGAAACCCCAGACCCTCCAGGTCTCACTATTTTCCAGGGACAGTCCCGAATTTACAGAAGCCATCCCTGTTTCTGATTTGATCCCTGGAATGTCCTGCTTTTCCCTCCCAATTGCTGATGCTCGGGGTCACTGAGCGTCACATTGCAAGTCAAAATATTCAGGCAGGCCTAAAATATATCAGACAGTAGGCTGCAATCCTAAGCCTTCTTACCTGGGAGAAATACCTCAACTGAATTCAATAGGACTTAACTTCTCTGAGTTACATAGTTAGAATCGCACTGTAAGGGAATAACACTGTAAGGGTTAACTTTAACTGTAAATTTTATTCAGCTTTCAGCCTTAGGGATTACTGAAGTTGGAAAAGTTCACACCTTAGGGATTAAAGTCAGAACAAACTCATCAGCTGATGCAATTTGTAAGGACTTCACTGGCTTGAGTCCAGGGCTATATTATTTCACTTATGCCTAACGCTTGCTAATAGGAAGAAAAATGTCCTGGATATTATTTTCCCATTTCTGGCTTGGATACTAGATAATTAAGACTTTTGCTGAGTTTTAGTGGGTGATACCAATGCCTTGGGTAAGGAAGTGATGAGAAAACTGGAGATTGTACCACAGATCTCAAAAGCTCTAGCATTTGGTGGCATGGAGGCATTGAAATTGAAATGACAAGCATTTAGGCATATTAATGTGACATGCCCTAGTGACACATTAACCCACATGTGTATAAATCTGGATTAACAAGTAAAGGTAGAAGGTAAGGTAAAGGACCACTGGATGGTTAAGTCCAGGCAAAGGTGACTATGAGGTGCAGTGCTCATCTCTCTTTCAGGCCAAGGCAGCTGGCGTTTGTCCACAGACAGCTTTCCAGGTCATTTGGCCAGCATGACTGCTTCTGGCAGAACGGAACACCGTGACAGAAACCAGAGTGCATGGAAATGCTGTTTACCTTCCCATCACAGTGGTACCTAATCATCTACTCACACTGGTGTGCTTTCAAACTGCTAGGTTGGCAGAAGCTGGGACAGAGCAATGGGAGCTCGCCCTGTCATGGGGCTTCGAACCCTCAACCTTCCGATCAGCAAGCCCAAGAGGCTTAGTGGTTTACACCACAGCACCACCCACACCCCAAGTAGGCATGTTATTTCAAGATTATGTGCCCCGAGTCATGCTATGACATGGGGTTGTTGCATTGTTCCTTAATTCCTAGGGGGAATTAGCACATGATTGCTGAGTCCCTGTTTGGACAAAGTAGAAATCTGTTTAGTGTTACAAAATGCCAAAACAGCTATGCAGAGGATAAAATCTGCCAAAATGGTTACAGAAGATAAAATGGTGAGCTGGAGCTCAGTGCAACTGGAACTTTGCACATGCCCCAGATCTCTGTGTGTGCTTTGGTTTTACTCTGAGCAAGAAGCAGGATGTGCATCGCAGATAGTCAGAGAACGCTATAGATTTAAAAAGAGTTCTGTTAGACTTGTGTTTCTGAAGGACTGGCTGCTGTAGAAAGGGACTTTACCTGCAGTGAAATAGCTGTATTGATCCCTAGAACTGCTGCATCATTCTAATACAAGTCAACACCCTTAATCAACCTAAATTAGACCCTGTGAGTTACCTTACTGCTTCAGCCCTTCTCTTTCTATGTTTCCATCTTCCAGATTTTGCTGTCTTTCTGCCCACATGCATTCATTTTGTTTGTTTCGTTTATTTATTGCATTTATACCCCAACTTTTATCCAGGGAGTTCAAGATAGTGGACATGATTCTCTCCCTCCACCAATTTTATCCTCACAGCAACACTATGAAGTAAGTTAAGCTGAGAGACAGTGGCTGACCATAGATCACCCAGTGAGCTTCATGGCTGAGTGGGGATTCCAACCCTCAAAGTCCAACACACTAACCATGACACCACACTGGCCCCCCATGGCCAAGTGGCAGGGATGATGGAAGCTGCAGTCTAGTCTGACAAGATCTGAAGGTCCACCTTTGTCTAAGAGATAACAAGGTAAAGAAGATTTGCCTTGGAAACTGAGTGATTCCTATAATTTTGTAAGCAAATGTACCATATCAGTATGGACATGTATTCTTGATTGTTCTTCCCCACCCACTGTTGCAAAGGCATTTGACATGGTGTCGTGGTTCTACCTTAAAACCTTGAATATTTATTTCAAAAACTGAACGAGTGTGAAATTTTGTTGCCTCTCTAGGCGCCGTTAATACGCTGCGCATTTCACAAAGAGCTTCCGCAGAGCTGCTAAGACATCCCTGTTGCGCAAGCTGTAAATAAAAGGGTTGAGCATTGGGGGGACGACAGTAATGCAGACTGAGTAGATCATGGCCCTTTGCGCTGAGTAAGAGTTCATAGGGGCGGTGTAGGTCAGCATAGATGCCCCAATGAATATGCCCACGACACAGAAGTGGGACAGGCAAGTCCCTAAAGCCTTGTGCCTTCCCTCAGTCGAGCGCATCCTCAAGACTTGCACCAGAATGGCGACGTAAGAGGAAACAATGACTAAGATGGGGAAGAGGATTACGACCACATTGTCAAGGTATACCACGATCTCAAAGGCAGAGGTGTCAGCGCAGGACAGCTTCAGCAAAGCCGGGAACTCACACACAAAATGGTCGATCACGTTCGAGCCACAGTACGGCAGAGAGTGGACGTAAATCGCAATGACCATGATGGTCAGCATTGCTGTAGACCAGATCCCAACAGTCATGATGAAGCAGATGGTTCTCCGCATAAGGATTGGGTACTGCAAGGGCCTGCAGATGGCCACGTACCTGTCGTAAGACATGACGGCCAGGACCAGGCTCTCTGAGCTCCCCATGGTCAGAGTGAGGAAGATCTGGGCCACACAACCGCCGAGCGAAATAGTGCTCCTCTGCGTTAAAAAGTTCACAGACATTTTTGGGACCACAATGAGGATCTGGCCCATATCCATGCAGGACAGTTGACTAAGGAAAAAGTACATTGGAGTATGAAGCGAGGAGTCCATTTGGATTAGGAGGAGCAGGAGACAGTTTCCCAGCAGAGCAACGAAAGCCATAAACAGAACGATGCTAAAAAATAAGGTGGGGGCCTTTAGATGCAGAAGCCCCACAAGATGAAACTCTGTCCAGGATGTTGCATTTTCATGACCCATTGCCTCTTCCTTGGGGTGGAGCTGAGGACAAAAGGATAAGATTTAAGGAGATGGAACTCACAGAATGCCAGGTTTTTTTGCTTTTTGCTTTTTTTTGGCTGTGTATTAATGATGATTTGGGGGCTCGTGATGGGGAAGTTAGACATTATCTCACTTTCAATACTCTTTGTTGGTGCAAAAGGTTTTGGGTGGCCATACTACATCCTTTGCAATTGGTGCACGTCCAATAACTTCCTGCTGAAATTTTGCCTACCACAAAGGTTTGCTTTTGGGGGGGGGGGGTATTGTTCCACTTTTATTGCTCAGTGGTGCAAGGGTGCTCCTCCAGGCAGCAATAATAAGAATAAGAATAAGAATAAGAATAAGAATAAGAATAAGAATAAGAATAAGAATAAGAATAAGAATAATTTATTTATACTCTGCCCATCTGGCTGGGTTTTCCCAGCCACTCTGGGCGGACTCCAACAAAGGTCATTCAAACCTTCCCTTAACAGGGCTACCTTCAGATGTCTTCTAAATGTCAGATAGTTGTTTATTTCCTTGACATCTGACGGGAGCGCGTTCCACAGGGCGGGCGCCGCTACCAAGAAGGCCCTCTGCCTGGTTCCCTGTAACCTCGCTTCTCACAGTGAGGGAACCTCCAGAAGGCCCTTGGCGCTGGACCTCAGTGTCCGGCTTCAACGATGGGGGTGGAGACGCTCCATCAGACGCAATATTGCAATAGCATTGGGGGAGCATGACAGAACAATGAACCCACCAGAGCAAATGCACAATGAGCACATCAATGGCATATTGTGGAATGCACCCACAAAGCAAAGCAAAGCAAAGCAAAGCAAAGCAAAGCAAAGCAAAGCAAAGCAAAGCAAAGCAAAGCAAAGCAAAGCAAAGCAAAGCAAAGCATCAGAATTCTGGAGGGGCCCAGGTTAAATGTTTTTTATGTGGACATTTCAAACAACAACAACATTTTAAAAGGCACAAGGTCTTCCTCTGACCCCCCCCAAAAAACTCCCCCACCAATGTCAGACACAACCATGCTAACACAGCCTTGTAGCACTTGTAACTTAAAGATACAGTGGTACCTCGGGTTACATACGCTTCAGGTTACATATGCTTCAGGTCACAGACTCCACTAGCCCAGAAATATTACCTCGGGTTAAGAACTTTGCTTCAGGATGAGAACAGAAATCGTGCAGTGGCGGCGCAGCGGCAGCAGCAGCAGCAGCAGCAGGAGGCCCCATTAGCTAAAGCGGTGCTTCAGGTTAAGAACAGTTTCAGGTTTAGAACAGACCTCCAGAACAAATTAAGTTCTTAACCCAAGGTGCTACTGTATTTGGATATCAATGGAACGGTGCTGATGGTAGTTTCCAGCAAGTTCATAGATCTCCATTTAGAAATTTCCTAAGTGTGCTGGGCCAGGGCTGCAGCTCAGTGGTGGAGCATCTCCGGGGTCAATCCCAGGCATCTTCCAGTAGGGCTGGGAGAGACTGCCCTGTCTGAAGCCCTGCTGTCAGTTTTGGGAATTCCATTCCACCCTTTGATGCAGATATGTGGATTGTTACATTTCACATGTCTGTTTACATTCCAGCACAGATTGCTGGCGTGAGCAGAACTTCTGCTCTGTATTGCTTTTGTTTTCTCTCTCTGAGAAGAACGGCAGGGAGAGAAGCCATGTTTTATTTGTCCTGATTTATGTAGAATAAATGCGTAGTTTAGTATCGTATCCATGCCTCAAGCCTGATCTGTTGTGCTGTTTACCCTGCTGAGTAGTGTGTGCTTAAGCCTGCATGGCAGCTTGAGTCACAGACGCACGTCGGAGGAGCAGAGATTGATGGATCTCTGCAGCGGCAAGGCTGAGAGGGGAGACGCTCCAGCTGGGGCCAAGCCAGCTGGCTTTTCATCCCCCGATTCCAACAGTCAGCCAATGTGGACAATGGTGAGCTTAATGGACCAATAGTCTGACTGGGTATAAAGTAGCTTCCTATCTTCTAAGATGAGGGATGCAGGTGGTGCTGTGGGTTAAACCACAGAGCCTAGGACTTGCCGATCAGAAGGTCGGCGGTTTGAATCCCTGTGATGGGGTGAGCTCCTGTTGCTCGGTCCCTGCTCCTGCCAACCCAGCAGTTCGAAAGCACGTCAAAGTGCAAGTAGATAAATAGGTACTGCTCCGGCCGTGCGCTGCTCTGGTTCGCTAGAAGTGGCTTAGTCATGCTGGCCACATGACCCAGCTGTATGCCAGCACCCTCAGCCAATAAAGTGAGATGAGCGCTGTAACCCCAGAGTCGGTCACGACTGGACCTAATGGTCAGGGGTCCCTTTACCTTTATCTTCTAAGATATATACAGAATTTCCACAGTGGTGATGGTATAGCGCTTTTTAGAAAGTGCAAATGTATGAAGAAGAAGAAGAAGAAGAAGAAGAAGAAGAAGAAGAAGAAGAAGAAGAAGAAGAAGAAGAAGAGAGGAGGAGGAGGAGTTTGGATTTGATATTCCGCCTTTCACTCCCCTTCAGGAGTCTCAAAGCGGCTAACATTCTCCCTTCCCTTCCTCCCCTACAACAAACACTCTGTGAGGTGAGTGGGGCTGAGAGACTTCAGAGAAGTGTGACTGGCCCAAGGTCACCCAGCAGCTGCATGTGGAGGAGCGGAGACGCGAACACGGTTCACCAGATTACGAGACTACCGCTCTTAACCACTACACCACACTGGTGTGAAACTAGTCTCCCAATATTACCGATGAAGTGTTACAACCCACAGTCCACAGCCCTTGCTTTGTATGCATGACCTTCCCATCCTCATTCAATCCAATGGAGGAGGGTTTCAACGAGAGTTTTAAAAATACTTTTTATATTTATTATGCATTTTCACAAAGCCAGGGTATTTAACGGCCACCGAGATGCTGATATTAGCAACATTATTGCTGAGTTTTTCATATCAAACTGCTGAGAAAGACACAGGAGCAGGCACGTCTGCTTTTTCCCTGGTCAAATGGCAACCTTAGTGTCAATGGAATGAATGGGAAGGAGAGATGACCATGCCTGTGAAGGATTTCTAGATCTGGGCTAAGAAGCTTCTTGTCATTTCGGGAGAGAAATCATAACGGGTGCTATCAAGCCATTGGGTATTTTTATCATAGAATCATAGAAGGACCCACAAGGGCAATCTAGTCCATACCCTCCAACATTTCTCCAGTGAAAATAGGGACGTCCCATTCCATGCAGTGGTACCTCGGGTTAAGAACTTAATTTGTTCTGGAGGTCCGTTCTTAACCTGAAACTGTTCTTAACCTGAGGTACCACTTTAGCTAATGGGGCCTCCCGCTGCTGCCATGCCACCGGAGCACGATTTCTGTTCTCATCCTGAAGCAAAGTTCTTAACCCGAGGTACTATTTCTGGGATGGGACGCAGGTGGCGCTGTGGGTTAAAGCCTCAGCGCCTAGGACTTGCCGATCGAAAGGTCGGCGGTTCGAATCCCTGCGGCGGGGTGCGCTCCCGCTGCTCGGTCCCAGCGCCTGCCAACCTAGCAGTTCGAAAGCACCTCCAGGTGCAAGTAGATAAATAGGGACCGCTTACCAGCGGGAAGGTAAACGCCGTTTCCGTGTGCGGCTCTGGCTCGCCAGAGCAGCGATGTCACGCTGGCCACGTGACCCGGAAGTGTCTCCGGACAGCGCTGGCCCCTGGCCTCTTGAGTGAGATGGGCGCACAACCCCAGAGTCTGGCAAGACTGGCCCGTACGGGCAGGGGTACCTTTACCTTTACCTTTACCTTACTATTTCTGGGTTAGCAGAGTCTGTAACCTGAAGCGTCTGTAACCTGAAGCGTCTGTAACCTGAAGCGTCTGTAACCCGAGGTACCACTGTAACGATAATTTTTCTATTTATACTCCATACATCTTACTGGGTTGCCCAGCCACTCTGGGCAGCTTCCAAGATGTAAAAAATCAGAATAAACATAAAAAACCTTCCCTATACAGGATTGCCTAAAGACAGCTCGGAGGTCAGATAAATCCATGGCCTCCAGCATTTCTGCAATGAAAATAGTGACATCCTAAGGAAAAGTGGGAGGGATGCGGGTGGCTCTGTGGGTTAAACCACAGAGCCTAGGACTTGCCGATCAGAAGTTCGGTGGTTTGAATCCCCACGATGAGGTGAGCTTCCGTTGCTCGGTCCCTGCTCCTGCCAACCTAGCAGTTCGAAAGCACATCAAAATGCAAGTAGATAAATAGGCACCACTCCGGCAGGAAGGTAAACAGTGTTTCCGTGCGCTGCTCTGGTTCACCAGAAGCGGCTTAGTCATGCTGGCCACATGACCCGGAAGCTGTACGCTGGCTCCCTCGGCCAATAAAGCGAGATGAGCGCCGCAACCCTAGAGTCGGCCAGGACTGGACCTAATGGTCAGGGGTCCTAATGGTCAGGGGTCCCTTTACCTTTACCTAAGGAAAAGTGGGACAGTCTAGGATCAAATCAGAAACTAGGATGGCTTCTGCAGGAATCTTTTGCCCAATGTGGGCAATTCTGGGATTTAAATTCTCATGCTCTACTGCCTGAGCTATCACACAAACCACATGTTCCATTAATTTCTCTAGAAGAGCTAGCCACTTGCTTAAAGCTGCGTGCTCACCATACATTTAAAGCAGATGAATTCCTCCACCGATTCCTGGAAACTGTACTTTGTTAAGGGTGGGAAAGAGCTGTAACTCTGTGAGGAGTAAAGGGGGTTGGACTAGATGACCATTGGGTCCCTTCCATCTCTGAAGACAGCTATGATTTGTCCCCATAACTTTCTCCTTTCCAGGCAAAACAGCCCCAAGGCTTTCAACCATTCATCATAGGACTTGGTTGGTTCAGATCCACCCTTCACAACAGCAATAACAAAAAAAAGCACATACCTTCATGTGTACCTATATTAGCAGAAAGAGAACCGTTTAGATCCTTGAAGAGCTAGATTTCCAGTATTCAAACACAATTAGCTCCTTAAAGGACACAGCTTAGATGGATTACTATGGACCAAGCAGATCCAGGCTTCTATAGAGACCCTGCATAAAGCATCAGAGAGCTAACCTGTGGACAGGCGCTCTCTCCTCGTAATGTACCTTCTGCCTGTTTCATCACACCAACCTATTGAACGAAAGGTAGGAAGGTTTCTGCCAGAGATCTGACATCAGCGACTCTGGGGGGCTGAAAGGTCTTAGACACAATTCCATCTAAATACTGCACGAAACAGAGCTGAGTTCCCTTGCCGATGACATGAGTCCTTGGGGTAGAAACTGGTGCTTATTACTTATAGTTTCTAGTTCTATTGTGACCAGGGTGAAATCCCTTGAGACTGGCGTTTGCATCACTAAAGCCACGCAAGGTTTACAATGTAGGTTCCAGTAGGACATTGTGGTTGATTGCTGGCTTTCGGGAATTTGATCCCCAGTCTTCAATTAATGAGGTGTTGACCGTAGTGGCAAGCATCTCGAAAGGATTTAGCACTTTAAGGCACCTTGCCATAGCATAGCACATGGGTGTTCATTGAGATGCTTCTGCATTCACCTGTTAAGAAATATGAAGGGACTTCTCTAAGTGACATGGAATCTGTCCATTTGCTAAATCAGTCTGGGATTCCCTTAATTTTCAGTATTCCCAACGCCATTTTTCTTTCTTTCGGGTCTCTTCACACGATATTCTAGAGTAGGACTGTACTGAATTGACAAGGGCCGTTTCTCAACTATTCCACCAAACTCAAACTGTGAGAGCCAGTGTGGTGTAGTGGTTAAGAGTGATGGACTCGTAATCTGGTAAACCGGGTTCACTTCCCTGCTCCTCCACATGCAGCTGCTGTGGGCTAGTCACACTTCTTTGAAGTCTCTCAGCCTCACTCACCTCACAGTGTTTGTTGTGGGGGAGGAAGGGAAAGGAGATTATTAGCCTCTTTGAGACTCCTTAGGGTCTCACTGAGTGTTTGTTGAGGGGGAGGAAGGGAAAGGAGATTATTAGCCTCTTTGAGACTCCTTAGGGTAGTGATAAAGTGGGATATCAAATCCAAACTCTTCTTCTTCCTCTTCTTCAAAATCCAACTGTGGAGGCAGCATATAGCCAGCATGGCTGGCAACCATCAAAAACTTCCTCCATGAATTGGTTCAACACTTGTCTAAAGCCATCCACGGTGGTGATCATCACTGTTGGAGCAAGTTCCACAGTTTAGCTACGCACTGGGTGAAGACGTACTTTCTTAATCCGCCCTGATTCTTCCAACATTTGGCTTCATTGGAAGCCCAAAAGTTCTGAGCATCCAGAACGAGGAATATTTTTTCTCTCTATCCATCTACCCACCATTGATTTATATAAAGGTGATTTTATTAAGGTTTCTCAGCTCTGTATCAAAGATCAACATTTTCACTTTGCAATGTTATTATAATTTATTTCTCCTCTGTAAAGCTCAACCAAGAATTTAACTCCCAATTAAAGGAAACTTATTTGCTATGGGCCTAAAGAACGAACCTTCAACACTAGATTTTCTGTGCGCTGATAGGAAGGGGAATTGCGCCCAACATGGCCGTTGTTACAGAGGGAACTAAAGTTAAAAGCTTAAATGTGAGACCATTTCTGCTACATACAAATCAGGCTTAGATTTGTTCTCTGAACAAAGCAATACTGGCACACTGCGATGCAAGCAGAAGTCATTCGGCACATGCGAGGAGTTGAATACCGCCCTCTGAAATAAACATTGGTTTCTGAAATAAATGTTCATTTCTGAAATGAATGGTTGATTTCAGTGAGCCTACTCTGTGTATGACTAAGTGTGGAACCAACCTTTGAGTGGTTATACATAACCTAAGAGACATGGCGCAATGTACACATAAGCAAACCCAAAGTTTCTCCTAGTTAATTGAAGGAGACCTCTGCAGGTGATCAGAATGTAGTTGGGAGTGTGACAGACAGGCCTTGGGGCTGCCTCTTGGTGACCCAGCAACCAATGAAAGCTGGCAAGACAATCAACCAGTCAGGAGAGAAAGACTAGAATTTAAGTTACATGCTGACAGCATAACAATCATATAAGGATGATACAGGCGCACAAGGTTTCACTTTGTGAGTAAGGTTAGCTAAATGCTTGAAGGCGCTGAGTGGGTGTTTCTGGCTAGAGCTCTGATAGCTATTCTAGGTGGGGAAAGCCTACATAAGACTTGGTTTGTAAGAGAGTGCTCTTCAAAAGTTTATCTGTAAAGAGTTTTGTTTTGAACTAAACTTTGTGCCTTACCTGTGAAACCATCAAGCATTAAACCATGGGTAGGCATGGGTAAGACACATTCTACTCATGTAAAGAAGAAGAAGAGTTTGGATTTGATATCCCGCTTTATCACTACCCGAAGGAGTTTCAAAGCGGCTAACCTTCTCCTTTCCCTTCCTCCCCCACAACAAACACTCTGTGAGGTGAGTGAGGCTGAGAGACTTCAGAGAAGTGAGACTGGCCCAAGGTCACCCAGCAGCTGCATGTGGAGGAGCGGAGATGCAAACCCGGTTCACCAGATTACGAGACTACCGCTCTTAACCACTAAACCACACACACTGATTCCCGGACAGTCTGCAGGCTGGACTGAGAAGGCGATTGGGCCACATCCAGCCCCCGCACTTTAGGTTGCCTACCCCTAGTTTAAACAATCGTTAACCTTTCTGCCTCTGCTTATCTCACACAGAGAAGCTTCCAGTAGCTTCCAGAACCCTCTTGAATGAATTAGAATAGGAAAGCTATCTACACATTAGATCAATCCTTTCTGCACTAAGAAATGCAAACTGACATGATGATGGTACAAAACACTGAAACTATTTTGTCCTGGAATGGTGTCTGATATGCCTTGGGTCTCAGGTACTTGAGCCTAGCTGCCCCATAGAAGAGTCCCACCACCACCAAGTGGGAGAGGCAATGCCCAGTACTTTCTGACTCTTTCCTAAGCAGCGGGCACCAAGACTTGCAGAGAGGTCTCCAACCAAACCGCCGCTATCAGAGCAAGGCAGATATTCCTCCTAGTAAGGACCGGATGTTGCAAAAGCTTGCATATGGCCCCATACCTGCCATAGGACATTGCTGCAAGGATGAGGCATTCTGCCGTACCTGTCATCAGAGTGAAAAATATCTGAGCTGAACATCTAGCCAGAAAAATGACATTCATCTTGCTTACAAAATCCACAACCATTTTAGGGCCAGTGGCAAGTGTTTGACAGATGTCCATGAAGGCCAACGGGCTAAGGAAAAAATACATTGGGGGGTGAAGAGCAGAATCCGCCTGGATCAGATAGAGAAAGACGCTGTTTTCAGAGAGGACCGTGATGAACATAAAGACCAGCAGAGCAAAGAAGAGAGTGGGCAACCAAGTTTGGCTTTAAAAAACTCTCAAGAGTAAATTCAGTCCATAATGTTGCATTGTACTTTCCATTCCTTTTACTGCTGCCTCACAAGAGTGCAATTATAGGCCACATTCAGGTTTCATAGAAGCCAGGTCTGGGGCTGAAAGTATAGCCTATATCCAGACCAACACGGTAAATGTAATAAACCAGGGTTGCTATATTTCAGAAGGTGAAAATCCGGACACTGAAGTTGTTGTCTTTTGGCCAAAGTTGCTGAGGTTTTCTTAGCTTTGTCCAAATTGATTGAGCATTTTTGCAATATATATATATATATATATATATATATATATATATATATATATGCTTTCGTATATATATGAATGACATTTTTGAGCTATTTTTTTAAGGATATTCGCCAAAATCTTCCAGCATGTAATGTCAATGGTGGTGGGTTCAAAGCAAACCAGATCCACAGTCTAAGTACAATGGAAGCATTTAACTGGAGCTGAATCAAAACTAGTACTATTATTTGTTTCTTGTAGGGTTGCCATATGTTCAGATTTTTCCGGACGTTTCAGTGATTTCCGGCTCTGTATTCTGGCTATATCACCACCATTGACATTACCGTTGTAAAAAAAATAATTTATTTGAATTTAGATGAAAAAAGATAATTTAGATAAACAAACTTCCATGTTCAAACTGTCTTTCTGCTTTTGAACAAGTTTTAATTTGCTAAGTGCTACTCAGTCTCTCATTAAAACTTCTTTAATTACATTACTCAGGGCGAAAATAGTCTTAGTCTTCAACAAGACCCATTGGTACATGTTAATTGGGTTCATTAAAGAGCTGTTGTTTTAACAAACTAAAACTGTTTTGTAAAAAATAACCTCAAGGGGAAAGGTTTCAGTTGCTTCTGGGAGGTAGTTAGTTGTTGCAAAGAAGCACTTCTTTGCAACAACTAACTACCTCTGAGATATATGGAACTCTTCAAAAGTTTCTATTTGAAATAGACCGTGATGGATTCTCAAGAGATTTAAATTTATTTGTTTTGATTAGATTCTGTATTGATTTTTTCCCCACAGGAAAATTATCCCAGATCATAAGATGTATCATTCAGACACTAAATCAGGTGCACATTCCTATTTGTCCCAGTGAGTGCCCTTTAACATATACATGAATATCTCCACTTATCAGTTTCTAATTACTGATCAAACAGGAATCTTCTAATAGCCAGCTTCTCTGCCTCTCTCTTTGGGTTCACATGGCTAATCTCTGCATGTGCACAGCTAAATGGCAGAACCTACAAAGGCTGCTTGACTTGAAACCCATAACTTGGAAATGGACTAAATTACTTATCCGCTATTGGCTATAATATGCCATTTATTGGAAAGTTCATGTCTCATCTGGATGCTCCATCTGCTACAAACTGTTAGTTACTGATGACAACAGGATTAGGTCACTTCTATTCCAACTGTTATGAATAGTAGAGGCGACTTGTTTCCGTGAGAGAGGATTTTCATAAAAATAGACATTGATGAAGACCTTGCTCTGTCTCATTACTACGTGCATTCATCTCTCTTAGATGGACTTGATGTTCAAATGACTACAAAAGGAGACGGAAGCAGGAAAGGTGAACTAAAGGAGAGGGGGCAGAGCCAGCCCACCCATGTGGCGCACTTCGGGTGGCAGAATCCTGTGGGGTGGTGACCCTGTGGGTGCCCTCCCCACCCTGTTGTCACCACTGGAGAAGGGGAAAGAAGAAGAAGCTTCCAGCGAGATCTCATGGAGCTCTCATGAAATTGTTGCTGGGAAGCCACTTCACCTAAGGGAAGGAGAAGCAGGAATAAAACTATAGGATACCTGAAAAATTGTCTAACCCCTTATACACCCAATTGATCATGGTACTCAAGAGGTCAAGGCCTCTTGAAGGTGCCACCTGATCAGGAGTTCCATTCTGTACAATATAAGAATTGAGGCTTTAGTGTTGTGGCACCTGCCCGCTGGGATTCCCCCTCCCCCAGTAAATATTAGGCAGGCACCATCTCTGTTGTCTTTTTGGCGCCTACTGAATACCGTCCTCTTTCTTTTTTTTTATAATATTTTTTATTAGTTTTATGAAATACAGAAAAAAGAATAAAGAGCATATTATAAAAGTAGAGAAAGAAAGTTACAAATTTTCTTGTTCTTTTTTCCAAATCTACTGGACTTCCCCGCGTCCTCCCAACCCTGCATTCTCTGTGATACATTACATCAGCAATTTGTTAACTTGTTTCAATACTTGTTGTATCTTTCATTTTATCATGTTGCCCAATTTCAAATATATTATAACCCAAATCATGTACGTTTTCATTTTAACACAATAAAGTTGTTTCATTATTCTATCTCTAACTTCTTGTACCTTAATTTCCATTTCTTTAGTTTAACATTACTGAAGCTAGAATTTCCTAAAAGGTGCGTTTTTTAACATTCATACAACTTATAATGTTTTTCCAAATAGTCTTTAAATTTTTTCCAGTCCTCCTCAATTGTTTCTTCTCCCAAGTCTCGGATTCTGCCAGTCATTTCGGCCAATTCCATGTAGTCCATCAACTGTGTTTGCCATTCCTCCAGTGTGGGTAAATCTTGTGACTTCCAATATTTTGCAATCAAAATCCTTGCTGCTGTGGTGGCGTACATAAAAAAAGTTCTATCCTTCTTAAACACCCTCTGGTCCACCATGCCCAAGAGGAAGGCCTCTGGTTTCTTAGGTAAGGTAAATCTAAGTACCTTTTTTAGTTCATTATGAATCATTTCCCAAAAGGCCTTCACCCTCGGGCAGGTCCACCAGAGGTGAAAGAATGTCCCTTCCGCCTCCTTACATTTCCAACATTTATTATCAGACAGGTGATATATCTTAGCAAGCTTGACTGGGGTCATGTACCACCGGTATATCATTTTCATAATGTTTTCCTTCAAGGCACTACATGCCGTGAATTTCATTCCGGTGTTCCATAACCTTTCCCAGTCTTCAAACACAATGTTATGCCCCAAGTCCTGCGCCCACTTTATCATTGCGGATTTGACTGTCTCATCCTGAGTATTCCATTTAAGCAGCAGGTTATACATTCTCGAAAGTAGTTTACTTCTTGGTTCTAACAATTCTGTCTCTAGTTTCGATTTTTCCACCTGGAATCCAACCTACTTATCTACTTTAAAGACCTCTTGAATTTGTGCATAATGCAACCAATCTCGCACCTTGTTTTTTAGTTTTTCCAAGCTCTGCAACCTCCAATTGTCTCCAATCTTTTCAATAATTTCCCCATATTTAGGCCAATTGGCTTCCATATTAGGTCTCTTACGTGCCTTGGCCTCCACCGGTGAGAGCCACCTCGGAGTCTTACTCTCCAATAAGTCTTTATATTTTGTCCAGACCATTAAAATTGCTCTCCTGACAATGTGGTTTTTAAACAGTTTGTGCACTTTAACCTTGTCATACCACAAATATGCATGCCACCCAAAAGCATTGTCGAACCCTTCCAGATCTAGGACATCAGTGTTTTCCAGTAAGATCCAATCTTTCAACCAGCAGAAGGCTGCGGATTCATAATATAACCTCAAGTCTGGCAGGGCAAATCCCCCTCTTTCTTTCGCATCAGTTAATATCTTAAACTTTATTCGGGGCTTTTTGCCCTGCCAAACAAACTTAGAGATATCCTTCTGCCACCTTCCAAAACATTCCACCTTGTCCACGATCTGTAGGGTCTGAAACACAAATAACATTTTTGGCAATACGTTCATCTTTATAACTGCTATTCGGCCCAACAAGGAAAGTTTCAATCTTGACCACGTTTCCAAATCTCTTTTGATTTCTGACCAACATTTCTCGTAGTTGTCTTTAAACAGATTCAAATTTTTGGAGGTCAGATACACCCCTAGGTATTTTACTTTTTTAACCACATTTAATTCTGTTTCTTTCACGAACTCATCTGTTTCTGTAGTTGTCAAATTTTTTGCTAGAACCTTAGTTTTTTGCTTGTTCAACTTAAATCCCGCCACCCGACCAAAATCCGAAATTAATTCTAACACTCTTTTAGTACTAAAGACAGGCTCCTGCAATGTTAATGCCAGGTCATCTGCAAATGCTTTCAATTTATATTGTTTCACTCCGACCTCAATTCCCTGTACCAACCGGTCCTTTCTAATCATGTTCAATAGCACCTCCAGAACTGAAATAAACAATAGGGGGGATAGGGGGCACCCCTGCCGTGTCCCTTTTTCAATTTTAAACTCCTCTGTCACCACATTGTTTACTATCAATTTCGCTTTTTGTTCTGAATATATTGCTTCTATTCCATTTTCAAACCCCCGCCCCACTCCCATCCCTTCCAAATTTTTCTTCATAAACATCCAGGAAATGTTGTCAAAGGCTTTCTCCGCATCAATAAAGATTAGCACCGCTCTAGTGTTGAGCTTTGTTTGTAAAAGTTCCAAAATATCAATAATGTTTCTTGTGTTGCCAAACAAATGCCTACCAGGGAGAAAGCCAGCCTGGTCCTTATGGATCACTTCATTAAGCACTTTTTTAAACCTACTTGCCAAAATGTCTGCAAAAATTTTGTAATCCACATTTAGGAGTGAGATGGGGCGGTAGTTCTTAAGCTGGGTCTTTTCAGTTTCTAGTTTGGGTATCAATGTGATGAAGGCTTCTTTCCACGTTTCCGGTGCCTTCCTCCCCTCCATAATCTGGTTACAAACCTCCAACAAAGGTTGTATCAAATAGTCCTTCAGAACCTTATAATATTTGGAGGTAAGTCCATCAGGGCCTGGAGATTTGCCTAATTGGAGGTTCTGAATGGCACTTTCAATTTCTTGCTGTGTGATATTACTATTCAGGATTGTTCTCATTTCCTGAGGTATTTTCTGTAATCCATTGGTTTTAAGAAATTGGTCCACCTCCGAATCTTTCTGTGGCCCTTGTGAATAAAGTTCTTTGAAATATCTCTGGAAGCACTTTCTAATTTCCTCGGGTTTCTGTACCATTCTCCCTTCAATCTCTAGATTTGTAACTGTATTAAGTTTTTGTCTCTTTTTCAACTGCCATGCTAGCAGTTTCCCACACTTATTTGCTGATTCAAAAGATCTTTGTTTCATTTGTTTAATTCTCCATTCCACCTCTTGATTTATCAGTTTCAAATATTGTGCCTGGAAAAATTTCACTTCTCTCAGCACTTCCTTCGACTTGGGCCTAGATCTTAGTTTTTTTCCTCCATCTCTTATTTTTTCCAATATCTTCTCCTTCTTTTCACTCCAGAGCTTTTTCTTGATCGTGTTTTGTTGTATTAGAAACCCTCTCATAACTGCTTTACTTGCGTCCCAGATTATTCTTTTTTCCACAGTAGTATTTAAATTTATCTCAAAATAATCCTTTAAAGTTTTTTGGGCCTTCTTAACAATCTTCTCGTCCCTTAATAAGGTGTCATTCATTTTCCATCTGAAGGATCCGGTTGTATTTAGTCTCAATTCCATTTTCAAAGCATTATGGTCGGAGCAGGTTTTTGGGCAGATTTCCACCTTTCTAGTCTTGGGTGCCAGTCCTCTAGTTATCCATATTTGGTCGATTCGTGTCCATGTCAGATGAGCTTCAGAAAAGAAAGTCCCTTCTTTTCCTAGGGGGTTCTTAACCCTCCATATGTCAATTAAGTCCACATTGTCAGTCATTTCAAAAAAAGTTTTAGGTAGTCTGCCATCTTTCGTTATGTTAGCACTTTGCGACTTATCCATATTTACAGACACAACCCCATTCATGTCACCCATCATGATGATGTTGTTGTAATCTAGGTAATCCAGCATAGTCTCATGCAGCTTCCTGAAAAATTCCGATTTTCCTTCATTTGGGGCGTATATTCCTAATATAAGAAATTTTTCTCCTTGTGTCTGAATTTCAATCGCCAAAATTCTGCCGTGTTCATCTTTGAATAAGAATTTCGGTGACAGGCTCTCCTTTGCGTATATCACCACTCCTCTTTTCTTCACTTTGTCCGAAGAGATAAATTCTTGGCCTAGTCTTTTATTAATTAGCACTTTTCTGTGAAGCCTTGTCACATGCGTTTCTTGCAGGCAAATAATGTCCAATTGTTCTTTTTTCAAAATATGAAATACTTTTCTTCTTTTTTCCGGAGAGTTTCCGCCATTTATATTCCAACTAAGAAGCTGCAGCGACATCCTGGTCTAATTGGTGGGTCTACAGTGGGGTGTCTAGGTTTCCCTCCGATCCCGGAGGTGGTAATGCTGGTCCAGATCCAGACGGTGTAGGCTTTGGAGATGGTCCCGGTGGTGGTGGAGGCCAAGAAGCTGCAGCTCCTTTCTGGAGGTCCTCCTCGTGGTCGTGTAGGAACTTCTGTTGGTCCTCCGGTGTTTTAATTCTTACTTTCCTTCCTTTGTAGGTAAATGATAGTCCTTGCGGAAACTCCCACCTATAAGGGATTGTGTTGTATCTCAACAGTTTGGTCAAATCTGTATAAGTGGTCCTAAGATCCAAAAGGTGTTTAGGTATATCTCTGTAAATTTCAGCCTTTTTACCTTCTATCTCCAAAGATTTTTTGAAATGTAGGCCTAGTATCTTGTCTCTTTCCTCTCTCGATCTCAGAATAACCAAACAGTCTCTGGACTTGTCCTTCTTTATCAGTTTTCCCAGTCTAAAGGCAGTCACAATTTTAAAGTCCTTATCTTCCTCAATCCCCCAGAATTTGGAGAACAAAAGTGTTAAAAATCCCTGTAGATTTCCTTCCTCCAGTTCTGGGATAGCCCTTAATCTGAGATTATTTTCCTTACTTTTCAATTCAACCAATGACAGGTAGGCTTGTTGTTCCCCTACCTGTCTATTCAGAGGCCTTACTTCCCCCCTAATCTCATCAACCTTTTTGTTCGCCTGTTCTGCTTTTTGACTAGCTTCCACAGCAAGTTTATAATTTTCAGTCGTTGCCCCTTGCAATTTTTCAATTGCCTGAGTATGATGAGAAACTTGCTCGGATAATTTACTAATAGAGGATGTAGCTTGGTCAATTTTTGATGATTGATTGTCCACTTTTTGATTTAAAATTGCCAGTTGTTCCAAAATTTGTTTCAGGACTATTTCAGATCCTCCAGTTGCCATATCTTCTGCAGCAGGCTCTGCAACAGGCTCTTCAATTTCCACCTCCTGTGCTGTCAGCACAGTTGGGACGGATGATCTTCGTTGATGAGATAGAGTTGTTTGAACAAGTTGCCCTGGTTTCTTTTCTTTTTCTTTAGCTTTAGCTGCTCTTGTTCTCCCTGTGCCACTCATTCCACACCTGCCTCTGTTCAAGGTCAAATTTTCTTTTGTTTCATAAGTTAGACAAGTCCAGAGTGTAAACAATTTAACCACAGAGAGTCACAATAAAATACAGTTCCCAGGCCTCTATGTCTCCACAATCCTCTAGGTGGGGGTATTTCAAAGTTTCAAGGAAGGAGAGAGCTCTTGTCCGCCATTGAAGTTCTTATATTCCCTATGTTAAGTCTTTAGTAGTTCCAGAGCACAAAAGGAAGTTTCCCCAGGCTTTCTTTTTCTTGGAGAAAGGCCACAAGGTGTCAAGAGAGGTCCCAGCAACAGTGTTTAAACGTTAGTGTCTCAGTCTATGTATCAGTTTAAGCTCCAATAACAGTATCAGCAGTTTGACAGTTCTCTTTTGCACACTGACAGCCCGATAGCTGGGTTGTCCCTTTTAACTCCACATAGCTCAAAATTAGGAAGAAGGTCCCAAAAGTAAGATCCACAAATTTTGCAAAGATTTCCTGCTTGTCTTTTCACTACAAAGTCTGTCAAATACACCCTCGTTTTACTTTTACAGTCTCTTTTAAGTGCTTCAGCGCTCTTCTGAGCAGTTGCTTTAATCTGGTTAGCAGGATCGGGAGACGGACTTCCTGTTACTCGCCTCCCGTTTTCAGCCGAATTTCAACCAAATTCCCAAGTTTTTCCGATGTTTAACTCCCCTTACTCACGGGTATGTAGCAGCCAATTTTGATGTTTTCAAGAAGAAAGGTCGACGCTCATCAGCAGCAGCAGCGCGGCTTTGCGTCCACGAAAAGAGCGATGAACTCACAGCGCCGTTCCCCCTTTCGCGTTCCGGAGCCCCTTACGGAGCTCCTTCTTCGTTTCCGGGGGGGCTTTGGGCGCCCGCCGAGTCCCACGGCCGCAGGCTCACTCTGCCTGCGGTTTTTCTTAATGGGTCTCCGCTTTGCCGTAGCGGACGACCCTTTTTCGCGGAGCCCCTCTTCACTGAGTAAAGAGGACCGCCATTGCTGTTTTGCGCCGCCTCCGGAAGTCCTGAATACCGTCCTCTTTCAACAAGCCTTTTAAGTCAGGATATTTGGTCCCCATTTGCATCTGTATGGGAATTGTTTTCAATATATATATTTTTAAAAATGTGTTTTTACTGTTTTATTGCTTGCTGCTGGAAGCAGGAAAAGAGATGTTTGAGACTCAAAGATTTTCCAGATAACACGAAGGAAACCAGTCAATGCAACTTATGTGCTCCAGAAATAACAAGCTATTGAGTCCTCAGTGAATTTCTTCAAGAACTGGATTCTTCTGGGACTGACAGTCATCCTGGAAGAATATAAGACCATTGTTTGTTTCCTCCTAATTTCTCATCCGTCACTGAATGAGCAGCAGAACAGTTACTCTCCAGAATGATCTGCTTTCCTTCTTTGATTGAATTTGCTTCTCCTTGGCTTGTTGACTTATCCATCATACTTTATCAGAGACCAGCTCTGATCCTTGTAGCACATGGACACCTAATTGCCAAAATATATATTCTGTGTAGATCTAGGAGGAACAATGGCAAATGCAGTTGGTTCAAGTGCAAATTCTACTGTCAGAATGAAGCTTGACAGCTGCTTCAGAGATAGAACTAGTTGAACAGGTTTTCAGGTTAATAATGTATGGGCACAATTTTGGGAGAGAGTGGTTCATGCATGAAGAAGAATCTATTTCCAGTTGTGGCCATAAAGGATGAAGGGTAAGCAAATGCTTCAATAGTCAAAACTGTCATTCTATCTGCATAGACATAATGGACACCAAGAAATGGAACCTTCCAGATTTTCATCCAAAAAATTCCAAAATATTTAAAAGGGTCATTGGTGTTCTTGCTGTTCTAAATGAGTGTGTGAGTATAGGAAAGATCCGTTAGCTGAGAATCTGAGACCTAAGACAATGAGGAAGTTAGCTTTTCCTTGCTTTGGTGGCTATGTATACAGTTGGCTCTTGAAAAACAAGTTTTCCTGCTTTATGTGTGCTTCTGCTGCCAGAGGGAATGAAATGACCTTTGGCTGAGCGGTAAAATCTTTGACTGGCTGCAACAGGACAGTGGTGGGAATCATCAGGATGGGAGAGACCTGAAGACCCCG
Source organism: Podarcis gaigeae (assembly GCF_964106915.1). Lineage (NCBI taxonomy): Eukaryota > Metazoa > Chordata > Lepidosauria > Squamata > Lacertidae > Podarcis > Podarcis gaigeae. The sequence continues at coordinate 108,823,701 of NC_139679.1, forward strand.
TAAAGCAGCCTTCCCCATGCTGAGACTCTCCAAATGTGATGGACTTCTAATCTCAGCCAATGATCAGGGCTGTCGAGAGTTGTAGTCCAGTCCCTCTGAAGGACACCAGACTACTAAAGGCTTGTTAAAGAGAAGCCCATATGGATGAAGGAGAAGTCTGATGGAGCAAAGAAACAGAATCATCACCCTGGTAAAGGAAATTCTCACTGTCCCTAAATATTGTGACCATCTGGTTCCTGAAAACAAAACCCATTTTCTGAGGGGCTTCTTACCCCAGCAGACCATTTTCAGTTTTCAGACTAGGGTCAAACTAGGGGTGGCAGTGGCTTAATAATGTGTCTGCCTATTCATGCATGAAGTTGGGGGGCAGGCGGGGGTTGCAGCTGCAGCAGAGTGCACACAGTCATAGAGTCATAAGGGACCTGGGAGATCATGAAGTCTGCAATCCGCAGTACAAATGCAACGTCCTTATCCAGAGTCTATTGAAATGACCGTAGTGAATGAGGTTGTCTCTTCTATTGTCAATCAGTTTTTACTGCAAGAAAGTCCCTCCTGACCTGTAGCCAAAATATGCTTCCCTGAAATTTTACCTCTTGACTCTAGAGCTTCTGTTTGGAGCAATAGACTATGTATATTGGACTAGCTGGACAAATAATATGATCACCTTTTCTATATCTGGTTTTGACCTTAAAGAGGGGCACAGGAGTGAGGGAAGGAGAACCTGACCATGGTAAAGGGTGGCAGTGCTTTCCAGACCTCCTGCCACTGGCATCACCACAGCTTTTACTGGGAGAGACAAGACAGCGACGTGGTCAGTGTAGTGCAAACTCACTGGCAGAGCCAACCCAGCCCTTCTTGCTAGTGCATTTGCACCACCTCTCCTTGACCCTTCCCCTCTGTCTGCCAGTAAGCTGTGGAGACCAGGCGGCAATGGGAGGCCAGGTAGGTGCTGCCCCTCCCTGTCCTCAACGTTACCTGCCCCCATGCCGCCCCCCATGCCCAGTGCATTTCTGCTATAGATGCTATTGGGAAGGGAGTTTGGGTGATGAACTATGAGACTTTTATACGAGGGGAGTGGGGAAGGTCCAGTTCCCGTCACCTTCACATAGGGATGTGGGGAAGGGATTTTGTCAGGCATGCATTTTAATGTGAAATTGCCAGTTTTTAAACTTCCCTGTCATTTGTCTTAGGCTAAGGATGGCAAAGGAACTTACAGGGGCAAATCAAAGTTCTGTGACTGAATTCATTCTTCTCGGGTTCTCAAGCCAGCCCCAAATGCAGAAGCTGCTGTTTGCGATCTTCCTGACCATGTACCTGATGACCCTGCTAGGGAACAGCCTTATTATCATCCTGATCAGGACAGACTCCCGTCTCCACACACCCATGTACTTCTTCTTGGCCAACCTCTCCTTCTTGGACATCGGCTATAGTACCACTATAGGACCCCAGATGCTGATACACCTCCTCTCCCAGAGGAAAACCATCTCCTTTGCTGGCTGCGCTACCCAGATGTACGTCTTCCTGTCCCTGGGGATAACTGAGTGTGTCCTCTACGCTGTGATGGCTTACGATAGGTATGCCGCCATCTGCCACCCGCTGCGCTACACCCTCATCATGAGCAGGCCTCTCTGCCTCAAGATGGCTGCCGGGTCGTGGGCCTGTGGCTTCTTCTTTGCCATGATGCATACTGGCTTCACCATGCAGCTGCCTTATTGTGGCCCTAATGAGATCAACCACTTTTTCTGTGAGGTGCCAGCCATCTTGGAATTGGCCTGTGCAGACACCCGGGTCAATGAGCTGGTGGACTTTGTGGTGGGGGTGATTGTCCTCATGATCCCACTTTCTTTCATAATGGTATCATATGCTTTTGTCTTAGCAGCCATCTTGAGCATCCGTTCAGCTGAAGGAAAGTTCAAAGCCTTTTCCACCTGCACCTCGCACATCACTGTGGTGACGCTTTTCTACGGGGCTGCCATGTTCATATACATGCGCCCAGCATCCAGCTATGAGCCAGAGAGGGACAAGAAGTTCTCTCTGTTTTACAATGTGGTGACTGCTCTTTTGAATCCATTTATCTATAGCCTAAGGAACAATGATGTCAAAGGAGCCCTGGTCAAACTGGTTTTCAAACAGTAAGCTGTAGTGCCTAATGTTCACAGGCAGAAGCAAAGTAAAAACGAAAACAAGGAAAAACCATAGTAGCCCATCCTATTGTCACTGCATGACTCATACACTGTTCAAGAGTGGTGGTGAGGCAAGAAGGTTTCTGCATCTTGCTAAGATACATCAGGCATCTGCCAGGGACTGGCTGGATGTCAAAGGGCAGTAGAAACCTCCTAGAGAAGAAAGCTGAAAGCCAGGGAATTGGTGGTGGGACTACGATGAGTGGCCAGAGGGAGAAGAGGGAGCAGACCGGGAGGAGGTGTTGGAAGCTGAAGGGGCAACAAGGTTTAGTGAGCAGGAAGCGTCTGTGGCAGAGAGCAGCCCAGACTCAGAGGCAGAAGCAGAGGCTGGAGAGGAGGGGGGCAAAAGGCAGAGATGAGGCAAACAGATGAAGAAGCCACGGGTCTCCTATGCCTGCTGTGACCTGTTCCCCTCCTCCTTGGTCTCTCAGAACCCACTGAGGTATGAAGAGAGCGAAGCAGAGGCAGATAAGGTGCCAGAGTCTCTAATTACTTGAGAAGTCCTGGGGGAAGAGGAGACTTAGGCAGCTGAGCAAAGATGGGGACCTTCAGTCCTCGCAACTGCCTCACTGGGGCAAGATCTACTGGGAATAATTGCTGTGCTCTCTAGGCCTGAGCTGTTTTGTTTCTTTGAATAAAGAGCGTTAACTTCACTGATGCCCTGTGAGTTATTACTGGTCTGCTTCTGACACCCACCCAGATAGAATCTCTGAGGGTGCTACAGGGGTGGGGAAGCTCAGGTCTCCGTGTCCAGCCCTCAGGAATCTTCCCAGGTCTTGCCCCTCACTGATCCAGCTCCACACCCTTCTTTTGCCTGGCTGGAATATGTCTTTGGCAATCCCTCTTGTATAAAGAGAGGTGTGTGTGTGTGTGTGTGTGTGTGTGTGTGTGTGTGTGTGTGTGTAATGCAGCCTATTGACTTCTCTATGGTTGGATTAGAGGTCATATTCACACAGTACATCTAAAGCACTCTTTTGCCACTTCAAACACTGTGGGGAGAGAAATATTTCTCCCTCTCACTAGAATTCATGCACATCCAATGAAACTGGACATTGGAAGATTCGGGACAGATAAGAAAATGTGCTTCTCCATACGGTGCAGAGTTAAAACTATGGAAGTCACTCCCACCAGAGGCTGTGGTGTTCACCAATTTGGAGGGCTTTGAAAGACAAATACATGGAGGTAAAGCCTATCCAGCAGGCTTGTTCTCTCTTGTTGTTAATAGTGAAAAGGGAAAGACTGGAGATGCCATGGTTAACACTCACATTTCTGATCTGAGGGACAATAAAGCAGCAGAATTCAGGACAGTTAAAGTGGGGTCTCAAAACACCATTGTGCTATTTGAAAGCAGACAAGATAGAAAGAAGAGGGGAGAGTTGGTGACTCTACAGCAAGGTCCAGGATGACCAAGAGAGGGAAGCTGGAAACTGTGTCAGAGCACAGAAGAACGCTTCCATGCTCAGACCACAGAAGATGAATCATGGTGACATTCGACTGGATAATGACAATAAAATAGTATTGTAGTTGCGTCTCTGACTCTATGATGGATGCGCTGTTATCTACAGGAGCTGTGGGCAGCGCCTATGGCTCTTCAGATGTTCAACTCCTTCTACCACCTGCCCCAGACATCAGAGCAAATGGTTGACACTGGTAGGTGATGGCACCCAGCTACATCTAGAAGCATGGGAAACTGCCTTAGATTGAGTCCACCCAACTCAGTAGAGATGACACTGGGAGTGTTAGGATATAGTTCCGTTCCACCTTAAATGGTCAGGCATGATTGTTGTGTGTCACATGCCTGTTTACTTCCTGCTCACTGGGAGTTTTCGTTTTGTATATAGCTTTTGTTCTGGCTGTTTTCCTGAACACGGATGCAAGCAGTCATGTTTTTCCTTTGTTCTGATCTATGCTGAATAAAGCTGTAAATACACTCTCCTGGCTGAATCTTCCATTGTGGAAACTCTGCTGAAAGGGTGTGCACGAGTCTTGAAATGTGCCTGAGGCTCATGTTGCTAATTGACTGATACTGTTCCAACGGGAGACCGGGAGATTGTCCGGAGACGACCTGGAGGCCTGCCTGATGGCTTCGTCTCCCTGGCAGTATCCCAACAACAGGTTATGGGCCCAGATTCAAGGCACTTACAGGAGAGTAAGACTGCGGAAGACTGCGAGAGGTATGTGGAGAAAAGCAAGACTTTTCTGTGCCGCAGCAGAGTTTTTGATGTGCGAGCCAACTAATTAGGCTGGAGGAGAGCAAGTAGGCCTCATTGATTTACGAGCTGCTAAAGATAAGGCTGATTGTAAAAGGGAAACCAGCTCACGGTTGGCTTCGTAGGGTTTAATGTAAGGGACATTCCCAGTTGTCCCTTGAGATGCCAGGGACTGGGGATTTTGTGCATGCCAAACAGACGCTCTGCCGTGGAGCTATGAATGGGAACCTGCTGTCTGCTTCATGGGTGCTACTAGAGAACCCACGTAAGAAACACTGTGGCGTGGCATGGCGGCATCTTCCTGTTTCTCCTCAGGCAGCAAAATGGGACACACTGCCCCTGGCCATGGCTTTCCACCACAGGTTTCAGAGGGCTACATGTTTCCCCATCTCTGACATAAGAGGTGGTCTTTAATTGTTCCATTGGTTCAAATCAATATATGGTTCCTTTTCAAATCAATAACTGCACAGCCTCTTTTAAGCTCCAATTGGTTGCATTTCTGTGCCTTTGCACCTGATATGCAGAATTCAGTTTCGAGTGTGACAGTTTGGAAAATACTGGTATACTGAATGTGGCTATTCTCTGCTCCATTCGATAAAGTTATTATGCCTCTGTTTCGCTCAATGTCTCTGGGTCCCTCCACATCCCATAGGCAATTGCTGCAGCTTCTCCAGCCCAAACTTTAATTAAAGCTGTGGGATTTAGGTGGCGTGTAAACCCAGAAAGGCTTTTCTCTCCCAGGGAGACCATTTTAATTTGCCTGAATGATGCAAAGGAACAGCCATAGTTGCAAAATAAAATAGATTGTTCCAGCACCATATCCCACTGGTAAGGATTCCTTGGGCTATAAGAAGCATTTCACTGAGGAATGCAGATGGACAGTGAAACATTAGAGGAAAGCATAGCAACCTTTTGTGGGGTGTAGATTGCAGGTAAGAAGAAGATGGGGGCAGGGCATTTGGATTTCCAGTGGGGCAGCCAGGGCTGGGGTTGGGGGTTGAAGTTCAAGATGCCATGACTCAGCCCAGTTCTCCCCAGCAAATGACCACTATCAGCCCCCAGAATTGTTGGGTGTGCTGAGGCTATGAACAGATCTGACGACGGCCCCCACCAAGTCCTTTCTGCTCTCTCTTTTTTGAAAGATGTTATAGTCTAGGGGGACTGGGTGTTGGCCAGCTGCTCATTTTCCTTTCCCATTTTCAGTTATCTGTTTTGTTTATGTGCACTTTTCTATACATGTTTGTTAACACTGGTTGGCTGGAAAATTCAGGTAGGTGTGGCTTGCAAAGGAGGGCTCCGTTTTAGTTCTCACCTTGTTTTGGAAAGTGTGGATTTGACAGATTAGTCTTTTAATGCAAAATTAATGTCTCCCCAACACTCTATTCCCAAGGGAATGTGTTTAGTGTCAGGGCAGCAAAAGCAAAGAGCATTTTATTCCTCAGCATGATGGTGCTCTGGTTTACTTGGGTTTAAAATGTCCAAAGGTTCTGTTATTTTAATAAGACTTGGCAGACTGTTGTTTGTTCCTCTTGCTCCAGCTTGCCTATCAGGAAAGCAGAGAGAGATAGAAAGCAGGGGATTCGAGAGGAGAGGAGGGGAATATTTCTAAATTGATTTTTAGATCCCTAATAACTGTGCTTCACAAATAGAACTGTGTGCGTCACAACTGAAGCACCCAAAGACTGTGGGACAATAAAGTCCCAGGTCTGGGATGACCCAGCTGCACCCCTATGGATTTCTGAAAGCCACTAAACGTTTGCATTCAAGTTCTAGGGTTGACATATGCAAAGAAGGAAAAACCCAGAGACAAAAAGTTGTTGAGCTTTTTGCAAAAACCCAGACATTTTGCTGACAATCCCCCTAGATTGTAATTTCAACATTGGTATCCCGGACATTTCCAGGGGGAAACAGACATGTGGCAGCTCTAATTAAAGCATACAAGCCTGAGCTTTTCCCCCAACCATCCTCATTTCAGCATGACATATGTAATCTCACTGACCACTGAATACATAAGATGGAGCTACTGTAGAGAATGTTTTAAAATGAAGTTCTGGCAGCTAAGGTGTTCCTTTGCTCCTATCTGTCTCCTTCCCCTGGACTGCTTCTTTCATCACTTCTCATCTCGCCCTTGCTCTGCTCCAGTTCTCATGCCTCCATCTTTTCAGGTGCCCCTCTGACACGAAGGATGAATGGGACGTCCTGGACTGAGTTCATTCTTCTCGGTCTTCTCAACCACACCGTGATGCACACTGTTTTCTTTGCTGCCATCCAACTTGCCTACCTCATTGCCTTGTCTGGAAACTGCCTCTTCCTATTTGTGATCCAAACTGGTCCTGATCTTCAGACCCCCATGTACTTCTTCCTCAGCCAGTTGTCCGTCATGGACATCTGTCTAATCTCTACTATTGTCCCCAGGATGACTGTGGATTACTCAGGGAAGGAGAACACAATTGAGTTGGCTGGGTGTGCGACACAGATGTTTTTCACACTGACCATGGCAGGAGCAGAATGCCTCCTACTGAGTGTCATGTCATATGACAGGTATGTGGCAATCTGCAAGCCTCTGCAGTATCCCATTCTCATGAGCAAGAGGATCTGCTTGGCCATGTCGGCCGGCGTCTGGGTCGGTGCTTCTCTTCATGCCTTGATACACACCATTTCTGTGTTCCAACAGCCCTTCTGTGAATCAAATAGGATAGATCAGTTCTTCTGCACAGTCCAAGCTCTGCTGAAATTGTCCTGTTCTGATACATCCACTTATGAACATGGGATATACCTTACCGGCATAATATTGCTTCTCGGTCCCCTTTCCATCATCCTGGCTTCTTACATGGCCATTCTCATGACCGTCCTACAAATGCACTCATTGGAAGGGATGCGCAAGGCTTTTGGCACCTGCCTGTCCCACCTCTGTGTGGTTGGCATCTTCTACGGAGCAGCCAGTTTTAAGTATATGAGACCCAGGTCCTACAGAACGGCACAACAGGATAAGGTTATCTCTGTGTTTTGTGACATTATGACCCCAATGCTGAATCCCTTGATATACAGCCTGAGGAACCGAGATGTGCTGGCTGCACTGAGGAAACGGATTGAAAAATGTACTCTGAATATACCATTGAGTAAATTCTGAGGCTGGCCACCGCAGAGGCAATCTATGGGTGTAATCTGTATGGGGCAGGGGGGTTGGTAAGGAGAGACCAAAGTTGCATGTGGACAGAGGCAACCCTTCAGACACCCTATGCTGCCCTTCTGATAAGGATTCCCATCTACCACCCCCTTTAATTAAGAGCAAAACTACTGTATTTTTCACTCTATAGGACGCACCCGACCATAGGACGCACCTTGTTTTACAGGGGAAGAACAGGGGAAAAAATTCTCCCCCTCTCTGCGCAGCGCCCCTTCAGCGAAGCGGCAGGAGAAACGGAGCCCCTTCCTTTTCTCCTCCCACTTCGCTGAAGGGGCTCTGCGCAGAGAGGGAAAACTGTGCAGCGCCTCTCCAGCGAAGCGAAGCCTGGAGAGCAAGAGGAATCGGTGTGCACTGACGGAAGCCAGCCGTCATTAAATTGGTGCTTAGCATAGCATAGAAAAAAGACACAATGAGGCAGCGAGTATTTTCATAATAATGGAGGGCAGCTCCTTCGAACCTCTCCCTTCCCCGGTAACTTTTATTCTTCTTTTGTCCTCCCAGCCGCATGGCCATTTGGCAAAATCTCACGTTACATGCCTGGTCAAGGTTTGACACTCCCCTTACCATATAAGGTAATCATTGCCCAGAGGAAACACAACTCCATTTAAGTCAATATGGTTGTAAAGCTCAGAGTGCTGGTCAGCCGAGGTCAGGGGGCACCCTGCAGTATTTACAAGCCTCTGCCTTGGCTTTATTTTTTTTTTTATAATATTTTTTATTGAGTTTATGAAATACAGAAAAAAAGAATAAAGGATAGATATAAGAAAATAGAATAGAAGAATAACAAATTTCCATATTCTTTTTTCCATCAAATCTAAAGGACTTCCCCGCATCCTCCAAACCCTGCATTCTCTGTAATATAAAGCATCAGCAATTTGTTAACTTATTTCGAAGCTTATCTTCCATTTTATCATGTTACCTAATTTCAAATATACTGTAACTCAATTCTTGTACGTTTTATATTAAACACAATAAAGTTGTTTCATTATTTTACCTCTAAATTCTTGTGTCTTAATTTCCATTTCATTAACTTACATTTGCTGAAGCTAGAATTTCCTAAAAGGTGCATTTTTTTAACATTCATACAGCTTATAGTGTTTTTTCAAATAGTCCTTAAACTTTTTCCAGTCCTCCTCGATTGTTTCTTCTCCCAAGTCTCGGATTCTGCCAGTCATTTCGGCCAGTTCCATGTAGTCCATCAACTGCGATTGCCATTCCTCCAGCGTGGGTAGGTCTTGTGTCTTCCAATGCCTTGCAATCAAGATCCTAGCTGCTGTGGTAGCATACATAAAAAAAATTCTATCTTTCTTAAGTACTCTCTGGTCCACGATGCCCAAAAGAAAGGCCTCCGGTTTCTTAGGTAAGGTAAATCTAAGTACCTTTTTTAGTTCATTATGAATCATCTCCCAAAAGGCCTTCACTTTCGGGCAAGTCCACCAGAGATGAAAGAATGTCCCTTCTGCCTCTCTGCATTTCCAACATTTATTGTCAGACAGGTGGTATATCTTAGCTAGCTTGACTGGGGTCATGTACCACCGGTATACCATTTTCATAACATTTTCCTTCAAGGCAGTACATGCCGTGAATTTCAAACCGGTGTTCCATAACCTTTCCCAGTCTACAAACATGATGTTGTGCCCCACATCCTGCGCCCATTTTATCATGGCAGATTTGACTGTCTCATCCTGTGTGTTCCACTTAAGCAGCAAGTTATACATTCTCGAAAGTAGTTTATTTTTTGGCTCTAACAGTTCTGTCTCTAGTTTCGATTTTTCCACCTGGAATCCAACCTTTTTATCTATTTTAAAGACCTCCTGAATTTGAGCATAGTGCAACCAATCTCGCACCTTGTTTTTCAGTTTTTCCAAGCTCAGCAACCTCCAATTGTCTCCAATTTTTTCAATTATTTCCCAATATTTAGGCCAATGGGCCTCCATGTTAAGTCTCTTACGTGCCTTGGCCTCCACCGGTGAGAGCCACCTCAGAGTCTTACTCTCCAATAAGTCTTTATATTTTGTCCAGACCATCAAAATTGCTCTTCTGACAATATGGTTTTTAAACAATTTGTGCACTTTAACCTTGTCATACCACAAATATGCATGCCACCCAAAAGCATTGTCAAACCCTTCCAGATCTAGGACATCAGTGTTCTCCAATAAGATCCAATCTTTCAACCAGCAGAAGGCTGCAGATTCATAATATAACCTCAAGTCTGGCAGGGCAAATCCCCCTCTTTCTTTCGCATCAGTTAATATTTTAAACTTTATTCGGGGCTTTTTGCCCTGCCAAACAAACTTGGAAATATCCTTCTGCCACTTTCCAAAACATTCCACCTTGTCCACGATCTGTAGGGCCTGAAACAAGAATAACATTTTCGGCAATACATTCATCTTTACGGCAGCTATTCGGCCTAACAAGGAAAGTTTCAATCTTGACCATGTTTCCAAATCTCTTTTGATTTCTGACCAACATTTCTCGTAGTTATCTTTAAACAAATTCAAATTTTTGGAGGTCAGATGCACCCCTAGGTATTTTACTTTTTTAACCACATTTAGTTCTGTTTCTTTAAAGAACTCATCTGTTTCTGTAACTGTCAAATTTTTTGCCAAAAATTTGGTTTTTTGCTTATTTAACTTGAACCCCGCCACCCGACCAAAGTCAGAAATTAATTCTAACACTCTTTTAGTGCTAGAGACTGGTTCCTGTAATGTTAATACCAGGTCATCTGCAAATGCTTTCAATTTATATTGTTTCACTCCGACCTGAATTCCTTGGACCAGCCGGTCCTTTCTAATCATGTTTAGCAACACCTCCAGAACTGAGATGAACAATAGGGGGGATAGGGGGCACCCCTGCCGTGTCCCTTTTTCAATTTTAAACTCCTCTGTCACCACATTGTTTACTATCAATTTAGCTTTTTGTTCTGAATAGATTGCTTCTATACCATTTTCAAACCCCCGCCCCACTCCCATCCCTTCCAAATTTTTCCTCATAAACATCCAAGAAATATTATCAAAGGCCTTCTCTGCCTCAATAAAGATTAAGACCGCTCTAGTGTTAAGATTTGTTTGTAGAAGTTCCAAAATATCAATAATGTTTCTTGTATTGTCAAACAAATGCCTACCAGGGAGAAAGCCAGCCTGGTCCTTATGGATCACTTCATTTAATACTTTTTTAAATCTACTTGCCAGGATATCCGCAAAAATTTTGTAATCCACATTTAGGAGTGAGATGGGGCGGTAGTTCTTAAGCTGAGTCTTTTCAGTTTCTAGTTTAGGTATCAATGTGATGAAAGCTTCTTTCCACGTTTCCGGTGCCTTCCTCCCCTCCATGATCTGGTTACAAACCTCCATCAAAGGTTGTATCAAATAATCCTTTAAAACCTTGTAGTATTTGGAGGTTAGTCCATCAGGGCCTGGAGACTTGCCCAATTGGAGATTCTGAATGGCACTTTCAATTTCTTGCTGTGTGATGTTACAATTCAGGGTTGTTCTCATTTCCTGGGGTATTTTTTGTAATCCATTAGTTTTAAGAAATTGATCCACCTCGGAAGCTTTTTGCGGCCCTTGTGAGTAGAGTTCTTTGAAATATCTCTGGAAACACTTTCTAATTTCCTCAGGTTTCTGAACCATTCTCCCTTCAATCTCTAGATTTGTAACTGTATTAAGTTTTTGTCTCTTTTTCAACTGCCATGCTAGCAGTTTCCCACACTTATTCGCTGATTCAAAGGATCTTTGTTTCATTTGTTTAATTTTCCATTCCACCTCTTGATTTATCAATTTCGAATATTGCGCCTGGAAAAATTTCACTTCTCTTAGCACATCCTTCGACTTAGGCCTAGATCTTAATTTTTTCTCTCCTTCTCTTATTTTCTCCAATATCTTCTCCTTCTTTTCATTCCAGAGCCTTTTCTTAATCGTGTTTTGTTGTATTAGAAACCCTCTCATGACTGCTTTACTTGCGTCCCAGATTATTCTTTTTTCCACAGTGGTATTCAAGTTTATCTCAAAATAGTCCTTTAAGGTTTTTTGGGCCTTCTTGACAATCTCCTGATCTCTTAATATGGTGTCATTCATTTTCCATCTAAAGGATCCGGTTGTATTTAGTCTCAGTTCCACTTTCAAAGCATTATGGTCGGAGCAAGTTTTTGGGCAGATTTCCACTTTTCTAGTCTTAGGTACCAGTCCTCTAGTTGTCCATATTTGGTCGATTCGTGTCCATGTCAGATGAGCTTCAGAAAAGAAAGTTCCTTCTTTCCCTAGAGGGTTCTTAACCCTCCATATGTCAATTAAGTCCATATTGTCAGTCATTTCAAAAAAAGTTTTAGGTAGTCTGCCATCTTTCGATATGTTGACACTTTGTGACTTATCCATGTTTACAGACACAACCCCATTCATATCACCCAACATAATGATGTTATTGTAGTCCAAGTAATCCAGCATAGTCTCATGCAGCTTCCTGAAAAATTCCGATTTTCCCTCATTTGGAGCATATATTCCTAATATCAAAAATTTTTCTCCTTGTGTCTGTATTTCAATCGCCAAAATTCGGCCATGTTCATCTTTGAATAAAAATTTCGGTGACAGGCTCTCCTTTGCATATATCACCACTCCTCTTTTCTTTACTTTATCCGAAGAAATAAATTCTTGGCCTAGTCTTTTATTAATTAGCACTTTTCTGTGGAGCCTTGTCACATGTGTTTCTTGTAGGCAAATAACGTCCAATTGTTCTTTTTTCAAAATGTGGAAAACCTTTCTTCTTTTTTCCGGGGAATTTCCGCCATTTATGTTCCAGCTGAGAAGCTGCAGAGACATCCTGGTTCAATTAGCGGGTCCTACAATGGGGTATCTAGGTTTCCCTCCGATCCCGGAGGTGGTAGTGCTGGTCCAGATCCAGACGGTGTAGCTTTTGAAGGTGGTCCCGGTGGTGGTGGTGGCCAAGAAGCTGCGGCTCCTTTTTGCTGGTCCTCCTCGTGGTCGTATAGGAACTTCTGCTGGTCTTCAGGTGATTTAATTTTTATTTTCCTTCCTTTGTAAGTGAATGATAGTCCTTGTGGAAACTCCCACCTATTAGGAATTCCGTTGTGTCTCAACAATTTGGTCAAGTCTATATAGGTAGTCCTGAGATCCAAGAGATATTTGGGTATATCTCTGTAAATTTCAGCCTTTTTACCTTCTATCTCCAAAGATTTCTTGAAATGTAGGCCTAATATCTTATCCCTCTCTTCTCTTGATCTCAGAATAACTAAACAGTCTCTGGACTTGTCTTTCTTTACAGATCTTCCCAGTCTAAAGGCTGTCACAATTTTAAAGTCCTTATCTTCCTCAATTCCCCAGAATTTGGAGAACAAAAGTGTCAGAAACCCCTCTAGGTTGTCTTTCTCCAGTTCCGGGATGGCCCTTATCCTGAGATTATTTTCTTTACTTTTCAATTCAACCAGTGACAGGTAGGCTTGTTGTTCCCCTACCTGTCTTTTCAGAGGCCTTACTTCCCCTTTAATCTCATCAACCTTTATGTTCGCCTGTTCTGCTTTTTGATTGGCTTCCACAGCTAATTTGTAATTTTCAGCCGTAGCTCCCTGCAGTTTCTCGATTGCCTGGGTGTGCTGCGAAACCTGTTCAGTTAATTTGCCAATAGAGGATGTAGCTTGGTCGATTTTTGATGTTTGATTATCCACTTTTTGATTTAAAACTGCCAGTTGTTCCAAAATTTGTTTCAAGACTGTTTCAGATCCTCCAGTTGCCATATCTTCTGCAGCAGGCTGTACAATTTCCACCTCCTGTGCTGTCAGCACAGTTGGGACAGATGATCTGCGTTGATGAGTTAAAGTTGTTTGCAAAAGTTGCCCAGATTTTTTCTCTTTTTCTTTATCTTTGGCTTTAGCTGCTCTTGTTCTCCCTGAGCCGCTCATTCCACACCTGCCTCTATTCAAGGTCAAATGATCTTTTGTCCCATGAGAAAGACAAGTCCAGAGTATAAACAATTAAACCACAAAAAGTTTCAATAAAGTTCAATTCCCAGGCCACTATATTTCCACAATCCTCTAGGGGGGTATTTCAAAGTTTCAAAGAAGGAAAGAACTATTTTCCGCCATTGAAGTTCCTATATTCCCCATGTTTAGATTTTTGTAGTTCCAGAACACAAAAGGAAGGTTTCCAAAGCTTCCAGTTTCTTATAATCAAGCCACAAGGTGTCAAGAGAGGTGCCAGCAACAATGTTAAACGTTAGTATCTCAGTCTGTGCAACAGTTTAAGTCTCTGCTACAATGTCGTCAATTTGACAGCAGTTTGACAGTTCTCTTTTATACGCTGGCAGCCCGACGACAGGGTTACCCCTTCTAACTCCGTTTAGCTCAAAAATAGGGGGAAAGTTCCAGAGGGCAAAAGTCCATAAATTTCACAATTCTTTCCCTTTTTATCCTCAAAATGCAAAGTCTATCAATGCACTCTTTCTTCCACTTTTACAATCCCTTTTAAGCACTTCAGCTCGCTTCAGAGCCCTTGCTTTGATCTGATTAGCAGGGTCGGGAGGCGGACTTCCTGTTACTCGCCTCCCGTTTTCAGCCGAATTTCTCCAATTTAGTTAAAAATTTAAGCCCCTTACTCACGGGTATGTTGCTCCAATTCCGATATTTTCAAGAAGAAAGGTCAGCGCTCAGCAGCAGCAGCAGCGTGGCTTTGCTTCCACGAAAAGAGCGATGAACTCACAGCGCCGCTCCCCCTTTCACGTTCCGGAGCCTCTTACGGGGTTCCTTCTCCGTTTCTGGGGGGGCTCAAGGCGCCCGCCGAGTCCCACGGCCGCAGGCTCGCCCTGCCTGCGGTTTTTCTTAATAGGTCTCCGCTTTGCCGCAGCGGACGACCCTTTTTCGCGGAGCCCCTCTTCACAAAGTAAAGAGGACCGCCATTGCTGTTTTGCGCCGCCTCCGGAAGTCTACCTGCCTTGGCTTTATGACTCCCACAGTGCACTGACCCCTCTCACTTTCCAGGCTTCAGGCAGCTATCCGCAAGCCTTCGGAATTCCCGCTGCGCTCTGAAGGCTTGTGGATAGCTGCCTGGAGCCTCCAGAGCGCAGCGGGAACTTCGCTCCATAAGACGCTCACACATTTCCCCTTAATTTTTGAAAGGGAAAAAGTGTGTCTTATAGAGCGAAAAATATGGTATATGACTCCATGCTATGTATCTAACAAGCATAGTCTGGCCTTTTGACCACTTTGTATTGGAGAAGCTCAATGTCCTTGCAATTGTAACAGACGTCAAAGATAACAGAAGGCAAAGAGGCTGGTAATCTTGTGTAAAATGTTTGTGTAAGATTCAAAGCCATGCAACTTTGATGCAGGGTACAGGGATATCTCAGAGAAGTGCTTGGAAGTGGTTGGGGTAAAATGGGGCCATGTGCAGTGCTTGTTGGGATGCAGCCAAGGAATTGGGGGCAATTGGCAGCCCCCCATCAGGCCCCAGCCTGGTGTGCTGGGCGATCTCAAGTCCTTGGATCAGCATGAAACTGCAACCCTAGCTTCAGAAACCTTCAGAAGCTGGGCATGCACACTCAGCAGAGTAAAAAACGCTGCAAAACAGAAGTGGCAGGGAGAGGCTGTGATGAGCCTATTTATAAGCAGTCTATTCAGCATACATCAGGACAAGAGGAAAACATGTCTTCTCTCCTTCGTGTCCAAGCAAGCAGCATAAGCAAAAGCTATACACAAACGGAAGTTCCCAGCAAGCTGTGCTGGAACGGAATATCCTAACAGTGCTGTGGATGAGCATGGATTGGGAAGAGAGAAGGGGATATGGGTGGGAGAGAGGGAGGTTCTGGTGTAGATCAGATTTGTGGTAAATTGCTGAGGGAGATTTAACAGAAGGGCTGTGGAAGAGAAGGTGTGTGTGTGTGTGTGTGTGTGTGTGTGTGTGTGTGTGTACGTGGCACTTTTAGGACCCTGCAGTGGAGATTTTTCACTTAAGCTGACTGTGTCTTCTTCTGAGCTCCATGCAAAAAAATAAATAAATGGATTTTTTTAAAAACCAAATCTCTCTTCCCTGTTCTTCAGCTTTCTTCCAAAAAGCCCACCTCTTAACCCATATATAAATGAAAGCAATGTAAATTACAACTCCAGTTTGTTCACTCGTTTCCCCCTCAGATTATGGGTTCATCTGATTTAATTTGTCTACAGAGCTCTCTTGTTTTATAGAGAGCAACTGACAACAAGAGTCAAAGGCTCAGAATTCCAAGAAAACTGGTTTGTTCCTGTCAGGGAACTGACATCGGAGCCAGAAGTGGAGGCAGGGCTCCCAAGCGATGCCAGAGAAGGGCCAAGCAGGGAGAGAGGGAACTCATCGGCTGGGGAAGAAAATCAGCGTAACACCAGGGATAAAGGGGGGCGGATGGGGGAATCGGAGAGGGGGCTCCAGGACTCTTCGCCGGAGACCAGCGGGGAGAGCACAGGTCCTCCGCTACCCACACCCACCCTGCACAGAAGACTTCCGTGCAGGGAAAGTAGGCGTAGACTTGGTGTCAAAGAACTTCTTTGCTGGAAGAAGTTCAAGAAACGCCCACTGACGGATTCTGCTAGCAACTGAACAACCATGAAGTGAAGGGGCTGTCCAGCCTGGAAAGGTTTAACCAGGCTACCTAGCCAGGAGTGGCGGCAACTTACGCACGAGCAACCCCATATAACCATTACAGTTCCCTCCAAACTTCTGACTGACATTTGGTCAAATGCATTTCCGTTCCCACAGGCGTTCCTCGGAAGTGACATGATGCATGTTATACAATAGGTGTGAACTGCGCTGGGACTCAAGCGAAGGGTGGACCACAACCAGAACATGAGTCCTGGTTCACATGTCACATTGTTTAAACCATAGCTAAAGTATGCAGTGTGCGTATGCGCCAGTATCTCAGCCAGTTATGCAACAGATCATTGAGGCTACAGATGGGGAAATTTCCTGCTTTCGGCTTCTCTCTTTTTTGCAATCGTTTTGTTTAAAGTCCTCGTGAAAATTCAACAGTAATTTTAGTGTGACTCTCTGCACATGTTTGCAGGCCATTCTGCTTCGTCTATACATTTTTGCCAAGCAGTTTCCCCTAACAGAATGCATGTTACCATGTTATTTTTGTTAATACAGTGGAACCTCGGTTTTTGAGCGTCTCAGAAGTCGAATGTTTCGGCTTTCGAATACTGAAAACCCGGAAGTAACTGCTTCGGTTTTCAAACAATTTTCAGAAGCCGAACGTACCACGTGGCTTCCGTTTTGAGTTTCCCTATTGTATTGAGGCTTCTGCTTTCAGTTTTTGATTTTCAAACGTTTTGGAAGTCAAACAGTCTTCAGGAATGGATTACGTTCGAAAACCAAGGTGCCACTGTACCTCAGAATATTTGTACACATACATATCTGAAGAACTGCATTGCAAAATTTGGAGAAGTCCAAATTTCAAAGGAAATTTCAGCCCCCATATTCTTTTGGAAAGTGTGGATTATGAGAGCTCATTTTCAAATGTGAACTTAATTGATTTCATCCACTATCCAAACATAGGCTCTTAGTTTTTTCTGCTTCTCTCAAAACAAACCAGGAGCTGTACCCAAGGGTTGTTCTTGGTTGACCTCTTGTGGTTTGTTGAGAGTGAGAGGTGATCACCAGCCTGGGTTTGGATTTATTGTTAAGGCAATGCATGATGGCTTGACTCCAGGGAGCATACTATAGCAGGAGCACCGCTCCTTGACATGGCTTGACAGGTTTCAGAGGGCTACATGTTTCCCCATCTCTGACATAAGAGGTGGTCTTTAATTGCTCCATTGGTTCAAAGCAATATATGGTTCCTTTTCAAATCAGTAACTGCACAGCCTCTTTTAAGCTCCAGTTGGTTGCATTTCTGTATCTTTGCACCTGATATGCAGAATTCAGTTGCGAGTGTGACTGTTTGGAAAATACTGGTATACTGAATGTGGCTATTCTCTGCTCCATTCGATAAAGTTATTATGCCTCTGTTTCGCTCAATGTCTCTGGGTTCCTCCACATCCCATAGGCAATTGCTGAAGCTTATCCAGCCCAACTTTAATTAAAGCTGTGGGATTTAGGAGGCTTTTCTCTCCCAGGGAGACCATTTTAAGTTGCCTGAATGATGCAAAGGAATAGCCATAGTTGCAAAATAAAATAGGTTGTTCCAGCACCATATCCCACTGGTAAGGATTCCTTGGGCTATAAGAAGCATTTCACGGAGGAATGCAGATGGACAGTGAAACATCAGAGGAAAGCATAGCAACCTTTTGTGGGGTGTAGATTGCAGGTAAGAAGAAGATGGGGGCAGGGCATTTAAAGGGCATTTGGATTTCCAGTGGGGCAGCCAGGGCGGGGGTTGGGGGTTGAAGTTCAAGATGCCATGACTCAGCCCAGTTCTCCCCGGCAAATGACCACTATCAGCCCCCAGAATTGTTGGGTGTGCTGAGGCTATGAACAGATCTGACGACGGCCCCCACCAAGTCCTTTCTGCTCTCTCTTTTTTGAAAGATGTTATAGTCTAGGGGGACTGGCCAGCTGCTCATTTTCCTTTCCCATTTTCAGTTATCTGTTTTGTTTATGTGCACTTTTCTATACATGTTTGTTAACACTGGTTGGCTGGAAAATTCAGGTAGGTGTGGCTTGCAAAGGAGGGCTCCGTTTTAGTTCTCACCTTGTTTTGGAAAGTGTGGATTTGACAGATTAGTCTTTTAATGCAAAATTAATGTCTCCCCAACACTCTATTCCCAAGGGAATGTGCTTAGTGTCAGGGCAGCAAAAGCAAAGAGCATTTTATTCCTCAGCATGATGGTGCTCTGGTTTACTTGGGTTTAAAATGTTCAAAGGTTCTGTTATTTTAATAAGACTTGGCAGACTGTTGTTTGTTCCTCTTGCTCCAGCTTGCCTATCAGGAATGTAGAAAGAGATAGAAAGCAGGGGATTGTGAGAGGAGGAGAGAAGAGGAATATTTATAAATCAATTTTTAGATTCCTAATAACTGTGTGCTTCACAAATAGAACTGTGTGCCTCACAACTGAAGCACCCAAAGACTGTGGGACAATAAAGTCCCAGGTCTGGGATGACACAGCTGCACCCCTATGGATTTCTGAAAGACACTAAACTTTTGCATTCAAATTCTAGGGTTGACATATGCAAAGAAGGAAAAACCCAGACACAAAAAGTTGTTGAGCTTTTTACAAAAACCCAGACATTTTGCTGATTTTTTGAAATTCTGCTTCTTTCATCTCTTCTCATCACACCTTTGCTCTGCTCCAGTTCTCATGCCTCCATCTTTTTAGGTGCCCCTCTGACACGAAGGATGAATGGGACGTCCTGGACTGAGTTCATTCTTCTCGGTCTTCTCAACCACACCGTGATGCACACTGTTTTCTTTGCTGCCATCCCACTTGCCTACCTCATTGCCTTGTCTGGAAACTGCCTCTTCCTATTTGTGATCCAAACTGGTCCTGATCTTCAGACCCCCATGTACTTCTTCCTCAGCCAGTTGTCCGTCATGGACATCTGTCTAATTTCTACTGTTGTCCCCAAAATGACCGTGGATTACTTAGGGAAGGACAACACAATTGAGTTGGCTGGGTGTGTGACTCAGATATTTTTCACGCTGACCATGGCAGGAGCAGAATGCCTCCTACTGAGTGTCATGTCATATGACAGGTATGTGGCAATCTGCAAGCCTCTGCAGTATCCCATTCTCATGAGCAAAAGGATCTGCCTGGCCATGTCGGCCGGCGTCTGGGTCAGTGCTTCTCTTCATGCCTTGATATACGCCATTGTTGTGTTCCAACAGACCTTCTGTGAGTCAAATAGGATCGATCAGTTCCTCTGCGCAGTCCGAGCTCTGCTGAAATTGTCCTGTTCTGATACATCCATTTATGAACTTGGGAAATACCTTTCCGTCATAATATTTTTTCTCGGTCCCCTTTCCATCATCCTGGCCTCTTATATGGCCATTCTCATGACCGTCCTACAAATGCAGTCGCTGGAAGAGATGCGCAAGGCTTTTGGCACCTGCCTGTCCCACCTCTGCGTCGTTAGCATCTTCTTTGGAGCAGCCAGTTTTAAGTATATGAGACCCAGGTCCTACAGAACGGCACAACAGGATAAAGTTATCTCTGTGTTTTGTGACATTATGACCCCGATGCTGAATCCCTTGATATACAGCCTGAGGAACCGAGATGTGCTGGCTGCACTGAGGAAACAGATTGAAAAATGTACTCTGAATATACCGTTGAGTAAATTCTGAGGCTGGCCACGGCCACCCCAGAGGCAATCTCTGGGTGTAATCTGTATGGGGCAGGGGGTGGCTGAGGAGAGACCAAAGTTGCATGTTGACAGAGGCAATCCTTCAGACACCCTATGCTGCCCTCCTGATAAGGACTCCCACCCACCACCCCCTTTAATTAAGAGCAATACTATATAACTCCATGCTATGTATCTAACAAGCATAGTCTGGCCTTTTGACCACTTTGTATTGGAGAAGGTCAATGTCCTTGCAATTGTAACAGACGTCAAAGATAACAGGAGTATTGTGTAAGATTCAAAGCCATGCAACTTTGATGCAGGGAACAGGGATATCTCAGAGAAGTGCTTGGAAGTGGTTGGTGTAAAATGGGGACGTGCTATGGATGAGCATGGATTAGGAAGAGAGAAGGGGATGTAGGTGGGAGAGAGGGAGGTTCTGGTGGAGATCACATATGTGGTAAAATGACTGAGGGAGATTTAACAGAAGGGCCGTGGAAGAGGAGGAGCGTGTGTGTTTGTGTGTATGTGACACTTTTAGGACCCTGCAGTGGATATTTTTTTCTCTTAGGCTGACTGTGTCTTCTTGCGAGCTCCATGCAATCGGAGCCAGCCCTTTGGAGCCAGATAGTCGATGGCCCTGGTTAACTCTGCATTCCAGTAGGCCACCAGGGAATCAGCTGAGAGGCCATCAACATGGTATTATGTGTGCCACTACAACTCTCCGGAAGCCATTTGGATCCATTAAGTAGTGGGGGTGGACCATTCAAATAGTTCCCATGCTTTCATATCTATGTTATGACCGATATGCCCAGTGTATCATTGAGGATTTCACTTGCTCATCCTTTGTCTCCTATTCCAATAATATTTTATACATTTTAGACAACACTTTTACATTACATTCCAACAGGTCTCTCTCCAGTTGTGAGATTTGTTCCCCAAACCCTCGTATCCCATCTTTCTTAAATATGTCATAATTTTCCTGATAATTCCTTAATTTTTTTCAATTGATATTCTCCTCCCTCTTGTTTTAATAAATTTCTATGTTGTTCAAGCTTCTATCATATTCTTTTACTTTGCCGCTATAGCTTCCAGCAGTGAGAGCCATAATGGTGTTCTTACCTCTAATAAATTATTATATTTATCCCATACTCCATATAAGTTTTTCCTAATTATATGGTTTGTGAATCCTTTCTGAACTTTCAGCTTTGCATACCATAAATAAGTGTGCCAACCAAAAATATGATCATGACATTCTAAGTCTAATATATGTGAATTCGCTAATGTCATCCATTCCTTCAACCAACATAAATAGGATGCCTCATAATATAATTTCATATCTGGAATAGGAAAACCTCCTCTTTCTTTTCCATCTATAAATATTTTATATTTTATTCTTGGTATTTTCCCGTGCCAGATATATTTAGAAATAACTTTTTACCTTTCCTTGAAACAATCTGTCTTGCCAATCACCGGAATTGATTGAAACAGAAATAATATCACTGGCAACACATTCATCTTTATGGTTGACACTCTGCCTAATAATGAAAGATTCATTCTGTTCCAAATTTGCAAATTTCTTTTAATATCTTCCCGGGTTTTTAAATAATTATCTTTATATAAATATATATTATTTGCTGTTACCCATACACCTAAATATTTAACCTTTCTTTCAATCTTCAAACCAGTTACATCTTGTAATTTATTCTTACTCTCCTCCTTCATATTTTTAACCAAGAGTTTGGTTTTATCTTTATTAATCTTAAGACCTGCTACCTTATTTTTTATCTCTTGTAATACTTTGGGGATTGACTCTATTGGTTCTTCTATGGACATCACCATGTTGTCTGCAAATGCTTTTAATTTATATTGTCTCTGTCCCACTCTTATGCCTTTAATATCTTGATTACATCTTATTCTTTGTGCCAGTACTTCTAAAACTATTATAAACAACTAAGGGCAGCCTTGTCTTGTTCCTTTAGTTATTATACAATTCTCAGTCAGGAGATTATTTACTATCAACTTAGTATATATTGCCTTGACTCCTTTTATAAAAATGTCTCCACAACTCATATATTCTAAAACTTTAAACAAAAAATCCCAGGAGACATTATCAAATGCTTTCTTGGTGTCTAAAAACATTAAAGCTGCTTGTTTTTCATTTCTCACTTGTAAGTGTTCTAATATAGCAAATACATTTCTAATATTACCTTTCATTTGTCTTCTTGGCAAAAATCCAGCCTGGCCATGGTGGATTACCTCTTTTAATACCAGTTTCAACCTATTTGCTAACATGTTTGCAAAAAGTTTATAATCATTGTTTAACAAAGATATAGGTCGATAATTTTTTAGCTGCTCAGGATCACTGTCTTGTTAAGAAATCAAACTCATATAAGCATTCTTCCAGGATTCTGGCAACTCACCCGTATTTAAAATCATATTCATAATGTCCTTTAATGGTTCTATTAGATACTTTTTTAATTTTTTTTATTTCCACTCAAGCTAGCTAAGATATACCATCTGTCTGACAATAAATGTTGGAAATGTGGAGAGGCGGAAGGGACATTTTTTCATCTCTGGTGGACTTGCCCGAAAGTGAAGGCCTTCTGGGAAATGATCCATAATGAACTAAAAAAGGTACTGAGATTTACCTTACCTAAGAAACCAGAGGCCTTCCTTCTGGGCATGGTGGACCAGAGAGTGCTTAAGAAGGACAGAACCTTTTTCATGTATGCTACCACAGCAGCAAGGATCCTGATTGCAAAATATTGGAAGACACAAGATTTACCCACGCTGGAGGAATGGCAATCGCAGTTGATGGACTATATGGAATTGGCTGAAATGACTGGCAGAATCCGAGACGTGGGAGAAGAAACAATTGAGGAGGACTGGGAAAAGTTTAAGGACTATTTGAAAAAACACTATAAGCTGTATGAATGTTAAAAAAATGCACCTTTCAGGAAATTCTAGCTT
Source organism: Podarcis gaigeae (assembly GCF_964106915.1). NCBI lineage: Eukaryota > Metazoa > Chordata > Lepidosauria > Squamata > Lacertidae > Podarcis > Podarcis gaigeae. The sequence continues at coordinate 108,846,502 of NC_139679.1, forward strand.
CAGCAAATGTAAGTTAATGAAATGAAAATTAAGACACAAGAATTTAGAGGTAAAATAATGAAACAACTTTATTGTGTTTAATACAAAGCATATAAGAATTGGGTTACAGTAAAATTGAAATTAGGGAACATGATAAAATGGAAGATACAATAAGTTTTGAAATAAGTTAACAAATTGCTGATGCTTTATAAGACAGGGAACGTAGGGTCAGGAGGATGTGGGGAAGTCCTTTAGATTGGATGGAAAAAGAACATGGAAATTTGTTATTCTTCTATTCTATTTTCTTATAACTATTCTTTATTCTTTTTTCTGTATTTCTTAAAAGCAATAAAAATATTTTTTAAAAAATAATAATAATAATGGTTCTATTAGATAATCCTGCAAGTTCTTATAATATATTGCTGAAAGACCATCAGGTCCTGGTGCTTTCAAAAGTTTTGCCTGTGAAATTGCTTGTTGTAATTCCATCGTTGTCACCTGTGCATTCAAAATTGGCATTTTATCTGTTGGTATTTTAGATATTCCACTGTCCTCTAGATATTTTTGCATTTCATCCAAATTATCCCATATCCCTCAATATAATTCTTTATAAAAATTCACAAATTGAGCTCTTATTTCTTTAGGACTTTCCACAACTCTACCTCCTATATTAATTTTGTTTATACAAGCTTTCTCTTGCCTTTTTTTTATTTGCCATGCTAATAATTTCCTTGGTTTATTAGCCTGTGCAAATTGTTTCTGTTTTAAATATTTAATTTTCCACTCTATTTCTTGACTTATTATCATTGAAAACTGTTTTTGCAATACCGTATTTTTCACTCTATAAGATGCACCAGACCACAAGACGCACCTAGTTTTTGGAGGAGGAAAACAAGAAAAAAAATATTCTGAATCTCAGAAGCCAGAACAGCAAGAGGGATCACTGCGCAGTGAAAGCAGCAATCCCTCTTGCTGTCCTGGCTTCTGGGATAGCAGCGCAGCCTGCATCCGCTCCATAAGATGCACACACATTTCCCCTTACTTTTAGGAGGGAAAAAGTGAGTCTTATAGAGCAAAAAATACGGTATTTTAATATCCTGTTTAACTATCTCTTTTTGAGGGGAATTGATCAATTCTTTTTCTTTCCTCTTTCTTTCTTTCTTATAAAATTTATTGCTTTCTTATAAAATTTATTGCTTTTTCAACTCTTTTCTTTTTTTGGTATGCACTTTGCTGAGTAAAAAATGCCCGCATCGCTGCCTTGCTCGCATCCCATACCACTTTCAAATTTGTCTCCTGATTCAAATTAATTTCAAAATAATCTTTTAATATACCCCCCTTTCTAATATTTCTTGATCATTAAATAGAAAACTCCATGGTGTACTTTAATCTAATATTTTGATATTTGTTTTCCTGTTTTCCCTCTTTCACTACAACTTATTTGCAAAGCTTCCCAGGCTACAAAAGAAAAGAGTAGAACAATAAAATAAAATAAGAAAGCCTTTAAAACCAAATTTGTCTCCTTTTTTAAACTCAGAGATTTTACAAGTCTCCTTCTTCATTTGCAAAAACCATGTCTCTCAGCAGAGTGATTCTTCCTTCAGCCGCTTCAAAGGCCCTGCAAATATCCATTTATTTATGTTAATTCTGGGGTTTTTTAAACCAAATCTCCCTTCCCTGATCTTTAGCTTTCTTCTGAAAAACACACTTCTTTACCCATATATAATTGAAAGTAATGTAAATTACACCAAATCCAGTTTGTTCACTCATTTTTTCCTCAGATTATGGGTTCATCTAGTTTTATTTGTCTACAGAGCTCTCTCGTTTTATAGAGAGCAACTGGCCCCGAGAGCCAAAGGCTCAGAATTCCAAGAAAACTGGTTTATTACATGTTATACAATAGGTGTGAACTGCGCTGGGACTCAAGCAAAGGGTGGACCACAACCAGAACATGAGTCCTGGTTCACATGTCACATTGTTTAAACCATAGTCAAAGTATTTTTAAAAGGGGGAAATGCAGTGTGCCTATGCACCAGTATCTCAGCCAGTTATGCAACAGATCATCGAGGCTACAGATGGGGAAATTTCCGGCTTTCGGCTTCTCTCTATTTTGCAATCATTTTGTTTAAAGTCCTCGTGAAACTTCAACAGTAATTTTAGTGTGATTCTCTGCACATGTTTACAAGCAATTTTGCTTTGCCTCCACATTCTGCCAAGCAGTTTCCCCTAATAGATGCACATTAGCATTCTATTTTCGTTAATACAGTGGAACCTCAGTTTTTGAGCATCTCAGAAATTGAACATTTCAGCTTTCAAATGCTGAAAACCCAGAAGTAACTGCTTCGGTTTTCGAACACTTTTCAGAGCCGAACATGCCACGCAGCTTCCATTTTGAGTTTCCCTATTGTATTAAGGCTTCCGCTTTCAGTTTTCAGTTTTCAAATGTTTCGGAAGTCGGACGGTCTTCTTCAGGAATGGATTATGGTCAAAAACCGAGGTTCCACTGTATCTCAGAATATTTGTACACATACATAGCTGGAGAACTGCAATGCAAAATTGCGTTTATTTCATTTAAGACCATTAGCCTGGCAGCCAGAAAAGGCAAACAGATTGTGCCTTGCAATGCAGTTAAAAAATATGATTTGTCCTATTCAATATGGATCTTCTTTAATATTGTGCATCACTTAAAAAACAACAATACCATAAACTGATTGAGAAGGGGGAGTAGATGAATAATCATAGAGTTGGAAGGGACCCTGAGGGTCATCTAGTCCAACCCCCTGCAATGCAGGAATCAAATAAGGAAATTATTTTTGCTCCATCACATCATCCACTGCCACAAACACACAGCAGGTTGAGAGAAAATCCCTTTGTTTGTTTGTTTGCTTATCTGATTAGTTGTTTGTCATCCAAAGGGTCTCCAAACGACTTCCATTGAAAAGAAAATATGCATACAGTGGTACCTCGGGTTACATACGCTTCAGGTTACAGACTCCGCTAACCCAGAAATAGTGCTTCAGGTTAAGAACTTTGCTCCAGGATGAGAACAGAAATCAGGTTCCGGTGGCACGGCGGCAGCAGGAGGCCCCATTAGCTAAAGCGGTGCTTCAGGTTAAGAACAGTTTCAGGTTAAGAACGGACCTCCGGAACGAATTAAGTACTTAACCCGAGGTACCACTGTATATACATTATGCCATAGAAAGGGGGAGGGAATCAGATAACACATCAATATGCCATACAACATATTGGGAAGACAAAATCAAAACACCCTCCAAAAAGGAATAATAGAAAACATTAGCTGGTTGGCATCCATCTGCCTTGGGAGACAATGGCAGAACACGCCTTTGCAGATGAATTCAAACAGTTGAAAGGTTACAGTGCCTGTCAAAGAAAACTGGCAGTACGCAAATAATCATCAGCTAGGATCAAGTAACTGGTCTTTCCTTTTCACGAAGGATAAACATAACCAATGTCTGTTTTGCAGCTCCTACAAGACAGATCAGGCACTGAGATGAATCCCACTTGCTGCCCTTATAGCAGTCTTCATGGCTGAGTCGATCCAAGCATGCGGGTGGGCTGTGTACTCTCCGGCGAAGTACACTCTCCCTTCATTCTGTTTCAAAGCCTCGAAAAGCTGGGTGAACTGGTATGGAGTGGGTTGAGCAAAGGCCCCCATGGAAAACTTGTCTAGGGCCCACTTCTGTACAACGTGCCGGTTGCAGACAGATCTGAGATAAGACTTGGAGACGTTGTGGATTTCCGACAGGTCATCCATCACCACGTCAATGCACTTTTCCTCGCTGAGGGGAACGAAGAAGTCGGCGTCATCATTGAACGTGTAAGAGGCCAGGAGTACCCCGAGGCCACTAGGGAAGACATGGTTCGGGTAATAGATCATTCGGGATGGGCGGTCCGTGATCGACTTCCCACCTCGGATCCCGTCTTTCTCCCAAAACCTGTCTGTGCAGGCCAAGGCGATTTTGGTAGAGCTTGCGTAATGAAAAGAACGCAGAGCGCGAGCCTTGGGGTGGGAAAGAAGAGGCTGGTATTTGATGAGCCGAGCAGCTTTCGCCGTCGCCGTGACGATGACGTAGTCGGCGGTCAGACTCGACAAGGTTCCTTTGCCCCGCTTGCGGTAAAACACCCTCACTTTCTTGCCGGTGCTAAGTATTTTCTCGACGCTGCAGCTTAGACGGATTGTCCCGGGCATTTCCCGGGAGAAGCCGTTGGGGAGCTGGTCAAATCCTCCTGTGATTTCCTCAAAACTTGGGGAGGTAGAAGGAGGAAACAGGAGCAGAAAAAGAAAGGAAAGGAAAAGTCATTGAACAGGGTGAGCAACCCAAGCAAAATATGCTCCCTGCAACATTTATATTTCCCAAGAGCAAATGGCATATTATTATTCTCTGGTTCCTACAGGCATATCATGATGGTATCCAGAGCATCACAGCCATCACATTTCACTGCTGATTTTCCCCTCGCTGTGCCGCTTCTTATTTTTATGTGTTTCTCTGGCCCTCCTTTGTGACACCTCCAGCCTTTTTACTTCAAGTTGCAATGGTTGACCCAGTAAGAGGTACACGGTAGACCAAAAGGCAACCTATTCTTCCCTTCCTCCCTGATTCCTTCTCATTTAGCAGCTTATTTCATCTCAGGTTTTACTTCCTTCCTGCTTCTTTTCCAAGTTGAGTTAGCATGTCCTAGAGTTAACTTCTTGGCTCCATCTTGGCTCCATGTAAAGCCTAAGAATGACTTTGTGCGCCATGAGTAATAACCTTAAGTTTTCGTTATACTTTCCGGCTACTTCTTTCTGCACACCCCTGCAGTACAGTGGTACCTCGGGTTAAGAACTTAATTCGTTCCAGAGGTCCGTTCTTAACTTGAAACTGTTCTTAACCTGAAGCACCACTTTAGCTAACGGATTCTCCTGCCACACAATTTCTGTTCTCATCCTGAGATAAAGTTCTTAACCCAAGGTACTATTTAAGGGTTAGCGGAGTCTGTAACCTGAATCGTATGTAACCCAAGGTACCACTGTATATATTTACCAAACTTCCAACAGGACCAAGACATTTTGCCACCTGAGGCAAAGGGCAAGACGTTGCCCCTCCAATGCTATTCCAAGATCGTGTCTACTACCATTCTGTGCTTGGAAGCTGACTGAACTGGCAGTGGACAAACCCCTACACCTGAAGGAAGCAAACTGGCTTAGAAGCCATAGTGCAGGCTGTGTGAGATGCACAACTCTGTCCTCCAACAGCTTGCATCTGCCACCTAAGGCAGCCACCTCACTTTGCCTAGCAATAGGGCCGGTGGTACAGTGGTACCTCGGTTTTCGAACATCTCCATTGATCAACATTTCAGTTTTCGAAGGCTGTGAACCCGGAAGTAAATGCTTCTGTTTTTGAACACTTTTCAGATGGAGAACATGCCACAGGGCTTCCGTATTGAGTTTTCCGTATTGAGGCTTTCGTATTGAGTTTTCAGTTTTCAAAAGTTTCAGAACTTGAATGGTCTTCCGGAATGGATTATGTTCGAAAACCAAGTTACCACTGTAGTGGCACCTGCCCTGTAGAACACCCTCCCATCAGATGTCAAGGAAATAAACAACTATCTGACTTTTAGAAGACATCTGAAGGCAGCCCTGCTTAGGGAAGTTTTTAATGTTTGATTTGTTTATTTTTTGACTTTATTATTATTATTAATATTCTGTTGGGAGCCGCCCAGAGTGGATGGGGAAACCCAGCCAGATGGGCAGGGTATAAATAAATAAATAAGTAAATGATAATAATAATCTACAGATCTTCTTCCAAATGCATATATTAGGAGAAAAGCGCAGTTAAATTTTCACAAGGACTTAATAAATAAATAAATCTGCAAACTGAAGTGGAGATGTGGACAACCAAATTTATAATATAATAATAATTTATTCTTTGTACCCCACCCATCCAACTGGGTTGCCCCAGGCCCCTCTGGGCGGCTTTCGGCATATATGAAAACATAATAGAACATTAAGCCTTTAAAATCTTCCTTTTACAGAGCTGCCTTCGGATGCTATATAAGTACTCATCTCCTTAACCTCTGAGGGGAGGGAATTCCACAGGGTGGGTGCCACTACCGAGAAGGCCCTCTGCCTGATTCCCTGTAACCTCACTTCTCACAGTGAGGGAACCACCAGAAGGCCCTCGGAGCTGGACCTCAGTGTCCGGGCTGAACGATGGGGGTGGAGACGCTCCTTCAGGTTGGAATAACGAGAAACCAAAACACCATCCACCTCAGTTACAGTATTAATGAAGCTGATACAATATCCCCTCCCTTTTACCTGTCATCGTCATAGAAGGTCACATAGTCCATAGCAGAATCAATAAATGAAGTGTAGAATCCACCTTCTTCGTTCAAGAGGTCACCAATCATATCTACTGCTCCTTTGCTCAGATTTCCTTCTTTAATTAAATATTCCTGTTTGGAGGAAATGGGGGTGGGGATTAGCTAGAGAAAGGCTAGTTAAAAGTACACATGCTTCCTTATTTGAGCTAGACAGTCATACCTCGGGTTACAGCCACTTCAGGTTGTGTTTTTTCGGGTTGCGGACTACCGAAATCCGGAAGTACCGGAACGGGTTACTTCCGGGTTTCAGCAGTCATGCATGTGCAGAAGCACTAAATCACGCTTTGCGCATGCGCAGAAGCACCGAAGCGCAATCCGCACGTGCGCAGACACGCAAAGGCAGGTTGCGAACGCTGCGGGTTGCGAACGTGCATCCCGCACGGATCACGTTCGCAACCTGAGCGTCCACTGTAGCTAATTTATCCGCAAACATAGTCCAACAGCATGGTCACAGATTCCCCATTCCTGTTTTGTCTTCTGCATCCAATTTCCCAACCAGCCAAAGATTCTATGGGCCTAATGATAATTTTAGCAAACAGAACGGCTGTACAGTGGTACCTCGGGTTACATACACTTCAGGTTACATATGCTTCAGGTTACAGACTCCGCTAACCCAGAAATAGTGCTTCAGGTTAAGAACTTTGCTTCAGGATGAGAACAGAAATTGTAATCCGGCGGCGTGGCAGCAGTAGTGGTGCTTCAGGTTAAGAACAGTTTCAGGTTAAGTACGGACCTCCGGAACGAATTAAGTACTTAACCCGAGGTACCACTGTATTTTCACTGTTAGTGCAAATGCACAGGCTGCCAGAGCCCGCCCATGTCCACTAACGTGCTAAGAGGATAGCTCCATGGATTTAGTGTGGCGTGCATGTACCTGAATGTGCTGCCAGGTGGCCCACTTTACAGAGGACAGTCTTTGATTCAAAAGGCTGTATAGTTCAAGTTCTGTTTAACGTTAATGAACCATTAAGACAGAGAACAAGCAGGCGAAGTTCAGCCATCAACTGTCCGCACTGGTAATTCATACAAAAGTTTTATACAAGGGCGACAATTCAGATCAAAGTAAAAATACTGCAGACAAGCAAAGGCCCACTTTGCCTACCTTGACGGAATATGAGTCATATTTTTCCTTCAAAATCGTGCAGTTTTTTGTTACCTGCATGGTAAACATAAATATTGTTACTGGATCAGAAATGCCCATTTGAAACCTTCCTCACCAGCCTTAAAACATTCATTCAGTATTCGGTTAAGAAAATACACTCTGGTCACATTTGAAGATTTATTAAGTGATTCTTATGTTAACTGATATGCTCTGACGATATTATATTGTGGGAGTTGTCTTATGTGCGATGTGGAGGGCATGTGTTGCTTTATTTGTTTGTTTGTTTTAAGCCCTTCATCATAAAGCCTTGACAATTAAAAGTCACCACCCTCGTCAAAAGACGCAAGGCTTGTGCAACAACGGGTGAGCAAAATGAATCCACGCAACAGAGGAACACAGTGCGAAACGAAAAAGAAGCTTTGCGAAAAACGTGAAGAGAAAAGAAAGAAAAGATGGGAAGAGCAGACTAGAAAGCAACTCCAGAAATCATTCATAGTTTGACATGCCTTTGCTAATAGGAAGGCCTTCATTCCCCCCCCCCCCAAGGTTGTATGGTCACAGCCAGGCCAGCCAGCCTCCCTTGTGAAGGGCATTCCCTCCCCCCAATAAAAAATTGTAGCACCACTATGGGAAGGCCTTTGTAGAAGCATAGTGTGTATCTGCTAAAGGGTGTAACCAGTTCCACTGCCGAACTGAATACCTGCTGCAGGTAACCACAAGCAGGGAGAGGCAGCGTCAGTCAGCAGGGCAGCGTGGCAGTGGTTACCTGGCTTCCCAATGTTGGGAGGGCCAAAGTGTTGTGGAACTAACTCCTTGTAATGTGGGTGCAGTGGAGTGCATTGGCTCTGTCCTGGACCCCACCAATCTTGTCCTTCTCCCTCTTTGTAACCAGCAGCAGTGCTCGGCATTGGGAAGCCGGGCGAGCGAAGCCAGTTTGCTGACCACTACTTGGGAAAATGGCTGCTGAACGCAGGCCCTGCTGCTGGATTTGCCTAGGCATCTGGTTGGCTAGAAACAGGATGCTAGACTGGGCGGGCCTTTATAGTCCTATGTGATCGGAAGAGGGTACTTGGAGCCAGGCCTTACCAGAAGACCTTAAGATGCAGGCAAGCTGGTTCATGAACACACAGCCTCTTTACAAAACACCTACCCGATCCAGTGACTCATGGAAGAGTTTAGAGGCAGATTTTCCTCTCTCATTGGGAGCCACTTCATATCCGAACAGCTTGGCGTTTTCCTCCACCGCAGACACTTTTTCCTTTCTATTTCTAATGAAGTACCAGGCATTCTTATCCGTCTGAACAAACGGGTTTAACGTGAGGTTGAATTTCTTAATATATTCACGAACAATTCTGCAGGGGAAAGGAGTAAGAAAGGCCTTTTTTAAATAAAGTATATGTGTAAAATAATATAACAGGACATGGTGCTTTCATATTCAGGGATGTTAGCAAGGCTGCGAAGCATTCATTACACACCCACAGTTCAGAAGGGAGGATAATGCCCGATAGGAACGAAAGGCTGAACATATTTTGTTATGGCCAAGAATGCAGCAGGTCTTGTAGGGTCACTTCCTGTCAGGGAACTGCCATCGGCTCAGGGGCGAGAGGGGAAAGGGCGGATGGATTACAGAGAGCCCCCAAAGATTGTGGGAGGCAGCACTTCCTCAGCGGAGGAAGGAAGCCACGCCTCTAGTGGGGGGGAGATGCAGGGCTCGGAGGAGGCAAGGCGGTGCCAGGACACCTTGCCTGAGCAAAGCAGGGAGGAGGGAGGTCCCCCGTTACCCAAGCCTTCCTTGCGCAGTAGGCTTTCGCGCAGAGAGGGGAGGCGTTGACTGGGGGTCAAGAGACTGCTGGGGAAGATTTAAGGACCGCCCACTCTCAGATTCTGCCAGTGAATGAGCAAGACATGGAATAGAGGCGCTCTGCATTGTAAAGGTTTTTAGCACCAATAATAAAGCTTTAGAACAGACTAGTGAGGCATCTTGCCCGATTGCTCTCGAGCAACCACCTGATAGACTTAACACTTCCCCTTCCCAAGTCTGCTCTCTAGGCAGATGCCTACTCAAAACTAAAAAAAAATCACACCAACTGCTAATTCCAGGAAATGGGAAGGAGGGTACCAGGTAAAATGAAGTACTTCATCCGCAGATGTTTCTAAAACAGAATGAGTTTTGTGCATGATTGGCAACAAGCTTTTTGCCTTACTTCTGTGCCTTGGGCAGACGCATCGGTCCCATATCCATGTACCAGTCTTTCTCACGATAGGTCTTTATCCGACCCCCAATGCGGTCACTGGCTTCCAGAATCTGAACCTAGGAACAAATGCATTGTCGCTGTTTATGCTTCACTTCCTTACCGATTGCTGCTCCAGAAACAAACAAGCACACCTACATTTTGGGGATCCTGAAGCTTGGACTGTCATGGGGGCCCCTTCACAACCAGAAACAAGGTTGGGGCAACCACTTTCTTCAGTTGGGTTGTTCCATGACAGATCACCACACCTTATAAAGATTTGTGCTACGGACTCCCAAACTTTGGGATTGTTGAAATACATACAACAAAAATAATGAATTTGAGTTGTCCAACTCAAATGGGGTCTAGTAGACCCAAAAGGGATGCAGGTAGCGCTGTCGTCTAAACCACTGAACTTCTTGGGCTTTCCGATCAGAAGGTTGGCAGTTTGAATCCGCACAACAGAGTGAGCTCCCGTTGCTTTGTCCCAGCTCCTGCCAACCTAGCAGTTCATTTTTTTTAATTATAAATTTTATTAGTATTTTTCACACAACACGAAAAATATCGAAAAATAACAATACACAAAACACAAAAACCGACATTCAAAAAAACCCCACAAATCCATATCTTACAAGTTAATAATATAAACACTAAAAAGAAAAACAAACATTGGCTTCCATCAATCCCACAGCACCTCTTTTACCTCTCATTGTGTTTTCCTGTTTCCTTATCATCTCTATCCTAGCATCTAGATATAAATCCCTCTTTCTTACCCTTTCACTTCACAAGGTTATTCCCGACTCAGCCAGATTTCTGTCCTCGAACCTTGGCTTTTAAGGTATTCATTTAGACACTCCCATTCCTTTTTCACTTCACTTTTTGGTTTTTGTCTTATTATATCTGTCTATTTGGCTAATTCTAAATATTCTGAAAGGCCAACTTAGCAGTTCAAAAGCACACCAGTGCAAGTAGATAAACAGGTACTGCTGCGGCGGGAAGGTAAACGGTGTTTCTGTGTGCTCTGGTTTCCATCACGGTGTCCCGTTGCGCCAGAAGTGGTTTAGTCATGCTGGCCATGTGACCTGGAAAGATGTCTGTGGACAAATGCCGGCTCCCTCGGCCTGAAAGCAAGATGAGCCCTGCACCCCATAGTCATTTTTGACTGGACCTAACCGTCCAGGGGTTCTTTACCTTTTTACCTAGATGACCCCAAAAAAATATCCATAGTGGGCTAAAGTCACATCTGGGACCCCTCTGAGATTAAGAGCCCCAAAGCTTAACCTTCATTAGATTCATAGTAGATCGGCCCCTGCAAGCATGGATGCGAGAAACATAACTATGCACATAGGAGGGGCAATAGCTTCATTATATGGGGCAAGATGCGCAGTTCAAACCTTGGCACAATTAAGGGTCTCAAATGGCAGGTGAAAGAGCCCATGTTCTGCAGAACCACTCATTTTAGACCCACCCCCCTTCTTCCTCCTTTTTGTCAAGATTAAAGACCTGTGTTTCTCAGATTGCAGACCTATGCATGGCTAAAGGTAAAGGTAAAGGGACCCCTGACCATTAGGTCCAGTTGTGGCCAACTCTGGGGTTGCAGCGCTCATCTCGCTTTATTGGCCGAGGGAGCTGGCGTACAGCTTCCGGGTCATGTGGCCAGCATGACTAAACCGCTTCTGGCGAACCAGAGCAGCGCACGGAAATGCCATTTACCTTCCCGCTGGAGTGGCACCTATTTATCTACTTGCACTTTGACGTGCTTTCAAACTGCTAGGTTGGCAGGAGCAGGGACCGAGCAACGGGAGCTCACCTTGTCGCGGGGATTCAAACCGCCGACCTTCTGATCAGCAAGTCCTAGGCTCTGTGGTTTAACCCACAGCGCCACCCGCGCCCCTATGCATGGCTACTAATAAGTAAATCCACTTGACTCCAAGGAAAGTGTACACAGGATTCCAGCCTTTGTTAGTACAATTACCTGATGTCCTGCATCTTTCAGCAATTTGGCAGCAGTGAGCCCGCTTATTCCTGCCCCAACAATCACAATGGTCTTTGGATTTGAAGCCTTTCCCAGCCCATTTCTGGCAACATTTAACAGCTCCTCATAGTCGGGATCCTCAAAACACTTCATCCATTCCTCGTGGTCCTCAGCATGATTTGGGGAAACCAAGGCTATCACGAGCAGCAGGAACGGGAAAAGTGCTAGAAAACAAGAAATGATTGAACAGGAACTATATATATAAAAAGGAGAGTGAATTCAGAAATGACATCTAACGCCCTTTTAAAATGTGTTCTTTTAATTGGGTTGCTTTTGTTTTTATTATGTATTTTGTGTTTTTATATTGTGAATTTATGTTGTGAACCACCCTGAGACCTGTGAGCAGTGCTTTTTTTTCTGGGGGTACGCATACCCCTAAACATTTTGTGAATCTTTGTACTTTTGTCCATTAACTGTATTTATTTTTCCCGATTTGAACTATAAAATGGTGGAGGGGGTTGAGTCAAAAATAAGAGTACCCCTAAACATTTTTTTAGAAAAAAAAGCACTGTCTGTGAGTATAGGGCAGTATACAGATGATAATAATAAATAATAATAATAATAATAATGTATGAAAAATGCAAATTTTGGTTGATTTGTTTGAGTCATGCATTTTGGCACCTTCCAATTTTGAATTCTCTAGAAATCCCTGAAATAACCACTTAGTGCTTGACCCCCCAACTGGGTGGAAACCTGGTCCCTATTTTCTTTTAAATTGTCTATGTTACAAATAGGGCCAGAGAAATATTACTGTAGTCTCTTCTCACAACAGAATCAGATGTAGTAACTACAGGACTTTTTTTCATCCGGAACTCAGTTCCGGCACCTCTCAGGTGGGTGCCATTGCCATTATAAGAGAACAAGGGAGGTGTTCAGTGTGAGTTCCAGCACCTCTTTTTCTAGAAAAACAGTACTGATTAACTGTATAGCTGTCCTTGGCCAAAATGAAGACACAGAACTAGATATTGCCTCCCAATAGTTCTTCTTCGCTTTACCGCAGCTGCTACCATGTGCGAAAGCTCCAAGTCTCCTCCGAACTTCCCTGTTTCCCTGCCTGCTTTGACTTATAGCCCTCCCATGTCAGAAAGCATTCCTTTTCACAAAGATGATGAAGAAAGGTATTAAAAAGATGAAGACAAAGGCATCGTTACAATTAAGACAACAGTTACCAAAGAAAATGAATTCAAAGAAGAACTTTGTAAGCAGTATACCTGAAGGAGCGTCTCCACCCCCATCGTTCTACCCGGACACTGAGGTCCAGCACCGAGGGCCTTCTGGCGGTTCCCTCACTGCGAGAAGCCAAGTTACAGGGAACTGGGCAGAGGGCCTTCTCGGTAGTGGCGCCCGCCCTGTGGAACGCCCTCCCACCAGATGTCAAAGAGAACAAGAACTACCAGACTTTTAGAGGACATCTGAAGGTAGCCCTGTTTAGGGAAGCTTTTAATGTTTGATGTATTACAGTATTTTATTATTTTTTTGGAAGCCGGCCAGAGTGGCTGGGGAAGCCCAGCCAGATGGGCAGGGTATAAATAATAAATTATTATTATTATTAAGCAAGGGGTCAAGGAAGAGATGGTGGATCCATCTCCTTGTCCTTCTCACATCGGGCATCAGATACCAGCCTTGGTGCCCACTCAACGCTATTGGACTCCAACACCCATCATCCCCCACCAGCATGGCCAATGCTCAGTTGTAGTCCAACAATATCTAGAGGGCACCAGATTGGAAAAGAATGTCATATACCTTAATCTTCCCCAACAGAGGTTTGTCCAAGGTTTCGATAAGGGATAGTCAACATATGGCTGTAGCCAGCTGACTCTGTTGCTATGAAGTTACTACAGTAACAGCAACAGAAAGTAGGTAGCTGTGTTGGTCTGACGCAGTCGAAATATATAAAAAATAAATAAAATGTCCAGTAGCACCTTAGAGACCAACTAAGTTTGTTCTTGGCATATGAAAAGCAATTGTAATGAACAGATTACGCTAGTAGGACTGCAAGAAGTTCTGTAAGGAGGACTACTTGAAATATTGCAAGAAAGACTATGAAGAGAATTACTAGTTAAAGATAATTAAAAGTAATAGAGAAATTAAGAAATGCCGAACAAGTGATAAAGAACGGAAAATCTTCAGAGGTTGTCGACGGAAGTCTAAAATATTGTATAAGATAAGAAGTTATGTTAAACGATTGTTGGAAATGATACGTTTAAAAAAACACTAATAAAAATATATTTTTTAAAAAGTTTGTTCTTGGTATAAGCTTTCATGTATATGAAACCTCGTACCCAGAACAAACTTAGTTGGTCTCTAAGGTGCTACTGGACATTATATATATATCAGCAAGAGAAGAGGAGGAGGAGGAGGAGGAGAAGATGATGATGAAGAAGAAGACATTATAAAGTTTAAAACAAATCAGAATTAGAGCATAGCCATAACTTGATTTCCCAGAGGACACTTGCATCCTAAAATTTCTATGAGAAAATGAAAGACTTACAGAATTGGTCCATGTTCTGATAGGTAGTGTAAGGATGGCAAGTGAATGCTCTTATTTTATAGCCAGAATGTGGCAGGCTATGAGCCAATAGTGATTCAGAAACCTCTTTGGTGACCAACCTCTCAAAGGGCAATTCCCAAACACACCTATCTGGTAAAGGTCACCTGAAGCACAGTACACGCAACCGAGACGGATGGCACAATATAGTTGCATATCTTCTAAGAAAGTACCTTTAAAAAACACCTTAGGGGTGCGGGAAAGACACACAAAGCTTGATCTGGAATACTTAAAAGTGAGGCCAAGAAGATCTCACCTTTTGCCCAATGGGTTTTATAGGATATCCTGTAAGATTTTTAAGGGTCTAATAAAACTTGAATGCGTGGAAAGCAAGCAAAGTTCGATATAGTCAATATTTCTACAAATACAGGAAGGAAAATGTCAGAGATTACAGCATAATTTGCTCCCTAGCAGCTATCTAGCAACCCCGATATTTAATGACTGATTAGAAGACATTAGGTCAGATTAGACTGGACTCAGGTCAGGTTATAAAATATTTTACACACACACACACTAAGGTTACCAGATGTCCCCATTTCCCGGGGACAGCCCCCAGATTTACAAATCAGTCCCCTGACAAAATCCATCTATTTAGGAGGAAGTTGAAAAGTGTCCCCGGATTCATTGAAAAAAATCTGGTAGCCTTAACAAACACACACACAATAAAATATATTAAATTAAAATATCTTACAGTGAAGACAAGGAGCAGTGTAATAAACCAAGGATGGTAATAAACCAAGATAGTGTTGGACTAGGACCTGGGAGACCAGGGTTCAAATCTCCACTTGGCTATGAAGCTTAATATCTGTCTTTGGGTCAGACACTGCCTCTCAGCCTAGCTTACCTCGCAGGGTTGTTGTGGGGGTTAAATGAGGAGGGGGAGAACCATGTAGGCCGCCTTGAGCTCTTTGGAGAAGAAGTTGAGATATAAATACGTTAATTAAGTAAATAACCACCTAATCCAAGAGCTCCTTGCCTCTAAGGTCAAATATGGCTAAAAAGGTAAAGGTAAAGGGACCCCTGACCATTAGGTCCAGTCACAGACGACTCTGGGGTTGCGGCACTCATCTCGGTTTATTGGCCGAGGGAGCCGGCGTATAGCAGGGACCGAGCAACGGGAGCTCACCCCATCGTGGGGATTCGAACCGCCGACCTTCTGATCGGCAAGTCCTAGGCTCTGTGGTTTAACCCCCAGCGCCACCCACATCCCAAATATGGCTAGCCCTAAGCAAATTCTTTGGCCAAGCCCGATGCAAGAAAAGTGCCAGTGGTGTCGCAAGGCTCCCAATCAGGAAGAAGAAGCAAGCATATTTCAAGGCGATTGTGCCATTGGGACTGCACCGTTGGGACTTGAGGCCTAGTGCCTCGAGGCAAAAGAAAAAAAGAAAGCGATACCATGGTATCCACATAAAAGGCTGCTGACGGTAAAGAAAGTAGGGGCAAAGGCAGCATTTTAAGAAGCAGGACTCAGCGCTTGCAAAACCCAAGAACAACAAAAAGAGCATCAACAGAAGGGTGGGCTAAAGTAGTTCAGGCACTAGAGCAGGGGTCCTCATACTTTTTAAACAGGGGGCCAGTTCACTGTCCCTCAGACACTGTTGGGGGCCGGACTATAGTTTGAAAAACATATGAATTCCTATGCACACTGCACAGTGTCAGAGCTTCATGCTCCGGCACCGGGGGGGGGGGGCGGAGAGCAGGTGGGGGCAGAGCTGGTGCGCGTCCTGGGGGCATGGAACAGCAGTCAGATAGAAGGAGGAAGGGCAGAAACAAGAGAGATGGATAGATAAACGCGATTCTCTCTCTCTCACACACACACACCCCAAAGTTTATCAGCTGCTGCTGTGACCTACATAGTGACTAAAGGAAAGAATAGGACACCAAATTGTGAACAGGTGTCACAACTACTGGCAACATTAAGTAAACTTACTGGAATGAGTGGGCAAGAAAGATGACAAATGGACTGAGGGAAGTTGAAGGAGGCCAGTTCCTAGAACCCAGGCCCGTTCCTATAAGGAACAACCTGCCTTTCCAGGGAAAGAAGCCAACACTGAATTTGCTAGTTCCTCTTAGCTGAAATTCTTGACTCCGCTAGGCCATTGGAAAATCGCTAGGAATTTCGCTCTGACACTCATTCAGCCTCTACGCATCACGAATTGCACCACTCGGGTGATTTGCTGTGCCTTTAGGATGACGGGGTCTGTTTCCGCATGGCACCCTGAAGATGGGAAAAGGCTCTTCCATGTCCTTACAAGTGTGTTTTACAAAACGAGTGGTGTCCAGCTAATACAGCAGTTCCCAAACTTTTCAATAACATGACGAAATTCAAAACAGCAACGACTGCACATAAGAGGACATTTGAGGTGAGAGCAAAGCATGTCCTTGGTAGCATCTAACCCACACCGGGCTGCAAGAAGACAACCAATCGCCTGGCAGCAGCAGAAAATTGTTTCAGTCCCTCAGCCCGCTTGCGTTTGGGGAAAGTTGGGGAGTTGTCTGTTATGGCTTAGGCACACTCTGTTGAGTGGAAATAATGCAGGTGAAACACCTGAACGTTAGCAATGTGGGTTGCCATGGGAGTTGCAAAGTTCTTAGAAAATGTGAGCCCAGGAGCTCAGTAATGAAAGTGTTGTTGTTGTTTAGTCGTTTAGTCGTGTCCGACTCTTTGTGACCCCATGGACCAGAGCACGCCAGGCACTCCTGTCTTCCACTGCCTCCCGCAGTTTGCTCAAACTCATGCTGTTGGCTTCGAGAACACTGTCCAACCATCTCGTCCTCTGTTGTCCTCTTCTCCTTGTGCCCTCCATCTTTCCCAACATCAGGGTCTTTTCCTGGGAGTCTTCTCATGAGGTGGCCAAAGTATTGGAGCCTCAGCTTCAGGATCTGTCCTTCCAGTGAGCACTCAGGGCTGATTTCCCTAAGAATGGAGAGGTTTGATCTTCTTGCAGTCCATGGGACTCTCAAGAGTCTCCTCCAGCACCATAATTCAAAAGCATCCATTCTTCAGCGATCAGCCTTCTTTATGGTCCAGCTCTCACTTCCATACATCACTACCGGGAAAACCATAGCTTTAACTATACGGACCTTTGTTGGCAAGGTGATAGACATCTCCATACTCACTTTCAGCGTAAGAGATCTAGGCAGTATGAGAAGACCACTCACCTTTTGTGGTGTGTGCCATTGCAGCCACAAGGTATCCGGGTCCAATCAGTGATCTGGCTCGTGGGCAGGGGAGAGTGGTAAACAGCCTTATTCAAAAAACTAACCAACAAACTGAAACGGGAACAAATTGAAGAAGACAGCTTCACCCCGATATGGTTACCCTTTATCACGTGCACAACCCAACAAGACAACAAGAAGAACCCACCAACAGCATTTGAATCAATCTGGCTAACCTGATCCAAAAACACACGTGCACCCCACTCACACACAAAAACAAAGCTCACCACAGCCCAGCAAAGACAACCAACCACACCCAAGGCCAACCCCAACCTCCCTCAAAACCAAAGGAAAACAAGTGAATATTAAGGAGAACTCACACAAGTGACGCTGACACAAAACCCCACACATACACCAAGCAGAAGAGCATTGCCACCTGACCAGCCCCACTCACCATTCCCCCCTCCACCTCTTTCCCCCTTTTCTTCCTAATGTAACACTAATGTCTCAACAAATGAAACTGATCTGTAGAAAATGTAACTTGAAAAAAAAGAGACATTGCACATGCTTTTGTAAACCAATAAATCTTTAATAAAAATATATTTCAAAAAGAAAAAAAAAGAAACAGTGTTTTGGGGGTGGGGTGATTAAGTATTGAAGTGACAAAATGTCAACAAGTTCATACTGCCTTCACTCTTTTGTAAGTTCTGTCTCTTAGACGTAGATTGAGTTTTGCAATATTTGTTCAGGCTGCCTTCTACTTCCTTCACAGGACCCTCCAAATCCTTCTCCCTGTAAGCTTTCCGTTCTTTCCCAAACAGTCCCATCCTGATATATAGCAAAGTTTGTTTTCTGTGCCTCAGTTTCCTGAAACCATTTTGACTCCCTAATATAGCTGTCCGCTTAGAAGTTGGACAACTACCTGTTAACGCGCGTTTGTGGATTCTAAAGATACACTACTGGTTAAAACTTATTTTTTTCCCGGCCGGTTTGGCTCCCTTAACACTCTTAGACACCTTTCATTCTACCTGGAAAGCTTCCCTGTTTGAAAAGATAAGAAGCTTGGGTTTCTCCCCGCAGATCTTGATAGCGGCAGGATATGAGAGAGCCAGAAGTCAAGTGCTCCAGCGCATTAGGGACATAGAGCTGCAATGTCATATGGGCAAAATGGATAAACACGCCACAATTAGAGACTCTGGGAGAGGGTTCTCACCCGCAAACTATCTGGCTGATTTACAAATACCTAAGTACAGACATTCCTTTACCCTGGCCAGATTCAACGTTCTGCCCTCTGCCCTGCTGCTAGGCAGATATGAGGGCAAACCATATGAGTCACGTGTTTGCCCATGTGACTCATCGGAAGTGGAAACAAGTTTGCATGTATTGCTGCACTGTAGTTATTACGAGGATCTACGCCTGACCTTTATTGCCCCAGTTCTACGAAAGTTTAAAAATGAATCAGAACTTCAATGTATGAGAGCCTTGGTAGAAGATAAGGTTCCTGTAATCACGATCAATGTTGCTAAATTCTGTGCAGCCGCTATCAGGCGCAGAAAACAAGAGCTTTCCAATGTCAACATGCAGGTGAAGACAAATACTTAATTTTATTCATGTTGTCCAATTTTAAATTGTTGTTATGGCCTAATTTGTATTGAAATTGTCCTTTGTTTTTTCCGGTGTTATGTTTCGCTGACTAGCTGTACGAGTCAATCTGGTCTGTGACCGTTTAATAAAATTTGATTTGATTTTGACTCCCTGAAACCATTTTGACTCCCAAACTGACCAAATGTTTTTTCTGCAAGGAGGGAGGAGGTGAGGGAACTTTCCCATTGTCTCAGGAAGTGGGTAATTGTAATCACCATTTCAAAGGAGTGGGCAGACTACCGGGAAAGGCAATCAGATAAGGCATTATCAGAAAACCTGCCAGCCAGGAAAAACAACAACAATCAAATTTCTGTTGTAGACTGCCTTTTCTGTGATGTAGGTATGATGTTTGTAGGGGGTGCTCTTGGGTTACGCCCCCTTCTGTGATGTATATATGATGTATAGAGGTATATGATGTATAGAGCTCCAGGGCAGGGAATTTAAAATGTCTATATAAGGGCAGGCACACCTTTGTTCGGTGTCCTCCTTCTTTCCTACATGTGACGGGAGCACCCTGTTGCAACAGATCAATAAAGATCAGGCTTACTAGCTGCTTTGCTTCTCAATATTCTCTGGTTGGCCTCTGTTATTTTCTCCTACCAATAGGGAACCTATGTAAGGACTCTATACTGGCTCTTGGATACCCCATAAGGGGAAAAGGGCAGATTTTGTTTACACCATATGTCTCCAAATTGTAAGGGAAAGGCTGGTGCTGTGAGATTGTTTTAATTCTATTACTGTTGGATTGCTCTTTAATCATTGTTTTTTCTATGTTTTTAGCTGTTTCTCTTTTACCTGTAAGCCTCCTTGAGTTGATGTCTGGGGGAGAAGTGGGATATAAATATAACAACAACGTCAAACCCTCCAACATTTCTCCAATGAAAATTATTATTATTATTATTATTATTATTATTATTATTATTATTACCCCATCCATCTGACTGGGTTGCCCCAAGCAGCTTTCAACATATATGAAAACATAATAAAACAGTAAACAGTAAGAAAAACTTCCCTGTACAGTGCTGTCTTCAGATGTCTTCTAAAGGTTGTATGGTTACTTATCTCCTTGGCTTGGGGTCCAATAACTCCATACCCTTCAATAAATAGGGACATCCTACCATACCCTCCAACATTTCTCAATGAATATAGCAACGTCCTAAGGAAAAGTGGGAAATTCTGGGATCAAATCAGAAACCGGGACGGCTTGTGTAAATCCAGGACTATTCCTGGAAAATAGGGACACTTGGGGGGGTCTGCAACGTCCTTGTCTGGAGGTGGGATATAACAACAACAAGAACAACAACAACTGTTAAGTTGTGGGTGAACATATCAGACGACACAGCGATTCTTCAAACAGCTCTTGTTTATTCACAGGCCAGAACAGAACTGAACTGAAGGGTTCAGCCAGCCTGCTTATATAGAGCTCCACTAGAACACAACGGTAACCATTTTCTGTAACTATCCAATCACTGAACGTCACTTTCGATCCCTTATTTGCATATGTGGACCTGAACTATCTACAGTATCCCCCTGCTGGCCCAGGGTGAGAACTTCAGTACATAACAACAACAACATTGTAGCTTTTCTGTGGCTCTCCAGTGCTGTTGGACTACAGCTCGAATCAACCCTAACCATTGGGCATTCTGACTCAAGCTGGTGGTAGCTGGAGTCTCCACCTTAAAGCAAGGCCTGATTTAAATCTATAATTTAACCATCAGAAAATGTTTCCTAATGACTGTGGGTGGTCCTATGAAAGGACAGTTCACTTCCATGGGAGTTATATTAGAGGGGTATGCACCTCCTTCTCCGTCTATGCAGTAAGAATCTAATCAAAGTTCAATAACTGCTCAAAAATTTAATCACCCTTTGAAATCTTCTTGCGAATAAACAACATTTAACATATGTACCTAATTGCTGTTTGTTTTGGCAGACAGCAACGATTCCAGTATATGATTTTGAAAACCAGGAAGTTTAACAAATAGTACATAGTTTACATAGCAAAAAAATCCAACATGTGTTTACGGCCTTTCGCAAAATCTTGACCCAAATCTCAGGGTGGATCAACTTGTTATGAGAGAAGCTTGAGAGTGTTGCCAAACCTGTATTTCCCTCATAAATAATGCTAGAGGAGTTGGGGTAGAATTTTCAAGGACATATACTGTAATTTGGAAGTATTGGGAAAGGAGAACAGAAGAAATAGTGGCTATAGAAATATTGGGTGTAAAAGAGGTCAAGCATAGTTTCTCCCATGCTCACGCCCTACAGCTGCAAACCCTGGTTTGCAATGGAACAAGAGTCACCTGAGATAGGTGTACAGTAGTTTAAAGAAATATATAAGGGAATGCATGTTACACAGCAGACAAACTCTGAAAATGTGTCTGTGCTACAGCTGATTCACACATTAGTAAAGGTAAAGGGACCACTGACCATTAGGTCCAGTTGTGACCGACTCTGGGGTTACAGCGCTCATCTTGCTTTGTACAGCTTCGGGGTCATGTGGCCAGCATAACTAAGTCGCTTCTGGCAAACGAGAGCAGTGCACGGAAACACCATTTACCTTCCCGCTGGAGTGGTACCTATTTATCTACTTGCACTTTGACGTGCTTTCAAACTGCTAGGTGGGCAGGAGCAGGGACCGAGCAACGGGAGCTCACCCCATTGTGGGGATTCGAACCGCCGACCTTCTGATTGGCAAGCCCTAGGCTCTGTGGTTTAACCCACAGCGCCACCCGCGTCCCATCACACATTGCATTGTTTCAAATAAGGTCTAACCCCCCACCCATTTTCCCCAACCATTCTCCATCAATTAATAAGAAAGGTAATTGCATCTGGAAATTATCAAAAAGGGAAGAGAAATTTCAATGAAATTCTCATGGTGAGCTGTAGGGGGATACCCCCACTGTACAGCGCCGACACTGAGGTCCAGCGCCGAGGGCCTTCTGGCGGTTCCCTCACTGTGAGAAGTGAGGTTACAGGGAACCAGACAGAGGGCTTTCTCAGTATTCACCTCCAATCCTGAGGAACACCCAGCCAGCAAAGAGTTAAACATTACATTTTTTTTAGACATCTGAAGGCAGCCCTTTTTGGGGAATCTTTTAATGCTTGATGTTTGTTTGTGCCCCTCCCCTTCCCCTCTGTAATTTTGTTGGAAGCTGCACAGAGTGGCTGTGGCAACCCAGAAAGATGGGTGGGGTATAATAAATTTATAATCATCATTATCATCATCATTGGAAAGGGAAAGACTTCCCTTAAAAAACAAAATCAGAGGGTGCACTGACTTTAAACAGTCATTAGTCACCCTTTGGAGCATCTTGTGGTTCAGTTTACAAAGCAAAGATCACCAGTGTCAAAGCAATGATTCTTCAACATCAACTTCGTTGGACTGGTCATGTTGTGCGGATGCCCGATGATCGTCTTCCAAAGCAACTACTCTATTCCGAACTTAAAAATGGAAAGCGTAGTGCTTTCAACAAAGCGTAGTGGTCAAAACAAGCATAGTGGTCAACAAAAGAGGTTCAAAGACTCTGCCAAGGCAAATCTTTAAAATGTAAACCTGACAACTGGGAAACAGTGGCCTGTGAGCCGCCAATTGGAGAACAGCCTTTACCAAATGTGTCATGGACTTTGAAGATGCTCAAACCCAAGACAAAAGAGAGAAACATGCTAAGAGGAAGGCACACTTGGCAAATCCTCACCGTGATCAACAAATTTAAAACACAATTGATGCTACAAAAAACAGCATAAAATACAGTATAAAACGTGAATAACAATAAAAAATAAAAAATCAATTTAGAGGGGAAATCTATTCAATAAACATTAGATGATCACCAGGGCTAGCTGGCTAAATTAGTCCTATTTGGGCCAGCGAGGAGACCAGGGGAGAATTAGCTGTGGGATCCCAGAGCAGGTAATCTTCATAAAAAGGGGGAGGGGGGAAGGAAGGGGAATAAAAGATCAGGCTAAGTTCAAATTGAAAGCCAAGCGGAATAGTTCTGTCTTACAGGCCCAACGGAAGGAGTTTAAATCCTGCAAGGCCCTGGTCCCATGGGACAGAGCATTCCACCAGGTCGGAGCCATCACTGAGAAGGTCCTGGCCCTGGTGGAGGATAATCTGACTTCCTTAGGGCCCAGGAGGTTTGGTGTATGTTCCCCCACCCCAAGGAACCTTGAGCAGCTGGGGAGGCTGCTTGCACTCATCTCTACCATTCAGGTATCCAACTGTGCAGTTTTTGCCCTCTATGAACAGCTGAAGAGAGTTATACCCATGAAGTCATTGATGGACGCCAGAAACTAGCCAAAAGATGTTACAGCGTTTTAGAACTGCATTGGTGTAGCATAAAGGTAAAGGGACCCCTGACCATTAGGTCCAGTCGTGGCCAACTCTGGGGTTGCGACGCTCATCTCGCTTTATTGGCCGAGGGAGCCAGCATACAGCTCCTGGGTCATGTGGCCAGCATGACTAAGCCACTTCTGGCGAACCAGAGCAGCGCACGGAAACGCCGTCTACCTTCCCGCCGGAACGGTACCTATTTATCTACTTGCACTTTGACGTGCTTTCGAACTGCTAGGTTGGCAGGAGCAGGGACCGAGCAACAGGAGTTCACCCCGTCGCGGGGATTCGAACCGCCAACCTTCTGATTGGCAAGTCCTAGGCTCTGTGGTTTAACCCACAGTGCCACCTGTGTCCCCTGGTGTCGCATAGCATTAGGTTAAAAGGAACAATTGTGTCCATAAGATTCATGGCATAACTCTGAGTTGGTCCCACCCTTGGAGGCTAGGCAGGGGACAATCAGGAACATCTCCTTATCAGCTGCAGCGCCCTTGTTAAGCAATGCCTCTAGTGGGTTCTGCAGGCAGCCATGAGAAATAATTTATGGTTAACATGCAGGGTCAAGACCTTTTCAGTCCTCCAGGCTTTTAATGGGCTGTGGCTCTATTTATTAAGCCATCTGATTTTATATGTTCTGGAGTGGCAGGGCTGTGGACTCAACCCTTAAAAAAAATACCCACCCTGCATTCATCATTGTTTCACATTCAGTTCTGTTGTAAACCCCTGATTGCTGGATTGAGAAGTCAGGCTGGCTGGACTATATGGAATTTGCCAAACTGACTGGGAGACTCCGAGACCAAAGAGAAGAGACGGTGGAAGAAGACTGGAATAAGTTTAAAGAATACTTGAAAAAAATATGTTAATATTTAAATCCTAGAATAGCTTTGGAAGTGGATATAGGCTGTAGGGTTAGAAGTAGAAGATAGTGTATTTTAAAACAGTATTATTTGCAAGTGATAAAATGTGAAGATTTTTATGGTAAAAGTAAGACTGATAAAAAAAAAATGGTTAACAATTATGATACAGTGGTAGCTCAAGTTAAGTACTTAATTCATTCCAGAGGTCCTTACTTAACCTGAAACTGTTCTTAACCTGAAGCACCACTTTAGTTAATGGGGCCTCGTGCTGCTGCTGCACCGCCGCTGCACGATTTCTGTTCTCATCCTGAAGCAAAGTTCTTAACCTGAAGCACTATTTCTGGACAAAAAAAAAATTTCCTTCCAGTAGCACCTTAAAGACCAACTAAGTTAGTTCTTGGTATGAGCTTTCGTGTGCATGCACACTTCTTCAGATACACATTTCTGGGTTAGCAGAGTCTGTAACCTGAAGCTTATGTAACCTGAGGTACCACTACATATGTAAACTGCTAAAGATGAGGTAAAATGAAAATCAGATAGGGGGGACTTGAGGAAGCTCACCTAAAAATGTTTAGAAAAATTTAGGATAAGACAAGAATTTGTTTGTATTGTTTGTTTTTCTGTTGTGTTGTTTAGTTGTGTTATAAAATGAATAAAATTTTCTATAAAAAGAGAAGTCATGCTGGGAGCAATTCCGGAAGCTGAGGCAGCAAAGCCTGGTCAGATGGGGAACATATTTTGGGTGGTGTCGGTCTCCTCTTTTCCCAGAGGCCTGTCAGAAGCCCGCAAGCAGGACACGCCCTCTGCCCGCCTGAGATTCCCAGCAACTAGTGTTCAGAAGTTTACTGCTTCTCACAGTGGAGGTGGAACACGTTGGGTATGAGGAAGCAGAATGAAATAACTTTCAAACCCGTGTGTTGAAATATTGCATTGGCAAACACGGGCATTCGCCTCAGTGTTTGCTAAACAACATGCCTGCAGGAGTTAGGGTGGGACCTTTGGCAAGGGAGAAGAAGTGATTAAGCAGCCAACATCATTTTGCTGCCCGAGGCAGAGGACAAAGATGGCACCTCCTCCCGTGAAGAAAATAAGAAGAATCCTGCTGGAACGAGTCCCGTGCACGAGGTGACTATGGGAGGTCAAGCCTATGGGAATCACATAAACTTGACATGAGAGTGATAGCATCCTTCTGTTCCATGTGCAGAAGCAGGGCCGGCTCTGTCATTAGGCAAAATTTACCGTACATGCAATTCTACTAGTGCATGATCACGTGGACACACGGTGCTGAGAAATAATTAAATAAATCATGACTGGAGAGAGCTGGAGAGCCCTTGCGGCTTGTGAGGAGACCCTCCCCAGAGCCCAAAGAGACCAAAGGCACAGCAGGGCTTTGTTCATGCTGCTCAGCCTCCCCACCAAACAGCTGAGGCATGGAGTAGCGCAGCAGCAGCTGCCACTTTCCTACATGTCCTCCAGGCGGCCCCAGAGCTTCCACTCAAGTTGAAGAGAGAGTTGGGTGGAGAGAGAGCTGGAGAACAGGGGGAAATGGGCTTTTTGAGGGTGCTCCCCACTTACACAATTTCACTTATGTTCGTGGGGCCCTAGAACATAACCCCCACGTAAGTGAGGGAACACCTGAATTGTCTCAGGTGGTGGGCAGGGAGGAGAGAGTGGATTTGCACTGCTCCTGGCCCACCATCTCCTAGATTGCATGTCTCTTCCCATGGGTGGCCATCCCCTGCCCTCCCCTCTGACACTACTGCTGAGGTCGCTACTTCCTCATCTCCCCAGTCCCCTTTTCATGGCCTCTCTCTCCCCTTCTGTCTGTTTGGCTCTGAAGAAGGGCAAGAGGTCCTTCACAAGAAACCACTATGGATGAGGTGGAGATTGGCTGTGCAGCTGGAGCTGCTTTCCATTTGTAGCTGGATTTATTTATTAGTTACTTAGAACAATATTTATGAACCACCAACTCATTAAATAAATATCGGCAGTATAAGATAAAATCATTAAACCATCATAAAATTCTAAAAACATAAATTGCAGAACAAATGACCAGCCCTTCAGAAATTCTCTATAGACTCTTGCCAAGCAACGAAATATCAGGATTGTCTGCAGGACAGTTGCCTGATGTCTATAGGAATAGTGTTCCAAATTACTGGTACCACTTGCTAAAAGCTTGCTGAGCATAGAAGCTAAACAAATATAAGTTAACTGTGGGACAGTCGGGAGAGCTTCTCCAGATTATCCCAGTAATCCAGCAGGTGAATCAGTTGGATGTTTAGGGTTTTGTGCACCAGCAACACTGGTGTAAAACGTTAATATGGAACTGCTTTGGTCAAAAGCTGGGCCAAAGCATTCTGCACTGGCTATAATTTCTGAACCAACTTCAAGGGTAGCCCATATAAAGGACCCCTGGACAGTTAAGTCCAAAGGCGATGCTCATCTCGCTTTCAGGCTGAGGGAACGTCCAGCATGACTAAACTGCTTCTGGCGCAAAGGAACACTGTGATGGAAACCAGAGCGCGTGGAAACTCGGTGTGATGGCCTGGGAATCCGATTCAGAGGCTGAACCGGAGGAATCCCAGCCTGCACAGGAGTCCCCGCCTCCAGGGCCGGCTGAACTGGGGCAGGGCCTTGATCCTGAAGCGCCTGCACCTGTGCCGGATTTTCAGGAGCAGGCACCAGGTGAATCCACTCTGGCTGCAGAGGTGGTTGAGGACTCAGTGCCTGCAGGTGAGTCTCCCCCTGGGCCCAGTAACCCTTCAGCCTCTCCTGAACTGCAGAGGCTCAGGGCAGAGAGGCGAAGGGAACTGGTTTCTCCCAGGAGGAGTGCTCGCCTTAAGGCCAGGAGAGGCGGGTCTCCTGGGGGCCGGGACCGCCCCTGGCCTCAGAGGAGATAAAGGCCAGTCAGCCCGGTCCCAGGTTGCGAGAGCAACATGAGCTGTTTCGGCCAGCATCCAGTCCTGTTTCCCCCAGAGTTCCTGTCCTTGCCCGGTTTCCCGCTGTGGACCCCGCTTCACCCGAGGAGGACTGTCTGCCGACTGTCTGCCGACCCTACTCAGGTCCTGGACCTCGCCCCACGGTAACCTCCTCCCTGGACCAGCACACTCTGTTTACCTTCCTGCCACAGTGGTACCTATTTATCTACTTGCACTGGTGTGCTTTCGAGCTGCTAGGTTGGCAGGAGCTGGGACAGAACAACGGGAGCTCACCCCGTCGCGGGGATTCGAACAGCCGACCTTCCGATTGGCAAGCCCAAGTGGCTCAGTGGTTTAGACCACAGTGCCACCCGCGTCCCTTGAGGTAGCCCATGTAGAGCACAATGCAGTAGCCCAGCCTAGATGTCACCAAGGCCTGCTCTGCTGCGCTAGCGTAAACTTTGGTATTCAGTTAACAGTTACTCAACTTTTAACTATTATTTCAAACAATTTCTGGCTGCCCTGGCAAGGCTGCAGCAGCAGTGCAGACAATCCCTTTGCCCAGAATGCCTTGTCCAAAAGACGCTCACTTGGCTCAGAGGAGATAGGGAGCCAGAAGCCAAGGTATGGCCAGCGGTGTCACAACATTTGCAGCAGCAAAGCAATGAACAAGCAAGCAAGAGAGGGAAGAGGCACCACTGCCTGGTTGCTTACAGAAACCAACCAGATGGGCAGCTGGATGTTGCTTCATCCATACCAATAGGACAGAGGGCAGGAGGGCAACACAGGGCGGGCCACTTGGCACACAGTTCCGCCTGCCCTTCAACATCTTGGTGCCACTCCCCAGCTAGCTGATTCAATCACCTTCAGTTTCTGAGAAGGCTGGCTTTGTGAATGGCAGACCATTTTTCTTTTCTGATACATCATCTCAGGGATTTCCCCCCAAGACAAGACAATACTGCATACGACGAGATGTACATGACTCCACCTGGATGACTGGCGCATGGCCAGTATCATGCAGTCAATGGCGGAGGAAGGGGGTGTGGTGGGGCGATCCGCCCTGGGTGTCATCCCTGAGGGGGGTGACATCACCATCCCGGCCCCCTGGGACGCTCACCCCATTCCCATGAGTGGCTTGCCCCATCCCTGGGTGCACAGCAGGTTCAGCTAGCTCGGCCTCTGCAGGCAGCACCATGTGAAATGCATCGAAACGTATTTGAAATGGTCGGTATAGCGAGCTGGAACATCAGCTATGTCACAGCCGGGTTCACTGTTTTGCAACCAATCACTTGGTAGAGCTTTTTTATTTTAAAATTTAAAATTAAATAGGAACTCTGAACTTATAAACCTGCAGTGCTGAAAATGAAGAGGAGGTAGGGCCACCTGTGGAAAATATAAATTGTTGTTGTTGTTTAGTCGTATCCGACTATTCATGACACCATGGACCCTTCTCCTTGTGCCCTCCATCTTTCCCAACATCAGGGTCTTTTCCAGGAAGTCTTCTCTTCTCATGAGGTGGCCAAAGTATTGGAGCCTCAGCTTCAGGATCTGTCCTTCCACTGAGCACTCAGGGCTGATTCCCTTAAGAACGGATAGGTTTGATCTTCTTGCAGTCCATGGGACTCTCAAGAGTCTCCTCCAGCACCATAATTCAAAAGCATCAATTCTTCGGCGATCAGCTTTCTTTATAGTCAAGCTCTCACTTCCATACATCACTACTTGGAAAATCATGGCTTTAACTATACGGACCTTTGTCGGCAAGGTGATGTCTCTACGTTTTAAGATGCTGTCTAGGTTTGTCATCACTTTTCTCCCAAGAAAAGCAATTCCCTTCATGGATCACTGCCTTTGAATAACTCAGAGAAGATATGTGCTATGCCGTGCAGGGCCACCCAAGATGGACAGGTCATAGTGGAGAGTTTTGACCAAACGTGATCCACCTGGAGCAGGAACTGGCAAGCCACTCCAGTATCCCTGCCAAGAAAACCCCATGGACAAAGACAACAGGCATATAAAATATAGCATATAAAATATAGGGCCGGGGGGGGGGGGATGTTGGAAGAGACACAAGTAAAAACCGGGATGACCATCAGAGCTGGTGAGTCCTCTAGATACAGCTGGACTACAGCTTCCATCAACCCTGACCATCGACCATTATATTTAGGGCTGATGGGAGCTGGAGTCCAACAGCATCTGGCAGAGCCCCAGGTCCCCCAGCCCTGACATTTATTTTCTCATACCTTACTGTGAATCAAAATCCTATCTAGAATGCTCCCCAAGGCACGAGAGCCTGATGAAAGTTTTGCCTGTAGTTAACCAGTAGAGCAGTCAATAGTACCAGTGGGCTCCTGCCACCTGCCTTCCTGACTGGTTATTCAGGAAAACAAGGCAAGGGCTTAAGGTCACCACACCCAACTGAGATATGTATTGTTTCTTTCTTTTTAAAAAATCAGTCTGAAGAACATGTAACTCATGTTTTAATGAATTATGAAGTGCCCATATCTCAGATGTCAAATTTTCCTGGGAAAATTCTCTTGGGAATCATATTCCTCAAAGACTGGACAAGTTTAGGATTTTTTACTTTAAACACCAAGTGATTCATTAATCATTTGCACCTAATTCAGGAACGTAGATTGGCATTTTGCCCGTTAAAAACAAATCAAGGTTGACAATAGGCATAGAATGTCAGAATTCTCATTCGGGGCTTTCTGAAATGAAAGTTCTTGCTCTCGAATATTGATATGAATCAAGCCCTGGGGCCACAAAACGCACGGATATTTCTTGAGGTCGCCAGGTAGTTTGTCTTTCAGTTAATGGATTATGCCGCAAGTTTGGCTCCTTTTGATTTGGAATATAAGCATCTCCTTAAATCAAGGTTAGAGTTTTAAAATTTATTACTTCGAGGTGGGATGCAAAAATACCAGCCTCGTTCCCTGCCCGCTTCTTGCGGAGAGCAGAGTTTGCGGCGGGACGCGGCGCGGCGCAAGGTGTAAGACATAGGCAGCCGCTCCCCGCCCTCGACTTGCCCCCGGCGCTGATTTCCCGCCTTGAATAGATTTCCCTGCTATCCCGAGAGACATCGGGAGCCCAGCTCGACGCTGATTGGCTCCCTATGGGCGGAGCGCTGGCGCGACCTGAGTGAAGACTTCACTCTTCCAGGTCCGTTCCGAAGTCAGGAGAGGAGCGCATCTCATTGATTTTCAGCCACTTGGGTCTTGGGCTCGTGGTTGTGTGCTATAACTTGGATATTTTCTTCGTATTTTCTGAAGAGGAGAAAGAGACAGAAAAAGGAGAGGTGGGAGGGAGAAGATCGTGCTGAAAGAGGAGAAAAAACAAAGGGGAAAAGGGAAGATGAATGTTTATAGCACAAAGTTGAGAGCGGATGGGCGCTGCTCCTTGCAAAAAGCACCTGTTCCAAAACCATATTCAAGAATTCGCTTAACTGCAGTCGATGGAGATGTTCACCCTTCCTCTGAGTCTTTCTAATTGCAGGACACACAGCTAAGCCAGAAGAGCCAAAGTTATATCTAATAGTGCCCGTTGTTGTTGTTTAGTCGTTTAGTCGTGTCCGACTCTTCGTGACCCCGTGGACCAGAGCACGCCAGGCACTCCTGTCTTCCACTGCCTCCTGCAGTTTGGTCAGACTCATGTTCGTAGCTTTGAGAACACTGTCCAGCCATCACGTCCTCTGTCGTCCCCTTCTCCTTGTGCCCTCCATCTTTCCCAACATTAGGATATTTTCCAGCGAGTCTTCTCTTCTCTTGAGGTGGAGCCTCAGCTTCAGGATCTGTCCTTTCAGTGAGCACTCAGGGCTGATTTCCTTCAGAATGGATGCGTTTGATCTTCTTGCAGTCCATGGGACTCTCAAGAGTCTCCTCCAGCACCATAATTCAAAAGCATCAATTCTTCAGCCATCAGCCTTCTTTATGGTCCAGCTCTCACTTCCATACATCACTACCGGGAAAACCATGGCTTTAACTATACGGACCTTTGTTGTCAAGGTGATGTCTCTCTAATAGTGCCCACTGTGGTCTAAATACAAGATTGAACATATAGGGAGAAACGGTTTCTTTGTCAGCTGCTCTCAGAACACACCTAGAGATAGATACTTTTTATTATCTTCCTAGAGAGCTTGGGTTGCTCTGAATCTGCTTTGGTGGATCGGCATATTCTAAAACTTTATCCCGGTGTGTATAATCCCTGCTCCCATACCTGTTCATGTCTTAGCCCCTATCTGCAGAATACATGGAGAGCAGTATGGCTTCCCCCCAAGACTTCTGGGAAATGTAGTTTGTTAAGCGAGCTGAGCGCTTTTAGGAGACCCCTGTTTCCCTCCCAGAGCTACCTGCGGGGTGGGGGTGGGGAGCAGGGCCATTGAGGGATGTAGCCTGGGGAGAGTTCTGAGAACAGCAAAAGACGTGGAGGGCCA
Source organism: Podarcis gaigeae (assembly GCF_964106915.1). Lineage (NCBI taxonomy): Eukaryota > Metazoa > Chordata > Lepidosauria > Squamata > Lacertidae > Podarcis > Podarcis gaigeae. Next base: position 108,878,118 of record NC_139679.1, read on the forward strand.
CATTTGGCCCCCAGGAGCCTCAGGTTCTCCTCTCCTAGTGCATAGATCATCTCTCTGACTTGTAGCAGAGCTGGTCAAAGACTGTGCCTTCAGATCTGTTCTCAAATTGCTGAAGTGTTTCCTGAAACTGGATTAAAGCTGGTGTCCAAAGTACAAATATCCTAATGAGCATCCATTATCAAAGAAAATACAGTTCCAGTGCATTCTTTTCTTCTGAGCTGAATTTCTTTGTTGTTGCTGTTTTTCGGGATGAATGAACAACAACTTTGGCGATGGGATAAACAACTCCACAACAGTGCAGTTGCTACTGAAGTAGATGTCCTAATTTACAGTATTTATAGTTTTAGTCAATAGATGTCGAACATGGACTTCGAGGGAGAGCCAGAAAGTTTATACGGTAGCGTGGCCGAGCGGTCTAAGGCGCTGGATTAAGGCTCCAGTCTCTTCGGGGGCGTGGGTTCGAATCCCACCGCTGCCAGCAAGATTTGTTTTATATTTTTGAGAGTTGATGTCACCCTTCCCCATAAAATATCCCTTGCGTATAGTTTGCTCTCATCTTTTAAATTACAGCTGTATGAAGGTAGTAATTGATTAATGAGTCGTTACTGAGTCAGTTGTCAGCATTTGAAACAAGTCTTTGCTGGCACTAGGCTTTAGCTAAAGCAAATGAAATCAGGGAATTTACTCTTGCACAGGCCGCAACACATTATTAAATGAATGCTTATTAAATTAACAACTTACTGTTGCTGTGTGTAAAATAAAATTTCACGTTGTTTCTGCCCGGTTTCGAACCGGGGACCTTTCGCGTGTTAGGCGAACGTGATAACCACTACACTACAGAAACTTACACGCCCACTCGCTTTCCTCAATGCTACCTAAACCTAATCGCAGTACTTTTTTTTGTTTTTGTTTTAGGAAAGTTAAGGATTTCACAGTATTTAGATATGACGATGCTGAAAACTGAGTGCCTCGTGACTTTTAAAAGAAAGTTAAAGTCATTTTGTGGGTACAGAATGCCGTTATCATATAATTTAGAAAATCTAGAAAATTGGGAATTAGGTGCTGGGCCACGCAAATACTTCCACGACAGTCACTTTCTTTGTCCGGCAGCAGCAAACTCCAGCTTTGTACCCCAAAAACTATGTTATGAACTATGTGCTAAAAAGGAAACAAACCCTTAGATCTGCATTTGGTCTTCCTCTTGTTTCATTCAGGGTGCCCAACCCTTGGTTTAAGTGGCGGGAGGGCCCTTCTGAGTTTTTCCCACGGCAATCACAAACTTTCCCCTGTCAAAGACATTACAGAATCCACATCGTAACTTGACCCTTTTCTGCAACGAATGTTTTCTCTTGAAAAAACACATCATCTGCTGCAAACGAAGGTGGTTTGTAACATGCACCACTTATTAAAAAAAAAAAGGAAAAAAGACGAGATGCGCGCACCCGAAGACATATTTTCGAGGGAAACATACTTTTAAAATTCGCAAATTATAATTGCGTATCAGAAAAAAACGGGCTCGTCCGGGATTTGAACCCGGGACCTCTCGCACCCAAAGCGAGAATCATACCCCTAGACCAACGAGCCACCTCGTAGAAAGTTGGGCCCAGTAAAGTATTTGAACCTCGCAGGTGACTTTCTGTACTGACTTTCTGCACACACTATTCACCTCCTTGTTTTGCTGTTTTTTAATATTCGCGTTGTGCTACTACCTCTATGTTTTTACTTTCCTCCTCCTATATTTATTCCCCCCGCTCTTCAAATCAGTTACCGGTAATTGATGGGAGTGCGGAATGGAAGTGCGGTTTGGTATAATATGTCCTCTCTGGATACTTAAAAGTTATCGTATTACAGCTTTGCCCAATAAATTAATATACAGTATGTACATCAGTCATAAGTGCAGAAATGCTACCTAATGCTGCACTTCTGCTGACGCTTATATGGAAGTAACACATGAGCAGACTTGCCATGGACTGAACTGTTTAGTCTGGTATCTATAAACAGCTCCTTACCTGAATTAATGCAAAAAGGGGGGTAATTTATATAAATCAGGCAACGCATTTATTTTAATATCTGAGCCGGAAATTTCAGGATAAGTTAATTTGAGATTGGGTGGTAACAAAATCCTAAATTCACTAGTTAAGACATTTTAAAATAATCGACGTAACATTGTCGATTTAAATAAAACATTTAATGCACAATTGCAAAGGAGATTTCAATGTACCAATGCAGGAAAAGGATTGCCCAGTTCACGGCGATTTATATAAATGGGAGAAAATGTAAGGCCCCAGCGAGATTTGAACTCGCGACCCCTGGTTTACAAGACCAGTGCTCTAACCCCTGAGCTATGGAGCCTACATGTTAAACATGGTGCTGTTTCCTGTAGACAAAGCTCCTTGCCGCTTGCGTGCTGCTGTCCCTGCCATAATGAGCAATGCTAATTTATGTTTCCACCGACGCTGAATCGTGTTCGCTGGCTAATACAGGCGAGCTCCGCAGTGGAATTCGCCCCGGAAACCCTGCAGGCCGCCCTTCTAATGATCGCTGCAGGCAGCAGCTTCAAAAGGCAGCGAAATAGCAAGACAGGCTCGCCTTCGCGGCGGGGAGGAGGGAAGTGGGGAGATTGTGCAGGAACAGTGCCATCTGCCGACCGGAACGTGTAATTACAAGCGTCTGGTTCTGGAGCGCAAGCTGGCGTGGGTGACGTCAGGCAGGCCACACTCTGCTTAAATCTCTTTTTATACAGGGCTCCACCGCCTTCAGCAGTTTGCTCAAACTCATGCTGGTAGCTTCGAGAACACTGTCCAATCATCTCGTCCTCTGTCATCCCCTTCTCCTTGTGCCCTCCATCTTTCCCAACATCAGGGTCTTTTCCAGGGAGTCTTCTCTTCTCATGTGGTGGCCAAAGTATTGGAGCCTCAGCTTCACGATCTGTCCTTCCAGTGAGCACTCAGGGCTGATTTCTTTCAGAATGGATAGGTTTGATCTTCTTGCAGTCCATGGGACTCTCAAGAGTCTCCTCCAGCACCATAATTCAAAAGCATCCATTCTTCAGCGATCAGCCTTCTTTATGGTCCAGCTCTCACTTCCATACATCACTACTGGGAAAACCCTAGTTTTAACTATATGGACCTTTATTGGCAAGGTGATGTCTCTGCTTTTTAAGATGCTGTCTAGGTTTGCCATTGCTTTCCTCCCAAGAAGCAGGTGTTTTTTAATTTCGTGACTGCCGTCACCATCTGCAGTGAGCATGGCGTGCTCTGGTCCATGGGGTCATGAAGAGTCAGACACGACTAAACAGCAACTACCTATATTTATATTCGAAGTTAGTAGGCAGGGTGCCAAATTTTGTCCTCGCTCGGGGCAACCATATTACCAAAGTTTGCCCCTGATAGGTAGATCTTTGGCCTGAACCAGCAATGTTTTCCTTGAGCTGGCTTTGACTCTCAGTCTGGGGGAAAGGTGCCCTATAGTTTTGTTGTGTCTTCTGGAAACCTGAGGTTTTCCCCTAGTCAGCAGATACCTCCTGATATAGAAAAATCTATATTTGAGACCTTAGAATTCCTATAACACCTCCCTCCTATACTGATAGTTCCATTCTGGCTACATGCTGATGCGTATGAATCAAGTCCATCAGATCTAATCAAAGGATCAATTTACTATAAATATTATTGATTGGTAGCATAGCCTTAGTATTCTCTGCTCTGGTAACCTCCGAGTTAGACTACTGCCATGCTTTATACGGGGGCTGCCTTTGAAGACAGGTTTGGAAATGGCAGTTTGTGCAAAATACAGTTTCCTTGACTGCCTCAACTTCCCAAAATTGCTTCCTTGACTGCTGGGGACGTCTTTTCTCATCTAGTTCCCAGTCCCTCTCCAGGGTAGTTCTAAGTGCTGATGCTTACCTTTAAACTCCTTCATGGCTTGGATCCAGAGTCATGGACAGGTTGCTCTCTCCATCGTTTTCCCTGCACTGAGATCATCTTCAAACGCCCTCCTTGGTTTGACTCTGACTATGCACCATCTCACATGGTACCCTATAGCTTTAAAGCACATTCAAAGCACATTCCCCCCTCAAATACTCCTGGAAACTGTAGTTTCCCCCGAGCTATAGTTCTCAGCACCTAATAATAATAATAATTTAGTAAGAAAAAAATCTGTTATAGAAAAAAATGAGAAAAAGAGAGGAAAGTGCAAATAAAAAGAATAAAAATATAAATATAATAAGAAAAAACTAAATAATGTGGTCCATTAAATATAATCAGTTATACTGCCATACATTGTTATATAGATCTATAAGTACTATTATTATCCTAATACATATATGATTATTAATAGCCCACTATATTCTGTATAAACTTGTTCCAAACGTCAATGTTCAGTTGCCATCACCCTTAACATATTTCAGTTTCCAAGATTCTTGCAGGGCAAATGTACTTTATGTTGTGCACGCAGCCTTAGTTCCCATGTATCGTAACTAAGACAGAGAGATTTCTCCACTTGGGGAACTTCCTGCCTCTTATGTACTGAAGTTCTCACCCTGGGCCAGGAGGGGGATACTGTAGATTGTTTTCGCTCAGGTCCATATATGCAAATAAGGAATTGAAAGTGATGTTCAGTGATTGGATAGTTACAGGAAGTTGTTACTGTTGCCTTGTAGTTGAACTCCATATAAGCAGGCTGGCTGAACCCTACAGCTCAGCTCTGTTCTGTTCTGTTCTGTGAATAAACAAGAGCTGTCTGAAGAATCGCTGTGTCGTCTGATATGTTCGCCCACAACTTAACAGGAACTTAGCATACCAAAGTACTGTGTATTTCCACTCAGACCAATTTATGCCCAATGCTTTCTAATTAGATGCTGTCCTTGCATCCTACTAGGGCTTTCCCTAGCCTGAAAGGTAGCATTTGTTTGTTAATTTGTTTTAAACTGTTTTTAATGTTGCATTTTGAAATTGCTGCAACCTGCTCTGAAACCTTATAGTGAAGGTCAGGGTAATAAATCTATCATTATTATTATTATTATTATTATTAATAATAATAATAATAATAATAATAATAATAATAAATTTTATTTATATCCCGCCCTCCCCAGCCGAAGCCGGGCTCAGGGCGGCTAACAACAATAAAACAGTACAAAAGTACAGCACAAACAACATTCTAAAATCATTCATTATAAAATTAATTAAATTCAAGCCACTGGCCACCATTGGGCCAGAGCTCCGTGAAGATTGCCGAGGGAGGGAGTCAGGCTGTGCCCTGGCCAAAGGCCTGGTGGAACAGCTCTGTCTTGCAGGCCCTGCAGAAAAATGTCAAGTCCCGCAGGGCCCTAGTCTCTTGTGACAGAGCGTTCCACCAGGTCGGAGCCACAGTTGAAAAAGCCCTGGCTCTAGTTGAGGCCAGCCTAACTTCTCTGTGGCCTGGGACCTTCAAGATGTTTTTATTTAAAGACCATAAGTTTCTCTGTGGGGCATACCAGGAGAGGTGGTCCCGTAGGTACGAGGGTCCTAGGCCGCATAGGGCTTTAAAGATTAAAACCAGCACCTTAAACCTGATCCTGTACTCCACCGGGAGCCAGTGCAGCTGGTATAGCACCGAGTAAATGTGATCTCGCAGCGAAGACCCCGTAAGGAGTCTCGCTGCAGCGTTCTGCACCCGCTGGAGTTTCTGAGTCAGTCTCAAGGGCAGCGAGTTACAATAATCCAGTCTGGAGGTGACCGTCGCGTGGATCACAGTGGCTAGGTCAGGGCGAGAGAGGTAATTAATTAAATAAATTAAAAAGCAATAATGCGCAGCCAAGTAGGGGCGGGAAGGGGCAGCTCCCCTTCCTCAACAAAAATCAATAAAAATATATAGCTAACGGAGGTTCTCCCCCTGCTAACAAAAAGCCTGCCTGCCCCTAACAAAAATTCTTTCTATGCCCATGATGCGTACAAGATTGAATATCAGCCTTTGAGCAACAATCTGTCTTCTTCTGAGGAAGAAGACATGATGATATCAGGACCATATGGGTGGGAAATGGCTAATGGCTGACTGTAATGATACCAAATGCATTGATGTCAGTTATTTAAAAGATGTAATTTTAAAAAAGATTACTTCATCCTCCCCCTCCCCCCCCCCCAGTCAAGGGGAAAGTCCAGAGACGTTTGCTTCAGAGAAAAGATCAATACACACTTATGGTATCTCTGTACTAATCAGTTTATTTACAAATGTACAAATTGAGCAAGGATTACAGAGGCACAGAAGCAAGTACACAGGAGGGCAGTTCTAGGTTCACAGCTGCACCAGGGCCATACAACCCCGCTCCCCCCCAAAATAAGCTCAACCTCATAGCAAATCTGTCAGTCAAACTGTCTTTCAAGTCTCCTTGCCCTTGCTCAAGCTAAACAAACTAGTTCCATCCTGCAAATAGATGGTATTTGTAGGCACATTCCAAGGTCATATTTAGATAATGAGCAACTTAAGCACCCATTGAAGGCTTCCAACAATGGCTAAGCCTAGCCAGAGAGCTACAGGTACTGTTTGCAAAGGCCTTTCAACAATCAGCAAGTTTCAAAACGCTCGTCATCATGCGGTCAAACTCCGTGCTGCAGAATTTTAAAAAGTAGGTATAGAAAACCAAATGATGTATGTATGATGCAAACCATTTGAGTCTTCCCAGATGAGACAATGCATATCTCTAGAAACGGTTTTCAGGGTTATGCTAGGTTAATGGTCTGCCTGCAACAAAGAATTCTGGGGGTTCTAGTTTGGTGAGGGCATCGATGAGTCTCTGGTAGGGACCCTTCACATCCCTCACAGTGAAGGAGGAATGACTTGGGTCAGTTTAAGTCTGTGCAGTGACTCACAGTCAAACTTTGGTTCCCAAATGCCTCTGGCTCCTGAATGCCAAAAATCCGGACGTAAATGCTCCAGTTTTTGAACATTTTTCGGAACCTGAATGTCCAACGCGACTTTCGATTGAGTGCAAGAAACTCTTGCAACCAATCGGAAGCCACACCTCAGTTGCCAAACGTTTCAGAAGTCGAACAGTCTTCCAGAACGGATTACGTTCGACAACCGAGGTTTGATGGTATGTTGATAGTCAAACCGATCCAATGCAGAGTAAAGAAATGACAAAACCTGACACAAAGTCATAGTGTAAAATTTGAATCCAAAACATTAATGTTTCCATGTAATGTCAGGGAGAGAAACAGGAGGATGTTTTGCCCGTTGTAGCCAATACAGTACTCATTCTGCATTAATTAATGATGATTAAAAGGGTTGTTTGTTAAACCACTCTGGAAACTGTTGCTCTGTGAGGGGAATTAACGTCTCCTAAAGCGCCCTTAACAAAGTACAGCTCCCAGAATGCTTTGGGGGGAAGCCATGACAGTTTAAAGAGAAGAGTTTTGGATTTGATATCCCGCTTTATCACTACCCTAAGGAGTCTCAAAGCGGCTAACATTCTCCTTTCCCTTCCTCCCCCACAACAAACACTCGGTGAGGTGACTGGGGCTGAGAGACTTCAGAGAAGTGAGACTGGCCCAAGGTCACCCAACACCTGCATGTGGACGAGCGGGGAAGCGAACCCGGTTCCCCAGATTACGAGTCTACCGCTCTTAACCACTACACTACACAGGCTCTCTGAAGGCATTTCCCACCCCCAAAGCACTTTTCCTGCAGCCATCACAAGGTTATGTGACTACGAGGCCCTCCTCGGTGGTGGCCCCCAGGGACGGACGCCTTGGCATCGAAAGCAAGCGGGCTATTGTTTTCATTGCGCGCAAATAATGTAGCTGCCCACCATCTTGGAACGAAGCTGCTCTCAGGAGCAAAGTTTAATATAGGTGACAGTGGAGCAAACAGAGAAGAGGGGGAACACCCTCTCGGTAAAGGCGACGTTGAAGGTGAAAATGTGCTGCATGTTGTCAGCGTTGTAGAAGGACACCTCTTCCCCTTCGTAGTCCAAGTAAACCCTCACTTTGTGGAGCCTCTCGGGCATGAAAATCGGGGTGCGCTTGGGGACTGTGACTGCCCAGTACCGCCCTCCCGTTTGCTGCAATGCCCAGATGCCCTCTTCAGGGCTAAACTGGGTCAAGCCTTTCCTGCGCACCGACTCCTTGGCCACCCCAAAGGCCCAGCCGTCGGCAGACCCCACCTCCACCTCCCAGTAATGCCTCCCCGACTTGAAACCCTCAGTGGACAGGACGCGGGAGTTGGTGTCGAAGCGCTTGGGGTTGTCAGGTAGATCTTGCTTTCGGCAGCCCATCCTCACGCCCTTGAGGTCCGCCGAGAGGATGAGGAGGTGGTTGGCCGTCTCTGGGTCCAGGAGCAGCTCCTCTAGGAGGCAGGATAAGAGCGTTAAGTCAACCCCACGCGGGAACAACAGAGAAAATTAACAGGAAGGGTATATACTGGCCTCGGCCCAGTATACCTGAAGGAGCGTCTCCACCACCATCGTTCAGCCTGGACACTGAGGTCCAGCACCGAGGTTCCCTCCCTGAGAGAAGCCCGGGCCTTCTCAGTAGTGGCGCCCACCCTATGGAACGCCCTCCCATCAGATGTCAAGGAAATAAGCAGCTATCCTATTTTTAAAAGACATCTGAAGGCAGTTTTTAATATTTTAATATTTAATGCTGTACTGTGTTTAACACTCGATTGGGAGCCGCCCAGAGTGGCAGGGGAAACTCAGAAGGATGGGCGGGGTATAAATATTTTATTATTTATTATTATTATTATTATTATTATTATTATTATTATTATGTATTGAAGTTCTCACTCTGGCCACCAGGAGTATCATGTATATAGTTATTATAATAATAATAATAATTTATTATTTATACCCCGCCCATCTGGCTTTATTATTTATACCCCGCCCATCTGGTTTTCACTCAGGTCCACGTCAGTTACTTTAGGCGGGAAACCCTGGGTTGTTGTTGCTACAATGTTGACAGCCGGCTGCCTATAAAAGCAGGCCGGCTGAGCTGTTTGCTGTGCAGTTCTGTTCCTTTTTTAAAAAAATCTTTTTTTATTTTAAAATAATTCAGCATTAATACACACATATTGCGAATATACAAGCATACAAACATACATTTCATACAATCCTTTAAAATATTCAAACATACCTACATTCTGTTCCAGCTTACAAATATAGAGCTGCTTTGGAGAAATCGCTGCGTCGTCTGCTATGTCTACCCACTATTTAACAATTATTATCTGGGCAAACATTAATTATACAAAGGAGGTTGAAAAATATAGGCAGTGCTTTCTGCTGCGGGGATGCAGGGGTAAATTTTGTGAATTTCTGTAGTTTTGTCTATTAACTATTTATTTTTCCCAGTTTGAGCTATAAAATGGTGGTTTTTTTTTTTTTTTTGAGTCAAAATGAGAGTACCCCTAAACATTTTTTTAAAGAAAAAAAAAGGCACTGGATAAAGGAGAGGAATTCCTTCAGGAACTTCCCCTGGTTGCTATCTGCCTACCAGTTCTCAGGCAAAGGGGATTAAGGAGGCAGAGGAAATATTTAGAGATTTTAGAAGAGCCAAGATGCTTTTGGATTGCTCTCCTGTACTATTTTAGACATGTGGCCTATATATTTATGTATGTTTATCTTATGCAATTATCAACATTTATTTTATATTTGAGACCTTAGAATTCCTATGACAGGTTTCACAATTTGGACATCCAATGCCCTTTTTCAATGTGTTGGAGTCTTTTTCGTTTTTATTTTAATTATGTATTTTGTGCTTGTATCTTGTGATTTTATCTTGTGAACTGCCCTGAGACCTGCGGGTATAGGGCAGTAGACAAATTTAAATAATAATGTTTTAAATAGGTTGTGCTGGGATGGAACACAGAGACATGAGATAAGTAAATTAGGATCACAGCATACACTGAATGCAAATTCAACGTACGTTTAAACCACAGGACTCTCCCTCCCTAAAAATTCAGAGAATTTAAGAGAGCTGAGAATTATAGCTCGGGGGGGGGGTGTAAACTGCACTTCCCATGATTCTTTGGGTGAAGCCACACAATTTAAATAGGAGTTGAATGTGCTTTAAATGCATGGTGTGGGCATTTCTGTCCTAGGTTCTTCATACAGCTCTAGCATTCTCACTTTGCTCCTCCCTTAATTAGGCTGGGAAAACAACCGCTATATCACATAATCCCTGAGAGGTGGCCATTCAGCTTCTGATTTGAGTGTCCACCACTTTCCCAATACACTTCTGCCCAAAGCCAATGCAACAACCATGAGCTTTTGAGCTATGACTGTATTCAGTGACATTACTGAAAACAGAGAATACAGGAGACTGGCAGAGTTTTTATTACATGCCTTGAAAAACAACCCTTGAAACTCATTTCTGGATATACGTATTAACACACGCAACGTCTGCTTTGAACATTCAGGTGTATGATCTGGTTCTTCAGAAAATCTAGTTAATTACCAGCACCTACCTTTCTCACCTTTCCCCAATTCATCCCGCAGGTGATCTGAAAGAAGAGGAAGCCCATTAATGAAAATCAGGGCTAACTAGGAACAGCAGAAAGAGATTCTGTCCAAACACCATATACGTACATATTATACTATACAGTACCCACTATTTTTCATTGGGTACACAGGTTTTTTTGCAGTGTGTGTGTGTGTAATTTAACTTCCCTTGCAATTACAATCAGCTCCCTGGATATGCATATACACTGGTACCTCCGGTTGCGAACAGGATCCGTTCCGGAGGCCCGTTCGCAACATGAGCAGAACGCAACCTGCGCCTGTGCGTGTGCGGGTAGCGATTCACCGCTTCTGCGCATGCACATGACGTCATTTTGCGCGTCTGCGCATGTGCGAGCAGCGAAAGCCGGAAGTAACCCTTTCCGGTACTTCCGGGTCGCTGCAGGATGCAACCTGAAAACGCGCAACCTGCAGCAAATGTAACATGAGGTATGACTGTACGCAAACACACACACACCCATACAAGAAAATGGAAACTGTTAATAACCTCTGTGTCATAAACAAATATTGTCAGTGGCATATACCAGTATTTCCCAAGCTGGCGCCCTCGGGGGGGCTGATGGGAGTTGTAGTCCAAATTATCTGGAGGGCACCAGCTTTGTGAAGGCTGGCACAGACCAACTTGTTCCATGTTCCAGATCTGCTGGTTACAGCTCTCTGCATCAGCTGATTGTCGGGGCTTGCAAAACCTGGTGCATGGGGCTTCATAGGTGCTGCTGAACAGGTTACCTGCAACCTCCCCGCCCCCAACCCTGCTGTCTCTTTACCTGCCCCATACCTGATGCCAGGTGTAGGGCAGGTGGGCGTGGCTAGGCCAAAACGACCTCACTGGCCAAATGATGGGACCAGGAAGCCCAATTTAAGACCAGAGGCCAGAAGTTCTCCACCCCTGTAGTACAGCATTCTGATTCCAGCAGTGACCACCCAGAGTCTTCTGGGAAGGCTACAAGCAGGGCATGGAGGCAGCTGCTCCCCCCCCCCCCCGTTATTGCCCCTCCCTCTGAATATGGAGGCTGCTCCTTGCGGCCACCATGATTATGGTAATAGCCTTTGGTAGAGGCAGCAAATCCCACCCCTGTCCGGTGCAAAAGAAGAATACACAGCAGGCACCCCACAAACTGCTGGCTACCAGGAGAATTTGTCTAAACCCTTTCGGAAAATCCAGCTAGCACAGAGGCCATCACTGCACTCAACAATGCATCCCATTAGTCCAGGTGTAGTCAACCTTTTTATACCTACTGCCCACTAATGCATCTTTCTTGGTGGTAAAATTTCCTTACCGCCCACCAGTGCTCAATGGAAGGAGGATTCAGCTTGTGCCGCAGAACCCCGAAACGCCCACTAGTGGGCGGTATGGACCAGGCTGACAACCCCTGCGCTAGTCAATTAAGAAAGCAGTTCTTTCAGGCTGTCTTCTGTAAAATCAATAATGCAAATTGTTATCGAGACTGAAAGAGACTGCTCTGTGCTGGGCCATGGCATGCCACAAGCCAACACTTCCGCTTTCAGATGCTAAAATACCGAGAATGGGTTTGAACGGAGAGGTGTTGCTTCTCTTTACCTTTGAATTTCTTTAGCACTCCCTTGAGGACCACGGTCTTCAGAGAGAAATTGCAGGTGTGGCCCTTCATGTCAGAAGAAACGGGAACCGGCCTCTGACATTTAAGGTCATCGCTCCTGACAGGTTGTGAAAATTAGAAGAGTTACTGAACTGAGAGTTACGACAGACAAAAGAGCAAAGCTTTGCCTCCCAGTTTAAGAGGGTTTTGTTTTGTTTTTTTACATATGAGGCTTCAAGGGTTGAACTTCACCCCAGTGGCTTCGCTGCTACACAAATAAACAAGAAAATAACTCTTCCTTCTCCCTAGCCCTCCCCACATTCCCTATTTCTGTCTGAGAGCTGCCAGTCTGGCTGCCTATGTAGGTGATGGAAAGCTGAGATTGGGAGGGTGGGATCATATTCATGCTCAAAGTGGTTATAAGGAGCCTGGGATTTGTAATGACCCGAGAGAGTCATCTAGGCTGCAGCCTGCAGAATATGGCTCTGAGACTCTGCTGCCCTGAATGGCTGGCACTGACCTTTCAGCTGGTTCATGAACAAAGAACAAAGAGGGGGTGAAATTGCAGCTCCGTACCTGATCAGGGCACTTGTCACATCCTGGAAGAGAAAGAAGAAGAGGAGGAGTTTGGATTTGATATCCCGCTTTGTCACTACCCAAAGGAGTCTCAAAGCGGCTGCCAATCTCCTTTCCCTTCCTCCCCCACATCAAACACTCTGTGAGGTGAGTGGGGCTGAGAGACTTCAGAGAAGTGTGACTGGCCCAAGGTCACCCAGCAGCTGCATGTGGAGGAGCGGGGAAGCGAACCTGGTTCACCAGATTACGAGTCTACTGCTCTTAACCACTACACCACACTGGAAACAAGAGAGGGGAGGGAAAGAGGGTTGGGGGAAGAGCAGTCATCTAACACGTTGCATTTCATTCCATTTTTGAATCAGAACCGTCGAGCTGGAAGGGACCCAAAGGGCCATCTAGTCCAACCCCCTGCAATTGCTTCCCCTTTTATTCACATAAATTCCAGAAGCAATGGGTGGGATTCACCTAACCAGTCGCGTCAGCAGAACCCCACACAATTTCTGCTCTCGCAAGAGGGCTTCCCCCATCTTCTCACCCCACCCAGCAATCAACTTGAGCGGGGGGGGGGGGTGGCGGTGTCAGGGCGGGTATCGGTAGCAGGTCAGTAGTAACTCACAAGGTGTCAGTGAATTTAACCCTTTCAAAGAAACAGCAGCTGGGGCCTAGTGAGCCCAGCAATTCTTCCCCGTAGATCTTGCCCCAATGGGGCAGTTGCGAGGATGGAAGGTCCTTGCCTTCCCACAGCTCTCTAAGCCTCCTCCTCCTCCCCTGGGTCTTTCCCAAGCAACCTGAGACTCCGACGCCTTGTCTGTCTTTGCTCCACCCTCTTCATACCTCTTTGGGCTCTGGGAGACCAGGGGAGAGTGGAGCAGGTCACAGCAGGAGGGGGAGACTCCCTGGCACTCTCAGCAGCCTCTTGGTCTCCCTCCTCTCCAGCCTCCGCCTCTCTCTCTGGGCTGCTCTCTGCCATAGCCTCTTCCTGCTCACTAAACCCTGGTGTTCCCCCCCCCCCAGTAATTTTTTCCAAATATCTTAAACACAATACAGCTTAACAATATTATTCTCCTTTCAATCTATATCTTATCCGAATTAACTTCCCTCCACCCCTCTTCTGGCTTCTCTGCATTGCTCTTACTTAAGCGTGGCTGCTATATATACATTCTATAAATGTCTATAATTCCTTAATAAATTTTTGTATTCTACTTTAGCCATACATTCCTTATTATATTACAGCATTGCATCTTGTGGTCTAACCACATGTTTACAATAAACGTTATGAGTTTTATTTCAGTCCTGTGAGTGTCTTTATTTATGTACAGTTTTCTCTAAGTCTACCATAAATTTGGACCATTCTTTTTGGAATTTCTCATCGTCCTGCTGTCGGATTATTCCAGTTAGCCTTGCTATTTCCGCATACTCCAATACAGTGGTACCTCGGGTTAAGTATTTAATTCGTTCCGGAGGTCCTGAAACTGTTCTTAACCTGAAGCACCACTTTAGCTAATGGGGCCTCCTGCTGCCACCGAGCCACTGGAGCATTATTTCTGTTCTCACCCTGAAGCAAAGTTCTTAACCCGAGGTACTATTTCTGGGTTAGCGGAGTCTGTAACCTGAAGCGTCTGTAACCTGAAGTGTATGTACCACTGTACTTTCTGTTGCCATTCTTCAATTGTCGGAATATCCCTGCTCGCTAAACCCTGTTACCTCTTTAGCTTCCGACACCTCCTCCTCCTCCTCCTCCTCCCGGTCTGCTCCCTCTGGCCACTCATCGTCGTCCCACCACCAATCCCCGGGCTCTGAGCCTTCTTCCCCTGGGGGTTCCCATGAAGGTCCCCCAGCTGCTGCCTCCCACCACTTCTCTGCATCCAGCCAGTCCTTGACACCCTGGAACAGCATGCAGGGGGAAGAGAGGAGGATTGTGTAGAACCAAACGGTGAATATTTGTTCCTTAAGGCCTGTAAAGGCCATCTTGGTAGTCAAGATAACCCCGAGACTAACTAGTATTTGATGCAAGAATGAGCTCACTATGTTTATCTGTTTGCTTTGATATATGCTAATTGGCCTGCTTTGATGCCACACTTATCTCTGTTGTCTTGGCACGCTTGGCTATTGGCCTAGGAAGAGGAGACAGAGTTCGATGCCTGCCACCTGTGGACCGATGGGAGGTTCTGGCTGATGGGAGATTCTGGCGTTTTTGTCAGTTTCCATTTCTTTGTACAGAAAGTATTGATCTGATATGTAGATATTTTTCCTATTCTGATTAGTTCTGATTATAAGTTCTTTTAAGTGTAAGTTTTATTGTTGATTACACTGGATTTGTAACCATTTATGCTCATTTGCCTTCAGTAGAAAGTAAAGTTCTACTGGATGAAGTACAATTGCCTCTGGTCTGTTTTTTGTAAACTCTGCTACATGTTTAAGATTTTTCCTGCTCCCCCTTCATGAGCGACAGTTTTCTGTGCAAGTAATGCATAAAATGTTTGCCCAGGAGTAGAGAGTCATGGTAGACACTTGCTGTTTCTGTGTTTGCCCCAGCAGCATAACTTCTGCAATAGCCAACCAGGGTGTGTGGTTTGAGCTGTGTGGTGGAGCTGCAGCCTGCTCACAGCACTGGATCCCAGCGTCTGAGAGGGGCATCCCTCTGGCATTTCTGGCCTCCTTCTTTGGTACCCCTGCATCAAACCACTTGCAAAGGTGTTATGTATTCCATGGTCTGTGTTTGCCTGAGCTTGAGTCCGGACCAGGCATCCCCAACCTTCGGCCCTCCAGATGTTTTGGACTACAATTCCCATCATCCCTGACCACTGGTCCTGTTAGCTAGGGACCATGGGAGTTGTAGGCCAAAACATCTGGAGGGCCGCAGGTTGGGGGTGCCTGGTCTGGACTAAGGATTCTGAGCCCCTGTGTTCTGATTCGATACATGATATCCAATCACAGTACGTATTCAGTATTTGGGCTTATGTCATTGCCCTCAAACTCTGAGTCATGATTTGCAGCCTGGAAGTTTAGATAGCCAATCACGTTGGGAGTGGGAGTGGCCCAGGCCTTCAGAAATGTATATAAGAAGTTGCTTTGCCCCTGTTGTTCAGTTCTGTTAGTTCAACAAAGGTTCTTGCTGTTTTCACTGTGTTCCTTGTGGGAACCCACCTACACTTCAACAGGCACCTCCTTTGGGCCTGTGGATCAGGGCAAGGGTCATTGCATCTGGCAAACCTAAGCACTTGTCCTAACGGAAGGATCGCCTTAGTGTAGGACATTCTGGTTTTCTAGTTGCCACTCCATCCTGCTCCATCTACCGCCATATAGATGCAGGAGTCACAAACGCTTTTTAAAAGGGTTTTTCTGCTGCCGTTCCCAACAGCTGACTTCTGTGTATAAAGGCAGCTGTCTGGAGAAGCACTGGAAGCCCACAGAGAGGGTGTTCAAGTGTTTAGTCCACAGCCACCACACCGCCACCAATGCTCATACCAGAATTGCCCACCATTTGTGGAGTGGTGGTTAAAATATAACATGGACCTGGTTCAGATTTGATAGGTAGAAGACTGGGTGCAGGAGCAGAAGAGAAACAGCAGCTCTATTGGAAAAGGGGTGGGATGCTGGCAAAAATTAGAGAAAAGACAAAAATGCTTTTTTACTGTATATGTTTAAAATGTTGAAAGTTAATAAAAGTGTGTGTGTGTGTGTAGTGGTCTTTCTCATGATCGTGATGATGTCCTTAGTACAGTATGCTATGTATAGAAAGAGACCACAGCCCAGGTTTCTGGGCTACAGCCATCCTCAGTGAGGAATTCTGCAGCCTTTAAATAGGTCAAAGAAACTGCTTGGCATGGGAACATTAGGTGCAACTTGAGAACAGTGGCAAACAGAAAAATCAAGGCTTAAAAATCAACACCACAGAGCACAGCTTTTCTGCAAAGCAATTTTCAAGTGATAGGGGTGAGGGGGAGTATTTTTCTCCAAAAATACAGAAATCAGAAAATATTGTTTCTGAATCAAAAGAAACTCAGTCCTGTTTTAATTCAATTTGTTGCAGATGTCAGGGCGACCGACATTCTTCCTAACTCCCTGGCTCCTCTGCTTTTGACAGCTGCTCAATCCGCAGATGTTAGCAAGTGATAATGCTTCAGTTTGTGCTGTAAAAAGCTTCGCCTGCAACTCTCAGCACCCTTAATGAAGAGTTGTTAGGAGATCCCCGCCTCCATGACCTACAATCTCCAGAGTGGCTTAACAATCAATCCTTCTTCCCAAGGAACTCTGGGAACTGTAGTCTGTGAGGGGAATAGGATTCTCCTAACGACTCTCAGCACCCTTAAGAGACTACAGCTCCCAGAATTCTTTGGCGGAAGCTATGACTGTTTGAGACATGGGTGGCGCTGTGGTGTAAACCACTGAGCCTTGGGCTTGCTGATTGGAAGGCCAGCGGTTCGAATCCACCCAACTGTGGTGAGTTCCTGTTGTTTGGTCCCTGCTCCTGCCAACCTAGCAGTTCGAAAGCACACCAGTGCAAGTAGATAAATAGATACCGCTGCGGCGAGAAGGTAAATGGCGTTTCCATGCGCTGCTCTGGGTTCGCCAGAAGCGGCTTAGTCATGCTAGCCACATGACCCGGAAAAACTGTCTGCGGACAAACATCAGCTCCCTCGGCCAGTAAAGCGAGATGAGCGCCACAACCCCAGAGTCGTTTGCGACTGGACTTTACTCTCAGGGGTCCTTTACCTTTATACGACTGTTTGAAGTGGCATCATGGTGCTTTAAAAGTATGGCATGAATGTGGCCTAGGAGACCACCCTAAATGTCAATATTTTGGTCAAATCCAGCACTGCCAAGGCAGAGAGAACATGACTTTTACTTTCCTTGAGGAAAGCACCTTCCAGAGGCGAGGTTTCTAAGTACTTGATCAAGAAAGTACAACAGGTCATGCAAGTTCTGCAAGTGTGTACACATCCAGACATCAATCGTGGTGCAGTGTGTCAGATAATTTATAAGCGATGCGGGTGATAATAGGCTTGGCTTTGCACAAAGGTTATGGGATGCATGCGTAATTTTTTGGGGGAAAGTTTTACCTTGAGGAAATCAAGCACTGGCTCTTGGATTTTGTCTTCCAGGTCAGCAATGAGTTTGTTGAGGAGAGAAATCTCCTTGGAGAGCTCAGTGATGTTCTCGTTCTGCCTCTTGGTGATGCCCTTCTCCATCTTGTCCAGCTGACCCAGAAGAAGCTGCTCTTGTTCATGCAGAAACTGGCGCATCCCTTCAAATTCAGAGAGGACCTTCTGTCTCTCAGTCTCTATAGTTTTCTTAAAGAAACAAAACCAAGACTGCCCATTAGCAGAAGGGCTAACACCACCAAACAGTCTCAAAACACAACTTTGGCCAACTAACGTCAGAATGGTGTCAATAAAAGGGCCCTTCAGAATGGTGGTTTTGGGGTTTTTGGTTTGGCCGCTTGCCTCTTATAGATTCTAACCTCATCTACAAAGGATCACAGGTTTGTAAGGGACCCCTGGGTGTCATCCAGACTGACCCCCTAAAACCTGTAACCTTACCATTACTCTGCCTTTAAAAAGAGCATCCCCTTAAATTACAAGTGAGGGCATCTACTGTCGTGTTTGGGATGACAGCCAGACCTACACTTTCCAATACATGCTGCCATCACTTTCCTTATTGCAAAAAGCATTATGGGATGTAGGCTAGTTGCTTACAAGCTCCAAATCCACTTTAATCGTGTAACCTGAATTTGCCGGTATGTGATTTGAATCCTGCCCCCCAAAAGGGAAGCATCCAGGAAGCATCTTTTCGCTTCCACAAAGGCTGTAGATGGAGATTAATGATAAATAACTACAAACAATAGATGGCAGCAGAGGATAAGGAACAGACTTATAATTTGCAAAAATTACAAGGGACACTCCTAACCTTTCACCTAGTTTGTCATCTGCACTGTAAATTTGTGCTCTGTTATGAGTTGAAACTGCTTTAACCAGCCACATAACCAAGGTGCCTGCCCATGAAGTCAATTGGCACACAGAACAGAGGTCTTTGGGTGTGAACCTGTTGCTGTGGAACTCATCCGGATACCCCTTGTATTCTACTGTCATGTAACCCAGAAGCAATGCTAAAGCATATTTATATTCTCTCTTCTGAGTGAGGATGTAGCCAAAGACCTCTGTTCTCTGTGTAGCAATGCTTGACTGCAGGATTTCAAATTCAAAATTTTCTAATTCAAATTCTTGGCATGCTCTGCGCCTTCAAGAGCAGCTAGATGGACAGACATGTGCAGTGCATGATAATGCTTATCTCTGCTTTACCAGCTCCACACATCGTCACAATATAAAGCTGTTATGAAAGGCAAAAGAGCAGGGGCCCCCCATTCAACCCTTTTCAGCTCTGTTATATTATACACCCTCATCTGAGTCAATGCTGTACCCATTTGCCAGCTTGTAAGTAACAACTGATACTCACCAAAAGGTCTTGGCTTTTCTTGTCGTCCTGCGTTTTGAATTCCAGAAGCTCCTGTCTCTCTTTCTTCAAGAAATCCAAACGGGCCTGAATTTGTTCCTAAGATCCAAAAACATAAAATTGATTTAAAAAAAAGTTCCTGCATTTTTCGTGTACTTTGGGATCTGTTCTGCAGGAGAAAGTGCAATCCATACCTGGAGCCACCAAACAGATTTTTAATATTTAATGCTGTATTGTTTTTAACACTTGATTTGAAGCTGCCCAAAGTCGCTGGGGAAACTGAGCCAGATGGGCGGGGTATGTATGTATGTATGTATGTATGTATGTATGTATAAATAAATATTAGTCAGTTGGTCCCATCACATATTTTTGCTGCATCAGGCTGCAGTTCACCATCTGTATAAAAACGGCATGCGTTTTACATGCAAAATATTACAAGTTTAACATCCAGCTGGTAGGGGTGGGAAAGACCTGCTCCCTGAGAAAGACTCTGGCTATATATATATACCGGTATATGGCCATAAAAACAGTACCAGCTGTTATGTTGTGGGTGAACATATCAGACACAGTGATTCTTCAAAGCAGCTCTTTATTTGTAAGCTGGAACAGAACTGAACAGCAAACAGCTCAGCCGGCCTGCTTTTATAGGCAGCCGGCTGTCAACATTGTAGCAACAACAACCCAGGGTTTCCCACCTAAAGTAGGGTTTCCCACCTAAACTGACGTGGACCTGAGTGAAAACTACATAGACGATACTCCTTTTGGCCAGGGTGAGAACATAATACATAACACCAACCTAGATGGACAAATGGTCTGTCTCAGTTTAAGGCAGGGTCCAATGCTACTAATGAGAAGGAGTTGCATTAAGTGGGAATACAAGCACAGAAAGCTTGGTGGGACAGTGATGCAGAAGGCTTAACCTCCGGAATTGCTGCTTCTCGAGCAACCACGGCATTCTGTTTATTTACTGCATTTTTATCCCAGCTTTATTCCAGGGGGCTCAAGCTGTTCTGCAATAATTCCACCCACCTTATCCTTATAAAACAGTCCTATGAAATAGAGTAGGCCGAGAGATTGTGATAAGTCACCCATTTGGGGTCGATGGTGAGTGAGGAATTGAACCAGGATCTCTCTGATAAAAGTGGGAAATCCTATTGGCAAGAGGAACGCCAGGTATTGCAGAATTAATTGGACCCCCACCCCAGGACAACGCCATCCCTGACAGCAACTTGTATATTTGCAGAGATTTTAGTAGGTGTGGGTGGGTGCGCTCCAATACTTTGGCCAAGCCTCAATACTTTGGCCAACTCATGAGAAGAGAAGACTCCCTGGAAAAGATCCTGATGTTGGGAAAGATGGAGGGCACAAGGAGAAGGGGATGGCGGAGGACGAGATGGTTGGACAGTGTTCTTGAAGCTACCAGCATGAGTTTGACCAAACTGCGGGAGGCAGTGGAAGACTGGAATGCCTGGCATGCTCTGGTCCATGGGGTCACAAAGAGTCGGACATGACTAAACAACTAAACAACATCAACAAGTGTGTGTGCGCACACACGCAGGGCCAGATTTAAGTTTGATGAGACACTAAGCTACTGAAGGTAATGGGGCCCTTTATATGCCCAGCTGTCCTTCGTCAACAACAAATTGCCACCGTTTTTTGTGTTGAATATATGCTATCTGGTAATTGATGGACCTAATAGGTATCTAAAGCCATTTGCCATGTTGCCATGCAACCAGTCCGTGCAGAATGTAGGCACCCTATATAGAGAAATGAGCAAACCAGTGATATTTTAGGGAGCAGGCTAGCAGGCAGGGCCCATGACTTACATCCTAGAAGCCTACACAACACAAAACACTGTTGCTGTCAGTAGGTTTTATTTTATGTTTTTTATCTTATATTTTGGAAATGTACATCAAGTGATTGTTTTTTTCTTTAAATTTTTTGGGGGGCTCCCAAGAGAGCGGGGCCCTAAGCTATAGCTTGTTTAGCTTATATGTCAATCCGGCAGTGTGTGTGTGTGTGTGGAGTTGCAACTGGCAGTGCCCATTAGGGTTGCCAGGTGTTTCAAGCCAGCGATCCTGCCTCCACTCAGAAGCTGAAAGCAGAGAAAGGCGATGCTTTTGCCTTGCTATTCCACCTGGCAGCACCACGTGACAAGGATTTATTACACCTCCAGTGTTTAATTTCTAAAATTAGATGCTTCTGGACTCAGATTTGGCTCAAAGCCGCAGTCTCAGACTTGGAGGAAGGGGAAACAATTCTCACGTAGGCCACTGTCACAATGATGATTGACAAGGGAGATGCAGTCCACAGTTGGCTCTGTGTTATTTCACATGCTTAATGGTGATGGATACCAAACACAGGTTATGAGGTTCAAACCTAGTGATCCCTGGCTTGGATGAAGTCCTGCTTACCGTTTTAATGCACTGACTTACAATAGACATCAAGGAGTATTAAAAGGAGGGTCATCTTCTCAATGTGCTCAGGCATGGAGAAATGATGACTAATGTGCAGCCATGTTGCTTCCAGACTGACTGCATTTTGCAGGAAATGTAGGTTTGCACAGTTAAAGCGGTCTGCCAGCCTTGTGCAACTAACCTACTTAAAAAACAACAACAGACCTTTTGCAGTTAGGAAAGTGATGGGGAAATGCATTGAAAAAATGTGGGATGAATTGTCATCGTTGGTGCCACCTTTCCTGCAAATAAATCGGAACAAATGCTCAGTAAGGATCAGACCTAGTCTAAACTCTATCGAAGCCTCAATAAACAGGTCATTTAGAGGAGCCCTAAATGTCAATTTGCACTGCTATCTGCACGTCCTGACAGATCCCTGCTCCTTAGTACCTCCCAGCTTGGCTCCCATTCAGAGCTGGGCCAGGAGGCTTAGCCTTGGTATGTCTGCACTGCCCGTGCTAAGTGATGGCCCATGTGGACAAGCTCCCTACATTCCTTTTAGAAAGCGATACCTGGAACTAACCAGTGATTCATGCATGGAGCGGTAGCTGTTCTAGCTAAATTAACCTGAATGCCTAAATATACATTGCCCAGGAGATCTGTGACTTGGTCGCCCAATGTTTGTTTCTTCTTTACATTAATGCAATAAGCCAGGGGACTCCAAAAATGATCAGAGCAATGGCACAGTGGCGTTGGGACTGGCTGTGTTATTCCTGCTTCCACACGGTTTTTCAGCGGTGGCTGTGGAATGCCCTCCCCTAGTGAGCTGTGCCTGTCTCCTTTGTTAACTTTCAGGAGGAATTTGAAAACATTCCTGTTTTCCCAGGCATCTGGTAGTCCAGTATACCTGAAGGAGCGTCTCCACCTCCATCGTTCTGCCTGGACACTGAGGTCCAGCGCTGAGGGCCTTCTGGTGGTTCCCTCACTGCGAGAAGTCAAGTTACAGGGAACCAGGCAGAGGGCCTTCTTGGTAGTGGCACCCGCCCTATGGAACGCCCTCCCACCAGATGTCAAAGAGAAAAATAACTACCAAGTTTTTAGAAGAGATCTAAAGGCAGCCCTGTTTAGGGAAACTTTTGATGTTTAATAGGTTATTGTATTTTAGTATTTTGTTTGAAGCCGCCCAGAGTGGCTGGGGGGACCCAGCCAGATGGGCGGGGTATAAATAATTTTATTATTATTATTATTATTATTTAAGAATACTGTTCCTGGCAACCCCAAGGTTATTGAACAGAAGAAAGTTTTTTACTGTGACTGCTTGTTGGGGGTTTTTTAATTTAAATTGTTTTTGGAATGTTTTAATCTGTTTTGGAATGTTTTCCTTTGTTTTCCTTTTCTTTCTGCCTTATTTTTTCTTTTTTAAAATTTTAGTTTGACAAAGTAATAACCATACATAAATAGGAATAAAAATGTGCACCCCACCGCTGGGACCATTCCATTGTAACTATCCAACCTCCCAAAATTTCAACACCTCTTGTGATGGTTTGACCCCTTTCCATTTTAGAAGTACAAATTCTACAAACACATTCCATATCTCCTCAAACTCGTTTCTCCTGTATGTTCCCCATCTTACCTTAATGGCACATAATGTATCGTTAACGGCTATATCCCACAGCTCTTTATACAATTCTTCCATTTTATTTTCTGCTTGCCCCTTCCACTTCCTAGCTATAATAACTTGTGCAGCTGTCAATAAGGTGTGTTTTTTTAATGTGTATCTGTTTGCCACCCTTGGGGAGGAAAGATAGGAAATAAATTCAATTTAAAAAAAACAATTCACTGATCTATTCTTTGTTTATTACATTTACGTCCAACCTTCCTTCAAACAAAACTAAAAGTGGCATAGCTTTATTTTGTTTCATTTAGGTCTCGCTTTCTTCCAAAAAGCTCATATTGGCATGTGGTTTTACACAAAAACACACACACCTTTCAGGTTGCAGCAGTAATTTGGCAGCAACAGACGGAGTACTGCTGCTCTCAGTTCCTGCATGTGGGCTTCCCATAGGCAGAGGGAAAATTCTGGTCGAACAGAATGCAGAACAGAATGACCCACCAGGGTTCCTCTCATGTTTGTTTTAAACTCACAACAACAATGTAAGGTAGGTACGACTGAATGGGGGCTGCCCCAAGGTCACCCAGTAAACCCTGTGGCCGAGCAGGGATTCGAACCCACAACTCACCAGCCCTATCCCAACACCTGGCTTTAACCTAGGGATGGGGAACCTGGTGTCATTGGACTACAACTCCCATCCTCCATGACCACTGGCCATGCTGTCTGGGGCTGATGGGAGTTGTAGCCCATCCCTGCTCTAAGCACCAGATCACATTAACCCTGGGGTTCCCCTGTAAGTTCCCACGACAGAACAATGTAGCTTCAACAAGATTGCTATGTTATGTGCAGTCAGACCATAGCCCCGATTTGAATCACTGCCCTTCAAATTGAAAGCTGAAACTGCTTTCAAACACCCTTGGGTACCTATGTAAATTGGGAACCCTTCCCGGCAGCTGTATTAAAAATAAAAATAAAAAAAGGAGACCCAGCTGCAGATTCTCACATAATAATAATAATAATAATAATAATAATAATAATAATAATAATATATTTATACCCCGCCCATCTGGCTGAGTCTCCCCAGCCACTCTGGGCGGCTCCCAATCAAGTGTTAAAAACAATACAGCATTAAATATTCAAAACTTCCCTAAGCAGGGCCGCCTTCAGATGTCTTTTGAACATAGGATAGCTGCTTATTTCCTTCACATCTGAAGGGAGGGCGTTCCACAGGGTGGGCGCCACTACCAAGAAGGCCCTCTGTCTGGTTCGCTTGCAACCTCACTTCTCGAAGTGAGGGAACTGTCAGAAGGCCCTCGGAGCTGAGCAATGGGGGTGGAGACGCTCCTTCAGGTATACTGGACTGAGGCTGTTTAGGGCTTTAAAGGTCAGCACCAACACTTTGAATTGTGCTTGGAAACGTACTGGGAGCCAATGCAGGTCTCTCAGGACTGGTGTTATGTGGTCCCCAGTGCAAAGACCACTTGTGTAAAGGGAAGTTGGTGGAGGACCCGTAGCTCAAGCACAGAACGACTTGCCCCAAAATCTTCCAGGGCCAATGGACCAGCCTTTCTAAGCCTGCAGCCATCCCTCCTTCATCAGCTGGAAATTCTATTTTAAGGAGCTATTGGCACTGCACAGCCAAAGAGCAAGCTGGGCTCCTGCTCTCCAGAGAAACAGTGTCAGCCTGTGACCTTATTCCCACTTTGGGAACTCTCCCTCCCAGAAATAGATCGGGAATTTGGTTACTTGCTTAACCTTTTCCTGCCTGACAAGGACAAGCAGCACAGGTGCAACTTATGCCTGCCCTCTAATGGGAAATTCAAGCTGCAATCTATGCACCCTTACCTGGGAATCAGTCCCATTGAGCTCAATGGGGCTAACTAGGGAGCAGAGATATCTAGGCAGGCATTGTTATGCATGGCTATTCTAAGAAGCCACATCCAGACTAGGGATGGACTCGTCTGTCCATTTTTCTGTCAGCTTCTGTCAGCTTTTTTTTTCTATTCCCAAGACCTGCCCTCCACAATTCCACATCAGTTTGTGCATTTTTGTAAACAAACGAAAACCACATCCTTATAAAAACTCAGCATTTCAGTGCAAATTTCCCCCTACCGACACAACTTCGTATGCACTTTTGAATAAAATACACATCTCTTCTACAATGCATTCCTGTATACTATTTTCACTGATATATGCACTTGTATGCACACTTTACTCTAGTACGTGCATATCTGTACACATTACGTGACTGGAGAACTGCGCTGCAAAATTGGGAGACATGCAAATTTGGGAAGATTGCTGTGCCTGAGTTGCGTACTGCTTTGGAAAGTGCAAATTAGGTTTGCTCATGAATGCAAATGGAATCAAATTCTCTATGTTCATCCTTGAAACCTGCAGCTTTCAGCTTTTGAGATCAGTTTCTCTCCTGTGCCTTTAACCAAAGTCCGACATGGAGCTTTTACAATTTAAATAATATTTGTATCCTGCCCTTCCAGGGGCATCAGGGGAGAGAGAGACAATACTGCCTGGGTCCTATCTAGCCATATGGTAACGGAGGCAGGAGAGGGGGAATATTTTCTGGCTAGAGCGCCAGATCATAAACTCCTGGACCCCTTGTGGGCCAAATTTGAGAGGTGGGTGGGCTCTTATGTGATGATGACAACATCCTGAGGGGGCTCAGAGAGTGACAGGCGCCAATACCTCCTGTTCTAGGTATCCTGGAAAAGCAAAAACCAAAGGCAGTCCAACCCTGAGATCCAAGGGTCTCTCGTCCCTTCCCCTCTGCTCTCCTCCACTCCCCTTCCACAAATTATGGAGAGAACTTTCCTCTCAGCTTTAGGGGTTGTCTTCTTAGCAGCAAACAATGTCCGTCTAAAGGCCTGTGATCAATCCAGCTAGGGGCCACTCCCACCACACCTGCGCAGAACACCAGCACATCAGATCTCTTACCTTGTATTCCTGGGCAGCCTCCTCTATGGGCACCACGGTGTGTGGCCTGTGGTCCCGAGACCGGTCGCACACCACGCAGATGGTCTTCTGGTCGTCCTTGCAGTAGAGCTTGAGGGCCTCCTTGTGCTTCTCGCAGAGCCCGTCCTCCTCCAGGCCCTTGCCGCCATGCATGATGAACTGGCTGATGATCTCCGACATGTTGGCCAACTGTCTGTTGGGCCTGAAGCTCTTCTCCTTGAAAACCTCCCTGCACTGAGGGCAGGGGAAATCACTCTCCAGGCTCTTCCAGCTCTTGGCGATGCAGGAGCGGCAGAAGTTGTGGCCGCACTCGATGGAGACGGGGTCCTTGAAGTACTCCAGGCAGACCGAGCAAGTGGCTTCATCCTGAAGGTTACCTGGCAGGAAGACGGCAGCCATGGCTCCTTCCTGGCCGGCTGGAGTGCCGTCGCCTCTTCCTCCTCCTCCACCGTCTTCTTCTCCTTTAACTGCATACAGGGAACGAATGCTTGGCACAAAACACAAGGCGGGCCTTTCTGAGCCAGAAACCAGCTGGTGCCCCGAGGTCATCTCAGGAGTTTCTGGTTTCTTAAATTGGCAACAAGTCAAGACCAGGAAGCGAAGTGTTTAGGCCTGTTCAGAGTTTCAAGAGGGGAGAGAAAAGGAGCAGCAGCAGGCCTCGTTTGGGCTTCCCGTGCCCGCGTGACGGGTGGCATTTCGTTTGCCTCAGCAGGGTTGGGGATAATGATTCATTTCTAACATTAGAGCTGAGGAGGCTCCACCGTGCCAGAATAGTCATTCATTTGTATCTGGACACTGTCCCCAATAGTCTCAGATGTATAAGGGGGTGTTATTGGGTTGTTGTTTTTGTTTTTAATCGCAACTATTTTGTGTTTTTATATTGTGATTTTATCTTGTGAACAGCCCCGGGATCTGCGGGTATAGGGCAGTATACAAATTTAATAAATCATCATCATAAACCTGGTTCTAAATAGCCACGTGGGAAAGGCATTCTGTAGAAACTCAGGTAGGTAGCTGTATTGGTCTGCCGTAGTCAAAACAAAATTAAAAAATTCCTTCCAGTAGCACCTTAGAAACCAACTAAGTTAGTTATTGGTATGAGATTTCGTGTGCATGCACACTTCTTCAGATACACTGAAACAAAAGTCACCAGACCCTCATATATAGTGAGAGGGTGGGGAGGAGTGTTACTCAGAAGGGTGGTGGGAATGGGTGATTGGCTGATAGGTGTGGTAAACCTCTTGACTGTTAACGATTGCAATGGTCTTACAGGAAAAAGCAAGGGGTGAGATGGCTAAAAATAGCTTAATCATGTATAATGAGATAAGAATCAAATGTCTCTGTTCAGACCAGGTCTCTCCGTGGTTTTAAGTTTGGTAATAAGTTGCAATTCAGCAACTTCGTTTTCCTGTAAGACCAATTGCAGTCGTTAACAGTCACGCACAGGTGCAGAAGCGGCGACCTGCGCACACGCAGGTTGCGTTCAGTTCTGGATGCGAACAGGCTCTGGATTGGACCCTGTTCGCATCCAGAGGTACCACTGTATTCCAATGCTAAGTCATCTCCACTGGTCACACGTTTGTTTCTAAGTGCAATTCAACGCACTGAACTTTGAAGCCCACCATGTTGTGTCCCTCTCCCATCCGGATGGCCCAGTGAGAAGGCGCCACAGCTAGAAGTGGCCGAGTGACAGGAGTCTGCACAAGGGGTTGGGATAGCAGAGGGAGAAGTCAACAAGTGACAAGGCACCTCCACGTTCAGGTATATCCTCCGAAGAAACAACTGCTATTACACTGGCCAGCAAGGCAAGAATCAAGGGCTAGTGTGGAAGTATCAGCCCCAGCAGGGGACGCGGGGGGCGCTGTCGTCTAAACCGAGTCTCTTCGGCTTGCCGATCCAAAGGCGGGAGGTTTGAATCCCCGCGACTGGGTGAGGTCCCGTTGCTCTCCCAGCTCCTGCCAACCCAGCAGTTCGAAAGCACGCCAGTTCAAGTAGATAAATAGGTACCACTGCGGTGGGAAGGTTAACGGCATTTCTGTGTGCTCTAGTTTCTGTCACGGTGTCCTGTTGCGCCAGAAGCGGTTTAGTCATGCTGGCCACAGCTGTCTGTGGACAAACGCCTGCTCCCTTGGCCTGAAAGCGAGATGAGCGCCGCAACCCCATAGTCGCCTTTGATTGGACTTAACTGTCCTGGGGTCCTTTACTTTTACCAGCAGCAATGGACACACATTGAGGTAGGAGGTCATGTTACAGATGAGTCGCCTGTTGTCCGAGGGCACTACAGCCTGGCAGAGGTGGAGGGTTTATTTTCGGAGGCTACACCAGAGCCTTTCTGAACTCCAGGGACATTAGAAATGCTGAGGAAAAGCTAGGGAGGTGGTGCCTTGGGTGCTCAGACCAGGCAGATTTGTAGTGTTACCCACAGAAGCAACAGCAGAGTGGGTGGGCAGGCAAGCAAAGCAAATAGCATCCCTAACCTGACGTTGAGGTGTAAATGCAGATTTTTCACAATGGAACTTAGCTCCTTGGGTTACTTATCACATACAGATGTGACACAAACCTTTCTGGAATGGAACTAGTTTAACTGCAAAGAGAGCATCACACAGCTTAATGCTTCCCCATCCCCCCCAAACTCCGCCTACTGTTGGATCCTTGCTCATTAGAGGAAGAAGACGTATGAAGGAGCAATGTGATTTGTGAAAACTAGGCCTTTCACCACAGGGGAACTATGGATTTATAAACACGAGCACTGCTTTGCTGTAACAAGCAGGCTGGGAAAGCCTAAGGAGAAAAGAAGTCCAACAGACTGTGATTTCTTTCCAACTCAAGGTCACAGAAGTACCTTGGTTCTCAAACTTAATCCGTTCCAGGAGTCCATTCATCTCCCAAAGCTGTTAGAAAACCAAGGCGTTGCTTCCAATTGGCTGCAGGAGCTTCCTGCACTCAATCGGAAGCTGTGGAAGACGTTCGGCTTCTGAAAAACGTTCACAAACTGGAACACTCACTTCCGGGTTTGCGGCGTTTGGGAGCCAAATTGTTTGACAACTAAGCCATTCGAGAACCAAGGTACCAGCAAGGAACTTTTACCTCAGTATATATGGAATGGAAGTTTTACAATGCCTAATTTTGCCCTCTACTCTCCTGATGCTCAGCAAGGGGAGGATGGAATAAGGATTGCTGAAATGCTTTTTTTTTTTTTTTTTTTTAAAGAGCCACATATACACATCAAGCTACTTTGGATCATTTCCACACTGTTTCCCTGTTACTGGGAAGGCAATTTTATTAAAACAGGCTTATTTTTTCCTGTAGTATACAAAAAAAAAAGCATGGCACTCCTTTCACACTGGATCCCATTCACTCTAAAATCATGCTGTGTCCAATGAGTGCCATGTTCACAAACACACATTCAGAAAAGTGAGATATTCCAAAAGCAGAGTGTGTGAAATGCTTTGAAGAACACTACATGTTTGGTGTGTTGTTTTTTTAAAAAATGTATCCACCTCAACTACTGTCCCAAGATTCTTTGCACAATGTATTTGTCACCTTCATAAAAATTGGAACACCCAGTTTAGAATTGTTGTGTGGAGGATTTATACCAACTGAGTAAAGCAGGAGTAAAATTGGACTTCAGAATGAAGCAGTGGGAGGAAAGAGATCAATCTGCCCTAGAGATTGGATTAAAAGCTATCCACAAACAGAACTGCCACATCTTAGGATGCCCAATTCAGGATCATCACCTCTGTGCTAGCGTCACCCGCAGAGGAAGCAAAAATTTTCTGGATGAAGTGTTCCATTTTGAGCAAACCCTTTCAATGAAATATAAATCAGCTGCTAAGTATTAAAGCTAAAATACAGTTGCTTTTAAAGGAAAAGAAATAAATAAAAAATGTGTTAAATATGAACCAGCTGAAAATGCAGTTAAAATTTCAATTTTTAATATCTGCAAGTCCCTCCCCCCACAAACTGAACAAGCTCGAATCTACCACTAGGAAGAGGAGTCTTGACAATCCTTTGTATAATGAAGGATGTCCTAACAGCGATACTATTTTTTCAAGGCCTACAGTCTTCTTTATTCACAGTCCTTGTGCTATTCCATAGGGCAACATCATAAGGCCTTGGTGCAAGGAGAACAGTTCCGCCACCTCCTCCTATTCTCCCAAAGATCACACAGAGGTAAAACACACAAACTTTCTTGCTCCCAAAGAGCTTGGTTCTCTGCTTTGGCCAGTTAGACATCTTTCTCCCCCGCCTCTTACACCGGGTCCATGGAAAGGAGTTAAAATCATGGACTCAGGATATCCATCTCATGGACCCCGGCTGGGTATTTCACTCCCATGTGCCTCAGAAATACAGAATGAGCCGGGAACCCCACCACCCACAGCAAGGGGTGGGTACGCGCCCCATTAAAAGAGGCCGGTGGGAACGTGAATATGGGGCTGTCGGTGTCCGCATCCGTAAAGGTCACACACTCCCCCACGTAGTCCAGGGACACTCGGATCCTCCTTGGGGGCTTGCTCAAGGACAGGGCGGTCACAGGGGACGTGAGAGCCCAGTGTTGGCCCTTCCATAACCCCACGGCCCAGATCCCCTCCTCTGGGCTGAACCCCATCATGCCCTTCTTCTTTGACGGGTCTCGGGTGACCCCGACGGCCCAGAATTCCCCATCGCCCACTTCCAACTCCCAGAAGTATCTCCCAGAGGTAAATCCATCACAGCCCAGAACCAAAGCTCTGGAATCCAATCTTTTGGGTGCGTCAGGGACGTAGTCTAAGGCAGGAAGCCTCTCCTGGAGTTCTTCGCATCCTGCGTTCCTTCGGTCCAATGGTAGAAAAGAACTTGATACATCCGGATAGAGAGCAGCATCTGCTGAAGGCATAAGGCAAGCCGTTTTCAGTCTTGTTCCACAAAGTGACTTGTTCCACAATGCAGAGGTGCCCCTCGCCTCCCACTTGGTGTACATTTCTCCATTTTTACTACATCTCTATTGCTATAATGGCTAGATCTGATGGGAGCTGAAGTCCTAAACATCTGGCGGGCAGACAAAGAGTACAGGGTTCAGGCCCACCACTATTACTGTTGTTAGCTACGCTGAGCCCGGCTTTGGCTGGGGAGGGCGGAATATAAATTAAAAAAAATTAATGATGATGATGAAAACTCACCTTTATCGTTCAGTGTTTTCACAGTCTCTCCTTTCTCCACGACGGATGTCACATTATCTAGAGAAAGAAAAGGTAGTTTTTCCTCCCAGCAAAATCTCTCTTAAAGAAATTACTTAGCCCCCCACAATTCAGAAAGTAACTTGCCCGAGGCCACTGAGTGGTCTTCTTAGACGACTATTTCATCCTGGGTTTCTCGTGTTAGAAGTCAGTGTGCTTAAACATCATTTCCAGGTGATGGTTACTAATGTGGATGCAGCTTGCTTTAAGGCAGCCTTTCTCAACATCTGTGGGTCCCCAGATGTTGTTGAACTACAACTCCCATCACCCCCTAGCTAGCAAGACCACAGTGCTCAGGGATGATGGGAGTTGTAGTCCAACAACATCTGGGGACCCACAGGTTGAGAACTGCTGCTTTAAGAGATGGAATGGAATTTAGCGACTAAGTGATTCCCGCGTCCTGTTTCTGTGAAACAGTCTGCCATCATTGAACCTTCCCTTTCTCCCTTTTGTTAGCTTCCCATTAAACACAACTTGCAGTCTTTTCCTATCATTTTCTGCCATCACTTCCTTCCAGGACTGAGATCACAACGCCTCAGCAAGAATACAGAGCTCCCATTTTGCCATAATAACATCAGGGTACAAATACTGTAGAGAAGAACCTCAATTTATAAAGCAGTTTGTCTTTGCTGTAAGCAACCCTTACCAAAACTAAGTTAAATGCTAAGCTGCAGCAACTGGAAGGAATGAGGTCTGAAGGCTGAAAAAGTGGTTCAGCTTAGGGCCATGCAATGAATTCATGACTTTCAGTTCACAGTTAAGTGCCCTTAGACAGCTCCTGGTGAAACCCCATCTTTCCTTGGGCCTCTACACAATCCAGAGCCACATTCCCTCCCAAAGTTATGTGAGGACTTCTATATGAACTGGATTCCAATGCACAGTTCAATTTTTTAAAATGAAAAGTGGAAGACACTCATTAAAATTTAGGTTATTTTCAGATGGTAAAGAGCCAGGTGTTAGAAGTTCTGCATTCTCTTTAGCCTTTTTTTCCTGTACCTTGGAATCTATTTAGAGTTTCCTTCAGAAGCATCCCTTTCCGTGAGAAGTTCTCCAGCCTCTCTTCGAGCTTAGGAGAAGCTTCTTCGGTTGGCTGGAAATGCCCTGCTGCACATCTGCATTTTGAAAGCAAAAAGAGAAAACGCCTAGTGTAAACAGTCCCGTCAGCCATGACCTGCATTCCTCTTCAAAGGCCATAATGGTCTGGCCAAGCCTTCCCCAACTTGGCATCCTCCAAAGGCTTTGGACTACAGCTTCCAGCATCCCTGACCATTGGTCATGCTGGCCGGGGCTGATGGGAGTTGGAATCCAATGTACAGACTGGTCTTTTCTGGCCACGTGACACTTTTACAGGTTCGAGGAAACGAAGCAGACGTATTATTAAGTAATATATCTCACTAAATTAAATGCTACCAGTGTGAAATTTTGCAATTCCAGATCTCTCTTTTACCTTTGTCTTTGGTCTCAACATTTGCAAAGGACTGTTTCAAATATGCAATGAGGCAAATGCCTCAAGCAGCAGATTTGGGGTGCCATGAATGGAGCAGAGCAGGGGACAAACCTCCTTCACACCAGAAATTTATCCTGCGTAAGCTCTGCCACAACTGCCAACTGAATCTGTGAGGCTTGTGCTGGGTAATTTTATGATGGGCTGTGCTCCGTTTTAATATATGTGTGCGTCATTTGTATTTCCCACTTCAGGTACCAACATGCCATGAGCTGGTCTGGGGACTGAAGGGATGCAGTTTTATGTGACAAGCTACCGCGTGAAGCCGCCCCCGCTTCCCAAGCTTTGTTCCGGCTCCATCACTTATCATATAGGGAACCTGTGGCTGCCCAGATGCTGTTGAGCGGCAACTCCCATCATCCCACTGGCCACACAAGCAGAGGCAGAGAGAAGTTGGAATCCCACAGCCATGTGGAGGGCCACAGATTCCCTACCTGTGACAAATAGAGCTGCTTCCGGTTGCAAATGTTCCTAGGGTAGGCTGAGCGGCCGTTTTGAGTCCCTGGAAGCAGAGGAATCTAAATGCCGCCTTGAACACTGCTCTACTGCCCTGGTGCTTGTAAGGCTGGAGGAGAAACAGGCGGACCACTTTCCTTGGTCTGCAAGCTAGCAGCAATTTGAGGACTAGGAATGGCATGAGGTTTTGGGGGGGATGGGGAGACACAATAAATCGCCACGTACCTGCTCATTGTTTTTTTAATGTCCTAGAGAGAGAGAAAGAGAGACAGAGAAAGGAGCTAAGTCCCACAATGCTTTGCACTAGGAGCGAGTCATAAGCTAAAAGGGGAGCCTGCCTCTGCACCCCCCATCTCAGGCTGCAGAGGACTTCCGAGAGTGTTATCAAAGGCAGGAGGGGTGGAAGCTTTGTTCTAGCCTCTGCTGCTTCACAAGGCAGGGGGTAAGTAGCCTGCCCCCCCAGTTGCCCTCAGGCTCTTACCTGGGATCCTAGAGGTGGAACATCTGGTGATAGCTCCAAGACAGGAGAGGTGGGGGGTGCTCTGGTTACACACGGGAGCCTTCGCGGCACGGTGGTCTCCCTGGTGCTGCAACTGTTTCTCTGAGGAGAAGGGCTGCCCTAGTTTTTAGCAGCCTTCTCCTTCCCGAACTGTCCTCCCACCCCGTCCTGCCGGTGAACAGGCTGGCTTCTCGCCCCCACCGGGGCCTGCCCACCGACTGCCTTTTGCCTGGAGCCACTGGCTCCTTCCCTCAGCCACGCCACCCACACGACCTCTAAGTGCGCTGCTGCTGTCCCGACAGGCACACCGCGTCGCCGCTGGAGAGGGGGTGCACCTCGGCAGAGGCAGCGGCGCCCCGCTCCCAGGAGCACAGGCCCCGGCAGAGCCTCCGCAATCTCCCCAACCCGCGATCACTGCATCGCACTCTTCACCATCACCTGTAGTGACTCTCTGCACGCCACAGGTTACCTAAAATCGTCTCCTTCTTGCTTGTGATCAGAGAGCTGGTTTCAAAGTAATTAAAGGAGAAAAAAAAAGATTCTGTGCCAAGGGATCAAGTGCGCAGGAGCTGCTGCTCGTTTTTTTTAAAAAAACCAAACCAGCCTCACATCCTTGCGATAGCTACAAATGACGTTCACCGCAGAGTGGACCACAGGAAGACCCTAAGGAGATCCCAGAAAATGCAGGCTTTTTTTTTGCAGGCACACATACTCCACAAGCCCCTTTTGTTTTCCTCCAAACGAGTCAGGAAATAAACCCCGCTCGCTGGCCGTAAAAACACAAGCGGCGTCCCTCCCCCGGTATCCCCGCGGCATGCAGTCATCAGCATTATTCCAGAGACTGAAAGCTCAGAGTGACGTTTATTCCAGTCCCACAGCCACAGCAGTGCCCCGAGTCCCCAAAACACCCTTAAGAGAGAGAACCCGTAGGAACAGGACTGTACGTACTAGAGGTCTGCATGGCAGCCATACCCGATGTGTCCCGACATGAACCTGAAGGAATGAGGTGATCCAGGCCAGCTTCTCAACAGCCTTCAGGTCAGGCTGAGGGACCTGGAAGTACATCTGCCAACAGCAGAGTGCTCTGGTATCATAGCCTTCCGCAAGGGGAGGAGCTACAGCGTCCCAGCCGTCCTTTGCAAAAGCCAAAGGGCGCTCTAAAAGAAGGCGAGTCGAGATCAGAGGAACGCTCCCCTCCCCCTTTGGAATGGCCGTTTCGCAGCTCTCCTCCTTCCCCCTCCCACCTGGCTTTGGCTCCTAAGGAACAGCCTTGCCACCTGCGCAGGGGAGACAATCACAGCACTTGGGCATGCGGGACAGCTGATGGGGGTCCACGTAGAGACCCCAAATCAGGTGTAACAGCACATATGCCGCTGCCTCCAGGAGGCTTGTGCCCCGCCAGCATCCTGTACACTAAAGAGTTTGCTGCCCGTTCCAGCAGGGAGAAGGTCTAAGTTCTGCCCGGCCCAAACTCCTGCGGTGGCAAGGAAGTGGCAACTCCCGTTTTCAGATACTTGCGGGCTCTCTAGAGCTCCAGTGCAGGGCCCCCCCAATGCTTGGGGCCCTTAACCCACTGCTAGTCTCCGCTCCAGGCCAGAGAAAGAGGTCTCTGTTGATTGCAAAATCTCACCTGCAAAAATTCGGCTGCCGGTTGCTTACATTTCACCTCCATCTCGGCGATCACGTCGCCGAGACGGGAAAGCTCTTCCGAGAGTTTGGTAACCATTTCGTCCTTCCGCTTCTCTATCTCTTTATCGAGCTCTTCTAGCTGGGCGAGCAGGTGCTGCTCCTCATCTTTGAGAAACTGGTGGAGGCGCTCAAATTCAGATATGATCTCCTGTCTCTCTGCTTGGACGGTTTCCTGTAATGACCACAGGTAAAATGGGGAGTTAAGAGAGCCCTTTGTGGATGCACAAGAAAAAGATCGTCATTACAGCCCTAAGAAGACAGCAGCCAAACAAGACTGTATAATGAACCAGCACAAGGGACAGTGCAGACGCAGAAGATATGAGGCCAAAATAGGCTATGACAAGGAAGGCAAAATAAAAATGACCAGGGAGTAGCGGGGGGTAGGGGGACGGGGGCGGGAGGCATTATCTAAAACCAGCAGGCGTCTGCAACACTTCCCTCCCTTCTCCCTACCACTACCCCATCATCCCCTGCAACGGCCTCCATCTCCCTCCAGGTGGACCTGGAGGGATTGAGAAGCATGTTCTGTTGTATAGCATCTGCAACCCAGCTTCTTCAGTCCCTGGACTTGGCAAAATAGCCAGCCTGGTTGGAGGATAAGGCTGCAAGAGGAGGCTGCAGCAGAAACAGGAAAATGCTCAGCACCCCGCCTGAGGACTGTTATCCAGGACAAACATCCCACTTGTCCACCGTATGGGACCCAACCATGGATAGCTTGCTCTGCAGGATGAAATCAAAATATTTATTTAGGACCATCAGCTAGCGATTACACAACAAGCCACTAAAAGAGACAAACATCTAGAACTAAAAAATGACCGCCTCTTCAGGCAAACACTCAAATATAAAAAGTTTTGGGGGTTTTACACAACAGAAACAACTTATCTACATTTTTTTTAATGGGAAGCAAGGTATTGTGTTATTCCTGAGCTTGGCCACATTTTGTGATGTGGGTTTCTAGAAAAGTTTCTGTTGGGGGGGGGGATCCTATGCAAATTAGGCCCATTTACACAGTGTAATTTGCTAATTACACAAGATAGTTAGCACTGCCTTTTATGAATCTGTAGAAAAAAATGGGATTTGGGGGCGGGGAGTAATACGGCCAAACAACAACAACCACCCCTCAAGACCCAATGCCTCTGTTCCTGATCACCAATGGCAACAGGTACCTACCATGTAATCCTGAATTTTCCTCTCTCCAGTCAGCTTCTGGCTCCACAGCGTGTTCTTCTCCTGCTTCAGGATCTCTAGTTGTGCCAGAACCCTCTCCTGAGAAAACAGAAGTGGCTTGAGATGGGAGGGAGGGAATCAGAGGTATCAAGAGCACAGGAGTTTGTTTTAGTATAGATGTATAAATATAGTTCAGTTGGGCAAGAGGCTTGTTTGCCTTCGGAGAGCGTAAAATATGGTTTGAAGCTCAACATAAAAAAAAACGAAGATCATGGCCACTGGTGCCATCACTTCCTGGCAAATCGAAGGGGAAGAAATGGAGGCAGTGAGAGATTTTACTTCCTTGGGTTCCATGATCACTGCAGATGGTGACAGCAGTCATGAAATTAAAAGACGCCTGCTCCTTGGGAGAAAGGCGATGGCAAACCTAGACAGCATCTTAAAAAGCAGAGACATCACCTTGCCAACAAGGGTCCGTATAGTTAAAGCTGTGGTTTTCCCAGTAGTGATGTATGGAAGTGAGAGCTGGACCATAAAGAAGGCTGATCACCGAAGAATTGATGCTTTTGAATTATGGTGCTGGAGGAGACTCTTGAGAGTCCCATGGACTGCAAGAAGATCAAACCTATCCATTCTGAAGGAAATCAGCCCTGAGTGCTCACTGGAAGGACAGATCGTGAAGCTGAGGCTCCAATACTTTGGCCACCTCATGAGAAGAGAAGACTCCCTGGAAAAGACCCTGATGCTGGGAAAGATGGAGGGCAAAAAGAGAAGGGGACGACAGAGGACAAGATGGTTGGACAGTTTTCTCGAAGCTACAAACATGAGTCTGACCAAACTGCGGGAGGCAGTGGAAGACAGGAGTGCCTGGCGTGCTCTGGTCCATGGGGTCACGAAGAGTCGGACACGACTAAACGACTAAACAACAACAACAACAACAACTCTGTCATGAGAAAGAGAAGGCAACCTGCACCCAGAAGCCTTTTCCCAATCTGAGGAACAAGGAGGTTGGGTTTCTTCAATAGCCCCATATGGTTGTGTGCGCTCCATAGGAAGAAAAAAGAAATCACATCCACACACTGAATGCATTGCATTGTTAACACTTCTGCTGGGAAGAGAAATACTGACACCCTACTCCTTTCCTTACAACTAGGAGTCCTGCCTGGCATCTCTGTGGCATCCCATAATTTATAACTGATCATGTATTTTCATACTTATCTTTTCAACCACAAGGCTAAAAGAACAAGGTTCTTTAAAATAACCTCAATATGCTGATTCTGCAGGTATTAAAACCTAGCTGTGCATGTTGAGACCTAAATCAACACTAAGAATATACTTGGGCTCTTAGAGGCCAACAAGTTCTCCTTAGATGGCCCAGCTATCACTTAAAATTGGGTGGGGCAGTTTTTCGGTATCTGGGACACAGAATTTTCTGTTGGAATTTGGCAGCTGGAGAGCAGGGGCACACGAAGATGAAGCTATTACGTATTGAATAATTTGTGGTGTTAAAATTATTGAGCGTGAAGAAGCCAACAGCAAAAAAGATTAGCAGAAGCTCACTAATGTGAATGCCCCGAAGCACAAACAAAGAAACTCAACACTGTGGGCAAGGACACCACCTTTTCTCAACTCAATATGATAAATGGCACAAAAGGAAATATGAGAAGAGCTCTCAAAAAAAGATGGGGGGGGATCAGTAGAATTTATTTTCAAGCAAGAAAGCATAGCAAAAAAAAAAAGTTAGAAAAGTTTGTTTTTCTGAGTCTACTTCTTGTAGATGTTACTGTTCCAATTCATAAGTAATCCAAGCCCCTAGGTCTATAAACAGGGAATATGACACAAAGAGGGGAAAGTTACTATTCAGAAACCTCCATCAGTTGACAAGCCATTGTTACTGAACTGGACCTTAAGAATAAGAAACAAGGAACTAGTAACTTGACACTTTCATGAATACAAAAGAATCAGGCTGAATGGTCTCTAATCCTCTATTGATAAATGCACTGACATCGTTTTTTTCAGAGGTTGCTAGGCACCAAGATTTGGAAACCTGTTTTCAACATAAAGCTAAAGATCCACAGTTCTTCCAGCTGATTTGATGTCCTGTAGAAACCAGAGATGCCAAAATAAGCTAGAAATCTGATGACTAAATAGCCCTCCACACACTCTCTAACCCAATTATTTCTCAATCCTACAGCCAAGCATTTTCTCAGAAGATGACAGCTTGGAATTCTACATAGACTCACAACTATGCAATCAGTATTGCAAGAAAAGACCTAAGCCAACAATATTTGAACATAATTTTCACTCAAGATACAAAAGTAACCAGAAAGTTGGAAGTTTAAAGGTCTATGAAGCATAATTCTTTATCCAGAATAAACTTGTCTTATAAGAAGGAAAATTTCATGGCTTAGTAAGGAAAACATGGCTTAGTAAGTGATACTTCTGGCATCAGGCATAAAACAGCCAGAGAACAATGAATACTATTATTTTACTTCTGTTATTACTATATTGTACAAAAGTGCCCTGCTATTAAAAGATGAGGAAAGATAAAAAAAGAAAGTAGCGAGTACAGAATATAAATTGGCCATTTTAAAGCATCACTCCAGCGCTCTCTGAACCCATGAGTGATGCAGTCAATCAATAAAAACCTTATGTTCATTACAGCAACCAAAAAAACAGTGATGTTAAATTATTGCAGCAAAATGTTTTCCTACAGCCAAAGAAGCATAGCTTTCAACCTTCCCTTTTTTTGTGGGAAATCCCCTTATTGCAGCACCATTTCCCGCTGCTTCCTGCTATCCTGGATTGTTAGATATCCCCTAGACTGTCCCCAGGACAGGTGAGGCTGCTGGTCCCTTATTTTCAAATCCGAAAGTTGACAGCTATGCTGCTGATCCCTTATTTTCGAGGCTGCTGATCCCTTATTTTCAAATCTGAAAGTTGACTGCTATGCAAAGAAGTCGGAGGTATAAACGTTTTGCTAGAGAATTCAATAACCCCTCCCGTGTGCTGTTTTGTTTGTGCTAACCAGGGCACTGCCCTAATAACGGATTTTGGGTGGAGCTGAATGGGCCACCAGGACTACCCTGCTCCTGCTTGCTTTGCTTGCCACTGATTTCTTGTTTTCCCCTTCCCTCCCTCCCTTACCCTGTAGTCCCGGGCTGCCCTCTCGACGTGGAAGACGGCGTGCGCCCGGTGCTCCTGGGACCGATCGCAGTGCGCGCAGATGGGCGCCTGGTCCTCCTCGCAGAAGAACTGCAGCACGTCCCGGTGCTTCTCGCACAGCTTCCCTCCGGCGCCCTCTCCGCATCCTCCTGCCGACAACCTTCTCGGCAGCGGGGGCGACGTCGCCAAGTCTGCCGCCGATGCTGCAGCAGCAGCCGCGGACGCGACGGGCGACGGCGGGGTGGGCGGCGTCAGCGACAGCAGCGGCGGGGGCGGCGGAGGCGCTGCTGTCGCTGCCGCCGGTGGCGGTGGTGCCGGTGCGCATATCGGCGCGGGAGACACTGCGGGGGCCACTGTCATCGGCTGGTGCTGCTGGGGCAGCGGCGGCGGCGGCGCTACCACCACGGGCGCCGCCGGCAGCGCGACCGCCCCTCCGGGCCCGGAGTCGAGCCTCTGCCTCTTGGGCCTGTCCGCCACCAGGCTGGCCAGGAGCGGCGGCGGCTTGATGGGCCTCAGGTTCCTCTTGCGGGCGGTGGCGCCGCATTCCAGGCAGGAGATGTTGATCTTAGGCTCGCCCAGGCGCTGCCCGATGCAGGCCGTGCAGAAGTTGTGGCCGCACGGCAGGCACACCGGGTCCGGGCAGTAGACGCGGCACAGCGAGCACCACGTCTCGCTGGGGCAGCGCGGGCCCGCCGGGATCTCGGCCGGGGTCGTGCCGGGCGGAGGCGAGTCCGGCGGCGACGGCGGAGACAGGACGGACGGCAGCGGAGGCAAGAGCGGCGGCGGCGCCAGCGGGCCGCCCACCGCCAGGCCCGGGTGCTGAGCGCCCCTCAGGCGGCTGCGGAGGAGCCGCTGCTGGAGCTGCTGCTCCGCCGACATGCCGCCGCCAACGCCGCCGCCGCTCATGACGCCAGCCCAGTCCAGCTCCAGCCTGCCTGCCTGCCCGCGAGGACGCCGACGACGCGCCTGCCCCTCTTCCGGCGGACGCGCCACCCGATTGGCTGAGCCGACAGGCGCTGAGCGGAAACGAGGGGGAAGCCGGGAGACGTTACGGCCGTAACCCTTCGCGCGCTGGGCTCCAGGCGGCAAAGCGGGAAACGCAACGGCCCGCGGTAGAAGCTGGCGCAGCGTGCGCGTCGACGTCACGCGGGCCTCCAACTCCCATCAGCCCCAGGCCAGGATGGCGAATGCTAAGAGATGATGGGAGTTGTAGTCTTTCTTTTTTCCCCAAAATTTTTTTATTGGTTTTCATAACATTATAAACAAACAAACAGACACATAAGACAAACAAACATAAATCATAGCTTTATTGAAAATTACACTTATTAACATTGTTAAGTGGCTTCCTCGCTTCCCCTTGGTTAAGTATCTGCAAGCTGTTTTCAATTAATTTAACTTAACATATTTAACTAGGTAATCATTAAATTTAATCCACTCTTCCTGATACTCAGGCAGGGGGAGTTGTGGTCTTGGAGGGGCGCCGACAGCTGATGTTTTTTTTAAATAGGGGGAATGTTAAGCAAGCAAGCACTTTCTGGAGTTTCCCTCCCTTCTAAAGAACAACAAAATCATATAACCTAATAAAAAAAACCCAGAAGCAAAGTAGAGACTGTTTTATGAGAATTGGGCTTCAGAAAATAGCGATTGTCCCTGGCAAATGAGGACACTTGGACCACATGAGATTGGCACACACTGTCGGGAAGAGATCAGGATCAACTCTTAGTATGCACTAACTGTCTCCATTCTTAACTGAACTTTAGCCAGAAGCTTTAATGTTAAGTCAGCAAAACTGGCAGTAGAATTGGACTTGGACCTGGGAGACTCAAGGTCAACTCCTTGGCCAGCCACATACTCTCTGGATGCTCCATAGTAGTGCAACTGTTATTGAGCCATTTGCAGTTGCTCAAGCTAGAGTCAAGGTCTACATTTTTAATTCATCCCATATTTTACCAGCAATTCTCAAAGATCAGTATATGGATAAAAGATTTAATGTCTTTTGTTTATTGCATTCAGAGTTCTCCAGACAATCCTTTCAAATTTGTGTAGTGCTGATGCTTTGGGGAATAAGGTTTAGAATCCATAGCATGACCCAGGACACAGAAATGGCCAGTCATATCCTTAGGACCTATCTTCCAAAGGACCCATTAATGATCATGGTTGGATTATTTTAGAGGTGTAATACTAAAGACAGCTAGGAAACACTGAAAAAATCCCAGATCATGTTCTATTGACATGGTTTTCTTAGGTATGGGAAAAGGCTTAAGCAGACAAACAATAAAGGTAAGAGAAGGCCAGTTGAAGGAGGAAGTTGTGAATAGAGCTTGTTTATCAAGTAAAGGAATGATAAAAGTCAAGAACCGATCAATCCACATGTACAGTCATACCTCGGGTTGAAGTAGCTTCAGGTTAAGCATTTTCGGGTTGTGCTCCGCAGCGACCCAGAACAGAGCGTGTTACTTCCGAGTTTCGCCGCTTGGGCATGTGCTCAAAATGACGTCATGCACATGTGTGGAAGTGGCGAAACGGACCTGCGCACACGTGCAGTCGTGTGTTATGTTCTACAGTGGTACCTAGGGTTACATACGTTTCAGATTACATACACTTCAGGTTACAGACTCCACTAACCCAAAAATAGTGCTTCAGGTTAAGAACTTTGCTTCAGGATGAGAAGAGAAATCGTGCTCCGGCGGTGCTGCAGCAGCAGGAGGCCCCATTAGCTAAAGTGGTGCTTCAGGTTAAGAACAGTTTCAGGTTAAGTACAGACCTCCGGAACGAATTAAGTACTTAACCCGAGGTACCACTGTACTCAGGATGCGAATGGGGCTCCAGAACAGATCCTGTTCGCATCCAGAGGTACCACTGTATTATTAGGGGATATATAACAGAACACTTTGACAAACTTAATTTTTTTTAAAAGACAATTAATCTTTATTTTAATTAACTGAAAGGGAAAAAAAGATGAATAATTATGTATTTGTGCAATGTATTTATTCTCACATTTAGATAACTTACTTCAACACCACTTAAAATGTGTTATTTACCTCTATCATGTCTCCTCGTACTCTCCTTTTCTCTGAATTGAAAAGCCCCAAATGCAGAACCCTTTTTTTCATAGGGGAGTGGCCCACATATGATAATCACACATTATGACCCATACATCAGAACAATTTCACAGCAGAGATCACTGTAGTAAACCTGTGGCCCTCGAGATGTTGCTGAACTACAACTCCCACAGCCTCAGCCACCATGGCCAATGATCAGGGATGAGGAGAGTTGTTGTCCAGCAACATTTGGAGGGACACACAGGTCCCCCCCGCCCCCGCTCTGGTCTAGTTGATGAGTAGATTGAGGAAAGGGGTAGTGTGGTTATTTAAAAGCTGTTACACCGGGCTTTTTTCAGCTGGAATACACGTATTACACAAGAAACAAACAAAAAACACAAGAATCTTCTCTGTTCACAAAAGGAATTTTAATGCAATGACACGACAGTTTTCTGGATCAAAATATATGCAAATCTGTTGAACCTTAACAAAAAAGAAACACATCTTCCAAAAGTGCAGATGTGTCAGCGTGGGAGCCATTTATAAATCACTTAACAGTGCAATCCTATACATGATTACTAAGAAGCAAGTATTATGCTCGAGAGGAGTTACTCCCAGGTAAGTGCGTAAGAAGTGGAGCCATAATTCAGCAAATCCCCCTTAATCCTGTTTTGTCGCAGTGAAAACAAAGGACCTAAAAACAACCTAAAAGCAAAGACTCCGGTTTATCTGGTTTACGGATTGAAGCTGTGGCTGCTTTGGTAAACCTGAACTAGGCCAGATTAGCCACTGTGCTGTTCTCACAAGGAATCCCGATGGTGGGAATGGATATTTCCAAATTCTGTTGTGGAAAATCTACAAATTCCAGGGATCCTGGA
This sequence comes from Podarcis gaigeae, assembly GCF_964106915.1. NCBI lineage: Eukaryota > Metazoa > Chordata > Lepidosauria > Squamata > Lacertidae > Podarcis > Podarcis gaigeae. The sequence continues at coordinate 108,921,779 of NC_139679.1, forward strand.
AAGCCATAACCATTTAACTATGCAGCGAAAATATAGCCAAGGACTACTCCGTACATCCCTCCTTACTTTTCTGGGTTTATCCATCAAGGCAGGGAACTCCTACTGCATTTTAATCTTTGCATCTTTCAAGTCTTCATTCTATTTCAATGCAGTATGTTATCTACTTCGAACATAACTAAGATGCCAGGATGTCCCGCACACATCCAGACCAAGGGGGACAAGCGACTGGGATTTCAGTAATTAGCAAAGCACTCATTTACATAAGCTCCTAAGGTGCAAGCGTTATACATACCACTTTCCGCTAACTTGCTGCCAAGAAAGGAGATTCCGACTAAACATTGGGAATAACTTTCTGGCAGGAAGAGTTGTTTGACAGTGGGACAGACTCCCAGAAGAGATGGTGAACTCTCCTTCCCTGGAGGCTATTAAGCAGAGTTTGGATGGTCATTGTGTCTTGAATGATTGAGTTGACATTCCTACATTGCAGGGGCTTGGACTGGATTGCAACCCTACAATTCTATGATCCCCAGCGTGCCAGTGACATGGAAAAAAAGAAAGCCTTCCTTTTAAAGAAACAAATAACAATAAAATAAATGGGATAGGATAAGTGCTCATATGCTGAAGTGGTACAGCAGCATCTATTGCATAAACTGGTAATAAGAAGCATGGGAAAGGTCGTCCGATGGTGTTGACATGGGTTTAAGCAGGTGTTGCGTTGGTCACCACTGCTGATGCGAGTGGCCACCCATTGGATGCAGTGCAGGTAAGTCAAACACAGCCACGTTCCTTAGAGCAGGTATCTTCAACCTTTTCAGTCTCAGGACCCAATTTTCAGTGCAACGTACATTTGGGGACCCACTTCTTAATCTTTAACCGTATATTGGCATGGAGGTAGTGCTCCTTTTGCGACCCACCTTAGATAGGGCCGCAACCCACCAGCTGAAGACCAGCGCCACAGAGCACACTTCTGTTAGCCATAAGCTTGCTAAGCAAAGCATCTTGTTTTCCAAGTGACAGAAGTACTGCTGCCTGAGAGTTGGGAGGGAAAGCATTTCTGCAGCACAGACACTGCCCTGAGGGAAGATGTCTGGATCGCAGGGAACAAACAAGTGTGTATTTCATAAACTCCTATACATACGCAAGGTCTGGTTTATGACCAGACTAAACTATCGTTTATTAAACCGTGGCTGAGCGTTATGTGTGAACCCTACAGAAAGCCTTAATAGTGTGTTTACTGTCAACAAACCACAATCTAAAAGCAGAGCTTGCTGCTGGCTTATGAAACTCGGTTTGTTTTGACTATGGCTTCCTATTGAATGTGAACCCAGCACACTCTTCCTTAACTGTGAACTGTTTGGCCATTCCACCCCAGACACTCACCAAGCTTCAAAGGAATGAGGCAAGAGCAATTAGCAAACAAACCAAACTCTGGAGAAACAAGCCAGGGTTTGTCTGTCCATGAGGCAACTTGCAATTAACTCATGGCTTGTTAAGCAAACCATAGCTTAAATCCAGAGTGGGAACCAGTGGCCCTCGAGATGTCGGACTTTGACTCCTATCAGCCCCAGCCAACAAGATCAGTGGGGAGGATGGTGAGAATGCAAGTTAAGTAGAAATATGAAGGCTAGCTGAGATAATACAATATAAAAGTGTATAGAAATGTATTTATAATATTCAGCCTGCACTTAAATGTTTCTTATGATGCAAAATGCTCTTTCTCCCTCTCTAGAATTACGTGAACTTATAAGTTGTTTTCTTTTAAATTAAAATGGTTTGGGACAGGAAGGAACTTGCTCCTTTACTTATTTAAAAAACCGGATTTTGAGCCTAACTTTTAAACTGTGAATAGAAGGAGCTTGCGCTCATGGAAGGTGCAACTCTTCTTCCACAAATGAAGGCTCCTTCTCTTCATGGAGTTAAATGAAAATTCTTTGCCAATTTCTGTACAAAATTATGAATGGAATGGAATTGCAGAAAGAAGCTGGACCAACATATCGCAGAGGCTGTTTTCAGGGGCACATTCTAAGCTCTGTAGTTAGGCCCCACAATTTAAAGAAAGGACAAATTCTCTCCCCACAGAAATTAGCTGACTGGAAAATAAAAAGGAGGGACATATAACCAGCGTCAAAAAATGCCACCCAACCCCTTTCATAATGCACAAATACCTGGATTTTCTCTGGGGCTTCATCTAGGGTCAGACGAGTCTCGGCTAAAGTGAAAGCCCTGTACTCATTCCCGCAGAGTCCCAAAGCCCAGACGCCTTCATTGGGGCAAGTGACAACAGGTCCCTTCCTTATCACAGACTCTTTGACCACGCCAAGGGCCCAGTTTTGCCCATTACCCACCTCCACCTCCCAGTAATGTACCCCTGAGGAGAATCTTTCACTGCCCAGGAGAATCAGAGTGGAGTCAAATCTCTCAGGGTTGTTGGGCAGTGGCTGAACCATGTCTCCACGTCTCACGCTTTTCCTGTCTTCGCTCACCACAAGGAGGGGATGAGCTGTGTCGGGGTCGAGAGTAACGCTTACTGAGGAGAAACAGACAAACGGAAAACAATCAGAAGAGCTTGACAAAAAGGAAAGACAGGTTTTTACAATCAGATCCCGGAAAGCCCAATGCAAGCTAGAGCAGGGTCTCAAAAGAAATAAAAGGAAACAGAAGAATTAAAATTTAGACCATTTCATCTAATTGTTTTGGCTGCTCATTTAACGGTTTTAATGGTTACACTTTTTAACGAGCTTGTTTGATTATGGGTATTTTTAATAAATTTTGATGGAATTGTTTTAGATGTGCATTTTAATTACAGTGGTACCTCGGGTTACATACGCTTCAGGTTACAGACTCCGCTAACCCAGAAATAGTACCTCGGTTTAAGAACTTTGCTTCAGGATGAGAACACAAATCGTGCTCTGGCGGCGTGGCGGCAACGGGAGGCCCCATTAGCTAAAGTGGTTAAGAACAGTTTTGGGTTAAGAATGGACCTCCGGAATGAATTAAGCACTTAACCCGAGGTACCACTGTACCTGTGGATATTTTGAGTTTGATTTCATACTTGTAAACTGCTTAAGCCAGTCTGGCTTGTTAGAGGTATTATCAATCAATCAAGATGGAAAGAACAAAGTTGTTACTTTGTCAAGAGTGCTACAGTCTGGGCCCCAGTCTCCATTGAACTGAATGGCTACCAGTTCCATACAATAAGAAGCTGGTAAAAGCCCTGTGTCAGTTTGATGCAGTGGGGAACTGGCTATTTCCAGGCCATTAAAGAGTGCCAGACTGTTGTAATGGTTAAAGAAGGGTTTCCAAAACTTGGGTCTCCAGCTATTTTTGGACTACAATTCCCATCAGCCCACTGACCCTGTTAGCTAGGGATGATGGGAGTTGTAGTCCAAAAACAGCTGGAGACCCAAGTTTGGGAAACACTGGTAGAGAATGGCTTGGGTGGGTGTTGCCCTTCAACTATTGCTAGACTACAACTCCCCGCATCCCTGGCTGTTGGCCACGCTGGCTGAGACTGATGGGAGCTGGAGTCCAGGAACATCTTGAGGGCAACACACTCCCCTGTCTTGTATTAACCAGTGTTAGATTAGGACTGAGAAGGCTTTGGTTCAAATCCTTGCTCAGCTATGAAGCTGAGAAGAGTTTGGGCCAGCATATCTAGACCAATATTGTCTACTCTGACTAGTACCAGCAATCAGGCCAAGAGCTTTTGCAACATTTGCTACCTGATCTTTTAACGGGGCCTTTTCTGTGGTGGCCTTCCAGTTAAAATGTTCTTCCTGGAGAAGCACTCTTGGCACCATCAATGTCTGATTGACTTTTGATTTTTAACTGGGAAGATGGTTGGCATTTCCTGTACTCATCCTTTAAGTAGGGTGGGTACGATTTGTCCCTTGAAATGTATTTCAGCTTTTGTTTATTGCTGTTTTAATGCCTGGTTTGTTATTTCTATTTTTACTGGGCAAGTCGCCCTGAGACACTCTAGTGCAAAAATGCGACCAACGAATAATAATTAGCAATATTAATAACTGGAGGTGCCTAGGACTGAATTTGACATGTACAGCATCCCATAAGTGAAGCATTTGTCTGGAAAATGATCTTCTGCCCAACTGCAGTCTCCTTTAATGGGATTGTGGGAGCAGCAATAGCAATGGGGAAGCCCAAGAATACGATGGAAAGGAATTGCTGAAAAAATTAATAGAAGTGGAATACAAAAAGGGAGGTGTGAGGAGGTCGTGGAAACAAGTAAATGAAAGATAAGTTATTGAAAGTATTTGATGTGTTTTAAATTGTGTTTGTTTTGTTTTGTTAGTTTAATGTTAGTGTTTTGTTAGTGTAATGAAGTGGTTTTTTGTATTGTATTGTATGGTTTTTTTTCCTGTAGTGTCTAAATTGTTGGAAAAGGTAATAAATATTATTATTTTTAAAAAAGAATACAAAGCCTCACTTTCTCCTACTCTAAAGTGGAAAGACCACTTATTTGAGGGGGGGCTAGGAAAAATCTCAGGGATCCCCAGATACATACTACACCCCCAAACTCCAGGTCCTAAGTCATGGACAAGAGCAACAATTTCTTATGTTTACTTTCCCTCACAATAAGGACTTGGGCTTATGTGTTGTCATGGCGACAGATTCCTTCCACCCTCTGAAGGCAAGGAAAGAAGGGGGGGAGCAAAGAGGGTTAGGTGACTGAAGCTGTTCAAGACCCTCCCCTTTTCCTGTGAAATTATTGCTGTACAGGATGAAGCCATAAATACCACCATCCCTCACCATGTGAAGCCATTTCTCAGAGTTGGACAAGAGGCCCCAAATCAACATTGCTCTCAGCCTCTTAGAAAGTGACTATCCCAGTTTTTTCCCCAAAAAACCACAACTTACTCCTTTTAGCTGATGCTTCCATTGTCCTTGCTTTTGCCAATTCAGATATCATTGTCTCTAAAAAGAGAGAAGGGTTCAAGAATCAGGAATATTTACTCTTGCTACTAAATAAAGGTGAAGCATTGGATATGATCTCAGTAAGGAGGCAAGGAAAAGGCCAGTGGCGCAAGAGATGGAATTATTTTATGTAATGTCACTTCAGTAGGGAAACTGGGTAGGCTGTGAGAGCTACAAAATCTGGTACTTAAGAGTGGTGCTTAAGCATGCCTATTGCCATAGTTCTTTTTCAAGTTTCTAGCCCTCATGGATGCAAGACAACTGCTTCAGGGGAAATATGCAGTAGCGCTCTGGTGAAAAGTCAGAAAGCACGAAGCAGGTAAATCAGCAGAAGGTGACCTGCCACAGAATGCTGATGGACATGCTCTAGCTACTGAGAGGAAAAAGGTGTATCACAGAATGTATTCTATAAATGTAAAGGGACCCCTGACCATTAGGTCCAGTCGGGACCGACTCTGGGGTTGCGGTGCTCATCTCGCTTTATTGACTGAGGGAGCCGGCGTACAGCTTCCAGGTCATGTGGCCAGCATGAATAAGCTGCTTCTGGTGAACCAGAGCAGCGCACGGAAACGCCGTTGACCTTCCCACCGGAGCGGTACCTATTTATCTACTTGCACTGGCATGCTTTCAAACTGCTAGGTTGGCAGGAGTAGGGACCGAACAACAGGAGCTCACCCCATCGTGGGGATTCGAACCGCCGACCATCTGATCAGCAAGTCCTAGGCTCTGTGGTTTAACCCACAGTGCCACCCACATCCGTTAAATAATGTGCATCGGTGTAGCTGCTATAAGCGGAGTGATAGGTGATCTGGCCAAGGGGGAAAGCTTGTGTATGCGCCCCAAAACAAGAGGTCTCCTGTGTTATATGAGCTGTGAAAGGGGGAAAAGGTGCGAGTAATAAGCATGGTACTTAGGAAACACTGTGCTGAAGTGCTCTGCACAGCCCTTTCATGGCTCTTGCCTAAAAACTCCATTTCTGTTCTTCTTCTCCACCCACCTCTCCACTGATCTTACTCCTACCACATTACTTGCTTTCAACCAATCATATATTTAAAGGTAAAGGGACCTCTGACCATTAGGTCCAGTCGTGGCCGACTCTGGGCGTTCACCTCGCTTTATTGGCCGAGGGAGCCGGCGTACAGCTTCCGGGTCATGTGGCCAGCATGACTAAGCCGCTTCTGGCGAACCAGAGCAGCCCACGGAAATGCCATTTACCTTCCCGCTGGAGCGGTACCTATTTATCTATTGCACTTTGACGTGCTTTCAAACTGCTAGATTGGCAGGAGCAGGGACCGAACAACAGGAGCTCACCCCGTCCCGGGGATCCGAACCGCCAACCTTCTGATTGGCAAGTCCTAGGCTCTGTGGTTTAACCCACAGTGCCACCCGTGTCCCTAATCATATATTTACTGGATATAAAATTGGTACTTTCCCCCCCAAGCAGAACCCACATTGCTCATGTCCACATGTCTGTGCACTGCATTGTTGGATCTGAAGACAAAAGGAAGTTGTATCCCACACAGCACTAAGTTAAAGTCACTTAGAAGTATACTTGCTCCACTGGTGAAATCTTTCGCACCAGCAGAATGCACAAGCAGGTTGCTGTTAACTGTGTTGCTGAACAGATCATGCAATTTGCACAATTTGCACTAGTGCACAGAGAACATTAGATGCGGCCCACAGTACGGAAATTCAGCCCAAAGTTTGGAGATTCTTGTGTATTTTACACGGTCCTGAGGTTATCATTTGTCCTTCTCTGTACCTCGACATTTCTCCAGTGCCTCCTTGATAACAATATTTTTCAGACTGAAATGCCCAAGCTTCTTTTCCAGCTCAGTCGGAGAGGAAGCAATTTCCGCCATCTGTGAAATCTGTCCTTCTTTACATCTAGAATGGGAAACATGAAGGCGTTACATTGTGGTCCCAGCATTTTCCATACTATCAGAGCATTTAAGAGCTGCAAGCCCCCTTTCCCAAACTGCAATGTTATGATGTTACAGAATGTTTGTAAACATTCTAACTTCTGTTGGGAAAGTTCCACCGCTTAGGGAATGTAGAAAGCTTGTTTTGATGTAGGACCCCTATGCCACAAAAGGGTAAGCTTTGCACATGCGGCCCTGGGACAGGAAGGGGAGAAAATGTGGAATTACTGTGTTTGGAGGGCCAAAGAGGCAGGGATAAGCTAGGTTTTGATTAGAATGGATTTGAGGAAAGCTTTCTCAGTTTTTCCCACGCCGATAAAAAGTGAGATTTGCAAAAGTGTTACCTACCTGCTCAAAATGTTCCTGATGTCCTGGAGGCAAGGGAAGAAAAGAAAAAGAAGATCATTCTCACATTTATTATGCCATAAATATTGGCTGAAAGGCTTAGAAATTAGGGAGCAAATGGAAAGAGCACGACTCCAAAAATATTTGTTATAGAATAAGTATTTAAAATCCACTTCTGCCACAAGAGTCACTGGGTATTCTTGTTAAGACCTCGGAGTTTCAGTCTCCTGGCCAAATAAAAAGGGACTTAACTTGCAAGGTTGTAAAGCTGAATGAGGGACTTGTGGGCATTAAATGAAAATGCAGGGCAGGGGAAAGGAAGTGCTTTTTCACACAGCTCATAGAAAACAATGGTACTCCCTTAAGGTTACCTGATTTTTTTCAAATATTTTTTTTTAAAAGAAGCAATATCTTCTCTTCTATATTCTCCTCTGTCGCGCGGCCTTCCTCCAGGCCCCGGCCTGCTCTCTTGAAGCGCTAGCTGCCATGGAGTAGGCTCGGGTCAGGCCGGGGCTTGGTCAAGTGCCCTTGCCCTCCTGATCCTCTCCTCAGCGGTGGTGGTGGCAGCAAGGTCAGGCCTCCCCTCTTTTTTCCCCTTCCTCTTTCTCTCTCTTCCTTCTCCTCTCCTCCTTCTCCCTGCGTCGGCTCCGGGGTTTTCCTGGCCCCAGAGCACCATTGGACAGTCAGCCGGGTGGCAAGGCACTCTCACTCCCAGCTCGATTTGGGTTGCGGGGGTGTATGTCAGCGGTTCCCCCCGTTGATGTGCCGGGCATCCCCAGTCCCCCCTCGGCAGCGGCAGTCTCAGCACCCTGGAGCCAGCCTGGTAGCGCAGTTGACTCTGGCTGGCTTCAGGAGCTGCTGCTGCCGCCATGGCGCCCGCCATTTCGCCTCCCCGGAAGTCCCCATATGATGTGTCTTGTGCCGTTGAACCAATCATGCAACATTCATTCCCTACTAATAAATCTACAACACTTAAAATATAAACCCAGGGGACATTAAATTAAATCCGGGACATTCCGGGGACGGATTTTGTCCGGGGACAGATTTATAAATCCAGGGACTGTCCCTGGGAAACAGGGGCATCCAGTAACCATATACTCCCTCCCACAGGGCACAGTGATGGAGTTAAAAGAAGATTAGACAAATTTACGGAGAACAAGGCTACCAATGCCTACCAGCCTACTGCCAGAGGCATCATGTCCCTGGGTGCCAATTGCAGGTGCACAGAGTTGCGCTGATGTCTGGCACTGAACAACAGCCTCTCATGGCTACTTTCTGGAGGTAGGAGTGGAAACACTTAAGCACATTGCCCAAAATGCTGACCTCCCCGAGAGTCAGTGGCTCCCAACCTTTTTTTTGGCCATACCCCACCTAGGCATCTCTAAAATCCTGATTGCCCACCCTCGCCCCCCGGTGACATATAATTCTTATTATTCAAAAAGTAAACTCCTATTCACGTGGAGGAAGCCTAAAAGGCCATTAACTTGGTCTAAACAAGCTCAAATTGCCCCCCTTAAAAATCAAATTTCCCCCCTTAAAAATGGAATATGCACAAATAGCGAAGCTGACCGGGGAAACCTGAAACCAGCGTGATCAAGCTTTCCAAAAAGAAGGGAGTAAATTTATACAATATTTGAAAGAAAATTGCAAACAATTAACAACACTAGCAGGATTGACTTAAGAAGACTTGTAATGTTTATGATTTATACCTTTTTATGTTTATTTAAAATGTAAAAAATTGAAATGGATGAAATGCAAGGAGGAAGAGGAACAAATGCAATGAAATAGATAGGAATTATGGTAGCCACAAGCCGGGGGGGGCGGCGGGAGTCGACCAGCTCAAACGAGCAAAAATTTATTGTGAGCAATATGGATGTGTTTATATATTATGAAATGGAAACTTAATAAAATATTATTAAAAAATCAAAATCAAATTGCCCCCTTGTGGGGTGTGTGTCTCATGTTGGGAACCACGGCTCTAGAAGGATACCATGGTCAGCAGTATCCAAAAACCATTGAGCGACAAGGAGAATGAGCAGGAATTTGTTTCAAAATGGGAGGTTTTCAAAGAATATTTGAAAAATAAATATAGAAGTTAAATTCTGTTGCAGCATTCGAGGAACTTCAGTAATAGTTGCAAGGTAGATATAAGAAATTAGATATATTAAGAAAAAGTTTAATATGATAAAAGTGTGTGTTGGTAATAAGTAATATGAAATCGAAATATGGAATAGACGGGAGGTTGGGTCTTTAGTGTTAAGACCAATATATGCTTTATTGTTTGTTAAGAAAATTATGTGTCTATGGTTATTCTTCTGTGTAATTTGGTATTTGTGTTTTTTCTTTTTCCTGCTGTATCAGTAAAATTTTTAAAAAAGAAATATATAAAAAAGGAGAATGAGCAGGGTTGCACTCCTCAAATCCCTCTCCTAGCAAATGTCACAAACCAAGGAAGTTTCAGTGCATGCAACACAAATAAAACAAGGTATGGCACCTCTTTTCTTTTCAGGTGGCTGTTTCTGCACTTTTGGCTTTAGCGCTGAAACCCAGGAGAGGCAAGAAGCCCTCCAGAGAATCTCACCTGCAGGAATTCACTGGCAGGCTGTTGGCACTTGTTCTCAACTTCGCTGATCAAGGCATCGAGGCGATCAATCTCCCCTGAGAACCTGCCGGATTCCACGTCTCTCCTGTGCACGATCTCCTTGTCAAACTTCTTCAGCATGATAACCAGGAAGCGCTCAATTTTTTCCATGAACTCGTGGATCTGATTAAATTCAGACTCCACCTTCTGCTTCTCACTTTGTACATCATCCTGTAAGGAGCAGGAGAAGGGCCAGCCGGGATGGTGAAACAGCACAAGGAAGCAGACGTACAAATATCCCTGATGCTCTCACATTGGTACCCTAACCAGGGTTGGGTACCTGCTCAAAGGAATATCACGTAAGGCAGTTTCCATTGTTTCAGAGAGTCAGACTATTGGTTAGACTAGTAATAATAATAATAATTTATTATTTGTACCCCGCCCATCTGGCTGGGCTTCCCCAGCCACTCTGGGCGGCTTCCAAAAAAATATTAAAATACTGTAATACATCAAACATTAAAAGCTTCCCTAAGCAGGGCTGCCTTCAGGTGTCTTCTAAAAGTCTGGTAGTTGTTGTTCTCTTTGACATCTGGTGGGAAGGCGTTCCACAGGGTGGGCGCCACTACCGAGAAGGCCCTCTGCCTGCTTCCCTCTAACTCGGCTTCTCGCAGTAAGGGAACTGCCAGAAGGCCCTCGGTGCTGGACCTCAGTGTCTGGGCAGAACGATGGGGGTGGAGACTCTCCTTCAGATATACTGGATCGAGGCTGTTTAGGGTTTAAAGGTGAGCACCAACACTTTGAATTGTGCTCGGAAGCGTGCTGGGAGCCAATGTAGGTCTTTCAATGTAGCTCAACGTTGTCCACACTGACCAGCAGTTGGGTCTCTGGCATTTCAGCCAGGGGACATACTGGAGATGAAAGACCTTCTGTACCACTGGGCTAAGTGTACCAAGTCGCTGGAGATGATAGCTTCAGTCTAACTGAATCATAGGTACAAACAGACTGAACAGATAATGGTTCACGACATGTAAGAGAAATTGGATCCAGTTTATTAATGCACCTGCCTCCTTCAACACCAGAAGAAACAGTCTTCTCTTTCTCCAGTGATGTGATGCAGAGAAATTTCCCTTGAAATTTCTCCAAAACAGTTTTCCCCCCAGTGCTTTTTTCACCACGGGCAGCGGGGGGGGGGGGGGGATGTGTTTCATAAGTTCATTCGTAACAATGAACGGGTGCCATTTGCAAAGACAAACATTAGGCAACTTGGGAAGTTTCAAAGTTTTCAGCTTTGTTTACTAAACACAGCTAAAACAGACTTGCTAAGTTAGACCACCCTCTTGGGTTTTCCACAGTGGGCTGAAAATCTTCTGATGCTAATTACCCTAATTTGCAATTCAAAATTTTCTAGAAAACCCTCATCACAATTTCCCGCACCTCCTGGTCCTTCTTGTAGACAAGCTCTCACCTGATCAGCCTGCCTTCTGCACTCCAGGTCTTCTTTTAATTCCTTCAGCTTCTCCCTCCGTTCTGTCAGAACTTTCACATGGGCAGCAACTTGTTTCTGACAAAAGATAAATCTGAAAGTAATGTACATACCCTTTTTCTCATGTATGTTGTGATAAGTCATATAGCTTTCTGCTTAGCCAACTTACTTCCCCCTAGTGCAGAGTACTCCAGCCATTTTTTAAATTATGGGATGGCTTCAGCATACTCGGGAATCAAAAGTCTTGTGTCTCTTGTAGGGAATGTATACTTTTGGGGGGCATTCTGCAATTTCCATTTTAGGAAGATCATTCTAAATGCTATTCAAATGATGGCCTATAAGCCATAAGGCATGTCATGTACAGTTGTGCCTTGCTTTTCGAACAGTTTAGTTCTCAAACGTTTTGGCTCCCGAACATTGCAAACCTGGAAGTGACTGTTCCGGTTCGTGAACTATTTTTGGAAGGTCCGACGGGGTTTCTAATTAGCTGCAGGAGCTTCCTGCAGCCAATCAGAACCCATGCTTTGGTTTCCGAACGTTTTGGAAGTCGACAGGACTTCCAGAATGGATTCCATTGGACTTCCAAGGTACAACTGTATTTGCTTGTTGTGTTTGATTCTCCAGCTGTCACTGATCTGCCCCAAACTCCACACAAATTTCAGGCTTATCACTAGTCAATTATTTTCAAAATGGATTAATTTTTGAAAAGAATTCCAGCTCAGCTTTCCACCAGACAAGGCTGTACAGTGGTACCTCGGGTTACATACGCTTCAGGTTACAGACTCCGCAAACCCAGAAATAGTGCTTCAGGTTAAGAACTTTGCTTCAGGATGAGAACAGAAATCACGCAGCAGCAGCAGGAGGCCCCATTAGCTAAAGTGGTGCTTCAAGTTAAGAACAGTTTCAGGTTAAGAATGGACCTCCGGAACAAATTAAGTACTTAACCTGAGGTACCACTGTATAGAAATTTTTATAAATGGGGGGGAGAGAGATGTAAGAAATCAAACAGTGTAATCAGCTGTTTAACACACCAAAACAACCCATGCTAACTGTGCACTTTAAGTCTCAGAACTGACGTATGTATACCAGACGAAGAAGAAATAGGACAAAACAGCAAGAAACAAACTGGGAAGTGAAGTTGTCTTTGGCCTGAAATGTTCTGTTCCTTGATCCCTTTCAGAGGATCTGTCAAAGACTGGGAAGACTGAATGTTACAGAGGGAGCTGTGCATCCTGTCTAGAGAATCTTCCACCCCCTCCATGTTTTTCAGTTGGAAGGGACCCATGTTAAGGAAATGGTTTGTTATGTGTAAGCTGGACATAAAAGGATTTATCTCTTCCCCTCCCCCCCTCCCCAAGTGAAGCTACGGGCAGTATGAAACTGCAGCTGGTGATCTCTCTTATCTTCTACCAGGGTGATTCATCACATCCTTGGATAAGTGAGTCTCCCACTCTCATTCCTCTGAACACAGAACTGGGAGAAAGGTGATTTGCCTTCGAAAATGCAAAACACTGAACAAGACTGTTACCAGGGGAAAGAGGAGACTGGAAATTGCTTGCTGTGAGAGAGACCTGAGACAGATCTGAGTCACAGAGACTCAAGAGTAAACAGCTAGCCCAGCCGTGGTTCTCAAAGCTTTTTCGCTGGGCCACGCTTACAGAATAAAAATTTCCTTACACCACACCTAATTTTCTATTTGGTAAGAAACATACTGGGAAACAAAAAAGAAACAACTCCTAGCAGTGCTTGATTTGTATCACAGAGCACAACTAGTTTATAATATAATCCCATGACAGAAGTCAGAAGATAGAAGTCAGCGCTCAGGAAAACAAATCCAGAAACGAAGAACGACAAAGAATCTAATAGCAGCTTAAAGCAGGTTTGGGGAAACTTTGGCCCTCCAGATGTTGCGGAACTACAGCTCCCATCTCCCCTAGCCATAGATTGCCATTCTGCAACATCTGGAGGGTCAAAGGTTCCCCAAACCTGCCTTAATTATTTCACAAGCTTTCGTGGACCACGTCACCAGATGGCCAGAGAGAAATTCTCACGTGTCCTGTGTGGGGACGAGTGAGGGATTGTGAGGTCGGAGCTGACCAAGCAGGCCAGGCCGTAGTTTTCAAGAAGTCATGAATGTTATTAATTTGGTCATCTTTCAGGCGCCCAAGACCCTTCCTGGTTTTTCTGCAACACATCCAAGCATGCTCTCCACCTCGGAAACTTTACTTCTAACTGCATATCCTTCCCATCTAGCTGTAAGAACAAAAAAACATGCTAAGCAAAAGCCTCAAAGCTGCCGCGCCTGGTGTGCATGACTAAGCAGAGGATCGCCATAGAAACCATGAGTTGGAAGGGACCCTGAGGACAATCTAGCCCAGTGGAGTCCAAACTTTTTTCAAAGAGGGCCAGATTTGATGATGTGAAGGGGCCGTGTGAGGGCCAACTAAAGTTGTTGACCTTATTTTTAGGGTTGAAGTTGCTTTTTTAAGGATTTAAGTTGTGGAGGGTTTTTTTAGGATTTTACCCCAGGAAATAAACTGCCACGGGGAGGGGGGGCAGATTGAACCAACCAACGGGCCAGATTAAGCCCCCCGAAATGGACTTTGGACATGCCTGATCTAGCCCAACCCCCTGGCCATAACGGAATAATCATTGAATTTTAATATTTTGTTGGAAGCCGCCCAGAGTGGATGGGGAAACCCAGCCAGATGAGCAGGGTATATTATTATTATTATATTACACTGGTACCTCAGGTTACAGACGCTTCAAGTTACAGACTCCGCTAACCCAGAAATAGTACCTCGGGTTAAGAACTTTGCTTCAGGATGAGAACAGAAATTGCGTGGTGGTGGCAGCGGGAGGCCCCATTAGCTAAAGTGGTACCTCAGGTTAAGAACAGTTTCAGGCTAAGAGGTTCCACTGTAAAGCCATTCTCATTTGGAAGGTATTTTTGAAAAGTATTGCAAAGTATCAAAAAGCGCATTCCGTGTGCATATATTTTAGATCCTTTAATGAGGATAATAATAATTTATTACTTATACCCGCCCATTCTTAACCCGAGGTACCACTGTATTATGGGGAACAGGGCGGTGGGCTGCTTTTGCCTCCCCATTTTTGCCTCCAATTAAGTTCTTAACCCGAGGTACCACTGTATTATTATTATTATTATGGGGACCAGGGCGGTGGGCTGCTTCTGCCGCCCCCCACCCACCCAGCCGGCCGGCCGTCACCTTGTAGTCCTGCGCCGCCTCCTCGATGGGGAGCATGGGGTGGGCTTTGTGCGCCCGGGACTCCCTGCAGATGACGCAGACGGGCGTCTCGTCCTCCTCGCAGAAGAGCTTGAGGGGCTCCTGGTGTTTCTCGCACAGCCGCTGGCCGGCCAGCGTGGCGGCCGCGTCCAGCCGCAGCCGCTTCGCCACCTCCACCACGTTGCCCAGCTCCCGGTTGGGCCTGAAGCTCCTCTTGCGCGACCAGCGGCGGCACTGCGGGCACGAGGTGGTCTCGGCGTCCGCCTTGCCCCAGCACTGCGCGATGCAGGCCTGGCAGAAGTTGTGGCCGCACTCGATGGACACGGGCTCCTTGAAATAGCTCAGGCAGATGGAGCAGGTGATCTCCCGCTGCAGAGTTTCCAGGGGGCTCTCGGTGGCCATGGCTGCCCGGCGATGGCAGGAGGAGGAGGAGGGGGAGGAGAAAGGGGGCGGCCCGTGGGGGGGAAGGCTGGGGAGGCTCCACGTGGCTTCCTGCGGGAGCCGCATTGGCTGCGCGGGGGCCGGAGACCCGGGCAAAACATTGCGCAAGGAGGGAGCGGGGAGGGGGAAAGGACTCCTCCACCCCCACCCACCGCCGTACTCAGATGCTGGACCACAACTCCCAGCATCCCTGAGCATCAGCCGTGCTGAGCAGGGGCTGATGGGAGATGGAGTTCAGCAAATGCACTTTAAAAATGCGCAATTTTCTAAAAATGCGCAAACGCGCGGGTTACTCCTCTGCACTGCCAGATTTCCGTATAAGCTAAACAAGCTATGTAGCCTAGGGTCCCACTCCCTTGGGGGCCCCCAAAAAAAATTAAAGAAAAAAACTGGATGTACATTTCCTAAATATAAGATAAAAAACAAATGAAATAAAACCTACATACAGCAGCAGTGTTTTGTGTTGTGTAGGCTCCTAGGATGTAAGTCATGGGCCCCACCTGCTAGCCTGCTCCCTAAAATATCACTGGTTTCCTCATTTCTAGATATAGAGATATAGGGTGCCTACATTTTGCATGGGACTGGTTGCATGGCAACATGTACAAATGGCTTTAGATACCTATAAGGTCCATAAATTACCATATAGTATATATTCGCCACAAAAAACAGCGACAATTTGTTGTTGACAAAGGACAGCTGGACATATAAAGAGCCCCAATACCTTCATTAGCTTAGGGCCTCATCAAACCTAATTCCATAGCTGTCAACGTTTCCTTTTTAAGGGAAATTCCCTTAGGCTTCCTCGCAAGAAAAGGGAAAAGTTGACAGCTATGCCTAAATCCGGCCCTGTTTCTCTGCGAAATTGCTTTGAACTGAGGCTGCTCAAGTCTATCAAAGCTCATGTTCTTATAGTCAGTGCTTTTTTCTGGGGGGACGCATACCCCTAAACGTTTTCTGAATCCTTGTACTTTTGTCCATTTACTGTATTTATTTTCCCCGATTTGAACTATAACATGGTGATTTCCTTGAGTCAAAAAGAGAGTACCCCCTAAACATTTTTTAAGAAAGAAAAAGCACTGCTTATAGATGACAAAGACACAAGTTTTAAGTTGTTGACTGCTTCGCAAATCAGTCAATAGAGCATGGGGCTCTTGGAATCATCACAGAATAGACTTGTAGAATTGTAGAGTTGGAAGGGATCCCCTAGGTCATCTAGTCCAACCCCCTGCCATGCAGGGATGGCTTAATCTCAGGGTCGTGGGTTCAAGCCCCAATACTGGACAGAAGATTCCTGCATTTTAGGGGGTTGGACTAGAGCTACAGTTCCCTGTGAAGAGAGTTCGATTGTTAAACCACTCTGAGAATCATAGCTCAGTAAGGGGAATAGGGGCCTCGGAACAACTCTCAGCACCCTTAACAAACTGCAGCCCCCAGAATGCTTTGGGGGGGAGCCATGATGGTTTAAAGTGGTATCACATGTGCTTTAAATGTATGGTGTGAATGTGGTCCAAGAACCTGTAACCATGTTGTTCCAGTGCTCTGTCTGGAGCTGAAGAGCATCAGCCTTAGCCCAGGAGCAAGCGATCAGTGTTGCTTGAGGAGCTTGGTCTACTCATGAGGCATAGCCCTCTACTCCTCCAGAGACCTTGGCCTTCAGGCAGGGACTCTGGCATCAGGCAGTGGAATGGGCTTCCGCCCATAGTAGCTGCTGCTCTTTGGGGCTTGGAAGTGGCTCAGTTTCCATCTCTAATTCTGAGCCAGGGTCATCTCCATGTAGGAGGCTGGAGCGCAGCAACCCCAGAAGGCCCCCAATCTGTCTCACTGTCCCCAGACCACCTGTTCCTCCATAATGTTCACTCCTCTGAAGACAATTACTTCCTCTTTCCTCTACCATCCCAGTCTTCGCCAAAGAATAATAAAATATTTGATTTCATTAGCTGCACATGGTATTTTATTGGTATCCTCATTTATTTACCTCACAACAATAATGGACGAGAGACCAGTATTTATTCTCATTTTACACAATGACACAAAGCATTCAAAATCTGTTCCTGGGGGTCAAAGTAAAGGCATGCTTTGCAGAAGAAAGTGTGGGGCAGAGCGGGGCTTCAGCCAGTCGGAATCAAAAGTATTCTCTTCTTCATTACTACTTCATTTGACTTTATTATTTTTATCCCGCTCGTCTGTCTGTGGGCATAGGAGGCAGTTTACACAATTAAATACATTGAAATATCAACATCGTCATGAACAACAACAACAACAACACATCTTTAATGCAGCAACATAGGAAAACCAAGCAGCCAACTATTCTCCACTTAATGTGTCTTTGGTGAAGGTAGTTTCAGAGAAGGGCTATATAGTTCATTGGCAAAGCAGCTGCTTTGCATTTCCAGATAAAGCTGGGAATGTTCCCTGTGTCTGAAACTCAGGAGAGTAGCTGCCTGTCCGTGTTGACAATACTGAGCTGTGTTAGTCAGGGTCAGCCTTGGTTGGCAAACTCAAGTTCTTACTACAACAGTGACTTTTGTGATAAGAACTGGTGCTGCGTTGAGTGATTGGACAAAGACTCTCTCTGCATCCACACACACAAACGGCAACCTCCTAATTTATTGAAGCCAAGTGTTTTGAACCCACTCTAGCCTGAACATTACTTTGGCACCATCCATGTATAATGCCGCATGCAAAAAAATTGCACCCTTGCGATCTCCGTGAATTAAATCTGGAGCAAGGAGCACCACCAAGTGATGGTGCTGTGCTTGGCAACCAATCGTGTGGACTAATCATAACCGTTCATCAGCATGCATTGGAAGGGCAGGCCTACTCCAGCTTTTACCCCTCCTGATTTCAAGTACAATGCAGTGGACTTGAACAGCGGCATTAAGAAGGAACTAATCTGCCTTAAGTGATCTTGAGTGAGGGACCCATCAGCCATCGAGTGTCAGCTGGGCAAGCAGCACCTTAAAAAAGGGGAAAACTCTCTCACCAGAGAATGAAGCCGATGGGAAAATGAAGACAGAGTCCTTTGTGTCAGCATTAAGAAATTCCACCTGTCCCCTTTCATAGTCCAGAAATACTCGGATTCTCCTAGGGGTGCAGAGCAGGGACAGAGGTGTCACAGGGGTAGTGAGAGCCTGGTATTGACCAAAATCCCCTTGCAAGGCCCAGATCCCTTCCTCCGGGGTCAGCTTGAGCTCTATCTTCCTCCTCACAGAGGCCCGGGCTACCCCCACAGCCCAAATGCCCCCATCCTCCACGTTGACTTCCCAGTAATGTCTCCCGGAAGTGAATCCTTCGCAGCCCAGCACGCAGCAAGAGGACTTGAATCGCTTAGGGTTATGGGGCACATCTGTCCTGGTGACGTCCCATCTCGCGCTTTTTCGATCCTCGGAGATTATGATTTGGGGGTTTGCTGTGTCTGTGTCAAGGGTTATGTTGACTGCAGAGAGAGAGAGAGAGAATATGCTGGGATAAAGGAACAGTTTATATTTTTGTCGGCTAATTCCAAATTGGATTTGGATTTGATATCCCGCTTTATCACTACCCTAAGGAGTCTCAAAGCGGCTCACATTCTCCTTTCCCTTCCTCCCCCACAACAAACACTCTGTGAGGTGAGTGGGGCAGAGAAGTGTGACTAGCCCAAGGTCACCCAGCAGCTGCATGTGGAGGAGCGGAGACGCAAACCCGGTTCACCAGATTACGAGTCCACCGCTCTGAACCACTACACCACACTGGCTGTAGTATAGGAGCCTGTGGTACAGAGCTCATTTGACAAATGAGATGTGTTATTTCAGAAGCCCCCCACCCCTGCCCATTCCTCTGTTTAAGCCGTTTTTGATATGGAATCTGCTGGTGAAAGGCAGGCAATAAATTTAATGATGTTGACAATGGTGATGATGACAACATTAACAACGGCACCTCAAGATTTATCTGTCGCAATCAAACTGATCCAGTTAAGTTCAGACCTCTCCGTATCAACTATGTCTTTCCAGAACCAAACATGAATGAACTAACTTATCTCACAAATGTTTTCACCAGTTGCTTACCCCATTCTGTCCCCAGTTCTGATGGCAGAGTGTCTAAGGGATGAGAGGAGACATGCGTGATTTTCAAACAGCAATCAATTTCTAATTTCATTTATATATTCTCAGAAAAGTGGGTTTCATTACTCACTCTCCTTGCTGCAAGTAGGTATATTTTCTGCTGTAAATACTTAGCGAGTAGTTGAAAGGGAATGGACAGGATTGCCAGAAAAAGTGAAATTAAGGGAGACCAAATAATAAACTCAATCGTATCTTCCAAAAGCTCAGAAAGGGAAGCTTTTAATGTTTGATGGATGACTGTATTTTAATATTTTGTTGGAAGCCACCCAGAGTGGCTGGGGAAACCCATCCAGACAGGCAGGGTATAAATAATAAATTATTATTATTAAAGGATCTAAAAATATATATGCATGCAGAATGCACTTTTTGACACTTTGCAATACTTTTCAAGAATACCTTCCATATGAGAATGGATTTACAGTAGTACCTCTGGTTACGAACTTAATTCATTCTGGAGGTCCATTCTTAACCTGAAACTGTTCTTCAGGTACTTCAGGTTAAGTACCACTTTAGCAAATGGGGCTTCCTGCTGCCACCGCGCAATTTCTGTTCTCATCCTGAGGTAAAGTTCTTAACCCGAGGTACTATTTCTGGGTTAGCGGAGTCTGTAACCTGAAGCGTCTGTAACCCGAGGTGTATGTAACCCGAGGTACCACTGTATACTTTTCTGATCATTTGCTCCGGTAGCAAACTCAGCTGACTAGAGCTGACAGAACTACAACCAAAATAAGGTGACTAATAATAATAATAATAATTTTCCCAGCCACTCTGGGCGGCTTCCAGAAGAATATTAAAATACAATGATTCATCATCAAATGTTAAAAGCTTCCCTAAACATAGGGGAGACACCAAGAAGCTCAGGAGGAAATCCAACGTTTCAGGGGATAGTGAGAGGGGGCAGGTGAATTAATGGGGCACTCCCACACAAAAAAAAGCCCAGAGGGGAATTGTACTCATGAAAGCTGAATGTCTTTTTTTGTGATGGACAGAAAACGGGGGTGGGGTGGGGGGTGGGCAGTCTGGAGTATTCTGGAAGACAGCGTGGCTGGCAGGAATCCTGAACAGGAGCGCTTCGCATTGAACCCTTTAGCCCAAAGTTCTACTTGCAACTTTTAAAGCAGGTCATCAGTACCTTTGAAGTTATTCAGGATATCTGTGAGCACACTGTTTTTCTCAGATAATTCACCGAGTCTTTTTTCCACCTTGGATGTCATCTCTTCAGGTGGCTGAAAGGGCTCCTTGTCAAACCTTGGAAAAAGAAATGCGTCAGTTTCCCACCGTTCTGCAGATGCCCGATTAAGGCTGCGTGACACTTGGTTTTTTACAGGCAAATGTTGTACTTAAATCTGCTGGTCCAAGATTCAGCCCTGGAAGCTGGCGCTGTGATAAAACAGGTGAAATAGCAGCATGTGTCCCTCAGAGGTGGAACTGTACAGTATGAGTACATTTATCTCTCTGGGAGAAGCAGTGAGATGACTGCAGTTTCTCTGTAAGAGCATCCTATTTTCTGATAAAAATCTGCAGGATTTTGTAGCTGGGGAAATGTTTTTCTTCAGTGCATTCATTGGTCTTATGACTATTCTGTTAAATGTGATTTTGCAAAAGAGACTAAATCCCACATTTTGCTTGTTATTTTCGCTATGCCAGGAAAAACATATCCTGGGCTCCCCAGAACAGTCTTTTGTGAAGCTGTTAAGAGCATAGTGCCTCTGTCCATTTTTTTAAAAGGCAACCTGGAATAACTCTCACACAAGGTAAAAGGACCCCTGGACGGTTAGGTCCAGTCAAAGACAACTATGGGGTTGTGGCGCTCATCTCGCTTTCAGGCCAAGAGAGCCGGCATTTGTCCACAGATAACTTTCTAGGTCATGTGGCCAGCAGGATTAAACTGCTTCTGGCGCAACGGGACACTGTTATGGAAACCAGAGCTCACGGAAACGCCGTTTACCTTCCTGCCACAGAGGTACCTATTTATCTACTTGCACTGGCATGCTTTCGAACTGTTAGGTTGGCAGGAGCTGGGACAGAGCAACGGGAGCTCACCGCCAACCTTCTGATCAGCAAGCTCAAGAGGCTCAGTGGTACAGACCACAGCACCACCCGTGTCACAGTAATACCAAAGAGTATCCCAAGAGTATCCCAAGTGTGATTGTATGAGTATGGAAGAAATAGAAAGCCCATCTCAGCTTGGAGACTGGGAGGAGCTGCTAACAAAAGTGGGAAGAGCCAGAGATCCACATGTACAAAAGACCCGGCCCAGCTCATGGCATCTTCACTTAAAGGGTCGCAGCTAGCAATTGCGGGAAAGAACTCTGCCTGAGATTCTGGATAATCCTTCACATTCAGAGTTGACAGTGCTGGTTAGATCAGGGATGGTGGAACATGTTGTTCTGCAAATGGTGCTGGACTACAACTCCCATCATCCCTGACAGGTACACAGGCTGGGCCTGATGGGAGCTGGTGTCCAACAACCAGTGGCGTAGCGTGGGGGGTGCAGGGGGGGCCGGCCGCAACATCTGGGGGTTAGGGGGCGCAAATCCACGGTGCAAATTACTTGCCTTGTTAGGGGGTGCAAATTACTTGCCTTGCCCCGGGTGCTGACAACCCACGCTACGCCACTGCCAACAACACCTGGTTCCCCATCTCTGGGCAAGATGATCTGTCACAGTATACCACAGTTTTAGTATTTTGAAAAAGCAAACCATCTGCAAATCGGAATGCAGCAGGACAATCTTAAGGGCATATATTTGTGCACATGTATGCCTTCAGTGAGGGTCAGTGCCACATACCTGCCCAAGGTGCTCCTGATATCCTAGAGAGAGAGAAGAGGAGCGTAGGTGGATAGGAAAGAGAAAGACAGGAACTCTGCATCAACATGAGCATAACAGGAGATTCTCATTATAGCCACTTATATCTGAGAAACAGAGACAGCGTAGTTTAGAAACTGCACACCTTCTAATCGTTGGGAGAAGAAAGCAGGGCAGTGGGGAAATGAGTTAATTGGAATGAAATTATGCATTCATCTGCTGAGACAGGGAGACAGGCATTACTGAGCAAGCCATTTCAACCGCAGTAGAAAGATATATCTAACAATAGCATTTGCTATTTATATAGCTCTTTTCTGGTCTGCATACACTTAGCTGGACCCTGTGTATTACTGGGCAATAAGTATAAGGATTCAGTTATGTTAAGGACAGTTTTAGGCTTATTCTTCAGTTTGATGTGTCCTTTTTTCAATTTTACCCCACCCAACAACCAGCTCATCTCACCTGCAAGAATTCGCTGTCTGGCTGTGTACACTTCTCTTCTATCTCATCTATCAGGGCACTGAGAGAGACAATCTCATCAGAAAACTTTCCCCCATGTTCTTTCTGATGCTTCATAATCTCCTTCTCCAGCTCATTCAGCTGAAGCAGCAGGAGTTTTTCTTGCTCCTCCAGAAAGTGATGCACCAGCTCAAATTCAGACATCAATTTCTGCCTCTCAGCTTCTGTTTGCTTCTGTAACAAAGGGGGGAAAGAGGGAGAAAGATGGGTCAGGGCGTTGGGAAGATCAGCAAAAACCAATCAAATAAGCAGAAATTAATCTGAAATACTGGAACTCTTTTGGAAAACCAAAATATGCTAAGTTTTGATTTTAAAATTCAGCAGCACAACATGACGGTGCCTTAGATATCTGAAGATGGCTATCATATCTCCTCTCAGTCTCCTCTTTTCCAGCCTAAACATACCCAACTCCCTCAACTGTTCCTCGTAAGGCCTGGTTTCTAGACCTCTTGGTTGTCCCTCCTCTGCACATGTTCCAGCTTGTCAACATCCCTTTTAAATTGTGGTACCCAGAACTGGACACTCTGTTCAAGGTGTGGTCTGACCAAGGCAGAACAGAGATTACTTCCCTTGATCTGGACATAATACTTCTGTTGATGCAGCATAGAAAAGCATTAGCTTTTTGTTTGTTTGTTTGTTTGTTTTGCTGTTGCATCACACTGTTGACTCATGTTCAGCATGTGGCCTACTAAGACCCCTAGATCCTTTTCACATGTACTACTGGCAAGCCAGGTGTCCCCCCATCTTATATTTGTGCAGCTGGTTCTTTCTGCCTAAGTGTAAAACCTTAAATTTGTCCCTATTCAAATACATTGGGTTAGTTAAGGTCATCTTGAACCCTGATTCTGTCTTCCATGGAATTAACTACCCCTCTGAGTTTGGTGTCATCTGCATTTGAGGCAGCGGATTGCACAAATCAAAATGCAAGTATAATCAAAGCAACAAAACAAAAAGCTAAAATTCAGAAGCAACTAGAACATCAGAGAACCTGCCTGCGAGAAAAGATGGGTCTTTTGTTTGATCCAGCAAGGCTCTTCTTATACAGTGGTGCCTCGCAAGACGAAATTAATTCGTTCCGCAAGTTTTTTCGTCTTGCGAAGCACGGTTTCCCATAGGAATGCATTAAAAATCAATTAATGCGTTCCTATGGAAACCGCCTTCAGACCAGGTCCGGGACAGTCTGTCCCCCGACCTCTTCTGAAGGCTGAGGGGGGGGACAAGGGCTTTTCTTCCCACCCCCAGCATTTTAAAAAACCCCGGGACAGCATTTTAAAATGCTGGCGGGCGGCAGCAAAGGCTTCGCTGCCGCCCGCCAGCATTTAAAAATCGCCCCGGGACAGCCCCCGGGAAAGGCAGGCAGGGGGGACAAAGACTTTTGCCCCCCGCCCGCCTTCAGAAGAGGTCCTGGACCTCTTCTGAAGGCTGGCGGGGGGCGAAAGTCTTTGCTCCCCTCCGCCTGCCTTCAAAAGCCGTCGGCTCTTAAAAGCCCCCGGGAAGGCAGGCAGGGGGGACAAAGACCTTTGTCCAGGACCTCTTCTGAAGGCGGGCGGGGGGCAAAAGTCTTTGCTCCCCTGTGCCTGCCTTCCCGGGAGAGCGGAAAGTCTTTGCTCCCCCCCTTCAAAAGCAGTCCGGGACAGAGGAGAAACACGCTGCGTTTCTCCGCTCTCCCGGGAAGGCAGGCAGGGGGGAGCAAAGACTTTCACCCCCCGCCCGCCTTCAGAAGCGGTCCTGGACCTCTTCTGAAGGCCGGCGGAGGAGCAAAAGTCTTTGCTTCCCCCGCCTGCCTTCAAAAGCCGTCCAGGATAGCGGGAAGCGCTTCCCTGCTATCCCGGACTGCTTTTAAAATGCTGGCGGTGGGGAGCAAAGCCTTTCGGCCCCCGCCGGCCTTCCTGGACCTCTTCTGAAGGCCGGAGGGGGGGGAAGGCTTTGCTCCCCACCGCCAGCATTTAAAAGAGGTCCCCGGAGATTTCCCTATGGGCTTTCTTCTTGCGAAGCAAGCCCATAGGGAAATTCGTCTTGCAAAGTGCCTCAAAAAACAGAAAACCCTTTCGTCTTGCGGGTTTTTCGTCTTGCGAGGCATTCGTCTTGCGGGGCACCACTGTATAGTGAAATGTTGCCATGGGAAAAGAGCTGCATTTGGAGCACTACAAGGTCTATATATCCTCCCTGTTCCCAGGTGACTCCAACCACTGATAGTCTTAAAGGTAAAGGGACCCCTGACCACTAGGTCCAGTCGTGACCGACTCTGGGGTTGCGGCGCTCATCCTACTTTATTGGCCGAGGGAGCTGGCGTACAGCTTCCGGGTTATGTGGCCAGCATGACTAAGCCACTCCTGGCGAACCTGAGCAGCGCACGGAAATGCTGTTTACCTTCCCACCGGAGTGGTTCCTATTTATCTACTTGCACTTTTGACGTGCTTTCGAACTGCTAGGTTGGCAGGAGCAGGGACCAAACAACAGGAGCTCACCCCGCCGCGGGGATTCAAACCGCCAACCTTCTGATCGGCAAGTGCTAGGCTCTGTGGTTTAACCCACAGCACCATCCACGTCCCACTGATAGTCTTACCCTATGTGAATTTTATTAGCCCACTTTTAAAGCCTTCCAAGCTGGTGGTCATCACTGTTTCCTTGGTCTGCTGATTAAAGCCCTGCATTATATCTTCAAGACCCAGGATGTAAAAGCACATTAAATAAAGATAAACTAATGCCCACATTCCTTGCTAGGCTATACCACAGGATTCTATACTGACCAGATATTCCTGGTGTCTATTTTCTCCAGTCAGTTTTAACCCCAGGAGCTTCTCTTTCTCTTCCTTTAAGCTCTGCAGACGGCTCTGGATTTCTTTCTAAACAAAGAGAAACTTATTTTGAAATAGTGTTATTGTTAGTAACTAATGCCCCTGCTGCCTCACATACAAGCAACGGGTTACATCCAATTGAACCTATAGTGAGACACACAAAAATACTGATATTCCATAATCAACACGGGAACAAAAGAAACCCACTCAGATTATGGAGCAGTGGAAATAAAATATTATGGCATGAACCCAGCATTTTATTTCTCCAACTTCAAACATACTTTCAACGTCACACATAGTTTCAAAGGCAAGAAGGGGGGGGGGGAACCAACAAGATTCTTCAGACGAGAAGGAACAATGCTACTGCTGCTGCTAATAGCACTAATAATATTGGTAGGTTGGTCTCAATGTCATCGTCATCAACAACATAATGTTGCATTATTATTATCAGCGTTTTCACTATTGTGATAATAACGGCTTCCTTCCTTTGAGTTTCAGTGTTTGTGCAAGGTTCTACTGCAACAAGAATGGGCCTGTCCGTAGCTTGGTGGTAGAGCATCTGCCTTGCAAGCAGAAGGACCCAAGTTCAATCTCCAATGTCTCCAGGTAGAATCATACAAATCTAAAGTTGGAATGGACCCCAAGGGTCATCTATTCCAGGAATCACAAGTAAAGCATTCATGACGGATGGCCATCCATGGTACCTATTTATCTACTTGCCGATCAGAAGGTCAGAGGTTCAAATCCCCGCGATGGGGTGAGCTCCCGTTGCTCGGTCTCTGCTCCTGCCAACCTAGCAGTTCGAAAGCATGTCACAGTGCAAGTAGATAAATAGGTACCGCTCTGGCGGGAAGGTAAACGGCGTTTCCGTGTGCTGCTCTGGTTCGCCAGAAGCAGCTTAGTCATGCTGGCCACATGACCCGGAAGCTGTACACCGGCTCCCTCGGCCAATAAAGCGAGATGAGCTCCGCAACCCCAGAGTCAGTCACAACTGGACCTAATGGTCAGGGGTCCCTTTACCTTTACCTACCCCGGGTTAAATACTTAATTCATTCTGGAAGTCCGTTCTTAACCTGAAACTGTTCTTAACCTGAAGCACCACTTTAGCTAATAGAGCCTCCCGCTGCTGCCATGCCGCCAGAGTACAATTTCTCTTCTCATTCTGAAGCAAAGTTCTTAACCCGAGGTAATATTTCTGGGTTAGCGGAGTCTGTAACCTGAAGCGTATGTAACCTGAAGCGTATGTAATCCGAGATACCACTGTATCTTGATTTTATTCTGTGAACTGCCCTGAGACCCCCGGGTATAGGGCGGTATATAATTTCAACTAAGACTAACATTAATAATAAAATTGTGGGTTTTTGGCATTTTTTAAAAAATTAACAACTTGGGAGTCAACAGCTCAGGGTGTCCTGGTTTTTACTTTTTGAAATATGGCAGCCCTAGGCGAGACTCCTTCCTGAAATCCTGGGGAATCATTGTCATTATACCAAGCAAAATGGACCAATGCTTCTGACTTGGTGGGCGCAGGGCCAGATTTAGGTTTGATGAGGCCCTAAGCTACTGAAGGTAATGGGGCCCTTTATACGTCCAGCTGTCCTTTGTCAACAACAAATTGTCGCTGTTTTTTGTGTTGAATATATGCTAAAGGGTAATTGATGGACCTAATAGGTATCTAAGGCCATTTGCACATGTTGCCATGCAACCAGTCCATGCAGAATATAGGCACCCCATATCTAGAAATGAGCAAACCAGTGATATTTTAGGGAGCAGGCTAGCAGGCAGGACCCATGACTGAAGGAGCGTCTCCATCCCCATCGTTTTGCCCGGACACTGAGGTCCAGCGCCAAGGGCCCTCTGGCAGTTCCCTCATTGCGAGAAGCAAAGCTACAGGGAAACAGGCAGAGGGCCTTCTCGGAAGTGGCGCCCGCCCTGTGGAACGCCCTCCCACCAGATGTCAAGGAGATAAACAACTACCTGAAGGCAGCCCTGTTCAGGGAAGTTTTTAATGTGCAATGTTTTGTTGTATTTTTAATCTTTGTTGGAAGCCGCCCAGAGTAGCTGGGGAAACCCAGCTAGATGGGTGGGGTACAAATAATAAATTATTATTATTATTATTATTATTATTATTATTATTACATCCTAGGAGCCTACACAACACAAAACACTGTTGCTGTATGTAGGTTTTATTTCATTTATTTTTTATCTTATATTTTGGAGATGTACATCCAGTTTTTTTCCCCTTTGAAATTTTTGGGGTCCAAAGAGAGTGGGGCCCTAAACTACAGCTTTTTTAGCTTATACGTAAATCCGGCACTGGGTGTGAGCCACCTTCCTATATTCCACCATTCTGAGGAAGGGGTGCCTCAAGGGCGCCTATTATTATTATTAGTAGTAGTAGTAGTAGTAGTACCCCGCCCATCTGCCTGGGTTTCCCCAGCCACTCTGGGCGGCTTCCAACAAAGATTAAAAATACATTAAAATGTCAAACATTAAAAACTTCCCTTTGCCTTCAGATGTCTTCTAAATGTCAGGTAGTTGTTTATCTCTTTGACATCTGATGGGAGGGCGTTCCACAGGGCGGGCGCCACCACCGAGAAGGCCCTCTGCCTGGTTCCCAGTCAAGTGCGCGCGCGCGTGCCCTCCACTATTCACCTTATAATCCTGGGCCGCTTCCTCCACGGGGAACACAGCGTGGCTCCTGTGCGCTCGGGACTCCCGGCAGATGCAGCAGATGAGCTCTTCCTCCTCGCTGCAAAAGAGCTTCAGCGCCTCGCGGTGCTTCTGGCACAGCTGCCTCCCGCCGCCGCCCCCGCCGCCCGGCTCCTCCTGCTCGGCGCGGGAGCCCAGCCTCTTGGCGATCTCCACCACGTTGCCCAGCTCGCGGTTGGGCCTGAAATTCCTCTGCAGGGACACCACCCGGCACTGAGGGCACGAGAAGTCGCTGCTGCGCTCCTTCCAGCACTGCGCGATGCACGACCTGCAGAAGCTGTGGCCGCAAGGGATGGAGACCGGGTCGCGGAAGTACTCCAGGCAGATGGAGCAAGTGGCTTCTTTGTGCAGGCTCTCCACCGGGTTCTCCATGGCGGCGGCAAGAGCAAGAAACGGCAGCAGTGCCCGGTCCTCCGGCCTCAGTGGCGCTCCGTAGCTCAGGCGGAGAGGCCGAGCCAGGGAGAGGATTAGGACCGAGGGAGCGTAACTCTCTGCGCGCCCAAGAAGCGCACGCTCCGCCAACCTGGCGCCCTGCAGACGTTTCGGACTACAATACCCATCAGCCCCTGCCAGCGTGCACGCTGGCAGGGGCGGATGGGTACTGTAGTCCGAAACGTCTGCGGGGCACCAGGTTGGGGAAGGCTGCGGTATGGGAAAGAGCTGGTTTCCAGCCCAGTCCTCTCTAGGCATCTCCTGAAAAGTTGGTAGCTCCCCCCCCCCCATTTGTGTTTTCTTGATTTTCGGTTTCAAACGAATTAGATCAAAAGGAGAGAATGCCAACAATAACAACAAATCTGCGCTTCTGCCCTCCACCAACCTGGTGTCCTGAAGCTGTTTCGGACTACAATACCCAACAACAAATTGTTGTTATTGCCGGATTTACATATAAGCTGAAGAAGCTATAGCTCCTTAGGGACCCGCTCTCTTGGGGGCCCCAAAAAAAATTAAAGGGGAAAAAACCTGGATGTACATTTCCAAAATATAAGATAAAAAACAAATAAAATAAAACCTACATACAGCAACAGTGTTTTGTGTTGTGTAGGCTCCTATTTGTTACATGCAAATGGCTTTAGATACCTATTAGGTCCATAAATTGTCATATAGTATATATTCAACGGACGCAGGTGGCGCTGTGGGTTAAAGCCTCAGCGCCTAGGACTTGCCGATCGAAAGGTCGGCGGTTCGAATCCCTGCGGCGGGGTGCGCTCCCGCTGCTCGGTCCCAGCGCCTGCCAACCTAGCAGTTTGAAAGCACCTCCGGGTGCAAGTAGATAAATAGGGACCGCTTACCAGAGCAGCGATGTCACGCTGGCCACGTGACCCGGAAGTGTCTCCGGACAGCGCTGGCCCCTGGCCTCTTAAGTGAGATGGGCGCACAACCCCAGAGTCTGTCAAGACTGGCCCGTACGGGCAGGGGTACCTTTACCTTTACCTTTATATATTCAACACAAAAAACAGCGACAATTTGTTGTTGACAAAGGACAGCTGGACATACAAAATGGCCCCATTACCTTCAGTAGCTTAGGGCCTCATCAAACCTAAATCCTGCCCTGACAACCATCATTATCCCTCCAACCCTAGGACAATAGTGTCTCATACCAAATGCAAGCAAACAATGAAAAAGACTATGATTTGAAAGCGGGTACGCCATATGTAGGTTTCCTTGATTATTTGTTTTCCCCCCCACAAAAAATAACTTCAATAAAAACTAATTTTAAAATGCACACACACACACATACAAACAAACAAACAAACGATAGCAACAGGTACAGAGGCATCACCAAAAAGGGAAATATTACTGAAGTAATCCCAGTTGTGGGTCGTTGGATGTACAGTAGTTGGATGGTTGTGTCATTCCACAATGGCTGTCGATGGTTCCTAGCCACGGTGCCTGTTTTCTGCCTCCACAGTTGGAGGCAGCAATGGCTGCTCTGACCTACCCACAGTACAGCAGAACAAGCAGATCTTAAAGCTCTTTCAAGAAGAGTCCAGGAGCACCATCTGGCAGAAAATATGAGGGGGAGCAGGGGGAGCGGGTTGCCATATTTCAAAAAGTGAAAATCTGGACACAAAAGTTGGCAAAGCTGCTCAGCTTCTTTTGCAAAATCTTAACACACAAATTTTGTGGTATGCGGGATGCCATAGTCCTGGCCGCGAATATTTTTTGGGGAGGCAACCCTAGTGCAGTGCAGCCCAGCACTCCTCTAGGGGCGGAGGTTTTTTCATTTCCTTTATCCCTCTTCTTCTACTTTTTAGTTTTAAAAGTTTTTGGTGTGCGCTTGTGTCTGCAAGCTATTTTTATTTATTTTAATTAAAGCTTGAAAACACACACAAAGAAAACACAGTATACAGAAATAAACATAAAATACCAAGCATGTTTATTTCTGTATACTGTGTTTTCTTTGTGTTTTCAAGCTTTAATTAAAATAAATAAAAATAGCTTACAGACACAAGCGCAAACCAAAAATGTTGATCAGAAAGCTGTGGAAGCTCCTTACTGAAACATTAAAAGCGGACTCCACTGCTGTTTGGGGCCTGCCTTTGGTATGAAGCCTTAATTTGTTTTGGCAGAAGAAAACTTGGACTCAACGTCAATCCGACTTCCTCATTACAGTTCGCAGGAATTTACTGTCTCCAAGGCAGCCTGGTGTCATCTCAGCCAATCCGGGAGCTGGAGCCAGTTAATGATACGTCCAAGCGAGCAGAGGAAAGTGAAACTTAACTTCTGACTCGAGAATCATGGATGCAAGCGCTCTCTTCGGAAACCTGAGCAAGGAAGCTTCCTGCTCCATCTGCCTGGAGTATTTCAAAGAGCCGGTGACTGTACATTGTGGGCACAACTTCTGCCAGGCCTGCATCACTCAGTGCTGGTGGGGGCAGGAGACTGGCGTGTCCTGCCCCCAGTGTGGGGAAAGCAGCCACCAAAAGAGCTTCAGAGAGAACCAGCATCTGGCGAGAATCGTAGAAATTGTCAAATGCTTGAATCTGGGAGCTGCCAAAGCACTGGAAGAGGGGAAAGTGTGTGAGAAGCACTTGGAACACCTCAAGGTCTTCTGCAAAGACGACAAGATGCCCATCTGCTTGGTGTGCACTATTTCCAATGAGCATCAACATCATGCTGTCGTTCCGATAGAAGAAGCTGTTCAGGATTACAAGGTACAGTGGTACCTCGGGTTACAGACGCTTCAGGTTACAGACTCCGCTAACCCAGAAATAGTACCTCGGGTTAAGAACTTTATCTCAGGATGAGAACAGAAATCGTGTGCTGGCAACGGGAGGCCTCATTAGCTAAAGTGGTACCTCAGGTTAAGAACAGTTACAGGTTAAGAACGGACCTCCAGAACGAATTAAGTTCTTAACCCGAGGTACCACTGTAGTTTAGGGGAAAGGGGTGTAGCTCAGGTGTGGTGGAGTATCTGGACTGCTGCAGAACATCCATGGTTCAATCCCTGTATCTCTAGGGGAGACAGGGGATGTTTCCTGCCTCTGGGGAACTGCTACGGGTTGGTTGGTGCAAACCAGCCTTTCTCTGCCTTGTTGTTGGACTAAAACTCCCATCATCCCTGACCACTGGTCCCGCTAGCTAGGGATGATGGGAGTTATAGTCCAACAGCATATGAAGGGCCTAAGGTTAAGGAATGCTCGTGTGAACAATACAGAGCTAGATGGGCTTTGTATAAGGTAGCTTCTTACACGTATTCAACTCAGTTTTACTCAGGGTAGACCCCTTGAAATTAATGAACATGACTATAGTTACATTCACAAAAGGTAAAGTAAAGGACCCCTGGCAGTTATGTCCAGTCATGGCTGACTCTGGGGTTGTGGCGCTCATCTCACTTTATTAGCCAAGGGAGCCGGCGTACAGCTTCTGGGTCATGTGGCCAGCATGACTAAGTGGCTTCTGGCGAACCAGAACAGCGCACAGAAACGCCGTTTACCTTCCCGCCGGAGTGGTACCTATTTATCTACTTGCACTTTGACGTGCTTTTGAACTGCTAGGTTGGCAGGAGCAGGGACTGAGCAACGGGAGCTCACCCCGTCGCGGGGATTTGAACCGCCAACCTTCCGATCAGCAAGCCCTGGCTCAGTGGTTTAGACCACAGCGCCACCCGCACATTCATACCACACATTTAAAGTGCTATGACACCGCTTTAAGCAGTCACACCTTCCCCCGAAGAATTCTAGGAGACGTAGTTTGTTGAGGGTGCTGAGAAGTGTTAGGAGAACCCCCATTTCCCTTACAGAACTACAATCCCCAGAGCACTCTGCGAAGGGGGACTGATTCTTCAGCTGCTCTGGGAAGTGTAGTTCTGCGAGGGTAGCTCTCAGTGCCTTTAACAAACTACAGCTCCCATAATTCTTTCAGGGAAGCCTTGACTGTTTATAGTGATAGCAGCAATTTAAATACATGCCATGAATGTGGTTTAAGTTATTCACGTGAGTTGACTCTTGCCATATGTAGAACTGGCAGCAAGCACGTTATCCCTTTTGCTGATTATTTCAAGTGAGAATTATGTGACTTAAGCCCCACACAGGTTGCTCAGACTCTCATAAGTTACCTCCCTGTTGTTAATTAAATTTGTATTTCACCCTTCATCCATAGATCTCAGGGCAGTTCACAACATAAAAACACAAAATACATAATAATATTTAATAATAATAATAATAATAAAGCACTTTCCCCTTCCTATCTTACTACAGTGGTACCTCGGGTTACATATGCTTCAGGTTACATACGCTTCAGGTTACAGACTCCGCTAATCCAGAAATAGTGCTTCAGGTTAAGAACTTTGCTTCAGGATGAGAACAGAAATCATGCTCCGGCGGTGCGGCGGCAGTGGGAGGCCCCATTAGCTAAAGTGGTGCTTCAGGTTAAGAACAGTTTCAGGTTAAGAACAGACCTCCGGAACGAATTAAGTACTTAACCCGAGGTACCACTGTATAGGTAAGTTTCCCCACCCCACCCCCATGCCCCACAAGCCTGCTAATAATTTCTCTGTTGAAAAGGAACACTTTCAGATGCAACTGAAGATCTGGAAGCAAAAGACCGAGGAACTCCAGGCCCTGAAATTAGCTGAAGCGAGAAGACGCTTGAAACGTCTGGTAAGTCAGCAGTTCTGAGACGTAACACCTGATTGGAGTTTAAAACATGTGGAAGCCTGCCAGGTGGATGAAAGCAGTCCAAGTTGCCCATTTCCCCCTTCTACCGGGCTTCTGTGCTTTTAAACAGGTGCATAACAAACAAAATATTAGCAAGTGGTGCTTTTCCACTATGGATGCTGAGTGATGGGGAAAGCTGGTTGTTCAGGTGTTGATGCCACAACTCTATACCGTAACATTTCCTGTTGACCTTCCATGCCTTCCTTTTGACCTGCTCTTTGCAGGAAAAGTTAGACTCCGAAGGGAAGAAGATTGTGTCTGAATTTGAGCAGCTCTATCAGTTTCTAGAGGATCAAGAAGAATTCCTGCTGGCCAGGCTAGAACAGCTGCAGAAGGAAGTGATAATGGAGGAGAAGACCACCACATCAGAGATTTCCAACCTTCGTGACCTCGTCCGCGATGTGGAAGAGAGATGTAAGCAGCCTGTGAGTGAATTCCTGCAGGTAAGGAAAGCAGGGATCCTTCCTCTGGGGCCTTGGGGCTACTAAATCTAGACAGGCATGGGGTAATCTAGATCTAGCATGTTTATTTGGAGGACGGCTCCTGCTTGTATTCAGGACCTAACTCACTGCCATGTACAGGGCTGGAAAGGATCTGATGATCTAGAATGGAGCAGTGAACCTGGCTTTTTTTGGTCCTCACATGTGGCTTAGTGTTCTCGCTTGAATTTCCTGGAGGGAGCCAATTCAAGGGCTAGTCACACAACACTGGCAAATCAGGGGCGTAGCAGCGAAACTGCTAGCACATCTGCAAAGCTAAGCAGGGTCCGGTATGGTTTCAGATTGGATGGGGCACCAAGTGCTGAGATTTCCTGCATTGCAGGGAGTTGGACTAGGCGACCCTTGGGGTTCCTTCCAATTCTACGATTCTATGATTCTAAGAGTTTCAATTGAGGGACCGAAAGCATGTTGCGGTTGCAGGATTTCTCTCTGCAGATTTGATGTGTAGCAGCAGCACCTTCATGGGACCGTGGGTGGCGCTGTGGGTTAAACCACAGTGCCTAGGACTTGCTGATCGAAAGGTTGGTGGTTCGAATCCCCGCACGGCGGGGTGAGCTCCCGTCGTTTGGTCCCAGCTCCTGCCCACCTAGTAGTTCGAAAGCACCCCTAAGTGTAAATAGATAAATAGGGACCGCTTTCTAGCGGGAAGGTAAACGGCGTTTCCGTGTGCGGCGCTGGTGCTGGCTCGCCAGATGCAGCTTCTTCACGCTGGCCACGTGACCCGGAAGTGTCTTCGGACAGTGCCGGCTCCCGGCCTCTTGAGCGAGATGAGCGTGCAACCCTGCCTTGACGGGCAGGGGTACCTTTGCCTTTACCTTTTAGCAGCACCCTCAGGCTCATAAACTTTCTAGATCAGGAATAGGGGATCTGTCCAGTGGGCCGGATCATTATTTCCCCCACACCCCTGGAGGCTGCATGAAAAGTAGGTGGGGCTGCCCACTTGTCAGTCACCTTGCATCAGAGTGATGTCAGAGTTTGGCCAGCTGATGAACGTGCCAAAGAGAGAGAGATGGTTAGGACCTGTTGTTATTTCTTTTATCTCTTTATTGTTTGAACAGATGAAAACCTTTTATTTATTTACTTTTCAAAATAAAAAAAAAAGCCTTTGGGGGAAATAGCAAAAGGAAGATGGGAGGAAAAGGACTGACAGGGCAGAAGGAACGACTGCAAACAAATGACCTTACAAGTATTTAAAGTGTGTTTTCACCTGGGAAAAAATATTGAGACGTTTAAGAAAAGATGCAAGCGTTACCCCTCTGCTTCAGGCAACGTAACCGGAGAGAAGCTGCAAACGAGAGAAGTTAAGAGTAAAAACACTTAAAATCAGAGAATTGTAGAGCTGGAAGGGACCATGCGGGTCATTTTTGTTAGAAGTCCTCCTCCATGATTGCAGTCATGGGATTGTTGTCTATCACATGGCAGTATATGTTTTGACTCCACAGAGTGGGATGTGATGGAGATAGGATGTTTGTGTGACTGTGTTCCGTGAAGTGGGACTATTGTCCTTTGTTCTTTTTCTCTTTGCTGTCTGATGCTAGAGAGAGAGGGAGCCATGTTGCAGTGCTCCGTGTGTGTTTATATGTAAATAAAGTAGATTAGCCAAAATGCTGAGTTGCTGAGGTCTGTCACACAAGGTGCGCAAACGCCGCAGATCCCTAAGTGTGCCGATGTCGGTTGGCATCGGTCGCTGTGATGTTCGGGCTGAAGAAAGCTTTTGAAGCTCCCGAACGATCGACCAG
Organism: Podarcis gaigeae; assembly: GCF_964106915.1. Classification (NCBI taxonomy): domain Eukaryota; kingdom Metazoa; phylum Chordata; class Lepidosauria; order Squamata; family Lacertidae; genus Podarcis; species Podarcis gaigeae. The sequence continues at coordinate 108,957,065 of NC_139679.1, forward strand.
GAGGGAGGGAACATGCCAGTTGGGCAAGTGTCTCTGCCAGGGTCCTACTCGAGTGTAGGCTGAGCTCCTGACAATATTGCCCAACCCCCTGCAATGCAGGAATATGGAACTTTAACAATGTGGAACAATGAGCAATGTATGTCTGATTAGCATAATCTCACTTTGTGTTCTCTCTCCCATCTCTAGGATCTCAAAAACACCTTGAGCAGGTACGGTTCTCTCATGCGTTCAGACCAGTACTAGAGACAGGCCTGAGGGTTGCAGGATCTGTGCTGGGGTGCAAGAGTCTCATTGACGCTGCTTCCTTCTCCAAGGGTGGCCTTGATCCACTTTACACACAATCACTGGTTCGGGGGTGGTGGTGGGGAATACGCTTATTCTGGGAATCACTAACTCCCAAGCTGGAGGCAGAGGCAAGGAACATGGGTTTGAGAATTCTCAAGTCCGTGGTTAAGAAGAGGCTTTTCCCCTTCCAGATGCGAGGATCAGAAGACCCAGAAACCAGTGGGTTGCTCTCAAGATCTGGAGAAGAGGCTGGATGCATTTTCCGAGAAAAGGATGCATCTGGAAAAGATCTTAAAGAAATTCAAAGGTGCCAAGGTGGGGGTGGGAGGGAAGGGAGGAATGATTATTACTAGAAATAGTAAAATAGTAATTGTTAACATTCGTTTGTCACTATATATATACATATATATAGGTAAAGGGACCCCTGACCATTAGGTCCAGTCGTGGCTGACTCTGAGGTAGCGGTGCTCATCTCACTTTATTGGCCAAGGGAGCCGGCATACAGCTTCCGGGTCATGTGGCCAGCATGACTAAGCCGCTTCTGGCGAACCAGAGCAGCGCACGGAAACACCGTTTACCTTCCTGCCGGAGCGGTACCTATTTATCTACTTGCACTTTGATGTGCTTTCAAACTGCTAGGTTGGCAGGAGCAGAGACCGAGCAATGGGAGCTCACCCCATCGCGGGGATTTGAACCTCTGACCTTCTGATCGGCAAGCCCTAGGTTCTGTGGTTTAACCCACAGCACCACCCGTGTCCCATATATAAGTTGTGCTCCCGGATTATTGCAGAGGGCGGTTTAGGGGACTGTGACCGGTTCAGCTGCCCTGGGTGCCGAGCCAAGAGGGTGTTGCAGGAGGCGCCACAAGAAGGAAGCAGGGAGGGAGGGGATTTTGGTGCTGCAAAGGGTGCACTGAAATTTGAAAGGCCAAAGTGCGCCACTGACATTGGGTTCCCAGCTGGTGACCAGGAGTGGCCAGCATGGTGGAGCAATGCTGTGGTACCACCCTTTTGACAGCAGTATTGCTGCTTTATACTTGGATAGCACAGTGATGAGTCAGGGGAGTGGAGAGGTTGGAGCTATCTGGCAGAAGCAGCCTGGCAGGGTATCTGTCCATCCCATACTTCTCTATGCATTTCCCCAGTACTTTCCTAACTGCAAAAAGTCTTTTCTTTTTTAAAAAATGTGAATTTGGAGCACCAGGGCAATAGATCCACGTTATGTATTTTGTGTTTTTCATGTTATTATTTAATGTAAACTGCCCTGAGGTCTACGGGATATAGGGCAGCATGCAAATTTAATTAATAATAATAATAATAATAAATAATTTTGTAAAGCTAAATTTTCCTGTATGCTCTTGAATCCCTCCTGCAAAATATGGACAATCTGGAATCAATAAACAACTCTTTCTGATCCACTTCAAAATACCCTGAGCTATACCAGTGCCCTGTCTACCTGCTGCCCACCCCTGCTCTAGATCATGTTTCTCTTCGGCAGACACACCAGAGCTCCTCATTATAGAAATTGAAGGGGGAAGAGTTCCTTGAATGTATAATTCTGAAAACCACTGGCCCAAGTTCACCAACTTTGTGGAATCTAATCCCCATTTTTCTCCTCTTTTCCTCTAGCTGCTGTGTCAGTTGAACTGGAGAGCATATCTTTGTCGAAAGAGGAACTAGGAGTCCGGAAAGGCAGGACAAGATTATTTGAGTTGCCTTATGCCGAAGTGAAAAAAAGAGGCACAAGAGGTATGTTTTTGTGCTCAGTAGCGCAAAACATACACTTTCTTGGTATGTTACAGCAGTAGGGACAGGGGAGATTTTTAATTCAGTTCCCAGGGAAAGGCAAATCTACTTAATTAGCACTTTCTGGAATTCTTCTTCTCTGGCAATCACTCGTAGCCGAGTAAGATTGTCTTCCATAAATACGGTTTTAACAATGAGTCCGTGACTGTGGAGGCCAATTCTGGATCCACACGTCCTTCCACAGTGGGGACATTGGTTTCTGGGCGGGAGTTGATCACGGTGTGGATTTGCCAAGCGTGCCTTCCTTTTAGCACGTTTCTCCCTTGTGTCCTGAGTTTGAGTGTCTTCAAAGCCCATGACACCTTTGGTGTCTCCAATTGGAACACTTGCAGGCAAGTGTTTCCCAATTGTTGGTGTTTATACGACACTTTTAAAAATTTGCCTTGAGACAGTCTTCAAACCTCTTTTGTTGACCACCAGCATGACACTTTCCATTTTTAAGTTCGGAATAGAGTAGTTGCTTTGGAAGACGATAATCGGGCATCTGCACAACAAGACCAGTTCAACGAAGTTGATGTTGAAGAATCATTGCTTCAACACTGGTGATTTCTGCTTCTTCCAGTACACTGGTATTAGTTTGTCTGTCTTCTCAAGTGATGTGTACATTTTTTCGGACAAATCAAAACAGCCACCCTTTGAAACTCCTTCTTCTTTTAATGTTGCAGTGCAATTCTCCGTAGCAACAAATAATGTGTCACAAAAATACGTATATCGGGGGAAAGCGTGCATAAAAATACAGTATTGGAGAAAATATCACACACAGATGCATTATATTAGGGAACAGACCAGGTCTGTCTGTAGCATGTTGTTGTTTAGTCGTTTAGTCGTGTCCGACTCTTCGTGACCCCATGGACCAGAGCACGCCAGGCACTCCTGTCTCCCACTGCCTTCTGCATTTTGGTCAAACTCATGCTGGTAGCTTCAAGAACACTGTCCAACCATCTCTTCCTCTGTCGTCCCCTTCTCCTTGTGCCCTCCATCTTTCCCAACATCAGGGTTTTTTCCAGGGAGTCTTCTCTTCTCATGAGGTGGCCAAAGTATTGGAGCCTAAGCTTCAGGATCTGTCCTTCAAGTGAGCACTCAGGGCTGATTTCCTTAAGAATGGAGAGGTTGTCTGTAACATACACTCTCTCTTTTTCCTCCCTCCCTTCCAAGTGAACGTGACGCTGGATCAAGACACCGCAAACCCCTTCCTCGTCCTCTCGGCGGATCAGAAGAGTGTGAAACTTGGAGATGCATGGCAGGATGTAGCTGACAACCCCGAGCGATTTGATCCTTACCCCTGTGTGCTGGGCTGCGAGGGACTCACGTCGGGGAGGCATTATTGGGAAGTCGAAGTGGCCAGTGGGAAGCACTGGGCTGTGGGCTTTGCAAAAGAATCTGTTAAAAGGAAAGGGCAGATCACCCCTAGCCCCGAGGAGCAGATATGGGCTCTACAACAAAGTGGGGATCTCCTTGAAGCTCTTACCTATCCTCCGACTATCTTGCCGTCGGGCAATTGCCCCAGGAGAGTCTGGGTATTTCTGGACTATGAAGAGGAACGAGTGGCGTTTTTTGATGCCGATACATCCGTGTTAATCTACGTTTTCTCACCAGCAATGTTCAGTCAGGAGAGAATCTTCCCTTGGCTCTGGGTCTGGCCTGGAACCGAGCTGAGGATTTAGCAGCGAGTTTTGATGTTAGTGTATTGGCTAACTGCAGCAAGGCTGAGTAACACACGCACAAAAAAATCACTTGTCTAGGTTTGGGTAGCTGTCTTCTCGACGGCACAGGAAGAGGGGCTTTACAGGCCATGTCCCACTTGCAAGGCAAGGATCCTGTTGTGAAACAAATCCCAAATTTCCTTCAGCAAAAACCCACATTTTGTGCCAATAAAAAACAAAACACTAGCAAATTGTATTGTGCGTATCAGTTCTAAATTACACAAACTTTGTGCTGATTTCAACTCTTTTAAACACAGCCAATGTTAGAAGAATACATACATCGTATAAGGTCGAGATAGCCAACATGGTGCCATCTAGATGTAGCTAGACTACAACTCCCATCATCCCTGACTGCTGGCAGAGGCTGATGGGAGTTGTAGTACAACAACGTCTGGAGGTTTCATATTAAAGGAGCGGCACCGTTAGTCCTGGACTGCTGGGCACATCCCCTGCCCCTCGCTGCAGATGGCTGGCGCCATCAGACAGCACCCACAAAACCTTCCTTTAAAAAACAACAACAGTCTTTCACCATGAGCGCAATGCAGCCAGAGCAAAGCTCTCCACCCATTTAATTCTGCAGGGTGCCTCTGGGCCCCACATGAAGAAGACCGGCAGTTGCCTGTAAAAAGTTGCTTTTTTAAAAAAATGAGGATGTCACAGAGATTGCTGCTGATGGCTGGCTGGCTGGCAAGGAGAGGACAAAATGAGGGAGGACCAAGCAAGCAGGCAGTGTGAGAAATACACCTTCCCCTCTTTCTAACTTTTCTTGGGGTGGGGAGGACCCCATATCTCCCCTCCCCTACTTTTTACCAGGGTTCTTTCCCATACACATGGCATGCTAACTGGGTGGGTGGAGGAAAGAGTGAGCAAACTGGACTGTGGCTGTGTGTAGAAATTGGTGGTGGAATGACAGACTCCCTCAAGAACTTGGAAATGGATGCTATTGAAGCGCAAGATTTTTTCACGTCGTTCTGATTTTATTCAGAATAAACAATATGACTCAATGCAATATGTGCAAAGATAACTCTGCTCAACATACAAATAGAAAGGCAGAGTGACACCTGTTTTCATTCAAGTTTGGGCGCATTTAATCTTAATCCAGTTTGCCTTCATGCGCAATGAGCAGCTTGACCTGCAGCCGTGAGAAGCTTTTCATAGCATGGAGGTGAGCAGAAGCTGATCATTTTCTGATGCCTGCAGGTTAAGCCGCTTTAAAAACCCTTCCTGAAAGGTAGATATTGATTGATCGACTGGCCAGTTAGGAAATGGAAAAATAAAATGATCTGCTGCCAGGCTGATCATGGGAAAATGAAAAATTGGGGCTGATCCACATTAAGTCTGGACCTAGTTGTTCCATTTTTAGTTTGGTCCAGCGTTGGCCATTCCCACGGGTACTTTTTGCCTTTGGTTTTACTTGGGGAAAGACCCCTGAAAACTTGTGTTTTCCCATTCATTCTTCCTAGTTCTAAATAGTCTGCTTTTCGGGTTGTCTCCATCTCCACCTACCTTTGGCAGTGGGGTTGAGCATGCACACTTATTCCACACACAGACACACGCCCCATACTGTGGCTACCCTTGCATTACATTCAAACATTGTCCTGTGCACAAAACACTCCACTTTCGGTGATGCAGCGGGGGCCGAGGCTGTGGACTGATTACGTTTTTGTGCAAAAACTTGGTTTTCGGCAACCCTGCTACTTCGAGTTCTACAGGTCTCACAGCATTAACGCCCCATAAAGTCTTGCTTCTCCCATAACCACAGGCTTGGATTCCAGCAGAAATCAAGCATGTCTCTCCCTCACGGGCTTCATCCGGCCTCCTCGCTTCCAACTGACCCCTGGACTAAAGACACTGTTGTATGTGTCTTTAGTCCAGGGGTCAGCAAACTTTTTCAGCAGGAGGCCAGTCCATTGTCCCTCAGACCTTGGGGGTGGGGGCGGACTATATTGGGGGGGGGGGAATGAACGAATTCCTATGCCCCACAACTAACCCAGAGATGCATTTTAAAGAAAAGGACACATTCTACTCACGTAAAAACATGCCGATTCCTGGACCGTCTGTGGGCCAAATTTAGAAGGCGACTGGGCCAGATCTGGCCCCTGGGCTTTAGTTTGTCTACCCATTATTTGGTCCTTCTAAAATACCAGCCAGGTGAGGAGGGGGGCCCACCATTTGTCCTCTGACACAGAGCCACTTCCTTTCTTATTTTAAGGACTCGTACTTAAGCCACTACCACACCAGGAAGCTAGCCTGGCTATGCCAGCAATGTAATCCTCGCTGGATCCAGGAATTGGAAGGGACTCGGGCCCCATACAGCCTAACACACACACCCAACTCACAACACCATTTATATATACCAGGCATAGGCAAACTGGCCCTCCAGATGTTTGGGACTACCATTCCCATCATCCCTAGCTAACAGGACTAGTGGTCAGGGATGATGGGAATGGTAGTCCCAAACATCTGGAGGGCCGGAGTTTGCCTATGCCTGATATATACCCTGCCTTTTTCCTGATGGGAGTCATGGCATGTTACAAATCAAAATGAGAACTGCTAAAACATCTTTTGAACTTGTGTTATCGTACAAAGGATGGTGGGATAAGAACGATGACCCATCAGCCAAAAGAAAACAAACTCAGCGCGTGGAAAGAATTCAAATTTATTGCTGAAGAGTAAATTTAGAGACCACAGTGGATATCTCCGAAAAGCTGGAACCCCCAAACAAAAATACACACAGCTTTAATAATATTACAGGAAGGAATGCAATTACAACAGAAACTTAAACCATCCTCACTGGCTGCCTCTATGCATTCGCAAAACATACTCCTATGTACTACGCAAAGCCATAGCAACAGATATCTTTAAGCAAAGTTATCAATTTGTCCCATGCAGAATATTGCACTTCTCTGCCAGTGTTATCTTGCTACATGAAGAATGTCTGAGTGTACAATGAAATTATTGTTCTGATGGCTTTGAAGCCAGCCCCCAGTCTTCTGACAAAGGTCAGTCAGCCCTTGGCACGCTTTACTTAAGCTGATTAGAAAACGAGAGGCAACAAGACGGAAATGCATTTTCAGTGGTATACTATCTCGACATTCGCTGGTGGTCCTGAATAGTGTGCTATGGGGATTGTTGCCTCATAAAACCGTGAGGTGTTGCAGGTCCCTTTACAAGTACCTCTGCCTCTTCCGTGATGGTTGTCGTGAGCTGCTTGGAGCAGAATTTGGAAAAGCACCATAGAAATAAATTAGAGCTACACCATAAATACTTTTGTCCAGGCATGCATTCTCTGTCTTGGATCTGGCTCTCAAGAGCAGCAAACACTGTGCTATTCTCATGTTAATAACTTGCAGAAGTCCAGATGCCCATAAACATAAGACAAACTTTATGAAACTGTTTAAAAATAAATAAATGATAATAAATGGGTCATCTCTGTTTAAAGGAAACCATAGCTTCTCTATTGCTGAATCATTCTCCTACCCCCAAGGCCTGTTCCAGGCTCATCTGATTCACTTAAAGTGATAGTATCTTCACAGGCGTGGAGGAAATTGGTTTCTTAATGAGCTGGTTTGCTATGCCTAATAAAGGATATATTTGATTTGATAGATAGATGATAGATTGATACACACACACAAAACCCCACACCAACACTATATAAAAATATACGCCTCACCACACCATCCCACCCTTCCTCTCCTCCCTCTTCTTCCCCAACTTTATACTAAGGTCTCACAACAAATGTAACCGATTTGTAAGAAGGACTGCACAACCTGAAAAAAAGAGCAAGGCTTTTGTAAAGCAAAAAAATCTTTTAATGAAAATATTTTTTTAAAAAAAATAAAAATAAATGCTGCCCCTTTGCACAACAGCCAATCGGATTGGAGAAGGAAGCTGCTCCCTTTGATCTTGCAGGCAGGGACGCAGGCAAAGACTCACAACTTGGCTCCCACCTCCCTGCCCGGCATGGATGCGGAGGAGGAGGAGGACCCCATGCGAGGCCTGCAAAAGGCTGCCCTTTGCTCCATCTGCCTGGAGTATTTCCAAGACCCGGTGTCCATAGAGTGCGGGCACAACTTCTGCCAGGCCTGCATCGCCCAGTGCTGCGACGACGCCCGGACCCGCTTCTCCTGCCCTCACTGCCGCAGGAGGTCTTGCAAGAAAGATTTCAGGCCTAACCGGGAGCTGGCGGAGATGGTGGAGCTCGCCAAGCGGTTCAAGAGCCAGGTGGAAGAAGCGCCGGGAGAGAGGATGGGCAGGTGCCAGAAGCACCGCGAGCCTCTCAAACTCTTCTGCCAAGATGACCAGAGCCTGATCTGCGTGGTCTGCGACAGGTCCAAGGAGCACAAAACTCATGCCGTGCTCCCTGCCAAGGAGGCAGCCCTGGACTATAAGGTAAGAAGGCAGTTGATATAGTCTTTTTTTCCCTTCAAAATATTTATTAAGAGTTTAAAGATTACCAAAAAAGAAAAAGAATTAAACAAATCAATATAATACAATACAAAAACAAAAACAAAAAGACTACCTAAAACATTGAATTAACAAAACCAAACAAGAACAATTAAAAACACTTCCAATATTTTCAATCTTAGCTTTCAATCACTTGTTTCATTGACTTCCTCACGCCTCCCTTTTTGTATTCCACTTCAATTAACTGTTTCAGCAATTCCTTTCCATCTTCCTCTGTTTTCTGTCCTGTAATTAATCTTAACATGTTCTAACCTTGATTTTTCCCTTTAATACATTAACAATCCATCTATACCTAGTTCCTTATCACATTTCGGCAGTTGATAGAATCTTTATTGTCATTGTCCCAAGCAGAACAATGAAATTGAAAAACCTACATAAAACATTCAAAACCCCTCAAAACTCTGAAACCCCATTTTAAAATGCACTATACTATAGAGACCCCTCTATACTTATAGAGACCCAGGTATCTTGCTTTTATAGGTATTTAAATATTTTCCAAGATTTTTTTTTCAATCAACAACATTTTTTCCATTCATCTTAACACCAAATTCATCTTGGCTGACTTCCCCCCCTCACCCCCACGTTTCCAAGTTTCACATTTATTTTCCCTTGCGTAAACAACAAAGAAATAAACAACTACCTGACATTTAGAAGACATCTGAAGGGAAGTTTTTAATGTGTGACATCTTAATGTATTTTTAATCTTTGTTGGAAACCGCCCAGAGTGGCTGGGGAAGCCCAGCCAGATGGGCGGGGTACAAATAATAAATTATTTTTATTATTGCATATAATTACTTTTATCCAATTCATTTCCAGTTCTTATTTTTAGCTTAATTATCAAAATACTACATAAATGCTCCGGGCTGGATTTAGGTTTGATGAGGCCCTAAGCTACTGAAGGGAATGGGGCCCTTTATATGTCCAGCTGCCCTTTGTCAACAACAAATGGTGGTACCTCTGGTTACGTACTTAATTCATTCTGGAGGTCTGTTCTTAACCTGAAACTGTTCTTAACCTGAAGCAGTACTTTAGCTAGTGGGGCTTCCCGCTGCCGCTGCACGATTTCTGTTCTCATCCTAAAGGAAAGTTCTTAACCCGAGGTACTATTTCTGGGTTAGCGGAGTCTGTAACCTGAAGCGTATGTAACCTGAAGTGTATGTAACCCGAGGTACCACTGTATGCTATCTGGTAATTTATGGACCTAATAGGTATCTAAAGCCATTTGCCCATGTTGCCATGCAACCAGTCTGTGCAGAATGTAGGCACCCTATACATAGAAATGAGCAGACCAGTGATATTTTAGGAAGCAGGCTAGCAGGCGGGGCCCATGACTTACATCCTAGGAGCCCACACAACACAAAACAAAACAAAACAAAACAAAACAAAACACTGTTGCTGTATGTGGGTTTTATGTTATTTGTTTTTCATCTTATATTTTGGAAATGTATATCCATATTTTTCTTTAATTTTTTTTGGGGGGGTCCCCAAGCGAGTGGGGTCCTAAGCTATAGGTTGTTTAGCTTATACGTAAATCCAGCACAAAAGGCTACATCTATCCTCCTAATTTTTAAACACATTTACAGTGTTCCTTAACATAATTTACCCCCCCCCCCAATCTTGCTTTCATTTATTCTCATCTTTATGCCTGATCTTCACAGTACGTTTTGCCATTTTGGCATGCTCTTATCCATTCTTCCTTTGTTGGTATGCCTTCTTCTTTTCACTTTTGGGCAAATAACGTTCTAGCAGCCATGGTAGCGTACATAAACAGTCTCTTTAGATTCCTTGGTATTTATTTCCCTGTCCGTGACCCAGGTTTCATTTGCATTTGTACTGGCAGCTAACGTCTCTGACTGTGACAGTGTTGGTGGCAAATTGGATTGTGCACATGCTATATATTTAAACTATACCCACCCACACCCAAATCCTGGGGACTGTGGTTTGCACTTTGCAGAGCTACAAACCACTGTCCTTAAGGTCTAGGGACAGGATGTGCTGTAAATGCATGGTTTGTACACAGTTACTGCTGGAAAATGCACGCAGCAGAAATACCATGGGATTTAGTATGAAAAGAGTCGATTCCACAGAGAGAGTCCAAAACCATACGCTCATTTTCATGTCGCTTTTAATTTGTATACCTTTTTTCTATGTTACTGTACACAAGGTGGTTTGCAACAACAAACTGCACAACAAAGAACACACACCTTACAATAATCTGATCCCATGCAAAAAAAAAAAAAAATCATAATAAAGCATAACTTTAAAATGGAACGACATTCAATGCCCGTTTTCAATGTGTCGCAGAGGGGCAGTTAACTGGGTTTTTGTTTTTATCTTGTGATTTTACGTTGTAACTGCCCTGAGAGCTGTGGGTATAGGGCGGTATACAAATTGAATGATAATAATACCAAATAAAGTAATATTCAATAATCTATTAGAATATAATGGCACACAATAACATTTAAAACATCAGCAAGTGATAATTAAGCAGAAATTCCTTCTTAACAATTGCAATAAATAATGAGCAAACTATGATCAATGAAAATAACTGCAAGACACAACGCAGAAAACACTGCAATACATACAAAACCATGCAAATTGAGAAACAAAGACACACAACTTTAAAAACTAATTTTTAAAAATCCCTAGACCCCTCTTCTCCCTTCCCAGCTGTTTTTGGGAGAGGCTAATTAATTGCTCAGCTGGGCTTGAATGAGCTTGGAGTTGGTGAGGCTTTTCCCCTCTGCTTTGCATTTCCTCACTGAGAAAGCTGACTTCTGCCAAATTATTTTAGAGTCTCTCTGTAGGTTTTCTTTTAGTGGAACTTTTTCAAGCAACTTCCAGCCAGGAGCACTGTGGACATAAGCCGGTTTGAGTTCGTCTGTCCTTTTAGTGAAGCAGTTCCTTGTGAAGAATTCGGCAATAACTTTGGGTGTGTGCCTTTAAAGCATGCATGTTCCCTCTAAAAACTCTTGACCGTTGTACAGTGGTACCTCGGGTTACATACGCTTCAGGTTACAGACTCCGCTAACCCAGAAATAGTGCTTCAGGTTAAGAACTTTGCTTCAGGATGAGAACAGAAATCGTGCTCCGGCGGCGTGGCACCAGCAGGAGGCCCCATTAGCTAAAGTGGTGCTTCAGGTTAAAACAGTTTCAGGTTAAGTACGGACCTCCGGAACGAAATAAGTACTTAACCCGAGGTACCACTGTAGTTTATTAAGAGCTGAAGCTCTGAGGGAAGGAGTGTGCTTCAGATGTACAGCGTCTGCGTCCTTTCCCTCAAAGAATTCTGGGTAGTGTAGTTTACCAATCACAGAGTTACAATTTCCAGCAGCCTTAAACAAACTATAGAACCCAGAATTTTGAAGGAATGAAAAGGCTTTGTGCTTTAAAGGTGTATACAGTTAGCAGATGCATCAGGTCTGTAGACTGCAAGTGCAAAAGCCACTTACCACAAACAGTAATACAGATTGGTGAAGTATTTACTTTTAAAAATAAATCATTCATACTGTTGTTAATTGTATGAATAGCATCTGATTTTTCTGTCCTAGCAAAAATAAGTATTTTTCCCTCCCCAGGAACAAATTCAGACTGAATCACTGAGTCTTAAGCAAGAGCGAGAGAAACTGGAGGAGCTTAAACAGGCCGGTAAAAGGACAACTGAAGAAAATCTTGTAAGTCCCTCTTTTAATTAGCGCTAACCCAAACTTTGTGGGGCGGGGGTTGTGAGAACAATCTTGAAAGTTATTTGTGGAATGAATAATATCCACTGGGAGGACTGACGATGATTTTCATTATCTTCCTGCGTTTGTTCACAAACTGCTCTGGGACTAAGTGATTTCTTAAATTATGGTACTTCAGTTCTGACCCTGCAGTCTCTTGTGATGTGTAGGAGTCCTTATTTACCAGTGCGGCCTATTCTGACTGCTGTTGCAACATACAAATGATCATATCTTATACACACAACTATGATGCCAAAAAAACCCACCCCCTCCCTCATTCTGTACCTTGAACAACATTAGAAATATGTAAGAAAATCTGGCATTTATGTAGCATTTTTCCTAAATGGCTCACATACATTATTGCAGTATTTCTAGCCACATAGCAATACAGTGGTCCCTTGGTTTCAAACTTAATCTGTTCTGGAAGTTCATTCCAAAACCAAAGCGTTCCAAAACCAAGGCGCTCTTTCCCATAGAAAGTAATGCAAAACGGATTAATCTGTTCCAGACTTTTTTTAAAAAAGCAATTTAACATGAATTTTACTATTTAAGGAGACCATTGATCCATAAAATGAAAGCAATAATCAATGTACTGTACAGTGGTACCTTGGGTTACATACACTTCAGGTTACAGACTCTGCTAACCCAGAAATATTACCTCAGGTTAAGAACTTTGCTTCAGGATGAGAACATAAATCGGGAAGCGGTGGCGGCGCAGCAGCAGCAGGAGGCCCCATTAGCTAAAGTGGTGCTTCAGGTTAAGAACAGTTTCAGGTTAAGAACAGACCTCCAGAACGAATTAAGTTCTTAACCCGAGGTACCACTATACGTGTATGTGACATGAAGTATTTTATATAGGGGCACATTCAAAAGGCAGTATACGGTCCATTCTATCCAGGCCTAAGTGTTTACAGGATTGCATTGTTAGTACTTTACCCTTCCTCCTTTACCCTTTAATTACAGGAAAAGTTGGGTGCTGAAAGAAGGAGAGTGGCATCTGCATTTGAGCTGCTGCATCAATTTCTTGAAGAACTGGAACAGCCCATTCTGGATCAACTGAATGAGCTGGAGCTGGAGATTAAGAACGGGCAGGAGGAGAACGTTGCCAAGTACTCTAAGGCAGTTTCTGTCCTTGAGGACCTGATCAGTGAGATGGAGGAGAAGTGTAGGCAGCCAGATAAAGAATTCCTGCAGGTGAGAACATGAATTTGTCAAGAGGTTTTGACTGAAGACTAAAATATGTGGAGTCCTGCAAGTCCCAGATTCGGCGGCGATAATAGAATCCGTGGGTTATTTTATAGGCAGAGAATTTTGTGAAGCCTTAAAGGCTGAACAAATATATTTGGACATAAGCTTTTGCAGACTTCATCAGAGGCCTGAAGTGAAATCTTAGTTAGCAGGTATATAAATGAGAAAATTGGAAGTGAAATGGCATTGAGGTGCAAAATTTACAGTCAGTGATAATGAGACCTTAAATATGTTAAATGGACAAATAATAATAATAATAATAATAATAATAATAATAATATAATATATTATTATTATTATTATTATTATTATTATTATTATTATTATTATTTATACCCCACCCATCCACTCTGGGCAGCTCCCAATCGAGTGTAAAAACAATACACTTTAAACAATACACTTAAAAACCTTTACAGCAGCAGATTGGGGGTAATTGCTGAATTATTGTTTTGCCACCTGAAGTTAGGGAGCCTTTCACAAGAAGTCATAGATAGCACAGATACAGGTTAGCACTGGAAAGCTAATAACACATATTGTGTGATAGCAAACCTTTGCCTTGATTAAATCCACAAGTGATGGTATTGAACTTCTTGAAGAATTCTAATTAAACTGTTTCACGTTGTCTTTAAGATGCTACAAGATACTGTTTCAGTTCAAAATTTGGTCGTCTTAGAGTTAGTATTATATGGCAGCATTGCCAAGTATATGCTAGCCACTGCTGCTAACATGGCTCTGGTTAATAGATTGCTAGGTTCTCTGTTTCAGGAGTATGCAAAAAGTAAACATAGCCATATTGGTCCATAAAAAGACCTGACAAAATGAATTTCCTTCCTGGAGGGCCTTTGTATAACCCTAAACCCATTTAGCACTTATCAGAGAGCCTCATTTGCACGTCTCCAACTACCTTGCGGGTGGCGTCGCGGGTGGCGCTGTGGGTTAAACCACAGAGCCTAGGACTTGCTGATCAGAAGGTCAGCGGTTCAAATCCCTGCGACGGGGTGAGCTCCTGTTGCTCGGTCCCAGCTCCTGCCAACCTAGCAGTTCGAAAGCATGTTAAAGTGCAAGTAGATAAATAGGTACCACTCCAGCGGGAAGGTAAACGGTGTTTCTGTGCGCTGCTCTGGTTTGCCAGAAGTGGCTTAGTCATGCTGGCCACATGACCCGGAAGCTGTACACCGGCTCCCTCGGCCAATAAAGCGAGATGAGCGCCGCAACCCCAGAGTCAGCCACGACTGGACCTAATGGTCAGGGGTCCCTTTACATTTACCTTTAACTACCTTCCATGTTTCATCTTGGAAGGTTTCTTCCATATTCATGGCTTCACCACCGGCCATTCCCTTCTCACACTTCCTCCTTGCTATGTTTTGCCATCTAGCCAATGAAGAGTTCTGGAGACCTTGAAAGCTTGCATGCTACCATGTGATGTTTGGGTTAGCCTGATAAAGGGGTTGCTTAAATAATGGATTTGGCGATCCTCAACATGTCTGCTCTTAAGATTAGCTGAAGGAAGCAGAATGGCCTTGGAAAGGATTGTATGTCCATAATGTGAATTTCATTTTCCTCTACTTTTTCACCCTTCTAGAATGTCAAGGACACCTTGAGCAGGTATGTATGCGGTCCTTTCCATCTCCTCCTTCTGTAAAGGGGCTGAGGACTGACTTCATATGTGCATGTCCTGGAATAGCTCAGTTGGTAGAAGAGCGTGAGACTCTTAATCCCTGAGTTCAAGCCCCGCATCGGGCAGAAAGATTCCTGCATTGCAGGGATGATCCTCCCTTCCAGCTCTGAAATGCTATAATTCTAGGTCCATCATCTGAGCACTGAATGCAAGATAACTTACAGCTAAATGTGTGCATTGGCTCTGCGGAAAACAAAAGGAGCTGGTTGGATGTTGGTTGGTAAAGACTTGAAATGGTGGTGAATCAGCGAAGATCAGGCTGGAGTTGGGGCACAGCGTGAAATGATCCTAAAGGTTGCTTACAATAGATGGTGATACTTATGCACAAACCCACAGAATCTAGCAGTCCTGAGTCCCCTGGCTGATGGATGGTGGAAGAATAGGCTCCTCTTTGGCTCTGCAATCCCAGAGCTGAGTAGATTTCTGGCAGGATGGGAAGTACCGTATTTTTCGCTCTATAACACGCACATTTTTTCTCCTAAAAAGTAAGGGGAAATGTCTGTGTGTGTTATTGAGCGAATGTGTGGTCCCTGGAGCCGACTGTCCCGAGCGCAGGGGCAAAAATCAGGCCACAATGGTGCAAAAACGTGGTTACAAAGCATGGATTCCCCAAACTCACTGTCAAATCACATGTCTGTGGCCACAGCATGAAGCACAAAAATGATACATCCACTGTTTCTTTCAGATTTTTTTTTTCTTGTTTTCCTCCTCTAAAAACTATGTGCGTGTTATGGTCAGGTGCGTGTTATAGAGTGAAAAATACGGCAAGTTCCCTGCAGCAACTTCTTTTGTGATCAGTGATTGGAGCAAGGCTGGTCATCTCTTTGCTCTGGTTTCCTTCAGCTTTCAAATCCGCAGTGCCAGAAGAGGTTTAAATAAACAGAATGTGTGAAGTAAGGGCTTATCCACACTTTTCAGGCTCAGGTCTCTGCTTAAAAGCTCTGGGTCCAAGCATTTTTCTTTTTTTGTCCTGGAGTTTCCTCTATGAAAAACGCTCTTTAGCTCTCAGTTGGAGCAAATTTGGGCTTTCCGCGGATTGCTATTTGTTCCAAGTAAGCTTTAAAGAGTGGGGTTTTTTTTAAAATAGATTTTTATTAGGGCTTAAAAAGAAAAATACAAAGATTACTATTGAATATCTTTTTTTGTCCAAACTAAAACATTCATCTAAAGGCAAAAAATGGAAAGGAAATAGGAGAAAGGAAATAAGAGTGAGCGAGAGAGAGAAAGGATGATATAGAATAGGAAATGATTTAAAAGAGTGAAAGAGAAGTTGAGAAGCTAAAAAACCTTTATTGAAGGTTTTTAACACACTGAGCACTAAAATCCAAACACGTTTATAAAAAGATAATTAAACGCATTACAGTGGTACCTCGGGTTACATACACTTCAGGTTACAGACCCAGAAATATTACCTCGGGTTAAGAACTTTGCTTCAGGTTGAGAACAGAAATTGTGCTCCGTTGGCGCAGCAGCAGCAGGAGGCCCCACTAGCTAAAGTGGTGCTTCAGGTTAAGAACGGTTTCAGGTTAAGTATGGACCTCCAGAACGAATTAAGTACTTAACCTGAGGTACCACTGTATATCGAAGAAGAATAGAGAGAGGGGAAATATAAAATAGAATACTCATGATCCTTACAAAACACAATTATATTAAAAATATAAAGAGAAAAAAGAACAAAGGAGACATAATTAGGATAATAGAAAATAATAGAAAAATACATAAATAGAAGCCCTAAAGGGCAGTTTTTTGTGGGGAAAGCTGTGGAACAAAAAAGAAAAAAGGTTGTTCAGACATGGAACTTTAAAGCTCACACTGTGCCTGGAAAAAGCAAAGTGTGGATGAGCCTAAGAGTCAATGCAGAGAGCAGAAAAGGGAAGAAATGTGGGAGAGGACAAGAACAGATCAGAGGAACCGATCAAGACAGTGGAAACGGGATTGATGGTAAGAAGTCCGATCAAAAGAGCATTGGATGCCAGAAAGCATTTTGATAAGGTGCAGCAAGGGAAGCCTATAGAAAACCTAGTTCCTAGGCTGTGTCTGCTCCTTAATCCAAAGTTATCTTGCCACAGAATGCCTTCCAGAATAATTTCAGTGAGTTTTCCTCTTGCCTAGGTCTAAGAAGAGACCATTTCCTTTGGAGGAGGTTCCTCCAGACCTAAGAGAGAAACTCAGGGCATTTTCTCAGAAAAACATTTCCCTAGCGGAAACCCTGAAAAGAGTCAAAGGTAAAGGACAATTGGCCAAAGTCCTGTTTCTCCATCATTTCTTGCTGCGGCCTTTCCAACTTTCTTACTGGGTTTTTCTCCTGACGGTCCTACACTTTTCCTCCTTCGGTGTATTCGAAATGTATCTGGTTTTGTCAGTGGGGAGAATAAAGAGCTGAGATAAGTATGCAGAAAAGACTCTTCAAAACCTATACTTGAGTATCAATATTAAACAGTACAGATAAATCTGTTTTACCACAGGAACCTTAGGCAAAGGGAGAATAATAATTTTGCACATTGATTCTGCCCCTTAGTCCCTGGTATTTGACACGTAGGATTCTAGACTCTCCTTCTGTCTCTGAACTTCAGCTTCTTTCTCCAATATTTAGTATGAAATTGGAAGCCTTATGTCTTATTATTTCCCCCCTTTTTTTTCTAGAGTCTTTGTTACTTGAACTCCAAGAGAAAGAAGACGATAAGAAGTCTTTAGAAATAGGTGTGTAGAAAAACAATTCAGAAAACGATAATATTAATTATATAAAAACAAAATAGAATTTGTGTGGTGGCCCATGGAATAAAAAACCAATAAAACCAAAGCAAAATGGTATAAAAATGCTTCATCTAAAGGAAGAAGAACTCCCCCCATGTAATCTGGCCGAAAAAAGGGTTATAGGGTTGCATACAGCTAGCTTTTGTTCAGTCACACTGGCATTAATTTCAATGGATCAACTCTGAGTAAAAGTAAGTTGGATGCAGCCCTACAGCAGCACACATTTGGGGCTCTGAATTTGCTAAGCAAGGATAAATTTCTGTGACATGGAAGGAACTTTGCAGGAAATACTAGTACATTCTTGTGGCATGTGCTGTTGTGAAAAGCACTACTGTGGAAGCAGGGCCAGGCCAGAGGAGTCCCTGAACAAGCTGCCCTCTGCCCCTTTGTGCTGCCTTGGTAGATCTTCCATCAAGGACATTAAGATAGTGGCTGCATCTGCATCTATTTTGCCTGGTCCTCCTCTGCTGGGTGTTGCTGCCTTTCCCTGTCGCTGCACATGGATGCCTCCCTTCTCCCCAGCTTACAGGCCCTCCAAGTGCCCCTGTTTTCCAGGGACAGTCCTGGATTTACAGAAGCCATCCCGGTTTCGGATTTGATCCCGAAATATCCCAGTTCCCCCTGCTTTTATCGGAGAAATGTTGGAGGGTTATCCAACCCCCGAACCATCTGTATAAGGAGGGTTTTTTTAAAAAAAATGTTTAATGTTTTCTTGTGTTTTTATATATGTTGGAAGCCACCCAGAGTGGCTGGGGCAACCCAGTCAGATGGGCGGGGAATAATAATAATAATAATACATTCATACCTCAGGATAAAGATGCTTCAGGTTACGTTTTTTTTGGGTTATGGACCGCCGAAACCCGGAAGTACTGGAATAGGTTACTTCCGGGTTTCAGTGGTTGCGCATGCGCAGAAGCGCCAATTCGCGCTTTGTGCATGCGCAGCTGCGGGTTGCAAATGTGCATCCTGCACGGATCACATTCGCAACCCGAGCGTCCACTGTAATAGGATAGGACGTCCCTATTTTCATCAGAGAAATGTTGGCGAGTATGAGCAGGGGCACGCGACGCAGCTCAAGTACGTGATGTTGGGGCCCTATGGCATTAAAAACAAGATGGCTGCCACCCCAGCTACTTTGCTCGCCACTCTGACTGATATATTTTCAAAGTATAAACACAAAGCAGGGCCAGGGGCTTGGGGAAGAGTCGCAAAGGCCAGGTAGAGAGGGTTGTAGGCCTGCATTTGGGGCCTGCGCCTGAGGTTCCCCACCCCACCCACGCTGGTTCCTAGCTTTGAATGGCCAATGGGTGAAATCAGATTAAATGTGGCTCCTGTCAGTCTTGTGTCTGCCAGGCCCAAAAGACTGCAGGGTTCAGTGAACCCCAGGATGAGCTGCGATGGGTGACGGAAGCAGAAAGCATTGTGAAATCTTGGCTGTATAGAGAAGGCTGTGCAGGTGCGCGAGGCCTTGGCTGAAAAGGCATCGTTTCCTGGCCCGGCGAGTGCTGACGCCACAAGACTGGGAGAGGTGCCAAAGTGACGTTTGTTTTGACATTTATTGTGGGTAAACAAAGAGTTCTGGGTCAGGAATCTTTTAGGTTTAAAGTAGGTGAGCTGCAGGGAGCATTGCAAGATGTCATTTGTAACATACTGTGATGTGTGACTAGATTTTCTGGTTGTAGCCAACTAAATCACTGCATGTACAGAACAGTTGCCACGAACGCAACAGAGCTTCCCTTTACCCTTTGACACACACCCCAACCTGCTCTGAGTTTTCACCAACACAACAGAGCAGATTTTGGGGTGCTTTGAGGGGTGGAGAGAGACAGGAAGCTCTGCTGCACTCACAGAAGTCATTCTGTGCACTCAGTGATAACAGCTGCATGGAAGGAACCCTTCTTTCTTCCCTAGTTGCCTTGATTCTTTATGCACAGTCCATTTACTGAGCCTTCAGTTCATTCCAGTTGCAATATTGAGCTGGTCTCTCTTACCTGTTTAGCCTCACCCACTGCAGTTCTGAATCCCGATTCTTTTCCCCCCCAATGGTGGATTGGAGGTTAGCTGAGACTGGAAGCCACTGTGTTGAACCCAAAGGGGAACTGTTCTGGAAGTTTTGCTTACGCCATCTTGGTAGTCAGGACAACCCACAACTAATCTGTAGTCGCTGTAGCAATGAGCCCATATATTCACTTGCATTGATATGAGCTAATAGACTTGCTTTGATTCGTTACCCTTATCCGGGAAGCTTGGGGTGCTGGGCTTTGAGCCCAGAAAAGGGGAACAATCTGTAAAACTTGGGTATTTGCCACCTATGCCCTCATCTGGGCAGACGAAGCGTTGGGAAGTCCTAGACAAAGTGTATAAAGAATGTTTGCATGTTTACTTGGGTGCAGACAAGCCATCTCCTTGCTGTGGTGTCCACCCCAAATGTCTAACGGCTAGGAGACCTGACAGACTTTAAATTTACACCTTTCTTTAATAAAGCACTGGGACTGAACATACAGAGGGATAACTCAGTTGGTAGAGCATGAGACTCTTAATCTCAGGGTCGTAGGATCGAGCCTCACATTGGGCAAAAAATTACTGCATTGCAGGGGGTTGGATTAGATGGCCCTTGTGATCCCTTCCGACTCTGTAAATTGTAATTGTATTTTCTCACTCTGCCGTTTTTGGCATCCTTCGGTATACCTCAGGGGTCAGCAAACTTTTTCAGCAGGGGGCCGGTCCACTGTCCCTCAGACCTTGTGGGGGACCAGGCTATATTTTAAAAAATAATAATGAACGAATTCCTATGCCCCTCAAATAACCCAGAGATGCATTTTAAATAAAAGCACACATTCTACTCATGTAAAAACATCAGGCAGGCCCCACAAATAACCCAGAGGTGCATTTTAAATAAAAGGGCACATTCTACTCGTGTAAAAACACACTGATTCCCGGACTGTTTGCGGGCCAGATTTAGAAGGAGATTGAGCTGGATCTGGCCCCCGGGCCTTAGTTTGCCTACCCATAGTATACCTTCACCCAACCGCTCCCATGAGCACTCCTTTGGGCTAGTGGTTCAGAACAGTCACCGTAAGGCTCATGTGCCGCCTTGAGGTAAACAGGAGATGTTAGTGGCAAGCCTTAACCCTCTGTTCCTCTCTTCTCTATTTGCAGCCAGTGTGACCCTGGATCCGGGCACAGCGGGCCCCTACCTCATCCTTTCTGACGACGGGAAAAGTGTGTGGTTGGGCGACACCCGTCAGAAACGTCCCAGCTCTCGGGGCCGGTTTAACGTGTACCCCTGTGTGCTGGGCTGCGAAGGGTTTGCCTCGGGGAAGCACTCCTGGGTGGTTGAGGTAGAGTCAGGCGGGAGTTGGGCTGTGGGTGTAGCCCAAGAGTCTGTGAAAAGGAAGAAGAAACTCAACTTCCGGCCTGAACAGGGGGTCTGGGCTTTGGAGCATTTGGGAGCCAATCATTACAGAGCTTTGACATCCCCTCCAACCCCGCTGCCCCTAAGAAAGGCCTACAAAAGAATCCAAGTGCATCTAGACTACGAAGCAGGTCAGGTGACCTTTTTTGATGCAGAGAATGAAGACTTGATCTTTGCCTTCCCATCCAGCCGCTTTGCAGGGGATATAATTCATCCCTGGATGTGGGTAGGGCTCCGGTCCCGGCTCAGACTGTGTCCCTAACTTTACATGCACTTTGGAGTAACGGGAGTTGATGTTGTTTGGCCTACGAGCGGAGAAAAAACATCTTGGGCTCATTCACTTCCTTGCAGATTTGTATTGCAAATCTGTATTTTTCCAGGCATTTATAAGACACTGGTGAGAGACTCCAGTTTCAATGTGAACACAGCTTGTGTTTCAGCTACGGGAAAAATTGCACGAGAATTTACTGGCCATCTGAAAAGCTATAAAATTATTGGAAGTTTCTGTTAGGCGCAGAATAGGATAATGTTACCCACACAGGAAGGGAACTGGGTGGTGATGGGTGTGTTTTTTTGGGTGTGGATTATACTACACATTCCCATGTATTTTGGGCCAGCCTTTGCCAGCATGAAACCCTCCATATATCAGCTGCCGGGGGCTTATGGGAATTGTAGTCCAAAGCGTATGGAGGGAGGCTGGTTGATGAAGGCTGCTTGGAATACTTAGTATTGCTAGCTTGGCTGGGAACAGTGGAGGTCCTGCAACTAGCCTGCACCAGAGGGACAGCATTTGTATTTTAATGCAGCCCCAGACTAAAGTAGATCTTCTTGCTGTTAAAAAATAGTGCATACAAAATTTGGGGGAAAGCAAATGGGAAAGGGACAGCACCACATCCCATCTAGGGAATAAATTACTAGATGTAAGATACTGAGCCATGAGGGTGAAATAGCTCACTAAGGTCCTTCATAGTGGCCTGTACTCCCAGTTTGCTTCTGCGTGAGATTCGGCAAAGAGTTTAAACCTCAGGTGTAATGCAGCGACAGTAACGTAGCATGGACCTTCTGAAAGATGTTCTGTTTGGTTGTATTTAGCACGTTGAGGGAGATTTGTAGGGTTCTTTACAATTGAGGGGTTTGAGGAGAACGAAAGCAGGGCGGCCGGGTAGGGTTTCTTCAACCAAATCTTTACCGTGTCCTGTTAAAGTGAATTAACAATTCATAACAGAAAATAAATGGTTATAACATTCTTGTCAGTAGCGTGTATGTGTCCATAGAAGGTATTAAGAGAAAAGTGTGGGTTATGGTCAAATGGAAAAGGGAGCCGGGATTTATTATTACGGGAGGGGCTTATTTCAGTGTTGGAACTGGTGGGAATTTTGGCTTCTCCAGCATTCACGTACATTGCAAGGAAGCATGAAGTTTGCTTTACTCAGAGTAGACACGTGAGAATCCAAGCCCATGTCCCATTTCAGACTTCACTTGCTGTTCAGACTTCTTGTTGAATGCAGTTGCAAATTGGTCCTCAAGTGTGCAGCTTATAAAACCATACAGTTGTGAGCCATACCCAGCTGTACTGCGGTAGTTAAAACGCCTGGCGTTGCATCCAATGTATCATACTCAAGAGTAGGCCCGTTGAAACGAACGGACATAACTAACAAGGCACATGGATTTCAATGGGTCTGTTCTTAGCTGGATGCAGTGCAAGAGCGCTGAGCTCAAAAGTTCAGAGAGCTCAGGCCAGGAGCTTGGTCCTTCCGCAAGCTGCTATCCCTCAACCTTTCTAAAAGAGGAATACTGAAATAATGTAGATGAAGCACCTTCACCCTAGAACAGGCACCCCTAAACTTGGCCCTCCAGCTGTTTGGGGACTACAACTCCCATCATCCCTAGCTTACAGGACCAGAATTGTAGTCCCAAAACAGCTGGAGGGCCGAGTTTGGGGATGGCTGCCCTAGAAATAGTAACTGCTAGCAGGGGGGCATTGTTAGGGGTTGGCGAAGAGGCTCTGAGCCTCATGTAAATCGTGCCAAGCCTTTGATCTGTCCCTGCCCCCTTTTTTTGTAGAATAAAAGCCTTGCTTCCAACACAGCTAGATGCTTTGAGAAGCTCTCAGCAATATTTCTGTTCACGCTTTTTTTAAAAAGCCACTTAGATGCAGGGTGGGGAAGTTGTCGCTTTCCACATATCATAGGGCCAGAAGGGGCACCCAAAGGTGCTCAAGTCTGGGCCCCCTGCAACGCAGAAGTCACACAGTTAAAGAATCCCTCACAATGGCCATCCAACCTCTGCTTAAAAACCTCGAAGGCAACTCAACCTTCTGAGGGAGCCCGCTCCACTTTTGAACAACTGTTACTGTCAGAAAGCTTATTCCTAATGATTGGTCAGAATTCCTTTCTTGCCACATGGACCCATTGCTTTGGGTCCTAACCTCTGGAGCAGGAGAAGGCTTGCTTCATCATCAATGTGACAGCCCTTCAGATATTTGACAACCACATATCATGTTGTTGGACTCCCAACTCAACATCGGCCCTAGCCACCGTAGCAAATGAGCAGGGATGATGAAAGTTACAGTCCTGCCAACCTTTTGAGGGCCACAAATTTCCCATCCCTGCTTGAAAAAGCTTGCTGTACCCCAATACCATATCTCTAAACGTGTGCTTTTGTGTTTTAAAACTGACTGATGAACAGGGTTGCTGTAGTCCAGTTCTTAAGAGCAAGGAAAGGTGTACGAAAATATTTTAAACTATTTAAAAAAATTTATTAAGCAGAGGAATACAAGAACAAAAAGTTTGGCTTACTTTACTAACTGTGCCAGAGAAGATTTTTTTAAAAACCTTGCACACTGTTCTGCGGGCGTCCCTGACCCTTGGGGTGTGTTGGGGGGAAAGTTTCCTTGTGCTAGCTGTTCCTTGTGCTGGTGTCTGCCAGTGAACAGGTTAGTTGAATCCGGCTGTATATATAAAGGTAAAGGGACCCCTGACCATTAGGTCCAGTCGTGACCAACTCTGGGGTTGCGGCACTCATCTCGCTTTATTGACCGAGAGAGCCGGCGTACAGCTTCTGGGTTATGTGGCCAGCATGATTAAGTCGCTTATGACAAACCAGAGCAGCGCACAGAAATGCCGTTTACCTTCCCGCCAGAGCAGTACCTATTTATCTACTTGCACTCTGACATGCTTTTGAACTGCTAGGTTGGCAGGAGCAGGGACCAAGCAATGGGAACTCACGCCCGTCGCAGGGATTCGAACCACCAACCTTCTGATCAGCAAGCCCTAGGCTCTGTGGTTTAACCCACAGCGCCACCCATGTCCCATGGCTGTATATATAGATAAATACACACACACACACATTCTACAGGAATTATTAAGCGATGGCCATGGTCTCTTGGGGCGGGTGGGCAGTTATTTGTTTCTTACTTTCCAAGTCATAGAACCAGAGTTGTAAGGGACCCAAAGGTCATCTAGTCATCCCTTGGTTTTATTTCATGACCGAGTAACAAAACATAGCCATTCATTTCTTTTGTTTAAAAGTACAGTTCCTCTTCCTTGTTAGACTACTGTACTCCTCCTCTCTTAAGATACAAGACAATGGAAGGTGGCAATTAGATGCTGGTTGGAGCATGTCCCGTCTCATAAGCAACTGCCTAGCACTGCCAACATCAAACAGAGGAACCACAGAGAAAAGGAGCTCATTCCAGTGTAAAAACAGCGTAAAAACTCTTTTGGTTTCTGTGTACCTCCTGGGGTCTGAAGGTCAACCTTCCCTTCTCTTCCCCCACCACCAAGAAATTTCAAAGGCTGAGTTGGCATCCAAACTAAGTGATGCCACGGCTAACCTGCCCCATGGACTTCAGTGGGACTAAAGCGTGGCTAATTTAAGTTTAGTTCCAGTCCCACTGTTCTACTACAGTTCTCTTGAATTGAGTGGGAACCTCCACACCAATCCTTCACCATGCACTCCTTGAGTGTTGAGGGTTCAGTGGGTCCCTGAACTGTGAAAATGCCTCTCATCTGCCTGGCTGGAGGAGATGGGCATGGGCTGCATGTATGTAAAAACCGCTGACTTTTGCATTCCTGCAACGTAGCCTACTGCACCAATGCCAGAGGGCACACCTGTGGCTCCACCCACTCTTTCCTCTGGCTCCACCCACCACTAGCATGGGGTTCCTGACAGTCTGCCCAGGAGGGAGTATAACCCTTGGGCTAAAAGAAAAATAGGATTCCCCACCTCTAGAGTATATTCTGCACTCGCACAAGGACACAGGCTAGCGCACCGATTTCAGCCACATTCCATTTTTTAAAAGCACCGCATGCCCAAGTTTCTAGTCCTTAAGACAGCAAAGACAGACACTGCCCACACGTTTCCAGAAGGCAGAAGGGCTGAGCAAGATTTCCAAGGGCCAGAGGGCATAAGCCTCTGCGTTCTGCATCTCTCTCTGCCCTTTTCTACGACCTGCAAAATAGAACAAGTTATACTAGAAGAGTTCAGATTTGATATCCCACTTTATTACTACCCTAAGGAGTCTCAAAGCAGCTAACAATCTCCTTTCCCTTCCTCCCCCACAACAAACACTCTGTGAGGTGAGTGGGGCTGAGAGACTTCACAGAAGTGTGACTAGCCCAAGGTCACCCAGCAGCTGCATGTGGAGGAGCGAGGAAGCGAACCCGGTTCCCCAGATTACGAGTCCACCGCTCTTAACCACGTCACCCATAAGGTACCCAATGCCGCAGAACTCTGCTTTCCTCGGTGAAGGATCCCAGCTGCCTCAGTGCAGAAACTTTGGTTTTTCCAGCACACAGAGTTGCTTCAGAGTCCCTCCGTGCAAACCTCTTTCAGAAGAAAGCCAGATGGCGGCCTCCATAACTTACAGAAGCGGTTCCTTGCGGAAAGCGGCCTTCAGGAAGACTCGACTTCCTGCTCGGCCGGAGCGCCGACATTTGCGTCCGGGTTTTGGGCGGCGCTTTTGAAGTGGACCCTCCGGTGGCTGACCAGGTGCGAGCTCTGGTTGAACCTCTTCCCACACTCTGGGCACTCGTAGGGCTTCTCGCCCGTGTGGATCCTCTGGTGTTTGTTCAAGTCCGAGTTGCGGATGAAGCTCCTGCCGCACTCGAGGCACTTGAAGGGCCTGTCCCCCGTGTGCATGCGCTGGTGCGCCAGCAGAGCCGAGCTGTAGCTGAAGGTCTTGCCGCAGAGCAGGCACTTGTAGCGCCGGTCTTCCTGGTGGGACTTGCGGTGGACCAGCAGCTGGTGGGTCATGCGGAAGCTGGCGGGGCAGTCGGGGCAAGCGTGCAGCTTCTCCGTGTGCGTCTTCTGGTGGGAGATGAGGTGGGACTTGTGGCCGAAGCGCCGGTCGCACTCGGCGCAGATGTAGGGCTTCTCACCGGTGTGCGTCCTCTGGTGGGCCGAGAGGTTGGAGCTGGTGCTGAAGCACTTGCCGCAGTCCCGGCACGCGTAGGGCTTCTCGCCCGTGTGTGTCCTCTCGTGGGCGCGCAGCTGCGAGCTCTGCCGGAAGCCCCTGCCGCAGATGGCGCACTTGTAGGGCTTCTCCCCCGTGTGGATGCGCCAGTGCTTGATGAGCACCGAGCCTTCGCTGAAGCACCTGCCGCAGTCTGAGCAGACGTAGGACTTCTCCCCGGTGTGCGTCCGGCGGTGCACGATGAGCGCCGAGCTGGTGTTGAAGCTCTTCCCGCAGTCGGTGCATTTGTACGGCTTCTCGCCCGTGTGGAGCCTCCGGTGGGTCAGCAGGCTGGAGCTGTGGCGGAAGCTTTTCTCGCACACATCGCATTTGAACGGCCGGTCATTCGCGCGCATCCTCGGGGGGCCATTCTCGTAGTCGAAACAAAGGTCTCCCGCAAACATGTCCTGGCAGGTTTCCAGGCCCCTCTTACAGGCTTCAGGCTGCTCGGGATCGGGAAAGTCCTCGCTCCCTTCCGATAACGTCTCGTGCAATTGTTCAGCATCCGCTCGCCCGGGAGGTTCCTCCTCATTTTCTCTCTTGATCCAATCTTCGCCGGCTGGAAGAAAGATTGCCATCAGTCATTCCCTCTCCACAATGCGGCCACAAGCTACGGGGAGTGTCAAGATTGTGCTGAGATGCGCAACTCTATGGCCACTAGGAAATAAAGTGGTACCTCAGGTTAAGAACTTAATTCATTCTGAAGGTCTGTTCTTAACCTGAAACTGTTCTTAACCTGAGGTACCACTTTAGCTAATGGGGCCTCCTGCCGCCGCCACCGCATGATTTCTGTTCTCATCCTGAAGCAAAGTTCTTAACCTGAAGCACTATTTCTGGGTTAGCGGAGTCTGTAACCTGAAGCATATGTAACCTGAAGCATATGTAACCCGAGGTACCACTGTAGTCAGATTTGACCTGTATAAAAAACCCTCTCTTGCACAGAAACTTCTTTTTTCCCTTGCACCTCGGTTTCTAGATACACTATTAAATCTCCCATCTTGCCTTCCCTCGACCACAGCAAATCATCATCCACCACAAGTGGGGTGGGAAACCTCCAGTTTGCCGGCCAAATTTGGCCTGCCGGGCTTTCCCATAAAAAAGTCTGCCAATCCCTGCAAAGCCCAGGCTTGAACTGCCTGCCTACCAGCTGATGGGCAGCCCGTGCAAGCCTGCTCAGTTTGGCTGTGCACATGAGCTCCTCGCGGGGAACTCATGCACACATCCCATCCCTGCAGAAGCCGGACATGAACTTCCCACCTACCAGCTAATGGACAGGGAATTCAAGCTTTCAAAGCACCTCACAGAGCTCTCTGCAAGCTTTTTGTGGTGTTTTGAAGTCACTACAGTGGTACCTCGGGTTAAGTACTCAATTCGTTCTGGAGGTCCGTTCTTAACCTGAAGCACCACTTTAGCTAAGAGGGCCTCCTGCTGCTGCCGCGCCGCCGTAGCATGATTTCTGTTCTCATCCTGAAGCAAAGTTCTTAACCCGAGGTACTATTTCTGGGTTAGCGGAGTCTGTAACCTGAAGAGTATGTATCCTGAAGCGTATGTAACCCAAGGTACCACTGTATCTTCCTGCATCCCCTGAACTGAGTTAAGGGAGTCAATGGTAGGGAAACAACAAGATGGCCAGTTGAGAAAGGGGAGGAAAGGGGAAAGGGATGGCGCAGGAGGATACTGAGCGGAAGCAGAGGACTCTGCTTCGGTTAATTATACTTTTGACCTAACTACACTTTCCAGATATACACTCAGCATCACTAGTGTGATTTGCTTTTCATTTTTAAGAGACCCAGATAATATTTTTTTTCAAGTGGACTCTCCATTTCCTAATGAGAAGCCTGACAAGTGCCCCGTGCTGATGCTCTAGTGTGAATTCCCAATGAAGTGTCGTCTGCTCTCGAGGCACTGAAAAGGCCTGTCTCCAGCTAGCATCCTCAGATAACCAGCTGCAAGCGCAGCCCTTCTTGACTACAAGGTTATTTTCCTGACTGTCCCCTTAAGTCCTTAAATGAAAGGCTGGTGCAACTGAATGCGTGTGAAATCTCGCCACTTAAGGACCCAAAACAGACTCTCCCCAATGTGCCCTTTTGGATGAAAATGGGAATCTTAAACAGTTTACTTACAACCCCCATTTTGGAAACTTCTTACTTGCCGGCACATTTAGTTCAGACGCTCACTGTGCCACTTTTTGTTCTGCCTGATGAGGAGCTTTGCGTTACTCAGAAAGCTTGCCCGCTTTTGATTAGTCCAATAGCCTCCTTACCTATTTTCTGGTTTTAGGCGACAATCCTATACCCACCTGGGAACAAGCCCCAATGAACTAAGTTGGACTTACTTCTGAGCAAACACGTCTAAGGCTGCGCTGCCAGAGGCACATCCTCCAAACTGCCTTGTCCCTTGAAAATCACTACAGTGGTACCTTGGGTTACATACGCTTCAGGTTACAGACTCCGCTAACCCAGAAATATTACCTCGGTTTAAGAACTTTGCTTCAGGATGATAACAGAAATCGCGTGGTGGCGGCGCGGCAGCAGCGGGAGGCCCCATTAGCTAAAATGGTGCTTCAAGTTAAAAACAGTTTCAGGTTAAGAACAGACCTCTGGAACGAATTACGTACGTAACCAGAGGTACCACTGTACTGGGATCAGCGTACTTTTTCTAATGTGATGCATAATAAGGCTGGGTATTTGTTATCCTAAAACATCTATAGGTGAAGCAAGGATTCTAACCCAGGTACACATCACCAATGGCACAGCCACGGAAGGATCCTTAGTCCAAATTAATTGCAAGCATGGGTCTTGAGATTGTTGTTGTTGTTGTTTAGTCGTTTAGTCGTGTCCGACTCTTCGTGACCCCATGGACCAGAGAACGCCAGGCACCTCTGTCCTCCACTGCCTCCCGCAGTTTGGTCAAACTCAGTTGAGATTAGGCAAAGATAAACTCAAAATTAAAGTAAAAACATCTCAACAGCGTGGTCACAGGAGGCGTTCCTGGGGCATCAAAAGACCAGCAAAGGGTGGGCAAGGAAAGTTGTCAAATGGTAGGGAAATGACGTGCATTTTAAGTCTCCCGGTAGAGGTTTTAAGATGCGGGGTTCTGTGTTTGCCCTTGATGTGAAATCTGCAACCCTTGGCCGGCCCTGCTGCCTCAAGAGTCGCCTGCAAAAATACTCCAGCAATAACCGGATTACCATCAGTTTTTTTTCTCCTTTTTGGCCGGGGGTGGGGCACCCACAAGCTTGCCTCAGGCACTTACCGGGGTCCATTCCTATATGTATATATGTATATATGCGTCTGCCTGGATTTTATCCTGGGGAGAAGCAGGGGTGAAGCGCAGCGCAGCGAGCACCCAACCCGGAGCCAGACTGTGACCGCATTCCTGTGGCCTTTTGTACGGCTCCCGCTAAGCACCATGGGATATGTAGTCCTGGGAAGAGGGGGAAGCATCGCTCTCGAGGCATTCTGGGAATTGAAGTTCGGCTCGGACTGGACTCTTCCCCCGGCTCGTCGCTTTGCAGACTCGTTGGAAAGTGGTGCTTAATTGAAACGGGTGGGGGAAATGTGGGAGGAAGATCCAACACTTTTGTAGGGAGCAGACCTGCACCTGAACTCACTTTCCCGTGGGCCCTGAGTGCGAGTGCTGCTGGGTGTTCGAGATGCACTCTGCACATGCTTAAAGGGCACTCTTCTCTATGGTTCGCATGCTCCAAGCCTGCGTGGTTACGCATATGCTCCGATCCTGGGATCGGGCAAATAATGCAAAAACCTGGTGGAAACCGACTGGAAAAAGAGCTGGAAAAACTGAGATGGCATGCAAAAGAAAAATGCAAAAATGGGGGACAGGGAGAGCGCCCCTCTTTATCACCTCCTCTTCACTTAGCAAAAGACACACACACAAAAAAAACAACAACAACAAAACCCGTGCATATGATTTGCAGGTGGGAAAACATAGGCACGTGAACGTTCTTGTATGAGCTCCATAGTGAAAAATAATAATAGCAATTTAGGAGCGGAAAGCTGGGTGTTTTGCGCTTCCTTCCAATTGTAAACTCCACTTGCATGTATAGATTTAAGAAACGCGCTTTCGGGGGAGTGGTGTTTTTGCAGCTGTCACAACTTCCGAGGCCACTGGTCATTTGGGGGATTTGTTCCTAAGGAAATACAGCAAGAATGGAAGAACTTAAAAAGCAAAAGTTTGCGCCCAACGTGGGGCTCGAACCCACGACCCTGAGATTAAGAGTCTCATGCTCTACCGACTGAGCTAGCCGGGCGGCTGATGCTTTTGCTTGCAAATAGTCTAGTTAATAAGCAATTATTGCTCTCTCGGAACTTTTCCAATATAGAATTAAATATGTCGCTCACTGCGAATCATATAGTCAATACTAGCTTAGCATATTACTCTAGTGTGCAGGAATTGAGCCATGCCTCAAATATGCACATGACACAGTGCCAACGTGTTGTTTGGTGGTTTAAAAATAAAAATTAAACGAATAGCCTCTCATAGAAAACAGTAAAGCCCCTTTTCTCAAATCATCCCAAATTCTTTTCCGTTGTTTTTATCATGTACTCACAATTTATTAACTATTAGCAGTGCTTTTTTTCTTTAAAAAATCTTTAGGGGTACTCTCATTTTGACTCAAGAAAATCATCATTTTACAGTTCAAATCGGGAAAAATAAATACAATAAATGTGCAAAAGTACAAATATTCACAAAATGTTTAGGGGTATGCGTCCCCCCAGAAAAAGCACTATTAGATTTCTCACTGCCGCTACAAACGTCGCCTTATTCTGAAGATTTGCACCTTTAAGGATGTGACGTACGCATGTTCCCGTTGTGTGTATCCAGATGAATATTTTTGCGGGAAAAGCTATTTATAAAGTGGGCAGTGTTAAGAATTGCAAAAAAAAAAAGACAAAGAAGAGATCTTTTGGGGGGAAAAAACCAATTGCTGTTTCTGCCCGGTTTCGAACCGGGGACCTTTCGCGTGTGAGGCGAACGTGATAACCACTACACTACAGAAACCAGCTGGCTACCAACTTTTCATATACAGTACAATACTCTGAAAATAGAAAGAAAGGCTGCACAAAAACGGTTTTGAAATTTTTGCTGCTGCATATCTTTCCATGGGAACAAAGCTGATCAGTAGAAGGGCTTCATAATGTTCTGAACAAAAACATAAGTTAAAGCATCAGTGCCTGAGATCTTATGTCGCATTGCAATTTTACACATGGGGAGGTCATTTTGTCATTACCAGTGGTAATTCACACACAGAAAAAGTGTTGATAACACAGACATCCAGGCATTTGTAAGTCAATTAACACATGTAGCGAAATAAAAACACATTGTGAATTTGCATACTGGGATAATATTTAATCAGATGAAATGGTCTGTAGCTCGTGTTTAAGATAATAAGAACACAGTTATTTTAGGGATGGAGCTCAGCACAAAATCAGAAGCCGTCGAAGAGAATCAATTGCCTGAATTCACTGGACATTACTGGTTTGAAAAAGCCATAGTGGGATTGCATGCTGAATTATATCCATTGGTGGCAGGGTTTAATGGGATGGGCAGATAGAGGAAGGAAGGAGAAAGCTGATGCTGGAAGTGATACTATTTTTCTGGTGGAGTCTTAGTCGATGACAGTATAGTTTATAGTGCAGTGTAGTTCTGTCATATTCTGTCCCTATTGCAGGCTGGACTGATGCAGAGCAGCTTAAACAT
The DNA here is from genome assembly GCF_964106915.1 of Podarcis gaigeae. Lineage (NCBI taxonomy): Eukaryota > Metazoa > Chordata > Lepidosauria > Squamata > Lacertidae > Podarcis > Podarcis gaigeae. Next base: position 108,989,318 of record NC_139679.1, read on the forward strand.
TACAAGTCAGGGGTTGGCTTAAATCTGCAGCCACAACTCCCCCAACACAAAGCACTCATCTGGTTCCATGCAACAAAGGCCTACTCTACTCAAGCTGTTCACTTAAAAAGCCTCTCCCATGCTGCATCCTGCATTCTGACAGCCTTGTTTTTGTAAATTTGAAAACTCAGCAAAAATAAACTATTTCACACGAAACAAGAGCCTGCTCTTTCTGGCATGCGACTCCTTTCCTTGCTGGTAAAATCTTTGGCATTTTGCATCTGCTGCCGCGTGATCACCGCTCAGCTACCCTGAAATACTCGATTTTCTTTCCTTCCTTCCTTGCAACTGTTGCGGCCATAATCGCAAGCCTGGTGCACTTTTCATCCCTACTCAGGAAATTCCTTCTGGAAATATGCATTCAGGTCCATCCCAGGAGCCCAGCTGGTGCCCAGCCCCAATGTACGGGTCCTTCTGGGCCCAAGCAGCCCAAGCCTTTCCTGGGACCAGAAACCCGACCGGCGGCTCTTTCCCCCACTTCCCCTCCAAGGCCGGCTGCAGCCCCGCCTCGCCGCCCATCTCACAGAGGCGGCACCCTCGGCGACCATAGAGACGCAAACAACGTAGAGCGGCCCCCGGTTTCCGGCGCATTTCCTCGAAGGAATAGGGCCTTCCTGTTTAGCGGCCGCGGGGGCTTCGCGGCTCTCTGACCCTGGAGCTCCTTAAGTAAAACAAGTGCTGCGAGCCAGCCGGGCCCCCGCTTGAGCCCAGAGGATTCGGCTGAGGGTAGAAAGGCCCCACTCCCTCCCCCGCCTCCGCCAGCCACCACCTCCCCGCCCCCTCCCACGCCGCATCATAGAAACCCCTGTGGGTTGCTAGAGCGGCACCGTAGCCCCCGCCCTTCTCTTCCGGCGCCGAGGCGCACTTAACCGCCATAGAGACGCGGGCGGCGGCGGCGGAGCCTCGGCGTGGCCAGTTGGGCGGCGGGAGTGGAGCGCGTGCCGAGGCGGCTTCTTGTTTCAGGGCTGGGCGGGGGGAGCCCGGAAGGGCATCGGACGGTTGGGCCTCGGGCGGTTGTACCTGCGACCAGGTGAGCCGCGGGGGGGGGGGAGGGGGGTTCCCCTCGGGCGGCGCCCCCATAACTGAGGCGCCGTGAGGAGAAGGGCTCAGCAGTGCCGAGGGGAGCGGCCTTGTGAGCGGGAGGAAGGCGCCTCCCTTCAAGGGGGGCGGCGAGGGAAGTGTGTGGGGCGACTGGGAAGAGCTCGGGGTCCCCATGGCGGCGGCGGCGGCGGGGCCCGCAAGTAGCGGCTCCCGGGCCGCCCCCAACCCGGTGGCGACCCTCCACGAGGAGGCGGTGTGCGCCATCTGCCTGGACTACTTCATCGACCCGGTGTCCATCGGCTGCGGCCACAACTTCTGCCGCGTGTGCATCACTCAGCTGTGGGGCTCGGGCTCGGAGGAAGGGGACGACGCGGGCGCCTCCGGCTCGGACGGAGGGTACGGGCCCGGCTCCGACGCGGGCGGGGATGACGGAGGGGTCGACGACCTGGGGCCGGAGGAGGACGCCGACCCCGACGAAGACGACCTGGAGGACAACGAGTACTTGGATGATGGCGGGGACATGGAAGAGGAGGAGGAGGAGGAGGTCGTGTCTCGGGAGGAGGAGTTCGACGACGAAGACGACGACGTGTGGGATGATGAAGACGAGAGAACGTACTGGGCCCAGCCCCCCGGCTCCGACGACATGTGGGACGATGACATGGGGAACGACTTGCTGTTTGACAGCTACGACGACGACGAGGTTATGGACGAGGAAGAGGAGCCGGAGGATGAGTATACTGTGCCCCCGACTCCGCCGACCCCCCAGATGCGCCCGGCTTTCAGCTGCCCCCAGTGCCGCAAGGTTTTCCCTCGCCGCAGCTTCCGCCCCAACCTCCAGCTGGCCAATATGGTGCAGATCATCCGCCAGATGCACCCGCAGCCGTTCAACTCCGTGGCAGTGTCCACGGAGGCCGTGGAACTGGCGGCGGCAGGGGATTCATCCGGATCGCCGTCTGTGTCAGCGGTGGGACGAGCTCTGAGTGCTGAGCGAACCCTGTGCGAGAAGCACCAGGAGCCCCTCAAGCTTTTCTGTGAGGCAGACGAAGAGCCCATCTGTGTTGTGTGCAGAGAATCGCGGGCCCATAAGCACCACAGCGTCATGCCGCTGGAAGAGGTTGTGCAAGAATACAAGGTATGCAGGAGGCTGGGGTCAATGTGAATGTTAGGACTGAACAAAAGATTACAGTCTGAACCTCTAGTATGTGCCCTCTTGCTTAGGGGAACATCTGATGTGTGTATCTTGCTACTAGCAAAGAGGCAAGGGGCATAGCCCTGTGCTAGAACTTATGCAAAACATCCCAGGTTCAAATCCTAACATTTCTAGTGAAAGCCTTTTATGTAGCAAAGCTAGGATAGTCCACTGACTGAGTTGCTTCTTGTCAGAGTTGACAATATTGGACTAGATGGACTTAGGGTGTGTCTGTTTAAGGCAGCCTTCTATTCATAAAATCTTTTATTTTGGGATTAGGACTTTAGGAGTTTTCTTCTGTAACAATTGCAGTCAGTTGATCTGTATGATAATTGCTGATATGCAGTAAGAAACAATAGCAAGGGATAAAAGCTCTATTGTTTAACTTCTATTACTCTTCAAAACAATTCATTTGTATTTTGTGCCTAACATCCAGTTATATAACTAGAAAACCTGTATGAAGAATGCATGAATTTTATGTTTAACTTTATGCACACCAGTGGCATGCAGATGTGTGTTGAACTTTTTTTTTTAATGCTTCTTTTTAGTTTTATTACTACTACTAGAATCTAAATTTTGCACTTTGATTTCCCTCTATGAACACTGATGTGGAGTACAGAAAGCTCAATCTCCTTCAATATGATGTATTTGAATGCATTTCTTCATGCAGACCCTGAGGGGCAGAACAGAGGAATGAGAGATACATTAAGCAAATATTTTCTATTGGACACTATCTGATTTCAAATCCTTTATTTTTAAAAAAGGCAATAAACTTTTCTAGTTTAACCCCCCCCCCCCGAATCCTTAACCTATAGGGCTAGAAACTTGTGCTCCCTTTTCTAAACAATAGCTGAGATTTTCAGGATTTGTGGAAGCGGTTGTGTGGAGGCTACAACTGTTTATACCAGTTGCATCCAAGTGTGACAAGTAGGTGGCCAGAAAGCAATGATCTGAAAAGTGGAGGCATGATATACACTTTTTTTTTTAAAGGGAAAATGTGTTTGAGTAACAAGAAGTTTATTCCCAAGCTCTTACTCCAGGCATAGGCAAACTCTGGCCGTCCAGATGTTTGGGACTACAATTCCCATCATTCCCAGCTAACAGGACCAGTGGTCAAGGATTATGGAAATTGTAGTCCCAAACATCTGGAAGGCTGTAGTTTGCCTATGCGTGTCCTACTCCTTATGTATGAACAGGAAGCTCTGTAAAATGCAATTGCACCATTTATTCTATTTGCAGTGTCTTTAGAATTCAGACACTGAAGCAACTTGAATGGCTGTTTCTCCAAGGTTCTAGTATTTTATTTTTCAGGCCAAACTTCAAGGTCACTTGGATCCACTAAAGAAGAAACTGGAGACTGTTATGAAGCAGAAGTCGGTCGAACAGGAGAAAATAGCAGACCTCAGGGTAAGTGACAAGCTTATTTTATCCTCCTGCAAACCACCTGAAAAGAAGAGAGAGCTTGGTTTTTTTTCAGATAATGGATGCACATGTTGCAGCAGGTGGAATCTTGGAAGAGGCATTTTCTTACACGAGAGAAAGGGGGAATGTCTTAATATGGTACCTCCCATCCCCATTTTTTCTAAGTTACATTTCATATTTTTTTAAAAATGTTTCCCATTGATCAATGTTTGTGGATTGGTTTCATTGTTTCTATGGATAGTACTGAGACTCCGTGCCTATAATGTGAAATCTGTAGCTTAAAAAGGGGCTTAAGTAAAGGGTAAAGGCTGGCAGGAGCAGGGACCGAACAACGGGAGCTCATCCCGTCACGGGGATTCAAACCGCCGACCTTCTGATCGGAAGTCCTAGGCTCTGTGGTTTAACCCACAGCTCCACCTGCATCCCTCATAAAGGGGCTTACCTGCTAAGAAAAGAGGTGCATAATTCCACTGTGCTTCGCCATGAAACCTTTGCTCCAGCCACCTTCATGCTGGCTTTCCTCACCCTTACCTATCCTCCCACAGAACAAGATGAAGCTCGATATGAAAGACTTTGAGGCGGACTTTGAGCGGCTGCACCAGTTCCTCATTGGGGAACAGGCGCTGATGCTGCACCAACTGGAAGACCGCTACGAGGTGCTTCTTGCCAGCCAGAGTAACAACGTCTCCCACCTCGAGGAACAAGCTGCTGCCCTCAGCCGCCTCATTGCAGAAGCGGAGGACAAGAGCAAGCAGGATGGCTTGCAGATGATCAAGGTGAATGAATCCCTTTTCTACTAGCCTGGCCTCAGGGTGAGCAGTGGCCAAGAATCTGCCCGGCTGTGGTGTCACAGTGATAGTGGTACAGTAGTAGAAATCCTGGACACAAAGAGTTTAGTGTAGGATTGTGTGTGTTTTTTAAGTGTGAGTTTGCTATATGGAATCTGAGTAGCTCTAATTCAGGGGTCAACAAACTTTTTCAGCAGGGGGCCAGTCCACTGTCCCTCAGACCTTGTCAGGGGCCGGACTATATCTGGGGAGCGGGGGGGAATGAACGAATTCCTATGCCCCACAAATAACCCAGAGATGCATTTTAAATCAAAGGACACATTCTACTCATGTAAAAACACGCTGATTCCCAGACCATCCGCGGGCCGGCTTTAGAAGGCGATTGGGCCGGATCCAGCCCCGGGACTTTGTTTGCCTACCCATGCTCTAATTCCATGAGACAGACTTGTCTTCGACGATTCCGATGCAGGGGTGGAGAATTTGTGGCCTTTTATATGTTGCTTGAGTACAACTCCCATCATTTCTGAACTATTGGCCATGCTGGCAGACTGATGGGAGTCCAGTGATGTCTGGAAGATAACACTAAAGTCTAGAATGTAAGACAACCACCACCAATAAGACCACCCTGTGCAGGAAACAATAATGTTGAAGATTTGGAGATTCTAAGGGTGTTGACTTCATAAATTCCCTGGGCAAATAATCATTTTATTCAGTCCTCCTAGGGGTTACGTCTGAACATTCAGCCCTTCCTTGTACTAAGAAGTCACTGCTGCATTCTCAGTAGGACTGGAAGAGATCAAATCTTCATCTTAAGTGGCTACAGACTCTTAAATTTTGTTTCCCCCACATTTGCCTGTCTTCTTGACTTTTTTTTCTCTTCTTTTTTTCTAGGATTTCAAAGGCACTTTAGTCAGGTTGGTTGATCTTGGTTTTTGCTTTCAATTTCTCCTTGACGGTTACCCTGTGTGTATCTGAAGGGCCTTGAGATACTAGGTTGTTTTACATATGCTCATTTGATCAAATTCCATGAACGATAAGAGATCTGCTGCTTCCATAGTCCATAAATTTCTGGCACTGGTGTCTCAAGGCCATCTTAAGGTAGCCTCTGCTTTCTGAGCCGAGGCTCTCCAATTTTTGCCATCAACTGCCCACCCCCAGGGAAAAATACATTTGAGGGAATAATCTAAAGGCACATCATGCATCAACTTTGCTGAAGCAAAGCAGGCTTGGGGCTGGTTAGCCTTTGGAATTGCTGCAGTATTTCGGTGCATGGTGGCATAGTTGCTACTGCTTCATAAAATCCAGATCCGCATAAAACGTTTCTCACAGAGTCTAATTGAAGCAGTGTTCGAAACTCCCATTGTTCTAATCTCATTTTGCGATGGGGAATTTCATTAGTTTGAGCAGTTTCTGAGCTGTGGGTGCAGTACTGCACCTAAAATTCCAGATTTAAACTGCAGAGTGGAAGGAGAGGAGGACCTTATTCTGCCTCCCCACTTCCAGGTACTCTCTGAAGACTGGAGAAGAGACCCTCTTAAGAATATTGGGGGGGGGGGCAGGGGAAAGACTAGATCATGTGAAAAATGAACATCATATTTTAGCTGCATTTTCAGCTTTGTATTGTTATAAAAAAGCGCACCTAGACATTCCATTGTTGCATCCATAACTGAGGTTTAATGTACCATTTAGCTCATAGCTTTCATATCTCAGTTTCTAACACTGAATTGAAGTCTATAATTGTGTTTGTCTCTCCCAAATCAAGGGAAGGCAGAGTAACTTGAAAGGCTAAATGTTTACAGAGTGGGTATTCAGAAGCTTTGTTAAAACACATAGTAACGTCTTAACCAGACGTTGAGTCAAGAGACAGGTGTTTGTGTAAGCTATCAAAAATGACATTTCCCGGCACCACTAAAAATTTGTTTTATTAATTCGTTTCGTAAAATTTCTTTACTGCTTGTGTTTTTTATTTTTAAAAAACCCTCAAAGGAGATTACAAAAAGAATAAAACAGTAAGATTATCATAAAAAAAAATTGTTTACACAGCTATTTAAAATATGTGCTAAACTAAAAACATGAAAAAAAATCCATCTGTGGTAGGCTTGTCTGAACAAAAATGTTTCTAGAAGGAGCTGAAAAGAATACACCGGGGAGGCCAACTGCCTGCTATCAAACTGCTGGAAATAAGGGCCTATGAACTGGTGTATGTTTTCAAAGTCACTCAGTACTTTACAGGTGGATGAAAAGAAATAATTACATTTATTTTAAAAAAATCAGGTTGTTTTTTTTTAAAAATCAGGTTTTTATTTAAATTGGATTTTTAAACTAAACTGCTTTTGGAGGAAAAAATCTTTCTAAAGATAGTTTTCTATTTAAGTTACATTATAGTCCAAAGGCCATCAGGAAATAAGGATTTGTTTTAAGTTTTTCATGTGTGCTGAAACTCAGTCTAAGTTTTTTTAAAAAATAAAATAAAAATGTTTAACCACATTAGTCAACAAACATGGATACATATGCTATAATGTTATTGCTTTAGTTAAAGAACAACAACAATTTATTGTTTATACCCCGCCCATCTAGCTGGGTTAAATTAGTTAAATAAATTTAGTTAAATAAATGATTATTTTTCTCCTTCCAATAAAGTACAGCAGAAAAGTCTGAATATAAACAGTTAACTTATTAAACCTCATAATACTTTCATAATTATCTATGTATTTCTAATAGTATAACCGAATCAGTAATTTTTGATATAACTGTAAAAACTACTCTGAAAATGTATTATTCCAACAACGAAACCTCAATCTCGTTGTAAATATTAAGATTATACCAGCAGGAATGCCTTTCTGTAAAAAAAATGGATTTAGATCAAGTCTTACTGACTAGTGATTTAAATTGTGATTTAAATCAAATCCACCCTGGTACTTTGCCTAACAGTCTGGCTCCCCTAGACCTGAGGTTCCTCTCCCCTGACCTCCAAGACAGTGTGCCCCTGAATACCAGTTGCTAGGAGCTTCATTCAGGTTCTGCTTGTGGACCTTCCTGGGACATCTGATGGTCCACTGTGATGTCCAGTGTCAGGGAAGAGTTAGAAGTTTCCAGTTTCTCAGAGGGAGAAAGCATTCCCCAAGGGGGGGAAGGAGAGCAGTGAATCTAATAGAAGACAACAACAGGGAGGGACCGGCTGTTCACAGGAAAGGGAAGGGTTCAGTTCTAGCTCAGATTCGGAGGAGGGGAGATACTAGCCAGCTCTAGCCAGGAGGTTAGAAAAAAGAGCGGGAAAGCAAAAGGAAGGGCGCGTTCGACATTTTGAGAGTGGCTGGTCACAGAGAAGCAGAGCTCAGAAGGTATCTGAAATAAGTGACTTGAGGAATAATATTTAAGAACCGTTTATAAGATTGTTTTGTTAATACGCAATAAAAGTTATAAAAGAACAAGAAGCGTTTGTGTGGGGATCTGAAGAGGACAACGACCAGTCCTGACATCCAGATGCTGGACTAGATGGGCCTTTGGTCTGATCCAGAAGGGCTCTTCTTATGTTCCCATTTTTTTACTGCAAAACTGCTAACAAGTTCACAAATCTATGGATCAATATTTGAGCTCGTTACGGAGAGCACAACGTACGAGAAGTAAGCTTGGAATCTTGGCAGAATTCATTGAACCTTGTTCTTGAAGGTGAGGACCAAAAAGTGTGAAAAGCCACCTTGCCGTCTCACCTCTTTGTTAGCTTAATCTCCTCGCTTCTGTTCCCTCTCAGTGTGCAGTGTTCTTGGGTTAAAAGCAAAGGATTGAAGTGGACTGTTAGGTGCTACTGCAGCAATATGGAGGAGGCTGGGCGAGCTGAGCTAGGAATAGCCCCATGTCCCATTGTGGTGTGGGCGGTCGTGTTCCTTTCTTCTGACCCAATGCTTTCTCCCCTGGTTGCCAAGCCCACCCTTAACGTATTTGTGCTCTAAATTATCAACTTGCCAGGTGTGAGAACATTACGTTCCAGGATCCAGAGATGGTGCCAGTGGATGCAGGAAAGAAATTTCGAAACTACTTCCTTATAGACGTCTTAATGAAGAAGATGGGGAAGATCTTCTGCCAAGTCCCTCAAGGTAAAAGGCTCCTGGCTCCTCCGTGCTGCTGTGTCTCCTGCTCCTGTAGTCAATTGAAGCAACTGCTTTTCCTTTGCCTCATGTAGGGCTGCTGTCTGTCCCACGCTATATGGAGGTTAGGAATTGTTTTTGTGCAGTTGCCTTAACAAATTGCAGGAAGCATCTCATTCTGGAGAGATACCCTTGCCTAGAGGGGCTTATAGACTGTTGAGCGGGGAGAAAAGCGGGAGGCTGGGAATGATCAGCGGCCTGTGTGAGTAGGGGAATAACTGTTTGTGGTGTAAGTGGGAGGCTCAGAACAAGGAGGTTCTGGGAAAGATGTACTGAAGTACATACTTTAGATCTTTTTAACTGGCATGTTGTCTGGTGAATTCCACTTTGACCGTTTTGGTGTTTGCGCTGAAATTCTGGTTCTACTGTGCTGTTTGGCCGTAGTGATAAACATTCATTCATTCTGGTTGGGATAGCTGGGATAGCAGGCTTGTTGGGTTTTGAATGTCTTATTGAGATTTTTCAATTTCGTTCTGTATGGGACAATGACAATAAAGAGTATTGTATCATATCGTATTCAGATGCACTGAAGAGAGGGGAAAGTTCTGGTGAAAAGGGGTGAAGGTGGCTGTTGCAATGGGAGTTTGGAGGTGGGAATGGAAGAGGGGGCGGGATAATAGTGTGGGAGAGAGGTAGAGCAGTGGAAGCTTCAAAAGAAAAGGCTTTTGCAGTATAGCTCAGTTGGCAGAGCAGGAGACTCTTACCCGCAGAGTTGTGAGTTTGAGCCCCATGTTGGGCAAAATATTCCTTCATTGGACTAGATGCCCCCCCCCAATCCCCTCCAACTCTGCAGTTCTATGAAAAGACAAAAGCATTGAGATTGACTTTTGGAGCTAGTGCAGCACAGTGGTAAAGAGACTGAACTGAAAACCAGGAAGTTTCGCCATGACCATTAGCTCACTGGGTAGTCTGAGACATAGGACTATTCCATAAGCTTCTGCCCTGTATCGGCTATCATAGCAGTGCTGATTCACCATCTTTATGGTTAAAGCTTTGGGAACACCAATATAGATAGGAGCTTCTTTCCACTCACCATCAGAATTTCATACACTGACATATCAGAGTTGCCCTGAGTAGGAAGCTGACCACTACTAGGCTGGTGTGCTAGGGCTATGTCTTTATTGATTTCCCCTCCTTCTCATTCTGTATGAACTGGTGAAATTCTAGAGCTTGGAAAACCACTTTTTACGCTGTGGTTCTGCTCTCATAAGACATCCCTTAAAGTAAAAAGGTAAAGGTAAAGGACCCCTGGACAGTTAAGTTGAGTCAAAGGCGACTATGGGGTTGCGGTGCTCATCTCGCTTTCAGGCCAAGGTCCACTGACAGCTTTCCGGGTCATGTGGCCAGCATGACTAAACTGTTTCTGGCGCAGTGGGACTCCGTGACAGAAACCAGAGCACACGAAAACACTGTTTACCTTCCCCCTGCAGCAGTGCCTATTTATCTACTTGCACTGGTGTACTTTTGAACTGCTAGGTTGGCAGGAGCTGGGACAGAGCAATGAAAGCGCAGGGAATCAAACTGCTGACCTTCTGGTCAGCAAGCCCAAGAGGCTCAGTGATTTAGACCACAGCGCCACCCGCGCCCCTAAAACATCCATTATGTTGTATGGGAATGAGCAGAGGCCAATTTGTTGTGTAAAATATGCCAAGGCCGAAGTAGCTGTCTTCACAGGCATGTTTCATGTGTGTAATTGAGCAAATGAAAGATTTTAATTTTGTATAGGGTGTAAATCTTGAGCTGCCACTTGACCACTCCTGTATTAAAGACTTCCTGCGTATTTGCATAATAAACTAAAACGGTTATTAACATCCCCGTGAGCTAGAAACTGCTGAATTAAAACCAACTGTGGAAGTGGTCCTGTTCGGTGAGAGGTGGTGACTGCCATGCCAAAGCTCTTCTTAAGGACATGGTTCCATTCAACTCTTGAGAGTAACGTCTGCTATTAACCTGCCCTGAGCCATTTGAATAAGGCAGGCTGTGAATCGGAGGAATTCCATGCTTGGAACCTACTAAATGTATACGGAACCAAATGCGCAACCTCCTTTTTTAAGCGTTTTGTTTTCTTGATCTCTCTCTCTCTCTCTCTCTCTTTTTCCTGCAGCTGAATTGATTCTGGACCCCGAGACGGCCCACCCACGCCTCACCGTTTCCTCGGACTGCCTCGGCGTCCGGCTCGGAGAGCGCTGGCGGGACCTGCCCGACAGCCCCAAGCGCTTTGACTCCGACTACTGCATTCTGGCCTTGCAGGGTTTCACCTATGGCCGCCACTACTGGGAAGTGGAGGTGGGGGGCCGGCGGGGGTGGGCTGTGGGGGTGGCTCGCGAATCGGCCCGGCGCAAAGAGAAGTCCGCCGGCAGCGGCTCCCACCAGAAACGCGAGATCTGGTGCGTGGGGACCAATGGCAAGAAGTACCAGGCTCTGACGACCACTGAGCAGACCTCCCTTTCCCCATCTGAGAAACTCCGCCGCTTCTGCGTCTTCCTGGACTATGAACGGGGCCAGCTGAGCTTCTACAATGCCGAGAGCATGGGCCATATCCATACCTTCAACGCCTCGTTCCGCGAGCGCATCTTCCCCTTCTTCCGCATTCTTTCTAAGGGGACCCGCATCAAAATCTGCAATTGATACGGTTGATGCTGTTTCTCTTGCACGTAGCTAAATGCAACCCCCTCCCTAGCGATAAATCCTCCTGTCACAGCAGATTGACCCTGACAAGATCCCTGGTCTGTTTCAGTGTTGGACCTTGGAGGATTCCTTACCTTGCTGTCTTCTTGTGGGTTCGCTCTGAGCAGGGATTCCCACCCCCACTTCCATACATCTATTATTGCACAGATAACCTTTTTTTGGTGCTCGGCCAGATAAATTTTTAATTCTTTCCTTTGGCTCATTTCCATCCTAGTAAGAATCTCTTTCTCTTCCCCCGTGGGGTTCTCTTTCCTCCTGTCCTCCAGGATCTCTGGGACCTGGATCTCTCTGGCGAATTGAGGCTCATTTGGCATGCGGTTCTCATGGTGGCTGAGTAGTCGGAGGTTCATTTTGACATTCCAAAGACACTTGAACTGTCTTACGCCAGGCACTCAGGTCTTGTGGATTGTGTTAACTTTTGGTGCCCAGGCAAGATAGCTAGCCCCAACATTTTCTTGGAGTTGTATCCAGTCCTTGCTGTGAATCAGTTCGTTCTCTCTCCCCCCCCCCCATCCCCCTGCCTTGCTGTCCCAAGGCACCAGTCACCTCCTGAAACCACCTAATATAGTGGTGAGTACATCTAAATTCAACTCTACACAGAACTGTCCCGCCTGGTTTCCTGTTCGGGTATGGTTCCTTCTTCAACTTCCTCAGTGTCTTGTCTCCTGATGATCTCCTGTTTTGCATCTCCTGTTTACACACACATCAGATTTCATTTTATTTTTATGGAACGCATAGGAGCCAGTTTTGCCCCTCTGTTCCAGGTGTGGTTTGGATACCCCTGTCTGTCCCTCTTTCCTTTATGTTATCCCCATCTCTTTTACCTGGAGGGAGGTATTCATCAATACTACTAGTGAGATAGATAGAAAGATAGATATAACTGCCATTTTGGAGGTGGGGGTGAAGAAATGACAGGTCCAAGGGTTGTTGTTATTTTCTGGGGCACCATTGGAGTGCTGTGGCTCTTGGGATGAATGTAATCCCACTAGGAGCTTTGGTGATCAAACGTCATCACTGTTGCCTCACACACCCCTCACCCTTGTAGGACTTAATTAACTTATTTTTAATTGCTTTTTCCTGTCACGCCCCAGGATCTGCAGTGTGGAGCCTCTTCTCTCCTGACTGCAAGACACTGGAGGCCTTAGCTGTGCCAGCTGTTATGTGTTGGTTCCCCCGCCCCCTCAATTCTTTTTGGCATTACAGAGCTCCTTTTGAACTATTTTTCGCTATATATGTAAAAAAGACTTACAATGGAGATCTAGTTTTTTGGGAAAAGTTGAGTAAATAAATACAATTCTACAAGTGAACTCTTGTGTTTATGGTCTGTTCAAATATTGAAAATGGATGGGGGAAAATGGCATGGTGTAGTGTGTTCTTTTTCTCTTAGGGCTGCCATACAACCTCTGGGTCTTCCTAAGAAAAGCACGGGGTATCCTGGTTTTTACTTTTTGAAATATGGCAACACTTCTCTCTCCCCACACACACAAACAGAGAGGGAGGGAGGAAGTGTCTATACAGTGGTAGCACGGGTTAAGTACTTTATTCATTCCGGAGGTCCATTCTGAAACTGTTCATAACCTGAAGCACCACTTTAGCTAATGGGCCTCCTGCTGCCGCTGCGCCAACGGAGCACGATTTCGGTTCTCATCCTGAAGCAAACTTCTTAACCCGAGTTACTATTTCTGGGTTAGCGGAGTCTGTAACCTGAAGCGTATGTAACCTGAGGTACCCCTGTATAGGGAAGATGGGAAACTGCCTTATGGTAAGTCAGGCTGCTGCACTATATTGTCTCCCAGCCTTATCTGGAACTGGGACCTGCTTGTATGGAAAACCTGTATTCCTTTCTAGCTGTCAGTAGATACCTGGGCCGAGTGCTTTTAGCCCTAGCCACATCTATGGCATTGTCGCCATGGATGCAGGAAGGATCTGGGGAAGAGGTCCTTCTGTTTCCTTCTTCCAAGCTAGTGATCTGACAGGCACTGTGTGTGTGTAGATATGGCTGCTGGATTTGGCTAGGAAATCCCCAAATGTATGCCAATAGCCGGAGTGCATTTTTACTTGTCCCCCTCTCAAAAAACAACAAATAAAACCTTTCTCAAGTTTTAAATCACTCTGATGCCACAGTGACTACAGAACTCTCATGTTAGTGAGGGAGATTTCAGAAAATATCTGAGGTCCAATGCTGAGGACAGTTCCCTCCTTCTGGCAGTTCCCTCACTGCGAGAAGCAAAGCTACAGGGAACCAGGCACCCGCCCTGTGGAACGCCCTCCCATCAGATGTCAAAGAGATAAACAACTACCTGACATTTAGAAGACATCTGAAGGCAGCCCTGTTTAGGGAAGCTTTTAATGTGTGACTTTTTAATGTATTTTTAATCTTTGTTGGAAGCCGCCCAGAGTGGCAGGGGAAACCCTGCGAGATTGGCGGGGTACAAATAATATTTTTATTATTACTACAGTGGTACCTCAGGTTACATATGCTTCAGGTTACAGACTCCGCTAACCCAGAAATAGTACCTCGGGTTAAGAACTTTTCTTCAGGATGAGAACAGAAACGTGCTCCGGCGGCAGCGGGAGGCCCCATTAGCTAAAGTGGTGCTTCAAGTTAAGAACAGTTTCAGGTTAAGAACGGACCTCCGGAACGAATTAAGTACTTAACCTGAGGTACCACTGTATTATATCTACAATTGCCGTATTAAAGCGTTGACATTCTGCCTGACAATAACCCTCAAAGACAGCTGACACTGCAGAAATTAATACATAAGAGAGACCGGTTCTTTTTTTTAAGGCCCAGTAATGACCACAGAAGCTGAGCCCAAAACTCTTCTGCCTTGCAGGATATCTTCGGGAGACACACAAATCTGGAGTGAAGCCCCTAAGGCTGGTGTCTTGTACGCTTCCTTTTGGCAACTGCTGCAGCCAAGCTGGTGCTGAACATCTTGCTGTGCTTTCCTTTGGAGCACAGCAGCAAGGCTGAGGGAAGGGTCTGGTCTTATCTAAGCAGCCCAGGACTTCCATACAGACAGCCCAGGCTTGCACCCCGGGGAGGTCTCGTTGCTGCCAAAAACAACACAGGAGGCCACTTCTGCAAGTCCCCCTGCACCACCTCCAACAAAACTGTTCTGGGTTTTTCCCAACCCCTACCACACCAGATTTGGGGAGGGTGTGCAGGGAAGAGAAGTTCCATTGTGTAAATGGAGCAACTTTATCCTATCCTTTCTTAGTTTGTGGTCAGTCTCGGCAGTGTTCAGAACCATGACAGGATGATTGATTTACATAAGGCAACGTGATACTGACCATTTTAATATCAGTCTGTCATAACCCCAAAGCATGGACTTTGTTTCACTGCAGTTCTGCATTGAATTAATGGTTGCATTGAGTTTTCTGCCACAACTCTGAAGATCTCTTGGCTGGTTAGGGTCTCCACCAGCAGTTACTATCAGTGGCAATTTGGCATGTTCCACCCATGTGTGTCCTAACTTAACACTAAATCTCATTTGCTACTATGTTGTTGATCCTCTTTGGCAGGGGTCAGCAAACTTTTTCAGCAGGGGGCCGGTCCACTGTCCCTCAGACCTTGTGGGGGGCCAGACTATATTTTTTTGGGGGGGGAAGAATGAATTCCTATGCCCCACAAATAAACCAAAGATGTATTTTAAATCAAAGGACACATTCTACTCATGTAAAAACACTCTGATTCCCAGACCATCTGTGGGCCAGATTTAGAAGGCTATTGGGCCGGATCCAGCCCCCAGGCCTTAGTTTGCCAACCCATGCTCTTTGGAAACACACTGGGGGTTTTTTAGCAGCAGGGGAAATAAATCACTGAGCTTCCTGCAGTCTTCCCAACCTCCTATAACAGTTTTCCTTTATTCTGATTTCTTGCTTCTGATATATTTAAAGGAGGTTGCTTTGGGTTTTTTTGTTTTTAAACATACTGGGCAATAATACACTTCCTTTTTGCAAAGGAAGCTCTCTTATCCTGCATAAGCTGCACATACCAGCATCCTCTTGGGGTTCCAGTTTCCCAATCCATTGCAGAAACCTGAGCTCTTTGTTTCAAAATAACCTCAAATTTGACTCAATGGAGTCTCCCTTGGAGACCAACTTTTTCTAAGCAACTCTACTTTCACAATGTCTATATGCAGTCTCTGCGAAGGTAATTGAAATCATCCATCATTTTCTCTTTCACTTGCCTGTGACCTTTTTCTTAAGTCTCAAAACCACCACTGGTACTTCAAATCATAGGCGCCAGGGTGGGTTGGGGGTTAGCTATTCTGCACCTTTCCGTAAATTGCTTCTGTCGTGGTATTTGCATCCGGTGATCTTATGATGCATTTGTCACTGGTTTTTGAATCCTGGACCCAGTATATCATACCCTTCCTTTTAAGATTTTTATATCCAAGGAAAACCGTATTCATGTTCTTTAAGACCCATACAATCCAGCTTCCCTGTTCTAGTGCTGATGCTTCTGTGATTGGCTGCAAAATGTTTAATGCAGTCCAGAAGCAGCTGGGTTTGAACAGGGCTTTTGTAACAAGGTATTTTAAAACAAACCATGCAAGTTGTCTTGAGTTGCACGGGCTTTCAAGGAATAAGCTTGGAATCTCTTGTCCGAGACAGGCACGTTGACGTCCGAGACAGCTGTTACCCTAAAGGCAAAGGTAGGTAACCTTTTTCAGTCCAAGGGCCAAATGAACATGTGGCTGATGTATGTATACATGCACAAAAACACATGCAGCCTCCCTATACATACACACCAAGCAGACCTGCACTTGCAGGCATAACACACTTGAGCAGGAAGACAGGGCTTACCAAGTCCTCCCCAGTGGTTGGGCTGTGGGGTGGGGAACAGGGTGGATAAAAACCAATGATTTATATATATTTTAAATCGGATTTTTAAAATAAAATGCTTTTGGAGGAAAAATCTTTCTAAAGATAGTTTTCTATTCAAGTTACATTATAGTCCGAAGGCCATCGGATTTGTTTTAGTTTTTCGTATGTGCTAAAACTCAGTCTGGGTTTTTGTTTGTTTTTTAAACCGTTTTACCACATCAGTTAACAAACATGGATACATATGCTATAATGTTATTGCTTTAGTTAAATAAATTGTTAAGGAAATGATTATTTTTCTACTTCCAATAAAGTTCTGCAAATATAAACAGTCAACTTATTAAGCCGCACAGTAATTTCATAATTATCTGTATTTCCAATAGTTTAACCAAATCAGTAATGTTTGATGTAACTCTAAATACTCTGAAAATTTATTATTCCAAAAATGAAGTCTTTCTGTAAAAAAATGATTTAAATCAAGTCTTACTGATAATTTAAATTGTGATTTAAATCAATTTGATTTAAATCCACCCTGGTGGGGAATATGCTGCTTTTTACTCTTCATCTCTAAAGAGTTCTGTAGAGGATTTTATCACCCCATCTCAGCACTGAGATCTGACTGAGGTTTGCAGGGATCTTTGGTCTACTCCTTGCAGTTTCTGGGTTGCCCCTGGCGCACAGGTTTGTCATTCCTGATCTAAGGGGACAAGGCGTTTTATTCCTGGTTGAAGCGATGGCAGCTTCCATCAGCTGAGTGTTAATTCAGCAGTGGGTTGGGAGAGATGTCTGTAAAAAACAGGTAAGTGAATAGACACTCTCATTTTCCAGGTATATCTTTGGGGTGGGGGGGAGAAGCAGGACACAGTGATAACGTTCAGCACAAAAAGTTTATTGTTTCTGTTTTGTACATAATTATATGTCTGTGCCTTGTGGTCAACTGCACTCTCTCATCTGGTCCCGATGGTGACCTGCCAGACGCGCACAAGGTTATCCGTGTAGCCGGCGAACAGAGTCTGATGGAATAGAGAGGGAGAAGCAGTGTTAGGAAGTGACTGGGCGACAGCTTTTTGACAAGGCAGCAACAATCACTTTGCATGAACCAACTGTTGGATAGAAAGTCAATGGGAGACTTTGCTGAGAAGCCAGGTTCCTCAGGATGCAGCAGAAGGGGGGGGGGGGGGAGAAGAGGCAGGGCTACCCCACAATGGCACAGCAATTTCTGGAACCTCCTCTGCTTGAGCTTCTCTAGACAGCTGTTCATTAGATGCACATGTAACCAAGATCATTTTACCAATCGCATTCTCCTTTAGTGTCCTATCTTTTTAGGTACCTCCTGACCCCAGGCTTACAGAGTCTTCCTTAGTGATCTGCAAGCTGCTCTGACATTTGCTTACGGCTGAATAGCAGGGTAAAAATGCCTTGAATGAATGAACAGCAGGTTGTGACAAACCCAAGGTGCCCACTTTTTATTGTATTGGGGGATGAGAAGTATCCAGCCCACAGGAAGACCAGAAGGGGTAAAATTTGATCACTCTCCGCTCTGTAAGTGAAGTTGTAAATGAGAAATGAAAAATTTGCCGGGGGGAAACTCGCTCCTGAATATTCCCGCCTTGCTAGGTCAGCTGTCATTCCCTCAAACTCCACAACTTGCATACTTTAATCAGGCAGTGCCTAATGTCACTGGCGCAGAATAAGGGAAGACAGCCACCAGAAGCATGGCTGCAGGGCCATTGCCCTCATCTTCACATCTTAAGACAATACACCGTTTATCTGTCAGTTCAAATAATGGGCAGTCTTCTTGGGCAGTGTATCTATGTATTTTATACATAACAAATTTGACTGGAAAAAAAACTCAAGACGAGTGTCGGTGTCAATTTTTTAGGAGCCCAGGAAACCAGAATTAGCCGCAGCACTGCTAAAACCTCTTCCCTTGGTTGCCCTTCAAGTGCTGATCAGGAGACACTGTCACAGCTGCAGTTGAGGTGAAAAGTTCTGGTTCCTCTAGAAAACCCAAACATGCCACAAGCCTTGTATGGCAAAGGTGGAAGCTCAAAAATGCAGACTTTGACAAATCCCGCTTTCCCAGTTCTTCCCTGGCTGGAGGAGGCAGCAGCTCTTTTTAACTTCCTGCACGGCCCTCTGGGCATCTTGCACAGCCTGCTGCGAAATGCTGTTTTATAGCAACAAGGACTGCTGGTTTTAATCTCCTGAATACAGATTTTAGCTGAAGGAGTGATATTTTTAATGTAAATAAGTTTATAGGGGATTTTTAATTACATCCGCTTCTTTATGTGGTTGTGGCAGTTGTTTTGGTTAGCTTTGCTGTTTGGTCTTTGACCGCAATGAAGATTGATTGATTGCACAGCCCGGTTCTTACCTGTCCGTCAGCAGACCAGGCCAATGAGGTGCACTGGGGTGGCTCCGCCTTGCTGCTGGTGCTGATCACTTCCTGCTTGAGCTCATCCACAATGATCTTGCCTTCCAGGTCCTGATGTTAAGAAAGCAGGGGTTAGATGGTCAAATGGGAGTTGCCGACTTCGAGACCAAACGTTTTGTTCAATTTCCACCTATTTGCATGCTGTATGAACTTTGGGCAACAGGCTCAGAAACAGCCTCTGGTTTTCCGCACGGAAGCAAAATCAGACGGCATAGTGTGTTTCATCACAGCACGTCAGTCCCTTCACTCTCAAGCCTGAAATCACCCTTCCATCGCCACTGGTAGCTGTTGCTCCTTCTCTGCTTCACAGAATTGTAGATTTGGGTGGGTCCTAACAGTCATCTAGACCAACCCCGAATATCATCACTGCTAATATCTGCCTGCTTGCCAAGTACCAGATCTCTTACCAGAAAGGCTAGTTCTTCATAAGTAAGAATGTCTGTATCCTCTACCACCGTGGCAGTTCAGATTTTAACTTGGAATAAAAGTATGCAGACACATTCAGCCACAATTAGATTTGCATCTTCTGTTCAAAAATGAGAAGGCTGTGTGTTGCAGTTGCAGAAAGCAGGAGACATCCAGGCAACTGAATCTTCTGCACCCTGACATTAAGAGAAAGGCCCCTTGCTCTTTAGACGGCAGAATGAGAAAACCACATTTAGCCTTGAAACAGTAATTATCTGCCAAAGAAAGGCACATTCCGCAGCCCATACAAATTAATTTGTGTACAATGCTTTGCATAACTTAAGTTTGTTTTTACCATATAAGGAGCTATGCCAGCCTGACCCCTGAACATCCTGCTCTGGCCTGCTAAAATCTCAGAAGCTCAAACTATAAATTCAAGGAACTTCAGCTGCAGCCTAACATGACTCTCCCAGGACTGCCAAGGAAGAAATGTCAAGGGAACACCAACTTAATTCTGACAGGGAAAACAAGACTCGGGCTGGGAGAAGAGTTAATCTCCTCTGTTCTTCCCAAACCTTCAACAGCCAACATCAAGCTCTTAGCTTACCCAGATCTTGATGCTGGGTCCAGTGGCTGCACACAGCCAGTAGCGGTTGGGGCTGAAGCATAAGGCGTTGATGATGTCTCCACCATCCAGGGTGTACAGGTGCTTGCCTTCATTCAAGTCCCACAGCATAGCCTGGCCGTCCTGCGGTGGAAGAAAGCAGACATTAGATTTAAAGCCCCCAAGTCCAGAATGATTTTGCAAAGGAAAAGGGCAGCAGGCTGCAAATCTTAATGCGTCCGAGTCTCCCCATTCCTCCCAGCATCTACTCAAGGCCCTTAAAAAGCTGTGGCATTTAACTTATTAATTCATGCACCTTCTGTCCCTCAAACAGAAATTGTCAAGGGTGGGGGGAAAGGAACCTTTCTCCAAAGCAACATATCTCCCACCCAATGTTTGACAGCTCAGAAACAGCCTCTGAGTATCAGCATGGTAGTAATTCAGATGGCATGTATAAGTTTCATCACAGCAGTCAGGATTCTCTGACTAGATCTCGACAGGATGGCAAAGTGCTAAATGTCACTAAGCAGGCAAGAGCACCGAGCAAAGCAGAAGAAAAGGGGGCAGCAGCTTATAGGGCATCTTGCTCACATACTCCATTTAAAAGTATGATTTCATGTAGATCAAGCATCCCGGAAAACCTCCCCAAAAATCAGATCTCCTCCTTCCTTGAAGGTTTTAAAGCAGAGGATGGTTGAAGCCTCTGGCAATGCAGAGGGGTTGAGATCCCTTCCAATTCTACAATTCTAAATTAGCCCGCGAAGCTTCCTCTGCTCCTAGATTGCTGTTAATGAGAAAGTTATTTCTGCAGTCTATTCTGAGGATATGTCCACAATACAAACTCCAGAACTTTTTTTAACAGTTTTGATGCCACACTCCCTATGTTATCAGCAGAAGGGACAGCGTTCCTTGGGCTGGAAAAAAGCCCCCCTGATCAATACTTAGAAGAGCTGGGGAAGCTGTGCCTTGTTTCTGTAACTGCCACCTGCTACGCAGAGACACCCATTTCTACATCACAAAGAGGACCACGCTTAGCAGATAAATGGCAGTGGCAAGTGCGGCCTGAGGAAGATCCCGAGGACCATATTTGGCCCCCAAGCCTGAGGTTCTCCATCGATTCAGGGAAACGGCATAGCCCAGTGGTACAGCACCTGCTCTCATGCAGAAGCTCCTAGGCTCAGTCCCCAGTATCTTCCAGCTAGGGCCGAAAAAGAACCATTGCGTGAAGAGCTGCTGCCACTCAGCACGCATGACACTGAGCGAGACAGACCAACGGTCTGACTCTGTCTAAGGCAGCTCCCTGTGTTCCTGTTGTAGTAGCTGTGCAGGTAAGACTGACCGACCCTCAGCTCTAACTCCCCTCTGTCAGCACCTAGAAGGCTGGTGAAAAGGAAGAATGCATTTCATTTCGGAGCTATAATCCTGGATTTCCTTACTGGAAATGGAAGAGGGCTTCTCCCTCCCTCCATGACAAGCATGGATATGCCCCTAGCAGACTAGTAACTTATTTTTACAAGTCTAGGTTAGATGCTTCTAGCGAAAACACGACACCCATGAGCTAACTCCCCCTAAGTACCTTGAGCTAAGCAAAATCCGGTTCACAGCAACTGCCCATGTTTCCTTCTGTCTCTCTCTCTCTCCCTAATAAACAACACACCTGGCCAATTTATAGTGGCAGACCTCCCGATTTACCAGATAAGCAGAAGTGTAGAGAAAGAAGAAAAGTAGTTCCCCTCCAACCCCCCTGGTTTATTATTTATTAACACTGTTTTTTATTAAAAGTATCTAAAGCAATGTATAACACAGAATTGATAAAATGCAATGAAGAAAATAAATCAATGCAAAACCATACTTCATGAATTCATACACAATCCTATTAGGTGGTTGTGTGTGGAGGTAACATGACTTACTGGGCAAAGTTTGTCTGAACAAGTAAGCTTTAGGCACATGGCTATACATTTGAACAGGTTCAACCTCCTGAGGGGAGGGCTTGCCACAGAGACTTACCTTGCCACCTGAAGCACACAGAGAGCCGTCAGGCGAGACTGTCACTGTGTTCAAATAGCCAGTGTGCCCAATGTGGTTGGTCTTCAGCTTGCAGTTAGCCAAGTTCCACACCTGCAAGATGGGGAGAGTACAGACTCAAAACTGATTCGCTGGTGCTGTTAATCTCAAGGTGAGCTCTTGCCGTGTGATCAAATTCCTGATCCAGTGATTGTTGAAAAGCATCTCACCCCCTTGCGTAATTTACAGCCTGCCTAACAAAACCGGTGCCTGTCTAATAGAAGTATAACTGAACGTCCGATACATAATAAAATGTGGCTGTTTGATGCAGGCCTATTTAGTGAAAAGAGCAGTCCTCCAATATATCTCCTCTCTTTGCAAGACTGACTTAACAGAATTCTACTCTTGCTCCAATCGGGGCATCAACAAAGAGACTGTATTACTCATTGAGTCACCTATGCTAAGAGGACAAGAGAACACCCTACTGTTTACAAGCTGCTGCAAATCTGATGGACCCCGTGGCCCCAATTCTCCCTCCAATCCCCCCTCCCGCACCTCCACAACTCAATGGCTTGGCTTCAGGACCTTTGCTTCGCTAGATGACTAGAGAGGTGGTGAGATTCCAGCGCACTCCAAAGTCCTGCCCCTCCTTACCAGAAGATCTGAAGGGCTGGTTCCAGATTATCAAAAGAGAGGACAGGAAATAGAATGCTTGTGCATCATTTAGACACTTCCAGGGGGAGGCCCTAGACAGAGATTTGAGGATTAAGGCTGATCCTTGACTCACCTTCACGAGCTTGTCCCAGCCACAGGAGACAATGATGGGGTTGCTGCTGTTGGGGGAGAAGCGCACACAGGACACCCACTCTGAGTGGCTCTCGTCCTGAGTGGAGAAAAAAAGAAGGCATGACAGCTCTCAGTACAAGCTGGTAACAGGATGTTACAGAGAAACAACCATTCTGAAAAATTGAAGCTCATGTGTCACCTCCTAGTTCTATCTCCTTATCAATAAGGAAACTTGAGCACATCTAACTGCATTTGCACATGTATTCCCCATTCCCTCCATCCTTCCCTGCCTTCTGTTGTCTCCACATCCTGTCAAAATTTATAGCTTGTAAGCTCCTTGGGGCACAGACTTCTTTTTTCTCTCTCTTTATGAACTGCTATAAAGTGTCATGAGCATTGGCAGAGGTTAACATGTGAGCAATTAAAGCCCTTAACAACTTGGGATCAGGGTACACAAGAGATCTCCTCACCCAATATATATCCTGGGCTGGCAACTGTGCTCTGCAGAAGGGGCACTGCTAAGAGGACTGCCTGCCCCACTAGCATGCTTAGTTTGCACTAGAAATCAGGCTTTTCGTGTTGCAGCTCCAGTCCTCTAGAAGGATGAGGAGAGACTGGAAGGGTAGGATCAAAATGTTGCCTCTATATAAAACGCAGGGTATGCCCTCAGACCCAAGCAGGATCCAACCCATCCTTTCTCCACAAGCATGAATTGAGAAGTGCAAGTTTTCCCTTTTCTGAGCACCTGCAGCAACTGTCTGGAGGAACAGCAACTAAAGGCACATCAAGGCTTTTGTACATTTGGTGCTTCGTTTAAATGATATCATGGTGTTGCTTTTAAAATACTGTTTATTGTATTTTATTTATTTTATATTTGTAACCCACACAGAGGACACAGTTGATTGGGTGATGTATATTTAAAAAATCTAAAACAAAGGGGTGTGAACTTTAGTGGTATTCAATGCCCAGATCTGGGAGGGAGGAGAGGCTAACCTGTACAGTGTACTTGCAGACTCCCAAAGTGTTCCAGAGCTTGATGGTTTTGTCCCTGGAACCTGAGACGATCTGGCGGTTATCAGAAGAGAAAGCCACACTCAGCACATCCTTGGTGTGACCCACAAAACGCCGGGTGGTGGTGCCTCTGAAAGGGAGATGTCATTTCATTACAAACCCAGTGCAACACAGGAAAGAAAAAGCCCCTCAGACCAAATCTCATTTTTCCCTGCCTTGCCATGCTACCTCCTGTAACCCCCTTCCCCTGCAAAGACCCTCCCCTTCTGGTCTTGATCTCCTCCTAGGGCCCATAAGGTTAATTTTCGAAGAGGATCTCCTGCTTCAATGGAACTTTTCCGGGAGTTGAGACAGGACCACGTCCCTCACTCCAATTTCAGTGGCCAATGAGTCCTAAAGAGAGGGAAGCAGAGCTTCTCCTACCACCTTGTGCAGCTCTCATAGGGTGAGCAACTAACAAACCAGCAACAAGAGGTTTTCCCTTTGATCTACACTGAACCAAGTCCATAACCCTCCCCAAACTTTGGGAAATGAAAGGGGCATGAAGGATATGAGAATTTCTCAGCACCCTCACTGCGGAACCATGACAAGGGCAACCTGAAATGTCCTGTAGAGGGAAATGTGCAATTTCAAAAACCTGCCAGAAACAGGTGTCCCCTTCCAACTGATTTCCCCTTCCCCTCCCCTTTCCAATAAAACAGAAAGCTTCCACTTTCTCAGTCTCTTGTAGTGTCCCATCATAATTGCAGGACGTATCATCAAACCCCAGTGGAGTCTGTAGATATTGTGTCAGATCTAATCATCGGGACAGGAGGAAGCAAACACAAAACCCTGATCCCAAAGCAACCAGTGATAAAAACAGGAAACTGTACTAGGAATAAAAACCTAGAAGAAAGGGGGAAACCACGGGAGAACTGGGCAGAGTGAAACATATAATCAGTCTGCTGAGGACAATCGTTTTCAATCAACACAGACCCTGTTTCCCCAATCTACACTCACGTGGTAAGATCCCAGAGGCGCAGGGTGCCATCCCATGAGCCAGAGAGGGCAAACTGCCCATCTGAGGAGATAACCACATCGCTGACGAAGTGGGAGTGGCCCCGAAGGGCTCTCTGGGGGATCCCGTAGTTGGTTTCATCCCGAGTCAGCTTCCACATGATGATCGTCTTGTCTGTAAGAGGAAAAAGATAGCAAATGGTTCTTCCACAGATTTTCTCAAAACTGAGATAGATATTACTTGAGGGGGCGGGAGGCATCTCATTCCTTTACTACTCATTCCCTGAATCAGGCTGCTGCACTCCACTGTGGCCAGGTTCCTAGTGAGGGAGTAGTCATGCCTGGACTATACCACTTCAGACTGGAGGTGGGGACTTGCTTAGTTGAATGCGCCACCTTGCCAAACACTTTCCTGCACACAGAAAGCTAGCATTGCAGGGTCATGGCTAGGTTAGAATACTTCTCCCCAACATCTAGTTTTCCATGTGAAGGGAAGTGGATGGCTGGCAGAGCACTTAAGTTATACCAGCATTCAAGTTATACCCCACTTGCATTCTGAAGTGTTACAATCCAGACTCTGCTTTACCATCTCAGTGACTAGCCAAGGCTTTCTGCAAACTCTTAAGATGCCCTCACTTGAAACCACATGAAAAAGATGCAGTTCCTAACCACAATTCCCTTGGAGAGAAAAGTCCTCTCAGACCAGAGACTGCCTTCAAATACACACAATTATGACCCAGCTTTTACAGCTTTACCAGGAATTAACTGTAGGTCTCAGCATCTAGATCCAAATACGAGGTATCCAGTACTACCCCCTTTTAAACATCCACCTGTGCACTAATATCACAGAGAAAGCTATCCTCAATTGCTCACCACAGTTGTGGACTCCTCTGGCTTCAGCAGTTGCTATAAAAGTTAGTATTGGCTCACATCACCAAATAGGTTGCTTGCTCCATCTCTGGCATAATCTAGGCTCAGAAAGCAACCACCCTACGAACAATGTGATAAGGATGTAATGCCTGGTATAGCAGTTAGAGCAGAGGATGTCCATGAGGACCAACAGGACCAACCATCAGGGATCATGGGAGCTGTAGTCCAAGAACATCTACAGAGCACCACTTTGGCTTAGCACACCCCCCCCCCCCGGGTTAACATGTCAGACTAGGACCAGAGAGACCTCGGGGTTCAAATCCCCACTAAGCAACAAAGCTCACAGGGCCAGTGACAAAACTGCTTAGCCTCACCCGCCTTACAAGGTGTGACACTAAACTGGATGCCACACACACCAACTTGAGTGTGTTGTTAAAGATGGGGTATAAATCAACAATACAGAAATTAAAGCCTGAAATCAGTCCCTCCTAAGCCAGAGCTGCTAATTAACGGAGGAAATTCATTGCCCTTCCCCTCTAACCCACAAGTATGAATGACCAGCTGTAGAGCCTCATTATTCCTGAATTGCAGGCTTGCTCCTGGCCACTTTTGGTTGGCTTTGAAGGCCGAAAGCTCCCTTTCGGGAACAGATCCTCTCCTGCCCCATCATAATTGCAGGACATGTCTTCAGACCTCAAGATCAGCAGACAAATGTCAAATTTAATCATCAGGGCTGGGAAGAAAGAGAAGCAGGTGGGCCTTGCTACATACACCTCATTTTCTGCCTGAATATGCTGAGACGACCTACAGCACAACGCTCTTAAATCTCAGGGTTGTGGGTTCGAGCCCCACATTGGACAAAAGATTCTTGCATTGCAGGGGGTTGGACTAGATGACCCTCGTGGTCCCTTCCCACTCATATGATTCTGTGGCTGACCCCTTGCTATTCATTTGATTTCCTATTCTCATCGCCCCCTCCCAAAAAACCCTTGGGGCCTGGGAGCCTCCCCAAACCCTACGCTGTCCAGCACGTGATTGTCTCTCTCCTTATGCCCCATTCCCAATTACACGTAGAAGGGGCTGCATGGTCGCGTCCTTCACCTCACATGCAACAACTAGGCGCTTCTCTCCCCCCCCCCGCTCCGCATCACACGGTGGTCTCTCCCATCCCGTTCCACGCTTCCCTCCCCGCGCCGCCTCGCGAGTTGGTCTCTCCCGGCCCGGCCCTCCGTTACCGCGTGAGGCGGAGAGGATCATGTCCGGGAACTGAGGGGTGGTGGCGATCTGGGTCACCCATCCGTTGTGGCCCTTCAGGGTGCCACGCAGGGTCATCTGCTCCGTCATGGCGGCGGCTGAGAAGGCTCGAGCTCCCGCGGCAGGCGGAGGATGGAGGCGGATTCACCGGCGGCCCTTAGCCCGGACCTGCCAGCTCGCTGAGGCCCAGGGAGAGAAAGGAAGCGGCAGTCTCTTCCGGAAGCGGAAATAGCCTCTCCGGGCGCCCTCTCGCGGTGCCGGCGCCGACGTACAGCAACATGGCGGCCCCCACGTCAACCGTACGAACGACCCGGCGGAGCGCCTTGCGCTGGGCCGCGCTTCCTCAGCCTCGCGGAGGCAAATTGCGACGCGCAATGTTGCGAATCCATAAGTACGAAACGCGGCGGTATGCTTCTTAGAAAAGACTCTTTGCCGCAGCCTCTTCCCCACCAGCAGCCAACATGGCGGCGCCCTGGCGTTTCACATCTCGCGATATCTTGCGACGAGACTCCTCCGTCCGCGCGTGCTGCGTGAGCATGGTGCTCGCTAATGGGCAGATATGCTAGCGGGAGACTCATTCCGAGCACTTCGTTGCTCAGTGAACTGGCCCATCGCCAACTGATTTGCGGGGAGCGGTTCTTCCTTGATATGCCGCCTTTCTGCCAAGGCGGGTTACCAGAATATAAATAATAATATATATAATATATATATAATATAAATTCCCACAGTTCCCTGGGGAAAGGGAAGGATTGTTAAGCCACGCTAGGAATTGTAGCACGGTGATGGAGTCTCCTACCAACTCCTTGGCACTCTTAACAATTATTATTTATATCCCGCCCATCTGGCTGGGTTGCCCCAGCCACTCTGGGTGGCTTCCAACACATATAAACACAAACGTGCGGTACAAAATTGCGGCAGCAGTTCTCGGCCTCTCTTAGGCACGCGCAGATCTTTTTTTCCCCAGGAGGGTTACATGGATCAAGCAGACTCCTGGACCAACAGAATATTTACGGTGCCATTAGCTGCAGTCATAACTTAAGCTAAAGCCCACCTTTTCGGATGCATGAAGTATTAACTTGGTTTGTTTCTGAACTGCTTGTTTGCAATTCCACCCCACTCCACACACAAATGTGCAATAAATCTTTATTCAGACATTTATAAGCTGCGCTTCCGTAGAAAATATAGCAAGGTGGTGTACAACATAATTCAACCTTATTGTCCATACAGTGGTACCTCAGGTTAAGTACTTACGGTAATTCGTTACAGAGGTCTGTTTTTAACCTGAAAGTGTTCTTAACCTGAAGCACCACTTTAGCCTATGGGGCCTCCTGCTGCCGCTGCGCCGCTGGAGCACAATTTCTGTTCTCATCCTGAAGCAAAGTTCTTAACCTGAAGCACTATTTCTGGATTAGCGGAGTCTGTAACCTGAAGCGTATGTAACCTGAAGCGTATGTAACCCGAGGTACCACTGTATTCCTCTCGTAGTGCTAAAATTCCCACAGTTCCCTGGGGAAAGGGAAGGATTGTTAAGCCACGCTAGGAATTGTAGCACGGTGATGGAGTCTCCTACCAACTCCTTGGCACTCTTAACAAACTGCAACTCCCAGGATGCTTTATGGGAAACCATGGCTGTTGATTCAGATGGTGCCTCAGTTTGGCATATAATCATGACAAAAAAAACCAGTTACATATTTTTATCTCTGAAATCAAATACAAGGTTGGGATCCAGAAGTGAGATGTGGGAGTCTTGTGTTGTTGGGAACCTCATGGGGAATGCCACACGTGTATTTTTGATTGCATATGTTCCAGCAATCTTAAGTATACTTATTAGGAAGCAGGTCCCAATTATCTCAGTGGGACTAACAAGGAAGGTAATATGCTTAAGGTCACCCTGGGTATGTCTAAGATCACACTACTTGCCTGCTGCTTTTGTGGCAAGGAATAGGAACCAACAGCCGAGTCTCAACCAAAGACAATATTCTGCTCATTTAAAGCAGCCTTGTAAATAAGACCACAAAAGTTACGGCAGTAGTTGTTTTTCCTAACTGGTTATGGGACTAAATAGCCTGACAGTCCCTCCCTCCGTGGCTGCTATGAAAACAGGGCAATCAATAAAAATATTCTCTTTTTTAAAATCAAATGGATAAGTGGAGAGAGGGAAGGATCCATCCCTCTGTTGCTCTCACTGCCATGCTTCCCACTGTATTTCCATGCTGGCTGTAGACTTGAGGGGAAAATCAATCTGCTAGTCCCTTGCCAACTCCTTCATTCTCCTGCGTGAAAATCCATGTTGCATATGCACGTTGCTAAATACAAGGCTAGTTTAGCATTCCCAGGAGATCCATTAAAATCATAATTATAATTCCACAGAAGTCTTAGGAAGATGACATTCATTTCCATGATAAATGCCTTGATGTACCACACCCATCACCAACTTTGTACTCTCCAGATGTTTTTGGACCCTTAACTATTGAGAGCTGTAGTCCAAAACATCTGGAATCAGAGTTGGAATGGTCCATGAGGATCATCTAGTCCAGCCCCCTGCAATGTAGGAATTTCTCACCCAGGAATTTTTCACCCAACATGGGGCTCAAAACCCACAACCCTGGGATTAAGTGTTTTATGCTCAAACTGACTGAGCTATCCAGCTGGAGCACCAGGTTTGTGAAAGCTGATGTTGTTGGCATCCATATATCTTGAGACGCAATGGAGTGTGCCTCCAGGGGTGAAGTCAAACTGCTGCACAAGCAGCACCAAAGTGACCTTTCCAGGGCGCAAGCTTGAGCAGTGTGTATGGAGGTCTGGGCTGCCCAGGTGACAAGACGCCCCCCCCTTGCTGATGTGGTCGAAAGGAAACCACAGCAATACGTTTGGCACCAGCTTGGCTGCAGGAGTTGCTGGAAGGAGGGGTACAAGATGCCATCCAACCATCTTAAGGACTCTAGATTTGTGTCGGGTTTACTCATTAGCCTTTTCGTCTCCTGAAAATATCCTGCAAGGCAGTGGAAGTTTAGCATCAAGTTTAGCAGTGGAAGTTTAGTCCCATCTGCTCCTCACTTCTCTGTACAGGGTGTGCAGAAACTGCCTTCTTGACCCACTTAATATCCTTTATTGATGGAATCATAGCTCCTTCTTTCAAAGCTAGATACAACAGCCGGTTGACACCCATCTTCCCCTTCTTTTCCACCCTTTCCCCAATTGCTAACTTGCATTTGCTGATTTTTCCATGAAATATTGATGATGGGGATTTAATTATTATAGCCTTCTATTTTTTCTATTTTTAGAAATTATTTTTCTATTTTTAGAAAAAAAATTCTATTAAAACCACCGTCATCGCGACCTATAGTGAAAAGCAACAGAAATGCAATGTAAAAATGTTGAAATCACATATTTAATATAATATCAAGAGCAGCAGTAATATTTTCCGGTTGCTAAGTCTCCTGTTGCTCGGTCCCTGCTCCTGCCAACCTAGTAGTTCGAAAGCACATCAAAGTGCAAGTAGATAAATAGGCACCGCTCTGGCAGGAAGGTAAACGGCGTTTCCGTGTGCTACTCTGGTTCGCCAGTAGCGGCTTAGTCATGTTGGCCACATGACCTGGAATTTGTACGCCGGCTCCCTCGGCCAGTAAAGCGAGATGAGCGCTGCAACCCCAGAGTCGGCCACAACTGGACCTAATAGTCAGGGGTCCCGTTACCTTTAAGTCTCATGCTACCCTCCAGTACATCAGAGTTTCTGGGCATCTGTCTCAGATTTCCCAAAGGATCACTCCACAGTGTTGTTTTCCCTTTGGCAACTAGCTGGAGGTTATGACTTGAAGCAATACACAGTCCCTGTTCTTGAGAACCTAAATGCTCTACATTTTTGCACACAAATCTATGCATGTTGCTGCTGTAGATGCTGTTGAGCTACTGTGAGAATAAACTCTGCCTGCAATCCTATACACTCAGTAAGTTCAATTTATAGCCTGAAGGTCTTAGCAGTAGCAGTAATTACAGGCAATAACTCCCACTGAGACTAGAGTGACTCAGACCCAAGAATGATGTGTCAGCAGATTCCTTTTGACTGCCATGGCTTTCATACCAGTCATGCTTTCCCAATCAGCCACAGTAGCTCAGAGAAGGCATACAGCTGGGTTTCTGTAGTGTAGTGGTTATCACGTTCGCCTCACACGCGAAAGGTCCCTGGTTCGAAACCGGGCAGAAACAGCCTTACATACATTTTTTGCCTTTACATTAATAGAGACTGCAGACCAAGACTTCATTGAAGTTGATAAGTTAAAAAGAGTCTGTTTTATCTCCCACCTCCCATTTGTAAATTCATTAACCAACAAAATAAGTCTGTTTTGTTTCAAAGTAGGATTTTGTGCTGATACTGAGAAATTAAATGCTTGTGGCTTGAAAGCCCATTAAATTTTGGAGAAGTTCAGAGAAAACTGAATAAAGTGTGTGACTTGATTTTTTAAATTTTTTATTAAATTTTTTATTTTTGTATAAAATCATACAAACTTTAACCTGTAGGTTTATTGCTTGTTCACAATCAAGTCTGAATATTATATCCAAACTGGCAGGTATGTCCATTCATTCAAGTGATCACTCATTGTTTCAGACATCCATACTCTAACAGTACTATTCATATTTTGTAAGTCCCATTTACTCAATGCAGATAAAACTTCATTGAAATCAATAGGTTTTACTTCAGGGTAGTTGTGGAGGACTGTGCTGAAAGGCTGCAGTCTTATGCACACTTACCTGGGAGTAAGCTCCACTGGATACATGGGACATGTTTGTGTGTGTGTTTTCTGTGCGTTATTCATTAAACTCTGGTCTAGAATGGGAATGGGGAATATGGGATTCTCCAGAC
Source organism: Podarcis gaigeae (assembly GCF_964106915.1). Lineage (NCBI taxonomy): Eukaryota > Metazoa > Chordata > Lepidosauria > Squamata > Lacertidae > Podarcis > Podarcis gaigeae. The sequence continues at coordinate 109,020,691 of NC_139679.1, forward strand.
GTTGTTGGACAACCCCCCAAAAAAAATTTCATTTATGAATCACTAGCTTCAGCTTCTGGGTCACCCTGAAGTGCAGCCCTGCATGCAGCACATTGCAGTAATCCAGTCTGGAGATTTCCAGTGCATTGACAACAGTAGTCAAGACTATCGCTGTTCAGAAACAGCCATAGCTATCTTACCTACCCAAACTGGTAAAATATACCCTTAGCCACTGAGGCCACCTTGCAAATAAAGATGGGTCTGCGTGAAACCTCAGACTACAACTCTCTTCAATCCCTCAATATTGGCCATGCTGGTTGGGGCTGATGGGGATCTATTTTATTTTATTAGATTTATACGCCACCCTTAATCATAAGATTTCAGGGCAGTTCACAGAATAAAATATAGGATAAACAAGTAAATGTTGGAGTCCAACAACATATGGTGGACAACAAGTACCCCATCAGTAAATTTCAAGCTCAAAAAATGTGGTGTCTCTCCCCCCCCCCTATTTTCTTTCCAGGACACGAAGGCACAAATTTATACGTGGTTTAAGCCTCCACATCTCAGTAACCTGCAGAGCTGCTGCCAGCCAGTGTCCATAACATGGAGCTATAAAGACCAGTGGCCCAACTAAGTATAAGGCAGTTTATCTTTTTGGCCTGGAAATGTGATGCTCCTTCTAAAATCCTGCCACCAGACTGGATGCTTTATGGTTCACATGCGTATTAATATTTTTGATTTCTGGCTATTGCAGATGCATGTTTTCTGGAAGCCACTCTTGAGAGACTTGCCACTCTTGCATTATAACATTTGAAATAAACAATAAATCCGTTGCACTCGGTGGGACCTTCTTCGAATATGTGCAGGATAACACTATTGGTAGTTTTCATGCAGCATTTGCCCAGTAATTAACGTGTCAGGACGGAATGCCAAATACAAAAGGGCTACCAATTAAGTATGCATGAAGCTCCATCATCGCGGAATCAAATTTCAGGAGCTCTCATACAGCTCGGCGACTACCTGCTCTAAACGTTAGCTTAATGTTACCTTCGTCCATTCCCTATTAGGCGTCTCCTGAGCTTCCTCGCACCTGGAAAGTGGGGGATGAGAACCCCCCCCCAAAAAGACCCCAATCAGCACATTTAAGAAACAAATGATTAGATACGAGATAGCTAAAAAAACCACCCCGCATCTCTCTCTCTCTTCTCCCGCCCCCCGCCCGCCCCGCGGTGGTAATATCGAAGCTAGGCATGTAGTCGGCGGGTTCCAAAGCGGACCTGAGTGAAAACTGTCACTATTAAGTTCCTCTCCAACGGTGTGACAGAAGGAAGGCGGGGGTGGGGTGGGGGAGAAGAGACGGACATATGCAAATTTGTTCTTTTACGTCAGCCTCACCACACTATATATACCCTGATGCCCGGCTTATTTCTCAGTGGCGCTCCGGACAGCTGGCAGCGCGCTGTCTTCGCGGGAGGGTGGAAGGATGGGTCGCGGAAGGCGGCCGGGATCACGGCAGGGAAAGCGTCAAGGAACTCGGCGGCAGGGAAGGCGTCAAGCAACCCGGCAGGGAATCCGACAGGGAAGCCCCGTACTTCACACCGAGGCAGAAGGCTCGAGCGCCCCTCCGCCTGCAACTATTTCCGAACCGTCCACCTCTGAATCCTCGGGGAGAGGAAAGAAGCGCCTTTCCGGCCCTTTGTCTCAGCTTATCCTGAAGGCTTTCGAGGGCTCCAGCTCGCGGAAAGGCGTGTCGCTGGCAGCCCTGAAGAAATTCCTCAGGGAAGGAGGCTACAACCTGAACAGGAACAAAAATAGCCACCTCAAACGGGAGCTGCATAAACTGGTATCGAATGGGGTCTTGATCCGCTTAACCGGCAGCGGCGCTTCGGGATCCTTCAAGCATGGCGGGAAAACCCTGCCGAAGAAATCTGCCAAGCCTGAGGCGAGGAAAGTGAAGAAAACGGCGGCTGCCCACAAAAGGCCGGCGTCGGGTAGCAGGGAGCCGAGAAAGAAGTCGCCGAAGAAACAGCCGGCCGTTTCTAAACCGAAAGGTGTCCGAAGTAGTAGAAAGACAGCCGTCCCTGGCAGGAGACGCAGCTCGACAAGCATTCAACGGTGAAAGGTTCTTAAATACAGAGAAAACCCGGCAGTTTACTTTAATATCTTTAAAAAGGCTCTTTTAAGAGCCACTCAAGACTCGCTGAAAGAGCTGCTGCATTTCCAGATTAAAAGCGCGCTGCTTAAAGACCTCTGAAGTGCTTTGCCTATTAGTACTGCTCATCTGACATCTGGTTTTCTCGCCTTGGTAGTTTTAGATTAGGTGTAATCGAAAGGCTAAATAGGATGGTGGTAATAAAAACCGAGAGAGCTGTGGTGTGGAAACTCCTTCGGTGGCTTTTCTTCGTGGAAAGTTGGATGAGGTTTAATAAAGACTCAGGTGTTAAGAGCCAGGATGGTGTGGCTGATGGTCTGTCTGGCCATATAGACATATCATCATCTCAGCCTAGCCCACCAGACAGGGTTGTTGCATGGAAAAAACACTGAAAGTTCGGGCTAATCCAGTATTAATCCATAAAAATACCTTTCTTGTTTATCTCCTTATTTTTGCACATTCTACCAAAAAAAATAAAAAAAATAAGCAGAGAGCCACAATCCAATTTATGCGTGTTAAACTAAAGACTGGGTTACAGAGATGCTTCAGCTTAATTCAGTTTTAACAAAATATTGATTTGTACCTTTAAATATATATTAATCCAAATCTCAGCACAGCATTGTAAAAAGAAGCATGGGCACAGCCAGGATTTATGTTGGGAGACAGGACACTCACTAGTCATCCCCTGTCTAGCAGATTCAGAATGAAATGTCTGAACGACAGTTGTTTTAAGTTACGTTCTTTTGACCCCAAGTGCTCAGAAAATTCTGTAAAATTGCTGCAATATCTACTTTTAGTTAAGTATTTTTATTTATTTACTTGCTTGGTTTTTTTTGGGGGGGGGGGCAACTGTCTCCCCTGCCCTCCCTGGCTACACCCATGAAATGAAGACACACTGGCTTTATTTCTGACAACCAAAAAAATCCTCTCCAAACCACAGCCTTTTGAAAATGGTCATTTCCAATATCAGTAGACAAAAGTAAAAAAAAAGTAATTAGAGAAGTGGGAAGGAGACTAGTTATTAGCCCTGTACTTTTGTTCCAAATATTATATAATTACCGTAACTACAAGGTTTAGCTCAGCTGGTAGAGCATGAGATTCTTGATTTTGGGGTAATAGGTTTGAGCCCCACGTAGGGGAAGATTCCTGCATCGCAGGGGGTTGGAATGAATGACCCTCATGATCCCTTCCAACTCTACAATATCCATAAAATAAAATCTGAAACACGTGCAGCAGCAGAATCCTATACATACAGGCAAAGATTTAAATGGAACTTCCAAGCAAGTGGGTGTACAATTGCAGCTAAAGGGACTTTTCACTCATCAGTTATGGAAAATGAGTCCTCAACACTATTTCTGTTCCAGCACTTAGAAAGATTTGGATTGGCTCTGAAAAGAGCCTCTGGGTTTTCTGACACCATGCAGAGAAATGTCCTCATTGTCCTTTGACAGGGACATGACCGGATTTTACTGTCGCACTGGAAGATCCAGCAGCTTCACCACTGCTTGTGTTCATCTTTTCAGTTTTGTTAACAGTAGCAAAGCTTGAACATCACCCTGCACAACGGCAACTCCTTCTACCAGTTTCTGCAGCTCCTCATCATTCTGCACAACAGGATGGATGTGGTGTAGGATAATTCACTGCTTTTAGCCAGCCAGCTCCAGGATTTCAGCACTGAGATATTCCAGGACTGCAGCCAGATAAACAGGGGCTCCTGCTCCAATTTGCTTTGCATACTTCCCTTTCTGAAGCAGCCTCTGTACTCTAACCACTGGAAAAGGCAACCTTGCCCTTGTGGACTGAGTCCTTGTCTTGACTCTCATTTCCCCCCAGTCGTGCCACAAGCAGACACAATTCTTCTTTCCATCCTCCTCTACAGCAAAAGCACCATGTGAATGTTATGGCTTCAAAGTGCCTCATTCATTGACTGAAGTGGGGCAGGGAGGGAATAAGCCTGCCTAAATCTGATTGGTCAAGGCCTGTAAACCAATAAGGAAAGAGATTCTGATATCTCCAATAAGGAAAAAAGGGCACATTATTCTCATTGAGAACTATCAAGTCTGTGTTCATATATTTATTTATAAAGTCATTTGCACTGTGTACTGCTTTTCATTTAAAAAAAACCCAAAGCAGATTACAATAACCATGCACATATACAATTAAAAAAAAACCCATAGAAATTTAAAAACAAGAGATCTTCAGCTATTGTATACCTGAAGGAGCGTCTCCACCCCCATTATTCAGCCCGGACACTGAGGTCCAGCGTTGATGGCCTTCTGACAGTTCCCTCATTGCAAGAAGTGAGGTTACAGGGAACCAAACAGAGGGCCTTCTTAGTAGTGGCACCTGCCCTGTGGAACGCCCTCCCCTCAGATGTCAAGGAAATAAGCAGCTATCCTGTTTTTAAAAGACATCTGAAGGCAGCCCTGTTTAGAGAAGTTTTTAATATTTAATGCTGTATTGTTTTTAACACTCGATTGGGAGCTGCCCAGAGTGGCTGGGGAAACTCAGCCAGATAGGTGGGGTATAAATAATAAAATTATTATATATTATTATATTATATTATATTATATTATATTATATTATATTATATTATATTACTATTGCAGAAATATATTTTCTTAATTGTCTGCAGAAGCTTGGTGGGATAGAATAGTTTTCAGCATATGTTTAAAGGTTAAATCAGAAGGTGCTTGCTGAATCTCTGTTGGGAGAGTATCCCACAGGAAGGGGCAGTGTTTCAAGTCACTCAGTTTTGTGTAACTATGAGGTTAGCCTTGCCAACTTGTGGAATGACCAATGATGCTCCAGCAGGTGATCTTGGTGATCAAGCTGGGATATAAGGTGTCAGTCAGGCGGTGGTGTCTAAGGTATCCCTGGACCTAAACTGTTCAGGGCTTTGTAAATTGATATAAGGACCCTGAGCCTGGCTTGTAGTGGATGTGTCACATGTTGTCAGGTATGTGCCTTCATCATCAGCCTAGCTTCTGCCTTCTGCAACATGCTGGAGCTTCTGAACCAGGTCCAAGGGCAGCCCAATGTAGAGCATGTTGCAGGAATCCAGCCACAATGTTGTCAACACATGGACTACAGTGGATGGGTGGCGTACAATTTTATTATTATTATTATTGTTGTTATTTCATTTTTTTAAAAAAATATTCTTATACACTCATATAATTTTCAATTTCTACACTTATGGGATTACTTAGATCCCTTGAACTCCCCCCCCCCCCCCCCCGGTTTCCAATTACATTTTTCTAATCCATTTTATCTCCTTTTTTACCTTAACTCGTATTACAAATGTTACAACAATCCTGCTAACGTTTTTTAGTATCTACAGTGGTCTTTAAGATATTCTATAAACTTTTCCTACTCTTGACTAAAATTTTTATCATCTTGGTGCCTGATCTTTGCCATTTCAGCGTAGTTGAAATAATAATAATAATAATAATAATAATAATAATAATAATAATAATAATATTCATCATCATCATTCTGTGATCAGGCTAAGAACCACTATTGATAAGAACCAATGCAAGTTCATGTACAAGATACAAGTAGTTTAGCCTACATTTCCAGGCAAAACCTTCTGTTTTGGGTTTTGCATACAGATGCATACAGTACAGATTTTCCTCTTTCCGCGGTCTCAGATATAGCCTTTTGATCAGTAATTCCAACTGTTTAAAATGGCAGAAAGAAAAGAGAAACCAAAATTATCAGGGAGCAGGAACAACTCTTCCCACAAGGAAACGGTACAGCTTTCAATGCCTTTGTAGTTTAGAAAAAAAAAGGGAGCAAAGGGAAACATGAATCATAGAGCAGGGGTTGCCAACTTTTTTGGACCAATGGACACACTTTAAATTTTGAGTGTGTGCTGGGGGCGTCTGTCACCAAATAGCTGCCGTGGGGAGTATGACATAGCACAAATTTAGAGTCGCCCACAGCCAGTGGCGTAGCATGGGTTGTCAGCACCCGGGGCAAGGCAAGTAATGTACGCCCTCTAACCCATGGATTTGCGCCCCCTAACCCGTGGATTTGCGCCCCCTAACCCTAACCCCAGGTGTTGCGCCCGGTGCGGCCGGCCCCCCCTGCACCCCCCACGCTACGCCACTGCCCACAGCAGCTACCTTAGACTTACTATGGGAATTGTCCTAATTGTGACACTCATACAATATTGATTTTATTGATTTATTAAATTTATACACCACGCTTTTCTTCCAAAGAACTCACAGTGGTGTATGTGGTTCCCGTCCCCAAATTTCATCTTCCCCACAACCCTGTAAGGTGGGTTTAGCTAAGAGACAATGACTGGCCCAAGGTCGCCCAGTGAATTTCATGACTGAGTGTTGATCCAAACCATGGTCTCCCAGGTCTTTGTCTGACACGCTAACCCATGGGTAGGCAAACTAAGGCCCGGGGGCCGGATCCGGGCCAACCGCCTTCTGAATCCGGCCCGCGGACAGTCCGGGAATCAGCATGTTTTTACATGAGTAGAATGTGTCCTTTTATTTAAACTGCATCTCTGGGTTATTTGTGGGGCATAGGAATTCGTTCCCCCCCAAAAAATATAGTCCGCCCCCCCCACAAGGTCTAAGGGACAGTAGACCGGCCCCCTGCTGAAAAAGTTTGCTGACCCCTGCTCTAACCATTATGCTACAATGGCAGAAATGTGTATACACTGATAGCAACAGGGAGCATTCCTCAGTATCAGGGAAAATAGTCACCTCTCTCATTTCACCGAACGTACTTAGAAGTTACTTGTGCTATTGCAACCAGCCAAGGAAGTTGCCGGTACCTCCAAGACACAGGGCAAAAAGGATGTGTTGGAAGGATTCGCAGCAAATCCCTGAAACTCAAGAATCCTTAAACACCATTATAACTCATTATTTTAAAACAAGCAATCTGAGTGGATGTGTTTCCTCCGTTTCCTTGCGGCAAGCAGCTACCATTGTTAAAGCTCTGGCATGTTTAACGGGGGGGGGGGGCAGGGGGCATTCCTTGCAATAATAAAAGCAACGGAGACTGAGTACTGATAGATGGTACCTAAATGGCAACCCAGAGACCACCAAGCTTTTAGGGCCAGTGTGCCCATTTGGAATGTCAGGAGAGCGCAACGGGCGGCAGCCACAAAATGGCTGCGAGGGAGTGTGTGGCATAGCACAAAATGGCTGCCACTTCTGAAAGAAGAGGATGAGGGGAGACAGGACTGCAAAATGGTGTGGGCAAACCCTAGGGCTGCCACCTGCCCCTAGAAAAACATGGTTGTCTTTTGGGGGGGGGGTGGAGCCGGAAGTGTGAAAGGAAGGGGTTTGCATGGGCCTGGTCTGTGCAGTGGAGAGTGAGGGCAGGGGAGAGATATTTTCATACCCTCCAACATTTCTCTGATGAAAATAGGGACTATATTATTATTATTATTATTATTATTATTATTATTATTATTATTTTCTCCCTCCCATCTGACTGTGTTGGTCTAGTTGCTCTGGGCAGCTTCTAACATATATAAAAATAGAACATTAAACATATTTTTTTAAAAAACCTTCCTTATACAGTGCTTCCTTCAAATGTCTTCTAAAGGTTGTATAGTTACTTATCGCCTTGGCTCGGGGGTCACTTAACTCCATACCGTCCAACAATTCTCCGATGAAAATAGGACGTCCTTCCATGCCCTCCAATATTTATCAGGCAAAAATAGGGATGTCCTAAGGAAAAGTGGGACATTCTGGGATCAAATCAGAAACCAGGATGGTTTCTGTAAATCTGGGACTGTCCCTGGGAAACAGGGACACTTGGAGGGTCTGCAGGCATCTGTGGGGCTGCAGTGAGAACTCTTTGGAAGTGGCCATGGCTTTGAATCGAAACCTATGAATAGATAAAATACTCTGGCTCATAAGACAGTAAAACCACTCTTGCAGGCTGCTTGTTTGGGCTTATTAGTTATCTTTATTGAATTTTACATAGTTCTGAAAAAAGACACACATCTATATTAGCAAAATGCAACCTTTCTAAGGCCTTTCCTGCCTTGGGCTTTGGTACTGCTATCTCCTTCGCCTAGCTCTGCGCTTGGGCCTTTGTGGGGGAAACGTAGCTTTCCCCTTGGGGCTTTGTTCTTTGGCAGAGGAAACATCTCTGCTCCTGCTGAATCTTGTTTTCTTTGCACTGGGTGTTTCCTTGCTGTAGGGCTTCCCCACACCTTTCGGAGAGGCTGTGCTGTTGCTCTTAGAAGACCTTGACCTTTCCGAAGTGCTTTTGCTGCTAGCCCTTTTCGATTTCTCCGCAGAGGCAGGCCTGCTCCTGAGGTTCCTGGTGGTCTTCAAAGCAGACGCAACATTGCTGCTGGAACAGCCCTGACCTTCGGCTTTGCTATCCGAGTTGTCGGACGTGCTAGAAGCAGCTTTTTGGGCTAGCCTCTGTGACCTCCGGGCAGTGCCATTTTTCCTGGGGCATCGTCTCCTCCTGTTGGAGATTCGTAGTTTCTGGTGAGCCTCTCTCGTCGTATCCGCAGAGCTCTTGGCTCCCTCCACTTCTCCTTTCGTTTTTGTGCCAGTGCGTGTGCCATACCTTCGCCCAACTCGGACTTTCCTTGCCCCTGCAGTCCTTTTGGGGTTTTCAAATATTTTGCTGGCCTTGCTCTGGTGCTTCCTGATGACGAAAAACTTTGAGCCATCGCTGTGAGTCATGCGCACCACAGCGCCTTTCAACACCAGGGCGTGCATTTTCCTCTGAGTTCTGGGGCTTTGCCTCCTCACATTGTAGCCCTTGGCGCTGAGGACTTCCTTCAGCTCTGTGAGGGTGAGGCCGTTCGACGCACTTGCGGCAATCGCTTGCACAACGAGCCCTGAGATATTAGGGAGGGGCTTGACGGTCTTACCAGGATTCAAGCTTCTCCTCCTTTGCATTGACCTCGTAATTATTGACGACTTTTCGGGGAAACGAGTTTCTCCTCTCTTGCCTCGGCCTGGCCTCTTTCTCCTAGGAACTGGGGCCTGTGTTCCTCCAGGCGTCATAACCTCAATCATTGTCACTTCTTGTGGGGTTGCTGCCCTTCTTTGGGACTCTCTTACTCACTGCATGGAGCCTCTGATGAGACTGACTTGTGTGACTCCTGTCCAAAGTATTTATAGATGGAACGGAATCAATCCCAGCCTGCTTCTGTTCCCAACAGCCAATCACTTTCCTCCGTTTTGTTCTTGAGAACTCATCTTTCATAAACTCGCCTCATCTGCTCCATCCCCCTTGCCCTATTAAAAAAAGTAGAGCTGGCATGGAAATTTAGCAGGTTACACTTTCCCCCACTAGACATCTCCATGTCAGGAAAAGCTTTTTTCTTTTCTTTTCAATACTAGATCGCTACTTCGTAAAACCACAAAAAGCAAGAGCACCTACTTTATTATTAATTTGGGCTAACAGTTGGAGCTGATGGGAGGCACTCCACACCAGAGAGGCCACCAGAGCCTCAAGAAACAGCCCTGCTTTTTCCTTAACAATGGCCTCGCCTGCCTACCTGCCGCTCAAAGGAGGTGTGTGAATGGGAAGGGAAGCTGAAGAGCCTCCATTTCCCAGCAGCTCACATTCTCCAGAGCAGGCTTTTTACAAATGTTCCATCCCAGTGTTGCCTTCTGAAACAGGGCTAGGAAACCAGTAGCACTCCCAAATGTTGTTGGAACTCCATCAGTCCCAGCCGGCAGAGACAATGATCAGAGTGATGGGAGCTTTTGGCCAATAGTATCTGGAGGCCCACAGTCCCCTCAAGATGCTGTAAAGGAAATATAAGCCCTGTTAAGTTAGCCAAGACAAGGGGCAGGCATGTGTGATATACAACATTTTGACCGCTGGTCCTGATGCTGATCTGCATGAGTGGGTCCATCTCTTCTTCATGGGATCTTTGCATATGCATGTGGTAGACACGTTGACTCTGCACAGAAGAGCAGAATCAACTAATGGAGGTCAGGAATGGGACTAGCAGGTACAACCCCACAACCCCTAACCCACATTTACTATTCTGTTTGGTCCATTGATCAGGGTGATAAGACGATGATAATCAAAATAAAAAGGGCGAGGTTGATAATCGTATTTAAAAAGGAGTACACCTATGGTATTGGGGAAACACCTGCCTTATTCCTGTAAGTAATTGTGTCATCACAATGTTGTTCTGTGATGCAACCATGTGACCAGGCTTCCTACAGAACTATCACATGGTTCAGTAACTGGTCAGCTCTGAGCTGCAGAAGCCTCGCTTAGCAGTTTTGCCCAACCTTGGGCCCCCAGCTGTTTTCGGACTACAACTCCCACCATCCCTAGCTAGCAAGCCCAGTGGTCAGGGATGTTGGGAATTATAGTCCGAAAACAGCTGGAGACCAAAGGTTGGGAAACACTGCTCACTTAATTAGGCTTTGGGTGTGGTCAGGAGGACTAGATAAGGGTAATGAAAAGGGAAAGGGATTTCTTCCTCAGGGAAAAACAAAAAAAAACCTATTGGATTGGGGTGGAGTTCAGTCTCTGGCAACTCCCCCTTAAAAGAATCATGGCCAGAAGACCACTGGAGAGCTGCCGTGCAGAATATATTGAACTAGATGGTTAAAAAGTATGACATAGTAAAAGGCTTCTAAAGTCAGAAGAACATAAAAAGAACCTCCCAGGTCAGACTGGAAGCCTAATCTCACTAGTCAAGCATCTTGTTTTCTCTGTGGCCCTTCGGATCCCTGTGGAAGCCCACAAGCAACAGTCCACTCTCCGTTTGTGAATCACAGAAACTAATATTCAGAAGCTTATATTATTGTATTGTAGCACAGCCATTGCAGCTAGTAGCCACTCATAGCTTTATCCTGCATGCATGTGGCTAATCCCTTTTGAAACCTATCAGATCCTCCAAGTCCAGACCCACTATTTCCCAGGTATGCTTCTGATTTAGAGAAAAAGTCCTGGTTTCTGACTTGATCCCGGAATGTCCCACTTTTCCTTAGGATGTCCCTATTTTCATTGGAGAAATGTTGGAGGGTACAGTGGTACCTTGGGTTAAGTACTTAATTCGTTCCAGAGGTCTGTACTTAACCTGAAACTGTTCTTAACCTGAAGCACCACTTTAGCTAATGGGACCTCCTGCTGCTTCGCCACTGGAGCACGATTTCTGTTCTCAACCTGAAGCAAAGTACTTAACCCGAGGTACTATTTCTGGGTTAGCGGAGTCTGTAACCTGAAGCGTATGTAACCTGAAGCGTATGTAACCCGAGGTACCACTGTATGGAGTTATCTGACCCTTGAGCCATCTGAAGGCAATCCTGTACAGTCATACCTCGGGATGAATACACTTCGGGTTAGGCATTTTTGGGTTGCGCTCTGCGGCGACCTGGAAGTAACGGAGCACGTTACTTCTGGGTTTCGCCGTGCGCACATGCACAGACCGTCAAAATGACGTCATGTGCTTGCGCAGAAGTGCCGAAATGCGACCCACACATCTGCAGACACGCGGACACAGGTTACGTTTGCTTTGGGATGCAAACGGGGCTCCAGAACGGATCCCGTTCGCATCCCGAGGTGCCACTTTTTTAAAAAAACAATGTTTACTTTTTAAATTATGTTTTTATATATGTTGGAAGCTGCCCAGAGTGACCGGGGCAATTCAGGAAGATGTGTGGGGTATAAATAGCAAACTTATCATGGAATGGGATGTCCCTATTTTCATCAGAGAAATGTTGGAGGGTATGAGCTGTCCAAGCTGGCCATTGCTGCATCTTGCGGAAGCGAAATCAAGAGTTTAGCTCTGTGCTGTATTTCCTTTAGTGTGTACTTCCTTTCGTCTGTCTCGAATCTCACAATAATGAGCTTAATCAAATTACTTTGCATTCTAGAATTATGCAAGAAAGATCACTTCAGGTTCTAGTTATCTAGTATTATTGGAGAGGGAGAGAAAAAATATCTCTGTCCCTTTTCTCCACATCATGTCTAATTTGATATACCTCTGTCATGTCCCCGCTTCTTCACCTTTTCCTCTAAGTAAGAAGACCCAGGCATTGTAACTTTTCCTCACAGCAGATACTCTAGCCCTGTGATCCTTTTATTTATGCTTTTTCTGCTTTTCTTCTGTTAATCTTTGTCTCAGGGCTGATCCATACTTGGGTCTGAGAGGTTTTCCCTGCCTCTTTCCCTGAGAGAACCTGCTGTTTACTGCTGAATCAGGAGGGGGGGATCAATCTAGTTTTCTGCAGATTGACATTAATTCTGATTCATCAGCAAACCAGGGGTTTTCCCAGGGAAAGCGGCAGGATGAAATAAAAAGCTCTGGGACCCAGGCCTAGAAACTGCCAGACAAACGCAAGAAATAGAGGGCAAAAAAACGAGAGACTTTCATGGTGGACTGGTGGCCATTCGTCCCGCACACAAGCGAAAACTCTGCAGAGAAGCAATACCTGCCGCTTTCCATAATATTGGGCTGCGTCAACATCTTCCTTTATATTGACTCCAGGAACTTTCAGACTCTCTCCACCTCAGTGCTTACATGATCTTTACTGCTATTATTTAGATCTGAACTATGCCTTCAGGTTGTGTAAAGAAGCGGGGAGGGGAGATGTTCCATTCGTTATTTTTTATTTTCAATACTCAACAATTAATAGTTTTTATAATAATAAAAACCCTGACGGAATATCAGCCAGGAATCTGACCACAGCATTTTTGACCAATTGAAATTTCTGTGGTGGTGGTGATGGTGGTGGTGATGATGATGATGATGATAAACAGTCCATCTGACTGGGCTGCCCCAGCCACTCTAGGTGGCTTCCAACAAAATGTTCAAACACAAAGAACCTAAAACATTAAAAACCTCCCTGTACAAGGCTGCCTTCAGATGTCTTCTAAAAGTTAGAAATAATAATAATACAGTGGTATCTCAGGTTACAGAAGCTTCAGGTTACAGACTCCGCTAACCCAGAAATATTATCTCAGGTTAAGAACTTTGCTTCAGGATGAGAACAGAAATCACGCGGTGGCAGCAGGAGGCCCCATTAGCTAAAGTGGTGCTTCAGGTTAAGAACAGTTTCAGGTTAAGAACGGACCTCCGGAACGAATTAAGTTCTTAACCCGAGGTACCACTGTAATAATAATCTTCAAGGGCAAGCCCATGTACTCTTGGTGGTCTGAAGATCTCTCTGCCCTTTCCATGCTTGACTGCATAGTGTATAATCATCACTCTAATTCCTACTTGGATATATGGACTGCCCATATAATTTTTGTAAGGGTTACATCATTGATCAATGTAACACAAAGCAATTCATGTTCACGTCAGGCTCAGTGGTATGTTATTTTGCTAAAAAGTCAACTGACGACATTTCTTTCTCTCTCTTCTAATTGTAAAAAGAAAAAAGAAAAGCTACAATGGGTACAACATGTGTTGGAACCGGTTGTACGTCTCATTGTCCTTTTTAATTGTTGTACGCCACTTCCTGGGCCCCGTGGAGGCGTAAGTGATACTGGCACAAACAATTGCTTTTGTGGAGCAGCTTGCTGGTTCGTTGCCAGCATCTTGGTTTCATCAATGGGACCGAAATTGAAGTTCTCTCTTGTGTTTTAAATATGAAAGCCTTCAGAGGTTGGGAGTGGAAATGATGAGGGAGGCGTCCAACCCTGGCATTTGGGGCACTTTTGGGAACAGACAGTGAGTGAGCAGTTAGACAGACCTAAAGACAGCTTGTGAACAGCTCTCTGTGTCTCTGGGAGTCTGGTGCGAGACAGCAGATCATCTACAAGGTAGGAACCTTTATTCTCTCCCTGCACATTTGTATATAAAGTGCCTCAAGTCTCCAGTGCTTTCTCTTCTAAAGGAACCCCAACTCCAGGCAGCACAGTTTCTGGAACATCTTACTACCTGAGTGTGCAACAATATCATTTCTCAATATGCGGTAAGGTAAAGGGATCCCTGACCATTAGGTCCAGTCATGACCGACTCTGGGATTGCGGCACTCATCTCGCTTTATTGGCCGAGGGAGCCGGCGTACAGCTTCTGGGTCATGTGGTCAGCATGACTAAGCCGCTTCTGGCAAACCAGAGCAGCGCACGGAAACGCCGTTTATCTTCCTGCCGCAGTGGTACCTATTTATCTACTTGCACTTTGATGTGCTTTTGAACTGCTAGGTTGGCAGGAGCAGGGACCGAGCAACGGGAGCTCACCCCATCACGGGGATTCAAACCGTCGACCTTCTGATTGGCACATCCTAGGCTCTGTGGTTTAGACCACAGTGCCACCCACGTTCCCAATATGTGGTACAACAGCTAAAAGAAAGACCTTCTCTTCCTAAATGAAGTCTTTCCTGGGGGCTTGCAATGTTTCCTGAACTTGCATCAGCTAAAACTTATAGAATTCAAAAAGAAAGTTTAAATTGCCACTTACTAGCTCCCCTATAAGCCACTCAGAGAGTGCTATAGAACAGGCTCTACAGGTTGTTTTGCAATCTAGGAAAGGGTTAGATGTGTCCCCACATCCTTGTTGGAAGACTTGCCACATCCTTGTTAGATCATTTAAAAGCCCTCAGCAAAGTGAGCTCCAGTCACTAACCACAGAGAAGTCCTGCCAGCTACCTGGAATAGTCAGGACACTGTCAGCGCAAATAAAAATACGTTTCTTTCTGGAAAACAAGGTAAGCCATTACGATGCAGGTACAAGTGTTGATTGCCGGAACAATTGTTTGTGAAATGCAAAGCATCATCTATTGAACATCTTATACAGGATCATGTGATGCTAGGAATATTTCATGTGTTTTATTTCATTGCGGAATGGGTTACGTGACTTCAAAGTCTGTGAATGGTGATGTTTGAAATACAAAGACTAACAGCATACCAGAATTTGGCTTTTTGAACATTGTGAGCATTTCTCATTCACAAATCTTGTGGCCCAGCACAATTACCTTTACTTTCTGCATGTTGTTGTTGTTTAGTCGTTTAGTCGTTTAGTCGTGTCCGACTCTTCATGACCCCATGGACCAGAGCACGCCAGGCACTCCTGTCTTCCACTGCCTCCCGCAGTTTGGTCAAACTCATGCTGGTAGCTTCGAGAACACTGTCCAACCATCTCGTCCTCTGTCGTCCCCTTCTCCTGGTGCCCTCCATCTTTCCCAACATCAGGGTCTTTTCTAGGGAATCCTCTTTTCTCATGAGGTGGCCAAAGTATTGGAATCTCAGCTTCAGGATCTGTCCTTCCAGTGACCACTCAGGGCTGATTTCCTCAAGAATGGATGCATTTGATCTTCTTGCAGTCCATGGGACTCTCAAGAGTCTCCTCCAGCACCATAATTCAAAAGCATCAATTCTTTGGCGATCTGCCTTCTTTATGGTCCAGCTTTCACTTCCATAACATCACTACTGGGAAAACCATAGCTTTAACTATATGGACCTTTGTTGGCAAGGTGATGTCTCTGCTTTTTAAGATGCTGTCTAGGTTTCTTCATAAACATGTCTAAATTTCATCGAAAATAAAAATTAAAGGTTTCAAAACACATGTCAGGACGTGATGATCTGCCACCTGAATGCTATGCTGATTGAAAATGTGAGACTGATTTATCACCTTATATTGTGATCCCTGATGATTAAAGCAAGTCTCGACTTGCCAAACTGGGTACTTTTGGCCTTTTTATTGCCCCCAAATTAAAAGTGTCCACAGCTGGAAATACTACACCCACTCTAGTTTTCAGCTCCCCCCTTGTTCTCCAAGAAAGTGTGATACAAAACTGAATAAATTGTGGAAGTGCTGCAATTCTGTGAGTTGTTGTGCAAGGGCTAGCAGAAAACATGTGGTGTGACCTAATGCATGTATTCTGCTAGCAAGCTTCATTATGGAAGGCCTTAAAAAGAAAACAGAAAGAAGAGGCTGTGTGTTGGCTCGTGCACCACTCGGAAACTGAATGCCTTGCGAGTCGAACGTTTTGGCTCCCGAACGCCGCAAACCTGGAAGTGAGTGTTCCGGTTGCGAACGTTCTTTTGGAACCTGAACGTCCGACGCAGCTTACATGGCTTCTGATTGGCTGCAGGAGATTCCTGCAGCCAATCGGAAGCTGTGCCTTGGTTTCTGAACGTTTTGGAAGTCAAACGGACTTCCAGAACAGTTTCTGTTCGACTTCTGAGGTACGACTGTACAAAATAAAATATCCATATTGAGACATTTCTCCGAATATCTAGACTTCCCAGCTTCCATTCCATGGGTCCTATTATCAGTGTAGTCCTGATCCCAATCTCCCACTCATAGTGGGATTAACAGCTGGACAAAGTATTACTTTTGGCTTTTAATACTGTTCCCCCCCCCCCCAAATTCCATGACTATGAAATATATAATTGCCGTACAAACCTATAGAGATATATAGTTAAATGCATCATATCTAATAGCTCCATAATTACTGCTTTGTTTCTTTTGTGTTGATTCCAATGTAACAAAAACAGTAACAAATTTCCCCCTAAAAGTTTCTATTGATTGTATTATTTTTTAAAAAACAAATATTTATTATATTTCATTTGTTTTTATTTCTTTGCGGCCACCCTCAGTGAGAAGGAAGAGGTCCTGGCAGCTATGTCTTTTTCTCTGGTCTCTTGGCTGAGCTTCCAGAACTTTCCAATGAGAAGCAGTGTTCAGCCGACGCTCAAAGGTAATGGCTACAACTGCTGCTATTTGTTTTATCTCAGAACCCGTTGGATATCATAAGGCAAGACTGGAAGGGTCCAGAGGCTACTTAGCCGGACCTACATTTGTAGATTCGGGCCGCCATCCAAGTCAGTCAGGCTTGGCTTAAACCCAATGTGTTCTTTGGCAGGTCTGGTAATGTTATGTACTGAGTTGAATAGTATCCAAAATGCAGCAATCTGATTGGTCCTAGAACAATAGGATCCAAAATGCAGCAGTCTGATTGGTCCTAGAACAATGCAGCAGTATGATTGGTCTGCAGGAACCATCCAATCCAGCTCCAGATGGAAGTGAATCCACAACCTGATTGGCCTACAGGAGAATTCCGGAATTAGCCAATCATGTGCAGCCCATTGTGTAAATAATGTATATAAAGCAGATACTCTGGGGGAACTTTCATTCCTCCTCCCACTATGAGCTGAATAAAGAGCATGAAATCTACTCTCGACTCCGAGTATACGGTATTTCAGGTAATATAGAGGAAATTACCTGGCAAGGATGCTCTGAGGGCAAACACAGCAAAGACCGTAAAGCTCTCTGCAAAATACTGAACATCCTGATAAAGGACACAGAAGCAACACCATCACCTCCCCATTGCATCCTAGTTTATTATTGTTATTACATTTATATCCCATCTTTTCCTCACAGCCACTCTGTGAGGTGCATCAGGCTGAGCGATAGTGACAGACCCAAGTTCACCGAGTGTGCTTTATGGCCGAGTGGGGATTTGAACCCTGGCCTCCCAGGTCCTAGTCCAAGACCCTGACCACTACTCCATGCTGGTTCTATTTATGGAAGCATCTTGTTCTTGGTTTCCTTATCTTTCCCCCTTTGTGCCTCCCTAGGATTCTATTGTATCCTGTGGCTAATGCTGTGCTTTCTGGCTGAGCAGAAAGGTGGTGGAAAAGTGCTGGCTTCACTACCAAGGGGATGCTACCAAGGTAAACGATGAGGAAAATAAGATGTGGGGCAAGGGTTGGAATAGTAGTAGTAGTAGTAGTAGTAGTAGTAGTAATGCAACTTTCTAAAAGTCATTCTGGATGAATTGAGAAATCCCAGTGCATTGAAAGCTGGCAACGTTGCAAGGCACTTTGGGGCTTTGTGAGGGTTGCCATATTTCAAAAAGGTGAGAATCTGGGCACAAAAGTTGTTGAGCTTCTTTTGACCAAGTTCAACTTTCGTGTGTGTGCAAAATATTAAAAATAATAAAAGTGAAGTTTTTGAGCTATTTTAAAGGAAATTCACCAAAATATAGGCTTTTGATATCGGTTGCCATATGTCCGGATTTCCCCAGACATTTCAGTGATTTCTACCTAGACACTGTTCTGACTGCTATGTCCAGGAAATTCCAGATGTATGACAGCCCTAGCTGTGTTAAATTCAGAGGTGGGGATACAGCTACCCTCTAAAAGTTGGACTACAGTACAAGCCCCATCAGCCCCAGCCAGCATGTAGTCGAGCACAACTCGAAGGTCTCAGGTACAGCATCTCTGGTGTAATTGCTGAAGGGACCATCATAGAAATGCGCTCTTGTGCGTACCCCAACCTCTGAGCGGCAAGAGACTCCAGGCGTGCCTGTGCTTTAAGATTTTCTTTAAGATTTATGGTTTTATTTGCACATATATACACAACCTGAGCATAAGATGGAGGGGCTCAAAGCATCAGCACTCTACTGGTCTTGCCTGTGTGTTTCGTTCCCAGGGAGATCCCCAAGCCATAACTCTGGGTCCAGTGCAGAACAAGACAAGCTTCTAGCCAAAACTCTCATGCACAAATTAAGTCCCCATTTTGAAGTGCTGTGTTTGTATGTGTGTGTGTGTGCGAACACACACACACACACACACACACACACACACTACATCTGCCAAAGAAAGGAAAGATGATGGCTTACCCAGGAAGAGAGATGGACCTGTTGGAGCAAAGTTCCATGTTGCTTAGCTTGTATACACACTATGCATTGAAGCACATTTCCCTTTCACCCCCTTAAAGAATAATGAAAAGTGTAATTTGCTGAGGGTGCTGGAAATTATAGTGCTGTGATGGGGCAAACTACCATTCCCAGAATTCCCAGTATACCTGAAGGAGCATCTCCACCCCCATCATTCACCAGACACTGAGGTCCAGATCCAATGGTCTTCTGGCAGTTCCCTCCCTGTGAGAAGTGAGGGTATACAGGGAACCAGGCAGAGAGCCTTCTTGGGAGTGGCGCCCGCCCTGTGGAACGCCCTCCCATCAGATGTCAAAGAAATAAACAACTATCTGACGTTTAGAAGACACCTGAAGGCAGCCCTGTTTTTAGGGAACTTTTTAATGACTGATGTTTTAATGTATTTTTAATCTTTTGTTGGAAGCCACCCAGAGTGGCTGGGGAAACCCAGCCAGATGTGCGGGGTACAAATTATAAATTATTATTGTTATTATTATTATTAGAGGCAGGATATGCTTTAAATGTACATTAAATATATGGTGTGTACACAGCCAGGGCAAGCATTAGGCTTGGCCCAACCCTCCTCTGCAAGGACTTGGTTGGGCCCATAACATTTTGATGTTCTGTCTCCCCCCAGTTGCAGCTAAAGTGACCTTTAACCCGGACACTGCCCACCCAGCACTTGTTGTGTCTACAGACCGGAAGACTGTGACATCGGAAGGTGTGGAGCACCCCGTGCCTCCCAACCCCAAGAGGTTCACTAAAAGCCCTGCCGTGTTGGGCTCTCCAGGGTTTAAATCAGGGAAACATTGCTGGGAAGTGGTGTATGGAAACCAGAGGGAATGGGCGGTCGGGGTAGCGCGGGAGTCTGTGAAAAGGGATGTCTACCTCTCCCTTACCCCAGAGGAGGGGATTGTGCAGGAAGGTCTCTGGTGGCTTCGGCGTCGGCAAAGCGACCCCCAACCACCTCCCCAAGGCTCTGGAACCATTGGGGTTCTTCTGGATTGCGATCAAGACACCGTGACTTTTTACATGGCTGGTAAAGTCATTAAGAAAGATGTTCCCCGCAACGGAGAGGTAGTTTATCCTTTCTTCTATGTGGGTGGAGGTGTTTCACTCCGCCTGAACGACTTAAAAAAGTGAGCGGAGAATTCCCCGCCAGCGCCACGCCATGCATTTTTAAGGATTTAAGAGTCTCTGGCTTCATGTGGTAAAGACGCAGGAACAACAATACACATGTGGTGGGGTTGTGAGGAGATTAAGAAATTTTGGAGAGTAATACATGAGGAATTAAAGAAAATGTTGAAAATCCCAATTGTTAAAAAAACAGAGGCATATCTCCTAGGTCTGATAGGGAAAGATATACCACAAGTGAAAAAAAAAGAATTTTCCTATATACAACTACAGCAGCTAGGGTAGTGATTGCTTCTAAATGGAAATCTCAAATCCTGCCCTCAAAAGGGGAGTGGATTTGCAAATTAAATGAATATTTAGAACTGGCAAAGCTAACATCAATTATAAGATATTAGTCAAATCAAAAATTTTAAAAGGAATGGAAATGTTTTGAAGATTACATGTTAAAATATTGTTCTAAGAAAGATGTGCTGATATGCCTAGAATAAAAAATGTAAAGTATATGTATGAATCGGAAAAGAAAAGAGATAAGAGATGTACAAAGAATGATATATTTGGAGAAATCAAAGATAAATGTGGAGATAGAGATTTAAAGAAGTCGAATTGCGGCAGAGGGAAGCTGCGGGTGGGTGGGGGAAGTACTAGGTAATAAGTATGTAATGTTTGTTTTCAAGGGTTTTGGAATTGTATCTTTTCCATTTTCTTCTTCTTCTAATTCCTCAACCCCAACCTTTCAGATTCAAATGTTGTAGAGTTGAAGGTGGCCTGAGAAACAGGCATCGTTTTTGGTACCCTGTTCACCAGGAACGGGGAATTTTCTTGGCACAATGGGCCAGATCCTGATCTTCCACCACCACCATCGCTGCTGACCAACTTTGACAGGTGAATGGAGCCACCCACCTATCAATCATCTGACATCATGATGCCAGCAGGTGACTGATAGGTGGGCGGTCCCACCCACCTGTCAAAAGTCGCCTTGCATCCTTTGGAGGGAGGCTTCTGTTTAGCTAGCGCATTCTCCTCAGGGAATGTGCTGGCAAAGAAATACCTGGCAGGATTCAACATTTTGCTTATCAGCAGATGAGGGGAGAGTTCAGTCCTGCTCCCTTGCAGGGGCCTCAGTAGGATTTAACCTCCACTCATCAGCCAATGAGTGGAGGATTAAAGTCTTCTGCTTTCCCTGTGTGTGTCAGTTCCCTATAGGGAGCTGGCAGGCGCAGCCAATGCAGGACTGAGTCCCATCCATCAGCTGACATCACACAATGGCAGGTAGGTGTGGTTTTAGAGAAAGAGCCTCACAGGCCACATTGGACCCTTCAGCAGGCCAAGACCAAAGATTCCTCACCACTGACATAAGTCATCTCTCATAAACAGGTTTGCAGAGGGTTTCTTTGTGTATTGCTTCAGATACCTGCCAAAACTGTTTAACCCCTGTGTTGGGTTGAAATAAACGACAGACGAGTAGCAGGTGTCATCTGGGAGGCATCCTCTCAAGCATGTCTCAGGGAGTCCCTTTTATTGAATATTACAGCATTGCCACATATGTCTTATTCCTGATTGGTTAATACAGATACAAAGAAAGCGATACATGCCACATTTGTGCTTGATGCTGATTGGTTAAAGCAAAGGATACATGTCACATATATGCTTGGTGCTGATTGGTTAACACAAATACAAAGCAAGGATTACATATAGGTATTAATCACCAATAGATTAAAGGCTGGGAAAGGGAACACAGAACTAGACAAGCATGAAAACTTCCTAGTTAAATTATAATTAGCGATTAATAGAACAAGACCTAAAACAATTATTTATGATGGATAATGTAAAACTTAAAAGGACATATCAATCATGTTCCATAGATGTGATCAACTATGCATTAAGAACAAGTCAGAATACCATGTTTTTCATGAGCTCAGTGAACTCAATATGAACTGAACATCCTGGGTATGTTCTCATCAGAGCAGTGTGTGTAAAAACATGTGTAGAGACAAATACTTTCAGAGACTTTCCTTCACCCCTGAGACAAAAAGGACCATGCCTCTCTCTCATTCCACCTTCAGCTCTTAAAACTGCTGTCCATTTCCAACCTAGAGTAATCATTATGCAAAGTAAGGCCATGTTTCTGGACAATCAGTTACAGAAGAAGAATTTCCTGCATGGTTCAGCTTTCATTAATATGGAAATTTAAGGGGGAAATTTCACTAGGTTCATGTGAAAGTGAAAGAAACCTGAACATGCTCCATTCCAGAAAAGGAGGTGACTTATAGTAAGCTGGACCGTACATTAAGTGTATGTCTGCATTTTATATCCTGTTTGCTGTTTATTTAAGTAGCAACCATGGCAGGGAGGAATTGAATTGTGATAGGGACTGGACCAAAGGGCAGTTTCGCCCTCTCTCTCTAGCTGCTCTCCAGATGAATATCATAAAACACACACAGCCAGCTACTATAAACTCTCAGAGTGATGCCAAATAATCAGATTGGGGTGCAAAATATATGCTCTACCAGTGACCCATACAGCTTGTTAGAAATGCTAAGGGTGAAGCAGTATATAAATGGCTTAATAAATAAATACGAGTCCTGTCGTTCTTTGCGCTTGTTATCCAAAGTCTCTTCAAAGGAGGGTTGTATGAGATGCTAGGAGGAGCACCTCTGGTGGGGACAGGTTCTGCTCCTTCTGTGGAGCAATATGCAAATATACGTACAGTGGTACCTCGGGCTACAAACACCTCGGGTTACAAACACTTCCGGTTACAGACTCTGCTAACCCAGAAATAGTACCTTGGGTTACAAACTTTGCCCCAGGAAGAGAACGGAAATCACACGCTGGCGGCAGCGGGAGGCCCTATTAGCTAAAGTGGTACCTCAGGTTAAGACACAGCTGTCAACTTTTCCCTTTTCTTGCGAGGAATCCTATTCAGAATAAGGGAATTTCCTTTTAAAAAAGGGAAACGTTGACAGCTATGGGTTAAGAACAGTTTCAGGTTAAGAACAGACCTCCAGAACAAATTAAGTTCATAACCAGAGGTACCACTGTACAGTTATTTAAGGAGGAGCTTGATGCATTGAGCAAAAGCCAGGCATTTTAATGAACAAAATGCCCTTCAGAATTCCTTCCCTGTACTTAACTAGAGCACGAGACACTTAATTTTGGGGTCAAGGGTTAAAGCCCCACCTTGGGCAAAAAATTCCTGCATTGCAGGGGGTTGGACTAGATGACCGCTGTGGTCCCTTCCAACTCTAGGATTCCATGATTCCATAGACATAAAAACAAATTACTTATGCTGCGGTTTCTGTAAACATTTTGGGAGTAGACTATTGACTGCTGGTGATAAGCTGCGGATGACGTGGGCTTGAAACTTGGCCTCCTTCCCATTTTGCCTGTCCATCTGCGGGCAGCTGATAAGACAGAGACAGATGGGGAACCTTAGAAGAAAAACGTAACAGTCATCAGACACGGAGATTTGGGGCTGGGTTCCTTACAAATAGAGGTCCCCCTCTCTTTCTCCATCTCACATTAGCTTGGCTTGAGGACCATCAAATGTGGAGATGACTGACAGATGCCAGCTGACTGATAAGAACGTTTGGAACCTCTTTCATCTTTTCATTGATTGCTCAAGTCCAGCTGTGATATTGTAAGGAAAAAAAGGGCCTTCTAACTTAGGGGAGATTCGAGAGGAAAAGAATCACTCAGAATTCTTTGGTTTTCAGGAGATGGAAGCTGAAGGCAACCTGGGATATCAATGACAAATATTCTTCACATGTAAGGTAAAAGAAAGTGCTATAGCATGATTTTGCAGCCGGTCAGCTTTAAAGCAACAAAAGAGCACTTCAGACAAATTTGCTATGGACCACAAAATATGTAGCTAATCCCTGAAACCATATACGTACTGCAGTGACTAACATGAAAGAGTTATTTAAAAGTTTTGAAGTGAAATGTTTCAGTTTCTGCCTTCTTGGCTGCTTTGATGTGAACCCTTTTCACACCAGAGCAGCTAAAAAAAGAGGGGAACTGAAATGTTTTGTTTTAAACCTTTAATATATCTGTTTTGTTAGACCCTTTAATGACATGATTAGATAGATGGATGGATGGATGGATAGATAGATGATAGATGATAGATGATAGATGATAGAGATAGAGATAGAGATAGAGATAGAGATAGAGATAGAGATAGAGATAGAGATAGAGATAGAGATAGATAGATAGATAGATATGGTAGATACAGTAGATGATAAGATATGTAAATATTTTATTTCTGTAGTACTTCAATTATTGACGGGAGAGCTTTGTATAAAACTAATGCTGTACAGTAGGTAGTAAACATCCTAAGTTAAACACACTTAAATCTCATTGATTACAGTGGTACTCAGTGGAACTGTCAGCACCACTACAGACAGATATGTGTTCAAAGTCCCATCGAATTCAGCACAGGAGCAAGGCTTGCTCTGTGGTTAAAGGATTTCAACTTTAAAAGGGCTTTTGACTTTGGATGGCTTGAAAACACATCTTTAAAAATAAATAATGGCTTGATGGTAGATAGAAGGGAAGGTAAGAGCTCAGATGGTTAGAGTGTGGTGTCAAGGTTGCATCCTGTGGAGTAACAGTGATTCATTCCAAAGGACTGGGAGAATGACAAATGCCTTTAGGAATAACAGTAGCCAACACATTTTTCTTGTGGTTTTATCAACTATGGGCACTTCCAGAATGTGACAGTTTTGTGGGTGGGAGTCAATCACATTCTGGCAAGTTCAGATTGTGCAGTTAAAGTGGATTGGGCACTCTTGTAATAATAATAAAAGATAATACTGTTTGTGCCAGAACAACATACTGGTAACAATTGTGTTGTGTACTGAAGTTCTCACCCTGGACCAGCAGGGGGACACTGTAGATAGTTTTCACTCAGGTCCACATATGCAAATAAGGGACTGAAAGTGACATTCAGTGACTGGATAGTTACAGAAAGTGGTTACTGTTGCGTCGTAGTGCAGCTCTATATAAGCAGGCTGGCTGAACCCTTCAGTTCAGTTCTGTTCTGGCCTGTGAATAAACAAGAGCTGCTTGAAGAATCGCTGTGTCGTCTGATATGTTCACCCACAACTTAACAAATTGCTTGACATGATGTCATAAAGACAAATTAGGGCAAATGCTGACGTTAGCAGATTGACTGGAAGTGGCATCTATGACAGGCAGAAATCCAGCCGGTTCCAACTTTCCCCATACAGGAACATAAGAAGTTTCTTTTTACTGAATCGGACCCAAGACTGGTCCATTCTAGGCCAGTCTTGCCTATGGTTACTAGCGGAGGCTCTCCTCTCGGACAGGGAACCTCTTCCCAGCTCTACCTGGAGATACTGGGAATTGAACCTGCGACGTCTTGCATGACAAGGCAGATGCTCTACCACTGAGCCACTACAGCCCATTCCTTCATTACCTCTCCATGCAGGGGAAACCTGCATGTGTAATTTCTGCATGTCAGTTAAAGGCGCAGAGCTTCATTCTGGAGATGGGCCATTCTTCTCCCCTGCCTGCCTCCTCCTCCTCCTCCTCCAAAAAAAAAAAAAAAAGGAAAAGGAAAGACTTTAAGGTGGTAAGAAGTTTGAAAGAGATGTGACTGTTCCTACTGTATACATTCATCCCCGATTTGCCTCTGGCAAACAGAGGCTGTGTGTGCACGCTACCAGTTTTCTTAATCTGGATCAAAGCTGCTTAATGCATTGAAACACAGTATTTCCTAAGAAATGACAGGATAGATGAGGATTGGGGCAAATGTCGTGCTTTATGCTGCTTCTCAGACCAGTGCCTTGGATGCTGAGCAGGGGTGCAATATTCCTAAAAGTGACAATCAGGACAAAGTTGTTCAGCTTTTTGGGGGAGATGTTGACTGTTTGGGGGCTTTTATATGATTTTTAAAGCATTTTTATTTTTTAAAAACCTTTCTTGCTATACATCCGGGTTTTCCACCTTTGTATGGCAGGCCTAATGCAGAGTAAACACAGCCAGATGTCTTTCTTATTTCAAATTCCTGTTTGACTGCAGGTGTCGGTGAGGCAAAGCAAATGGGAAGAGAGTCCTCTTGCAAATAATAATAATAATAATAATAATAATAATAATAATAATAATAATAATTTATTTATACCCCGCCCACCTGGCTGGGTTTCCCCAGCCACTCTGGGCGGTTTCCAACAGAACACTAAAATACAATAACCAATTAAACATTAAAAGCTTCCCTAAACAGGGCTGCCTGCAGATGTCTTCTAAAAGTCTGGTAGTTATTTTTCTCTTTGACATCTGATGGGAGGGCGTTCCACAGGGCGGGTGCCACTACCAAGAAGGCCCTCTGCTTGGTTCCCTTTAACTTGGCTTCTCGCAGGGAGGGAACCGCCAGAAGGCCCTCAGCGCTGGACCTCAGTGTCCGGGTAGAACGATGGGGGTAGAGACACTCCTTCAAGTATACTGGACTGCAAACCATCACAAAAGCCTATTGCAGCAGTCGCCGACCTGGTGCCCCCTGGGTGCTTTAGACTGCGACTGCCATCAGCCCCAGCATGTGAGCTGGATGGGACTGATGGCAGTAGTTGCTCAAAACATCTGGAGGTAACCAAATTAGCAGAGGCTGATAATTGGAAGAGCACCAAGGGCCAGATAGAGAGACATGGAGGGCCATATTCAGCTCCTGGGGGTCTGAGGCTCCCCATCCTTAAGCTAATCTCAAAGTAACATCTTCCTAGCATCTTCTTGTGGTCATCATGGACCATTCCGCAGGCATGCACCTTAAGTTACAAAACTTTATGAAAACAGAGAGAGAAAGAGGATTGGGTATCATAATCAGTTTGTAAATCTCTCTCTCTCTCTCTTTCTCTTTCTGTCTCTCTCTCTTTCTTTTTCTCTTTATCTTGCTTTATCCCCCAGAGGCCAGAAAAGAAAGAAAATGGAGGTGACCATCTTCTCTTGCGACCCAGAAATGCGTTCCTTTCTGTTCATTCTCACCATTTTCTTTGTTATTCCACCTATAAATAATGTGGACCCTGGTAAGACTCTCACTAGTACCTCTCATAGAAATTGTTCGTGGCTAAAGTGTCTTATTTTTCTCTGAAGGGAGATATCATCATCATCTACCAGCAGCCTAGATACCAGCTTCTCATACGTACCCAAAAGTACCGTGAAATTCTAAGTTGTTGTGGCATGCTTAGGTCCATCTAGCTCAGGAACCAGCTGTGGTCAAACCCAGGTCTCAGGGAAGATTATTAACATCACAACCATGCCATACATTTAGAGCAGTCTGATACCTTTTTATTTATTTCATAAACTATACCGATTGATTATAAGAAAAGAAAACCTCAAAGCGGTTTAAAGAAACAGTTGTTGTTGCTGGGTTTTTTATGCTTCTTTTGAATAGATTCCAGGAAGACTTTGAATTATCCCACTATTTCTGTTTGTTCTCAATTCAGCAACAGGCCTTGCCCCCCTTATTTCCATCGAAGGCTATCAGGACAGGGGGATCCGAATAGTTTGCCGATCCAGTGGTTGGTACCCAAAGCCTGAGATCCTATGGAGAGGTCCGAATGGGAGGCACTTCCCTTCACTGGGACAAAAAATTTCCATGGAGGGCAATGGGTTGTTTGAGGTGCAGAACGACATCATCCTAACAGGAAGTTCAAATCATAGCCTAACCTGTGTGGTCCGGAACAGCTTCCTCAACCAAGAAAAGGAATCAACTATTCATATAGCAGGTAAGCTGTCCAGAATTCTTGATAACGGTTCTGTATTTTGGGGCTGCTCTGTACAAATGATGCCTTCAAAATATAGTCTTTCCTTCAAAGAATTCTGGGAAATGTAGTTGGTTAAGGGTCAGGGCTAAACTACAGTAGCCAGAATTCTTTGAGAGAAAGGATGTACTTTGAATGTGCTTTGAAGGTATAAAGGTAAAGGTAAAGGGACCCCGACCATTAGGTCCAGTCGCAGATGACTCTGGGGTTGCAACACTTATCTCGCTTTATTGGCCGAGGGAGCCGGCGTACAGCTTCCGGGTCATGTGGCCAGCATGACTAAGCCACTTTTGGCAAACTAGAACAGTGCACGGAAACGCCGTTTACCTTCCCGCCAGAGCGGTACCTTTTTATCTACTTCCACTTTGGCGTGCTTTTGAACTGCTAGGTTGGCAGGAGCAGGGACCGAGCAACGGGAGCTCACCTCGTCGCGGGGATTTGAACCGCCGACCTTCTGATCGGCAAGTCCTAGGCTCTGTGGTTTAACCCACAGCGTTTTAAATTCTCAAGTGATGTGTAGTGAACGAGTGAGGGGAGAAGCCTGAAGTCAACCAACGTTGACACCAACGTATTCTAAAGAGAAGGAACTCAAGAAGAGAACCAGTGAGAACTTCTAGCAGGCTCACTTCCCAACTAGGTCATTAGAGACAGTGGCAGATTAAATTCGCTGTTGAAATGTGCACCAAGATGATTTCATAGGACTGTAGAATTGTAGAGTTGGAAGGGACCTTGATGGTCATCTAGTCCAGGGGTAGGCAATCTAAGGGGCCGGATGCGGCTCAATTGCCTTCTCAGTCCGGCCCACAGACGGTCCAGGAATCAGCATGTTTCTACATGAGTAGAATGTGTCCTTTTATTTAAAATGCATCTCTGGGTTATTTGTGGGGCATAGGAATTCGTTCAATTCCCCCCCCCCCCCAAATATAGTCTGGCCCACCACATGGTCTGAAGGACAGTGGACTGGCCCGCGGCTGAAAAAGGTTGCTGACCCCTGATCTAGTTCCCCATCCAGGTTGAAGCCATACTGGAACCTGCTGAGCGTTGCAAATGTGCTAGCAATTTTATTGCTGCACCCCTTTCTCAGCTCCATGTTACATTTTCATCAGTAGGGAGCGAGAGCGAGCGAGCGAGCGAGAGAGAGAGAGAGAGAGAGATGGGGAAGACACAGGGACCCCATTTTATTTATTGCCTTTCAGTCAGGTGATTCTCAAAGTGGCTTTCATAATAAACTACCCCTTCCCCTGCAAACTCACAGCAGTCCTTAAACCCCTGGCTGACGAAAGTTCTGGGACATATTGCTATTCAGTTCCAGACAGCATCACCCTTGCATATATATATGTACTGGGATGCCATGCTGGATGAAGCAAGTGTTATGTCTGAGTATATTTCAGCAAGGATAGGAAGAAGTGCTATATTATAATATGTTAGATTAAAATCACTTTTGATTCAGGATCTGGGCAATGGTGAGCTCCTACTGCGGCAGCAGGGACTCGTTTGAAGCTCCTCTCAGGATCAGGAATTTCCTGCAGAACAGGAGGCTTATTAAAAGTTCAGTGCTTGGAGGATAGGGAGGGCAAAATTCAGGGCCTCAAGTGTGCAGAACCAGCATGCAGCTCAGAAGGCTATAAAAACCCCTGCAGCGTGATCAGAAGGGGGAGAACGCAATAGCGGGGGGGAGGGAGAGGCGCTGCCAAATCTTTGGCATCTGTTTTTCTTTTATTTGATTCAGAAGCCAGGTTTATAACATCGTTGGTAATTTGCTTTGTTTTCAGATCACTTCTTCCCAAAGATCTCTCAGTGGATAGCTGGTTTGTGTGTCTCCCTCTTGGCTCTTCTCGGTTTCATTCTCCTCCTCCTTTACCTGTTTAATATAAACAGTGAGTACCTAGGAAGCTGCGTCATAAAGGTAAAGGTAAAGGGACCCCTGACCATTAGGTCCAGTCGTGACCGACTCTGGGGTTGCGGCGCTCATCTCGCTTTATTGGCCAAGGGAGCCGGCGTACAGCTTCCGGGTCATGTGGCCAGCATGACTAAGCTGCTTCTGGCGAACCAGAGCAGCACACAGAAACGCCGTTTACCTTCCCGCCGGAGCGGTACCTATTTATCTACTTGCACTTTGACATGCTTTCGAACTGCTAGGTTGGCAAGAGCAGGGACTGAACAACTGGAGCTCACCCCGTCACGGGGTTTCGAACCGCCGACTTTCTGATCGGCAAGTCCTAGGCTCTGTGGTTTACCCCACGGCGCCACCAGTGTGTAAATGGTGTCATTATGTGCTTTTGATACCAGGTGGCACTGTGTAGCATCTTCTAGCTCAGTCTGTAGGTCAGCAGACTCTTAACCTCAGGGTTGTGGGTGCAGGGGTTTGGACTATATCAGTGTTTCCCACATTTGGGTCTCCAGCTGTTTTTGGACTACAACTCCCACCATCCCTAGCTAGCAGGACCAGAATGAGAAGCTGTGGCTTTAACTCTTGGCCCCCACAGTGGGCCTAATCCAGATTGTGCATCCAGACTTACAATTTGTATTGCCAAAAAGAAGAGGTCCCATCTGCTTCAGTCTTGCTCTTAATTAATCATGATACTACAGGAAAATCGGCACACCTTATTCAGACCAGAAACAACGGGTGGCTAGATTGTACACTCAAATGTTTACAGCAGTTATAATTATTTCTTCTTTCCTTTCTCTTCTAGGAAAGCTTTCTGCAGAACTGAGTAAGTCATTCTGCCTCTTTTGAGAAGAAAAACACATTTAGGTCACAGTGCTGTGCAGAGACAGGCAGTCTTAAGTCCATTAATTTAAATAAACTTAACCATGCCTGAGAGTACAATTCTTGTTGTTTACTCAGACGCATATCCCACTGGTTTCACTTGGCTTTACTCCCCAGTAATTGTGCATAGAATTGCACTGACTCTGTATTGGACTGTGGTCTTAAAAAAAAGGGGGGGGGAGACTATTTTAGTAAAATTAGGTTGTTGTTTTTAAGTAGACGTGAAAGTTTGGTTCAGTTCAAGCCAATAGCAAAAACAGCTGAAACAACACATGCAGCTTGAGTGGGTAAAAATAATTGATTCAGAATTTCCACTGTAAAAGGTATTTCAAAAACCTTTCCCCAGTTTAGAATAAGGCTTGTTAGGTAGCAAAACTGCTAACTCTACACTAACAGTGGCGCCCACCCTGTGGAACGCCCTCCCACCAGATGTCAAAGAGAACAACAACTATCAAACTTTTAGAAGACATCTGAAGGCAGCCCTGCTTAGGGAAGCTTTTAATGTTTGATGTATTACTGTATTTTAATACAGTATTTGGTTGGAAGCTGCCCAGAGTGGCTGGGGAAGCCCAGCCAGATGGGCGGGGTATAAATAATAAATTATTATTATACCATTATTATTATTATTATTATTATTACAGGACACTGGGTGTTTTCTCTCCATGTTTCCAAGAACAGGTGAAATTCATCAAACTGAGGCATTCAGCCTCGGTTCCCTTTTTTAAAAAATGTTTGAATTATAGGAGGGGGCTCTCCCCATGCACATATTCAACATTGTTTTCCCAATAGAATCCTTGGAACTGTGGTTTGTTTAATGGTGCTGGGAATTGAAGCTCTTGAGGGAACTACAGTTCCCAGAACTGCCACAAAGCACAGACACTCTCTGTACAATGTCCAATGGCCTACTCTGAGGCAAAATAACCCAGGATAGTCTAGAAGGGCCCATATCATTTAATGGCACCAAAAACTATTCAGAACAGGCCTCAGAGGAGGTCAGCACACCAGAAGAGAACGCAGTCAGCACATCTCCCTCAGATGGTACCTTGTCTTGTGCCAGGCCTACATAGCTGTCAGCACTGAAATAGTATTGGTGTTTTTTATGCATAAAGCACCCAAAGATCAAGATTTTCCATATCAATGTTAATTTGTCATTGTGTGGTTGCTTTTAGGTTGGAGGAACTTGGTGATGCCAATCAAAAAAGGTAAACGGCTCTCCTGTTTTCGTATGCGTGTCACAATGCATTATTTCAGGCATGAAATCTGTTGCCACTCCCTTTTTCACATTAATTGAGGACGCAATAAAACTACCATGGTGCGGTTGAGTGGGGTGGGGAAGGAGAACCTGTGAGGTGAATATCTTTCGCGTGGTGAGATTTAGCACTCACCATGTGATGGGAATCTGGTGTTATCCATTCGGGTCACGTTTTTTAATAGTTACTTCAGAAGATTCTCAACGGTTACGGGAATCTTTGTTTGTTTATCAAGATTTATATACCACTTGATTTGTTTGTTTTTAAAGAACAAGAAAATCTCTAAGCGTTTTACAAACCTTGATATCCTCCACTGGTGCCACAGAATACCTGTTCTGCATCTGAAATAAATAGATATTTTAGTGTGGTGGCACCTGTTGATATCCCTGTACTCTTTTCGGCACCTGCCAAAAACATTTTTGCTTAGACAAGCCTACTCAGGTATTGGAATGCTGGTGTGTTTTTAGTTTGCTGCTGGTTTCAATTTTTTGAATGCTCAGATAAGTTTTGACTAAAGATTTTGTTGTTTCCTTCATTTCATCAACCCCTGAGGGAATTTTATTTTTATTTTTTTACAATCAAGCAGTGTATCAACCATATGAAATGAATGAACCAATTTAAGGAAACACTACTGCTGTGGAGAAATTTCAAATCTCTAGGGGGGAAAGGCGATTCTTCCACTTGACTGCCAGATAGTATTACCGGTGCATAAAGTTGATGTGTGAGCAT
Organism: Podarcis gaigeae; assembly: GCF_964106915.1. Classification (NCBI taxonomy): domain Eukaryota; kingdom Metazoa; phylum Chordata; class Lepidosauria; order Squamata; family Lacertidae; genus Podarcis; species Podarcis gaigeae. Next base: position 109,053,057 of record NC_139679.1, read on the forward strand.
CTACTCTTGGGTGTATTCTTTTAATTCAAACTTGCAGCAGTTTCTTCTTACAGAAAATCTTTATTATTTACACAAATTTACACTGGTCAAATCAGCGGCGTAGCGTGGGTTGCCAGCACCCGGGGCAAGTAATTTGCGCCCCCTAACCTGCCACCGCTGCCAGCTTCTTCTTGCTGCTGCCTGGGCTGGGCTATTTATGGTAAGGTAGCCACGGCGGCGGCGGGGGGTCCGTGTCAGGTGATCTGAGGTGAGTTGCCGCTGGCGCTGCCGCCCAAACGACGCTGCTTGCCCGGAGGAGGAGGAGGGCAGAGAGGCGAGGAAAATGCAACATGGCCCAGCAGCTGCAGCAGCAGCGGCGGCAGCGGGGCTGTGAGGAGGGGTTGCCTGGCGCGCCCTCCGCGGCTCTTGTTAAGTTGTGGGTTGACATAGCAGATGACACAGCGATTTCTCCAAGTAGCTCTTTATTTTGTAAGCTGGAGTAGAACTAACTGCAAACAGCTCAGCCAGCCTGCTTTTATAGGCAGCCGGCTGTCAACATTGTAGCAACAACAGCCCAGAGTTCCCGCCTAAAATAACTGACGTGGACCTGAGTGAAAACTATCTACAGACCTGAGTGAAAACTATATACAGTATCCCCCTGCTGGCCCAGGGTGAAACTTCACTACATAACAGCCCTGACGCATGGGGACCGCGGCGAGCGCTGAGAGCCTTCAGCCCAGACGCGCGCACAGCTCGTCGGTTCCGCGAGACATGGGGCTCTGCTACAGCCTGCGCCCGAGGCTCTCCGGCGACTCCAGAGGCGGCGAGCGCGCCCCCCTGATGTTGTGCCCGGTGCGGCCGGCCCCCCCTACGCTACGCCACTGGGTCAAATAAAACAACATAATTCCTTCTCCTCTATCCATCCGACTCTGAGATTCAATTGCTCGTTTTCAACTTTGTTCATTTACACACTGACTTTGACCTTTAATGACCACATGCCCTTAATAGAGGCTCCTGTTACGAGATTTTTCTGTTGCCTAAGCAACCTGTTCAAGACCAATTCTTTCTAGAATATTCCAATAAGTCAAGAAGGCAGCAGGCAGATAGCACGTGCCAGTGCAACTGGTTACGCTGGCCCTCAGCCGCAACACTGTCTGGTTAACACTGATATTGCCCTCCTTCCTTCCGTGACCTCTTTCCTTCTCATCTTCTCCACCCTGCAGCAAATGTAACCCTGGATCCGGACACAGCGAACAACGAGCTCATCCTGTCTGCGGACCGGAAGAACGTCATACAAGGCTTCACATGGCACAGCCTGCCTGACAGCCCCCTGAGATTCAGCCTCGAGCGCTGCGTTTTGGGAAGCGAGGGCTTTTGCTCAGGAAGACACTACTGGGAAGTGGAGGTGGGCGAAGAGGGGTACTGGGCCGTGGGGCTGGCAAGGGGTTCCGTGAAGAGGAAGGAGTGCCTCAGCCTTGACCCCAGCGAAGGGATCTGGGCCGTGGAGAAGTGCCGGGTCCAGTACCAAGCTCTTACCGTCCCCGAGACGCCCCTGTCTTTGCGGAAGAGACCCAGGAAACTTGGGATTTACTTGGACTACGAGAGGGGGCAAGTGGCGTTTCATGACGTCAACCACAAGACACCCATCTTCACTTTCCCCTCTGCTGCTTTCGACGGGGAGGTGGTCTTCCCTTTCCTGCAGGTCGGGGTGGGATGCTGGCTTCGACTGTGCCCCTGAGACCTTCCTTGTGTGATGTTTAATGGGCAAGCAAGGCATGACACAGCGGACTTGGAAGGCACCTCAAAAGTCATCTCTGCTTATGCACTGCAGATGGGATGTGTGCATCTATTGCTTTATGTTTTCCTGCGCTTTTAAATATTTTGTGGGAAGCAGCCTAGAGCAGGGGTAGGCAAACTAAGGCCTGGGGGCCGGATGCAGCCCAATTGCCTTCTCAATCCGGCCTGTGGACGGTCCCGGAATCAGCATGTTTTTACCTGAGTAGATTATGTCCTTTTATTTAAAATGCATCTCTGGGTTATTTGTGGGGCATAGGAATTCGTTCATTCCCCCCCCACCCAAAAAAAATATAGCCTGGCCCACCACATGGTCTGAGGGACGGTGGACCGGCCCACTGCTGACAAAGGTTGCTGACCCCTGGCTTAGAGTGTCTGGGGCAACCCAGCCAGGTGGGAGTCATATAAGTTAAATCACCACCATCATCAAATTTCAGCAGGAAAAGCATGGGCAGCTGGCGAACTGCTATCCCTTCGCAGAGGAGCAAATGGACAGGACGAAGGTTACAAGGCGTCCTTGAGCATGAAACAAACAGGCAATCAAAACCAGAGGATGACCCTCGCTCTGTGATGCCACCATCAGCAGCTAGTTTGACAGCTAACAGCGGCAATATCAGAGGAAGCGTTAACCACGGAAGCGTTGCTCTGATTATATGCCACTGCCTTCAAATGTGATAGCCAAGGAAGAATATTTGTGGGTCGGCCTCCCCTTGAATTGCATGCAGGTAAAAGCATTCAAGAGCACCTTTGGTGTTTACCAATTCAAATCTCCTCCACTGACTGGATTCACTATGTGTGGGTAGTTTTCATTTTTAAGCAATTTGTCCAACCGTCCTCCAAACACAAGACGTACTGAGAGTCATAAGAGGACTGGAGTAATGAGACGGCGGACAGTGATACTGTAGCATTCTTGATTTGCCTAAAGTAATTATGTCCAAGATTTTAGTGAAAAGTGTGTTGTTATTCTTGAATATTTGTTTAAATGAACATAAATAAAAGCCTCTTCAGTGCTAAGGTGAGATCTGCATGGTTCCGCATTCCATTAATTATGGTGCTGTGGGTTAAACCGCAGAGCCTAGGACTTGCAGATCAGAAGGTTGGTGGTTCAAATCCCCACAACAGGGTGAGCTCCCGTTGCTCGGTCCCTGCTCCTGCCAACCTAGCAGTTCAAAAGCACATCAAAGTGCAAGTAGATAAATAGGAACCGCTCTGGCGGGAAGGTAAATGGCGTTTCTGTGCGCTGCTCTGGTTCACCAGAAACGGCTTTAGTCATGCTGGCCACATGACACGGAAGCTGTATGCCGGCTCCCTCAGCCAATAAAGCGAGATGAGTGCCGCAACCCGAGAGTCGTCTGCGACTGGACCTAATGGTCAGGGGTCCCTTTACCTTTACGCCTACATTGGAAGAATCTAACCATGGGCACACCCACACTGCTGCTTTCCCCTGGGAAAACCCGCTGTTTGCCACCAAATTGCAGCAAACATCCATCAGGTTTCCTCTGAATTGGCATTTGTGAGTTATAGACTGAACCACTCAAGGAAAGAGAAAACGGCAAGTGTTTTAAATGGGGCATGAACTGAAACAGCCTCCAAATGAAAAGGAGCCGATTGCAGAAGCTTGCAGAATGGCTTTTTAAGTTGACCAATATTGTATTTATAGAGTAAAGGATGGCAACATATTTAAGGAGATGTCAGCATTTATTAAGTTTTGGCAAACAGGTACAGGGTAGAGCAAATAATTCTGACAACCCAGTACCTAAACGTTTCCTGTCACCTGTGCTTTTTCATTCCAGCATTCTATATAAAAAGTAAAAGTAAAAAAGATTTCTTAAAATACTTACGCAAATTTGGATAAACTTTTACTCTACTTTTCTTTAAAAAGTCTGCAATTTTAAAAAAAATATTTTCCCAGAATGTAAAAATTTGCAAGGTACGTTAACAAGGCATCCTAAACAGATCTCAATTGAAAACCAAGGTGATCTCCTGTATCCCTGTATTTACCATGTTAAAATTACAAAGCACCACTTTTCTTATAAATTTTCATCGTCTTTCTTGATTTCAGCTTAGCTTGGATAAATTGAGTGCACTCAGCTGTTAACTACTGGCTTGCTCTTGCAATACTGCTTTCATTTGGGTACAAATATCCAAATGCAAAATACCTGTACATAAATCCTCATATCGATTTTGTACCTACACACATACACACTTTCAATCCCCCTTTTTCACAGCAATATGTCCACAAGCTGGATCTTGATTCTTGCCTGATCACATTTCCGTGTATTTCTGAGAGGCTGCAGTATAAAAGATGTACCACTTGCATCTGATATGAGGGGTACAAATGTTGTACTTTGGAATCTGTATCCAAATGAGAGGAAATATAGCCGGGAGAGACAAAGATATTGCTAAAACATACTAGAAGCTATATCTACGAAGTAGTTTTAAATGGTATATGCATTTGGGTCTCCTACATTCTGTAAGCCTAGGCTCCAGTATCCATTCAGAATATATAGTAACCTGATAAGGGAATTAAGGCAAGTCAAAAGCAGCTGTTGTATTAACCGTGTTGAAGCTCAGTATTGTGTGTTACAGCCAGAGAGAGTTATGTTGACACTAGAAGGGCCAAAGACCCAAGTCCAACAGAAGAACAGATATAATTTAACACAGGCGGAGCACAGTGTTCATGTCCCCAACTCGGAAGAAAGGAAATATTTTTGACACAAATTTGACACTAAAGAGAACAAGGCGCTTGTTTTCTTCCGCATCAAAAAACCCCACCGTTCCTCCTTCATAGTCCAAACGGATTTGAATCTTTTGGGGGTGTTTACTTGGGTTCAGAATGGTTGGGGGCGACGTTAAGGTTTTGTACTGACCGTTGTTAAAACCCACAGCCATGATTCCCTCCTCAGGGACAATATTCAGGTGTCCTTTCCTCTTCACAGATTCTTTGGCTACACCCACAGCCCAGAAAGTTCCTTTGCTCACATCCACTGTCCAATGATGCTTCCCTGAGGTGAATCCTTGACAGCCAAGCACGCAGCGGGTGGGGTCAAATCGTCCGGTGCTGTAGGGAAGCTCCTGGCGGACAGATCCCCATGCGACAGCTTTCTGACCATCAAACACAACAAATCGAGGGTGAGCCGTCATGGGGTCCAGTGTCACGTTCTCTGTAATTAATAAATAATAATAATAATAATAATAATAATAATAATAATAATTTATTTATATCCCGCCCATCTGGCTGGGCTTCCCCAGCCACTCTGGGTGGCTTCCAAAAAAATATTAAAATACTGTAATACATCAAACATTAAAAGCTTCCCTAAACAGGGCTGCCTTCAGATGTCTTCTAAAAGTCTGGTAGTTGTTGTTCTCTCTGACATCTGGTGGGATGGCATTCCACGGGGAGGGCGCCACTACCAAGAAGGCCCTCTGCCTGGTTCCCTGTAACCTCGCTTCTCGCAGTGAGGGAACCACCAGAAGACCCTCGGTGCTGGACCTCAGTGTCCGGGTAGAATGATGGGGATGGAGATGCTCCTTCAGATGCAAGAGATCGAATGCAACCGTCAGGCATGGAGCCAAGCTCCACAAACCTTTCCCAAAGACCAATGTATAAAACAAGTAACTGTTCATCTGCTGCAGATCGTTGTTTCTGAAGGCGGCCTATTTATTGAGCATTCCTCCTGATCGGAGACTCGCGCATCAGTCTCAGCTAGCATGGCTGGGAACGAGGAGAGTTGTAGTCCAACAATATGTCAAAAACCACAGGTTGCCTCTTTTCTTTTTTTAAATACAAAAAGGCATGAATCCATCTTTACTGTGAGATATCCAGAATCTGTGGGGACTTACCATTTACCCACTTTTGTTCATCCAAAGTCTCTAGAGGAAGAAAAGGAGGATAAGCATATGCAAACTTCTATGATTTGTTAATGTGTTATATTTAGCAACAGATGAACTTTGTATATTAATACACCATTAATTCACATGCCCCATTCTAAAGCCTTAGGAGTATTATCACTTTGGAAATCTACAGCTACCCAATTGCACTTCTAATTTCTCTCAGCTTTGTAGGCATCAAGCCTTGGAGCACACATTTACAGCAATGATACCATTATTAATTATTAATATTATTATTATTAGATAGCAAGTAAACTATCAAGCTCACAATATTGTAGCCCTATGGATCCAGGCCATCATGCATTAAGATCCTTGAAATCAAAGGGACAAGTTAGTCATCACAATCCAATCCCAACAATTTCAACCACTAAAGAATAACTATGTTATTCTGAATCCTGGATAAAGAGCTAAATAAGAACAACAGTAAAATTTCCACCCCAGCAATCAGCTTCAGAAACCCATTGAGTACCTCTGAATTTCCTCAGTTTGCCCTGCAGTGAAGCACTCTCTTTGGAGAATTCCTGAAGCATTGTACTGAGCTCCGAAGAATCAGGTGGAGTAGGAAACTGAAATTTGCCCCTCTTGCACCTAGAGGTTTGACAAACAGGAAACCGCATGAAAAGAAATATTTATTCACTTGCAGCTTCTCAGAACATCAGGCGCAGAATGCATCTACATAGTGTAAACAGCTGGCCAAGCTGACGGAAGGTAAACTACAACCTTGGCCAATGGATTTGTAACTTTGGGGGTGGGGTTGGGGGTGCGCTAGGGGTGCATGCTAGTGAAAATTCTGCTCTAGGTAGAAGGGGAAGGATGCAAGAAGCATCCCAGTGGATCAGACCAACGGCCTATGTAGTCCAAGCCGAAAGATGGAAAGTGAGCGAGATCCCAAGTAAGGAAGGTTGGCAACTTAAGATGATAGAATTTGTGGAAGCAGCACGTTTAATTTATAGAATAAGAGAGCAAGAAGAATCTTTATTCAAAGAGAATCCCCCCTTGAATATTTAGAAAACAACTGTACAATTGAAAACGCTGGTAGTACAGTGGTGACCCACAAGACGAACGCCTCGCAAGACGAAAAACCCGCTAGACGAAAGGGTTTTCCGTTTTGGAGGCGCTTCGCAAAACGAATTTCCCTATGGGCTTGCTTCGCAAGAAGAAAGCCCATAAGGAAATCTCCGGGGACCTCTTTTAAATGCTAGCGGTGGGGAGCAAAGCCTTTCCCCCCCTCCGGCCTTCAGAAGAGGTCCAGGAAGGCCGGCGGGGGCCGAAAGGCTTTGCTCCCCACCGCCAGCATTTTAAAAGCAGTCCGGGATAGCAGGGAAGCGCTTCCCGCTATCCCGGATGGCTTTTGAAGGCAGGCGGGGGGAGCAAAGACTTTTGCCACCCGCCCGCCTTCAGAAGAGGTCCTGGACCTTCCCGGGAGAGCGGAGAAACGCAGCCTTCGCTGCCGCCCGCCAGCATTTTAAGATCGCCCCGGGACAGCGGAGAAGTCTCCGCTCTCCCGGGAAGGCAGGCGGGGGGGAAGCAAAGACTTTGGCCCCCCCCCCGCCGGCCTTCAGAAGAGGTCGGGGGACAGACTGTCCCCGGACCTGGTCTGAAGGCGGTTTCCAAAGGAACGCATTGATTGATTTTCAATGCATTCCTATGGGAAACCGTGCTTCGCAAGACGAAAAACTCGCAAGACGAAAAGACTTGCGGAACGAATTAATTTCGTCTTGCGAGGCACCACTGTATTTAGATAAATTCAACAGCACGGTAAATATCTGGAGGATGCAAAATGGAGAAACGATTAGAATACTGCAAAGTTTATGAATGTTAAAATAATGTTGGATTTGGAAATAATAAGGCATTAGTGATATAGCTTAAAAAAGTACGCAAAATGCAACAGAAAAGGAGGAAAGATTAAAGTGATATTATGTCGAAAGTAAACGATATTATAAAAGTGTTTAAGTATGAGGTGAAAAGATTGGTGACATAGTAGAATGAACTTAATAATTAGAAACGAGATCTGAAAGAGGGTAAGGATTTGCTGTATCTGATTGGGTAAAGAGGAACACAAAAAAGGGAGGTGTGAGGAAGTCAAGAAAGGAACTTAATTAAGTATGATCGAAAAAGTTGGGGTTTTTATGTTTTTGTATTTGGTTGGGTGGAATTTTTCTTTACTGTATTCTATATTCTAGGGTTTTGATCTGTTTTATGTCTATTTTTTATTATGTTTTACTTCTTTTTACATTCTTTCTACTTTTGTGGTGGCTATATTTTTTTTTGTAAAAACGTAATAAACATATTTAAAAAAAATAAAAAATGGAGAAACAATTAGATTGGTTATAGTAAAATATACAGGAACGATAGGTAAGTAAAATGAACCATGAAAAGCGAAGGAGGTTAAGTCCATTGTTTCATGGCATGATGTAAAACGTTTATTTTGAGATGTACAAACTGGGGGGGGGGGGAATGTTGTATATATAAAAAAGGCAGCATTCCCTCCTAAGCAGATGATTTGGAGAAGGCTGACACCAGCACAACCACGCTCTCCCACTCAGACATACTGCTTTTGATCTTGGCATGCGTGCAGAACATTACTAGAATTGCCTTCTGCGAAGGGAGGTGAAATGGCAACAGGAAGAACGGCCTCATACCTGCTGAAGATACTTCCAATATCCTAGCGAGAAAAAAGAGGAGACAAGACAGAGAGGTTAGGTTGCCCAGTCCAACACCCGTCATATTTGGAATTAATTTCTACAGGGGTTCATCTTATATCCTGCTTTCCTTACATCATAAAACTAGAAACGGCATTCGTAGGTTTCCCTGGTGGCCCCTGATCCAGGCACTGACCAGGCCTAGACATGCCCAGCCGTCAAAAGGTTGCTGCATCAAATACCTACTATTTTCCCAGCTCATTTTGCTTTCAACCCTCAAAGCATTCGTTTCAGTTTGGCAGCATTAACAAACCAATTCATTTAGTCTCTTTGTGGAGGCATAGAACAATACCTACTGCCTTGCGGGATATCTCTGGGAGAAGAGAAACCTAAGGAGTAAATCAGGGGTCAGCAAGGTTTACCTTGCCTGGACCAGTTCACTCCAGCGGAGATCCCTCCCTTGGCCAGATTGCACTTGCACGTGAGCCTGCGATTTCTCCACTGACGCAATTTCCGGCACCGTGGAAGTGAGTCCCCGTGCTGTGCCAGTTTAGCGCAGGGCGCAGGGACTCACGGAGCGGGAGGCTCGGTTCAGGGGTGGCTCATGGGCCGGTTAAACAACCCCCGTAGGCCGCTTGTGGCCCATGGGCCTTAGGTTGCCTACCCCTGGAGTAAAACCTACACAAATTGGAGTGGAGTCCCTAAGGCACCTTGTATGCCTCCTTCTGGCAACTCCTGCAGCCAAGCAGGTGCCAAACGTATTGCTCTGCTTTTCTTTCAACCGTGAGGCCGAGAGTGGGGGAATCTTGTCGTCTGGGCAACCCAGGACCTTCATACACACTGCCCAGTTTGACTTCACCCCCAGAGCCAGTGTGGTGTAGTGGTTAAGAGTAGTGGACTCGTAATCTGGTGAACCGGGTTCGATTCCCCGCTCCTCCACATGCAGCTGGTGGGTGACCTTGGGCTAGTCACACTTCTCTGAAGTCTCTCAGCCTCACTCACCTCACAGAGTGTTTGTTGTGAGGGAGGAAGGGAGAATGTTAGCCGCTTTGAGACTCCTCCAGGTAGTGACAAAGCGGGATATCAAATCCAAACTCCTCCTCCGAGACGCACTCTGTTGTCTCTCGAGACAGATGGATGCCAACAAACAACACAGCACAGGCTAAGATCTTGCTCTGCTGAGGGGGAGGAAGGCCCTGCTTTGGCCACACAACACCAGCAGAAACTCAGGTCGTCTTTTCCCCCAGGCTCGAAATACTGGGCTTCCAGAGATCGGGAAAGGTGTTAACCCTGCAACAATGCACCACTGCAGGAATGCGGTGAGAGGGGTGAGAAGGCCAAATGAGGAGGAGGATGCAACCAAATGGGAAATAACTAGGAACAAGAGAGCCAGTGTGGTGTAGTGCTTAAGAGTGGTAGTCTCGTAATCTGGTGAACTGGGTTCGCTATCCCGCTCCTCCACATGCAGCTGACCTTGGGCTAGTCACATTTCTCTGAAGTCTCTCAGCCTCACTCACCTCACAGAGTGTTTGTTGCGGGGGAGGGAGGGAAAGGAGAATGCTAGCTGCTTTGAGACTCCTTCGGGTAGTGATAAAGCGGGATATCAAATCCAAACCCTTCTTCCAAACAAAGCTGCCCTGTACCATATCAGGCCATTGGTCCATCTAGCTCAGTATTGTCTACTCTGACTGGCAGCAGCTCTCCGAGATTTCAGGCAAAGCTTCCCCTCCAGCACAGCCCTACCTAGAGATGACGGGGGCTGAACCCGAGACTTTCTTCTGCATGTGCTATCACTGCGCTACGGCCCTTAAATAATGGCATTTATTGATTTACACAGCATTACCTGCATCAGCCCACCTGGCGGCTCCTGACCCTTCTGCTCCAGCTCGTCAATTAGAGTGCTGATATGGGAAATCTCCTTGGAAAATTTAGCTGCATGCTCTTCCTTCTTCTTCTCAATCTCTATCTCCAGCTTCTGCAGCTGGGTTAACAGGAGCTGCTCTTCTTTCTCTAGAAACTGGCGGAGCTGCTGACATTCCAACACAAGCTTCTGCCTCTCGGCTTCAGTTTCTGCCTGATTGGGACAGGTGCAAACGGGCGGGGGGGACGACACTGGTTTATTTATTTGTAATATTTCTTACCCACCCATAGGAAAGCACCTTGACACATGAAAACACTATTTCGTGTGTTCCAAAGATAAAGGTAAAGGGACCCCTGACCATTAGCCCCAGTCATGGCCGACTCTGGGGTTGCGGCGCTCATCTCGCTTTATTGGCTGAGGGAGCCAGCGTACAGCTTCCGGGTCATGTGGCCAGCATGACTAAGCCGCTTCTGGCGAACCAGAGCAGCGCACGGCAACGCCGTTTACCTTCCCGCCGGAGTGGTACCTATTTATCTACTTGCACTTTGATGTGCTTTCGAACTGCTAGGTTGGCAGGAGCAGGGACCAAACAATGGGAGCTCACCACGTTGCGGGGATTCGAACCACCGACCTTCTGATCGGCAAGTCCTAGGCTCTGTGGTTTAACCCACAGCAAATGTCTCTGCGAGAGGCACGGGTGCCCTTTGGCCCGCCAGAAGTTGCTGAACTACAACTCCCAACATCCCTGGCCGCTGGTTGATAGAAAGTGTAGCTCAGCAACATCTACAGGGCTAAAAGCTCCCTCCACCTGCTTTGTAATGTCAAAATCCAGCTATTCCCCAGGCTGCTTCCATTGCATATAATGCAAAAAGGTGTTGCACCGAGTTGTTGTAGATGTGTGTTGCCATGTCTTCTTCTGCAGAAAGAGTAGCTGGCCTTGGACTGGTGTTGTGAAACACCAGCTGAAATTGAAACTCAGCAACAGATTATAATTAGATGCTCTTGTAAAATCGCTACTTTCAGAATCCAGCTGTCAAGAGCTAGTTCACAGGTGCACAAAGCAAGCTCATAACACTGTGAGGGGCAATAGGTGTCAACTTAATGCACCAGGTGGAAAGGTGTTTTTTTATACAACACAGAACCACATTGGAACATATAACTCTAATGTTTGAGGTTAAAGTTTAACTCAGGGTCTTCCCAAACTTGGGTCTCCAGCTGTTTCTGGACTACAATCCCCATCATCCCTGATCACTGGTCCTGCTGCCTAGGGATGATGGGAGTTGTAGCCCCAAAACAGCTGGAGACCCAAGTTTGGAAAACCCCCATTTAGCTGAAATTTGGAAGATGCTCAGTCATGTGACAAAGGTACTGGAAGTTTTGCTCATCTTTCAGTGTCAGTAAGTTTTGGATTATGGAATGTCTGAACATGATGAGCTGGTTATATGGATGTCACGATAAGAAGAATCGTAAGCCAATGTATTAATGTTAGGACTGCTTCGTCAAAGCAAATTGAGAATCGGCATTATCCAGATGAAATGTACATGTCTCCAACTATGCATATTACGAAAGTATAGGGAATGTTATTTAGTGAGCATGAACAAGTTTTAACATAGTTAAAATTTGTGCGGATGTTTAGAAACCATAACATAGTATAGGCTCTGAGACTAATTTATGGGACAGTGACATATTATCAGACAAGGTTCTCAGGCACTATATAAATATGCTCTGAAGTTCAAGAAAATCAGCTTCCTACCATCAGCAGCTCGCTTGCCTGCACCCAGGGCTGGATTTAGGTTTGATGAGGCCCTAAGCTACTGAAGATAATGGAGCCCTTTTTATATCCAGCTGTCCTTTGTCAACAACAAATTGTCCTGTTTTTTGTGTTGAATATATGCTATATGGTAATTTGTGGACCTAATAGGTATCTAAAGCCATTTGCACATAACAAAATATGTATTTTATCAAAGTAATTGTTATATTTTGGAAACGTACATCAAGATTTTTTTTCTTTAATTTTTTTCTGGGGCCCCAAGAAAGTGGGGCCCTGAGCTACAGCTTGTTTAGCTTATATATAAATCCGGCATGGCCTGCACCTATGCTGGCAGCACCCTGCAAGACCTGGAAAGACCTGGGAACTTAGAAAGAAGCTCTCCTGTTTTGAATTACCGAAATCTTAAGAATCTAGACTTTGTAACAAGAAAAGTTTTAAGTACTATTATTCTTCACCTTATGTCTTGTGAGAGTATATATATGCGTGTATTATTAAAAGTAGCATTAATAATAATAATAGTATTATTTGTACCCCACTCATCTGGCTGGGTTTCCTCAGCCACTCTGGGCGGCTTCCAGCACATACAAAAACATAAAATGTCAAACTCAAAAGATTCGCTCCTGTATACAAATTGATTACCGTATTTTTCGCACCATAGGACGCACTTTTTCCCCTCCAAAAATGAAGGGGAAATGTGTGTGCGTCCTATGGTGCAAATGCAGGCTTTCGCTGAAGCTGGAGAGCGAGAGGGGTCGGTGCGCACCGACCCCTCTCGCTCTCCAGGCTTCAGGAGAGCCCCACCGCCAGCCCCACAAGCTCGGGGGACAGCGGGGAGGCGGAACGCCGCCATCCCGCTGTCCCCCGACTTGGTTAGAAGGCTGGCGGGGGGAGAAGCCTGCTCCTCCCCGTCGCCAGCCCTGCAAACTCGGGGGACAGCGGGAGAGGCGCAGCGCGCCCTTCCTGCTGCCCCCCGACTTGGCTGGAAGGCTGGCGGGGGGTGGAACCTGCTCCTCCCCGTCGCCAGCCCCGCAAACTCGGGAGAAAGCGGGAGAGGCGCAGCGCGCCCTCCCGCTGTCTCCCGACATGGTTTGAAGGCTGGCGGAGGGCTTCCTCCTCCCCCAGCCCCGCAAGCTCCCAAAGCGATGCCGAAGCTGCGCGCAGCTTCGGCATGGCTCTGGGTCCCGTTCTGGAGGAGGGGGAAGCTCGGGCTTCCCCCGCCCCAGCCCCGCGTCTCCAGCCAGGAGACGGTCGCGGGGGGCTGCTTTAGCCCCGCGCGCGCTCTCCCGGCTGGAGAGGTGACGTGCACCTATGGAGGCTCCTGCCATAGGCGCGCGTCACCTCTCCAGCCGGGAGAGCACGCACGGGGCTAAAGCAGCGCCCCGTGACCCTCTCCCGGCTGGAGAGGTGACGCGCGCCTATGGCCGCTGCTCCCTGACCTGCTCTTTGGGGCTGGTGGTGGGCTTCCTGCCCCAAAGAGCAGGTCGAAAGGAACCTGAAGCCTGGAGAGCGAGAGGGGTCGGTGCGCACCGACCCCTCTCGCTCTCCAGGCTTCCAAGGTAGCCGCCTGAACGCACCTTAAACAGCACCTTGTTTTAGAGCGGGAAAACAAAAGGGGGAAAATTCTCCCACTCTCTGCGCAGCGCTTCCTGCTGCTTCGCTGAAGGGGCGCTGGGCAGAGAGCAGAAGAATTTTTTCCCCTTGTTCTCCCCCCTCTAAAACAAGGTGCGTCCTATTGTCCGGTGCGTCCTATGGTGCGAAAAATACGGTAATTGCTGTTATACAAAAGCTGAACTGAACCTACATCAATTCTAGGTGTACACTTTACTGAAGTAGATCCAAACAGATACAGGTGATAAACTGATAGTCCTGGGCTTCTAAAAACTGGCACTCTACATGGATAACACACACAGAGCTGAAATTCCCAACACACAGAAATGTAGAAACGCCATATACAAATTAAAAACCAAGTGAAGATGTAATGGTGTTGCTAACTCCTAACTTCCGATTGTGGTTGCACTTACCAGCAGATCCTGGCTTGGCTTCTCTGCATCTAATTTAAATGATAAAATCTTCTCTCTCTCTTCTTTCAGAGTTTGCAAGCAGTGATGTATTTTCTCCTAAGACAGACGTTAATAACACATTTTTTGAGCCATTCACCATGTCCTCCTCAAATAAGCAGCTACACATGCAAGAGAGAATTATTTAAGCTCAGCACTGTAACAACATCTGAATACCATCAGATTGCAAATTTGCATCTGTGCTGTATAACTAATCTAAAACTGCTCCTCCGGCATATTTCACACACAATCTTCAAATAAGACTGATTATCTTCCAGCCTCTACCCACTCGCTGAGATACACAGATGCTGTTCATTTTTCTGTATTTGTGGTGCTCAAGCACCAGCCAGGTTTTAAAGTTTCCTTCTTCATCTGAATTCCCATTAATCAGAAACTGAAAAAGCTTGCAGTAGCCAAGAGATAAGCAGTGCCTCCACTTTGTATGACAGATTACACCAACCCTTCATTTATCTCTTTGCATTTATAGCCCTCATTTTGCCACCCTTGAGGCATCCTAAATAAAACAATTGTAGCAGGTTTCTAGAAGACATCTGTTGCTATGTCTATTGCTCCCAAGAGAACCCAAATAAAGGGTGACCTATAAATACTGGTAAAGAAAAGAAAAATCTGGCCAAGAGAAGGACAAAATAAAACAACAATACTGTCTGAAAAGAGAACGGAAATGCACCCTTTCTTTTCCTAATGCATTGATTGTGCTTGTTGCTTTGGTGGCAATATTTTGCGAGAGACACCCAGGGATAAGGACACATCAAGGAATTATGGAGGTTTGTTGAAACAAACTTAGTTGGTCTCGAAGGCGCTACTGGACAATTTTTAATTTTTTTTTAATATGTTGAAATCAAGTTTGGCTCTTCGAGTCTAGCCTATACAGTGGTATCTTGGGTTACAGACGCTTCAAGTTACAGACTCCGCTAACCCAGAAGTAGTACCTCGGGTTAAGAACTTTGCTTCAGGAGAACAGAAATCGCAGGACGGAAGCGGGAGGCCCCATTAGCTAAAGTGGTGCTTCAGGTTAAGAACAGTTTCAGGTTAAGAACGGACCTCCGGAACAAATTAAGTTCTTAACCCGAGGTACCACTGTATCAGGAATGGGAAAATCTGTGGGCCGCTAGAATAATAGAATTGTAGAGTTGGCAGAAACCCTGAGAATCATCTAGTCAAATCTCCTGCAATGCAGGAATATGCAGCTGTCCCATATGGGCAGGCATAGGCAATCTCCGGCCCTCCAGATGTTTGGGACTACCATTCCCATCATCCCTAGCTAACAGCTATGATGGGAATTGTAGTCCCAAACATCTGGAGGGCCAGAGTTTGCCTATGCCTGCATATGGGGATCAAACCTGAGACCTTGGTGTAATCAGCACTGTGCTCTAATCAACTGTAGCTCCCTTAGAATCACAGAATTGGATGGGACCTCAAGGGTGGTCCAGTCCAACCCTTTGCAATGCAGGAATCTCAGCTAAGGCACCCATGACAGATGGCCATCCAACCTCTGCTTGAAAACCACCATCATCCCTGGCCACTGGATGATGGGAGTTGCAGTTCAAGCACACCTGGAAAGTCACAGGGTCCTGTCTCCACAATCCCAGGCCTATAGGTCTTTAATGACAGCCTCTCTGTCATTAAAGGCAAAAATTAAGAAGCTGCACCAAGAAAGTGACGATTTGGGAGGGGCTTGTTCAGGGAGTTGCAAAGCTTAATCCCCTTGATTTAATACAGGCATGGCCAAACTCGGCCCTCCAGCTGTTTTGGGACTACAACTCCCATCATCCCTAGCTAACAGGACCAGTGGTCAGGGATGATGGGAATTGTAATCCCAAAACAGCTGGAGGGCCAAGTTTGGCCACGCCTAATTTAACACAACCTTGGGTCCCCAGCTGTTGCTAGACTATAATTTCCATCATCCCCAGCTAGCAGGACCAGTGGTCAGGGATGATGGGATTTGTAGTCCAACAACGGTTGGGGACCCGAGTTTGACTGTTTAACATTAGCCGTTTGCAGGAGTGCTATCTTACTGAAGTACGTCGCACCTTCCAAAGAGACAGGCGGCAGATGACCCCAAATTTCCCAAAGATCTTATAGCTTAAAATAAGACAGTGAGGAAACAAGAGATGCAGAATGGATGGAGAAAGGTAAGAAGGCCTCTGTTCTTTGCAGACAGAGGATCCAGACAGCAGGTTAAGGGGGAAGAACCCTGCAGAGACCCTGGAGCGCTACTGTCAGACTGGGCAGGTAATATAGTGCTAGACAAACTAACCTGGCAATAAGTTGTTTCATATGTACCAATACATGAATCCTGGTTGCTTTCCAGTTCTTCTAAGATGTCCCCACCCCCAAGAACCCCCACTGATTTGGAGTTTGTTCCCGACGAAAGAAGAATGGAGGATGAAACTGATGGACTATACAGAATTAGATAAATTAACAGGAAGGATTCGAAACCTGCGGGATCAGAGATTCTTCGAGGACGGGAGTAAATATATGAACTATTTGAAAAGTAATTGTGATGAACAGATCACGCTAGTAGGACTGCAAGAAGTTTTGTAAGGTGGATTATTTGAAATATTACAAGAAAGACTATGAAAAGAATTATTAGTTAAGGACAACTAAATGCAATATAGAAATTAAGAAATGCAGAATAAGTGATAAAGAACGGAAAATCATCAGAGGTGTTAACGGAAGTCTAAAATATTGTAGAATCCTAGAATCATAGAGTTGGAAGAGACCACAAGGGCCATTGAGTCCAACCCCCTGCCAAGCAGGAAACACCATCAGAGCACTCCTGACATATGGTTGTCAAGCCTCTGCTTAAAGACCTCCAAAGAAGGAGACTCCACCACACTCCTTGGCAGCAAATTCCACTGTCAAACAGCTCTTACTGTCAGGAAGTTCTTTCTAATGTTTAGGTGGAATCTTCTTTCTTGTAGTTTGGAACCATTGCTCCGTGTCCGCTTCTCTGGAGCAGCAGAAAACAACCTTTCTCCCTCCTCTATGTGACATCCTTTTATATATTTGAACATGGCTATCATATCACCTTGTATAAGATGAGAAGATACGTTGTATGACTGTTGGAACTGATAGTTAAAAAATCAATAAAAACGTATTAAAAATAAGATTTGGAGTTTGTTCCATTGTTTCTTTTTTAAAAAAAATAAGAGTTTATTAAAGCTGTTTCTTAATACAATAAAGTAAAACAAACTACTGTACAGCGAAACTGAAAGTGAAAGTAGAATCCTCTTCCTGTTTGGCAGTGGAACAGACTTCCATGAGAAGTGGTGGGCTCTCCTTCCTTGGAGGTTTTAAAGCAGAGGTTGGATGGCCATCTGTCATGAATGCTTCAGCTGAGATCCCTGCGTTGCAGGGGGTTGGACTAGATGACCCTTGGGGTCCCTTCCAACTTCAAAATTGCACGATGCTATGAAAAGTAGCTCTTTCCCTTTGTCTCACACAGAAAGTGCTGACACTCCCAGCTCTCACCTGGCGAGGTCTTCCCTTCCCTGCCCCTTCGTGTGTGTGCAATCCTTAGACCCCCCAATAACGGCTTCCCTTCCCTTCCTGTGCTCTCGGCTGTTAACTGACCCTCCCCTCAAGAATCAAACCTCATTGTTTTTAGCAATTACGAAAAACATGATTGAAAATCTCTTCCCCACCCCCCCACCCCCAAATACGAGCCCCTCTCGGCCACTCACGTTACCTGGTAAACCTGAGCGGCCTCCTCTATAGGAATCACGCTGTGATATTTATGCAGCTTGGACCGGTCACAAACCACGCAGATGGACGTTTGATCGTATTCGCAGAAGAGCTTCAGCGGCTCCTGGTGTTTCTTGCAGAGCGCCTGTTCTCCCGACTCCTTGGCTCGCCGCTTGCTGAACTGCATGGCCAGCTCAACGATATTCCACAGGTGCCTGTTTGGCCGCAGGTTCTGCCAAGGGAAGGGTTTTCTGCATTGCGGACAGGAGAACACGTTGGCAATGGAGCCTTCACAGCACTGGGCAATGCAGTCCCGGCAGAAGTTGTGGCCGCAGTCGATGACCATCATCGGGTTCTGGTAATAATCCAGGCAGATGGAACAGGTGGCTTCATCCTGGAGGCTTTTCTCTGGGTTCGGCGCAGCCATTGGCGTCTTCTAGCTGCAACGCAGAGGAACAAAGTTTAGTTTTGCTTACAGAGAGGGGCGTGTCTCCTTTTTGCAATCAGGAAGTGGTGGCCTCACGGGGAACTAGATTGCAAGGGAGGGAGTGATGGAGTGTTTGAAGGTGGTTTTAACTATTAGAGGGACAAACATATGTTCGGAATAGTTTCCCCGAAACAATATTTGTTTGGGGAAGCCTATCCTGACATGCAGAATGTTGACATGTGCTTTAATCTGGTTTTTTACTTACTGTTGATTTAATTTTTTAAAAAATGCTTTAAATAATTGCTTTTACATATTTTTACTGCTTATTTCATTACGTTATTCTTTTTGTAAGCCGCTTACAAGTTTTATTACAGTAAATAATTGTAAAATAAATGCAGAATCTCACTGCATTCAACAGGTTGGCCATACTGATGAAGGACCCGCTATTAAAGATTTATTCAAGAAACCTGTACAGGGTTGCAGCCCAATGTCTCCTATCATACTGTATGCTGTTTAAAGATGAAGGATGGGTGTTTATGCAAGGGGGGGGGGGAGTTTCTACAGAGTTCATACAACATCTGCATAAAAACATACAACAAATTGTTATGCAACATCAGCATAGAACTGTTGGCACACCTCCCTTTAATCCAAATTTAACTTTTATGGAGGAAATCTGATGTTGCTTAAAACATTGCTGCCAAGAATGCAGGTGCAATATCTGAATATTCTCATTTGCAATGCAAAGCCACCATCCGAAAGTACCCAAAGTCATTAATACTAAAGCCATCTGCACACGGCTAAAGGCAGATTATAAATGTGTCAGAACTGCCTCTAAGGCCTCATCCACACTGAGCAGTTTTCCTCTTGTCCGGCTCCTTTCCCAGGGAACCATCCCCCAGCAAGCTTGAATTACCATTTGAGCACTAAAGAATGATTTTCCCGGGCTTATGGGGTGGGGGTGGGGTAGAAGAGGATGGATGACTCCTAAATCTCCTGGCAGGGATGCTTTCATAAAAAAGTTGGTTCCTTTTCCTCATTTGTTCCAAACTACTGGGCTGATGAAGTTATTGCCAAGGGCTGAGCCTGCTTTAATAACTTTGACTCTTGTCTTGCAAAAGCAGCATTTACACAAAGCAAAAACTACAAAAATGCCTAAAGCCCGATCAGATAACATTATTATTCATTCGGTTTATTTGTGGCCCAATACAATATGTTTCTAGGTGTACACCCCATGCATTTAAAGAACACACAGTGCCTATTTATTTTCCCTAAAAGAATGGTGGGAAATGTAGTTTCAGAAATTGTAGTTCTGTGAGGAGTAAACTACAGTTCCCATGATTCTATTTTTTTGGGGGGGGATATACTTTAAATGCATGGTGCATTTGCAGCCTATAGTTTTCCTACAGGGCTACTGCTTCAGTGGAGGAAAAAGCCACACAATGTGTACCACTATGGCAAGCCTCTCTCTCCCCAAAAGTTAATTGTTTTATTAGTTTTTAGTACTTTTTGACCCCACCTTCCTCCAAGGGGCACAAGGTGACAAAACATGCTTCCTCCCTCCCTCCCTCCATTTTAACCTCACAACAACCCTGCGAGGTAGGTGAGGCTGAAAGACTGTGATGCCTCCAAACAATTTTAAATGCCCATTCTTTCATGTCACCTTTTCTCTGCACTAAAAAGCCCCGAACGTTGCAGCTTTTCCTTGTTAGGGGAGTCGCTCCTCCATCCCTTTGATCTTTTCCGAACCTTTCCTCAGCGCTCTAACCACTATACAACACTGCCACCACAATGTTTAAATTGGAAAAGCAAAACCTCTTAAGCAGACCACGCTTCGGACCTCCCGGGGTTTCTCCCGTGGCTTTTCAGCTGTCCCATCTCCACCCACGTCGCCTGCAGCTCTCTCTCTCCACCCGCCCACCTACCTCGCTCTGCTCCCCTCTTGCTCTCGCCTGCTAAAATGCAGCGTCCGACCCCCGGGAATCATCAGCCAACCTGCAAGGCAAAAGCCCGACCCGGCCTGGCCTAAGGAGAGAGCCCAGCAGCGGCCTAACTCCGCCCCGCACAGCGCTCCCAATCTCTGCCGGCTGCGTCAGCTCTCCTATAAGGCACCCATCTGGATTATAACAAACCAACAGAAAAAGGGAGCGGGGCGTTTAAAAAACTGGAAATAAGGAAATGAGTTGGGTTTGCTGCCATAGGCAGCTCCCAGAGGTTGTCTCTTCCAGCTACCCCCAGGTGGTTTCCTTAAGGGAGAAGAAAGCAAACAGCTGTTTTCTGATTATTATTATTTTTAAATCGGTGTTGCTTGCAGCAATTTTATGCCCACTGCTTTGCAAGGTTCTCCTGAAATAATTTAAAGAAATAAATGTGTGTAAGAGGCGTGGGGGGGTGTTTGGGTGCATTTTACCACACCCTGGATATACAATGCTGGCAAATACTTTTCCTGCCTGCCTGGAAACACTTAAAGGCTTGAGAAGGGTGCGGAATGAATTGTAGTGCCCTGGGGGCTCTGGGTATTTAGCAAAAAAAGAAAAAGACCATGCCAGAGTCCGGAAGGGGGAGCTTCACAATTGCAGCAGGTCTGGTTTCCCCCAGGTCCTAGTGCGACACTAACCACTATACCACACTGCTTCTCAATCTTCTTCTCAAGGAAATGGAGGAATCCTCTTGATTTTGTCAGTGGCGTAGCGTGTGGGGTGCATGGGGGGTCGGCCGCACCGGGCGCAACATCTGGGGGTTAGGGTTAGGGGGCGCAAATCCACAGGTTAGGGGGCGCAAATTACTTGCCTTGCCCCGGGTGCTGACAACCCACGCTACGCCACTGGATTTTGTTAAAGCCAAACCACCACTGCATTTCGGATTTGCACCGCAATCCCAAAACACAGTTGCAGAGAGAAGACTCGCACGAACCGGATGCTTAGAAACAGCTCTGCAGAAACTTGCACACCCATTCAACATGCTGGCTCCAGAGCGCATTTAGAAAGCCTTTTCAAGGTTAGCACACGTGCTTGTTTCTAAAACTTATTAATTTAAGTGTGTTATGGATTATGGCGATTATAAAATTGTAAAACTCAGTAAAACTTTAAAAAAATAAAAGTGTTTACCATCACGAAAGAATGGCCAGGCTGCCCAGGTCATGCAATCAGTGACCATTATTAGGTATCCTGGGAGACAGGATTTCTGCTGTAGATGGCCTCCTTCTGTAATGTATATATGATGTTTTGGGGTGGTGGTCTTGGGCTACGGGGTGGCCAATTTCAAAAGTTATTGTTCAGGGTTCTCCCTGTTGGGAGGGACCCTGTTGCAACAGTTCCTTAAATAAAGATCAGGTTTACTAGCCGCTTTGCTTCTCAAAATACTGTTATTTTTCTCCTGCCGAGAAACCCTCTATATGGGCTCATGAAATACCCCAGAAAGGAAAGAGCAGTTTTCTTATAACAATAGTAGAAAACACAAAGTTTGAAAGGCCTGGGAGAAGGGGAATGCGTTTGCCTTAAAGATGTATAACGAAGCTGCTAAGCAACCCTTGCATTTTCTTTCCTTCACCACCACAGTGAGGGCTAGATGTTTAAAACAGAAAGTGTTTGGGTTGCATCTTGCAAGAGAGGAGTATTAAATGAAACCTGGCCAGCAGCTGTGACCCAATAAAGCGATTTCATACTTTTGAGTTAATTAGTAATCTGCTGACTAGGGTCAAAAGTAGCAAGAGGCTATCCACCATTTCCCGCGTCAGTGCCTCAACATAGAGGTACTCCTTCCTCTTCTCCCAGGCTTTCTGCTTGGGAAGAAACGAAACGCCCGATTGCAGGAACACGAAAGCGAAACTGAGCTTGCCTATTCTCCTCCAGCTCTCGGGAAACAGCTGCTGCTGCTTCTTGGGTGATCATGGCTACCGCAGATCCAGCAAAACACCTTCAGGACGAAGTCACTTGTTCCATTTGTCTGGATTACTTCAAGGATCCAGTTATGATCACGGAGTGCCAGCACGACTTTTGCCGAGCCTGCATCACAAAGTATTGGAAAAAATCAGGAGCTTCCATTTGCTGCCCGGATTGCAGAAGAGCAGCTTCCTGGCAAAGCCTGAAACCCAACCGGCGCCTGGCGAACATGGTGGAAGCGGCTAAGCAGCTCCGTCTGCAGCTGGAGCAAAGTCCAGGAAGGGAGAAAATGTGCAGGGAGCACAAGAAGCCTCTGAGTCTGTTCTGCACAACAGAAAATACCCTTATTTGCATGTTTTGCGAGAGATCCAAGGCTCACAGAAACCACCGTGTTATTTCCCCAGAAAGAGCTGCTGCAGATTACAAGGTAATGACGGTGCATTTTAGCAAAGAATGCATTCATGTGATGTGTATGCCTGGTGCAGTTGTGATATCTCTAATCTAGCCACGATATAGAACAGAGACGGGGAACTTGTGGTCCTCCAGGTGTTTTGAGTCCAGCTGCCATTAAACCCAGGCAAGGGTGATGGGAGTTGTAGGGTAGCAGCACCTTGAGGGTCACAGGTGAGTAGCCTCCCCAGATATAGAAGAAGGTGAACACCTCACTTAGTGTATTTCTCCTCCCCTTTTCAGAGCTGGTGTTTTAAATCTACAATCAGGGTTAACTTCAAACCACACTGTGCCAATCCTGTTTGAAGCATGATAGTGGTTCACAGAGCTCTCAGCAAAGGTTGATCTATGGTACTTCCAGAGACCCACCCTTCGCCCCCAGTAACGGGCAGCCTCCCCACACCATTTTGTGGGCCAGCCTCTTTCAAGTGTGGCAGCCATTTTGTGACTGGGGTTTACAGTACTGTAATTTCCCCTCAAAATTCCAAGTTCCAAATTCAAAATTCCCCCAAAGTTTGGCAATTCCTGTCTTAAGCAGCCACAGCTGTTTCTGTCTTGGGGTCTTCCTTGCACATAGCATTTATAGTGAAACGGTTGCCTTTCTGTTTTCTGGATTTTTTCACAGGTTGCCACATGAAGTGCTATTTTTTTTTTTTAATAATGCAAACAAATTATAAAAACCCAGATTCTGTAAAAGAACCTGGATGGATCCCCAGTATTGTGTGGCACGTTTCTGCTTTTTGTGTGGAGGGTGTGAGAGTTGGTGGTGTGATAGGAATTTTGAGGTCTTAGATATATGTTAAATGTTCATAAGTGTACCAACCAAGCACATACATAGATCAGCACAGGAAGACCGACCTGGAACCATTTTGATTCCCAAACTGTCTCAAACTGACCAAATGTTTTCTCTGCAAGGTCAAAGGAAAATGGAAATGCCTCCCCATTGTCTTTTCCTTCACAAATCCTGTCTTAAGGGTATGCTTGTGTTTGAATAGGGTGTGAGCCTGTGACCTGGCCCAGGAACTAAGTATTTATCATTACAAAAGACTAGCCTGGCTCCCCAGGAAATCCAATCAAGTAACCTGCCAGACAGGAGATAAACAAGGACAGGAGAAAAACAACATTCAAATTTCTGTTTTAAGACCGCCTTTTCTGTGATGTATGTATGATGTTTCTGGGGGTGGTCTTGATCTACAGGGTGGGAATTTCAAAAGTCTTTATAAGGCCTTGCGCGCCATTTTTCGGGGTTCCTCTTCCTCTCCTGCGGGTGAGGGGAGCACCCTGTTGCTACAGTTCAATAAAGATCAAGCTTACTAGCTGCTTTGCTTCTCAATATTCTCTGGTTGGCCTCTGTTATTCTCTCCTACCAATAGGGAACCTATGTAAGGACTCTATATGGGCTCTTGGATACCCCATAAGGGAAAAGGGCAATTTTTGTTTACAATAGTGGGCGTGTTTTGTTTTGGCCACTTCCCTGGGACCTGTGCCAAGCTGTGCCACTGTAGCAGCTGATGGAAGTTGAGAGCCCAACAACTTCTGGTCAGCTGCAGGCTCCCCCTGTCCCGTCCTAGAAACATTTTAAAGTCTGCTTGTAAATAAAACATTCTCAGTCCGCAGAAACTTTAAATCTACCGTTATCATCCATTGTCTGTCCTTAGGGTGTACTACTTGGACATCTAAAGGAACTGAAAAAAGAAAGAAGCAAGATTCTGTCGGTTAAATCAAATGGTGAGAAGCCGTGCCAGGACCTATTGGTAAGAATTGGCATAACTTAGGGGTCAGCAAACCTTTTCAGCAGGGGCCGGTCCACTGTCCCTCAGACCTTGTGGGTGGCTGGACTATATTGGGGGGGGGGTGAACAAATTCCTATGCCTCACAAATAACCCAGAGATGCATTTTAAATAAAAGGACACATTCTACTCATGTAAAAACACCAGGTAGCCCAGAGGTGCATTTTAAATCAAAGGACACATTCTACTCATGTAAAAATACGCTGTTTCCCGGACCGTCTGTGGGCCGGATTTAGAAGGCGATTGGGGTGGATCCGGCCCCCGAGCCTTAGTTTGCCTACCTATGTGCATAACTCCTCCTTTTAAGGTCTGTCTACAGTGAGCTGATCACCACTGGCAACGTTATCATTTGAGAGCAAGGGTCTGTGTACATTGGGAGTGTGATTTGATAAGGATCCACATTCTCCTGATGTATTCTCCTAATGTATTTTACATTACTGTAGTATCTAGGAAGGGGAAAGTACCTTGATATTGTTGTGATCATGAAGTTGGAATATGTTTGAGGCTGCTTTCAAGTCAAGATTTATGGGTGAATCAGATTTTCTGGATCCATTTCACTTGTGATTTAGGCCTGGGTTTGGCATTGAAACCAACTTTTCCAAGTGCCCCCTCATTCTGAAGCATGGAGGGCGACAGAGGAAGGGCTTTTTTGCTGGTGGCCCCCAATTTGTGGACTAGGTTTGCATGGTGCCTATGTTAATACATTTTTGTACCATGTGATAACGACTATTTTTTTTTTACTCTTCACCAGCAGGTCCCAGGTTGTTTTAAAAAAATTTAAAATTCATGATTGCAAACAGTTTAAAAATTACAGTCATAGGAGTTGAAATATTTTAATGTTATCCTGTATCCCATTTTAGTTTCTGTTCAATGAATGGCTGGTGTGTTCATTTTACACCCTCCTTATATGTTTTCTTAACATTTGATGTGAACACCTGAAAGAGACTTTAATCAATTTAATTCCAAATACATGCAGTGTTTTTTTCCAGGGGCTATGCAGTACCTGCACATCTTTTTGTTGTTGTTAAAAAGTGTGACACTTGCTATAACAATTTCATGGTGAGTACCAGCACCTATTTTTCTAGGGAAAAAACCCACAGAGTACGTGATATGTATTCCAATGTGATGATATTAGGATCTGGATTGGGCAATCTATTAGAACATCCCATTGTCATTTGTATCTATCCCTTGTAGAAAGAGGCAGAAGCCAAGAGGGGGGAGATTGTGGCTGAATTCCAACAACAGCGGCAGTTTTTGGAGGAACAAGAGCAACGCCAGCTGGCCAGGTTGGAGGACATAAAAAGGGAAATTGAGAAGAGAAGAAATGATTATGCAAACAAATTTGAGGATGAAATATCCTACATCAACGATCTGATTGGTGATATAGAAAAGAAGGGCACTCAATCAGCAGATGAATTCTTGGAGGTAGGTCTAGTATTCTGAACCAGAATGTATTCATGACAGAATTCAAATTCAAATTTATTTATTTACGGCTATTAGCCCATAAAATATGTACAAACATAAAAGCACAGAAACATAAAAACCAATACATCTAACAACAGAAGGGGAACACCACGATGCAAGGGTGGGTCATTGAGCAGTGACAAATAACAGCTTTGGGCCCGGAAAGATCCAAGGGACGGTTCACAGAAAAAGGAGAACTGGAGACGAGATCCGTCATGCACTCTCATCATAACTGTCCGATTAGTTGTTGATGTTGTTTTTTGGTGGTTTTTGTGTGTGAGATAACCGCATTCAGGAATCTCGCCACCTGCAGAGTTACAGAAGGATCTGTATCCTGCAAAAGCAGTGCGGCATGTGACTCAACAGGCCTGCCAACCAAGTGCAGTAAAGCAGGACCCAGGAATTTAGTCCTGGCTATGCTATGTAAGGGACAGTTGAACATTATATGTGGAAGAGATTCAACTGTTTTCCCGTCACACTCACATAGCGGAGACACCAAACCCTTGGAAAATCTGTGGCTCAGCAGGTTTGATGGAAAAACATTGAACCTTGCACGAATAAATGCAAGTCGGTGTGGTACAGATGAAAGAGATGACAGAAATATCCTCCATCGGTGACTTGATTGGTGAGATGGCAGGTAAGGGTGGCCAATCGGCAAAATAATTTTTGGAGCTGGGATTCTAATCCAGTATTGATTCATAGCCAGCACAAATTGGTTGGCAGAGGCAGCTGGCCAGGAGCTCACTGCATGTGTGGTAAGTAATGGTTTAATAAGAAAAATGGCCACCGATGGTTGATATTTATTTTTTTGCAAGTAAGTTCTCATTGCGTATGCATCCCTCATCATTCTCATAATGAGTTGGAGTTGCAACGGGGGCGAAATGGCGCCACTTTCAAAGTCCCAGCTCTCTTGAACAACGGCAAAGGGTAGAACAACTATAGTGTTGGATTGAATCCCATGTTTTTTGAAGCCAAAGAAGCTAGTGGACATGTGACTGTTATTTTGTGACATGTTATTTCAAGGACTTGTGACATGTTATTTCAAGTTATTTTGTAATTGATTATCACTTTATTCCTACCCTTTATATACAAACTTAGAATGCAAATCCAGGTATGTAAAGCAGACTGAAATGAATGAGGTAATTGATGGAACGCTGAACCATGTAAATTCAGCCGTTTTCATCTTGGCACTGAAGACAAGGGGTTTCTATGACTGACAAGAGGCTTTGAGGACTGTTTTGTGACTGACATTCCTTGCCCTTCTATTATGCGATGGCACAGCTGTTCGGCAGCCATCATAGGATACAGTCAGGATGGAGGATACGACTGTTTCTGCTGGGAGTTCCTCTGCTCACCCTTGTCCAGTGCTCTACTGGCAAGGGTAGCAGGCAATATGCAAACTCTGAATCCCAGTGGAGTGTTAGTTTGGAGAACCAGCCACCCCTCTCCCTTCCCGCGGTCACATCCATACAATGCATTTGTAAGTGCATGGCTCTGTCTAAAGAGGCCCTAGGAACTGTAGCAGAGTTACAGTCTCAAGCACCCTAAACTAGCTTACAACAACAACAAATCTTTATTACGGCCGTAGGCCCGCATAAGGGAGGGAGGGAGACAATTATTTAAAACCTTAAAAAAACCCCAAAACTAAAAGGAATTAAAGCAGAAAATATATATAAAAGTCCATAAGAATCCAAAAGAAGCTAAGAAAGTCTAAAAGAAGGGTTAGGAACATTAGACAAGAGTGAAAGGTTATAAGGCTATACCTATCTACAGAGCACTCTTAAAATGAGTGCTCATTATATCTAGTTTGTGGCACAGGTCATCATCCGGCAACTTTTGAGTGCTGCCGTGCAGAATCTGGCAACGTATGTTGTAGCTGAGTTGGTACCTGAAAGCAGGGAGGTATAGAATTGTCCTGGGTGCCCTGGGCAGTGATGGTAAGATGAGGCTAGTACGAATGTCTATAATAAAGACACTGGAGAAGCACATGCTCTGTTGTTTCTGTTTGTCCACAGTCATGGGGCATTGCCTCTCCAGATAAGCAATCTTCCTGTATCCGTCTTCAAGGACAGCTGAGGGGAGGCCATGATATCAGCCAAAGGCCCTTCGGTGCTTAGGGACTTTTAAGTTTAGCTAGATATGTCATAGGGGAGAAACTAGCTTACAGTTTCCAGGATTCTTTGGTTGAAGCCGTGTGCTTTAATGTATAGTGTGCTTGTGACCACAGTTCTCTATTGTGAAGTCACGTGGGATAAGTTTACAATTGGAGAGCCAAGTACGCTGGTGAAATTGACCCAGCTTTCTCCTGGCCCTAGGAAGGGGGGGGGGGGGCAGAGACAATTAAGGAAATGGCCATGCAATGGATCCTTCCTCACAGTTGTGCAAAATTAGCAGGAAGCAGGCAAGGAAGCCTCGCCCTTTCGCGAGTGGCCAAAGAGACATTTCTGGGCAAGGGGGAGAGACTAGGATGTGGAAGATGCCATTGTCAAATGTGTAGACCTGTAAGAAACATAATGATATCTGGAGGACTAAAACAGCTTCATGGAACACATCGGTTAGAAGGTGACGAAAGAACTGTAACAGGAGTAGGATGAAGTACAATTGTAAATCCACTTTCCTGCACGACAGTCAGTGGGTTGAAGAAATCTGAGAACAAGAACGTTTTTGTCTTTCACACAGGCACAGCAACAGTGGGAAAGAGGCTCAAAACTGCTTCGTTCATCCATTTCGTTGTAACTACATACCACCCAATTAATTACATTCTACACAGTTCACAACTTAAAATCAATTAAAAACAAATAAAAATCAGATAAAACAATCGAGGCAGTAGCAGCCTAGCACAGAAATGAATACAAAGCCGCACGAAGCAGCGTAAAATCAATAAAAGGGCATTGAAACAGCAAAAAGAGAAACAATAGTTCTAATATATATATATAGATATATAGATATATATATAGAGAGAGAGATATGATAATATTATATATATAATTTTATTAGTTTAATAATAATTTGTTGGCATCCAGCAAAGTCATACTCTGAGCGGACCCATTGAAACCAATGGCTTTGAGTATTATTAACATTGGATGTCACCTGTTAAATTGAAATTACACTGTGTGCAAAAGGTAGCTAAATTGTCTTTGCTCTTTTCACTTCTAGGGTATTGGAAGCATACTGGACAGGTACCTACCTTCTGCTTTTGCTTTAGAACAATGCTTGACTTACTTGGGGCCCCCTCTCCCCTCCCCAACTACCCTTTTAATGGCCTCTTAGCTACTGTTTTAAGGCTGAAGGGAACCACCATTGGGCCAGTGGCGTAGCGTGGGGGGTGCAAGGGGTGCCGGCCGCACCGGGCGCAACATCTGGGGGGGCGCACTCGCCGCCTCCAGAGTCGCCGAAGAGCCTCGGGGCTCAGCTCCTTTGGGAGGAGGAGTCGGGCTGGGCGACCAGGGGGAGCAGCAGGCGCCAGCAAGGAGGGCCGGAGCCGGAGCCTGGCCAGGATCGCGCGCAGGACGGGGCGCAAGAGGGAGGGGAGAGTCGAGCCTGTGTCCCCCCCCCCCCCCGCGAGGACTGCTGCGAAGAGGCGGGAGGGAGAGGAGGCCCCCTGGGAGGAGCGGGCAGGTGCTGGGGCGGCAGCGCCGGGCGGGGGCCGAGGGGTGGGCGCCCCCCTGCGCGGGCATCGCCTCGCCTCGCCGCCGCCGCGGGCTTAGCTGGGCCGCCGGCCGAGGGGAAGCGCCAAAGAAGGCCAGGATCCAGGCCCGCCCCGCTCTCCTTATTTGGCGCCTGGTTCCGGCTCCCGGGTGGCCTCCTCCCACCCACTCTCGCTACCAGTGGAAAGAGAGACGGAGGTGCAGCGGAACCCGCAGCCTTTGCAGACGCCGCCCGGCCGGGGGAGGGGAGCGCGGAGGAGCCCCGCGGGGCCTGGGCCCGGCCAGCCGAGCCCTCCCGAATTGCGCCCCGCAGCCAGGATCTTGTGGCGAGGAAGGAGCCCAGTCTGCGCCCTCCTTCCCCACAGAGCTGCAGAGGGAAATCAAGGTTCTCCTGCTAGTTTCTCTTCTTCTCTCCCCCCCACTGCGTTGCAACCGTGCCCCTCCCTCTCGGTGCATATAGCACGATTGCAATCTCTCTCTCACCCCCCCCCCCAAGTTAAACTAATGGAGCAAGCCAGCGCCAAAGATTTGTAGAACTGTGAATACCCCAGCCCAGGCAGCAGCAAGAAGCTGGCAGCGGCGGCAGGTTGGGGGTTAGGGGCGCAAATTACTTGCCTTGCCCCGGGTGCTGACAACCCACGCTACGCCGCTGCATTGGGCTAAAATGGGTGAGTCAGTGGGGCAGGGCTTTTGGGTTTCATTAAGGGCCTTCCTGCCCTCAGTCCCATTTCCCCATAATTTTGAATACATCACCCTTTTATTTTATTGTGATGGGGTGATTCTTGCTTTGACTTCACTAGTAAATGAATCAGGATGAATGCTCAGCCAATGTCATCCAATCTCCTTTGAAGCAAATCGGCATGTATGTATGCTCAATAAGCAGGTAATCTAGAAATGGCCAAAGATTTCTGGACAACTCAAAAGCTTCCTGAAGGGGCCACGGCTATAAGGCTCCTACACTTCAGCATTCATTGTTATGCCATTAACTATGAGGCCAAAATTAAACTTTTTACCATCATTCACCCCTATGCTATCAAGTGGTGGATGAAGCTGCAGGCGAGCCTTTGTGAAGCAAAAAAGGTGGCAGCTAAAATAAGGGACTGTACAAATAGATTGAGGGTGGTCCTTTGAATATCTCGCTTTCTCCCACTAGATGTGAGACGGAGAAATTTCAGTTTCCAGCTACTCCTGCTTCTGCAGACATGAAGGAAAAGCTCAGGAAATTCTCTCAAGAAAGTGCATCTTTGACGAGTTCCCTGAGGAGAGTCAGAGGTTTGTAAAAGAGAACTCTAAATCGGATTGCAGGGATGAA
This sequence comes from Podarcis gaigeae, assembly GCF_964106915.1. Taxonomy (NCBI): domain Eukaryota; kingdom Metazoa; phylum Chordata; class Lepidosauria; order Squamata; family Lacertidae; genus Podarcis; species Podarcis gaigeae. The sequence goes on from NC_139679.1 coordinate 109,083,728, forward strand.
ACATGTGGTGCAGCACTGTCAGCAGCATTGTACCTTTAAGAGAAGCGTAGCAGGGTGATGCCAGCAGCCATAGATTTCCCCCCATGATGCTCATTATTAGAAAAAGCGAGTGGCTTTGTGCTAGTGTGTTTTGATGGGTTAGATAAAAGGTCTGGCTAAGACCAGGGACGAGTAGTGTCGAGGCTCCATTCAGGCATAAGACCCACTAAGCGACCTTGGACCACTCTGATTATAGATAGAACTAATAGAATTGTAGAGTTGGAAGGGACCATGAGGGTCATCTCGTCCAATCTCCTGCGCCAGGCCTCCACATCTGGACTGCAAGCCAAGTTGGCTATGCCCTGCACATCTGCCCTGCACCCGCCATCAGGAGCAGGGCAGGTAATGACCAGGCTCAGTCAAAAGGGGCTTTGTAAGCTAATCAGCAGTGCCTGAGAAGCCCTGTGCAAAGAACTCTAGGGGAAAAAACCCCTATCAGCTGATAGTTTGGTCTTGCAGAGAGCTTTGCTGAGCACCTTGCAAGGCCTGGCGATTAGCTGAGAGTCTGGCCTAGTGAAGCCCCTTGCAAAGCTCTCTGTTAGACCCATAAAGTGGGGGGAGGGGGGAAAGGGATTATGACATCAGGGGATTGTCAAATCTGGCTCGTGATGGGATGGAGGAGAGAACAATGTGGCCAGTTCCCCATTCTTGTCTCTTGCTATCGAGTCCCTATTATGCAAGTTGTGCACCTTAAGTATGGGGGAAAGGGCGTTCGCTCTTTGCTACCCAAAGTGTGTGGCATGTGCCCCATCTCTTCTTCCTGGCTACCCAGAATTCATCCTGTTTATCATTCTTACCACTACAGCTGCCCTTGCTTTTAACAGAATCATTCATCATATCAGAGATGTTGTTCATCTGTCAGTTAGCCTTAGGAACATGAGTCATGCATTAGTCGATAATTATTGTAGTTAACAACAATGCTTCATTGCTGCGTGGTTAAGCAGGCTACAAGGTTCCTTTTGTTAGCCTTATGACGGAACTTTAACCTTGCTCTCTTTTCTCCTAGACGGTTCTGAGTCCAACTGCTCTCAGTCCAACACAGTAAAATCAAAATGGATAAGAGGTAAGCTTTCTAGTTCCGGAGAGCAAAACAGGCCAGATGTTGGAGAGTTCCAGCATTTGATGTCCTGTCGTTTCTGTCTTCAGATATAAGCTGCTGAAGGCAGAGATCAAACTGGACTGAGGCCCTGGCAGCAGTGCTGAGGGGCGGAGGAAGCGAGTTAGTCCCTGTACTGTTACTCCAGTCTAAACCAACTCCCCCCAGCAAATAAATAGCTTAAGGGGGACTTAGATTGGGGGAAATGGTGTTGTGGAAAAGGTTACATTAACCATTTTCCAGCTCAAGGGCCACATTCTCTTCAAGACATCCTTCCTAAATAATAATAATAATAATAAAAATCAATCTTTATTGGTTTATAAACTGCACACACACAAAAAACCCCCAATAAAATAACACACAGCACATAACTCACAAATAACAAAAATAAAATAAAACAGTACAATGCAAAGACACAAAAGATTTCAGCCGTTGACTTCTGACCTCCTTGATGTGGGTTCTTTGAGGCAGAAGTGGGTGAAGCAGCAAATGTAAATTCAATCTTTGTTTCTGCATACACAGCCTCCTGCTTTCAACTCTCACCCTGCATGTGCCCCTGTATTCTCGCCATGCAAATTTTGTTGTGTGTAAAGGGACCCCTGATCATTAGGTCCAGTCGTGGACGACTCTGGGGTTGTGGCACTCATCTCGCTTTATTGGCAGAGGGAGCCGGCGTACAGCTCTTGGGTCATGTGGCCAGCATGACTAAGCCGCTTCTGGCGAACCAGAGCAGCACACGGAAATGCTGTTTACCTTCCCGCCAGAGCGGTACCTATTTATCTACTTGCACTTTGACGTGCTTTCAAACTGCTAGGTTAGCAGGATCAGGGACCGAGCAACAGGAGCTCACCCCGTTGCGGGGATTCGAACCGCCGACCTTCTGATTGGCAAGTTCTAGGCTTTGTGGTTTAACCCACAGCGCCACCCGTGTCCCTTGGTTGTATGTATTGGCCCAATTGGTTCTACATATCTCCCCTTCTAAAGAATGCATGCAATTGCAAACTCAGTACACTACCTTACAGAAGTAACCAATTCTGTTAAGCCTTTGTCTTGCCCTGCTTCCTGTTCTCTTTCAGAAAATGTAGTGTTGGATCCAGAAACAGCCCATCCCCGGTATATTGTGTCTTCAGATGGAAAATCAGTACGGTGGGGAGATGTCCGCCAGGACTTTCCCTACAACCCAAAGAGGTTTGAATACGCCTGCTGTGTGCTTGGAACGCAGGGATTCAGCTCTGGGAAACATTATTGGACGGTGGATGTCGAGGATGTTGACCATTGGGCTGTGGGTGTAGCCAGTGAGTCTGTGGAGAGGGATAGAGAAATTGATTTTGAACCTGATGAAGGGATCTGGGCGATGGGCTTTAGTTATGATCAGTACAAAGCTCTGACTTCACCTCCTACCATTTTGGAGCCAGAAGAGGATCCAGTAGAGATCCAAGTTTCTTTGAACTATGAAGCAGGAACTGTGGCTTTTTATGATGCTGAAGATAAGACCCGCCTCTTTATTTTCCAGTCAATTGATTTTGAAGGGGAGGAAGTTTTCCCCTTTTTCCGGATTGGAAATTCATCAGCTCCCCTCCAGCTGTGCTCTTAAAACACATGGTCCTTGACCTGTGCTTTGCTTTGCCTTGCCTGTGTCCAGGTGTTAGTCCCAAAGAGCAGCGGATATCATTTCTGTGCACATTTTCTTTGGAAGTTTGCTTCCATCCCAGGCTGCTGTCCCACATTCCCCTTCAACAAAGGACCAAAGTGTTTTGGTTTGACTGTGCAGATGATAGCTTTATAATTCAGCACAGCAAAGAAGCACTATAATATTGCAAATACTGTTTCTTTAATTTTGCACCCTCTTGGTGGTGCCAATGGGGAATTTCCTCCTAATGCAAGTAGCAGCTTCAGAAGGATTATCCTCGGGACCAAAGCAAAGGTGGAAAGGGTTAAATCCTCCACCGCATTTTGTGATTCTCATAATCATCAGCTTCTTCTCTCACTCAACATTTTGCAGTTTTAAAAACTTGCATGCTAAATGCAAGGCCATATTTTGTCTGGTTTTGATTCTTAGTTTATATTAACCACACTATTTATTAGCATGTAACTCCTCAGGTTATTTTCTTTAGCTTTTTACGTTTAATAAACCTGTGATTTGATGTCGTGATTGTCGCCATTGCAGTCTTTCACTCATTTCATTAATCCGTCAATAAAGTTATAAAAAATTCCTTTTAACCTTTGTTTTGACTCCACTAACTTTTTATGCTGCAGTTCTGTTATGATATGTTATTGCTTTTCTTAAAAGATTAAAGGCTCCTAAAAACTTTTTTTAAGTACCATACTGAACAAAAATGATACAGATAATGTTCATAGCATAAGAATTATTTTTTAAAAAAAACCACCATCCCATAAAAATAACAAAAATACGCTAACCAATTGACCAGACCTATGTTTCAAACCATCCCATCCTAACCCTTTTTCTTTTTTAAAAAAGAACCATACTGAACATTCATATTCGTAGCGCAAGAATTAACTAAGTAACCCACCATCCCAGAAAAATAACAAAACCAAGATAGCCAATTAACCAGGCCTATCATCACCTCACATCCCATGAAATGTCGGCAACTATAGGAACATCTTAGCATTGTGCCAGAAAAATGACAACGTTGGTACCAATATTTTGTTTTAAGATACATGTTTTCAAGATGGAATATTGTATTTTGTGTGAGGCTAACACGCTCTGGCGTTTGCTCCCAGACTTCGGTTTGTGTGTCAGAGTGTCCAGGACGTAAGATAAAGCACAGATGTGTCTTTCTCTTCTGTTCTACTACTGGTACAGTGAAGACCATAGTTGCTGTCACAACTGATAAAGAAGAGGGCTCTGAACACTTGTCCATACAGCCGGGCTTTTGTTTATGCATTGAGCTCTGAGCTCAAGTTAATGGATTTTAGTTAAGGAAAAATAGGGGTTTTGGTGCAGTTTCAAACTGCCTGCACAGTCAGTTTTGGGTTTTGGAAACCCATTCCTTCACTATGAGGGTCTGGCTTCCCCCTTAAAGGAAGCAGTGGATTCATAGGACATCAAAAAAAAGCCACCCTCTGTCTCTTGGTTCCAGTCTGTCATCCCCAGCTCACATGGTGTTCTCTGCAAGGATCATTCAAAGTTGAACCTGGCTTTGCCTATACCCACTAGCCCCTATCATGGAAGAGGGCCCACTCCCCTTTGCCTGGCACTCTTGTCCTCTGATAGTTTCCTTGATGGGCCATCACTGGTCTTTGTCCCCTGCTAATGGCCCATCCAGCCAGCTCTGCAGATGTGGCTTGGCTCATTAGAATAATTAAATCCAGGAGATTTCAGTATTTGGCAAAGTTTAATCAAACCTTGCTTTGAATTATGGTACTGGAGGAGACTCTTGAGAGTCCCATGGACTGCAAGAAGATCAAACCTATCCATTCTGAAGGAAATCAGCCCTGAGTGCTCACTGGAAGGACAGATCCTGAAGTTGAGACTCCAATACTTTGGCCACCTCATGAGAAGAGAAGACTCCCTGGAAAAGACCCTGATGCTGGGAAAGATGGAGGGCGCAAGGAGAAGGGAATGACAGAGGACGAGATGGTTGGATGGTGTTCTCGAAGCTACCAGCATGAGTTTGACCAAACTGCGGAAGACAGGAGTGCCTGGCGTGCTCTGGTCCATGGGGTCACGAAGAGTCGGACACGACTAAACAACAACAAATCAAACCTTGATAATTTAGACTTCCTAAATCCAGGAATTATGATGAGTCTGCTCCCCCTGCCTCAATTCAAAACAGTATGTTTCTTTTTTATTTACATGTTTTAATGTTGTTCACTACTTCTGGGAGTTTGGGGGCTAAAAAGCAGTATATAAATAAAACATATCCTAACAAGACCCCAGACACCCACCAGTCCTGCTCCTCTAGTCAACTGGATCCTAAACTGATTAAGAAAGAAGAAGCAGAGAGCAGGAAAAAGGCAAACTCGGGTACCACTTCTTAAAATTTGGACTAGGGTGGGTTCCCACCCCACGTGGCGGAGTGTTGCCACGGCTGCTCAGCCTAACCTACCCAACGGGGGTTGTGAGGGTTAAAGGGGGAAGCTGCTCTGCCTTTTGGCAAAGATCAAACGTCCCAGTTTAATATCTTATGAGTTGAATATTTGGAATGGCCTCTGTTCAGTGCTGGATTTGCGTATAAGCTAAACAAGGTACAGTTTAGGGCCCCACTCTCTTGGGCCCCCCCCAAAAAAAATTAAAGAAAAAAACTGGACGTACATTTCCTAAATATAAGATAAAAACAAAACCTACATCCAGCAACAGTGGCAAATGGCTTTAGATACCTATTGGGTCCATAAATTACAATACAGCATAGATTCGACACAAAAACCAGCGACAATTTGTTGTTGACAAAAGGCGGCTGGACATATAAAGGGCCCCAGTAGCTTAGGGCCTCATCAAACCTAAATCCAGCCCTGCCTCTATTAAACAATAAATACAATCTTTGACCTTTTACACTTTGGGTTGGCGGGTCATTGCTTACTATGCTATGTACATATATTTTCGTGGTTTTATATTGTAAAATCTTGGGAGGAAAGGCGGAGCGGAAATTTAATACATGCCGCCCTGCGCTCCTTAAGGGATGCAAATGTAAGAAAGACAAGTGATGCAATCAAACGCATTTAAGCACCACCATCAGTAATATCTTCATGGGTGTGAGCCATTTCCTGAAAAGTGAAAGTTTTCTGTCCCCTCGCGGCACTTTCCCCCTTCGCTTCAGCGCCACGCCCCCTTCAGACCCTTTGGCGTCACGCTCGTCTCCGTGTTGCGCTGCGTCTTCGCTTTCGCTTTCGTCCGCCTCCTTTCCGTTCCTCCTCGGTTTGCAGGGATCCAGGCTGCGGCGACAGAAGGGATCCTCCGCCTTTGGACCCCAAATTGACCTCTACCGCGGCGGGGCGGGACTCTCTTTCTCCCGCGCTGCCCAGACCGCGCATTTTGCGCGCAAAGAGGCGCACCCATGGCCGCCGCCGCCGGGGACCCCTCCAAAACTCTCCAGGACGAAGCGACCTGCTCCATCTGCTTGGATTACTTCAGCGACCCGGTAATGATCATCGCCTGCGGGCACAGCTTTTGCCGAGCCTGCATCGCTCGGTGCCCGGAGGGGCCGAGCCGCGACCACTCGTCTTGCCCTCAGTGCAGGATCGCTTTTCCCCGGGGCAACCTCCGGCCCAACAGGCACTTGGCGAATATGGCCGAAGCGATCCAGCGCCTCCGCCTGCAGAGCCTCCGCCTGGCCGAAGGGGAGCCCAAGGAGAAAGTGCCGAAGTTGTGCGGGAAGCACTACGAAGCCCTCCGGCTCTTCTGCCTAGAGGATCGCGCCTTCATCTGCTTGGTCTGCAGGGAATCGCGGGCGCACAAAGCGCACGTCGCCCTCCCCATCGACGAGGCTGCCCAGGATGCTAAGGTAAGCGAAATCGAGCCCTCGTTTTGGGAGAATTTGGAGCACGAAGAGGATGGGAAAGGGGTGACTCAGGCATAGGCAACCTCGGCCCTCCAGATGTTTTGGGACTACAACTCCCACCATCCCTAGCTAACTGGACCAGTGGTCAGGGATGATGGGAATTGTAGTCCCAAAACATCTGGAGGGCCGAGGTTGCTTATGCCTGCTCCAGAAAATGTTGATCTTCAAATGCCACCATCCACAGGATTTCATTTACAGTTTTACTTGTATACTGCTCGGAGAGCTCTTTAGTGGAAAAGCAGCTTCTAAATCTTTTAATTAATAGTATAAGCGCTGAGTGCCTTTTTTTTTCCTTTTAGGATCACCTCCAAAGCTGCCTAACAAACTTGAAGAAGGAGAGAGATGAAATTTTGAAGGGGAAATGGTGCAGTGAGAGAGAAATTCAGGAAATGAAGGTGGGCAGGCTCCCAGTTTGCCATCCACTGAACGCAGCTGCCTCCTTTTTGTGCTCCCCAGATGTTCTGGACTGTAGCTCCTCTCAGGCCCATTAGAGGAGTTGTTGTTGTTGGGGCATTCCATGTCAGTTCTGTTAGTTTCTGCTTCTCACTGAGCAGCTGCTAGCAGTCACAGGACTCTGTTTACATTCCAGAGAGTCCAGATACTGTTGGAGTCTCACGGGAAAGGGAGACGGGATGTTACTGGTTTCCTGTTTCCTTTGTTCTTTGATTCCTTTGTTCTGCTGCTCTCTGCTTCTCATAGAGAGAACATGTATATTTCTTTGCTCTCTGCATAGCTTAGTAATAAAGTATAGCAATGTAGCCCATACCGATCTCATCCTTCCGCTGTGGCGTTGTTTTAATGCTCTGCTGGGCTCAAAGGAAGATGAGCCTTATCAGCTCGGACGACCGGAGCTGAAATTCCAATAAGTTCAACGCTGTCATGTCACCCACCGCCTCGGATTTTGTTGAAACTTGGTGTACACCCTTCCCTTATGGTTGAAAAAACAACAACCCTTAATTCCCCCCCCCCCTATCTCAAACGGTTTTAATTTTATAGCACTTCAAAGTTTCATGAAATCTGTGTTTCTGTCCCTCTTGAGATCCTCTGTATTATGTGCATTTTTTCCCCCTAACCAATGATCAGACCTCTTTGAAATTTTACACAGAGATCAATAACATGATGAGGATTTCAGGGGGAAAATACACCAGCACTCAAAAGATTTTATAAATGCCTTAAAAAATGTATAAATGTAGCATTTTTGGTGGAAAAACTAGGTTTAGAAAACCTAAATTTTCAGCATTAGGGCAGGATGCAATCAAAAGTTTTTGATGGTGAAAATTATTGCAAAGACATGCTCTTTCTCAACAAAGAATAAAATTTATGGGTCTCTTATGTCTTGTAACAATGTTTTTTGGACATCATGGGGGGAAATCGCAACTGGGTACAACTTTCCTGCAATACATAGCTGTAAAAGAAAAAATTAATGAAACACAGTTCATCTTAGAATCTAAAATAATATTGGTTATTACAGGGTTATTGTTTTTTCAAAAGTGCAGGCTTGTTTTTCAGTTTTTGGGGTATTTAACTATGAAAATTGGCTATATCGTGAAATCAATCTAAAAACAACAAAACACAGCTAAATGCAGATAGGTCCATACAACTTAAGCTGAAGTGTATCAAGGCACCTACAAAATGCTTTTATAACATTTAAGATATAGAGATGGATGAACACAGGATTTCAGAAGTGAATATGGTTACATTATAGATTTCTGGAGCGAAATCGAAGAAAATATTGGAGTGGGGACAGGTAAGCCCCGCCCCAAATAACTGATCACATGATGCAGTACAAACCCCCCCCCCCCATTTGAATGGCAATGCCCATGAACTTTTTTGAAAACCCTTAGGAGTTGACACCTCCTATGTATTGTGTTTTTAATATTCGATTGGGAGCCACCCCGGGTGGCTGGGGGAACCCAGCCAGATGGGCAGGATATAAATAATAAACTGTTTATATGATCATCATCATCATCATCATCATCATCATTATTACTAGTACAGTGGTACCTCGGGTTAGCTACGCTTCAGGTTACATATGTTTCATGTTACAGACTCCGCTAACTCAGAAATATTACCTCGGGTTAAGAACTTTGCTTCAGAATGAGAACAGAAATCGTGCTGCAGCGGCAGCAGGAGGCCCCATTGACTAAAGTGGTGCTTCAGGTTAAGAACAGTTTCAGGTTAAGAACGGACCTCCGGAATGAATTAAGTACTTAACCCGAGGTACCACTGTATAGCTTAAATGAAGGTATCAGATCAGATAGTGGGACAAGGTTGGAAATACGTGGATTGCAAAACAGGAGGAAGTAATAGTTACAGATAGGTAGCCGTGTTGGTCTGCCATAGTCAAAACAAAAAAAATTCCTTCCAGTAGCACCTTAAAGACCAACTAAGTTAGTTCTTGGTATGAGCTTTCGTGTGCATGTGGTATCTGAAGAAGTGTGCATGCACACGAAAGCTCATACCAAGAACTAACTTAGTTGGTCTTTAAGGTGCTACTGGAAGGAATAGGAGGAAGTAATGTTCTTGTGCAGGTCAGTAATAGCAAAGAAGTGGATGAAAAGGTTATCGCCAGGAGAATGGTGGTGGGTTTGGGAATGAATCAGAAAGAGATGACCCCAAGCTGGCCGCTGGAAGTGTGAATTCTATTCTCACAGTGACCAAACAGATGCCTTTGGGAACCCCCGCCCCCCCAAAAAGCACTGGGGGAAAATTTCCACCCTACTGACCTTTGCATTAGGTTACACCTCCTGCTTGTTATGGTGGAATGAATAAGCCCTGATTAAGCACAACTGGCTCTTTCCCCTGTTTGAGCCTGTTTCCCTGGGGATGGAATCACAACAGCACACTGAATTCGGTCTCTCTTGTCCTCTGCTCCTTGCAGAAACGCGTGGGAAGCCTCAGGAATCAAGCTGCGGGGAAGTGGGAACTGCTAGATGCGTGTGAAGAGATCATGAAGTCAATCGACAAAATAGCCAGCGAATTCTCAGAGCGCAGTTCTCATTTTGCCAAGCTGATTAAAGAGGCAGAGGAGATGTGTCTGAAGTCTGCCTTTGAACTCCTGCAGGTGAGATTGTACTAGGAGATGTGAAAGCCCAGGGAAATTTGGGGTGGGTAGACATTCCTCTCCTTTTTTTGTTGTTGTTGTTCCCCTCCCCAACAAAAAAAAAGGGGAAATTAAAAAAATGTTGGTCTATGACGTGAAAAGGCTACAGCAGATTTGTTTCAGTCCAGACAAACCTTCATTTTTAAAGTCATAAATGTGATGGCAAATATGAAGCAGAAACTGATAGCAATAACATAGAAATATGAGGCTTTTGTGTTCTCTCACACACACTCCTTTTTGACACTGGAGGAGCTGTAGGGTGGTAGTGCTAATCCTACTCAAAGTAGACCCACTGGAATTGAACATGGTCAACTTAGGTTCGTTAATTTAGTGGCTCTACTCTCAGTATACGCTATTTGAATACAACCCATAATAATGGTCTTCTTTTTTACTGTAGTGTTGATGGTCTGACCTGTTTTCATTGTTCCGTCTTGAAAGGAAGGTGGGCTGTAAATACGCAAAATGCATTAAGATTTAGTACTTGAGGAACTAAATAAACTTTGAAAAGTGGGGCTGATCAATTTATCTTTCCCCCCAGGCTATGGATCCCTTGCTGAGCAGGTAAGCCCCTGTTTAAAGAATCCTAGAATTGGGAAGGATCATCTTTGTCCCACCCCCTGCAATGCAGGAATATGCAGCTGTCCCATATGGGGATCGAACCTACAACCTTGGGGTTATATCAGCACCCTGCTCTGACCAACTAAGCTATTTTTCAAGATTGGGACAGTCCTGCCATTAGGCAGATTAAGGCCGCCATCTCAGGCAGCTGATTATGCCCTGAAAGCGAAGCAATTGCTAGTTTATTTAACAGGAAAGGAATCGGGGAGTAATACAGGGCAGTGCTTTATTTTAAATCATATGTTCTTCCAGGTGCAACACAGAAATATATGGGAAACCCAAAGCTGATCTGAATAAGAAAGTTGAGTGGCTTAATGAAAAACTACAGCTGGTGCAGACCAGGTTGTGTGAGCTTTCAGGTAACAGATTATGTTTTAACTAGGATAATAACAATCACATGAGTCAGTCAGGCTCACCCCCAAAAGAGACAAAAGTTGCCAGTGCAGAGTTATATATATGGGAGTCCTTCCTCATCTCACATAGTGCATATCAATACCTCAGGTTACAAACACTTCAGGTTACAGACTCTGCTAACCCGGAAGTAGTACCTCGGGTTAAGAACTTTACCTCAGGATGAGAACAGAAATTGTGCGCCAGCGGCATGGCGGCAGTCCATTAGCTAAAGTAGTACCTCAGGTTAAGAACGGACTTCCAGAACGAATTAAGTACGTAACCAGAGGTACCACTGTATTGGCAGTTCACAAAGCCAAGTCTTGATCTGCGTCTGTAGTTAATCCTGAAGTAATTAGAGCAGATCCTTATAAAAAGTCTGTACAATGGTACCTCGGGTTACAGATGCTTCAGGTTACATACGTTTCAGGTTACACACTCCACTAACCCAGAAATAGTGCTTCAGGTTAAGAACTTTGCTTCAGGATGAGAACAGAAATTGTGCTCCGGCGGCGCGGCAGCAGCAGGAGGCCCCATTAGCTAAAGTGGTGTTTCAGGTTAAGAACAGTTTCAGGTTAAGTACGGACCTCCAGAACGAATTAAGTACTTAACTCGTGGTAGCACTGTAGAATTATTCGGAGTACTGGGTCGCAGTAGCAAGACAGCTTAACCAAAGCTACTACTCAGTATTAGGAGACTCAAACTTACTTTCTGAGACTGCTTTCCCTCATAGGGAACGAGGCAGTAAATATTAAACAAGTATCCCCTTAACTCCCAGCATGACCAGCTAAAATCTTACCTGCACGATTGGGACCACAGTTAAATATTGCAGCCTTTCTGGTTTCTCCCTTCAAAAATGAAGAGCATTCACACACACACACACACACACACACACACACACACACACACGTATATAGAGTACACATCCAGTGTGAACTGTACATGGTATCTGAAACTTTGTCTGAGTTTCCCTTCCACCTTTCTCTCCCCAGCACCTCCAAAACTGGCCAGTCCGAGAGCAGGTGAGTTTGCATCCATGCCGGAATGGGAAAGAAGCATTTGGTCTAGAACCTTCCATGGGATATGTAATCTGGGCCCCAGTGGCTGGCATGGTTGGGCACTGTTGCTGAGCAGCAGGTGCCTGCTTTCAGGCGGAGGGAAATTGGGAGGTGCAGCCTCGCAGCCCTTTTGTTTGGCCTCATGTGCACGTTCAGACATTCATGTTAGACTGAAATAACTGATCCGAGAGGAATGGGGTGACTCTTGTGTTTTTGAATCCAGGAGGCGTGCCACAGCAACTCAGTCAGCACAGATGTACTTCTGTTTTTGTCTATCCAGCACCTCCTGCAGGTAAAAAATGTAAAAAATGGCCTCATGTGCATGTTCAGACATTCGTGTTAGACTGAAATTAACTGAACAGAGAGGAATGGGGTGCCTCTTGTGTTTCTGAATCCCGGAGGCGTGCCACAGCAACTCAGTCAGCACTAATGTACTTCTCTTTTTGTCTATACAGCACCTCCCGCAGGTAAAAAATGGGAGAGCATGGGGATAAATATTTGGGTGGCCAGTGGCTGATGGGAATCTAGCAACATCCGGAAGGTTTGCCATCCCTGAGTTCCAAGCTATTCAGAAAAATGAGACGGTCTCCTCGCTTGGCCCATCCTTTGACAAACTGCCTGCTGTACTACTAAATTTGGGCAGTTAACCCAATGACCTACATACAAGTAGTGTACATTCTTGCCCTGAGCGTAACTCTTCTCCTCATTTATGTCTCCTTTTTCTTTCATCAGAACCTAGGGGTCTTTCCCTGACAGTTGATGGTAGTTTTTGACGATAAGATTGTGGGTCTAACAACACTGGGTCATCAAATGGGGCAAAATAAACGAATGCATGCCATGCCTCTCCTGCCCCTTGGAAGAAAGGCAAAGACACAGCAGCAGTTCATCTGACAGTTAGCCTTAAGAACATGATTCATGCATTAGTCAGTAATTATTGTGAATGATTCTTGCAGTTTAATTAGCAACAAAACTTCATTGGTGCATGATTAAACAGGCTGTAAGATCTCTTCAGGACGCGGGTGGCGCTGTGGGTTAAACCACAGAGCCTAGGACTTGCTGATCAGAAGGTTGGCGGTTCGAATCCCTGCGACGGGGTGAGCTCCCATTGCTCGGTCCCTGCTCTTGCCAACCTAGCAGTTCGAAAGCGTGTCAAGGTGCAAGTAGATAAATAGGTACCGCTCTGATGGGATGGTAAACGGCGTTTCCATGCGCTGCTCTGGTTTGCCAGAAGCGGCTTAGTCATGCTGGCCACATGACCCGGAAGCTGTACGCCGGCTCCCTCGGCCAGTAAAGCGAGATGAGCGCTGCACCCCAGAGTCGGTCACGACTGCACCTAATGGTCAGGGGTCCCTTTACCTTTAAGATCTCTTCTGTTAGCCTTACAGCAGACATTTTACCCTGTTCTCTTTTCTCCTCCTAGACTATTATACTCCTAAGAAGGGGAAATCAAAATGGATAAGAGGTAAGCTGCTATTTCTGGAGAGCAAAAGCAGCCCAGATGTTGGAGAGTTTCACCATTTGATCTCCTGACGTTTCTCTCTTGAGATAAAAGTTGCTGCGGGGGGGGGGGGATCAAACTGGACTGAGGCCCTGGCAGCAGTGCTGGGGGGCGGAGGAAGCGAGTTAGTCCCTGCGCTGTCATTCCAGTCTAAACCAACCCCCCCAGCAAGTAAATAGCTTAAGGGGGACATAGATTGGGGAAAATGCTGTTGTGGAAAAGGTTACATTAACCATTTTCCAGCTCAAGGGCCACATTCTCTTCTAAACAGCCTTCCAAGGGCCACATGCTATGTTGTGGGGGGCCAGAGTCAGAAGTGGGTGAAGCAGAGAGTTTAATTTCTGTACACACAGCCTCCAGCTTGCAACTCTCACCCTCCATGTGCCCCTGTATTCTCGCCATGCAAATTTGGTTGTATGAATTGGCCTACTTTGGTTCTGCATTCCTCTCCTCCTAAAGAATACGTGCAATTTGCGAGCACTACCTTACGTAGGTAACCGATTCTGTTAAGTGTTCATATTGTTTGCTTTGTTTTACCACCCGTCTTCCTGTTGTGTTTCAGAAAACGTGGTGTTTGATCCGGAAACAGCCCATCCCCGCTATATTGTGTCTCCAGATGGAAAAGCATTATGGTGGGGAAATGTCCGTCAGAACTACCCCTACAGTTCAATTCGGTTTGAATACGCCCGCTGTGTACTTGGAATGTGGGGATTCCGCTCAGGGAAACATTATTGGACGGTGGATGTCCAAAATGTCAACCATTGGGCTGTGGGCGTAGCCAGAGGGTCTGTGGAGAGGGATAGGGAAATTAATTTTGAACCTTATGAAGGGATCTGGGCAGTGGGCTTTAATGATCAGTTCAAAGCTCTGACTTCACCTCCTATCTATTTGGACCCAGAAGAGGGCCCAGCACAAATCCAAGTTTCTTTGAACTATGACGCAGGGAAAGTGTCTTTTTATGATGCTGAAGATAACACCTGCCTCTTTATTTTCGACTCAATTGATTTTGATGGGGAGGAAGTTTTTCCCTTTTTCCGGATTGTCGATTCATCAGCTTGCCTCCAGCTGTGCTATTAAAGCACATGGTCCTTGGCCTGTGCTTTGCCTTTCCTGTGTTCTCTGACGAGTCCAGGTGTCAGTTCCAAAGAGCAGCAGATATCCCTTTGGAAGTCTGTGCAGGCTGCAGTATCCATCCCATGCTGCTGTCCCACATTCCCCTTCAACAAAGGACCATGGTGTTTTGGCTTGACTGTGCAGATGATTGCTTTATAATCCAGTACAGAAAAGGAGCACTACAGTATTGCAAATAATGTTACTTTAATTTTGCACCCTCTCGGTGGTGCAATGGGGGATTTCCTCCCAGTGCAAATAGCAGCTTCAGAGGAGGGATTATACTTGGGACCAAAGCAAAGGGTTAAATCCACCACTTTTTTGGGGATTCGAATAATCATTAGCTTCTCCTCTCAGTATTTTGCAGCTTTGCAAACCTGCATTTTAATGCTAAATAAACCAAATATTGTCTATTTTTGACCCTTAATCTTCCCATATATTAACTCTGCTATTTGTTAGCATAGAACTGTAGCTTTTTACTTTTAGTGAACTTATGATTTGCTGTCGCCGTTGCAGTCTTTAATCATTTCATTAATCTTTCAATAAAGTTTTTTTTAAAAAATTCCTTTTAACCTTTGTTTTCTTAACTACTTTTTATGCTGCACTTCTGTTATGATAATTTTAGTTTATTCTATTGCTTTTCTTAAAAGATTCAAGGCATCCTAAAAACTTTTTTTAAAGTACCATACTGAACAAAAATGATGAAGATAATGTTCATAGTATAAGAATTGTTTTTTAAAAACCCACCATCCCAGCAAAATAACAAAACTAGGCTCACCAATTAACCAGGCCTATGTTAAAAACCTTCCCATCCTATCCCCTGAAATGCCTGTGAGTAAAGGAACATTTTAACATTCGCAATGTTGGTTCCAATATTTCATTTTAAGATACATGTGTTTGAGGTGGAGTATTGTTTAGGGTTAGCCCAGGCCCATAGGCATAGGCAAACTCGGCCCGCCAGAGGTTTTGGGACTACAATTCCCATCATCCCTGACCACTGGTCCTGCTAGCTAGGGATGATGGGAGTTGTAATCCCAAAACATCTGGTGGGCCGAGTTTGCCTATGCCTCGCCCGGGGTCTGACCCCCAGGTATTTTGTATGAGGCTCCAATCTCCTGTCTCTCCTTCTCGCTTAAAAAAAATATATATTATTTTGAATATTGGGCAGTTGAGCATGCTGCAAAATGCAATCCCAGTTAGATCCATGCTGGAAATGGAAGAGTGCTGTGAAACTTCTAGTGGAGTATTATATATCTTTTAGACTAATCAAAAATCCTGTCACTATTTTGTATTCTTTTAAGTATCTTACGTATATTACTTTCAATGTATTGTTACACATCACCCGAATCTTTGTGAGCAGTGCGTAATTCATGGGGTTGCAGGCACGCTAACCAGGGTCTGCCCAGGAATGGACTTTGGTAATATGGCACCCTGAGCAAGAATAAAATTTGATGCCACCCACTAAGTATTACTTACTTTCACAATAATTCCTTATTATTGTTTTTGCAACCCTTTAGCTTGGTGTCCTGTGCGGGGAAACCACCCAC
This sequence comes from Podarcis gaigeae, assembly GCF_964106915.1. Classification (NCBI taxonomy): domain Eukaryota; kingdom Metazoa; phylum Chordata; class Lepidosauria; order Squamata; family Lacertidae; genus Podarcis; species Podarcis gaigeae. The sequence continues at coordinate 109,099,706 of NC_139679.1, forward strand.
ACCTCCCTAAATCCTGTGTTCCCTTTTGTGGCAATCAGGCACATGTTCATTCATTCATTCGTAAAAACAACGGCTTGTGTATATTAATCTGTGTGAAATTCCAGAAACTGCGAGAAGCTAGGTTGTTTACAGTAGAGAAGGGGCCGATTCATATGTGCCCAGCGAGGGGATCTGGGCCATCTCCTTTAATGGTGGCGATTACTGGGTGCAACGGTTTCTCTCCAGTACGAAACACAGGAGGTTTCCTTTTCAGACTATCGCAGTGGGTCACTTCTTCATGGGGGGGAAACATCCGCACTTTCTTCAAGGTCAGAAGCTCATCAACCCATCTCAGATTTCGCAGCCTAGCTTTGCGATGGCTAGAAGAGTGTTTATGAGCCTCTTGCGGGGACGCTTGTTCCTTAGCTTGCTTGCCCTCAATAGCTTTTGAGAAACCTTCATTGTTCAAGCCATGGCCAGTGGGACTTTTCTGCAAACCTGCAAGAAGAGATATTGGCAGCAATTCAGAGTAACGCTGAGCAAAAGAGCTAATCATCTCATCTAGTGGATTTTGGGTTCTCTCTAAAGATTCTGGCAACAGTACCATCTTCTAATCTATGACATACACCCCTTCCACACAAGTCCAGGTGCCCACACATTCTGAATGACTCCAATAGCCAGCCATTAGTTTCTCAGCCACATGCAAAAGGTCTGGTGGTAGGCAGAAAGGTCAGCCTTCGGTTGGATGGTCACCTGTCATGGATGCTTTAGCTGAGATTCCTGCATTGCAGGGGGTTGGACTAGATGACCCATGGGTCAACTGCAAGATTTTTGATTCTGCTTCACACCACGCTTTGAAGGGGATTGGAAGCAGGGAGAGGGATTATTATTATTATTATTATTAATTTATTTATTATTTGTACCCTGACCATCTGGCTGGCTTTCCACAGCCACTCTGGATGGCTTCCAACAAAGATTAAAAATACATTAAAATGTCACATTAAAAGCTTCCCTAAACAGATCTGCCTTCAGATGTCTTCTAAAAATGTGGTAGTTGTTTATCTCTTTGACATCTGGTGGGAGGGGGTTCCACGGGGCTGGCGCCACCACCAAAAGGCTCTCTGCCTGGTTACCTGTAGCTTTGCTTCTAGCAGTGAGGGAACCACCAGAAGGCCCTCAGCGCTGGACCTCAGCGTCCGGCAGAACAAAATGGGTGGAGACACTCCATTATTATTTATGCAGCAGATTATTGTTGCTTAAAGTACCGTCAAAGCCCAGCATTGAAAGAGGCCGACTCCTTCCCTCCCCTGTTCCCTCCAGCTTCAGGAAGGCGGCCCCTCACACTCATCACACTGCTTTGCTGCTCTCCTAGTTTTTTAATTTTATTTTAACTTTTGTACAGCATTTACAGTATTTCTGCTCTCCTAGTACGGAGTGTTCACATGTCTCTGTAATCCTCAACCCGTTGAAGCGCTTGGCTGCCATTTTCCCCAACTGCACAGAAGCGTCAAGCTCCGCCCCGCTCTGCTTTCTCCACAGCAGCCCGGGCCTGTTAAGTCCTAAAGTCAGAGGGGCACTTTTATGAAGTATTGCAGGGAATTGCCTAAAGTAAACTGCGTGACAGATTTTTAAGCAGACCGTTGTAACTTTCAAGCGCCGGAAATGTATAAGCAAAGGAATCGGCTAGGAACTCAATGCACAGGGGAAACTTGCAAAATATCCCCAGCTCTCACCAAACATCGTATGGGTAAAAAAGCAACAAGCCACGAGCATCAATATTTCCTTTAGGAAAAAACTGGGAAGGGTCCGATAAACAGAAAGCAGAGGTAGACAGTAGTTCCCCTTCCTTCTACAATAAATATATTCTAAATTAATCTCATCCCCTCTCCCAGGACCCCACCCGCGCGCACTCGTTTCCCATTGGTTTAGAAATAGAATCCTTTTTTCTATTGGCCTGTTCATCTTCGACCAATCACAGCCAGCTCAAGAAACGTATAAAAGGCGCCCCCTCCAAGCACCTGCAGCCTTTTCGTTCTTTCGTCCAGATAGAAGTCGGGAGTTTCTGAAGATGTCCGGTCGCGGCAAGACAGGCGGGAAGGCACGAGCCAAGGCCAAGTCCCGCTCTTCCAGAGCCGGGCTGCAGTTTCCCGTGGGCAGAGTCCACCGGCTGCTGCGCAAGGGAAACTACGCCGAGCGCATTGGCGGCGGAGCGCCCGTTTACTTGGCCGCGGTGCTCGAGTACCTCAGCGCTGAGATCCTGGAGCTGGCCGGCAACGCAGCCAGGGACAACAAGAAGAGCCGCATCATCCCGCGCCACTTGCAGCTGGCCGTGCGCAACGATGAGGAGCTGAACAAGTTGCTGGGCGGAGTGACCATCGCGCAGGGCGGAGTCCTGCCCAACATTCACGCCGTCTTGCTGCCCAAGAAGACCGAAGCTGTGCACAGCGCGGCCGCCGCCAAGGCTGCGCCCAAGCCCGTCACCAAGGCCGCCAAAGGCACCAAGGCGCCCCTCAAGCCCAGCACCGCGCCCGTCGCGGTCCAGTGAGGCCAAAAGGTCAAATAGCCCGGACCGCCGCCGGCGACAAAATACCCAGATCCAAAGGCTCTTTTCAGAGCCACCCACAACGCTCCGAGAAGAACGGAAACACTGCCGCCAAAATAAAATTAAACCTCTGCGCTCGCTTGCTCGCACACTTCGCCCGTTGCTTCGAAAACGCCTCCCTGTCATTTTACGCCTGCCTTTAAAACACCTTGAGGCTGCTGCTCGTCACAAGCGGGAAGGCTGCAAACACATCCCGGCTTAACTTCGGTCCCATGGGAATGGAAATCGACCTTTTTGTGCCCATGATAGCCATTTCCCTGCACCCACAGCAGCACATCTATATAAGCACCGTGACCAACAAGGACTTGATGATCCCCTGCCTGGTGAAGCAGAGATACACCCTGCAGCCAATAATTCTAGCAGCTATTCGCCTTTTTCTTTTGCAAACCAATTTATACCAAAAGACACTGATTCCATGGCTCTGCACTGTTCTCCACCTGCTACATAACGCTAGGACATTGGGGGATTTGCAAAAAGTTCTGAATCGTATTTTTAAAAAGTACCACCAGCAGCAATGCCAAAGCATTCAACACACCCAGCCCCTTTCCTAGGATGCTGAAACAGTGACAGCTTGGAGTGAAACGGGGGGCAGGTTATGGGGTGTAATAATTTTGAAAAACAATAAAATAATTGGCAAAAAGGGGATTGTGGGGAAATACAATATCAGTTCTGGTGCAAAAAAACACAGGTTGCGCAGGTGCAATATATTGCCCTGCTTCCCCCTCTCCAGTGTTTCGAATCAGCATCCTATGAGAATCCAAAGATTCACCAAAGCAGAACGGACAAACTTATCTCTTTCTAAGACGGGACCCATGTGTCTTATACTTGTCAGTGGTTTCATCTCTTCCCCACCCCTGTTAAAACTTTATCTTCCGTCTGAAATATGGCTGAGTGACATGCAGCTGGCCTGGCTAGTCTCTCTAGCAAGCCATACTACAGAGGAATGGTAAAGTTTTCAAGTCCAATTCAGAGCCTTCAGGTACATCTGGGCTTCATATCTCAGCAGTATGAAGAATGGAAAGATCATGGGTAGGCAAACTAAGGCCCGGGGCGGATCCGGCCCAATCGCCTTCTCAATCCGCCCCATGGATGGTCTGGGAATCAGCTTGTTTTTACATGAGTAGAATGTATGCTTTTATTTAAAATGCATCTCTGGGTTATTTGTGGGGCCTGCCTGGTGTTTTTACATGAGTAGAATGTGTGCTTTTATTTAAAATGCATCTCTGGCTTATTTGTGGGGCATAGGAATTCGTTCATTCCACCCCAAAAAATATAATCCGGTCCCCCACAAGGTGTAAGGGACAGTGGACCGGCCTCCTGCTGAATAAGTTTGCTGACCCCTGGGAAAGATTATCTCCCCAGCAAAAGCAACTGCCATGAAAGTGGTAAACAAACTACTGGAACTGGCATCAAAAATGCCATTCTCCTTCCCTCGTAGTCCTGATAAACACAGATTCTGCTGAACTATGTCCCCGAGGGCAGAAAATCGAGATCTTATTTCAGAGCCCAGATCCCCTATCAAGACCCACTGCAATTTCACCTATCATTTTGACAGATTCACAGCAACACCCACAGCCCAGCGCCCACCCCGCGGAATTATTGTTACCTCCCAGTAATTCCTCCCTGAGACAAACTCCTCACAGCACAGTGCACAGACAACCGAATCAAAATACATTTAGGTAGTTAGAGATCCATGCTTCATGCACTTTCAATTTTCAAACAGCACTAGGTGCGGATCCTTCGTCAGATTTGTTTGTGGAAGAACAGCGGAAATCCACATTAGAGGAAAGCCCAGGGTGGAGCAGACTTGAGTAATACGGAGCCCAGAGCAAAGAAAAAAATAGGCTTCCTAAATAAATATTTATTTGGTGCCCTCCTCCCAACACTTTCTGTTATGTGTATGCTCTCAAGTGCATAATAGTTGTGGCAACTCCATATCCTTTCTGATTGGGGCCTAACTTTAAGTAGATATAAATATAGGGATTTATATAGCAATCTGTATTAATGCTAGTTCCACATCTCCCAGATGTAGCATTCTGTAGGTGGAAAAGAGCAGAGAACTGGAGCCAGCGTCTTTTTGTGCAAGTTGGAATACAAAATAAAAAGTTGTAAAGCTAAGTATTCCTGGCTACAGGCTGAAACTTCAAATTTAGGGGATTAGGTTGCTTAGTGCCCGCTTGGGGTTACGCAGTTCTTTTCCCAGTACATGGGGTCCTAGTGCTCATACTGTGTTGTGCATGCCAGCAGAAAATAGCTGTTTATTGGCTCAACAAGCTGTAATAATCACGTGTAAGTGGGCAGCCAGATGAAAAGGTCGATTTCTATTCCCAGGGGACCGAAGTTAAGCCGGGATGTGTTTGCAGCCTTCCCGCTTGTGACGAGCAGCAGCCTCAAGGTGTTTTAAAGGCAGGCGTAAAATGACAGGGAGGCGTTTTTCGAAGCAATGGGGTTAGTGCCCGAGCAAGCACAGGGGTTTAATATTATTTTGGCCGGCAGTGTTTCCGTTCTTCTCTGAGCGTTGTGGGTGGCTCTGAAAAGAGCCTTTGGGTCTGGGTACTTTGTGGCCGGCCGTGGTCCGGGCTATTTGGCCTTTTGGCCTCACTGGACCGCGACGGGCGCGGTGCTGGGCTTGAGGGGCGCCTTGGTGCCTTTGGCGGCCTTGGTGACGGGCTTGGGCGCAGCCTTGGCGGCGGCCGCGCTATGCAGAGCTTCGGTCTTCTTGGGCAGCAAGACGGCGTGAATGTTGGGCAGGACTCCGCCCTGCGCGATGGTCACTCCGCCCAGCAGCTTGTTCAGCTCCTCATCGTTGCGCACGGCCAGCTGCAAGTGGCGCGGGATGATGCGGCTCTTCTTGTTGTCCCTGGCTGCGTTGCCGGCCAGCTCCAGGATCTCAGCACTCAGGTACTCGAGCACCGCGGCCAAGTAAACGGGCGCTCCGCCGCCGATGCGCTCGGCGTAGTTTCCCTTGCGCAGCAGCCGGTGGACTCTGCCCACGGGAAACTGCAGCCCGGCTCTGGAAGAGCGGGACTTGGCCTTGGCTCGTGCCTTCCCGCCTGTCTTGCCGCGACCGGACATCTTCAGAAACTCCCGACTTCTATCTGGACGAAAGAACGAAAGGAATGCAGGTGCTTGGAGGGGGCGCCTTTTATACGTTTCTTGAGCTGGCTGTGATTGGTCGAAGATGAACAGGCCAATAGAAAAAAGGATTCTATTTCTAAACCAATGGGAAACGAGTGCGCGCGGGTGGGGTCCAGGGAGAAGGTGTCAGATTAATTTAGAATATATTTATATTGCAGGAGAGCAAATAGTGCCTCTCTCTGCTTTTTGTTCATCCGACTCTCCCCAATGTTTTTCCAATGGAAATATTGATGCTCGCGGGTTGTTGCTTTTTTACCCATACAATGTTTGGTGAGAGCTGGGGATATTTTGCAAGTTTTCTCTATGTACATTATAGAGTTTTTGCCCATTCCTTTGCTTATACTGTACATTTCCGGCGCGGGAAAGCTACATATCATTGGGAACATATTAATTTAGAATATATTTAATGTAGACTGCCTCATTGGCTGTTTTCACGCAGCAACCCAAACCAATCCTTTGAATTTTCTGTTCCTTGCTGTTGATTTCCACGCACTCGAGGTGGTTTGCAGTGATTTATAATCTCAGATTATTATCTTTATTCCGATCAATCTCGTGTCCCCCGCGTTGTATGAAGGGCAAACATATTTGCCTACCAAAGTGGAATCAGAAAAGGAAAGGGAAAATAAAATAAAACCCGGAGGCAATTTATAACGGCGACTACCAATGCAAAGACGACTGAGCAAAACAAAAAAGGTTTCCCTAGCGAGATCATACTAGGGATGCATCATCTGGTGGTACTATGAGTGGTATCGACTCGGGGATCGTGGATTCTTTGAAACTGATTTAGCTTTGCCATAGCTCTGCACGTTTCAGTGCACGATTCCACAATACATTTATTAGGAGAAACAAAAATGTCACAAAACAACGAACAAGTTGTCGTGTTTACAAAGCTCTTCGTTATGTAAGAACAGCAAAGGCTAAGGGAGAGGCGGGAAAGCTGCCTTGATGTCAGCCTTTTTATGCACATACACAAACTCCGGTTTTGTTTACTAATCATCCTGATGATTAATACACGTTGGATTCCTAAAAAGTAGGTTCTGATTGGTCTACAACTTAGGTTAGTAATTTAAGAATAAGTTAGTAACAAAGGTCAACGAATGCATATATTTAAGACAGACTGTTCCCACTGAGTAAAGGACGGGATAAGTACCAAAGGGGGGTAGGGAATCTGCCAACAAAACCTCACGCGTTAATTTGGACATCCAGGAACCGAAGAAGGATTTTGTGTGGTGTCAAAAATGTTTACACAAAAATGGGATGATTGAAAGGTGAAAGGAAGGCAGGATGTTCTGTGATTCTATAGTATTGTGCGGATTTGGCAATTGGTAAATGAAAAAGACTTGATAGTGGATAGCAATATGAATACAATAATAGCTAGAGATTGTTTATGGCGATGGCTAATATGTTGGAATTGTCTGGAAAATACAGTGGCGCCTGGATCACATCTCAGTCCGGTGCTAATGTGAAGTGAATGCAGAAATTCCTGAAATTGTTTTGCTGCAACTGTAAAACCTTTGACTGCTACAGAAATTAACAAAAGTCCTGCTCAATCTGCCTCTCTGACATTCGTTGGCAATAACCACCCTGAGATCTTATGATGAAGGGCTGTATATAAATCGAATGAATGAATGAATAAAATAACGTAGATTTGAAAACTTTTTCCAGGTTTCAGACTGTCAGTGAATTAACCAGGAACAATTTAAGGCTGCGCTTGCGAGAGAATCAAATCAGACGCACTATATACATACAGAGTAATCCTATTATTATTTCAATTTATTGGCCACCTAATACAAACGCCCAGAATATTTCTGTGCACATTTAAAGAAAACAATCAAATCTAAAAATGAAACAATACACCCAAAATATAACACAAAGGCAGTTCAGTATGATATTCCTATTTCCTCAGATACCTGGAAGTTGTATATCCTAGGTGTGTCCCACCGTATTCAGTGTCTTACAGGTAAGAGGGCACACAATCTGTAAATTCTTAACATCTGTAAATAAAAAAAAATGCTAGATAAATGTGGGACTGCAGCGGAAAAAAGCTTCTGTCAGAATATACTTCTTAGTTTTTTTAAGTTGCCATAAAGACTGCTGTGTTTGTGGCAACAGACGAGAACGTGGCTCCTCATCCATTTATAAGATTATACATAGGAGTAATTAATACTGAAAATCAAAAGTTTCTGAAATAGAATTTAAGTTCATGAAAAGTAACCATGTCGGACAAGATTATATTTTAAAAGGAAATATTAAAATGAGATATCTCAGATGTTAATTTGTTGGTAACCTTCTTTTTCCTATGTGAACGTCAAAACTGATTAAATTTACAACGTTTCCCAGAAGTGTCTTTTTGAACGGCACAACTTTTCCCTCAGGCAGGCGAGCGAGGTGCCGGGGAGGAAAAAAGGCGGGAAAATCTGAAGCGCTTGGCCGCCATTTCCCCCAACTGCTCAGGAGCATCAAGCCCCGCTCTCCTCTGCTTTCTCCTCCGCAACTTGCGCATATTTAGTCTTGGAGTCTAGAGGGGCACTTTAACGAAGTATGGCAGGGAATTGTCTAACTTAAACTCCGTAACAGGTTTCTTGGAGGACCGTTGTATCTTTTACGCCCTGGAAATGTATAAGCAAAGGAATCGGCTAGGAACTAAATGCACAGGGAAAACTTGCAAAATATCCCCAGCTCTCACCAAACATGGTATGGGTAAAAAAGCAACAAGAAACGAGCATCAATATTTCCATTGGAAAAACATTCGGGAAGGGTCGGATGAACAGAAAGCAGAGAGAGACACTATTTGCCCTCCTACAATATAAATATATTCTAATTCTGTTCCCCTCTCTCTGGACCCCACCCGCGCGCACTCGTTTCCCATTGGTTCAGAAATAGAATCCTTTTTTCTATTGGCCTGTTCATCTTCGACCAATCACGCCAGCTCAAGAAACGAATAAAAGGCGCCCACTCCAAAACACCTGCAGTCTTTTCGTTACAGTATTTCGTCGAGAAAGAAGTCGGGGGCTTTGGAAAATGTCCGGTCGCGGCAAGACAGGCGGGAAGGCACGAGCCAAGGCCAAGTCCCGCTCTTCCAGAGCCGGGCTGCAGTTTCCCGTGGGCAGAGTCCACCGGCTGCTGCGCAAGGGAAACTACGCTGAGCGCATCGGCGGCGGAGCGCCCGTTTACTTGGCCGCGGTGCTCGAGTACCTGAGTGCTGAGATCCTGGAGCTGGCCGGCAACGCAGCAAGAGACAACAAGAAGAGTCGGATCGTCCCGCGCCACTTGCAGTTGGCGGTGCGCAACGATGAGGAGTTAAATAAGTTGCTGGGCGGTGTGACCATCGCGCAGGGCGGAGTTTTGCCCAACATCCACGCCGTCTTGCTGCCCAAGAAGACCGAAGCTCTGCATAGCGCGGCCGTCGCCAAGGCTGCGCCCAAGCCCGTGACCAAGGCCGCCAAAGGGACCAAAATGGTCCTCAAGGCCAGCACCGCGCCCGTTGCAGTTCAGTAAGGAGCAAATGGCAAAAAGTCCTGCCGAGGGCGATCAAAGATCCAGACCCAAAGGCTCTTTTCAGAGCCACCTACAACGCTCCTAGAAGAACGAAACCACTCGTAAATAAATTAAGCTGTTGGCTTGGAAAATTGGCCCATTGATTTTTAAGACGCCTGGGAAGTGAGGTTTCAGCGTCATGTTAGGCCATTTAAAAAATCACTTAAGCTGACACTTAAATTCCATGTGGGCAGAAATCCCAACTTTTTATGCGACTCCGATTAGCAATTTTGGGGACCATGACAGCTAAGTTGTGCTTGCATGCACAATGAATCCATATGAGCACCAGCACCCCATGTTTTAGGAAAAGGATTGCATAGCTCCAATGGGCCACTTACTTGATTTCCTATCTAGCTGTATGGTCGGATACAACCTGCAGACAGTTATACTAGCAGCTTTCAAACTATTTTGTATACCAGCTTGCACCAAAAGGCACTGCCTCCAGGGCCCTGCATTATTTTCCAACTGCTACATAATGCTAGTACACTTGGGGGATTTGCAAAGGATTCTGACTCACTTTGTAGCAGCAGCAAGTGCTCTCACCCCACCCTACCCCTTTCGCAGGTTGCTGAGACAAGTGGCAGCTTGAAGTAAACGGGATTGTGGGGAAAGACGAGCTCTTCTGGTAACAGAAATACACAGGTTGAACAAGTGTTACGGATTTGCCAGCCCCCAGCCTCAGGTCACTGTTTTGGATCAGCATCCTGTGAGAACCCAAAGATTCACCAAAGCAGAACTGACAAACTCACCTCTGTCTAGGAGAAACCGTGTGTCTTATACAGGTTGAATCTTTTAAAAGAGGCCCCATGGAACAGGTGTATTTTAAAAGAGTCGGATCGTCCCGCGCCACTTGCAGTTGGCGGTGCGCAACGATGAGGAGTTAAATAAGTTGCTGGGCGGAGTGACCATCGCGCAGGGCGGAGTTTTGCCCAACATCCACGCCGTCTTGCTGCCCAAGAAGACCGAAGCTCTGCATAGCGCGGCCGTCGCCAAGGCTGCGCCCAAGCCCGTGACCAAGGCCGACTCTTTTAAAGGACTCCGACTCTTTTAAAGGACTCACCATGTACTTGTCAGTGGTTTCATTTCTTCCCCACCCCTGGGGGGGGGTCTAATAGCATAACACAAATGCTCAGAGAAATATTTCAGCACTTTACTAATTCTTAGCTTTGGAGGAAAATGTACAACTTTTGAGATTTACAAACAATCCTATGAAAACATTGCCCAGTAAACAGCTTAACTCTAAAACTTAACTAGACTGGCTAGCCTCTCTAGTAAGTCGGTTGCCAGTCCATAGCCTTTAAGTACATAATTTCATCCGGGCTCCATATCTCAGCAGCATGAAGAATGGAAAGATTGTCTCCAGGCAGAGGGCCTTCTTGGTAGTGACATCCTCCCTTTAGATGTCAAGGAAATAAACAACTACAGTACCTGACTTTTAGAAGACATCTGAAGGCAGCCCTGTTTTGGGAAGTTTTTTATGTCTGATGTTTTATTGTATTTTACTATTCTTCTGGGATCTTTTCAGAGTGGCTGTGGAAATGCAGCCAGGTGGTTGGGGTATAAATAATAAAATTATTGTTGTTATTATTATTATTACTAGCAAAAGCACAATTTAGCCTTTGGGCATGCAGCCAGGGATCTTGAGCTGCTAACTGCTGTGTGGCTGGCAGAAACCAAAAAGGTCAAGCCTTTCCTATACAGTAATATGGAAATACCGTACAGTGGTGCCTCGCAAGACGAAATTAATTCGTTCCGCAAGTCTTTTCGTCTTGCGAGTTTTTCGTCTTGCGAAGCACGGTTTCCCATAGGAATGCATTGAAAATCAATCAATGCGTTCCTATGGAAACCGCCTTCAGACCAGGTTTGGGGACAGTCTGTCCCCCGACCTCTTCTGAAGGCCGACGTGGGGGGGCGAAAGTCTTTGCTTCCCCCCCCCCTTCCCGGGACAGCAGAGACTTCTCCGCTGTCCGGGGCGATCTTAAAATGCTGGCGGGCGGCAGCGCTGCCGCCCGCCAGCATTTTAAAATCCCCCGGGAAGGCAGGCAGGGGGGACAAAGACTTTTGCCCCCCACCCGCCTTCAGAAGAGGTCCAGAGGGCTCTCCAAGCTGCGGATAGCAGCCTGCTGCCCCGCGCGAGGGGCAGACATTCGCAGCTTGGGGAGCCCTGCAGGACTTCCCCGCAGGGCTCTCCAAGCTGCGGATAGCAGCCTGCTGCCCCTCGCGCGGCGCAGACATTCGCAGCTTGGGGAACCCTGCAGGACTTCCCCGCAGGGCTCTCCAAGCGGCGAATGTCGGCCCCGCGCGAGGGGCGCTCTGCTTAAGAGCGCCCCTCGCGCGGGGCAGCAGGCTGCGCACCTTCCCCTCTGTTCCCGGACCTGTCCTGAAGGCTTGCGGTGGGAGGAGGGCTTTCCACCCCACCGCCAACATTCAGAATGCTGTTCTGAATGTGGCGGTGGGGAGGAAAAACCCTCCTCCCACCGCAAGCCCCGGGAACAGAGGAGAAGCGCTGCGCACCTTCCCCTCTGTTCCCGGACCTGTCCTGAAGGCTTGCAGTGGGAGGAGGGCTTTCCTCCCCACCGCCAACATTCAGAATGCTGTTCTGAATGTTGGCGGTGGGGAGGAAAAACCCTCCTCCCACCGCAAGCCCCGGGAACAGAGGAGAAGCCCTTCGCGCCTTCCCCTCTGTTCCCGGACCTCCCACCGCAAGCCTTAGGACAGGTCCGGGAACAGAGGAGAAGGCGCGCTGCGCTTCCCCACTGTCCCCGGAGATTTCCCTATGGGCTTTCGTCTTGCGAAGCAAGCCCATAGGGAAATTCGTCTTGCGAAGCCGCTAAAAAATCGGAAAACCCTTTCGTCTTGCGGGTTTTTCGTTTAGCGAGGCATTTGTCTTGCCGGGCACCACTGTACTGCAAGAAATGCGTATGTGGTTGCCACCTAGTGGCCAAAAGGCAGAAGTATCTCTTTGGAAAAGTCAATACAAGCAGTTTTAAAAATTGCACCTGCAGTCCAGAATCACAGGCTCCTTAAGAATCTCTAGGCAGATGGGACAGGTGGCCTCACTGTGGGATGTGGACTAGATCAGCTTTTGCCAATCTGGTGAGCCCTCCAGGTGTTTGGAGGCTGTAGCTCCCATCAGCTAAAGCCTCTGGAGGGCACCAGGTTGGCGAAAGCTGATCTAGTCCACATCCCATAGAGGCCAAGAGGTCCGGACACAGACGGACTCCTAGCAATGGGCACTTACTGATCTACACAACAGAGCTTCCACTGTCATTTTGTCTATAACTGCTTGCAAAGACCTTGCGCAGAGTTGCTTGCCACACCTTTAAATACCCAAGACACCTAATCAGGACACAGGTGTGTCACCTGCCTACTCTAAGGCAGAGTTAGAATCCCAGTGGCCACAGCCGGTAGCTTTCACTTTTGTTGTTGATCTGCAGCCCTGAGCAGAAGATGGTTCATCCTCATACCATGAACAGCTTCATTTGCTGGTTTCAGCACACTAGGCCGCTTTAAAGGGGCAGGAGCAGGCAGGTGTCTCTTACTGAAGAGCAAACAATCCTAATAAACAAGGTGGATGGCAGAAGACAGGGAAGAAGCGGCCTCTATGGCAAAACAGGGAATATATGCAAATATTCCCGTTATAATTGTATTTACATAATTGTTTTGATTTCTACGTTGTACTGATACTATGTTATGTAGTTGTGTGGTGTAAAGTGCTCTTTGGACTTCTGATGGAAGGGTTGTAAATAATAATAATAATAATAATAATAACAACAACAACAACAACAACAACAACAACAACAACAACAACAACAACAACAACAACAACAACAGATAAGAAAGTGAAGTTTATGTGTCTGAATTAGCTCCTCCACAGGCAAAAAACTCAACAGGTATGGCTTTCCCATCTCTGCATTGCCATGTTGAAAAACAGCACCTTCTGTACAAGGGTTTTCAGCTCAAACTCAGGTGAAAAGGTGACCAAATGCAGCAACCCTATCTAGGTGTCAGCATAGCTTAGTCTGCCTCAAGTTCCGCCCCCAGAGTTTCACGGCTGAGTGGGGATTTGAACCCTGGTTTCCCAGGTCCTAGTCTAGCACTCTAACCACTACACCACACTGGCCTTCTGCCTTTTCCCCTTCCCATATTTTCTATACATCCATTTCAGCTTTTCCCTCGTCCCCCCCCCACTTTTCATAATGATCATAAGGGGTGCCTCTTTTAAGGGAGATGTGGGGCAGATGTTACTTTACCTTGATGGGATTTCAGTGCAGGGAGAGGTATAAATGGTCTGCCCCCTGAGTTCCAGACACCTGGGGGTCCCGAAAGGAATGGAGCCTTGGGCAACAAGAGTTCACATCTTTGAGTACATTTTAATAAGGATAACTCTAAACAGTTATACAGCACTACAGATTGTGGCGCTGTGGGTTAAACCACAGAGCCTAGGACTTCCCGATCAGATGGTCGGCAGTTCGAATCCCCACGATGGGGTGAGCTCCCGTTGCTCGGTCCCTGCTCCTGCCAACCTAGCAGTTTGAAAGCACGTCAAAGTGCAAGTAGATAAGTAGGTACCACTCCGGCGGGAAGGTAAACGGCGTTTCCGTGCGCTGCTCCGGTTCGCCAGAAGCAGCTTAGTCATGCTGGCCACATGACCCGGAAGCTGTACGCTGGCTCCCTCGGCCAATAAAGCGAGATGAGCGCCGCAACCCCAGAGTCGGCCACGACTGGACCTCATGGTCAGGGGTCCCTTTACCTTTACACATTGCTGAAAACACACTGATAAGTTCTCTTAGCAATTCTTACGACACTGCAAGGTAGGTTGGAATATTAGGGTCCCCACGTTAATTTTTATGTGTGAAGGAGAGGGGGCTAAGGGAGGAGAAAATGAGTCAATTGAACTTCATTTTGACTTTAAATGTAATTGATAATGATGAGGCAATACATCCTGGGTATATGTGAATTTAATCTCATCCAACCCCTAATTAAACAGACTTGTTGCTGCCACACGGGCCTCTGCGATTGTTGGCACAGTGTCTACTTGTGGAAAAAAGTTGTGACAGTTGCAGGTGAAGTTAGGAGCGAAGCCTTGACACTACTTTGGGAATATCGAGGGGGGCATTGATTGCCACAGATTGGTTGCCCTCTCCCCTCTCTCCCTTCCCCCAATTTGCTTCCTCTTGTCAGCTTTATATAATTATAGGAATATTCATGCTGTGCAGTGGTACCTTGGTTCTCAAACGCCTTGGTTCCCAAAGGCCGAAAACTCAGAAGTAAGTGTTCCGGTTTTCGAACGTTTTTTGGAAGCCGAACGTCTGATGTGGCTGTTGGCTATTGTTTTGGGGCGCTTGCACCAATCAGAAACGGCACCGTGGTTTTCAAGCATTTCAGAAGTCAAACGTAATTCCGGAACAGATTAAGTTTGGCACTTTTGTTTTGCTATTTATTTTGCATTTTTGTTTTTGAGGCATTTTCAGTTCCTTTGTTTTTTGTGACTGTGTGGAACCCAGTTCAGCTACTGATTGATTGACTGATTGTGTGACTGCGGAAATGGATAAAAAAACCCCACTCAAACAATGACTATCATCAATGCAGTTAATAATTTTTTATTTTTAAATTTATATAATCTACAATACTGTTTTTTTATTTTATAGTACACTGCATTGGTTATTGCTTTCATTTATGGATCAATGGTCTCGTTAGATAGCAAAATTCATGTTCAATTGGTGTTTTAGGGGTTGTTTTTAAAAGTCTGGAATGGATTAATCCATTTTGCATTACTTTCTAGGGTAAAGCACGCCTTGTTTTTGAGACACTTTGGTTTTGGAGCGGACTTCCGGAACGTATTAAGTTTGGGAACCAAAGTACCACTGTACTTGTATTCAAACCTATCACATACATTCTTTTGCAATTCTTATAACAAGCCTGCAAGGTACGTCAGTTTTATTATCTGCAGGCTGCAAATGGCGGGGAGAGAGAGAGAGAGAGAGAGAGAGAGAGAGAGAGAAGCTTGTCTAGGATACCTGAGTGGACTCATTACAGGAGAGGAGAGGGCAACTCTCAAATTCGTAGCACAAGTGTTCAGCCATTATGCCATGATATCCCTTACCTCTACATGAGAGCCAGCCAGGACCCATGTATTTCATAGCTGCCGTCAAAAAAGGTCATAGATTTTTATTTCATATGGGGACAGAAGAGATGGCCTCTTCTTATTTAACTATTAATTATTTATTTATTGAATTTATATATCTCCCTATACCCGGAGGTCTCACAGCAAAAATCACAATATATAAAATAAAAATAAAAACAATGACCCAATTAACACCCGCCCAAAAAAGAGCCGCATTTTAAAAGGGTATAGGATGTTGATCAGTCCAACAAAATGAACAATTTTGGCTGGCGCCTAAAAGTGTATAATGAAGGAGTCAGGCGAACTTCCCTGGGGAGAGCCTTGCACAGACGAGGAGTCACTGCAGAGAAGGCCCCGTTCTTTCCAAGACCTGCCATGAGGGTTCCTTTAGGGGAAAGCAACAGATTCAGTCTAACTTCCCCCACTCTCTCCTTTCCATGTACATGCTCAAAAGATCCCTGATCTCCCGCGCTCGGGGGTTGGCCGCGTACACCGGCTGCCTCTCCGGCTGCTGGTAAGACCGTGAGACGGACCTCACCACTTCCTGCCAGCCTTCCTGGAGAGGCTCCCCTCTGGTCTCGCAAATGTTGTGCAGGATGCAGCAGGCCACGATGACCCGGGGGGCGTAGCGCTCCCTCACGTCCAGGCGAGAGAGCAGGCACCGCCACCGGCCCCGGAGGCGCTCGAAGGCGGACTCTGCTACCGCGTGGCAGCGGCCGAGGGCGTCGTTGAACCGCTGCTGGCGGGCGTCCAAGTGCCCGCCGTACGGAGTCATCAGCCAGGCCAGCAGCGGGTAAGCGGGGTCTCCGAGGATCACCGGCTTCAGCTGCTCGCCCCCTACGTCCACGGTCACGGCGGGACCAAAGGTGCCTTGGTTCATGGCACGGAAGATGGGCGAGCCGCGGAAAATCCGGGCTGCGGGAAGCTTCCCAGAGCGCCCCGCATAGACGTCCGTGAACCTGCCTCTGTGGTCAACCAGCACTTGCAGGACCATGGAGTAGTAGCCTTTGCTGTTGATGTACTCGGTGGCTCTGTGCGCCGGGGCGATGATGGGGATGTGGGTGGCGTCGAGGACCCCGATGCAGTGAGGGAAGCCCTTGGCAGCGAAGCCTTCCATCACCTCCTGGGCACCGGCCAGGTGGACCACGTGGTGGTAGACGTCGTAGAGTGCTTGGCAGACTTCCATGACGATCCTGGAGACGGTGGAGCGGCCCACCCCAAAGCACTCGGCCACTGAGCGATAGCTATCCGGGGTGGCCAGCTTCCAGACGGCGATGGCCAGCTGCTTCTCGACGGTGATCGGAGCCCGCATGTTGGTGGTCTGCCGCTCGAGGACGGGCCTCAGCCGGTCGCACAGCTCCGTGAAGGTCCTCCGGCTCATGCGGAAGTTCTCTTGCCAGAGATGGTCGTCCCAGTGGGGCAGAACCACCTTCTCCCACCATTCGGAGCGGCCCGGCTGCACCCAGAAGGCCCTCTCCATGATGTAGAGCTCGTCGATCAGACCAGCTAGGACGGCTGGCGACTGGAAGAGGCACGAGCACATCATGGCCTTCAGAGAGTCGATGCTCGATTCCACCACCGCCCGGAGGCGCACCGACGCGGCCGTTTCCACCATCTCCTCCAGCTCGGCCAGGTCATCGCGCCCTCGCGGAAGAAGCTTCCGGCGTGTCGCCAGCCGTGCAAAGATGCGTGACTGGATCCCCGCGACGGTCGTGATGGCGGCCACAGCAGCTGTTGCGGCGGCGAGAGCAGCTGACGCCGTCTGATCGCCTTCTGGAGAAAAGGAAAGACAAGAGAGGTCGTTTCGGGAACACCAGGAAGGAACTGCTTTGTACCAGGGCAGATTCCGGTGATGGAGCCCCGTATCTGCTAGGCAATGGGTCTCAGGAGCCTCAGCGGGGAAAAGCCTTGCACCACCTTCGGCCTGAGCAGCAGATGCCTGAGGCTGGAGGTGCAAGCCAAGTAGTCTCTCTCCAGCTGAGCTGCAGTCCTCCTTATTTCCAGAAAAGGACATTACTTTCATTTTAGGTCAGGTGGGGCTGCTGAGTGGCATTTGTTTATTTATTTATAGAGAGCCAGTGTGGTGTAGTGGTTAAGAGCGGTAGACTTGTAATCTGGGGAACCGGGTTCGCTTCCCCGCTCCTCCACATGCAGCTGCTGGGTGACCTTGGGCCAGTCACACTTCTCTGAAGTCTCTCAGCCTCACTCACCTCACAGAGTGTTTGTTGTGGGGGAGGAAGGGAAAGGAGAATGTGAGCCGCTTTGAGACTCCTTCGGGTAGTGATAAAGCGGGATATCAAATCCAAACTCTTCTTATATTAAAGGCTGCCTATGGCTTCCAACTCAATAGAAATGGTCACCTCATTCTACAACTGGACCTTATCCTGCTGATATTAGGTGCGGCCTATAAAAGAAAGGGCTTTTTCACGCAGTGCATGGTTTTTTAAAAAAATGATTTTCAGTTTTATACATTTCAATAATTTTACAGTCCTTCTAACATTTCAAAACTTGACTTCCTTTCTGCAGTTCCTTAATTTTATTTTAAATATTTTCTGCATATCCAAATTAACTTAATTTACTCATCTATTTTAAACATATACTCTTATAAAACTGCGGGTTATTACAACAACCCTGCCAACGTTCTTACCTGTTTACAGTTCACTTGTAAATATCCAATAAACCATTTCCATTCTTTTATAAAAGGTTTATTTTGATTCTTTATTTTTCTATTTTTGCATATTCCATAAGTTTTTGAGCCCATTCTTCTTTCGCTGGGACTTCTGCTTCTTTCCAATTTTGGGGCAAGTAACATTCTTGCCACTGCAGTCTCAGCACATGGTTAAACTGTGGAACTCTCTCCCACAGGACAGGACACCAACTCTCCTCTTCAACCAGGCCTTTGGCTGATTCATATTCCACAGCCTTTTGAATGTGTTTGTGGGAGGCAGGGGGCCACTATTGTTTCCTTCTTTTTAATTACATTATTTACTTGCGCTTTTACTTTGTATTTTATCTATGAACCACCTAGAGATCTTGCGATGACGGGCGGTATATAAATCTAACAAACAAAATAATAATAATAATAATTTATTTATACCCCGCCCATCTGGCTGGGCTTCCCCAGCCACTCTGGGCGGCTTCCAAAATATTAAAATACTGTGATACATCAAACATTAAAAGCTTCCCTAAACTGGGCTGCCTTCCGATGTCTTCTAAAAGTCTAAAATATGAATAAATAAACCTGGGTGACTCTAAAGAAGGATTGGACAAATTCATGGAGGACAAAGGCTATCCAATGGCTATTAGCCACGATGCCTGTGCTCTATCTCCATGATTGGAGGCAACAAGGCTTCTTAAGAATAAGAATTTTATTACTTATACCCCACCCATCTGGCTGGATTTCCCCAGCCACTCTGGGCAGCTCCCCACAGAATATTAAAAACATGATCAAAAATTAAAAAACTTCCCTAAACAGGGTTACCTTCAGATGTCTTCTAAAAGTCAGACAGTTGTTTGGAAGGGCGTTCCACAGGGTGGGCGCCACTACCGAGAAGGCCCTCTGCCTGGTTCCCTGTACCCTCACTTCTCGCAGGGAGGGAACTGCCAGAAGGCCCTTGGAGCTGGACCTCAGTGTCCGGGCTGAGTGATGGGAGCAAGGCTTCTTAATACCAGTTGAAAGAACCACAGGAGGGGAAAGGGCTCTTGCGCTCGGATTCTGTTTCCCACAGGCATCTGGTTGGCCACTGTGAGAACAGGATGATGGACTAGATGGGCCACCGGCCTGATCCAGCAGACTATTCTTAAGTTCTTACTTTGGGGTGCTTTCACCAACAGTTAAAGTCCCATCTATCTACCCTGAGTTTCCCCAGACAACTAATGTTGGTTCTGGATGTTTGCCGGTTAGGATTTGGGCATTTTTTTTGATTTCGCACGGCTTGTTTTTTAAAAATAAAATAAAAATAAAACTATGCAAAACAACTTTGTTATTGCTGCAAAGGAAAGGGCACATAGAATTTGCAAAAAACCAATTTGTTCAGGTTCCTATTATTCATTAGGCAGAGATCTGTTTGTTTCGGTTCAGCTTATTCTGTTGCTGTGAGTCCTGGGGAAAAAGCATGTGGGCGCAAGGGGCATTGAGGTGACCAACACCCGCTGCATATATTTAAAGGAAGAAGTGGGGCTGGCCTGTGGAGGTCGTGAGACCAAATATTTGAATGCTTCCTCCTGTATAAGGAGAATTTCCACGTTTGAAACTTGCAGTCATGGAAAAGGCCAGGCTACTTCTGTAGGTCCAGGATTTTGCTGTTGTTGGTTTTTTACATTGAATAGGATATAATTTTTTAAAAAGAGAGATTTCCTGCATGTAGTCGGAAATGCTGAAATACCTTTGTGTTTTGCCAGCCGTTGAGAGTAAAAACGACCGTGACATGTTGGTTTAATCTCTCAAAAGCTGAAAAGATCCCAGTGTTTGCAGTGCAGGAGTTTGCACAAGCTAGGGCCAGACTGGAATGACCTTGGAAGCCTGAGAAAGAAGTGGAAGCTGCCTTGTTCATCAGTTTCGCATCCACACCCTTCACGGGAGCCCTTGAAAGATCTTCCTGGTCACACACCCACATTCTCAAATCTAATGAGCTAAAAAAAACACACAAAACCTACCGTCTTTTAATTCTATTAACATGTACCTAGGCACACATCTTTTAAGTCTCTCAATAGCTTTGCAAGAGTTACAAATACCGGTATATACAAAAATGCTATCTTATTCTCCTACTTTGTGAAACGAGCAACTTACTGTGGGCCAGAGGATACCCAGTTTAGATATGCAGTCATACCTTGGTTGACGAATGCCTTGTGAGTCAAACGTTTTGGCTCCCAAATGCCGCAAACCCGGAAGTGATTGTTCTGGTTTGCGAACGTTCTTTGGAACCCAAACGTCCGATGGGGCTTCTGATTGCCTGCAGGAGCTTCCTGCAGCCAATCGGAAGTTGTGCCTTGGTTTTTGAACATTTTGGAAGTCAAATAGACTTCGGAATGGATTCTGTTTGACTTCTGAGGTATGACTGTACTTCAGAAGGCACGCCAGACAGAAGGGACCCAAAGACCAGCAAGCACATTCACCTTTCACCTGATGAAATCAAACTTTTGACTCACACGGTTGCCACTGAAATACTCTTCTGTTATGTTTTTCTGTCCGAGTCCTTACCTGAGCTGCTATTCCTTGGCGTCTCCTCTGTCTTAGGGTCCTGGGGGTCCAGGTTCGATGTTTCTTCTTCTCTCTCCATCCTTAACCTCACCTTAGGCTTTAAAGAAAGGAAAACCAGGAAAGAGAAGGCAGAACTAATACCACCACCAGGGGCTGGCAGATTCCAACAAGGCCTTCCGCTCCTACTGCGCCAAGATGCTGCCTTTACAAGATGAGAAACGCCAAAGAGGCTGGAGACACTCACATACACCGTATGACCATACTGAGCAGGGGCAATGTCTGACATCCTTGGGCATCAGAGCGGATCCACCCAGTGCTCTGAATAGTGCCAGGCACTGTGGCCTATCCACCATTTTAATGCCCACCAGACCCCCCACAGCAACACCACACCCCCATCCGTACTGTACATTGAAAGCAGTATCATGGCTTAGGGCCATCGTACTTATGCGGCCGCCTCTCCTGGTATGCCCTGCAGGGGACCTTAAGGTCCATGAATAACCATAGTTTAGAGGTCCCGGGCCCTAAGGAAGTCAGACTATCCTCCACCAGGGCCAGGGCCTTCTCAGTGATGGCTCCGACCTGGTGGAATGCTCTGTCCCATGAGACCAGGGCTCTGCAGGATTTAACTTCCTTCCGCAGGGTCTGTAAGACAGAACTATTCCACCTGGCTTTCAATTTGAACCTGGCCTGATCTTTTGTTCCCCTTCCTTCCCCCCCTCCCCTTTTTGTGAAGATTGCCCACTCTGGGATCCCACAGTTGGTTCTCCCCTGGTCTCCTCGCTGGCCCAAGTGGGACTAATTTAGGCAGCTAGCCCTGGTGATCATCTAATGTTTATTGGATGGATTTCCGCCCTAAATTGATTTTTGATTTTATTGTTATTTACGCTTTATGCCATATTTTATGCTGGTTTTTTGTAGAATCAATTAAGTGTTTTAAATTTGTTGTTAGCCGCCCTGAGCCCAGTTTCCTGAACCAGGAAGGGCGGGGTATAAATAAAAATTTATTATTATTATTATTATTATTATTATTATTATTATTATTCCGCTCAAAAAACGGTCATGGCTCCCCCCAAAGAATTCTGGGAAATGTAGTTCGTTAAAGGTGCCAAGGGTCGTTGCACGTCTCTGACTACCAGATGGGCCATTGGCCTAGTGAGGCAGGTAGGAGACCCCTATTCCACTCGCAGAGCTGCCATTCCCAGAGTTCCCTGGGGTTAAATAACACATTCCCAGTTCCCAGCATTCTTTGGGGGATGCCATGGCCTTTAAAGTGGCATGACACTGGTTTAATGCTATAGTGCAGAAGATGTCTGTGTTGGACCTACTTCCAGGAAATTGTGCAGCCCGCTGCCGACTTAAAATAGCGACCCTTAAACATGCTTCCTAGGAAGTGAGTCTTGCTGAACTCATTGGCACTTGCTCCAAAGGAAACATGCGCAGGATTGGCTGGGATTGGGGAAGGTGGCCATTGCTCTGTGGTGGAGGTAGTCTTAGGTTTAATCCCAGGCACATCAGGATTTCAGGTAGCTAGCCTGAGAAGGCTTAGGTCAGGCATCCCCAAACTCGGCCCTCCAGATGTTTTGGGACTACAACTCCCATCATCCCTAGCTAACAGGACCAGTGGTCAGGGATGATGGGAACTGTAGTCCCCAAACATCTGGAGGGCCGAGTTTGGGTATGCCTGGCTTAGGGCCTGTCTATGGCAGGGATGGGGGGGTGGATAGCTGGGGGCAACATTGCCCACCATGTCTGGTCAGTAGCTACATTGCCTGTGGTTGATGGGATCTGGAGTCCCACCTTGCCAGGAGAGCCACAGGTCTTCCTTTCCTGACTTGGGAGACTCGCCATTGGGTGGAGCTGCAGCCAATGCATGGCTAAATCAGAGGCAGTCAGTCTTCAGGTTTGTCTGGTAAAGGTAAAGGTACCCCTGCCCGTACGGGCCAGTTGTGTCCGACTCTAGGGTTCTGCGCTCATCTCACTTAAGAGGCCGGGAGCCAGCGCTGTCCGGAGACACTTCCGGGTCACGAGGCCAGCGTGACGAAGCTGCTCCGGCGAGCTGGCACCAGCGCAACACACGGAAACGCCGTTTACCTTCCCGCTATAAAGCGGTACCTATTTATCTACTTGCACTTAGGGGTGCTTTCGAACTGCTAGGTGGGCAGGAGCTGGGACCGAAAGACGGGAGCTCACCTGCCGCGGGGATTCGAACCTCCGACCATACGATCGGCAAGTCCTAGGCACTGAGGTTTTACCCACAGCGCCACCTGCGTCCAGTTTTGTCTGATATCCTATTTATTTTTACCTAGAATACCAAGAGCTTCCAACCAGGCAAAAGGCATACCTCCAGGTGGGATTTCCCCAAATGTGGGTTTCTAACTTTTTTTTTTTTTTTACTACCACCCCCGTCATCCTTAGCTAGCAGGACCAGGGGTCAGGGATGATGGGAATTGTAATCCAGAAATAGCTGCAGACCCAAGTTTGGGAAACCTTGCTCTAGGGCAGGGACAGCCCATATGGTGATTTCCTGATGCTTCAAACTAGGACTCCCAGAAGCCCCAGCCTGCATTGCCAAAGGTCCGGGAGAATGGGAGCTATAACCCAAAACCACTTAAGGGCGCCGGTGGAGTTACCTTGTGTTTTTGAGCAGCAATAATTTATTTCCAGGGCCAGAAATGAATTGAGCCGTAGCTGAATTTCACGCGGAAGTCTATTCCTGATTAGGGATTTTTTTTTCCATTTCAGGAATTTATGTTTAGGTGGAGAACATCATTTCTTCACTGCTGATGGGACGACCGAGCGCTGGAAGCCCTTGCCGATCTAATGCAAACCATCCAGATCTCAGCAGATCTCGAGCCACCTTCCGCCTACCGGATTCCCACTTGATCCAGCATTGTCGGCGTCTTCCTTACACCATCCTCCCGTTTGCATTCAGAGAGGCGCCAGGCTCCTTTATCGCAAGCTGCGGACCACAGGAATCATCTTGCTTGGTCGCTCCATCTGGGAGATGAAAAGATCTCACATTCCGCCCCAGGATCGGATCTCCGGGCAAAGTTGGGTTTCTAAAATCCGCCCCGCACGATTCCTCCGCCTTGTAAGCAGCAGAGGAGACTGGGATCTAATGGGATCCCCCACTTCCTGAAAGTCTCGCGGACTCTGCAAGTGCAGGCAGAAAACGCGCGTGCAGCGTGCAAGGAGAGAGACGAATCCAGGATCGGCAGCAAACCCTCCCCCGACAGCCACGGGACCGAAGAGATCCTCTTCCTGTGGCGGCTGCGCCTGAAGACCTCTTACGTGTCAGCTCCCCTCAGGGTCCTAAAGCCTGCCTGCTCCTGGGAGTTGTTATTCTGGGTCGGCTTCTGCACCAAGATTGTGCCTGCGATGCAGTTCTTGCTTCACCTTAGGCATCATGACTGTGCCCTGGCACCAGGGGGTGGCCCCGCCGCCGTGGGTGCCCGGGGCCGTGGGTGCCATGCAGCATGCATGACCCTGGCACTGAAATTTGTGGGTTCCCGGGCCCCTTCATGGGGGATTTTGTGGGTGCCTGAGCACCCAGTTAGCCGGCACCTATGGCCAAGAGAGGGTGGCGCTGTGGGTTAAACCACAGAGCCTAAGACTTGCCAATCAGAAGGTCGGCGGTTCGAATCCCCGTGACAAGGTGGGCTCCCGTTGCTCGGTCCCTGCTCCTGCCAACCTAGCAGTTCGAAAGCACGTCAAAGTGCAAGTAGATAAATAGGTACCACTCCAGCGGGAAGGTAAACGGCGTTTCCGTGTGCTGCTCTGGTTCGCCAGAAGCAGCTTAGTCATGCTGGCCACATGACCCGGAAGCTGTACACCTTGGCTGGACCTAATGCTCAGGGGTCCCTTTACCTTTATGACCAGGAGAGTCAGGCTCCTTCAGACTTCATGCAGTTCCTCCAGACCCCAGGATTGCCATGGGTGCAGGGCACACAGGGTGATCAACTTGGTCAAGAATCAGCCTGCCCTGCTCAAACAGGTCAGGCATCAACAGTGGTGACCAGAGGGGGGATGACCGCTGGGAGGAGCCCAGAGAGAAGAAACGCTATGGGGCATCTCCAGCGGCACAACTGGATACCTTCATCTGTCCCACTTGCAACAAAACAGGCCTCTCCTACATCCGTCTCTACAGCCACGGCAGGCGCTGTGACTCTCCAGCGGTTTGACTTTACCCCCCCCCCCCGCCCCCAGGTACACTCTTCCATAGAATCATAAAATTGTAGGGATGGAAGACAACCGGAGGCTAATTTAATTCAACCCCCTGCAATGCCAGATTCTCAACTGAAGTACAGTGGTACCTCGGAAGTCGAACGGAGTCTGTTTGATTTCCAAAAACGTTCGAAAACCAAGGCGCTGCTTCCGATTGGCTGCAGGAAGTTGCGGAAGTCGCATCAGATGTTCGGGTTCCGAAGAATGTTCGCAAACTGGAACACTCACTTCTGGGTGTGCGGCGTTTGGGAGCCAAAACGTTCGACTTGCCAAGCAACACATGATACTCGCGAGTGGCTTTCAATTGGCTGCAGCAGCTGTGCCTTTGACAGGAGTCAGATCGTAACAAGCGATAAATGTTTAGCTCTGAGACGAATTCTCCCACCAATCATCCCATCACTGTCTCACGGGGGACGAATTCTCCCCTACCTGTAGCCTTTGGGATGTTACTGGACCTTAGGGATGATGGGTCTTGTAGTGCCATGTCCACCTGGCAGCCGTGGGGGATGTGAAGCTTTGTGTCTGAATTTCCAGTACAGAAATGCTTCTGCAGAAATACTTAGAAGGGAAATGATACCAAGGACGGAGGGCGGGGTTGTTTGGGTCTGCATGGTTCATTGTATATTCGGGCTACCTTTGAAGCTGACTCGGAAACTGCAATTAATCCAGAATGCGGCAGCTAGACAGGTGACTGGGAGTGGCCGCCGGGACCACATAACACCGGTTCTGAGAGACCTGCATTGGCTCCCAGTACGTTTCCGAGCACAATTCAAAGTGTTGCTGTTGACCTTTAAAGCCCTAAACGGCCTCGGTCCTGTATACCTGAAGGAGCGTCTCCACCCCCATCGTTCAGCCCGGACACTGAGATCCAGCGCCGAGGGCCTTCTGGCGGTTCCCTCATTGTGAGAAGTGAGGTTACAGGGAACCAGACAGAGGGCCTTCTCAGTAGTGGCGCCCGCCCTGTGGAACATCCTCCCTTCAGATGTGAAGGAAATAAGCAGCTATCCTATCTTTAAAAAACATCTGAATACTCAGGGAAGTTTTTAATATTTAACGCTGTATTGTTTTTAGCACTTGATTGGGAGCCGCCCAGAGTGGCTAGGGAAACTCATAATAAATTATTATTATTATATTATTATTTGAGCCACCCAATAATAATGTGGAGCCTGTTTGTTATAATGTGTCTAGGTAGGAACAGCTGGTTCTTGCATCCCAGAAAACAAAAGATGCTCCAGGCCATTCTCAAAGAAGAGGCGGGTGTGTCAACAAGAGACCTCTTCACATAAACAGACCCAGTCAGGCAGACCCGTCTGACAAGGTCTTTTCACCTCCGCCACCTCCAAACCCTTCTGCAAAGGACAAATCTACTACTTCTCTGGCGTAGCACCACCCCTAACCAGAAGCCTGCAGAAAGGCCATGGGTAGGCAAACTAAGGCCCAGGGGCCGAATCCGGCCCAATCGCCTTCTCAATCCGGCCCGCGGATGGTCCGGGAATCAGCATGTTTTTACATGAGTAAAATGTGTCCTTTTATTTAAAATGCATCTCTGGGTTATTTGTGGGACATAGGAATTCGTTCTCCCCCCCCCCAAAAAAAGATAGTCCGGCCCTCCACAAGGTCTGAGGGACAGTAGACCGGCCCCCTGCTGAAAAAGTTTGCTGACCCCAGAGAAAGGCCATCCCAGAACCCGTTTTCTTGCCTTGTCCATCCTCCTTCTTGTCCGCAGCAACCTTGCTCAACCCTGCCTCCAAGTGTCCTCTTCTTCTCGCCTCCCCATAGACTCATAAAAGCTGGAAGGTACCCCAGGGGTCATCTAGCCCACCCCCTGCAATGCAGGAATCCTGCGCACAGCCATCCCTGGGTGGGCTCAAAACACCAACTTTCTGGTTAACATCCATTTGCACTGAACCATTGCGCTCTTATCCATTATCGTTTGTTTTTGTCTCCATCTTTCAGCCACTCTGCTCTTTATCCTTCCATCCTCTGGGCTCCCTTCCACCCCCCCCAGTTCTAACACCGCCACCCCTCTTTTCAACACACACATACGTGGAGTTTTCTTCCAGCCAAATCCATTCTTCATTTCCTTCCCAAGCGATTTGTCAACAGTATGTTAACTATCACTTCCCCTTCTGCACTTAGAATACTCGACAACATTCCATGATGTCGCAGCAGCTTAGCCAATGGCTGCGTGTTATTTCAAATGCCAGCCTATTCTTTTAACCTATCCAAGTAAGTCATTTTCCAGCATGGGGCTTACAACTTCCTGCATACAGTAGAAGTGGAATAGAGGAACCATACATTGAAGATGTTGCCTGTAGGTTTATATATGTTGGCTCCCAACCACTCAGACAGATTGTGGGAGGGGGCTGTTTTGTCCCTGCTTTATTCTGTATTTTGTGTTCACCAAGAGGTGCATCTGAGATCCTTTGCAATGTCACAGAAGACGCTGCCACCAACTTTTCCCTATCCATGGTCTCCAGGCCATCCGTCATTGTAAAAATGTGCCTGGAGACAGACAGGTCCTGTAGAGAGAAGATGAGCCATGGTGCACTGGCAACAGCACAACCAGACGCCTTCATATGCCCCAGCTGCAACAAAACATGTCTCTCCTGTATTGGCCTATACAGCCACAGCAGGTGCTGTGACTCTCCAACAGTTTGGCTTCACCCCAAAAGGCGTGCTTCTCCATTGTCTTCCGAGACAGATGCCGACAAAAACCCTTCACCCTAAGGTCCCAGATATGTGACATATATCTATATATCTATGTGTGTGTTTTTGCGTGTATACATATAGAGAGAAATAAGATGGCACAAAATGGTTTTGTGTTGAGTGGCACGTGAGTCTCTGTGCTACAACATTTTTCTCCCACCCCTTATTTACCAGAACTAGTAATGTGGGGAAAGAAAGGGGAGGGGATGAAAGAACCCCACCCTCCAACCTTTATCCCCCCCTTCCTAATTACACAACTGGCCAGCCAAAATCATTAATTGCAAAAAAGTTTTTTAAATTCCTGAAAAAGAAACCTACAACCCGTTACGAACGCAGCCTGGATGTCCCGCACGCTAACGGAACTACAGCCAAAGAGCGCCGCCACAGCCACACCGCCGCCACAGCCGTCTTGGGAGTCACCTCCGGTACCTCGCCCTCGCCATGGACCGCCTGGTGGACCCCAAGCGCAAGGGAGAAGCATCTGCCGCGTGACTGGGCTGCCCGAGCCGGGGTAAACGGGCCTGCCGGGTTAAGGCCGGGGCCGGGGGAGCCTGGGCCTCTGCCTGCTTTCGCACGAGCGACTCTAGCAGTTCCGTCTGGCGGTTCATGAGCGCAATGATCTGCTCAGTGTCCACGCGGTCCCGCTCCCGCTCCTCCAGATCGGCCTTCGTGTACTCTCCCAGGGCTGCCAGGATCTGGTCGGTGGCTGCCTGCACCCTTCTGTCAGCCGCATGGGTGATTTCCAGCGCCAGATCCTGCCTGTTTTTCCTCTTTCGCTTCCGGATGTTGGCGAGGCGCTCTGCGGCGTACGACCTGGTGGGGTCAGGCAAGGGACTTGGGGAGGGGGTTATGGCCCCGTCTGAAAAGCACGAAAGAAAATTATGCTTACAACTCACTTCCTCGACAGCAAGTCCCATCGAACAAAGTGGGACTTTCTGAGTCAGCATGATTCGGATTTTCAGCGTTAACTTTAAGAAGCAGTGCATGAGTTTGCTTTCCCCCCCCCTCTTCCTCCTATTTTCCTTTTGTGTTGTGTCATTTTTTGGTGTAGCTTGATTTTTTTAAAAAAATGATCTGTAAGCTCTCTCTACCATGGGTTGGTTCAACTGAGCCACAGTGCGAAGGAAAGACCAATGTGTTGGTTCCTATCCATCCCTTGCGAGTCGGCTTCTTGGTACCTACCTGCCTGGTTGCTTGTGGCAAGAAAGAAAAATGCATCCTGGTAACTCAACAGGGAAGAGTTATGCTTTGGCCTGTGGGCCACAAATAACTAACATAGTTTTGTGTGGCTCGGCAAGCTCCTGCAGATGACCATGGGCGAGTGAAGTTTGCAGACCAACTTGCAAGGCTGTTCCCTCAAACAGCGTCCCTGTTGACATGAGACAAGCGCTTGCTGTCAGTACTTTCTGGAAATGAATGACATTTCTGGAAACACTGAAGACGGATTTGTTTCGACACAATTCTCCACCTTGAAGAAACGGCCTTAGGTTGAACAATACAAAACGAAAACGTCAACTTGGTTTTTAAAAGCTTTTTTGTGTGTTTGTGTGTGTTCCGCTCCTTCTGTGGCCTGCCTGCCAATTGCCTTGAGACAGTATGTAAAAAGCGATTCATAAATTAATAAGGCTACCTATTAACATAACTCCACCTATTAGAAAGGATTCTTCCTTACCCCAGGCGAGCATCTAATTTACATCCAGTCATTCAAATGATTAACCTCCAGAATTGGCAGTTCTTATCTGCTTGTTTTGTTCTGTTCTTACCTACTGTTGAGGCAGAACTGCCCAGTTTATCGCAGGGAGGAGACAGCAGAGGTGGAGCTGGACTGCTGGCTTCTGCAGTTCCTGAAGAAAGACAGAACACTGATTAATTTCAGGAGCATAGCTGGCCTTCGTCCACAGCAACAGCCCTAGCCCCCCTCTGCTTCTGGTCTATCGTATCAAAAACCACAACGTATGCATATTGTTGTGCAGAATGGACTGAGGAAATGCTTGGGGGCAGATGTGTGAATGCAGAAAGCATAAGAATGAAATGATCATCATATATAAAACACACCGCAATCCCTTGCGCATTAACCCAGCCCTTGCATTTTGATTATCGAGTTCAAGAACGTAACAGTCTTGTCTTCAAGAACTATGCTGGGAGCTAAAGACAACCAAGACTTATGAAGGACCGGTTGAAGGAGATGTATGTTTAGCCTGGAAGAGAGGAAACAGGATATCCATCTTCAAATATCTCAAGGGCTGCCGCGTGGAGGATGGAGCAAGCTTGTTTTGCTCCTGCTTTAGAGGGTAGAACCAAAACCAATGATTCAAGTTACAAGACAGGAGATTCTGACTAAACATCCCATAACTAAATAAGGTAAAAAGGTACACTACCCCTGGACAGTTAAGTCCATTCAAAGGCAATTATGGGGTTGTGGCGCTCATCTCGCTTTCAGGCCGAGGGAGCCGACGTTTGTCCGCAGACAGCTTTCCGGGTCATGTGGCCAGCAGGACTAAACCACTTCTGGTGCAATGAAACACCGTGACGGAAGACAGAGCGCATGGAAACGCCGTTTACCTTCCTGCTGCAGTGGTACCTATTTATCTACTTGCACTGGCGTGCTTTTGAACTGCTAGTTTGGCAGGAGCTGGGACAGAGCAACGGGAGCTCACTCCATCGTGGGGATTTGAACCGTCAACCTTCTGATCAGCACGCCCAAGAGGCTCAGTGGTTTAGACCACAGCACCACCTGCGCTCCTTTATAACTAAATAACTGCATGCGCTGATGCAAGAGGACTTGCTCCCTCTCGCCTCCTGCAGAGCATGTGCTTCATGCCCTCCCCAAATCTGCTCTGGAGGCTCGGAGGCAACCTCAGAACAGATTTAGGGAGCACAATGTGGGGGGTGGGAAGTCTCACTGCGCAAGCAGAAGTAGCTCTTCTCTTGCAAGGTTTTATCGCTACTTTGGATATGACTCACTGTCTGTAACGCTGGAGATATTAAGGAGCCATTGTGGCAGGCAGTCACTGGTGTTTTTTTTCATCCTCCGCAAATTTCTCCAGTGAACCTGTCTAAGCTGGCCGGCTGTCACTACATCTCATGGTAAAAGGTAAAGGACCCCTGGACAGTTAAGTCCAGTGAAAGGCGACTATGGGGTTGCGGCGCTCATCTCGCTTTCAGGCCGAGGGAGCTGGCATTTGTCCGCAGACAGCTTTTCAGGTCATGTGGCCAGCAGGACTAAACCGCTTTTGGCGCAACAGGACACCATGGCAGAAACCAGAGCGTACAGAAATGCTGTTTACCATCCCGCCACAGCAATACCTATTTATCTACTTGCATTGGCGTGCTTTCGAACTGCTAGGTTGGAATTAGCTGGGACAGAGCAACGGGAGCTCACCCCGTCGTGGGGGTTCGAACCACCGACCTTCCGATCGGCAAGCCCAAGAGGCTCAGTGGTTTAGACCACTGCGCCACCCACGTCCCTGTACATCTCATGGTAGCTAATGTGCACCACCAGCAACACACTGGCCAAGCAGCAGTGCATTATGGGAGAGGGATGACAGCCAAGAGGCACAGTGACACAAAATCATCCGCTTGGATCTACATGCTTATAACAAGTGCAGCAAAGGAGAGGAGGATATATATATATATATACACACACACACACACCCTACTTTTCTTCAAGGAGCTCCAGGCTGCACATGGTTGTCACCCCACCTCTCAATTTTATCTTGGCAAAAACCTCGTGAGCTTCCTGGGGATTCGAACCCTGCCGTCTCCCATCACGGCCTGCCTTCCTAACCACTACCCCACAGTGGCTCTCTGGAGTCCTGCGGCATGTTGAAGACCAAGTTATTCCACTTTTTTCGCAGGCTTTGGACTGTTTAACTAAATGTATGCTGCAAAAGCAGCAATTACGCCACGGTAAATGGATTTGGCCTTCCAAATGCCACAGTAGCTTTGACCTTTCACAGCAACAGCGGGTCACTTTTATTTACCCTTATGGTGCAAAAGTGCTTAGGAGAGAGAGACTTTCTGTTCCTCATCAGGCAATGGCTTTTCCACCTGCCTGGCCCCACCCAGCCTTTCCCAGACTATAACTTTGAGAACAGCAGCAGCAGCAGCAGCAGCAGGGAAGTGAGGAGTTCAGGGATATTTTTTTAATACAGTTTTATGTTGTGCTTCTCAGTTTCTCAATTTGATCCTTTTACATGGTTTTTGTATGTTTTGTGGTATTTTGCTGTTACTTTTATTGATTGCAGATTGGTAATTCTTTATTGTGGTTGAACTGTTTAATTGCTATTTGCTAATGTTTAATTTTACTGTTTTACTATTAGATTCTGATGGATTGCTGAACGTTGCTTTGTTTGATAGAAGTTGTTTATTTTAAAGTTATTGCGACTTTTATATTGGATCAGATTGTTACTATTAATGTTTGATGTTTTAATATGTTTTCATGTCTTGGAAGCCGACTAGAGTGGCTTGGGCAACCCAACCAGAGGGCAGGGCATAAATGAAATATTATTATTATTATTATTATTATTATTATTATTATTATTACTACTACTACTACTATTATTATTATTATTATTTATTTTGATAGACAAAGTTAACCACACTCGCAGAATCACAGAATTGCAGAGTTAGGAGCATTCCTGAGCAATGAAGGAATTTCAGCTATTAGCATCCAAAACTCAGTGTAGGAAAGGTTATTTTACATCTCTAATTTCAGCATTGGATATCAGCGCTTCTTGGGTGAAAGGCGGAACACACATTAAAGTCAATGTAGTGGTACAGGTGGTTAAAGTGTCATACTAAGACCTGGGAGACCAGGCAGTATTTTTTTTTCTGGGGGTACTCAAGGGTAAAGCTAAAGGACCCCTGGACAGTTAATTTCCGTCAAAGGTGACTATGGGGTTGCGGCACTCATCTCACTTTCAGGCCAAGCTAGCCGGCGTTTGTCCACAGACAGCTTTCCGGGTCATGTGGCCAGCAGGACTAAACAGCTTCTTGTGCAACAAGACACCATGATGGAAGCCAGAGTGCATGGAAATGCCATTTACCTTCCTGCCGCAGCACTACCTATTTATCTACTTGCACTGGCGTGCTTTTGAACTGCTAGGTTGGCAGGAGCTGGGACAGAGCAATGGGAGCTCACTCCATCACGGGGATTTGAACCGTCAACCTTCCGATTGGTAAGCTCAAGAGGCTCAGTGGTTTAGACCACAGTGCCACTCGCGTCCCTGTACATCTCATGATAGCTAATGTGCACCACCAGCAACACACTGGCCAAGCAGCAGTGCATTATGGGAGAGGGATGAAAACCCTGTCGCAGGGATTTGAACTGCCAATCTTCCGATCGGCAAGCCCAAGAGGCTCAGGGGTTTAGACCACAGCACCGAACTGCCACCCTTTTTCCCTAGACAAAAAGAACTGGCTAAAAGTGTGGCATTTACTGCAACGACTTCATGGTGAGAACCGGCACTTTTTTTTCCTACAAGAAAAGCACGGAGACCCGGGTTCAAATCCCCACTCTTCCATGAAGCTCAATGACCTTGACCTTGGACTACTCACAGGCTCTCAGCCTAACTGACCTCGCAGGGTTGTTGTGGGGGATTAAATGAGGTGGACAACCATGTACGCTACCTCGGCCTCCTTGGAAGAAAAGGCGGAATCTAAATGCAGGAAAATAAAACAAAAGACACTGTCTCCCAGGGATTGCTTTCTTCAAAAACCCATCCCACAGGGCTCTCCTCAGGACACCAAATGCTGCCACTGACCCGTGGGAGACGTCACAGGCATTTCGTCGGGGGCTTCCTCCTTTATGCGCAGTACAGGGAAGCCGCCCCCCAGGCTGGGGACCTGGGGGGGCGACCGCGTCCTTAGAGCCAGCATCTCCTGGCTGCCCACTTTGGCCCCCTCCGCCGCAGCTTCTTCCTCAGTGGAGCACTGAGACATTGAGTCGGCGACAGACGCCCCGCGGCGGCTCAAGGCGGGCAGCACCTCCGGGGGCGGGACGTCCGCCTCGTTGGCCAATAGGTGATCGAGCTGGTCGTAGAAGAGCCAGGCCAAATGTCCTTTCCCTGGGGAGTTGTTGGCCTTGGCTATGCGGTAGTCCCTCTTCAGAGTCTTGATTTTGGAGCGGCACTCTAGGGCAGAGCGCTTGTGGCCTCTCTGCGCCATCTTGCTGGCCACCACTTGGAAAGTCTCAATGTTCCGGTGGCTCCGCTGCAGCTCCTGCTGGATCTCCCGCTCGCGCCAAATGACCAGCAGGTCTATGATCTCGGGGTAGGTCCACGTGGTGCCGCGATACTGCCTGTAGGGCGCGATGGCTGGCTCAGGCGTTTCGGCACCTGGAAAGCCAAGTGGGAGAGAGGTGAAGCCAAGTGGGAGGGAGGTGAAGCCAAGAGGGAGGGAGGTGAAGAGAGAGAGAAAGGTTAAATCAGAAAGAACAGGGTGGGGAGAAAACAGCTGAGAATGTTTAATTACTGGTATCTTTTTTTGCATGTGTGTCCTGAAGCATCACAATAATTTTTAAACTCTTGAAACAGAGGGAGGTGTCAACAAAAATAAGGACTGCACTAGATTTGACACTAAGAAAATAGAAGGTTTACCAGCATTCCTCAAGTGGACTCTGCTGTACAGCAGGCTTGAGGCACACAATGCACGGATCCCCTGGGATAGCTCAGTCGGGAGAGCATGAGACTGTTAATCTCAGGATGGTGGGTTTGAGCCCCACATTGGGCAAGAGATTCATGCATTGCATGGGGTTCGACTAGATGACCCTCGTGGTTCCTTCAAACTCCACAATTCTTTGATTCTTCTTTGATGGTTTGAATGAGGAGGGTGCATCTTCCTCAGTGCTGAGTGAGCACAACCTGCTCACTCAAACTCTGGGCAGACAGAGGGAGAATAGACTTCCTTGCAATGAGGTTGAGGGAACGTTCTTTCATATGTAGTGGACCTGTAAAATGGTAAAAGAGCATTGGGAAATAATTCATAATGAATTGAAAAAAAAATGTTTTAAAGTACAGTGGTACCTTGGGTTAAGTACTTAATTCGTTCCGGAGGTCCTTTCTTAACTTGAAACTGGTCTTAACCTGAAGCGCCACTTTAGCTAATGGGGCCTCGTGCCGCCAGACCACGATTTCTGTTCTCATCCTGAAGCAAAGTTCTTAACCCGAGGTACTATTTCTGGGTTAGTGGAGTCTGTAACCTGAAGCGTATGTAACCTGAAGCGTATGTAACCTGAAGCGTATGTAACCTGAGCTACCACTGTACTTTTTTAAAAAAACAACACACCAGAGTCCTTTTTGTTGGGGATAATTCAGACGGAAATTCCCAGGTGTCAAAAATGGTTATTAATGTATGCCACTACTGCGGCTTGTGTTTTGTTAGCCCCAAAATGGAAATCGAGCAAAGTCCCAACTAAAGAAGAATGGCAACTTAAACCGATGGAATATGCGCAGCTTGCAGACCTAACATAAGAGAGCAAGGGGGACATAGGTTTAAAGATTGGAAAATGTTTATTGAATGTATGGGGAGAAATTGTGTACACTTGAAAACATTGGCAGCATTAACATAAATTCAACATTGTAAACAAGTTTTGGTGGATGTAATAATGGAATACCAAATGGTTTAGTTTACAGTGGTACCTCGGGTTAAGTACTTAATTCGTTTTGGAGGTCCGTTCTTAACCTGAAACTGTTCTTAACCTGAAGCACCACTTTAGCTAATGGGGCCTCCTGCTGCTGCCGCGCTGCTGGAGCACGATTTCTGTTCTCATCCTGAAGCAAAGTTCCTAACCTGAAGCACTATTTCTGGGTTAGCGAAGTCTGTAACCTGAAGCGTATGTAACCTGAGGTACCACTGTATGTAAAATAAACAGGGATTTATGATATGCAAAATGAACTATGGAAAGAGAAGAAGGGAAGCCACTGACATTTTAAGCTTGCTTAAATGAGTATTCTAAATTGCAAAGCAGAAGGTTTAATAAAAACTATAGTGAGAGAGAGTAGGCTTCCTGGTTAGAAGGCATGCGCTAGCCCTTCCAGGTGGAGTTGGCCCCTCACCTAACTTGCTTCCAGGCAGGATCCGCCTCCCTCTCGCAGCTTGCTCACTTGGGATCCACGGCTCTTCCTCAGACTCAATCTTGCAGATAAGCTCTGGCTCGTCAGCAGGCAACCCTGCACAGGAAGGAGCAGAAGAGCAGCAAGGCCCAGGTCAGTTGGCCGTTCCACCCATCATTGGCAAGGGAGATGTTCTCCATTGCTTCACCCCAGTCCACAATAAAATGAATTCCATCATTACTGGATGGAGGGAGGAAGGAAAGAAAGAAAGAAAGAAAGAAAGAAAGAAAGAAGGGAGCAGGATTTGGGGTTCTTACCCAGCAAGGCCATCGTTGCAAAGTTGTTCTGCATGACAACACCCCCAGCACAGGGCTCTTTGGTTCTGGTCCAAAACGGCTCCCTGATGAAGTCCCACCACTGTTGGGCTCAAGAGTCACCACCATCCAGAGAAATACACGGGGCCAAATGTCTCCTCCCACGGTTTCGACCAAGGAACTGTGACATGTAGGGGGAAAGCAGAGGAAACAGTGAATCATTTGGGAGTACCCAATGCTGCAACAGTAGGACGCGGGTGGCGCTGTGGTCTAAACCACAGAGCCTAGGGCTTGCAGATTGGAAGGTTGGCGGTTCGAATCCCCGCGACGGGGTGAGCCATTTCTCTGTCCCTGCTCCTGCCCACCTAGTAGTTCGAAAGCACGTCAAGGTGCAAGTAGATAAATAGGTACCACTCCAGCGGGAAGGTAAACGGCGTTTCCATGTGCTGCTCTGGTTCATGCTGGCCACATGACCCAGAAAAACTGTCTGTGGACAAACGTCGGCTCCCTCGGCCAGTAAAGCACCGCAATCCCAGAGTCGTTCACAACTGGACTTAACTATCAGGGGTCCTTTACCTTTTACCTAATGCTGCAACATGGTTGAAGCCAAAGCCTGCTCAGCCTGTCTGTTGTTGTTTTTTCTGATTCTGCGCTTCTAACTCATTCAAGAATTTCTTGTTCTCTAGCATGTCTTGGCCCTTTTCATTTTCCTGCTCCATATGCTTGGAATCACCTTCCAGGAAGCAGGAATCACCTTCCTTACTCCATATGTTCAAATCTGTCTTTAAAATTTGTCCTTTTTTTCTGGAGCCTTTGGCTCTGGATAGCTTGTTCTGTTATACCCGGTGTAACTGTCTGTGAATCAGTGCCATTTTAAACTATTGATGTTTATTGCATTGTTTATATTAGTTGCTTTAGACCAGTGGTTCTCAAACTTTTTTCTCTGGGCCACACTTTCAGAATAAAAAATTGCTTGCATACACCACAAAATATTTTATTGATAAGAAATACATTGGGGAAGGGGATGCAACAACTTCTAGCGGCGTTTGATTTATAACATAGAACACAACTGCTTTATAATATGATCATGGGGCAGCCAGAAAGTATAAAATGATGCAGCTACATAAGAACATGAATCATTCCCAAAATATAATATTGATTGTCCTTGAATCTTCCTGCCACACTTGCCATCTTCTCCTGGACTGACCATGGCTGATTATCAGTTAAACATCTGGCAAGTTCAGATGACAACCTTGAGCTAGGCTAAGAGCTTTGAGAACTTAAAGAAGGAAAGTCACTTGATCCTGCGACAGTCCACATATATATATTGGCCTATTCTAACCTCTTTTTCTTAATGGTGACTGCTCCTTCTCAGGCTGCACGGAAAAAGCATCTTGGCTCCAGAAGTTCATTCCGATTGCGCAGATAAAATATAACTGATAGATTTCTACAGAATGGGGCATTAGTGTGTGAAAACAGTCCAGATCCAATGATCCCCAGTTGTGGCATCAGGTGACAGTCAGGTAGGTTGCCCCGCCCACTTGTCAAAGTTGGCCCACGAAGGGCAAGTTCTAGCCCCGCCGGAGCCAAAATGTAGCCCCAACAACCTGGCAAATAGATCCAGCGTCATTGTGGCTGAAGCCCAAGCTCAGAAATTAGGAGTTGGGCATCCAGCCTCCCCTCTACTAGACTCATCGGCCTGCCAGTCACACAAACACTCATGCGCGGTATATATATAAAATTCAGGCTACCACGCCAAAGGCAGAAACCAAAAGGGCTGCCAAGAGCCACTTAATTTGCCTGATGTGCTAATAATGTGCTATTACGTAGTTTGGCAGTCATTAGGTGGCACAGGATTTAGTTGTGTCTGGGTGAAGTCAGGCATTTCCTGTTACTGCTCTTGTGGGAAAGAAACAACCAAATTCTTGTCTAGCTTCCAGCAGTTTTCCAGAGGAAGGGGATCCTAAGAGGTCCTCTAGCCCAACCCCGCTGCTCCATACAGGATCTACAATACAGGGATGCAACTACAGCACCCCTGAGAGGGCCACCAGGTTTCGGAAGCTGCTGTGAGCCTTCCGGGACACGCGACCCCAGCAATTTCAGGGTGGTTTTTTCCTCCTGGGTCCTGCGTCAAAAGCAGCATTAAAACCTGCATAACCAGTTTGAACAGAGATCCCAGCTGGTGGGGTTGGGGAAAGAGACCGCAAGTATACGTTGAGCAACAGCGATGGCTCTAAGATGCCACCTCTGAATTTCAGAAGAGGTTATTTTCTGTGCTGGGAGCATGTCTCTGTGGTTGGTATAATTATTCCTTGCCCACCCTTCACCCTAAGGTCTTGGGAAATTGCAACACCAAACTGCAATATTAAAAACAGTTTTATCGTCACAAAAATAAGGCAGGCGCTAAAAATGTACACCTCAAAAGCAAGGGTAGAGGTGCCACTCTGTGGGGAAAGACCCCTACAACTCAGAGCAGGCATGGGCAAACTCCGGCCCTCCAGATGTTTGGGACTACAATTCCCATCATCCCTGACCACTGGTCCTCTTAGCTAGGGATGATGGGAATTGTAGTCCCAAACACCTGGAGGGCCAAAGTTTGCCTATGCCCGACTTAGAGGTTGCAACAGAGAATGCCCTCTCCCAGGCCAAGGCATTTAGGGCTTCAAACACTATTTTGAGCACCTTAAATCGGGGCTGGAAATGAACCGGCAACCAGTCCAGCTGCTTTAAAACAGGTGAGATCTTAACTGGAAGCCCAGCCAGGAATCTTGCCTGATGCTTTGGGGAGAACAGTGGGCAAGTCGTGTCTGCCTAGTGAGGAAGGTGGCTGAAACCAGATTCCAAACGCCTTGTTGGTTTGTTTAAAAATAAGAGCCACCGCTTGGGAAACTGTCCCGAGACAGAAGGAAATCAGAGTAGCAAATGCAGCACAACATATCTGGGGTCTGTCAACTGCAGGACCAGCAGAACAATAATTTCAGACTCAGTCTAAATGAGAGGGTTTCTCCCCACCCCCTCCCCAAGGCTGGGGGCATAACAGGGTTGGCTCCCGTAGCATGACAGTTGTGTCTGTTCACACTTATTCCACCACCATCTTTGATCAAATAGCACTGCAGGTTTTTTTGACAGCTTCCAGACTCTTCAAAACCATTTGGACCGGGCTCTTTGGTGGGGCAAAAGAAACCAACAATGCATGCACACACATCAGGACAACACTGCCTCTCTCATGCCACCAGCAACTCTCTCTTAAAAGTAAATAATTAAAGTAAAGGTAAAGGGACCCCTGGCCATTAGGTCCAGTCGTGGCCGACTCTGGGGTTGCGGCGCTCATCTCGCTTTATTGGCCGAGGGAGCCGGCGTACAGCTTCCGGGTCATGTGGCCAGCATGACTAAGCCGCTTCTGGCGAACCAGAGCAGCGCACGGAAACATTGTTTACCTTCCCGCCGGAGCGGTACCTATTGATCTACTTGCACTTTGAGGTGCTTTGGAACTGCTAGGTTGGCAGGAGCTGGGACCGAGCAATGGGAGCTCACCCCGTCGCGGGGATTCGAACCACTGACCTTCTGATTGGCAAGTCCTAGGCTCTGTGGTTTAACCCACAGCGCCACCCACGTCCCCATAATTAAAGTAGTAACGTGATAAAAATAAAAATCAGAATTCAGGCCCTATACATTATCTTGTGAATCGCCCTGAGATCTTTGGATGAAGGGTGGTATAATAATAATAATAACAACAATAACAATAATAATAATAATAATAATAATAATAATAATAATAATAAAGCAGTTTCATACCAGACAAAACCGTCATGGCTTCCCCTAAAAAATCCTGGGAGCTGTAGCTTGTTATGGGTGCTGAGAGCTGTTAGAGGAGACCCCTATTCTCCTCACAGAGCTAAAGCTCGCAGACGTTCTTAGGAAGAAGAACTGATTGTTAAACCACTCTGGAATTGTAGCTCTGAGAGGGAGACAGGGTTCTCTTAACCACTTCCAGCACCCTTAACGAACTACAGCTCCCATAATTCTTTGGGGGGGAGGAAGCCATGATTGTTTAAAGTGCCGTGAAGACACACCTCTTTATCCTAGCTTTTGACACTAGAGGTGTATATTTTTAGCACCCCTCTTGATTGTAAGTTTTTACTATTGCGCTTTAACAATGAAACCCACCCTGGAACCATGGGGTGAAGGACAGATAAGTTAATTATTATTATTATTAATAATAATAATAATAATAAAGTGCAGCTGAGGCCACACACAGAGGGAGGCAGGGGTGAGTGTGTCAACTGAGGACCCCAGGACTAAAAAACGAGAAAGACACTGGAGTTTCAGTGAGGAAAGGGGGCAGAGTGGCAGTACTGATCTCAATTTTCTTTAGGGAATTTGAAGAAACCAGGGGCAGAAGCACCTCGCTTCTTGCCCTGGACTTCTCAACCTTCTCTTCCTCATCCGGGTGGATTAATGCAGACATAAATAGGAACAACCCCCCCCCCCCAAGCCTCCCACCAGTTTATTGCTGTCCTCTCAGAAACAAGTTCCACTGAGTTCCATCATGCTGCGCTTATTTCACAAGCAGAACTTCACCAACTCCACCCCCGGCTTACACAGCCCCAGGGAAAACGTCCACCAGCACAGACCACCACCCTACTTTCCCCAGCCCAAACAAGTCGTTCTTGGCAGGAAGAGGGGGATCTCAGCTCCCCCTAATCGCCTTCTCCACTTCTTGTGATTCTGGATTTCTAGTAATCATTATTAGGGGGTGGGGGGTGGGATTTCTCTTTCTGCAAAGTCCAGAGGACTTGCTGCTGTTTCCTCACCCGATCCACCGCACACCCATTCCCAAACCCCAAGATCTGCAAGAGAAGCAGGAAGCAAAAAAAAAAAAAAGAAAAAAGCACGTGAGAACGCGCGATCACGGGAGCTGGGGTGTCCACTCGCACCCCAAACTCTGATGCACTTCCAGGGCCACCCCGACCTGCCAGAATGACTCACACTTCTCCCAACTCCGGCCAGGTCTTAGAGACGCACCTTTTTCTCTTTTTTTATCCCCCTACCTGCTGGGGGTTTGGTTTCTGCAAAAGCGACGCGTCTGCAAAGGCTCCGCGATCCCGGAGCGCGTTTGCAACGCGAGGAGGAGGAGGCAGCCTCGCCGCCCGCGGCTGCAATGGCTCCGGCTGCTGCTGCTTCCGAGGAAAGGAGGCGGAGGAGCCTCGCCAGCACGTCCACACACTTCGCGGCACCGAGCGGGGGAAACATGGAAAAAAAAGAAGACCCAGGCACTCGGAGCTGTCGTGGCTTCCCTTGCAAGGCAGCCCGGGTACTGTAGTTCGGCCAGAGGCGGCGCCTCTCTTCGCCGGAGTCTCCCTGTTCCCCGCCGGAACTACAACTCCCAGAGTTCCCTGGGAGAGAGCGGACCCGGACTAGCTGAACTAGTTTTGGAACCGGTTTGTGTTTGTAGTGCAGATGCCGAGAGGCGCAAGCGGCGACCAACGCCTTGGAATGGGGGCGGGGGGGGTGCGATGAGGGTTTCAAAATATATATTTTACGGAGAGCTGAGCAGCCAAATTTGCATGGCTGATTGTGGGGGTTTTTGTGGTTTTTTTTAAAAGTTGTGATTTTGTTCCTGGAGGCTTTATGGAGCCTGGAAGGAACGCTTTTGTTTCAGCAGATGTTTAGAAAGTTGACGCGATTTTTAATCCGTTTTTAGTCTATTGTTTTAATTTTTGGGGGAAAGTTTTAAATTATTCTATAAATTTATTTTGTGTATCGCCATCCATTCGTGGATCTCAGGGTGGTTCACACACACAATATTCAAGATTAGAAAAGAAACACCACACAAAATATGTAATAAAAATATGGTTAGTTTTCCTTATTGATAATTTTACTGTTTTGTTCTGTTTTGTAAACCTCTTTGAGTGTTTCGTTTGTTTGTTTTGCAATCAAGCAGTGTATAAAATTAAAGAATGAACAAACATTTTGAAATAGATTTGTCGTGCAAGCCTATGTATGACTACTCGGAAGTCAGCCCCGTTGAATTCAATGTGATTTAGTCTCTGGGATGTCTGTATAAGATGGCAGCTGCAGGCTGCAATTCCAAACATGCTTACAAAGGCACTTGGTAGGGTTTACCTCTGAGTAAACACGGGCAGGATTGCTGCCGCCCTTTGCACATTTACCTGGGAGTAAGCCCCACTGAATGCAGTTGGACTTCTGTATAAGCATGCATTCAAACAGCACTACAGTGGTACCTTGGGTTGCGTACTTAATTCATTCCGGAGGTCCGTTCTTAACCTGAAACTGCTCTTAACCTGAAGCACCACTTTAGCTAATGGGGCCTCCTGCTGCCACCGTACTGCCAGAGCATGATTTCTGTTCTCATCCTGAAGCAAAGTTCTTAACCCGAGGTACTATTTCTGGGTTAGCGGAGTCTGTAACCTGAAGCGGATGTAAACTGAACCTGAGGTACCACTGTATTAGGATTGCTGAGGGCTGTTCCTCTGCCTGCTCCCTTCCATCCTGCACCTTCAACAACACCTAACCAGACAGATACCTGTCAGGTGAAGCTTTCACCTGCACTTCATTTGTGTGCTGGGGTGGGGTGCGGCTTCGCTTGCTGAAATTATCTACATCAGTCAGCGTGCAACAGTAGTCACACTCTGGGAACGGCTTTGACTTGCTGGCTAAACCAGGTGAGGGTAGCCGATGGGTCTCAAACCCTCCATGAGTTAGGACAGCGGTCAGCAACCTTTTTCAGCCGTGGGCTGGTCCACCGTTCCTCAGACCATGTGGTGGGCTGGACTATATTTTGAAAAAAATAATGAACGAATTCCTGTGCCGCACAAATAACTCAGAGACGCATTTTAAATAAAAGCACACATTCTACTCATGTAAAAACACCAGGCAGGCCCCACAAATAACCCAGAAATGCATTTTAAATAAAAGGACACATTCTACTCATGTAAAAACACGCTGATTCCTGGACCATCCACGGGCTGGATTGAGAAAGCGATTGGGCTGCATCCGGCCTCCGGGCCTTAGGTTGCTTACCCATGATCTAAGAGATGGAAAACTCTGATCCTAACTGGAAGGACAGATCCTGAAGCTGAGGCTCCAGTACTTTGGCCACCTCATGAGAAGAAAAGACTCCCTGGAAAAGACCCTGATGTTGGGAAAGATGGAGGGCACAAGGAGAAGGGGACGACAGAGGATGAGATGGTTGGACAGTGTTCTCGAAGCTACCAGCATGAGTTTGACCAAACTGCGGGAGGCAGTGGAAGACAGGAGTGCCTGGTGTGCTCTGGTCCATGGGGTCACAAAGAGTCGGACACGACTAATCGACTAAACAACAACAGCAACAAAACTCATTTGTGAACCCCGGGGGAAAAATTCATACCTGCTGGCTTGTGGGACATCTTCGGGAGGAGAGACGGCTAAGGAGTAAACCCTACACAAATCAGGAGTGGAGTCCCTAAAAGGGTCAGATGTTGCCTTCTTCGCCTCCTTCTGGCAACTCCTGCAGCCAAACATATTTCTTTCCTTTCCTTTGAACCACATCAGCAAGGCCAAGAGTGGAATCCTGTTATCTGGGCATCCCAGGACCTCCATGTACACTGTCCAGGCTTGCACCCCAGGGAGGTCACTTCAGTGATGCAAATGCAGAAAAAGCAACAGTTAATGAGAGCTTTTGAATGCATAGGAGAAAGGTTAGTGAGATAAGGTGGTAACTTGAGGCCATTTTAAAAGAAACCATCCTTAAGAAAGCGAGGCTGCCATGCCTGTGAGAGCGCTGTTATGAAAGGGCACATCTCCTGTGCTAGATATAATTTGAATATTATCTCTCCCCAGGCCAAGGAATCCTGGGATTTAAAGTTTTGTAAGGAGAGCTGGAGGCCTGTTACAGAGTTATTGCATCGCCGAATTGCAAGGATTCTCTGAGCCTGGGAAGCAATGATTTGATATAAATTCTCTCCAGGTTTTCCACTCTGCAGCAGCTGGCAAGCTTAGAAGCACTCAGACACAGAATAGGCAAAGATAGCCACTGAAGCTCAACATCAAAAAAAACTAAGACCATGGCCACTGTTCCATCACCTCCTGGCAAATAGAGGGGGGTGAAATGGAGGCAGTGAGAGATTTTACTTTCTTGGGCTCCATGATCACTGCAGATGGTGACAACAGTCACAAAATTAAAAGACACCTGCTTCTTGGGAGAAAAGCAATGACAAACCTAGACAGCATCTTAAAAAGCAGAGACATCACCTTGCCGACAAAGGTCCGTATAGTTAAAGTTGTGGTTTTCCCAGTAGTGATGTGTGGAAGTGAGAGCTGGACCAGAAAGAAGGCTGATCGCCCAAGAATTGATGCTTTTGAATTATGGTGCTGGAGGAGACTCTTGAGAGTCCCATGGACTGCAAGAAGAACAAACCGATCCATTCTTAGGGAAATCAGCCCTGAGTGCTCACTGGAAGGACAGATCCTGAAGCTGAGGCTCCAATACTTTGGCCACTTCATGAGAAGAGAAGACTCCCTGGAAAAGACCCTGCTGCTGGGAAAGATTGAGGGCACAAGGAGAAGGGGACGACAGAGGACGAGATGGTTGGACAGTGTTCTCGAAGCTACCAGCATGAGGTTGACCAAACTGCGGGAGGCAGTGGAAGACAGGAGTGCCTGGCGTGCTCTGGTCCAGGGGGTCACGAAGAGTCGGACACAACTAAACAACAACAAATCTTGCAAATCTTGCACTGGACTCCGCCTGACTTTGGCAGCGGTCTGCATAACAAAGTGATTTTTAATTGCCTGAATTGGGCCACCAGGTGGCAGCAGACACAAAGGAAC
This sequence comes from Podarcis gaigeae, assembly GCF_964106915.1. Taxonomy (NCBI): domain Eukaryota; kingdom Metazoa; phylum Chordata; class Lepidosauria; order Squamata; family Lacertidae; genus Podarcis; species Podarcis gaigeae. The sequence goes on from NC_139679.1 coordinate 109,144,419, forward strand.
GTAAATTTGAGGATGGAAAGGCTGAGTTTTAAACTTCATGCAAGTTGTGATGGATGGAGAGATATTCATGCCATTTTTGTACTGAGATTCCTGCATTGCAAGAGGTTGGAAGAAATGACTCTTGGGGTTCTATGATTCTATTATTCCCCTCACATCATCCTTCTGCCAAAGCCCCCCCCTCTTGTGTGGAATTCCTCTTCCAATCTGTACCTGCTGCAACACACTATCATTTAAAAACAAACTACTTTTAAAATAAAAATCCTGTTTCTGCATTAGGGTGCAAATCCATGCAGACTTAATCAATCCATTAAAATTCATTTGATCAACCAAGTAAGATTTATTTAACAGGATGACTGACCTAACGTGGGCTGATTTGCCTGTGTGCGACTACACTTTGATTCTTGATCATTTGCACTGCTGACGTGTTTAAATTAGCAGAACTTTAAAAGGACCTGTTCAGTTTTACATTTTGACAAATGCACAAGGCAAAACACTCTTAAGCAGCCTGGCTTAAATGACATTCCTTTGACACCTGAATCACGTTCCTTCGATAGCTCAGCTGGTAGAGCGGAGGACTGTAGAATGTATAAAGCCGTCATCCTTAGGTCGCTGGTTCGATTCCGGCTCGAAGGACAATCTGTTTTGCCGCATTTCCAGTGAGGGCTGAGAGAGATAGCTGCTGCCAGACAGTGTGGACAACGCTGAGCTGGGCGGACCGAGATCCGGTATATAAGGTTGTATTTTTCCTAATCACTTCGGGACAAGATTCTAGTCCACGGTGATCAACACTTTTTCTCGAATTCTGTGCCTAGTTATTCAGTGAGATCGCTGTGACTTCTCTAACGTGCGCTAGCAAGAAAAATCTGGCATTTTTTGTCCATGTGCTCAAAGCAGATGAGCAGAGAGTCAAAAACTAAAAGCAGAAGTGGGATGTATAACTTAAAAAAGTAGTAGCCAATGGGGTGTCCCAAGTCAACAGACCAACCAATAGCGTTCGCTACTTCCGTAGGAGTTTCCACCCAATAGCGTGGCCTCCTTAGAATTTCAAGGAGCCAATCGCAGAGCTTAGTTCCAGTTCTGTACTTAAGAATTTCCCCAGAAGTTCTATTCCTACCCCTGTGCTGTTTTTACGTAAGGAAACTCCAGGTGCAGCCTAATAACAGACCATCTCCACCATTGTTGTGGTTACCCTTCTTACCCGATCCTTTGCGTGGGCGCCCTGCCAGATGAAACGTTCTGCAGACTCGGAAAACTTGCCATGCTTTTGTGACCTTTTGGTTCCAATAACGGTATTATTACCCGATCGTGGGTTTTGGAGTTACAGTACTAAAAAAAGAAAAGAAAGAAAAAAAGAAAAAAGGAAGACAGATAGAGCGATCTTGTGCATGCCTACTCTCGAGTAACACCCATTAGTTCAACGAGCATCTCCCCTCGTTGCAAAGCTCACACGTGCAACCCAAACCCACGATCAGAAAGCAGAGAAACAGATTTCAACTTTCCTTATCTATCTATCTATTTGTCTATCATGGCCAGAGAAACATGTGAGATCTGGCCCAGCGGAGCCTAACAGTTAAAGGTATTTCGGGATACCAGGTTCTCTGGTCGTAATACCTTTATAAGAAAATGCATTCCAGTGGCGGGGCCTTTTTGGGTGTGGGGGGAGACTTTTGATGCCCTCAGCCTCCAGTGCACTCTGATCACCTGTAGATTAAATTGAGAATGCATCTGAAATTTGGTGGGGCATTTATAATAGAAAAGGGGGGAAAAAACAGAACGTCCTTCGAGCCGGAATCGAACCAGCGACCTAAGGATGACGGCTTTTTACATTCTACAGTCCTCCGCTCTACCAGCTGAGCTATCGAAGGAGCGCACTCGCCGCTTTTAGTCACAGCAAATAAGCGCCTCCGCGATCAGTTTCGTTTCTTTGCTTTTCCGCCTTCCAAATTCCACATTTGTTGACTCAACAGAAAAGATGACGTTGAAGGCACGTTGCTAACGCTAAAGCAACGCATTCCAGCCACGTTCTGTAAAACTGACCAATTTAGCATGGAGGGGGGAGGCAATCATATATATATATATATATATGCATATATATATGCTTAGAAAGTGGTGGCAATTTTAACATGTTTTAATATTTTAACTTTTGTAATGCTTTAAAGTATGGGTGGACAATTTTCTGGATTTTTATGCTTTTATCTTCTTGCAAACACACACACATATATATTGCTTTTTGCAGACAGATGGGAATTAAACCACGCTCGTCGTCGTGCAGCTGGTCGATGCTATCCGTGTAGACTCGGAATCTCCTGAGTGTTCAGAAAGGATTACTCTCAGATTAATGCGCGCAGGGTGGCAATCCTGCTAATCGGACCGGGCGACGCGGCGGCAGGGCATGAAGGACAGGCGCGGAGACAGGCACAGGAACGTGTACAAATGAGCGCGCGTGTGCATGTAGGTAGGCGCGCGTAACGTGTGAACCTGCCTTTGTGCTCGCGTGTGTCCTTATGCATATTTGCAGCTCAGCTTTCCAAGCAACACAGCTGCCCTACCCTGGTTCTGCCACACGGTGGCGGTAGGTCAGCGGCGAAGCTGGATCACGATATGCGGGTCCGATTCTGCCGGCGGTTCCAATTCTGACGCTGGGAATCTTGATACTTTCCTCTGCTGGCCCACTTACATTTCTATTTCTATTTTATTCCCACCAGCGAGATTTTCGTGGAGCCAGACTGGAGATCCCAGAGCTAGAGTGTGACGGTGCCTAAACTTTGGAACTTCCTGCCTGTTGAGATCAAGCAGGATACTTTTGGCACCCGATTCAAAACATTCCTGGTGAGACAAGTCTATGCAGATGCTTAGAAAGTGCTGGCAATTTTAATACGTTTTAATATTTTAACTTTTGTAATGCTTTAAAGCATGGGTGGACAATTTTCTGGATTTTTATGGTTTTATCTTTTTGCAAACAGCTGCGAGGGCTTTTTAAACAGTCAAGCGGTGCATAACTTTTTATGAAATAGAATAAATAAATAAAACAGGCTGTCAAGCTGAAGGTCGCCAGCATCGGCAACATCTCACTTCTTGTTGTTGTTTTTGTCTTCTGTTATTGAGATTCTGGTTGCCTGCCCTAGGTGACTGGTAGGCTGTTTGGACAGGCCTGCTTTCAAGCAGGCAGGAGTTGCAACTGGGGAATAATAGGGCAGGGGGTGGGAAAGAAGGAAAAAAGAACAGCCCCCTCTTCTGAACTGTCACTGAAACGCACAGAGAAAGGAAACAAAACAATTTCCTGGAAGATCCAGCAGGAGCCATTCCAGGAAGTTTTGCTGTTGTTGGCAAAGCATTCATAACCTGCATCTCTTCCCTTTGCATTTTGTTGTGGGGTGTGCGTGCGAGAGAATAACTGCTTTCAACTTGAAATGTTCTTGATCCCCTTTGCTGTTCTTTCCTGGTACAGAACAAGGAACTCTTTCCCTTAAATCACATTCGGTACTCTCTTTTATAACAGCAGCAAGGCTCACCTTCAGGCCTAAGCTCGTTTTCCTCTCCCCTCCCCTTTCCAAAAACCCATTTGTCATATCCTGCAGGTATTTCATGGACAGCTGCCACATCTTCTTAGGATACTGCAGGTATTCTAGAGAAACACATGAAGAAAAGCTGGCCAAGTCAGATGCTGCCCCAGGTTTCACGACTCTACTGCTGCTACTGCCTATGGAAACACAGTAATTCCAATGCCATTTGAAATAAAGGAACACCTTGGAACACAAAGAGATCTGTGATCCAGGGCGGAAATCAATTCCTTAATTACAAATGGCAACCCTGTCAACTTTTGAATGGGTGGGAGAAAGCCTACTTGTACACAGAATCTGGGAGGCTTTGAGAGGAGAAACTGATTTCATGAGACGAAAAATGCAGGTCACACAGTTTAACAAATCCAGATGTTTGCAGAGTCTAAGCACCAAAGTTTCTGCTTAAACATACACTTTCAAATGAAGGGAATCTTCTTGTTGCTTTAGTTTTGACAACTGGATTAAACGACAGACTTGCATGTATTGGCATATTTTCCATAAGCTCCTGATTGCAAAGAATGGAAGGTTTTGTATATTGCTTTTTGGAAGAGAAGAGGTATATACAAAATATATCCATGAAGTTATTCAGGCACTTATTCCCATTCCTGTGATGCCTCAACTGGTCTGCTCTGCCAAGGCCTCTTGAGAATTCATCAGGAACTGCCTAGATATCTGGGCTTGTCCAGCAATATTTCCATTTTGGTCTGAAGTTGCTGTCCATACTACCTCTTATTATCAGTGAAATCCTTGATTTTTGCAAATGTTCATATACTTTTACATTATATTCTTGTAATGTGGGAGCAATCAGCACGACACAAAATGGAAATTACAACCCTTTGCAGGTGTTAAGAGATTTAGAAGGGTAAATATTCACCTTAATGCCCATGTTACATTCAAACTTATTTTCTATAAACACCAACTTTGTATGAATCCCTATTCAGATATCCCAACTCGACAGTTCTATGATTTGGAGAGCATATGTCAATACATTAAGTGTAAATACAAATAGATCTATATTTATTGTGACTGTAGATGGCAATTCTTTTTTTGTTTCATTGTCCCCTTGTGCATGTTTGTCTTTTCTTAAATAGATTTCCAGTGAAAAAAGTATATGAGAAAGGAGCTACCCACATAACTAACCTCAACATGTAGCCACATGTGTGAGAAAGCTGCAGGTTTTATTCATGTTACACCACATTTCAAACGTCAGTGCCAATTATACAGATGCCTCTTCCACCTGAGGCGTATTTACTCAACAGGAGGATGGAGAATAGGTTAGCCAATGGCTCTTGTTAGCTATGTTAACTAGGTATGTAAGCTCCATATTCAAAGTATAATGGAGCTGTCAGGTTAAGATGTATGCTGCCTCTGGACCCATTATGCTGCCAATGAACAAGAGGGCAGGTGTAATAAATCACTATTGCATCCCGCTTCTGAACTGTCCAGGAGCAACTAGCCAGCCACTTTGGGACAGAACAATGAACTAGATGAATCTTTGGTCTGCTCATTCTCTGCCTGCTCCCCGCCAGACCTTTGTTACAGACTCTCGTGAAACGCTGAAGAATTCACACCAAGCGATTCTGCAAGATGAAAGACACAAAAGACAGGAGCTGTTTGAAAAGGACCGGCTTTTATTTTGCTGTGGAAAATAAGTTTTTGCATCTTCAAACATTTCACCAATTGAAATTTGGACATTAAAAACAGCATCTCTCTAGCAAACACCTCAAAGAGTTCAACCACCCCAAAATTTCACAAGCTTTTACTTTCAGCTGGAATTTCAAAACGGACCGTTCCAGGAGCGGAAAGGGAGCTTGGGAGAGAAGGAGGGAACTGAAGATGCTGGCGGATTCTCCCCGACTGACCCAAAACGTTCTTCCGGGGCCAATGCCATCTCAGCTGATCTCAGGTCCCTTCACCTGAAGCACTTTCTCTGGAAATGGAAAGGGAGGTAGTAGCACTGTGAGCTAGGACGTTCACACAAAACACGGACCACATGCCACAAGAAAGAGTTCAGGCCATAGATGGCTTGGATGGACAGACCTGTGCCATCCAAAACAATGGGTTGGGTGGGAAGGACAGAGAAAGTCCTCAATGTCAGGCCCTTGTGTTGGCGTTAAAGGTAGAGTCAATTCCCTATAAACAGTGTCCCATCCACTGGCTGAATCTTCAGAATTCTACAGGTGGGTGATACCAACTCCTGCCTGGACAGGAGGAAGAAGGGTAGATCCCATTCTAATTCAGGGGCTTTTGCTTGTGCCCCTAAAGACAGAAAGGGGAAGCATTGGGACAGAATGTGCTCCTCCTTCCCCCAACTGCCTTTCACTGGTCAAAGAGGTCATCTTTCAAGGTGCTTCCTTCCCTGCACTGGAGATCACTTTGAGTCTAGGAATGTGAACCCCAAACTAAAGAGAGTCCTGGAGCTACTCCTCATTTTCATCTTGATGTCTCCCTGCCACCCCCAATTCAAGCAAATTTCAAAGAAGGGTGTAGGACCTACTGAGAGTGCAACTCACCATCACTGCATGCTCTCCTTCACCCTCCTATGGTCTTGTCAGTGAGTTTCCACAGGTACCCATTCAAAGGGAGAAGAGAAGGCCTTTGCCTTCAATGGAGAATCTTCCATTCATAAGTGTACACCCTTTTTAATGGAATATTTTCCCCAAAACCTCACCAATATATATCCCCTCACAGAGGTTCCTCCTCTGAGAGAAACCCAAGATGGATCACCCTTTGAAAAAAGAAAATAATAATCTCATGATCAGGGTTTTCAACGGAAGAGACGTCTTTCTCTCACGGTCCCAGTAGCAATACTGCTTTTTCAAGGAAGTACTAACGAAACATAATTAAATAGATGCAACAAGATCATTCAAATGCAGTTCCCCCGAGGCATCATCTCCTATTCTTCCATCTGCACCAGCTAGGAAAACAAGAGATGCGGAAGGAAGGCCTCCCACACCCATTTTGCTGAACTTGGCCGCAGGAGAGAAATTCCTTACTGAAGTGGAATTCCAAAACAGAGACAAGGGGCCGTCTTCAACTGAATTGTGGAACCAGTGAAAGCCAGCAGAAGGATCCCAGCTAGCGCAATAGGACTTTCTCCCCTCTCCTCCCCATGCCCTTTCCATATCTGCTCCAGAGTGTTAGGAGAACCCACAACAGAACACAGGGATGGAGGAGGCCAGGGGAGATCATTCTGTTGGACCAGAAGAAATAGTTGCACTGGCAAAACAATCTCCTTAGTGCTATATTGAATACAATCCCGTATTTCTTTCTTCATTCACCATGGAGAGTTTGAATAGGTTTTTTTTTTAATAAAAAAAGACAAAAAGTAATACAGCATCCAAAGAAACAAACAAAATACTACCCTTTGGTGTGGTCTGAATTTTGGCCATATGAGGTCCGAAGCTCCTTCTCCATGCTTACTTTATCTAGTGGCTCTGGAGCAGCTCAGCAGCGCCTTCTAGAGGCAAGAATGGGGAAAGAAGCTTCTGCACCGCTGAATAAGGCTGGGCTCCTACCATGGTGTGTTCTGCTGACTCGGGGATTCCACCTCTGCCCCGTTGCTCCCACAGACCTGGTGGTGGATCAGTGCTAATGTGACAACCAGTTGCAAGAAATGCTACTGAGGGATAAGCCACCTCTGTGGTGGGGCTGAATTTAGGGACCGCCCCTCCCCCCAAAACCCAAGGCGAATTAAGGCAGCCATTGGGGACAAGTTTCCTCACTCATCCTGGGAAGAGAACATGGCATCACGCCAGAATTAAACCAACCTCCTTTTAAATGTCATGTAGCTAGTTTATAATGGTGACTACAAAACATAACTGAGAGCAAATAGATGCTTAAGATGGTACCATTTCTGACTAAGTGGGGGTTTGAATGCTCCTTCACACACGTCACGGAAAAAGCTAGCCCAAGACCTTCTCCTGGACATGCTAGCCTGGCACATATAAGGGGAATTTCATGTGGGTGAGTTTTCAAATTTAATCCCCCACCTGCCATCTGAAATGGTCCAGCCCGTCCGGATTTCAGTCGCCGTAGCTTACAGTAAGGACCAGCTGACAAGAACCTCCTTTGGCAACCAACCACATCTCCCCCCCCTGTGCCGCCGTTTCCTTATTACCCAGGTAAAAACAACTGGAAATTTAGACACTCGCCTCACCTGAGCAATCCTCACATCGCCTTTATCAGTGCACGCACCTTACCTCCCATCGAACACAGTTCAAGAATGATTTATTCAGAAGACCCAAGTAAAAATGGCCAATATGGTCAATAAAAGTGGTCCTTCTAAGGGACTCACTGAACGTCCAAAGGAGTTTCCTGTTTGCAATGCTAGCATTCAACTATGTCCAAATGAGAAAGGAACAGGCCGTCAAGAGGGGAGAAAAGGCCCTCATTCCCTCCCTATTGCTCAGGCCTGCACAAACTGCGACCCATCAGGCGGAATGCAACGCACCAGCTATGCAAAGCGACCTACCAGGAGGTCAGCAATTTTTTTGCTTGCCTGCATACGTGGAACAGGGAAGTTATCAAGCCATGTTGTGTGCCTGCGGAGCTGCACCTGGCTTGCTGGGCCGCAAGCTGCGCAGGCCTCCGTGAGCTCAACGAAGCTGGGAAAACCTCAGTGGGTTGCTGCTTTGGTTTAGCACGGGCTTTAACCTCAAAAACACACCGACTTGGAGAAGCCACCAAGGATCTAATGAGTGAACAGACCACCACATTAAAAAAAGGAGAATAGGCACTGGAGGGTAGAACGGAGAGAGCACTGGGAACGCTCCACCTCACCCCCTCTTCGGGGCATCGGAATAACCCCCGCAACCCCGCCCCTCCTACCCCATAATTTTAAGTGCACAAAACCACCCTCATCCCTGGAATGCACTCGAATGCCACACAGGAAAAGAAAAATACAGAGTTTTGTCCCCGCCCCCCACTCCCAACTCCAAGCACCCCTTTGACAACAGGGTCCAACATGCTTAAGGGTCGTCAGCTGCTAACTCCAGCTAGGATCGTAGCCTGTCCAGTCCGAAGGAGGTGCTAAGTAAACGCGGCGGCCTCTGAAGAGGAAACTGACGATGCCCTGGTAGCCGGCACGGGGCACTCCGGACTTGAGGTCGTCCATGACCCCCAAGGCCTTGGCGAAGGCCTTGAAGGAGTCGCGAGTGGTGTACTGCACTCGGACAGTGCCCAGCTCCCGGCGCTGGTTACCCTGAAGCTCCTCGACCCGTAGCTCAGGGGCCCCGTAGACCTGGGCTAGGAATGAGCGCTGGTACTCATCCTTCTTGAGGTAAGAGAGGTCCATCTGGGTGAAAGGCACGAAGCGGTCGTTGAGCTTGATGAACTTCAGGTACTGGTCAAAGAACTGACCGTGGCTCACGCCCTTGCGGCCAAACGTCATGGTGCGCGACACTTCGGGCCTGATGCACGAACGGCCCTGCCGTTGCTCAGGGTGTCGCATCCAATCATCCCAGAAGGCCTTGGGCCACTTGGGCTCCAGCTCGTCCCACAGGTCGGACAGCAGAAGCCAGCCCAGCCCGGGGAAAAAATCCGTACGGTAGAGGAGCTCCGGGTGGTTGGCGTCCACCATCTGCTCCTTGCCGTTGTCGTTCCAGGCGGAGAGACACCAAAGGGTGGGGTCGGCTAGCAGGAGCGGAAAAGCAGCCTGGAAGTATTCAAAGAAGTCTGGAGCGACTTCCAGGTCGTCTTCCACCACAATGGCTGCCTGGTACTTGAAGTTCCTGAAAACCTGGCTCAGGGCCCAGCGATAGTGCCGGGCGATCTTGTAGTAGCCTTGGAACTTGCGGTGGTCGGTGGGCACAGGGATGTCGCTCAGGTTGGGCTGCTTGATGTGCATGATGGCGTCTCCATAGGAGGCGATGACCCTGGCGGTCTCCTCGTGTCCGCAGTCCTGGCTCACGATGATGGGGAAGCGCTCCTTGGAGGGGCGGTAATGCAGCAGCTTGTCGAGGCAGCGGCGGACCGTGCTGCGGTCGCAGGCAATCACCAGCACTGGCAAGACGGCGTCTGGAGAGATTTGGCTGCGGCGGGGCAAGGGGGCAGCTGTCGAAGGCGGGGCGGAGGACGCAACCGAGAGGTGGAGCCTTTTGGCTTCAGTAGCCTTCCTCCTGTTCCAGAGAGCGCTGTAGCGGTAGATTTGATGCAGGAGGTCCTTCTGGCGCTCCAGCTCCACCTCTGCGTCCTGGGCCAGTCGGATGACCTCTTCGGTGAGGCGGCTGTGGTCAGAGGAGGACTGAGGCCGAGTCCACAGGAAGAAGAGGATCAGGGCATTCCAGGCCACAAAAAGCACCACGCCCCAGAGAACCAGGTTGCTTTTCTTCAGCATCCTTCACAGGCGCAGGCCCCCACCCTGTCTTCTCGTGCTCGCTCTCCCCTCCGATGGGCGTCACAATACCACCATGGACCTGCACAACAAGTAGCGGGGGGGGGGGGGGAATAAAAGGGTGTTAGGGGAGGCCACAACATGTTCCATCGGTTTTTCTCCTCCTTCCTTGCCCTCAGTGATGTGGGTTTTCCAAACACTAAAATCCTATGCAAATTAGGATAATTTGCTTGGAGGCAAGTTCCGATACCTTAGAGAATGTACTAATTTATCACGTTTCTTTTGCTTGCATTTAGTAAACAAAAGTGTTTTTTTTCCCCAACACACCACAAAAGTTTGACCTGATATATTTGAGGGGATGAAAATCAAAGCCTTCCCTTATCATCATCATCATCATCATCATCATCATCTATAAATTAATGTGGTTTAAGTGTTGTATTATGGGGGTGGGGGAAAGAATTACTGGGAGAGATTTACCGTTAATAGCATGCAATTTCCTTATACTGTTCAAATTTAAGCAAAAAAACAGAGGTGCTGAAAACTTGACACACTAATCCATTTTAGCAATCCAAAGGCTTGTGCATGATATGCTGACTATCTCATTGCCAGAGATAATTACTTGAAAAACAACAATTACAACTATGAAAACTGCCAAGCTTGCATAATACTGCATTTGCGATTGGCATCTATTCATTATTTTTTACCCCGCATCACTGCTTGCCCCCTACCAACCCAGACTATTAAAAAGATGATACATGCAATGTTTAACACAGATCTCTGAATGGAAGGTGCAATTCTGCAGTAGGTAGGAGAGATTTAATGGGCCTGCGCTCTCAGTGCTTTCCAGCTATTTCAACAAGAGAAACACCAGAGGTATATTCAGTCTCGATTCATCATCTACCTTCAGCATCACTTTTACTCTGAAGTCCACTCCACCTTGCTCCCTTGCTCCATGTAGGCCCCACCATTCATTTTAGCAGTTTTAGAGAAGGGCAATGGAAGCAAGACAGTTATGCTAAGCGAAAGCAACAGGCATGCATGCCTGAATGTTTGGGCTACTTGAAATACAGAACTGTTGCAATAAACACAGCGTCAGAGTCATTGTGGCAAGAAAACATGGTCACGTCAAATCAAAGGCCTACACAATTTAGCTTGCTTGGACTGGCACTAATTGCCCCATAAATATCTATTTGATAAAGTCCAACAGGGCTCTTATGACCAATCACTGAGAACCATCGTTTTGCAGAGAAAAGGAGTCAGCTGAGGGCATGGTCCTGCCCAGCACAGAGATTATACTGCTCACTGTAGACAAAGCAGCTGTACCAGCAAGTCCAGAAAACGTTACAAGCCCACAGACATTTTTTTTAAAAACTATGTCAGTCATTTTGTAGATTAAGAAAGACTTTTGTTAAGTTCCCTGTCTGGGCATTTGGAGATGATTCTTCTACCACAGGCAATCAGCTAAATGGGCATTTGCATGCCTGCAATTAAAGTAGCTGGTCTGCAGTGCAGCCTTCTTGAAAATAAGAAAACTTTAAAACAGGGCAAAGTTATACCCTCTAACATTTCTCCAATGAAAATAGGGACATCCTAAGGAAAAGCGGGACATTCTGGGATCAAATCAGAAACCAGGACGGCTTCTCTAAATCAGGGACGTCCTTGGAAAATAGAGACACTTAGAGGATCTGAGTAAAGTATCTGAATTTATAGCGGGAAAACCACAAAGAATACAAATTCTCCACATAGCAGCTTTGGGACAATCATTGCTTCTTGCTACAGTCTTGTCCCCTGTTGGGTAGAAGAATCTCTGCAGGAGACTGGAAGCGATCCCAGCATCTGCCCTATAAACACCCTCCAGTTCCATTCTTTTCTGAATTAAAGTGTGTGTAACAGACCAGGGTGGGGTGGAAAAATCTCTGCCTATTTTCAAAGCGGGAGTATTGGCTAACGGCAGCAGCTGCTCCCCAGGGTTTCTTGGTTTTGTGCCCTACACAAACTCTTTTCCCGTTCTGTGTACCACCCAGAAGAGACCTGGAAACATAAGGCACATTTCTAGTCATGCTTACTCAAAAGTTAAGTCCTGCTGATTAGAGTTAGGACAGCCTAATGCAGGGATGGGGAACTGAATCTGGCCAGCTTATCTCCCCCACCTGTGGTGGGCCAAGTTTGACAGGTGGGTAGTGCTACCCACCTGTCAATCACCAGGCATCACAATGACACCAGATGACCACTTTTTTGCCTGCAAAACACTAATCAGCTCATTCTTCATAGGAAATGTGCCCCACACTCTGCCCCACAGTCTGAATTAGGCCCAACAGGCCAGTTTGGTCAAGTCACACCCACCTGCCCTAAGGCAAAGCTGACCAACAGGCTTAAACAATGAATTCAGGCCTTCCCATCTCCCCTCAATCCTTGCTAAAGCCCGACATTTATTTTTAAAGTCCTTGCATGCTGTGTTTCAGGGCAAGGCTATCCACAGGCTGCGTACAAAAGAGGAGTCAAGCTATACATTTTTCCAGCGTCCACATAAAACAATTCAATGACAAAATCAAAAATGCATATTGCCATTCACTGCTTGGATTGGGAAGAGAAACACGCTTCTTTATACCCCCAGCCAGCCTTTCATCTCCACCAACCAGTAGAAGCGAACACAAACACTTCTTTTGACAATAGTTTTTTGGCAGAGGGAGATTAAAAGCTTGAGGGGGGGGATCTCCTTTCCCACCACTAGGCAACATGTCAAATGCTGGGGAAGAGCACATCAGTTATTCCCCTGCTTAGACTGAACGATTCACTTTGCTGAGCAATTGTGCTGCACAACACGTGCCGACTGGCCTGCTGTGTGTGTTTGGGGCCGTGGCCTTGAAATCTTGTGCCCCTTCTCCATTCAGTCCCCATGTTCCTTTGCTCAGCTCAGTCCATTTTCACCACACTTCTCCCTCCAGAAAACCTCAAGGACTTGAGTTCAGAACAAAGAAAGTAACATGAGCTTGTTGCGCACAAGACAATTTTGTACCACTCCCATTTGCATAATTTATTTGGAAAGCAGAATCCGATCTTTTGGGAGAACAAAGCACAGACAGCTCTCCTTTCAGGGCAAAGAAAGAGCACAATTAACTTCTTGAGGAAACCACAAAACTGAATGGAGACTACCCAAGCACGGCACGGACTGGCACAAAGCCCAACCCAGCGCTGCAGAGCCATGACTTGAGTATCCAGCAGCAGTTTGCTACAGACCAGGGTGAATCAAAGCCAGGTCTGTCTTTCTTTGGCTGCAGGTATCGCCACCGCAGTAAGGAGGGAAAGAGGAAATATTTGAGACAGCTTTCTAACAGTGAGTGGCAGCCTTTATTAAAAATGTAAGCTCTTGAGAGAAATCTAGAAGATGCAAATTTATTTTATTAACCAACCAGCTGATCAGTTAAGAAGTGGCTGATTATCAATCAGGATTCATTTTGTGGTAGGTGGCCCTATTATGATGCACACATTTGCTTCTTTGGGTCTCAGATAGCAAGACAAAGGAACAGTAAGCCCTGAAATCACACACCACAGTCCATTGGAATTCTGCTGAGACTCCCTCCTAGGCTGCAATTGCAAAAGCCTTAAGGAGGCTGCAATCTGAACTCTGATCCAAGTGAAACACTTTCTACTGGACCCAAGTCCTAAGCAGATGACCAACTTATGCACACCTAAGGGTGCACAGTTCTATATGGAGGGGCTTGAGTGCTGCTAGATTCAGGGTAGCCAAAATAGTGACCTCCAGATGTTGTTGAACATCTTGAGCATTGGCTATGCCAACTGGGCTGGTGGGGATTAAAATCCAAGAACATTTGAAGGGACCCTTGCTGGCTACCTTGGTACCTTGGTACTCCACAATGAATCAGTGCTGCCATACCCAGCAATGAACCTAGTCATTGAAACCAGCACACTCAGAATGAGAAAGAGAGCAAGGCTCTGCCTAACCAAGACCCCTCCTGTAGCAAAGTTATATCCACAAGTTCCTCTGTGAGCAACCAAGGTTCAGATCAGCCTCTCTCCCGCTCAATGACAGTAGGAATTTTGGATACAGCCAGTAGTCATCTTAAGCACTACCTTGGTAAGTAGAAAGATGGGGATATAAATGAATAAATTATTCTAATAATACAACGCATTTCATGAGTGGGTGTGTGCAGGGGTAATGTGAAAAGTGAACTGAAAGCTTATGAAAGAAGTGTTTTGAGATCAGCTGCAGCAGTAAGAGTTTCAGAGTAGTAAGTAAAGCTAGTTTGTTCTACGTGTCAAGTCTCCAGTGGCATCAACTTGAGGAGTTCGTAGCAGTAAATTATCAAGGGCTTAAAAGCATCCCTGCTCATAATTTGCTTCTCATATGATAGGGGAACAGCAGCCATAAACCTAGTTATGGGGAAACAGAAAATACTGGCAAAAACCACACAGCATAACAAAGTTGATAGCATGTATTACCGTACCTATGGAGCTGTAGGTTTCATGAATGTGAGGTTGCAGATAGCGACTTTGTGAGAGGCATACGTGTATGGTTCAATAGGCTTTCATCTAAACCTTCACACTTCTTGCTATGGGTCTGTGGTGTGAGTGACCTGCAAATCCCCCCCCCCGATTTAACCCCCCACAACTCTGCAGCTGACCCCCATAACCACTTGTCCCCTTAAACACTAATCCTCAATCCTCTAATCTTCTTGACTCCCTTTGGCCCCTGCTGCTTAGCAGCTGCATGGGCAACCTTCTTAATCGCCACTCAGTAAGAGAACCAGACATATACATTTAACATTGCAGGGTTGGATATGGACTTTGCAGCTAGGCTTGTGCAAAACCTAGTCATTCTGAGGCCCTGGAATCCCACTTAATAGCCAGACTACTCTGAGGGAACCTCAGCTTCTTACAGGAGACGACAATCGATATTGACTGGCTTGCCCATATATAATTCGACTCCTGAAACAAATAAAAATGCCCTGTGGCGGCCTGCAGCTTGTGTGGCATGAAGAAAAAAAGGAGAGGCAATTGTTTGGCATCCCTGAGATCAAGGAAGGCATGCAGAATTTACATTTAGGTGCTTGTCTGATGTCCCTCTATGCTGCTCAGCAGAGCTCTCAAGATGTTTCCTTCAACATCTGTTTAAGTCAGTCAGATTGCTGAAATGACCACCTCTTGTCCAGGTAGGGGTAAGAAAGACCACAGTCAGGATAGCAAGCACCCAGGCAGTACAATAAAGAATTGAAGCTGCCAGAGGACATGGGATGATGATCTTAAGGAAAGATTCCACAGTTTTCATGGGTAAGATTTTTAAAATCTGTTTTTTTAAAAAACAGATCCAGTATTTGAAGGAGACAAGCAAGGCAGAAGCACCAGCGGATCTACACCCAGCAACACAGATCTCTCACTCCCCTTTCTCCCCTCCAATAGTCACTGCCTTCTTCCAATCGTTTGGAAGCAGAAAGGAAAAGCACAGAAGCTGTGGTCCTTGGGACCCAGACACAACATGTTAACTATCCAAGAAGACTGCAGAGGAATACAGAGGGTTTTACTGGATCAGATCCAAGATACATGAAGCAGGCTAGTCCACCCTCAGATTGAAGCAGCTTAGCATCAGTTTCTTGTCTGTGTTCTGGAGAAAACTGGATGGTCTGAACAAGTAACCAGTGGTTTGCCTATTGATGACACCACATCCCCAGATGGCTTCAGCCAGTGGCACCAAACACAACAGAAGACGATACTGATCCCTGTGGAATCTCACAGGAGTAACAATCCCCTAGCCCTGCCTTCTCAATTCTACGCTCCACATAAGAGCAAAACTGCCACAATATGGTGTCTCCAATCACCAACCCACAAAGGGAATCTGGAAATATAACTTCTCTATGAAACATGGTCAGACTCCCCCATACCTCTCTTGTCATCAGCCAGAGCAACCATAGTCGTTTCCTTTATTGCAACAGTGGGTGCTAAAATCAGACTGCTAAGGATATAGGGGGAGGGGAATAGTTTCACCTAAGAGTGTTGGAATCAAGCCTAGTCAGAGGAATGTGCCACTTTGCTAGGCACCGGCTGATTTCCTTGATGACCTCCCCGCTGCGATTCCCGGCAGGAAAACAGGCGAGGTCTCTTATCGGCGATCCTCCTCAAATGTGAGAAGAACACACCACTCCTTTCCCCCTCTTCCCTGCTATCCCCAGGGAGGAGAAAGAGACAGACAGAAATATATTTACAAGGGAGGGGAAAGAGACAGACAGAAATATATTTACATGCTTTTATTTCTGTCTTTTGCAGCAGTACAGAGAAACATGTCTGCACTCAACAGCAGAGAGAATATACTCCTCCCATGTACTTCCAGTACAGGTCATATGACACACAGAGCTAACATCCGGTGCTCAGTACAGTGAATGGACTGCCCCCTTGTTCCCATGGTAACAGTCACAAACATCCTGTTTGGCTTTCCAGCCAGCTGCTCGCTGCTGCATTGCTCCTTTTTGGTAACAAAGAGAACCTGGAGTGACAGATGCTGAAAACAACCAGTAAGTACTTAAGGTCATCAGGGTCTTTCAAAGGTTTAAGGAGGGGCAATGATTGTGCAACCACTGGTGCCCCATACTCTCCTATAACGTTGCCCCTTTCCTCATTTGAAATCAATTGAAATTCATCCAAATAGCAGCAACTCACTAAAGCTAAGGTGATTTCATGAACAGACTCCAAAGTAAGTGGCAGCGGAATGGAGGCAAGTGATTCAAGTGCAAACATACTTGGCAAAATTGGTGCAGATGTCTCCATGCAAAGATTGCAACAGCAGTCTAACCACTTGGTGTAGCTCCATAGGGCAACATGACAAATAGGCTTCTTTGTTACCAACTCTGCCTACTCTTTCTGAACCACATTCAGCCTTATCCACACTTACCTTTCCTCTGCTCTTTCCAGGCAAAGTCACACTTTAAAGCTCTGTGTCCAAGTGCCGCCCTTTTTTTGCTCCAGAGCTTTCACCATGAAAACCCTATTTAAAGCTTTATTGAAGTAAACAGCAATCCACAGGAAACCCAAGCTGCGCAGCCTGCATTCGCTCCATAAGACGCACACACATTTCCCCTTACTTTTTAGGAGGGAAAAAGTGGGTCTTATAGAGCAAAAAATACGGTAAATCCTGTGATACTGACCTTCACGGTTTACGGCTAAGACACCAGAAACAGCTCTCATAGACTATGCATAGACCCAAAATGAATCTATGACTGGTAGAATGTGTAGAGCTCAAAATACACTGGCCTCCTGCTTATTTTGGACTGCACTAGAAAAGAAGAATGAATCGCTTTGAGGTGGTTAAACACCAAATTTGAGATTACATCTGCACAGTCAATCAGGGAGTCAGGCACTATGATGGGTGGAATGATGACCAAGCCCCCAGGCTGTCCCTGCCATACAAGATAAATGTACTAAATAAAACCCTCTGCAGGACAAGGTGTCTGGTGAGAGTGATAGAATCTTTATAGATTCCTCCTCGGCTTCCACCACCACTACACTGATGCTAGACCAAATACCTGGCTGGAGAAAGTAGGACAGTCGCAGGGTCAGCTGCCTCATCCCACCAGCTCTGTGATCCAAGCCAGAGTGGCTTCATTATCCAGGATCAAATACTGAATTACCGCTGTTCCTTTTAAGACTGATCTGGCATTTAACAGAAACAGGCAAAGAGAAGCTGACTTGGCAATTAGAGTCCCCAGTAAAGGAAGTAAAAAGAGAAGTTTGCTATTTGCTCAACATCTCCTTATCTCACCAGGCAAGCCCAGCCAGCGCTGCCATATCTCTGTCACAACACGCACATGATAAATGGTGACGCCCTATCCTATGCCTGACTATTCAACTGAAGCAGCACTAAACATGCCTATAGTTTGAATGGGGATCTTAAAAATGAAGAAGAAAAACAAAACTAAAGTGGGGCAGTCAAGGAAGGAAATCTAGTTACTTCCCACCTCTGGCCACCCAGTTGCAACGACTGATCCCAAAGGAACACAATGCTAAAAAGGAACAAGCAGAATACAGAAAACAGCCCTGCCCCCCTCCAGCAACAATACCCTCACTAGGGCACTCAAAAGGTACTGTACTCACTCTCAGACATGCACCAGTCACATACATAATACTTGCATTTCTTCACAGCCATGAGGATTATAATCTCCAGTGTCTGGATTCTATTCCAGAGTGCATGTTTTGCAAAAAGTCTGCTCAGGTATTAACTGCTCTGGATACAACTTTAGAGGGCCTCATGGATCTGGCCAAAAACAGTTGTGTGCTTGGATGCCAGACCAGGCAAGCGTCATGCAGAAGAACACATTTGCTTTTAACTGTTTCAGAGGAACTGTATTCGCCTTGCTAAAAAACTGAGGGCAGTTTAGAACAGGAAGTCGTGTTTTTTCCATATGCCTTGCAAAAATAAAGATTAGTCAGGATTTTAGAAGGGGGTTGGGAAAGGATATGGTGATACAAAAGAGAACTTTCAGCAGTAGCATTGTTCTTCAAACATTACAACATTGGTGTCAACAGAGTCGGAAGAGAAATTCCCCTAAATGTTTTCAGTGACATGGGCACTGGCAGAATTAACTTGTTGGCCTGATAATGAAGAGGGCCTGACGCTCTTGCAAGGGCAGCCACCTTAAGAATGAGCCAGAAGTAGAAGCAGCCACACATTTCTGATTCAGCAAAGCAGAGATGAGAGAACAACTCCATCTTTGCACTCTGCAAAACCGAAGACTGCATATATTCTGCATTCCACCCATGGATGCCAGAAACAACAAGAGAAAGCAGAGGGTTGCCTAAATCAGCAGTGAGCAAGTCAGAAAAGAGCCTTGAGTAAGGTGGAGTTGTCAGGATGGCATTCCCAAGCACCACCAGACATGCTCATCTTCTTCCTACATCCCTCTGTGACAGAACACAGAAAGCTGCCTTATACCAGGTCAGACCATTGGTCTGCCTAGCTTAATACTAATCACTCTACACCATGGGTGTCAGACACAAGGCCCGCGGGCCAAATCCGGCCCGCCAGACCTTGTCATGTGGCCCGTGTAGCCGCCGCCGGCCACCAGCCTTCACCTTTTATTCTCGCTTGTGTTTTTTTTTTTTTTTACACAATAAAGTTTACATGGTGTGGCTCCCTACTCGCCTCCCCCCGTCGCTCTTAAGGACGTGGCTGCTGCTTCAAATGTCCCCATGTCTCTCAACTTGCACCTTCGTCGTCGGGGGCTGAAGCGAGGCGGGCAGCTTGCTTCTCTCTCCCGCTCACTGCTCAAAAAGAGCAAGCGGAAGGTCAGGTCTCTCTGCTCTGCGGAGGGGGAGTCTTTCTCCTCGGAGAAACTTTTTTATTCCAGCCTTAGATCTTCTCCGGGGATGCTGGATCCTG
Source organism: Podarcis gaigeae (assembly GCF_964106915.1). Taxonomy (NCBI): domain Eukaryota; kingdom Metazoa; phylum Chordata; class Lepidosauria; order Squamata; family Lacertidae; genus Podarcis; species Podarcis gaigeae. Next base: position 109,163,698 of record NC_139679.1, read on the forward strand.
GCGTGCAAACTCGCCCTGCGGGAGGCGTCCTCTTCTCCTCCGCGCTGGATTTCACCAGCCTCTTCCTCTTCATTTTGCCTTCCTCTTCATTTCCCTTCCCTTCCTCTTCATTTCGCCTCCCTCTCCATCTTTGCACGGCCAGCCTTTCCAGGACCGACGATGCCCGTGTTCTTTGGGAATATGGGGTGGCTGGTGTGGGGGGGGGGGGGGGTGTGAGTTGGAGAGAGAGAGAGGCGCGCGCACTCCAAACACCCTTAAAATAAATGTAAAGTGGGGGCGGCGATGATGATGGCCGTGATGGGAGGGGGCTGTGTTCCCTGGCACCCCCTCCACTCCCTGCACCCCACCGCCGCCTTCCTCCTCCTCCTCTTGCAATTTCGCGGCAAGCCAAGCGAGGAAGGCGATCTGGCGCCCGGCTCTCTATCTCAGCTCCACAAGTTGGACTCCGCGCCCGCGCAGCGGCACTGGGCGGTTCTCCCCGTCCGGCACATGTCAGTCTCGCTAGCACATTCCTGGGAGGAGATCGGACTGTGGCTCCTTGCAGCCCTTCCATCACTCGGTCACACAATTGGGCGGCTCGCTCTCCGCCCTGCCAGCAGCTCCGTCTTGATCTCTCCCTCCCGTCTCGGGGAAGGAAAGGAAAAAGCCGGAGATCCAGTTGCAGGCAGCGTGCTCGCGCTCTTTCGCCTTTTGCACTATGCAATGGCACCCCGAGATGGGGGGGAGGGCAGGGGAATTAGCCAAGGAAAATGAGAGTTCACAAGGCATGTTGATGCTTTCCTGTCAGAGCTCTCTCCCACACACACATTTTATTTACAGCCCCATGCCGTGTATGTTTACTCAGAAGCCAGCCTCACTTTCTTCGACAGGAGTTTCAAGTAAATGCACATAGGATTGCAACAATCGTCTCATTAGGGCTCATTATTTGTAACAACTTTGTTTCCTAGTTCTGCTGGATCTCTCAGCGGCCTTTGATACAATCGACCATAACATCCTTCTGGACCGTCTACTTTATTACAAAAAACAGTAATAATTGAATGCAGTGACAATAATTTATGATAATAAAGAGTGGACACATAGTCCTACAGATACAACCGGCTCTTTGAGGGTGACCAAACTGCTGATGCGGCCCCCGATGAATTTGAGTTTGACACCCCTGCTCTACACCAACTGGCAGCAGCTCTCCAGGGTTGCAGAGAGGGGTCTTTCTGAGCCAAACCTGGAGATGGCCAGGGACTGAACATGCAATCTTCTGCTTGCAGAGAATGTGTTCTTGCCACAGCACCACACTCCTTCCTTATCTGCAAGGCATATGAGAATCATGTCAGCTTTAAAGCAGATTATCCCAGCAGCACACTGATCTCAAAATCCAAGTTCATTAAGCCACTGATATAAATGAAGAGAAAGTCCAACTGTATCTGTCAAGGTCTTAATGGAGAAGAAGCACTCATATTCCTGCAAAGCCAGACAACCATGTACACCCAACAAAGAAGTGCAAGGCCTGTAGGACACACACAAATACCTTGCATCCAGAATAGAAATTATGCAAATTGTTGAGTTACGTTGCATGATTTATTCCAACCCTGTTACTTCTTCTTTTTTTTTAGAATGTTGATTGTACTAGCAAGGGCAGCATGGTGGAAAGCAAAGAAAGGGAGCTGTGGAATGAGAACTATGGACATTTCTGGTATGGGCTTTTATCTGCCTGGAGTCTCATTTTTATTTCCCAATGGTCACTGAGACACATCATGTGTAAACAAACCAGAGGGTGATGATGGGAAGAGAAGGCTTCACCATCCATGGGATGCAGTTGTGGGTTTAACCTTTAATAACTAGCAATAAGACTTACTAGTCAGTGTTCCAGCACTTATTCTACAACTTACAGCAAGCTGTGCTGTTCATAACCCAATCTGCTAGATGAGTGAAATTTGAAAGAGTGTCTGCATTGTTACCTGCCGTCTCCTGCATGTACTGGCACTAACTGGGGTTAACTTTCAGTATCTTTCCTGGCACCAAATTTTCCTTGTCAATCTTCTCCAAATTCTGAACACTGTATTTGAGTTTTTGCATAACAAAATAAATATTCTACAGGTTTGCATTTTTCCTGGGGTAAAACCGAAAGAGCTTTGCTATGAACACCAAGGCAGGAGCCATAGGAACAACAGCTCAGCAGATGCTTTGCATAGAAGCTCCAGGTGCCATCCTCAGTAGCTCCAACTGAAAGGCAGCACTAGGAAAGATCTGAGACACTGGAGAGCTGATGCTAGTTTGAGTAGACAGCCCTGGCCAACCTTTGGATGGGCTCAATCTACGTCAGTTTCATATGTTCAAGAGAAAGGGAAACTAGGACACATGAAAAGGAATGGAACCAAAGATGGAGGACAAGGGGCTGCTCCTAAGCAGTAGACGTCCTACTCAAGGGGGCCACTTCAACTCACAAGTCATTTTATATTTCTTTAGAACAGTGGCTTTTGAACTGCAGGAAAGATTGGGTGGGAAGTAGGTGGAAAACCTGGAAGAGGACAAAAATGTCCAGGGAAGAATATGACTGAGAAAACTGTACCCTTCCTCTGCCTACCAGCCAAGAGGATCCTCTCTGAGTAATCCTGGACTGAGGGATGCCTTCTCTTAAATTTACATCACCATCCCAATAAGATTTGGGAAATGTAGCTTTAGGAAGGGATCACAGAGGTGTCTTATTCTACTCCTTTACTGATCATAGAATCTTACGAGTTAGAAGGGACTCAAGGGTTATCTAGTCCAGCCCCCTGCAATGTATGTCACGTGAGTGTCATGTGTCCTTCACAGATCTTTGTACTGTGCTGAAGGGCTGCTGTGCACTCTACTGTAGAGCAGAGGGTTAGAATTGAGGAAAGCGGCAGAATGTAGGGTAAGCTGAGCAGGCAGGTTCAAAAAGTTTGCAAAGCCACCTCAAATGCAAGAATATAAAGCAAGTTCTTAAACTGTTCTCTGTTAGAAGGCAGAGAAGGGACAGGGAAAGAGCAACAAAGGGAAAGGGGATAATGTCTAAGCAGGGGAAGTCTATCTTGGTGACAAAACGTCCTCTAAAATGGATGGAGAACCTCAGATGTGTAGGACAGATCCCACCTCTTTCCATTTCAATTCTAGGCTCTAATCAAAGTTGTCCATTAAGATAATTTAGGGAACATAGGTGGAGAATAAATTTAGAATTCCTCTAGGGAGGCAAAAAAAGGGGAGGAGGGATAATACTCCTCCCCCCACAACCAATAAAAATGTTAAGAGCCCTGACTGTATCAGGCTAAAAGTCCATCCACTCCAGCAACCTGCTCTCACTGTAGTCAACCAAATGTTTATGGGATGCGTCCAACAGTGCCCTCTCCACTTGCAGCTTCCAGCAACTAGCATTCAGGGTACTATTGCTCCCAAAGTGGTGGAATAACAAAGCCATTGTGCATAAAAGCCACCAAATTTGTCTATACTTTGAGCAGGAGTTTTGATTTCCCCCCTATATGTTTGTTTAATAAGTAAGGGATGAGAAAGCAACAGTTATTCTATGCAAACATATGCAAGCTTGCAGGTAAAGCCCTCTTGCTATTTTACTTCAGAATCACATCCTATATACCTTAGGATCAGGGCAGCTTAAATTGAAAGCATTTGCAGATGACCTGGTATTAACACTGCAGGAGCCTGTCTCTAGTACTAAAAGAGTGTTAGAATTAATTTCGGACTTTGGTCGGGTGGCGGGATTTAAGCTGAACAAGCAAAAAACTAAGGTTATAGCAAAAAATTTGACAAGTACAGAAATAGATGAGTTTGTGAAAGAAACAGAATTAAATGTGGTTAAAAAAGTAAAATACCTAGGGGTGTATCTGACCTCCAAAAATTTGAATCTGTTTAAGGACAACTATGAGAAATGTTGGTCAGAAATCAAAAGAGATTTGGAAACATGGTCAAGATTGAAACTTTCCTTGTTGGGCCGAATAGCAGCTATAAAGATGAATGTATTGCCAAAAATGTTATTTTTGTTTCAGACCCTACAGATCGTGGACAAGGTGGAATGCTTTGGAAGGTGGCAGAAGGATATCTCTAAGTTTGTTTGGCAGGGCAAAAAGCCCCGAATAAAGTTTAAGATACTAACTGATGCGAAAGAAAGAGGGGGATTTGCCCTGCCAGACTTGAGGTTATATTACGAATCGGCAGCCTTCTGCTGGTTGAAAGATTGGATTTTACTGGAAAACACTGATGTCCTAGATCTGGAAGGGTTTGATAACGCCTTTGGGTGGCATGCATATTTGTGGTATGACAAGGTCAAAGTGCATAAACTGTTTAAAAACCACATTGTCAGGAGAGCAATTTTAATGGTCTGGACAAAATATAAAGACTTATTGGAGAGTAAGACTCCGAGGTGGCTCTCACCGGTGGAGGCCAAGGCACGTAAGAGACCTAATATGGAAGCCAATTGGCCTAAATATGAGGAAATTATTGAAAAGATTGGAGACAATTGGAGGTTGCAGAGCTTGGAAAAACTAAAAAACAAAGTGCGAGATTGGTTGCATTATGCACAAATTCAAGAGGTCTTTAAAGTAGACAAGAAGGTTGGATTCCAGGTGGAAAAATCGAAACTAGAGACAGAATTGTTAGAACCAAAAAGTAAACTACTTTCGAGAATGTATAACCTGCTGCTTAAATGGAATACTCAGGATGAGACAGTCAAATCCGCCATGATAAAGTGGGCGCAGGATTTGGGGCATAACATTATGTTTGAAGACTGGGAAAGGTTATGGAACACCGGAATGAAATTTACGGCATGTAGTGCCTTGAAGGAAAACATTATGAAAATGATATACCGGTGGTACATGACCCCAGTCAAGCTTGCTAAGATATATCACCTGTCTGATAATAAATGCTGGAAATGCAAAGAGGCGGAAGGGACATTTTTTCACCTCTGGTGGACCTGCCCGAAAGTGAAGGCCTTTTGGGAAATGATTCATAATGAACTAAAAAAGGTATTTAGATTTACCCTACCTAAGAAACCAGAGGCCTTCCTCCTGGGCATGGTGGATCAGAGAGTGCTTAAGAAGGACAGAACCTTTTTTATGTATGCTACTACAGCAGCAAGGATCCTGATTGCAAAATACTGGAAGACACAAGATTTACCCACACTGGAGGAATGGCACACGCAGTTGATGGACTACATGGAACTGGCCGAAATGACTGGCAGAATCCAAGACTTGGGAGAAGAAACATTCGAGGAGGATTGGAGAAAATTTAAAGACTATTTGGAAAAACATTATAAGTTGTATGAATGTTAAAAAACGCACCTTCTTGGAAATTCTAGCTTCAGTAATGTTAAATTAAAGAAATGCAAATTAAGGTACAAGGAGTCAGAGATAGAATAATGAAACAACTTTATTGTGTTAAAATGAAAACGTACATGATTTGGGCCATAATTTATTTGAAATTGGGTAACATGATAAAAAGGAAGATACAATAAGTATTGAAACAAGTTAACAAATTGCAGACGTTATGTATTACAGAGAATGCAGGGTTGGGAGGACGTGGGGAAGTCCAACAGATTTGGAAAAAAGAGTAAGAAAAATTTGTAACTTTTCTTTTCTACTTTCATAATATGTTCTTTATTCTGTATTTCATAAAACTAATAAAAAATATTATAAAAAAAAAGGATCAGGGCAGCTTACACCATACTAAGTATCAGTACAGTCAAATACCATCATCTTCATAACCTGAGCAGAATCGGCCCCCTTCCTTCCCCTTTAGAATCCTCAAACAGGATGCATTTTAAAGAGGTGCAGCAGCAGCACAATCCCAATTACCGTAAGTATCCTTCTGCCAACTTTTACTACTTTCATGTCGGGGGTGTGTGTGTGATGGTGGTGAATGACCCCTTGCCTAATGCAAAATCGTTGCTCCAATTCAACTTCCCTCTTTCTTGTCTTATCTTCCAAACACTCCTTCCTTTCCCAATTACTTGACGAACTCCACAGACCTCAGATTCTGCTTTCCAAACAAGACATCCTCTATAAAATTAGCATGAGGACTCCTCATGCCCTAAAAAACCACCGCAGAGCAACTCATTCTTTCCCCACTACTAAAATGAATTGGGATGAAGTTTGGATTGTGAAAGATGTGCTTTTTCAAAAGGTAACGTGTGCCAGGTCTATAAAACCTTTTAAAGGACCTTAAGCATGAACACAAATATACACACAGAATACACACACCTACAGAAGCTGCAAAAGTGATCCAATGTCCCTAAGGGATCTGGATTTAATTTGTCACTAGGGGTCCAGGGGCCCTCAGTGGCTAGGTGTGCCCATCAACCTCTGTCCGTGCATCTACAGTGGTACCTCAGGTTAAGTACTTAATTTGTTCCGGAGGTTTGTTCTTAACCTGAAAGTGTTCTTAACCTGAAGCACCACTTTAGCTAATGGGGCCTCCTGCTGCTGCTGCGCTGCTGGAGAACGATTTCTGTTCTCATCCTGAAGCAAAGTTCTTAACCCAAGGTACTATTTCTGGGTTAGCGGAGTCTGTAACCTGAAGTGTATGTAACCCGAGGTACCACTGTACTACAACCACACCTAGACAGTGATAGCCTTGGCTACAGTGGTCCATACACTGGTAACCTCACAATTAGAGTACTGCAATGCATTGTATGTGGGGCTACACTTGTACCTGGTTTGAAAGCTCCTGCTAGTACAAAATACAGCTCTTCTATATCTTTGTTTGCTTTTTCTATGACACCTCATAAAATAAATTATCTGCACTTGCACTGAAAGATCTGCACTGGCTGCTAATAAGCTACCCAGTGAGTCCGTATTTTGTTACAGACACTTAAAGCACTAAACAACTTGGGACCAAAGACATCTTGCAGACTGCTTCCCTTGGTTCAGACCAAGCCAGGAGTGTTAACCCCTAAGTTAAGTCTTTGAAGTGAAAGAGCTGACTGACAACATTTATTAACACTGTAGGCCATGACTGCTGTGCTTGCAAACATGGCAGGAAACCCATCCCGCAAGAGAATGATGGAATGAGATGCCTCCACGTAATAACTGCGAAGAACCTGGCCTGTATTAACCATAGTTTGGCCAGCTTGATGTAAAATGATCTCAATTATAAAATGGATGAAACTCAGTTTCTCCCAGATAAGTGTGTTCAGGAATTAAGCCCTAGTTTGTAAAATGCTTCAACCAACTTGTTCATCAAAGCACACCATCATCTTCCAGTTCCCTGGAAAGAGATGCAAGTAATTTTAGCTACACCTTTGCGGCAACTATAAAACTTCCAGCTGGGCTGGGGTGATAACTCTGGGATCTCATGACCAAATCCAAACACAATACAGTCATACCTCGGGGTACAGGCGCTTCGGGTTGTGTGTTTTTGGGTTGCGCACCACGCCAAACCCGGAAGTACCGGAACAGGTTATTTCCGGGTTTCGGTGCTCACACATGCACAAAGTGCTAAATCGCACTTTGCGCATGCGCAGAAGCACCGAATTGCAACCCGCGCGTGTGCATACGCAGCGCTGCAGGTTGCGAATGTGCCTCCCGCACGGATCACGTTCGCAACCTGAGCGTCCACTGTATTAGCTTCAACAGGCCTCTTATTTCTTTGGGCTGAATAAGACTTCCTCAGGACTGCCTCATGTATTCCCTTCAGCCCCTAGCAAAAGAAAACATTCCAAGTGCATGAACACATGTCGCATGGATTAGTAATGCCCACGACTGGACTCAGTGAGACTTGCAGGATTCAACACCCTCCCGTTTTGAGTTCCATATTTCAAGAACATTGGAGCATCGGGGCTGTTTTATACCCAACACCCCTCCTCCTCCCCCCATTCCAACCCCCAACACAGGCACAGCAGAATCCAAACAGATATTTCCTTTGGGAGCTGCAGGCCACAGTACAGTGGTGCCTCGCAAGACGAAAAGAATCCGTTCTGCGATTTTCTTAGTCTAGTGGTTTTTTTCATCTTGCGAAGCAAGCCCATTGACAGCTTAGCGGATTAGCGCTATTAGCGGTCTAGCGGCTTTTAGCGATCAGCTGTTAAGCGGCTTAGGAAAAGGGGGGGGAGCGAAAATAACCTGTGGGAACTCGCAAGATTTTTTCGTCTTGCGAAGCAACCCCATAGGGAAATTTGTTTTGAAAAGCGCCTCCAAAAACAGAAAACCCTTTCGTCTAGCAGGTTTTCCGTCTTGCGAGGCGTTTGTCTTGCGGGGCACCACTGTAACTTCTAAGCCCCCCCGCTTCCCAGTCACGGCTGGGAAGGGGGAACCCACAACCAAGTGCCGCAGCCTGGTCTACTGTCTTGCATGAATGAAGTAAAGCTGAGTCAATGAATGAGAGTTATTTATGTGTTGACAGTGGCTTCTTCAGCATGGGGACTTCAAATAAGAGGGACCTCTTCCAGACCTACAACTTTCCAAATCAAAACACCTTGAGCATTTTTTCCCCACCAGGAGCTGAGGTCCAGACAAGTCCATCCAGCCAAAGCCAGGAACTCCCTCACCCACCCCCGCCAGCAGACTAATAGCTATGCCAAAACTTCCAAAGCATCTGTCAAGCTGTCAGTGGAAAACTCCCAGCCAAACTTGTTTGACTGTCCAACGCTGAGCCCTGGTCTGGATTAGAAAATCAAAGGTGGAAGGTCAACAAATCCCTGTTTTGTCTGGCTCCAGCTCTATCCACATGAGGAAAACCCTGGTCCCAAAGGGGAACCTAGGAACAGATACTGTTGAGTTTCAGTTAAATTCCTCACAGCCCCACATGCACAACTAAATACTGTCAAAGCACCAGATATGAGCCACAATATTTGCATCAGTGGAGAAATTGGTTCCTTCAAAAAATGCAGGGAGCACTGAAACATTTTTTTCTGTATTAGATGTATATGTATGCATACACGCCTCACATTAGAATAACAGGATTTTAGCTCTGGATTGGATCACTGAAATACTGGGTAGCCATTGTGGGTACTGCTCAGGGTTTTATAGTGTCTGTAGTCTTATACATTTGTGTTTTTTTTTTCTTCAAAATTTTTATTAGGTTTTTTTTAATAAAAGAGATACAAAAATGAAAAACAGCATTGTTTGTGTCTTTACAAAATTTCATAACATCTTTGGACTTCCTCGCGTCATCCGCTCGCACTTACATTGTTCATAAAATTTTTCAAGCAAATTACCATCTTATTTGTAATCTTATAACCAATCATTACAATATAGTCTAATAATACTCATCTAATTTAGTGATGGCCAATTGTTTATAATCAAGCATCCTTCTTAGCATTCCATCAAATTACAATAATTTTGTAAATAAATCTTAAATTTCTTCCAGTCTTCTTCAATCCTTTCTTCTCCCAGGTCTCGAATTCTGCCAGTCATTTCCGCCAGCTGCATATAGTCCATCAGCTGCATCTGCCATTCTTCCAGCGTGGGTAGATCTTGAGTTTTCCAGTTCTTTGCGATGAGTATCCTTGCTGCCGTTGTTGCATACATAAAGAAAGTTCTGTCCTTCTTTGACACCTTCTGGCCGACAATACCCAGAAGGAAGGCCTCTGGTTTCTTAGTGAAAGTATACTTAAATACCTTTTTCAGTTCATTATATATCATTTCCCAGAAGGCCTTCACTTTAGGGCAAGTCCACCAGAGGTGAAAGAATGTTCCTTCATTTTCTTTACATTTCCAACATTTATTGTCAGACGAGTGGTATATTTTGGCAAGCTTAACTGGGGTCATGTACCATCTGTATATCATTTTCATTATATTTTCTTTCAAAGCATTACATGCAGTAAAGTTTAGCCCAGTGGTCCACAACCTTTCCCATTCCTCAAACATAATGTTATGCCCAATGTCCTGTGCCCACTTTATCATAGCCGATTTAACCATTTCGTCTTGTGTGTTCCATTTCAACAGCAAGTTATACATTCTTGAAAGTACCTTAGTCTTAGGTTCTAACAGTTCAGTTTCCAACTTCGATTTCTCCACCTGGAACCCTAGCTTTTTGTCATTTTTAAAAACTTCTTTAATCTGAGCGTAATGTAACCAGTCTCGCACTTTATCCTTCATTTTTTCCATACTCTGCAATTTCCAGTTATTTCCATCTTTTTCTAATATTTCCCAATATTTTGGCCAATTGGCTTCCATATTGGGTCTTTTTCGGGCCTTAGCTTCCAGAGGTGAAAGCCACCTTGGGGTTTTATTTTCCAATAAGTCTTTATATTTTGTCCAGACATTAAACACTGCTTTTCTGACAATATGGTTCTTAAAGGCCTTATTGATCTTAACTTTGTCATACCATAAGTATGCATGCCAACCAAAATTATTATTAAACCCTTCCAGATCCAACACATCAGTGTCTTCGAGAAGTAGCCAGTCTTTTAGCCAGCAGAAAGCTGCGGCTTCATAATACAACCTTAAGTCTGGCAGGGCAAAGCCCCCTCTTTCCTTTGCGTCAGTCAGTATCTTAAACTTAATTCTGGGCTTTTTGCCCTGCCAGACAAATTTAGAAATATCTCTCTGCCACTTCCGGAAGCATTCCGTCTTGTCTATAATCTGTAGTGTTTGAAACAAAAACAACATTTTTGGCAATACATTCATCTTAATAGCAGCAATTCGGCCTAACAAAGAAAGCTTCAATTTTGTCCAACTGTCCAAGTCTCTCTTAATTTCAGACCAGCATTTTTCATAATTTTCCTTAAATAGACTCAGATTTTTTGCTGTTATGTTCACCCCTAGGTTGTAGTCTTATACATTTGTTCCCCTTATGGCAAAACAGCATTCATATGTTGACACTTCAGCCCTCTAGATATGAAGGACACAAAGTAATAGGGATCTTGCCATAAATAGCCATAACTATGTGCCATTTCTGTATCAGAGTTGGGGATTGATTTTGCAAGCTAATTGGGACCTGCTCCTATTTTTCTGCTGAAATCTGGGAGGTACACAGGGCAAAGTCATTGCAGAATAACAATGATTTTTCAAACATTTGCTAGGTTAACACAGGAAGGGGGAAGAAAAGGGTTCTTGGCAGCGTGAATAGAAATTCTTGTTCCATTGGAGAGCTATGACTAGCTCTATTTCCTCACGCTGCTGGGAAGGAACATGCAACTGGCTGATCCTAGCAATAGATTCATGAAACATGCCTTTGGCTTGACGTAGCACCTCTAGGCAATGGGCTTTGAGGCCTTAAATCGTAGAAGCCTACACAATCAGAGAACAAGAAATCAATCAGTTATAACAATTCAATTCTCTCTCTCATTAAAAAATAAACACCTTAAATATGAAGAGGAGGCGTTTCACATTCCAAACTACAGACTAAGGTTTACACACTTCCTATCACTATTGCGTTTACGGAGGAGACCCTGAGAAGGTCAGGTCTGGGCATGGTGGTATTCAGATACAACATGAAGAAGTCATGCTTACTAAGGGAAGGGTGGAGATTTTGAAGCAGAAGACTCATGCAAACCACACTCTCTGGGCTTGTGTCTTTTACCTATGCTTATTTCTTACCGGAGGATACAATCAATGGGTAAACTGGAGATAAAAAGCAGATCAGAAAGTAGTATGCAAGGAGCTTTGGATGACCAGGGCCTCCATTTTTACCTTTGCAATTGTCACAAGGTTACTGATACTGGAGTTGTAATGCATACACTGGGAAGGTGCCTGGTCAAATGCCTCGACTGTCACAATGACCCACAGCCATGCATCAGACAATGCAATGGAACTGTGTGCAAAGACAGGGAACTTTGGGGATTCACAATTTCACAAAGGTCATCTCAGGATTTGAGTAGAAACTATACTACATGCAACAAGCCTGAGGCTACATTGGGAAAACAACCCAAACCTCAACATATTCAGCCCTGTGCAAGTTATTCAGATGAGCAAGAGACTAACCCCAAGTATACTGAATCATACTCCTTCATGGCTCAGGTTTTCCAGCCCTGCCAGAATTGAGCATATTCTTTCCCCCATCCTGCCCCCACCCCAAAAGAGATAGTTAAAGTACTCTTTCTGGTTGTGTGTATCCACAAGCAAAAGGGTAACGTATTTACTAAAACAGGATAGATGTAGGGTTTTGATCTTGCCTGAAAGGTAGCCTCTAGGCAAATTCTAGTTCAGTTCATCATTGTTAGGTGACAGCTTAGATAACACTTTACCCTGCCCAGAGGAAGTAAATTCTGTTTTTGTACTTTCGTGACGCTAAATGCAGCACTGAACCTTTCAGGAAGTCAGCGCAGCTGCCAGCCTCATGGTTACTGGTGCTAATGTTCAGAAGGCAAAGCGATGGAAACACTCTTCCCTCCATCTGGGTTTAATGCTCACAGGAACCAGGTCCCACTTTCTACTCTGCCAAGCCCATAAAAACAGTTGAAGCCACAATAGTTGGTTGTGTAAGCTTCACAAACAGGCATAGGGAAGCTTTGGCCCTCCAGACTGCAATTCCCATCATCCTTGGCCATCAGCCACACTTGCTGGGACTGATGGGAGTTGTAGTTCACTAACATTCAGAGGGCCAAAGATTATCTACACCTGCTCTAAATGGAGCATGAGAAGAAAAGCATTTGAGGTTACAAAGTGTGGGGACAGGAAGTTAATGGGAAGCAGAACTACTTAAAGACTGAAAAGAAAAAAGAAAAAATACACACAAGTCTCAGCTGTTCAGCAAACAGAAACGCCCAGCGACTAATCACGAGGCAGCCTAGCAAGACAGGATATCAGTATGACGGGCTCCATGCTTTAACCTTGGACTTAGAACTAGTTACAGTTGAACACACAGAGTCCCAGAGGCTCAAGCAAGTCTGTTCAGATAGTGGCTCAGCCGCTAAAGGCATCTCAGTGTAGTAAATAGCCAGCTCTTAAGACAGCCTGTGCAGTTATTTTGTATATTTCGTCTATAAACCACCATAAGAATCTAGCTGGGCGGTAAGATGAGGGATGCAAACATGATGGGAGAATAGAAGGCGACAACAGGAGAGAGGCCATGACCATGCAAAATTGTTCCTTCCAAGTGATTCTAAGGGGTGCAGACCATTCTATCACCTAATTCCTTGCTGTAAGCGCTATTAGAAGGCAGAAGGCAGGACGAAGAGGCCCACTATCCAAACAGCACTGCGGGAAAAGTACATGTACTCATGAGCCACAACAAACACAAACACTCCCGGATCTAAAACCAGTCAGATAAAGTCTCTCAAAAGTTTTGCTCCCATGTCTAATACCCACCGCAGAACTGTTCAGAGACTACTACATAGGAAACACATTCAAGACTGTTTGTACAGTTCTTTTGCACCAAGTTCATCAGATATAAACAACTAAACGTAGAATTACCAGAACAACCTAGAATTCGATCCTTTTTAAAAGGCCGCGCCACTGTAAAGTGTTCCTAAATCCCCTCTCCATAGCGCCTTAGAAGATCAGCTTGTACCCACCGTCACCATTAAGTTGCTGTTGCCACATGGTGCCAGCACTTTCCCCTCTATCTGAAGCTCTGTGGAGTTAACACACAGCGTTTGTCCCGAGCAGATTAGCAAGTCCAGCTCAGGAGACATTCCTTGTGCTCCTTGACAAATAAGTCCACTTCAAGAGCACCCTGCCGCTGCTGCTATGTTCAGCTTCTACCTCCCCTCTCTGTCCCGCTCTGCGATCAACAGCCCAAGTCCAGTGTTATAAACTTGCCTTCTGTCTCTCTGGCAGTTTTTATCGCTTGAAAAAGATCTTTCCGCCGGTATCCAATTTCCAGTGGCAGCAGAGCGGCAGGGCAGAATCTGACAGATTCGCTGGATGCCAGAATTGAGGGAGGGGAAAAACACGGCAAGGCACGCTGCCCTGCTGCAAAGTTTTGAACCCAGAGAGCTAGTTTCACTTCCCCAGGGAAATCAGGAAAGGTGGCCCCTCCTTTGTAGGAGGGAAGGGGGCAGGGTTAAGAGGTTGCCACAGGGCAGCCCTCTCTATCAGGAAGTCAGGGCCCCTCTCCTCCTTCAACCTGAAGAGGGAAGGCTTAACCCTCACACACCCAGAACACCCATAGGGAAGCTGAAGATAAAAAAGGATTGGATTCTCAACTCTGCATCTTACAGCGAGTGCAGTGAAGCTAATGTAATCCTGAAACTGTTGCACTGGCCAATATGGGAAAGGTGAGGGCTGGATTCTGACCTCAGTTACTAGCATTATACTGAGTCAAAGCTGGGATCAGATTCTGACCTAAGTGACAGAAGTGGATGCCAAGCTCCCCCTCATACTGCATTTATGCCAAGGAAACAGATCAACATGACCCTCTCTTGCTAATAGTGGACTTTGGTGGAGTTGAAGAAGAGTCTCAGCAAAGAAGCAAAGGCGAAAGGTACAATATTCTTGGTAAAATACTAGGAATAGGTCTGGAAGAGAAAACGGTTCTCCTGGAGATGATTAGCTAAGCAAAGCAAGCAATGACCACAATGAGCTAATTTCTGCTGCCACGTTTCCCCACAGAGGAGCGTTAACCATTAACTGCTCTCTTCCCAGCCAGCTGGTCGCCTGTTTCTGGTGGTGGTGGTGGTGGAGGAAGTGTGTGTGTGTGTGTGTGTGTGTGTGAGAGAGAGAGAGAGAGAGAGAGAGAGAGAGAGAGAGAGAATGTGCTGGTTTCGAGGTAAACAGGATACAGAAGAGGGAGGGGATAATTGTGGGGAAATTAGGAAGACCACTTTAGGCAAGCTGTGCATTAAGGGTGCAATGTACACCACCACTCAGAGTCCCATCGTGGGAAGGGGATTAAGGGAGAAGAAGCATGAGCGTGATCTCAGACCACTCAGAGGTCTCAATGGGACAGCAAGGGAAAAAGTGAAGTGTTACCTGTGGCTGGGTGTGTACTTTTGTCTTCCACACCAGCACAATGGAACTGTGAGAGAAGGGAAGAGCCTGCTGGGGAGGAAGGAAAAGAGATACAATGGTAATGTGCCTTGGAGCATTTTAAAATCCTCCTTAACCGAAGAGGCTGCTGGGGGATTGCGGGAGAGAAAGAAGAAAATCTTTACTGCATTGGGAACCAGTTTAATTATGAGGACAGGATTTAGCTTGACACGGAAGGCAAAGACGGTTAAAATGCCTAATCAGACACATTGAGTCCACCAAACTCTCTTGCTCTCACTGATTTTATGACGTGACAAATCAGACTTTGGTGTTATATCTGTAACACCAAACAACAAAAACATTTATTGGATGATTTGGATCAAGTTTGCATCAGAAGATCAAGGCTGCAATTGAACACGGGGAGAGCCAGACGCAAAATTAGGACCAGATCACTCAACTCCATCCCCACCACAGCTGCCTACTCACTAATAGGAAACAGAACTCTGTCCCAGCCTGCCTGGTCTTCTGCGTAATTATGTTAGGGGGGGAGGGGAAATGAACAGAATGGACAAAAAAACAGGAAGCCATCAACAAAACCAAGGCAGACAATTAAGAGCAGCCTTGGTAGATCAGGCCAAAGCTCTACTAGTCCAGCATTATGCTCCTCAAGTAGCCAACCAAATGCCTAAGCAAAGCCCACAATGAGCACAAGAGCACTCCTGCTGATGATCCTCGGAAACTGATACTCAGAAGCATGCCACTTTGGATAGCAGAGATAACGTATAGTCATCTTGTCACTGATAATCCTCCATATGCAACCTTATAGTAAATTTCTACTTAATAGCTCAGAACCATTGAAGGAACTCTGAATTCCTTAACCTGGTATTCTCCAGATGAATTCTGAATGGCACCAGTTTGAGGAAGGTTCAAAACATGGATTTTAAAAATTTATTTCTCACCTTGCTTCCACAATGTAATTCCAAGCAGCATACACAGGGTATCCAAGGCAGTCTCCCAGCCAGGCGCTGACCAGACACAAACCTGCTTAGCTTTAGCAAAGCTGCTATATCCCGTGCCTTCTGACTATGGAAGCAACATGCATTTCCACAGCAGAGGGCAGACAGGTCTGGGCAACGTGCATATAGCCAAGTCAATTACAGAAGGAAGGCTGAAGGATGGCTGGAAAGGTCATACTGTCGAGATGTGATTCGAGCCTAGAGATGAGAAATAGTCTCATCTCTGTGCAAGGACACAGTTCCTAGTTTCTCAGTAGTCCTGAAACAGGCTAGCAGCAAACCCAAGTTTGGCCCACAGGGCTTCCCATTTGGCCTCCAAGATAGAACCCTCCTTGTTACTTAGGCAGCTCTTCGTTAGGCAACTCGGTCACTTTGTCCTATGGGAGCTCACATATTGCAAAAAAAATCTTCCTGTGCCAACAGCAACAGAAACATTGGCAGCATTCACATACACCTCAGCTGCTCACTCCCATTTGCCTGTGTTTTGACTCACACAGGGGACTGTGCAGCTGTGATACATCTTCAGGGGAGAGCTCTGTCCAAGTCTATGTTGTGCACTAAGGAAGAGTAGGAGATTAAAGAACCATTGGCCCATAGATTGTACTAGAGTAAGTCAGCAGGCAGGTCTAAAACTGCTGGCCCTTCCACCATTGCTCACTTATACAGCCCCCAGTATGAAGCTAATTGTCAACCAGGCCACTAGTTCAAGTATTTTGCTCAGGCTTAATCAAGACTCCTTTGTTCTAGCCACAGCTCTAGAGCCCAGGCATGGTCAAACTTGGCCCTCCAGATGTTTTGGGACTCCAATTCCCATCATCCCTGACCACTGGTCCTGTCAGCTAGGGGTGATGGGAGTTGTAGTCCCAAAACACCTGGAGGGCTCTAGTGGATAAATGTCTCAAACTGAAAGTCCTCAAAGCAAGAAACGAGGAACACTTCAAGTTCATGCCTATGTGCAGAGCAGGCAGATGGAAATCAGAGAAAGATCCCCACTGAGACCAACCCCCAATCTTGAAGTCTCCAAATCCCAGTGACTGGAGAAACGGCAGCTAGAGGAGCCCAAAGGGGAAAAAACTCCAATGCCACATTCTCCACCCTGATGGTGATGAAGCAGCAGCAGACTAAGATAACCTCACCTTTTGCCTCTCAGTTTCACTTGCCGGAATACAAGTCAACAATTTTCATGATAGTTTTCTGGACCAGATGAACACTTAACGGGAGAAAGACATGTGAACTCGCAGAGAGTTAAGAAGGCAGCCAGGAAGCCTTGTTTCACAGGCGTACAAAAAAAATGCCTTCCCTTGAGACTCCAGGATGGAGATATTCTAGTCCAGCTGGTTCCCTCATGATACCTAACTCCCTCCTCTGTGAGCATCAGCTACCAGATCAGGGAGGATTAACCTTTCCCATCTAAAGAGGGCTGTGTGAGGAAGTAGTGAGAGGAAGAGAGAGAACTCAGTGAGTAAATTGATAATGTTTTGCTCGGTGGCTTTACTTGCTTGTTGAGCGGAATTGAGCAATACAGAACTCTCCCACCAAGAAGGGGCAGCACTAAGCTGGAAAAACGGAAACAGACTCTTGAGGCTTGGCTGCTGACCAAGCCTGTCAGAATTGGGGCCACCAGAGCTAAGGAATGCAAGCCACAGAAAGGGGAATAAAAAGCTCTGGAGCCAGGGAAACCTTGTCACTTGAAGACCTCATAGAAAGTCCCTTTTGCTTTGTTAGCCTTTCATTCGCCCCATCTGCGCAGCTTTAAAACTTCAAAGCTGTGGAGACCAAAAGCCTGTGTCACTTGGAAAGCATGCAAGTCCAATGCTCAAAGAGCCAAATCCCATGGCAGGTTCTGTGCTCTGTGACACAGCACAAAATACGCATGTCCTCAGGCACAATTTGTCCCTTTTCAGGAAGTGCCAGCTTCAGGTGGAAAAGGGGTGGGATGAGGAGGAGACGGCTGAAGGCTTAGAAACAAAGTCTCTTGCTTGTTCTGGCCTGTCTTATCTCCAACAGCTAGTCAGCAACAGGAAGGATTCCAGGTTGGAGACAGGGAAAAAGGCAAAGACAACAGCATCAGGACCTGCGCTGGCTGGACTCCACAGGACTACCACGAGCAGCACAGAAAGGATCCCAGTTACGTTTTATATGTTGCTGCAATTTATTGCTTTTTTTAAATGTAGTTTAATCTTATTAGTAAGATGCCTTGGATGAATTTGTATTCTGAAAGGTGGGACAAACACCTGTAATGAATAATAATGGACCACCCAAGACAGATAGAAACCCAGCAACTAGATCATGCAACATATCCAGATTGTAACTTTGCCTGCCCGCCTATTCACTCAGACAACACTACTGTAGTGCTTAATAATATTCACCACACCATCAGGGGCTCATTCAATTGCTTATACTTCTACCTCCACAGTTGGACATCAGTTGCTGGGAATAACAAATGGGAAGGATAGGGAGAGTGCCTTGCACTCAGGTCTTGCTTGCAGATGTCTCACCAGCATCTGTAAGAAAAGGAGGCTGGACTAGATGGGCCTTTGGTCTGATCCAGCACAGCCCCCCCTTATCTTCAACATGTGATGGAAGCCATCACCTGCCAACAAAGCCCTTCTATATGGCGCAAATAGATCAGTCACTATGCAGGAGTGTAAATGGATACAAGCCAGACATATAAATCCCATGTACTTTTAGAAACCAGCAGGAGAACATTTCAGCCTTCCAGGGTACTCTACCACTGACCTAAACATCAATATTTGTCAGGCAAAAAAAACTTCCAAGAATCCAGCATGAAATTGTTGAATAGCATTTACCATCAGGTTTGACTGTATTCATGGGCTTAAATCAGAACCAAGGGTGGGGGGAAGTAGGGGAGTGGGGGAAGTCCCATTATACAAGTAGAAAAGCTTGTGCTGATGGGATAGACATGCTCTTAAGCATGTGAAATTTGGATTTCAAACTGAAAACAGTATCATGACTACATGAATAAATGCAGTTTGCTTTTGCTAAAGGAATGGTAAACACATTTACTTGGAAATAAGCACCATTTTGTTGTAGATATGGTCTTAGTGCATGATCTGAAGGCACACACACGAGGCCTTGCTGAAGCTAAGCAGCTCTGGGTCTATTCAGTGCCTGAATGTTTACTCCCTTGGAAAGAGGTGAGATATAATGGAGGAGAAGTGAGATATAAAGTAAAATTTAAATCAATAAAGATAAACAACAAATAAACTATTCTGATTGTTACTTCAGGCATTTTGTTAACTACCTTGCCTCTTCTTTTGGAAAAGAAAGGCAAAACAAAAATTGTAAAAATATAGGAATAATGCACACCATGGGCAGAAATCCCTGGAAATTATTCTGAGAGAATCCGATCTGTAGACTTGTTTTTAACACCCATTGTCTTGCTTTGTAGCTTCTCCTTTATCCTTCAGAAGAACTGGTGACAGATACCTTCCCTGGGCATAATGGGCACTGTAAGCAATCTGCCTTGCTTGGGACACAGTGACCCAGCTAAGAGCATGATAAAGGGCTACAGGCAGGGCACAAGAGACTGAACACTTGAAACGGATTCCCATCTCTGCATAAAGGGGGAATTCAAAAGGTTTAAGGAAGGAAGTAATCAGATCATAGATGAATGAGGGGTGGTGTTGCTTTCAGCTCTTTTGCTTTCCACATCACCCCAGGATTTAAAAATTTTCGAAGGAAGGCTAGCTGTAAGTACCTCCACCATGAAGCATAGTCCATGCGCCTAAGATGCATGGTTTCCTCCACAGTGGTGTTCCAATGATGGGAGCTCTTTATCCAGAAAAGCTCACCTGACCAATTCTACAAACAGTTTAGAAGACTGGTAAAGCTTTCGTCCTCTTGGAACAATGTCAGAATTTGCCTACAGATTTTTTTAAAAAATATTATTACTCATTTGTTTTCCTTGTTGCCTGTTAATTTGGAATATGTTTTCCCCCTGATGGGGTTCCATTGTCCTTTATGCTGCATTCCAATGTGAGCAATCTTAGAGATCTTGGCTAAGACAGAAGCTTATACACATGAATTTAAAAAAAAACCAAAAACGTGAGAACTTTGGTATAGTCATAATGGGTTATTAGGCTAAGGAATTCTAAAAAGGAGCGGCAGAAGTGGACAATTGGTGAGCCAAGGTTGGATCACAGTTAAGATAAGACACAATGTGACATGCTAATAATGTATGTAACTGCCTGCTGTCTTTCTCCTCATACTGTGTAATGAGCTGAGCTTGATTGAAAAAGTTGAGCTTGACTCTTGGCAAGAAAAAGGCACTGTGGGCGAGTGGTTCTGGTGTTTGGGAAACTGGTCAGCTGTCTGTCCTGGATGGGGCTGCACTCCTCCTAAAGGAGCAGATAAGCAGTCAGGGGTGTTTCTGGGTCCAGCTATGTCACTGGAGCCACAGATAGACTCAGTGGCTGGAAGCGCCTTTTACCAGCTGCGCTTGGTACAGAAGCTTTTATTCTTCCTGGACTGGGAAAACTTGACCACAATAGTTCAGACACTGGTGACTTCAAGTCTGGATTGCTGCAATGTACTCTAAGTGGCGCTCCATTGTGCTTGACCTAGAAACTGCTGTTGGTGTAGAATGCTGCAGCACAGTTGCTAACAGGAGTGAGACCCTGCTCAGATATCTGCACTGGTTGCTGATTTCTTACCGGGCAGAGTTCAAGGTGTTACTATTAGTATACAAAGCCCTTAATGGCTTGGGACTAGTTTACTTGTGGGATCACCTTACCCAATATGTGTCCTCTAAACCACTTTCATCTACAGAACTGGCACTGTTACAGGTGCCACATAATACCTGCTCCACAGTTTTGAGGAATCAAGTCTTTGAGTATAGCAACACCCATACTTTGAATTTCCCTGCCTCTTGACTACATTATGTAGTCAGGTGCCCTGACTACATCATTTTTGGCACTTGCTTGTAACAGGTTTCGGCAATCCTACGGACATGACTAAATGACTAAACAACAACAACAACAATCCAGACCCATAAATCTTGGTGTGTTTTAATATTTTCTACAGTTTATTTTAATAATTTTAAAAAATGTTTAAAATTGCTTTTCTGATAATTTTGGTATTTCTTGGGAACCACTTTGAGGTTTTATTACAATCAAATGGTACAGAAAATGTTAACAGGACGTGGGTGGCACTGTGGTCTAAATCTCTTGGGCTTGCCGATTGGAAGGTCAGTGGTTCGAACCCTCGCAACGGGGTGATCTCCCGTTACTCTGTCTCAGCTTCTGCCAACCTAGCAGTTCGAAAGCACACCAGTACAAGTAAATAAACAGGTACCACTGTGGCGGGAAGGTAAATGGCGTTTTCATACGCTCTGGCTTCCATTATAGTGTCCCATTGCACCAGAAGTGATTTAGTAATGTTGGCCATGTGACTCAAAGTTGTCTGTGGACAAACGCTGGTTCCCTCGGCCTGCAGCAAGATGAGCGCTGCATCCCCTAGTCACCTCTGACTGGACTTAACCATCCAGGGGTCCTTTACCTTTATTTTTACCTATATAAAATGTTGTTAAATAAATATGTCTAGTGTGGCTCTAGCAAATTTGCCAGCAAATTTGGAAAACTCAGCAGTGGCCAGAGGATTGGAGAAGATCAGTCTACATCCCAATCCCAAAGAAGGGAAGTGCCAAAGAATGCTCCAACTACCGCACAATTGCACTCCTTTCACACGCTAGCAAGGTCATGCTTAAAATTCTACAAGGCAGGCTTAAGCAGTATGTGGACCGAGAACTCCCAGAAGTGCAAACTGGATTTCGAAGGGGCAGAGGAACCAGAGACCAAATTGCAAACATGCGCTGGATTATGGAGAAAGCTAGAGTTCCAGAAAGACATCTACTTCTGCTTCATTGACTATGCAAAAGCCTTTGACTGTGTCGACCACAAACTATGGCAAGTTCTTAAAGAAATGGGAGTGCCTGATCACCTCATCTGTCTCCTGAGAAATCTCTATGTGGGACAAGAAGTTACAGTTAGAACAGGAAATGAAACAACTGATTGGTTCAAAATTGAGAAAGGAGTACGGCAAGGCTGTATATTGTCTCCCTGCTTATTTAACTTATATGCAGAATTCATCATGCGAAAGGCTGGGCTGGATGAATCCCAAGCCAGAGTTAAGATTCCCGGAAGAAATAACAACCTCAGATATGCAGATGACACAACCTTGATGGCAGAAAGTGAGGAGGAATTAAAGAACCTTTTAATGAGGGTGAAAGAGGAGAGTGCAAAATATGGTCTGAAGCTCAACATCAAAAAAACGAAGATCATGGCCACTGGGCCCATCACCTCCTGGCAAATAGAAGGGGAAGAAATGGAGGCAGTGAGAGATTTTACTTTCTTGGGCTCCATGATCACTGCAGATGGTGACAGCAGTCACGAAATTAAAAGATGCCTGCTCCTTGGGAGAAAGGCGATGGCAAACCTAGACAACATGTTAAAAAGCAGAGACATCACCTTGCCAACAAAGGTCCGTATAGTAAAAGCCATGGTTTTCCCAGTAGTGATGCATGGAAGTGAGAGCTGGACCATAAAGAAGGCTGATCGCCAAAGAATTGATGCTTTTGAACTGTGGTGCTGGAGGAGACTCTTGAGAGTTCCATGGACTGCAAGAAGATCAAATGTATCCATTCTTAAGGAAATCAGCCCTGAGTGCTCACTGGAAGGACAGGTCGTGAAGCTGAGGCTCCAATACTTTGGCCACCTCATGAGAAGAGAAGACTCCCCGGAAAAGATCCTGATGTTGGGAAAGATGGAGGGGACAAGGAGAAGGGGATGTCAGAGGACGAGATGGTTGGACAGCGTTCTCGAAGCTACAAACATGAGTCTGACCAAACTGCGGGAGGCAGTGGAAGATAGGAGTGCCTGCGTGCTCTGGTCCATGGGGTCACAAAGAGTTGGACACGACTAAACGACTAAACAACAACAAGTGTGGCTCTATATATGCCAAGCTGGCATTCTGCTACATTTTAAGGTTATGCACCCTTAATAAAGGAATCTGACCCCAGTATTAGTCTAGGACATGGATGGACAACTTTGATCACACCGGCAAAACAACTTCCTGTGCCAGATGTGTGCACCCTATTTGAATGTTTCAGTTTCAAGCAAATTGCTGCAATTTGCACACTGTTTTCTCAAACCTGAAACCTGCCACATTACAGTGGGCAGACACCGCTTCATCAAACAATGTGCTGGTTTCGGAGTGGTTATCCTCATGTACAAAAGCAGAAGTTACTTGAACAATCCTCCCATGGTCTGCCTTCTCATTTCCCAACCTGCTCTTACTATTTGGCTAGCCTTGTAAATAGTTGGCATCGGCTGTCTGGGTTGAGGAAGATTTGCCACCCAATGGGGAAACAGGGAAGGAACCCTTTCAGATTGCCAGTATGCCAGTAAAGGACTAATAGTCACCAGGCTGGCAAGTAATTTTTGTGAACCACTTTAAGGTGATGTGCAACACTTGCTAATAACTAAGGTTATTGGTCAGAAATACTATTGTCTGCTGGAAGCCTCAGGAAGGTTTAAAAATAGTGTTTGTTTTTTAAAGCAACAGAGAATGAAGTAGAACCCATTATAGGCCCCCAATCTTTTGTCATCTTATTATGGGGTGCTATTCCATTTCGTTTTACACTTGCAAGCTACATTTCTCCCTGTGCTTTATTCTATCTACCTTCAGCAGCTGCCTCTCTTTCTAGGGCACGTTTTAAGATGAATAGAGACATCCACAAAGGTTGAGCATCAAAAGAAGGGAAGAAATGTCATGCCTGACTCCAGGAGAGAGATGGTATGCTTTGCAGCAGACTGCCACTGAGCCAGAAGAAAAATAAAATGGACATGGAAGATCAAACAGCAAATATAGGGCAGGATTGTTAGCATACCTGCATTTAACAGAAAGAATAAAAATGAGAGAGGCGTAGATAAAACAGTTCCAATACCTTGAGCAATTTTAAAAACTGGCCCCTAAAGAGATACTTTTGGCACTGTATTGATTTGGGACATCTAGCCTTTAAGCCACTGCACTTGCCTCTCCTATCCAACTGCCAAATCACAAATGAGAATTGCTGCCTTTTTCCTCAGCACCCAACTGTCATCACATCCCGATCCAAGCTCCCCAGGACAAAACAAGTAGCAGAACCCCCTCAGGCTCCCTCCCCTTCCTCCCACTTTTGCATCCCCCCTCTACTCTCAATTTCCATCCAGCGTTGCCCCCCTCCCCAAACATCCTTCTCTCCCCTTTTGCAGGGCTCCCTCCAAAAAATGAGGATATATTTGGCCCAGGGAGACTCTCCTTGCCTCCAACTGGGACTTACTGATTTAATTCCCCCCCTCCCTCCTTTACCTGCCTCCTGTCTGGACACCCCTCTTCCTTTCCTTTCCTTTCCTTTCCTTTCCTTTCCTTTCCTCTCCTCTCCTCTCCTCTCCTCTCCTCACCTCTCTCCTCCTGCAAGGATCCCTCTTCCATTCTCACCCTTTCTCTGCTTCCTAGAGCAGACTCCCTCCCTCTGTAGCGCTTTCAGGCATCTTAGTTTGCAGTGATGGAAAGGGAGATGCAGGCAGGTCTCACTTTGGAAAAGCAGTGCCAGAGCTGTGGGAACATCCAAGAACCCTTACGCTGCCTTCTCAAAATCAGGCAGCCTTTGGGGAGGTGGCAGGGTCCACTCAAAACAACAACAACAACTCTGTCCGGATTTTCACTTTTGGAAATATGGCAACCCTAGTTAACTGCTATGTGGGAACTCATTCCCAGCCATTCTGTGAGAAAATGAAAGCCTTTCGGGGCAAACCAACAGGGTTATAAAGTCATATGCTCAAAGTCATAAGCCATGACAAAGTGCATGAAATTTCTCCGGTAATAAACTTGGTTATCTCAAATGCAAAGCTAACTTGTCAACAAGCCACCTTTGCACTGATTTCAATATTTATTTATTAAATTTGTATACTGCTTTTCATCTGTAGATTTTAGGGTGCTTCATAACATAAAAATGCAAGATGCACATGCAAATAAGTGACCCCAATCAAATTTTAATACTTCTTCTAAAAAAGCCTGTTTTAAAGATAAGAGACTTATTTAGATGCTTGGCACTCCCACATCTAAAAAATGTAAGCTGGGAAAAGTTTGATCCACCCCCCCCCCCATTTCCACCACAGACCCATGCTCATTGAGTCCCCACCTACCTTTTTCTCAGAAGCAGGCACAAAAAGCTCCTTATATTTTGAAACGCAAGTATAGTGTGTAAGACAACTTCCATGACTCCAAGAAGTCACCTAATTAAAAAGAAAAAGTAAGTCTGATACTTGCTGCCAAAGAAACATTCAAATATAACTAGTATAGGTTGATGCACCATTAGGATCTCTGTACTGCACCATGGATAAATGAGGCATGGCACAAAGTTCAGGAGAGGGATGTCAGAAGACCAAGTTCAATTTCCCCCCAGAAAGCTAAATCTCCATGTTCTGGATGGTGAAACTTGGATTTCCAGCACAAATTTTAAAAATGCAGCTTACACACAACTTTTGCAGTCATGCTGTACTCCCAGGACATGCAAATAAACAGCCTTATAAACTGTGTAACATAGTGGAAGCAGATTGGGAGGGGGGTGCAGGGGGAATAGGCAGGAGACTTCATATAATAAAATATGGGTCTTTACATCAAAAGGGGTAATGCATTTTAGGTTTAATAAAAAATAAAATAAAAACACAAAGTGACGCAAGTCAGATTCTTTTTCAGATGTGCCAACATTTCTACACAACAGCAGCCACTGAGGGCTCCTAAATACCTGACAATATGTCAGAGACTAAACAAAAAAGGACCACTGTGTTGCGAACAGAACAATCTGACAACCCAAAAGCAACATGGTAGGCTAATAATATAATTACAATACTTTTATATCACTATTGAATTATGTCTTAATTGACAATCAGATACAATACAATACAATACAATACAATACAATACAATACAAACATATAATATATACATGGTGACACCAACATTGTATCCTGTGTACCTTTTGGACGTTTTACTTGGTAATGTATCTCTTATTGTGTAATAACCATTTACAGAATATTCAGGTATATCATCTCATTTATTGTATTTGAATGTAACTGATTCCATTTGGTATTATTATCAATCAGCTGAGGAAGAACATTGATTGAAACAGTCGGTCATCCTGGAAGGACTGTCCTGTTGCTGTGTTTGGAGCACCAACTTTCTTCAGCTTACTCTCTGCAAATACTGCATATTTGCCTCAAGCTTTAGTGATTCTTCGTGATGTTTTACCAGCCTAAAAATCCCTTATTTTGGGACGTTTTCTTAACTCACATTAGTTGGTGTCACCATGTATATATTGTACGTTATCTGATTGCCAATTAAGACATAATTCAATAGTGATACAAAAGTATTGTAATTATATTATTAGCCTACTGTGTTGCTTTTGGATTGTCAGTCAATATGTCAGAGACTTACATTCACACATGATGCCTCCCCCATGATTCTTAAAAGCCCCATCTTTGACTGACATCCTCTTGGTTTCCAGGCTTATCCACTGAAGCCTTGAAACCTAGAGAAAATTCTTCACAATGATAGACTAATTCAACAGATTCCAGCCTTATTTGGTTAGAATTGTAATGCTGACCAAGTGACAGACCAAATGCCAACCAACAGCCTATTTGATAATAGTATCCAATTGTGGCTAAGCATTCCATATGAAAACTAATGCCAATGTGAAACTGGCATTCTTGCACCAGCACCATCCATTTGCAATGGCAGGAGTAAGGTCTCCATGCTGCCCAGCCATGCATCCCACCCTTCCTATACAACCTGCCACCATCTGCCCTGTAACTCTCCCTCCAGTTCTACCGCCACAATTAAAATTACACAACCCAGCTTCTCCTGCTGACATATCTGAACAGAAATAAGAAGAGAGAGGTTAGGAGCAAAACAAAAAGAAACACACAAGCAGTCGCAGAGGGGACGAGTCTAGTGCTGCCAACTAGAGAGAATTTTACGGGCTTGGCCAATTGCCATCACGAGAGAACGCAAAGCCAGAAAGTTCCAGCTGAGCAGTTTGTGCTATTATTGTGCCCATGTGCACCGTTATAGCAAGCGCTGAGGCATCACATGGGGGCAGTAACTGCATTTGTAGTGGGGTACACATGTGAAAGCACTGAAAGCTTTGTGCTGCTACTGCAATGAACATTGTATTGCTCCGTTCAGCTCTGCCTCTCAATACCAGGCTATCAGGGAAGTGGCAGGCACCATTTTGTAGAGTGCACCTGAAGAGACCACATGAGTATGTATATACTGTATTTTTTGCTCTGTAAGACGCACTTTTTCCCCTCCAAAGATTAAGGGGAAATGTGTGTGCATCTTATGGAGTGAATGCAGGCTCCAAGGCTTCAGCAAAAGCAATGCAAAGCCTCCGAAGCGCAGCGGGAGCGCTCTCGCAGCGCTCCAGAGGCTTCATGTTGCTTTCGCTGAAGCTTGGTGAGTGAGAGGGGTCGGTGCGCACCGATCCCTCTTGCTCTCCTGGCTTCATTTTGCTGGAGAGGCAATGCGCAGCTTTCCCTCTCTGCGCGGCGCCCCTTCAGCAAAGCGGGAGGAGAAATGGAAGGGGCGCTGCGCAGAGAGGGAGAGGTTTTTTTTCTCGCTCCCCCCTCTAAAACTAGGTGTGTCCTATGGTTGGGTGCATCCTATAGAGCGAAAAATACGGTAGTGGTTGTCTAGATGGGTAAAGGTAAGTCAGCAAGTGCAGCAGAGGGGCCAATCCCCTCCCTGTCAACTGAACCACCATCTCACACTGGGTCACATCTCAGACAGTGCTGCAGTTGTGAGGCTGCAGTCCCTGGAGGCAGGAGAGAGGAAGTCACCAAATTACACAATCCCCCCCCCCCCAGACAGGGAAACATCCTCACAAAGGCCATCTGAACATGCTTGGGAGCACACTTGCCCTTGAGCCCTTATCTGAAAGAATTTCAGGTGGGGATGAACATTGAGACGGGGAAGTTGGCCTTTCTCCAAGGCGCTCACTTAAGCGAAACACAGCACAGGCCACAAGTGTCCTGAAGTCAAGATTATTACCAAGGTAACTGCATTTGGGATGGTGAGGAAGGTGCTCAATTTCCTTTCCATATTTTCTCCAGGAGTTCAGAACTACAGCGTTCACCACACCTTTTATTTGCTTGCCACCCTTTGAGGAATGTTAGATTGAGAGATAGTACTGGGAAAC
This sequence comes from Podarcis gaigeae, assembly GCF_964106915.1. Lineage (NCBI taxonomy): Eukaryota > Metazoa > Chordata > Lepidosauria > Squamata > Lacertidae > Podarcis > Podarcis gaigeae. Next base: position 109,191,786 of record NC_139679.1, read on the forward strand.
CTTGGGCTAGTCACCTTTTGGCGGAGCTGCTTTTTGAAGCTGGGCCTCCCTGTTCTACGAACGAAACTCTAGCTGTTACATCACACTAACCCGGCTTGCTGACTTGTAAAGGTTGTAAGTCAGGGGTGCCCAAAGGTTTTTCAAGGGGGGGCCAGATTTGATGAAGTGAACATGTATGAGGGCCGCAGGGGCCAGATTAACTTGGCTGGTGTGGTCCGGATTAGGCTCCCAAAGCAGACTTTGGACATGTCTGTTGTAAGTAGAATAGAAATCTGCTGGCTTCTAGAAGGCAGACATTTCTGCAATTAGCAGTTCTGCTACTCTTCCTAAAAACAAGCTCTTAAAATATGTTATCAGTATTACACAGACTCTTTTCTACTACCAGTCAAACGGTAACCAGAATTCTCAACAGAGCCAGCCAAGGTTTCTAGATCTGCAGATCAGAGCAATCTGTCAGAAAACACGTGTCTGCCCTTTGCAATGTTTCTTGGGTTCTGCCAAGCAACAGAGACTTAATTGAATGGCTTTCAATATTTAACACTAATGAAAAGACTTCTTCCCCAGAACACAGAAGCCATCGCTGAGTTCTGAACACTCATTCAAGTCAGTCTCAGCTGAACTCTGAATCAGATCACCTCACAGAATGTAAGATGGCCAGCAGCTTAAATGGCTTTTTAAAATGCCCAAACCAATTTACAGAGGATAGGCCTATCAATCACTGTTAGCCATGAAAGCTAAAATGAAAGTACCACAGATGGAGGCAGTACAGATCTGAATACCAGTTGCTGGAGGGTAAATCATAGAGAGAGCCATCACATTCATGACTTGTTAGTGGCTGATTCCTGTTAGAAACATCTGGCTGATTCCTGTTAGAAAGTGAATGCAGGGAATTCTTGAAGGTCTAATGAGAAATTGAGGTGTTTCTACCTGCAATCTTGTTAGAATCTACAGGCCAGGCCCCATTGTGACTTCTTCCTGAGGTTGTGAGGACACTACAGAATAGGGATGGAGAATCCCAGTGTTATTGGGCTACAACTCCTGGCCTGGGGCTGATGGGAGTTGGAGCCCAAAAACATATGGAAAGCTACAGGCTTCCCATTCTAGCGCAGAACATATTGCAGGTACCTGTGTCTACTTACTACAAATGTGTTATACTGGGCAGAGCTGTAAACAGAAATAATGTAATTTACGCAATAATCTTGCAGGAAAACAATTCATTAGCTTAAGAATGGAGACGAGCAGCTCGCAGGTGAAGTGAAATGTTAAGAGTTCTCCAGGGGCCACCCTCATGAAGCACAAATGTTTTCTACAGGGGAGGCAAGCTTCACATCCACCCCCGTTTGTCTCACATTTCATCCAGGATGTCCCTTCCCACTGACCTGGCTAGCTAAGACTATTTCTCCACTGGCTTTTATGCTCCCAGGAACCAAAGCTACACAGTAAACACATACAACTACTTCCAAGTGAGGGAGTAAGAGATGCAGCCAAGGCATTGCTTGTTGAAGTGTCCTGGCTATACTTGAATAGAGCTTATCTTGATTTAAAGTGGCACACTAATTAAATTTGGGATCGCCCACAATCATGGCAATAACAACACAACTCTCAGGTGTTGCAGAAGAGAAGAGAGAAACCACATGACACATTTCAGTCTAAATAGCCCTCTGGTCAGACAGGATAAACTATTATGCTGTGCATATTGAGTAGCCAAACAGACAGCAACCCCGTTTGTGTGTTACACTAAACCATTGTTCAGTGATACGTGAACAGGTCAGAATGAGTGAAATCTCACATGCTCCCCCTTTCCTCCTATAACAGTTGGGAGAAGGAATTCATTAGTGTTTACATCTGACAAAGATTGGAATTTAAAACAAACTCTGGTCAAATAAACAAGCCAACTTCGAACCATAGTTTATTACATTTCATGCAACAAGGCAGCAGGATTCTGTGAAACCAAAAGTAAATGCAAGCAAAGTCTTCCTCCTCACTACATGGAAGTGAAGGACCGGTGTAAGTCCAAGGCTTTACTTGGGTTCATTCCAAGTAAGGGGATAACATGGATCCCCCAGAAAAGACCCTGGAGCTGCTACCCAAAGCCATCCACCATCAGAATAACATCTTCAGTGTAGCTTCTGTGGTCACCTGGATCTCAGTCTCTCTCTTCCCCCATTAATTTGCACAAAGTCATAAGAGGCTGAACATATTTCGAAGAGACTGAGTTAATTAGGGCCTCAAAGTACTTGTACAGTCATGATCTCAGAAAACCAGAGATGGGTGGAATTCAGTATTCACAGGGAATACTGTACGTGATGTTGGAACTAAACAGGGAGTTGCTGAAACATCTTGCCCATAATACAAGCCTAGCCAACCATTATTAAATTACTTTAGTATCACTGACCTTACGAGCCAACATTTAACTTTAAATTAGGACATGCTGCATAGAATACTGAATATATAGTGTAAAACACTGTGGTGGATTCAACTTGACCCCATTTAAGGCCAATCTTGCAGTGTTAAAAGCATGGGGGCTGCTTATTGGAGACTTACGGTGGGATTCAGCTAATGAGTCATCAGATGAAGCCCTGTCAAAAGTCTTGTCAGAGGAGGGGAGACATCAGTTTTCCCCTCCCCGGGGGGGGGGGAGAGATACGAACTCTGGAACAGTGCAGAGGGGGGAGAGGGGGGATCATATCATCTGGCAAGTCCATGAAAGAACAATCACTTTAGAGCAAGGTTGAATTTCTCCCTAAAGTCCTAATGACTCTGCCTGTTGTGCAGATACGAGGTAGCAGGCAGTACAACCATTTTGCTCCATATCCTTGCTGCTCTATGGGATCAGTGAAACAGAAGCATTTCCCCTTCTGCACTTTCTGCATATTTGTTTCATCTTTCATCTGGGACATCCTGAAATCTCCTCCCCTCTAATTTAGCATGGTATCAGAGCTAAGCACCATCTGTATACAACTCTTGGGAGTAAATTACAATCATGTTTGGACTTGCTGCATTCAGATATATGGAAATGTGCACATTGATTTAATAAGCCCACTAGGTGATCAGGGCTTTCACAAGTTTGAATTTTTAAAGCAAGGATCAAAGTAATCAAACAGGTTTTTTTTAAAAAAGGAGAGCAGAGGCTTGTGGGACTTGTCAAAGCAAGAGGGTCAAGTGCCAAAAATAGTGCTCAGAAAGCAATATTTAGTATACTGAGTAGTGAGCAAATAGACACTATAAACAGAACTTTACCAAAATACCCCATGCCAGCCCCTGCTTTGCCCATGTCAGATTAATAGCATGGCATGTGATTTGCTATGTAAGGAAGCAATTTGGGCTTTTGCTCCAGTATTATATCATGTGTTGTGATTATGCACCACCACAGCAGCTCATGATATCACAACTTGATCAGGGTGAAACTGATCAAGTCAGACTTGGCAAGAGACAGTGGCATCACGTAGGCAGGGCAGTGGCCACACTGAGCACTATCCTATCCACGCCAGTTGAACCACCCTTCCCTCAGTGCAAAATTATGCTAGTATGAACTCAATAACATGTGTGGCAGGACTCAGAGACTAAACAGACAGGACAGACAACCCTGGGCCCTAGAATCACGTGTCAGTTTCACAAGTACCCTTCACAGAAACCATTAAATTGAACTTCCAGTTTCCTATCTACTGCTTCAACAGGGTAAAGAACAGCTTCTATCCATGGGCTGTTAGGCTGCTGAATGAAAAGATAACAACAGGGCAAATGACTTTCGGGTTTGGTGGGTGTGCGTCAGTAAACGAGGGGAATTAAGACTAAGAGAGCTGAGTGGGGGGGGGTGGTCGTGTAATCTCACTATATACAAGTTGTACAAGTGACAATGAAGTATTTCAATTCCACTGTTGCCAAGGCTGCAATCCTGCAAACGCTTACTGGGAGTACAAGTGAGTGCATTAGGACTGATTTCTAGATAAACATACACAGGTTTGCAATTCATGGGACTGATCTGTGAACTAGAGGCATCTGGCCCAGATCTTACTTCTGACATTAGGTTGCCTTCAGTAAGCTACTATCTCTCACAGATTCACATACCACATAGCTAGAGAGGGCACAGCTGTGTTACTGAGTTCCCAATTGGAAACTCTGTAACGTACCCAGTCAGCTTAAGGTACAACCTCAGCACACTTCCAAGGCTCCTGATAGTTCCTTGGCAGCCACGTCTTTACGTACTCCACACCTGGCATTACATATAGTATCAAGTGGGTGTGGTTTGCGGGGAGGTCTCAGACCTGTGCCAGGCCAATTTATTATTATGTATTAAATTTAATCTCTTCCTATCCCATCCCATGATTCCAGAGCAGCAAACACCCAAGTAGCAAAATTTTATAATAAAAACACATTCACAACATCTAAAAGTACAGTGGTACCTCGGGATGCGAATCGGATCCGTTCTGGAACCCCGTTCGCATCCCGAACAGAACGTAAGACACAACAGCGTGTCTGCACATGTCGCGTTTTGCCGCTTCTGTGCATGCACGCGATGTCATTTTGACCGTCTGCGCATGCGGTGAAACCCGGAAGTAACGTGCTCCGTTACTTCCGGGTCGCCGCGGAGCGCAACCCAAAAGCGCTCAACCTGAAGCGTATTTATCCTGAGGTATGGCTGTACTACGAATAACCCTGAAACTTGCAGAACAATCACATACCCTCACGTTTAACAATTTCAAGGTTTTAAGGAACGGTATCTTTGAGCAGGTGGCGCTGTGGGTAAAACCTCAGCGCCTAGGGCTTGCCGATCGCATGGTCGGCGGCTCGAATCCCCGCGGCGGGGTGAGCTCCCGTCTTTCGGTCCCAGCTCCTGCCCACCTAGCAGTTCGAAAGCACCCCTAAGTGCAAGTAGATAAATAGGTACCGCTTTCTAACGGGAAGGTAAACGGCGTTTCCGCGTGCTGCGCTGGTGCCGGCTCGCCAGAGCAGCTTCGTCACGCTGGCCACGTGACCCGGAAGTGTCTCCGGACAGCGCTGGGCCCTGGCCTCTTAAGTGAGATGGGCGCACAACCCTAGAGTCGGGACATGACTGGCCCGTACGGGCAGGGGTACCTTTACCTTTATCTTTGAGCCATCTTTGAGGGTGAACAGAAATGCTTTTAACGTCTTCCTGAAAGTTAATAATGAGGGAGACAGGTTGCACATCAGCAGGAAGGTTATTCCACAAACGGGGACCCACCCAAGCTCTGTCACAGGTCAACACCAACCAGGAAGTCAACACTGCGGTATTGCTAACAGGGCCCTTTCATAGGGCCCAAGATGGTTGGTGTTGAGGGAGGCACATATTTAGGTACTGTACCTCAGTCCCAAGCTTTGTTTAAGGCTCTGTATACTCTTACTAACACCTTGATTGGGACCGGTATCTTAGGCTACTTCCTCCAGGTATACCTGTAGCTAGCTGGTCACCGCCCTCTCAATCACCTTGCCCAGGAAGGAATTATTAGAGACTGGGTAGCAATTTTCTAAAACCTCTGAACCCATGAAGGCCTCTTCAAAAGGGGCCACACTACCACCTCTTTCAAGGCAGTGGGCATAACTACCTCCAATAGCAAGGCATTAACCACTTAATGGACCATCCAATCATTACTTCCCACAAGACTTTACCAGCCAAGATTGACAGGGATCAAGAGGGTGCGTAGCCAGCCCCCTGTCAGGGGTTCCCCACCCCTGAACAACAATGCTCAATAAGACTGAAATATTAATTTACAAAGGCCCTGTAATCTGAAGCATTCTGACAAGCATTCTATCCGTATACAGTGGTACCTCGGGTTAAGTATGTAATTCGTTCCGGATGTCCATACTTAACCTGAAACTGTTCTTAACCTGAAGCACCACTTTAGCTAATGGGGCCTCCCGCTGCTGCCACGCTGCCAGAGCACGATTTCTGTTCTCATCCTAAAGCAAAGTTCTTAACCTGAAGCACTATTTCTGGGTTAGCGGAGTCTGTAACCTGAAGTGTATGTAACCCGAGGTACCACTGTACTGTGATTATTACAACCATTATAATACTGTGATTACAAAAATAATGATAGGATATATCGAAACTGAAATATAGTTCTGTCTAAAGAAATAAGTACAATCACTCCATAAAGTCAATCTAGAAATATCTCATATCCAAACTAAATGAAGCCTCTAGATCAAATAAATGCACCGAAGAGATTTCTTCAGAAATACATACCACATTTCTGGACATCTGTTCCTGCAATGCTTTCACCGGTCTCAGGCACTACATGCACAAGTGGTCCCTGTCTCTGAATGACTGCAGTTAACCGATACAGGAAAGCACCCAGATCTACCACAGGGTGTATTCAAAAGGCCCTCACACCCTTCCTGTTGCAACAAGATTCAATTACTGTGAAGCGTTATGTGTGCCTAGCTAATTGGCTGTTCTGCACCATGTATAAATTGTGAAGGCCAAACAGATGCACACAAGTCTACTTAACTTACCTACTTTATTAGGAAAGAAATGGGTCACTACAGACATTAGGGACAAGAGGTACATGAAATCCTACCTACTCACGTAACCTATCAAGCTCAGATTTTAACAAATTAAAGGTAAAAAACATGGGGTTTGATTCATTCACTTAATACTGCACTTTCATAACTGAACACATGACATCCAAACACTTGCAAGCTAAACAGAATATGGTTACAGTGCAAAACAAGTGTAAGCTTTGAGTGAATTGCACCTAACTACTCACCTGGAAGGTGTCATATTGCCATAGATATAGGGTGGCCAGCCTAATGTTCTTCTCTCCTGGGGGAGGGGGGTCTCTTGGCACCCCCCTCCCCCTTCAAAAACTCCACCTTGAAGAAGCAGTAGAGTGAGATAAGCCAGAAAAAGTCTTCTTTCTTCAATTTCTTACACAGACCCCACTATGCTTAAAGGTAGGGGTGAAATGTTCCTGCAGCCTTAGCCACCACTAAAACAAATGGCAGCATGGTCTTCTGGTGCCAGGATAATCCCCTTCAAGTCTTTTTTAAGGCTCTTGTGGAATCTTCCATTTCACAGAGGGGAGGTTCAGTCTTCACAATTGATCATAAACTCTGCTACAGAACTCTGCTACTCTCATTGTCCTCAGTGTCTAGCTGTTCTTCTCAGTTGTCCTTAAGCCTGGTTCCACATCTCTTAGTACTGTAGATTTTTTTTAGACTATCTCAAAAAAGACACAAGTTCTTGCTGGATTTAAACAATGCCAGTAGGATTCCCTGGTTGGAGGCACAACACTGCGTCACCAATTGTTCTGGCCTCAGTCACCATGCCCCTGTGTAGCATATAAAACTGGATTAAAAACCTTTTGCCTTTCAAGCAACTCATTCCTACATAAGCCTTGACCACTACCACTAATAATAACAATTATTTATTTGTACCCTGTCCACCTGACTGGGTTACCCCAGCCACTCTGGGTGGCTTCCAACACTTATAAAAACATAATAAACACAGACTGAGACCAGAACTTTCCCATGAATAACTGTTGCTTCACACAAACCCAGGAGGGCAGTCATCTAATCATTTCTCTAAAATGTAACCTCTTGCCCGACGCTGAGGGACAGATGGGACCGCTTGTCATACACCTTCCCTCACATAGATTGCAGGGGTCACATGGGTGGCTTATAAATAAACTCTTATTAATAATATATTATTATAAACAGGGCCATAATAATTTTCTTTTTGAGGTAGATTTCTAGCCCACCCTTTATCACAACGGATCCCAGGTCAAAATAAACACACAAACATATATACCGGTATCTTGTGTGTGTGTACAGTGGTACCTCAGGTTAAGTACTTAATTCGTTCCGGAGGTCCATTCTTAACCTGAAACTGTTCTTAACCTGAAGCACCACTTTAGCTAATGGGGCCTCCTGCTGCTGCCGCGCCGCTGGAGCACGATTTCTGTTCTTATCCTGAAGCAAAGTTCTTAACCCGAGGTACTATTTCTGGGTTTGCGGAGTCTGTGACCTGAGGTACCACTGCATATATATGCACATGACTAAGCCGCTTCTGGCGAATCAGAGCAGCGCACAGAATATGCACACATATACATATATGCACACACAAACACCAGTGCAGCTTTTAAGATTTGGGGCAGCTACTACCTGTGAGAGAAAACGATACTGGGCGACCCAGTACCAGGCAGCCTCTTATGCTCACCTATATATATTGTGAGGACAGTGCTGCTTATATGCGCTCTTACTGACCAGGGCTGATGGGAGGTCCTATAGGGAAGAGGTCTCCCCTTTAAAAAGTCAAGTGACAGGGCCTTTCGCGACTCCTTCTCTGCCCCCACCTCCCGGCCGACTGCGAGCAGCCCCTTCGCTTCTCTCAGGCTCGCTCCCTCAGCACAGGCGCTACTAAATACGCGGATAAATAGGGCGCGGGGCGGAGAAGGGCTGCCCCGCTCCCTCCCTCGTGTCCTTCGGTTCCCCCTCCCCCCCGTCCCTTCCCCTCCCGGTCCCTCTCTCCCCCGCCCGCCTCACTCTGGGGGGGGGGCGCGCTGCCCCCCCACTCCTCCGGCGAGAGGGGCGCCCCCCGCCTCCCCGCGCACTGACCGAGGGCAACGGCAGCAAACGGCAGCCAGCAGCAGAATTCCAGCCACTTCCGCCAGGCAGCGCCGGAAGCGAACCCATGGCAACCAGCCGTCCCGCCCCCCTCACCCCACCCGCTTTCGGATTGAGGCCACGCCTCGCTTCCCTCATGTGAGGGCGGAGACTGGAGGGCGGTTTCTTAAGGCGAGCTCGTCCTCGCCGGAGGCCACGCCCTCTTCCTTCCCTCCGCGCTCCGAACCAACGCACGATTCGCAAGGCCGTTCGATCCGGCGCCGGCCACGCACCCCCTCGCCCTTGACCCGCCGCGTCAAAAGCGTCACCTCTTCCGTAAGGAGGATGGGGGAAGCGCGGCGAGTGACGTCGCTCTCGCCTCAGAAATATGTATATTCACGCGCGCTTGCGCTTGAAGGGACGTAAAACGACGTAGGTAGGACTCGCCGCCCCTCCCCTTTTGCTTTCCTCCAATCCGCCGCCCAGCAGCCCGCACCAGACACGCCCACATTTGGGTACCGCCCCCTCCAGCTTCCTACTTGGTTTCAAGGCTGGTTTTTCCCTCCAGTCGCGTCTCCGTCCGTGTGTCTCTTGCGCCCCCTGGCGGTTCAGAATAATCATTTGAAAACTAGAGCTTCCTTGTATAGAACGCAAATTGTCCCTAGAAGAACTCTGTGTTTGTATATCCAATTGTGGCCGCATGGTGTATATGCCCATGCATACTAAACATTTACTGGCACGCATCACGAGCCTCCAAATTGTACCGATGGCACTGGCTCCCACTGTCCCTGGCATCTGTGTCCCTTCTCTCTCTTCCCTGCCTATCCATAAGGAACTCGAGAGACAGCATGTCTCAGAGAGGACCACAATTTCTCTCAAACTGCAGACCCTCCAAGTATCCCTATTTTCCAGGTTCAGGTAGGTAGCTGTGTTGGTCTGACGCGGTCGAATTAAATAACAAAATTAAATTTTTATTTATTTTCCAGGCAGAGACAGTCCTGGATTTATAGAAGCCATCCCAAGTTGATGACTAACCTGATCTCGTTTTTTGACAGAATTACAAGCTTGGTAGGTGAAAGGAACACAGTGGATGTAGCCTACCTTGATTTCAGCAAGGCATTTGACAAGGTGCCCCATGATATTCTTGTAAAGAAGCTGGTAAAATGCGGTCTTGACTATGCTACCACTCAGTGGATTTGTAACTGGCTGACTGACCGAACCCAAAGGGTGCTCATCAATGGTTCCTCTTCATCCTGGAGAAGAGTGACTAGTGGGGTGCCACAGGGTTCTGTCTTGGGCCCAGTCTTATTCAACATCTTTATCAACGACTTGGATGATGGACTCAAGGGCATCCTGATCAAATTTGCAGATGACACCAAACTGGGAGGGGTGGCTAACACCCCAGAGGAGAGGATCACACTTCAAAACGACCTTGACAGATTAGAGAACTGGGCCAAAACAAACAAGATGAATTTTAACAGGGAGAAATGTAAAGTATTGCACATGGGCAAAAAAAATGAGAGACACATTAAATAAATGCAGGCATGCCTTCGAGATATTGCGGGGTTCCTTTCCTGGCCACTGCAATAAAGCGAATATTGCAATAAAGCAAGTCACATAATTCCCCCCACCAGTGCACATAAAAGTTACATTTACATTATACTGTAGTCTATTAAGTGTGCAATAGCACTATGTTTTTTAAAAAACCAATGTATATACTTTAATTAAAAAAATACTTTATTGCTAAAAAATGGTAACCGTCATCTGAGCCTTCAGCAAGTCAGGGTCTTTTTGCTGATGGAGGGTCTTGACTCGATGTTGATGGCTGCTGACTCCTCCAGTCCTTCATTTTGTGTGTGTGTTTTAAAAGCCATATCTGCGAAGCACAATAAAGCGCTTCCAACATAGAGCTGGAAGGGACCATGAGGTCCAACCCCTTGCAATGGAGGAATCTTCCATCCTACATGGGGCTTAATCCTGCAACCCTGAGATTAAGAGTCTCATGCTCAACCAGCTGAGCTATGGAGGCTGCTCATTAAAATGAGGTATGCCTGTAATGCAGGCATCCCCAAACTTGGCCCTCCAGCTGTTTTGGTACTACAACTCCCAACATCCTTAGCTAACAGGACCAGTGGTCAGAAGGGGCCTGATACAGGGAATTCTGCAGCTGAATTTACAATATTCTGTTTGTAAGGGGGGGGGGGAAGGCAAAGGACCCCTGGATGGTTAAGTCCAGTCAAAGGCAACTATGGGGTTGCGGCGTTCATCTTGCTTTCAGGCCGAGGGAGCCAGCGTTTGTCTGCAGACAGCTTTCTGGGTTGTGTGGCCAGCAGGACTAAATGACTTCTGGTGCAATGGAACAACATGATGAAAACAAGAGCTCATGAAAAATGCAATTTACCTTCCCGCTACAGCAATACCTATTTATCTACTTGCATTGATGTCCTTTTGAACTGCTAGGTAGGCAGGTGCTGGGACCAAGCAACGGGAGCAATGGGGATTCAAACCTCCGACCTTCTGATCAGCATGCCCAAGAGGCTCAGTGATTTAGACTGCAGCGCCACCAGCATCCCTGTTTGTAGCAATAGTCCTTCTTCGCAATGGTGAACTTAAAGTTGCCATCTAGTAGTCCCTAGTAGTAGGGACACGGGTGGTGCCTAGGACTTGCTGATCAGAAGGTTGGCGGTTCGAATCCCCGTGACGGGGTGAGCTCCCATTGCTCGGTCCCTGCTCCTGCCAACCTAGCAGTTTGAAAGCACGTCAAAGTGCAAGTAGATAAATAGGTAAACAGCGTTTCCGTGTGCTGCTCTGGTTTGCCAGAATTGGCTTAGTCATGCTGGCCACATGACCCGGAAGCTGTACGCCGGCTCCCTCGGCCTATAAAGCGAGATGAGCGCCGCAACCCCAGAGTCGGCCACGACTGGACCTAATGGTCAGGGGTCCCTTTAGTAGTCATTGGCTCTGGCGCCACCTACTGTTGGGCTCCTTGCCCACCACCCTACCAGTTTCAATGGGCATCAGCCAACAAACAGGCATATGTCTAGCTGGGCGGGCGGGGGATGGTGGTGGGGTTAGTGGCAGCGGCAGGGGATGGGGAAGGGAGTTGTTGCCTTCCTAGAGGCATCTAGTTAGCCATTAGACTGCTGCTTGACCAGAGGGACCTTTTGTGTGGTTGCACAGAGCCCCACAAGGGATGCAGCCACAGTGCATTTGCCCTCTTTCAAAAAGGCAAACAAAAATTGGCAGCGGTTTCTCTACTCAGATATGGGAGAGAGCCTCTAACAAGACAGGTGTTTTTAATTGGACGGATGATTGCTAGCAGAAGCGTTTGCAGTGGAAAAGTCAGGCTGGCTTCTTCCCAGTGAACCCGTAGAGTGATACCAGAGTTTGCAGTGGCCCATGAAACCAAAAGCTTAATCTCAGCTATTATTCTTCATTAACTGTGTGCATGGATTAACTCTGTGCATTTTGCAGTTCCGGGGATATTGTTTTTAAAGCCGTTTGACAAACTTCCTTTGGATTAATGGGCGGGAACAGCTTTTGTCTGCGGGGCTTTTTAGTTTAGAGAAAAGACAACAAAGGAGGGGTTCATGGGGAGAGATGGGTTTATAAATCTATTTGTGGTTGTTGGGCAGAGGAGGGGTGCTGGAGAGAGAATGCCTCCTTCCTTCTATCCTTCCTTCCATCCTTCCTTCCTTCCTTCCCTCCTTCAAAATCCTAGGCAGCCAACTGGCACAAAAAGATGGCGTTTCTTATGTGTAATGGTCACATTGCCACCGTACATTTAAAGTTTGAAGGGCCTGGCTTCTCCCAAAGAATTATGGGAAGTGTAGTTTGTTAAGGCTGTTGGGAATTGCAGTTCCTGAAAGGGGTAAAGTATGGTTCCTAGGATTCTTGTGTGGGGAAGCCATGTGCTTGAAATGTGGGTGATGTGGATGGACTTCCAAAAGCCAACAGTGTCTGCCAACAGTGATTAGCCCTTGTAGCTAAAGCCACTTCCGCCCTGCAGAGGAGGTGGGATTGCGGGTGTCACGGCCCCACCACGCGTGCGGTGGCTGGAGCCCAGCCCCCACGTGATTGGAGGGATCCCCGGCCACGTCACCCCCTGGCCAGCCAATCGGCTGGCTCTGGGGGCGTGGCCTGCCCTATTTAATGCAGGCATGGCTGGGGATCTCCCTCTTTCCCCGCCTATCAGCTGTTCCTGTTTCCCACCCTCCTGCCGTTTAAGGTTTATGTTCCTTGACCTTGCTATGGACCTTGGTTGGTCGCCGTTGAAGGGCCTGGTAGGAATTTTTCTACTTGGCAAATTGGCACCAGCCACTTGTTTTTCACCTACCTCGTAGCAAATTGTCACAACTTCCTTGGTATTGGTGGTTAGGCATTGGTATTGGTATTGTTTTGTAGATGGAAGAGGGGAGAAAGTGCCATCACCTGCCCCGCATATTGAAGGGTAGTCCGATAAAGGATTCTGGGGGGATGTGGCCCTGCCCAAAGCCTATGGAGGTGAGGGCCTAAGGCACGCCCCCCGAGCGGTGACCCCGGGGGCGTTCCTAGTTGACTTGCATCAGCAGGACTCCCCCTACTGGTGGTTAACCCTTCCCGGACTTCAAGCGGACGAGCTGAAGCTGGATATAGTCGGTTAGGACCAATGCCTAAGCCAATACCGCTCATCACCTCTTACCAATAAAGTTGTGGCCTTATTTAGCCCATTAACCTTAATAATTGTGTCATGTGTCTTTATTTCCACTGGGGGGACGGACGGGAACTCGCCACGCAAATGGAGTCCAGCGACGACTCAGCTTCTTCATTAGGGATGGTCAATCTGTGGCCTTTGAGATGTTTTTGGGCTCCGACTCCCATCAGCCCCAGCCAGCATAGCCCATTGCCATGGGTGACAGGAGTTGTAGTATAACAACACCTGGCTGACCCCAGCTCTAACCTGCATGCTAGGAACAAAGAGCATCACTCTTAGGGGATGCCCAGAATCTTCCGGGTCTTGGTTCGATCCAACAGGGCAGGTCTTTATATTCTTTTAAAGCAGAGGCTCGTGGTTGGATGATTGCGGTATGAAGGAAGGGAGGGATCTCCCTGCACCTTTATAGCAGAGGGGTGAGAGGGCCCTGTAGCTCTTCAGATGTTGCTGGGCAACTCCCATCATCTCTGACCATTGGTCATGCTGGCTGGGGTGGATGGCAGATGGAGGCCAGCAACGTTGGAGGGGGCTGGACTAGATGACCCTGGGGGCCTCTTCCGATTCTGTACAGTGGTACCTCGGGTTAAGTACCTAATTCGTTCCGGAGGTCCGTTCTTAACCTGAAACTGTTCTTAACCTGAAACACCACTTTAGCTAATGGGGCCTCCTGCTGCTGCCGTGCTGCCAGAGCACGATTTCTGTTCTCATCCTGAAGCAAAGTTCTTAACCCAAGGTATTATTTCTGGGTTAGCGGAGTCTGTAACCTGAAGCGTATGTAACCCGAGGTACCACTGTAATTCTATAAATATCTGTAATCCCTTTGGAGGAACCTTCTGGGCTTACCACATGCCAGCTTGTGGGCAGGGTCCAATACAAAAGTGGGGGGGGGGGGGGCGATGGATGTTATTTTTGTCCTTTGTACAGTAGGCGACTTCCTTCACGGTCAAACACCCCTCTCTGTTTTCCATCAGGCAAGCAGGGAGCACGAGCAGGGTTCAAGGACTCATTCCAACCAGGCAAAAGCTAATAATAATAATAATAATAATAATAATAATAATAATAATAATAATAATAATAATAGTAAACTTTTATTTATATCCTGCCCTCCGCAGCTGAAGTCAGGCTCAGGGCGGCTAACATCAAATATATAACATTAGTATAAAATCAAACAGTAATTAAATTACCTCCTAAAAACAGGTCAAAATCAAATTAAAGTCTAATTAGATGGCTTTCCACATGGTTAGGGTTGGGAACAGTAAGTGCTCATCGGCCCAACTGTTTACGCTGATCTTATATGGGCCTGTGAGAATGCTGGGAGGCCTCTTTCATATTAGTTCTTATGCAAAAAGCAAAGGGGAGTCAGGCTGAGCCCTGACCAAAGTTCCACCAAGCTGGGGCCAAGGCCGAAAAGGCCCTGGCCCTGGTCGAGGCCAGCCTAATCTCTCTGAGGCCCGGGATCTCCAAGGTGTTATTATTTGTAGACCGTAAGGTCCTCCGTGGGGTGTACCAGGAGAGGCGGTCCCGTAGGTACGAGGGTCCTAGACCGTATAGGGCTTTAAAGGAAGCGGGAGAAGGGTGTGGCTCAGGAGGGCGTGCCCTGGGGAGAGTCCCAAGGGCCAGACAGAGAACCAGAGGGGGCCAAATCTAAGGTTCCCCATTCCTGCTTTAACAGGATCCTGACGCACAGGAATTGAACAGGCCATGCTTCCCCCACCGCACCCCTTGTTCTCATGCCAGGAGAAGCTTCAACCGCTTGATTTCTCCAGATTAAAGTAGCCTACGACAACGTGGCAGAAACCTGAACATGGAGGCGGCAGGGGATGTTCTTCTGGAAAGCACCCAAATGTGGTTCTTCAGTTGTGTGTACATATAAGGGAGTCTCTCCTGTTTCGGAGTGCTTGCTTCAGTTTTGGAACCCGTTCAGTGTCAAGAGAGAGCAGCCAAACTACCCGTGACTAAGCTTTCCCTGACAGGCTTGCTAAAGCATCATGGGTTTAAGGGTTCTTCTGGCGAACAAGGAAAGTACCTGAAGGAAGGAGCAGCTTCCCCAGGAGCCTCTCCTTTCCATACGCTCCATAGGTTTGCATCCAATGAAGGAGGTGTTTTCTCTCCCGCTTGGACTACTGCAACACGCTCTATGTGGGGCTACCTTTGAAGATGACCCGGAAACTGCAACTAATCCAGAATGCGGCAGCTAGACTGGTGACTGGGAGTGGCTGCCAAGACCACATAACACCGGTCCTGAGAGACCTGCATTGGCTCCCAGTACGTTTCCGAGCACAATTCAAAGTGTTGGTGCTGACCTTTAAAGCCCTAAACGGCCTCGGCCAGGTATACCTGAAGGAGCGCCTCCACCCCCATCGTTCAGCCCAGACACTGAGGTCCAGCTCCGAGGGCCTTCTGGCAGTTCCCTCACTGCAAAAAGTGAGGTTATAGGGAACCAGGCAGAGGACCTTCCTGGTAGTGGCGCCCGCCCTGTGGAACGCCCTTCCAGCAGATGTCAAGGAAATAAAAAACTATCTGACTTTTAGAAGACATCTGAAGGCAGCTCTGTTCAGGGAAGCTTTTAATGTTTGAAGTTTTATTCTGTTTTAATTGTTCTGTTGAAAGCCGCCCAGAGTGGTTGGGGAAACCACATAATAATTATTATTATTATTCCTACAGAAGCTCCTGCCACAATAAATATGTTAGGCTGGTCTTTAGATTGTCACAGAGATCTTGGCTTGCTTTTGCAATGGCAGAATTAGTGTGGTGTTGAAGGAAAAAAATCTATATTCTCCATCAATTAATGAGATGAGAACTTGTGTCTGAAAATGATTAGAAGGGAGAGAAGAATTTGGTGAAGTCTTTATGGGCGGGAGACAGGTTCTCACTTCCTCACCCTGTGCTTACCTTCCTTTTGAGATGACCAAGGGGTGTTTGCCAATGTTCTTTCTCCTATTCTGCAAACCATCTCATCTGCATTCTGTGTTCGGCAGCCTTCCCAGGTGTTTGTGTTTTAGTTGAAAGGCCAGGGTGGAGGGGCTTTTTTAGATTAGGAAGTGCAGGCAGCCAGGGTGGCTGCAAGTGCTGGAGAAACAGGGAAGGAGAAGAAAACACATGCCACCCTCAGCCACCTACCTCCCAACAACAAGGTACCCTGAAAATCCCGCACCCACCAAAATGCGAATGGAATTTGCATGTGCTGTGAGAATGAGTTAGAAACTCAATCACAGAGGAATAAAACTTCAGAGGAAATTGCGGAGGACAGATTGCAGCACATTACCATTCTAGAATATAGTGGGCATTCTTTGGGCAAATATCTCCAGAGATCCCCTCCCAGTGTAAGGTGCGGCTGTGGCTAGGGGGTTCCATTTCATCCTTCCTCTTCTCCCTTGCATTATAGCCCATCTGCATGGGACTTAATTTTTTTCTTTGGGAAGGACAAGATCTTTCGTCAAATCTCTCTGCTCCTCCTCTGATGCAGCTGGCTTGTAGCCAAAGACTTCCATGGCTTCCTTGCAGATGCTTTGAACGTCTTGCACCTCCTGGAAGCTGAGGTGCTTCCTCCAAGCTTGGGAAGCCACCTTGGCATTTTTCTGTATCTCCAAGGGGTCCACGCTGGAGATGCCAGGCTTCTGGTCACTGTCGGCGGTGGGCCAGTGAGTTATGTTGTAGACCCAGGTCTCGAGCCTATGGGAGGAAGTCAGGCCGGTGAACTGGTACCACTTGGCCAGGTGCTCCAGAGGGTCCCTCACCAGGTCTTCATACCGCGTCAGGAGGTATCGCCCCCTCAAGGCCGGAGGCATGCGATGCAAGGCCGTGAGGTACATTTCGGCCTGGGCGCGGCAGACCCTGTGCATGACTCCGAGGGCACTGGGAGTGCCGTTGATGCCATTGCCGATGACCAGGTCATCGGGGTGAAGAGACACGGCCTGGCGGGATGCGTACACGGCGCGAGGGTCCCTGACCAAGTGGATTACCCGGAGATGGAAGGATGGATCTGTCAGGAGCGGGTAAAGCGCTTCCATCTGGAAGAAGCGGACGGCTTTCACCACCACGTGGCTGTAGGTGGCACAGGCCTCAGAAATCTTCTCAAAGGGCGTTTGGCCACAGCGGGACTCGCACTCCTTCACCCCGATGATGTCAGAGCGTCGGAAGGCCTCACAGGCCGGAGGGGAGCAGAGCGCCCTGCTCATGGGCCACATGAAGAGCTGGTAGACCATGCTGGGCTCCTCGATGTAGGCAAGGAGGGCCCCCATGTCGCAGAGGAAGACGGAGCGCAGCAAGTCCCTCAGGGGCCCCTGGAGGAGTTCGGGGCTGCCCCAGGGCAGGCGATGCCACACGTGCTTGGCTGGCTCCATCATGTAGAAGACCGAGGGGTTCTGGCTGAAGAGCTGCCCTGCGAAGGTTGAGCCGGAACGCCAGCTGGAAAGGATCAGCACATGGGTCTGGGTGGGAGCCGAGACTCCTTCCTGGGGCCCGAGCCTTCTCCAGGATGAGAACAAGAGGAACAGCAGCAGCGCTGAGACAGTGAGAAACTGGGCGGTGTTGATTCTGATGAGCATTTTTGCTGGTGGAAGAGAGGGACCTGCAGGTGAGAGGCGGAACAAGAGTTAGAGACATATGAAGGGGGGGGGGGGCTTGCAACAAAAAGTTGCAGTGTGGAGTGCTTTGCAATTGGAGGATCCAGGCAATCAATTTCACTCACCCCTCCCCGATTTTCCTCTTTGCCCTCCTCTGTCAGCCAACCAGCATTCCATGCACACTAAGCACGCTCTGTTTCCATTGGACTGTTTTGGGGTTCCCCTTCTGTTTAGGTCAACAAAAGAGGTTTAAAGACTGTCTGAAGGCATATCTAAAAAAATGTAGTATATACACTGACAACTGGGGAAACACTGGCCTGCGAGCGCTCCAATTGGAGAAGAGCCTTTACCAAAAGTGTCATGGGCTTTGAAGACACTCAAACTCAGGATGAAAGGGAGAAACGTGCTAAGAGGAAGGCACGCTTGGCAAATCCACACCGTGATCAACTCCTGCCCGGAAACCAATGTCCCCACTGTGGAAGGACGTGTGGATCCAGAATTGGCCTCCACAGTCACTTTTGGAGTCATTGTTAAAACCATGTTTATGGAAGACAATCTTACTCGGCTACTAGTGATCGCTGAAGAAGCAGATGCAGCAGCAGAAGAAAGTGGTTTGTCTCTCCATTTTGAGCTGGGAGGGTTTACTAATCGACACATTTATGCCCTGTGACAGATACAGTGGTACCTCGGCTTACAGAAATAGTACCTTGGGTTAAGAACTTTGCTTCAGGATGAGAACAGAAATCGCGCGGCGGCAGCGGGAGGCCCCATTAGCTAAAGTGGTACCTCTGGTTAAGAACGGACCTCCAGAACGAACTAAGTTCTTAACCTGAGGTACCACAGTACATTGAAATGATTTCTGTGGCCACATCTCACTTTTGTCCCTAGGGGACATTTAAACATAACATTATCAGTGCAGACCAGAATAGGATGGTTTTCTCTCTACCCTTTGGATATCTACATGTTTCTTCCTGTGTTCCCTCCTTCCAACAATGTCAGCAGTAAACCACCCTGAGCAAGTTGGCGTTTACTCTTTATTATCAAAAACCGGATCTGCATGATCTCGTCTTTCTCCTACTTAGACTTTTGAGTCCCCCCCCCCCACCACCTAAAATAGTGCAGCAATGACTAAAGATCTGTCTCTACTTTTCCTGGGATAGATAAGGGAGCCAGTTTTACCTTCTGTTGCAGCTGCCGCTACCTCTCTCAGATGGCTTTTGTTCCTGTTTGAAGAATGAAGCTCCCCTTGAAGAGGACTATTGCGTCTTTCTCTCCCTCTCTGTGTGCTCAAAGGGTGTACTCAGCCCTGGAGGAAAATGATAATCTGGGGCCATGCAAGAAAAACAAACAAGAATGTTCCAGGCATCTTCAAAACAATGTCTGGAACAGCTACAAAAACAAAAAAAACCTATCAGTGTCACCCATAAAAGGAAGTATCTTGGTTTCTAATATCTAGAGGGCCATGGGTTATGGGAACAGTTCAATATTGGTCTTTCCTGCCCATCCTCTACATGCTCTCAGTCTAAGGTAAAGGGACCCCTGACCATTAGGTCCAGTCGTGACCGACTCTGGGGTTGTGGCGCTCATCTCGCTTTATTGGCCAAGGGAGCCGGCGTACAGCTTCCGGGTCATGTGGCCAGCATGACTAAGCCGCTTCTGGCGAACCAGAGCAGCGCACAGAAACGCTGTTTACATTCCCGCCGGAGCAGTACTTATTTATCTACTTGCACTTTGACGTGCTTTTGAACTGCTAGGTAGGCAGGAGCAGGGACCGAGCAACGGGAGCTCACCCCGTTGTGGGGATTCGAACTGCCGACCTTCTGATCAGCAAGTCCTAGCCTCTGTGGTTTAACCAACGCCACCTGGGTCCCCCTCAGTCTAAGGTATCCAGGTGCAAAAGAGGACAAGGGGTTCCTGCACCTTTAGCAGTTGTGCTGAAGATTACTAAAGGGTAAAGCAGCGCAATTCTCTCTTTCGCATCTGGCCATCCTAAGTGGTTTCAGCTGGGGATGTCCAACGATAAGAAAAACAGGAAACTGCTGACGCCTGCAGATTTGTCCCATATCCAGAATGGAAATCAATCAAGCAAATACAATTGGTATCTATTATTCAGCACCTGAACCTGAGGTTCTCCCCACCCCTACTTAAGAGCTGCATTATCAGGGGACATTTTCTCCATCGCTCCATGCAGTCATTGAAGGAGTTTTTCTGGGTACTTGTAGAAGTGCCAGCTCCCCTATGGATTCCCTGAAACTTTGCTGCAACACTCTCTGACTTTGTTACTTCTTGGCTCTCCCTTTGGGGCTCATCAAGAGACTCCCGCTTGCTAAAGAAATGAATGCTTGTTTACAGTCTCCGTTCTCATAAATAGCAAGCGGCATTAAGAAGAAACAGGGCTCTCCGGTGTTGCCATCCCCAACAGAGAGACACTAACAAGGCCCACTGTGCCACATGGTGGCAATTAATGAGGAATGGTGGGGTGCAATGATGGCTTCCAGTAGGGACCAGGATCCCTTGGACGGCATTTCACTCCCAGCTCATTCAACCTTCTCTATAGACAGAGATGGCCTAAACAGACATGGCTCTGGAGACCTGCCATTGGACTGGCAACATCTCAGATATTAATTTAATAGGAGAAAAGACATTGGGGGGGGGTATGTTTGTTAACTCCTTCCTGTTGTGCTGTTCCCGCAGCCTAAATCGTCATTGTTGATGCTGCAGATACCTGTCTTTTTAGTCCATGGAGCTGTTTAGATCAGGGAAGTAAAAGAGGGCAGGAATGGGCAATCTCTAGCTCCCCCCCCCCCAACTTGTTGAAGGCCACGTTCATGCAGGGCCCACATGCCACAGAATCATTGAATTATGCATTTGGAAGGAACTGAGGGTCATCCTAGTCTAACCCTCTGGAATGCAGGAATCTCAACCAAAGCATCCATGATTGGTGGCCCTCAAACCTCCACTTTGAAACCTTCAAGGAAGGAGAGGCCATCACCTCCTGAGTAGCCTACAGTCTTTTAGGCACCATACTTAAAATCATTTTGCACCCTTGGGCTTTTGGCAGCTAATGATATGTCTGGGGTCCTGAGACTGCGGCCTTGGTATGTGTTTCCTAAGGACATACTGGAGATATTTAAATGCACCTCCTCAAACTGGGGGAGCGGGGAGGGGGGAGAAACCTGGCAGATGAAAGTCAAGGCACTTACAAATGGCTTGTTTTGTTGAGCCTTCATCCTGATTTATTTGCAGGGAGATTAGACCATGTTGGCTATTTAGTGAGCATTCATCCTGATTTGTTTGCCGGGAGGTCTGATGATGCTGTGTCAAAACAAGCGTTAACCCACACTTCCCCATGTGCCTTTCCAAATCCATTCTGGGTCTTCCTTCTGGACTCTGGAGCAAATTAGTGGGGAGATGAAAGGGAGGGGAATTTTGTTGCGCAAGCGGAAATCCTTGCACAAATGGAACAGGGTGGTTGGCGACAACCCCACAGTGCTCCCTAAATGCAGCACATTTATAACTATGGACACAGTTATAACTATGGTGCTGCTTCCAGATGGATGTTTATCACGGGATGGGTGCTTCTCATCTATGCAAAAATATTTTTGAAGTGTAAGGTAAAGGTAAAGGGAGCCCTGACCATTAGGTCCAGTCGTGGCCGACTCTGGGGTTGCGGTACTTATCTTGCTTTATTGGCCAAGGGAGCCAGTATACAGCTTCCGGGTCATGTGGCCAGCATGACTAAGCCGCTTATGGCGAACCAGAGCAGCGCACGGAAATGCCATTTACCTTCCCACCAGAGCGGTACCTATTTATCTACTTGCACTTTGACGTGCTTTCAAACTGCTAGGTTGGTAGGAGCAGGGACCAAACAATGGGAGCTCACCCGGTTGCAGGGATTCGAACTGCCAGCCTTCTGATCGGCAAGTCCTAGGCTCTGTGGTTTAACCCACAGCGCCACTCGCGTCCCTTTTTTTTTGAAGTGTAGATGCCATCAAAATACCAGTCCAGGAGAACTGCAAGTCCAGTTACAGAAGTTCAGCTGAGGCTGTTGCCACCTTGTGGCAGAATGCTAATGACTGCTGGTTGTCAGGGGCAGGACTGAGGAGGAATGGTGGGGGCCGACCCCCTTCTCCTGAACCTTCCCAAGGGGAGGAAGACAGTATTGATTTAGAAGAGTGGTTTGCAGAGGGGCATAGTCCAGAGGGGAAAAGCTGGGAAATACTGGGTGAGGAACAGCTAGTAGAGGAAACGCCAGGAGAGAGAGAGCTGGCAGATTCAGTGTCCTTGGAAAGCATTCCTGACCCACCCCTGCCCCCTTTGCCTAAGACTAGACAGGTGTTGAGAGTGATAGAACAGAGAGCTCAGCTGCAAGAAGCTCAGATTACCCAACGTAGGAGTGACGTATATTAAGGGGGACGGAGGGGGTGAACCTGTACTGGGAGCAATGCCATTTCTAGAGAGATATGCATTCCTTTGTCTCTGGGTGTGATTATTAAAGAAACTAACTGGTAAGAACGCTCCTTTCATTTGATCTGCTTATTTACTGCCACCGGGGGAGGGATCCGATTCCCCGAAGCCTGAGACTGGTATGTGAGGATCATCTAGGGCCCTTCCAGAATGGTGGCCTTTTGCAGGTGTATCTTGCAACTCGTCCACACGATAATGTGGTTGCTTTGATACTTGAGAGGTTTTAGGACCCACCCTGAGAACATGAGAAGAAGCCTGCTGGATCAGGCCAATGACTCATCTAGTCCATTCTCACAGCGGCCACCCAGATGTCCCACAAGCAGGGACTCAAGCACAAGAGCACTCCACCTCCTGCCCTTTCCAGGAAATGGCATCCAGAAGCATTATTGCCTCTGAACTTTGAGCCAGAGCGTAGCCGTCATGGCCAGCAGCCATTGATAGCCTTCTTGGGGCTGTAATTTGCTTTAAACTGCATTCTGTCTCCTAGTTTTGGTGCACGTAGAAGAGTATTCCTCCCCCTCCTTTTCCCTCCTCTCTTTTCCCATATACAGTCATACTTCATGTTACGTTTGCTTCAGGTTGTGCATTTTTAGGTTGCGTCCCGCGGCGACCTGGAAGTACCAGGAAGGGTTACTTCCAGGTTTCAACACTCGTGCATGCGCAGACGCGTAAAATGACATCACGCACAAGCGCAGGTGCGGGTTGCGTTCTTTTCAGGTTGCAAACAGGCCTCCGGAATAGATCCTGTTCGCAACCAGAGGTACCACTGTACTCCCCCTGCATACTCCTAATGTAAAGTCCAGCAGTTTTGTTCTTTCTTTACCCAGCGACCCTAAGTTTCTCTCTCAGTGAATTGCAACTCCTATTCAAAATAACACACACCTCATATTAATCTCCCAGATTATGTTAAGCAGAGGCAGCAGCTAAAATTGAACTCAAGTTGGTTTCGGATAATTCCTCTGTTGATGCTCCATGGACAGAATGGAATGCACACCGAGGAGAAATAACTTGTCATTTTGACCCTACTATAGTGGATAAAAGAGAAGCTAGACAACAGATTCAGAAGGAAATACACGAATATTTCAGACTTGATTGTGGATCGGTAGATGATACAACTCTGTATATTGTGGAGTGCTTTCAAAGCAGTGATACGTAGGATTAGTGTAGTTGCAGGGGGAAAAAGAAGAAACACAAGGGGGGGGGAGAGAAAGTGTTGGGAAAAGAGATTATGGATTTGGAAGCACAACACAGATGGGGCCATCTTCCCTCTGTTTATTATCAACTATTAGTGACCAGGGCTACAGTTGATCTGCTTGACACAATCAAAGCTGAGAAATCTATGTGGCACGAACTGGTTGGGTGCAGAGAAATGGTGGTGGGGAACCAGCTGGGGAACCAGCAAGAGAATAAGGTTCGGGTCCCAAGGAGTGGTGGTGGGACAATGATAAGTGGACAGAGGAGAAGACTGGGAGGAGGAAGTATCAGAAGCTGAAGAGGTAACAGGGCTTAGTGAGCAGGGGCAATAAATGCTGGGAATGCCAAGTTGAGAATTTGGAGATCTTTGGGTTTGGGGTAATCCCATGGGTAGAGGACTGCTGAACTCAAGTCCTGCATGTTGCTTTCCCACAAACATATGGTTGCCTCATAGAACTTCCTAGAAGGACTTTAATCGCAATACGCAATCCAGCCTAATTCATTGGATTCAACTATGGGTGGTACAAAATAAATAGGAAGCTTTGTACTGTAAACAGCTCCAAGCACGTCATCGACAAAGAATCTTTATTTTTAAAAACAAAAATAGCAGAACCTCTTAATGAAGCCGGGTGCGTTAATTCCGCTTCATTACTCTTCTCAGAGCTTTGTGTACCTCTTTGTTCCTCAGGGTATAGATTAGTGGATTAAACATGGTGACAACAAATGTATAGAAAAGGGAAACCATCTTGCCCTGATCCCGGGAGTAGTTGGACGGGGGCTGGAGGTAACTGAAAATGGCCGTCCCATAAAACAGGGACACCACAATCAAGTGGGAGGCACAGGTGTTGAAGGCCTTTTGCCTGCCCTCCGTTGAGCGGATTGCCAGCGTGGCAACTGCAATGTAGCCGTAGGAGACCATAATGAGTCCTAGTGGTACTACAAGGAACACTACGCTGGAAGCAAAGAGCACAGCCTCATTGACTGAGGTGTCAACACAGGCCAACTTGATTAAGGCTGGCACCTCACAGAAAAAGTGATCCACCCGGTTTTGTCCACACCGCGGGAGGCGAAGAGTCATCACCGTCTCCACCACTGAGGTGGTTAAGCCACTAATCCAGGAAACGGCAGCCATTTTGAAGCATAGGGATTGGCTCATAATGGCACCGTAGCGCAGCGGGTGGCAAATGGCAGCATAGCGATCGTAGGCCATGAAAGCCAAAAGAATACATTCTGTGGAGCCCAGAGCAAGGAAGATGTAGAGCTGGGCCACACAGGCACCGTAACTGATGGTCTTGCTTTTCCTCCAGAAGTTCACCAGCATGTGAGGGCCCACACTGGTGGTGAAGCAAAGATCAAGGACAGAGAGATTGGTGAGGAAGAAATACATGGGGGTGTGGAGGTGGGGGTCCAGCCATGACACTACAATGATGGTCGTGTTGCCTAGCAGGGTCATCGTGTAGCAGATCAGGACAAGACCAAAGAGGAACATCTCCAAGTGTGGGCGGTCAGCCATTCCCAATAACACAAATTCTGCTTGGTGACTCTGGTTACCTTCTTCCCATACTGCTCCCCTGAACATTATCTGGAATAAGATACAAAAACAGTAACAAAAGACCATTTCAAAATGGAAACTGGTATGAGCAGCTGACACAAGAGCCATAGTGACACATTTCTAAGACCGAGGACTCAATAACAGTATGAATATGATCCAGGAATCACACACATGAGGAAGGAATAGATGCTACACTTGATTCGTACAGGGGTGAGGAACTTTTAGCCCTCCTG
The DNA here is from genome assembly GCF_964106915.1 of Podarcis gaigeae. Taxonomy (NCBI): domain Eukaryota; kingdom Metazoa; phylum Chordata; class Lepidosauria; order Squamata; family Lacertidae; genus Podarcis; species Podarcis gaigeae. The sequence goes on from NC_139679.1 coordinate 109,217,052, forward strand.
ACATTCCTGAACCACAGTCTCCATTAGTCCTGAAAGCATAGCCAATGAATAGCAAGGGATGATGGGAGTTGTCTTTTAGAAACATCTTGAATCCCACATGTTCTGGTTCAGTTTCTATACAAAGGACCAATTCAGGAAGGTGGTGCTTTGAGAAAAACAACCTGGCACGCAGCTCTCCAGAGGTTCTGTAGCTCTTCTGTTAGGTCTACCTACCCTGTTCTACATTGTCTTAACTGTTTTCACTTGGCTGGGATGTGCCCTTGAACTCTGCTGGGTGGAATCTAGACACATATAAAAAACATTGTGAAAATGCTTTTTTTAAAAAAAAAGTTTTGAAAAATATATGGAATTTGCCATATCTCACCATCGCCATCTAGAGTCACATTTGTATAATGCACGGTAAAGGTAAAGGGACCTCTGACCATTAGGTCCAGTCGTGGCTGACTCTGGGGTTGCAGCACTTATCTTGCTTTATTGGCCCAGTACAGCTTCCAGGTCATGTTGCCAGCATGACTAAGCCGCTTCTGGCGAACCGGAGCAGCACACGGAAATGCCGTTTACCTTCCCGCTGGAGCAGTACCTATTTATCTACTTGCACTTTAACATACTTTTGAACTGCTAGATTGGCAGGAGCAGGGACCGAGCAACGGGAGCTCACCCCGTCGCGGGGATTCAAACCACCAAACCTCTGATTGGCAAGTCCTAGGCTCTGTGGTTTAACCCACCAGCGCCACCCGCGTCCATAATGCCCTTTACAACACCCTTAAAACGTTTTATTTGCAGCTGTATAGCTGAGTCCCTCTTGCTACTTGCTTGACTAGATGGAGGCATTTGCTCTGATGTAGCAGGGCTGTTACTATGTTTTAATGTGGTTACTCCAGCTTTTTCTAGCACAGTGATAGCCAACGTGGTGCCCTTCAGATATGATTCAACTCCAACTCCCACAACCCCAGCCAGCATGGCCAAGGATGATGGAAGTTGTAGGACTAGTGCAATATCATTGGTTTCATTTTTTTTTTTATGGTGCTAATTGTTTGGTCTAATGTGGAACTGTTGTAAACATATCTAGCAGCAGTATATAAATATATATACATAGCTGTCAACTTACAAATTTGAAAATAAGGGACCAGCAGCCTTGAAAATAAGGGACCAGCAGCCAAAATAAGGGACCTGCTGCCTCACCTGTTCCAGGCACTCCAGTCTTCCTGTCCTCCTGCAGTCTGGTCAAACTCATGCTGGTAGCTTCGAGAACACTGTCCAACCAACTTTGTAACTAGAGGTTCAACTGAATAGAATCTGAATCACATGCACCACAAGGCCTGTGCAGCCTCAACTTAAGATTGCTTCCCGGCCTGGCTTTGCACTGCAAAGTTTGCAGCAGCACGTGCAACAAAATGGCGTCCAGCATTCAAAACCCCCCTCAGCTTGCATTAACTAGCCACACACAAGGCATGCAAGCTCCACCCCCCCCAGTCGTTCTTAGACTTCTTATTGGGTGAGCAACACAGCCAAGCAACACAGTTGGAGCCTCCCTCCTCCCTGGCCGGCAGGGACATCATTTAAGGGACATTTAAGGGACATTATAAATAAGGTACAGCAGCGGGACATGGCGCTGGAATAAGGGACTGTCCCTTCAAATAAGGGACACTTGACAGCTATGTATATATATTTCATAAAGAAATAAATATGTGCTAAATGGTGCTTTTTAAAAACGCACCAGAGAAGTTTAGTTAGTACAAAATGAAGCAGGTACATTGCTGACAGGAATCCAGGAACTGTGAGTTAGGCACACCTGTTTTAAATAGAGGAAGGAAGGAAGGAAGGAAGGAAGGAAGGAAGGAAGGAAGGAAGGAAGGAAATAGTAAAACACTGTTTGACTCTGAGCTGGACATCTTGGGGTCAGATTACAAAGCTTACTGAAAAAGACAAGGTATTGTGTTAAAGTAAAGAATAAAAATTCCCAGTTAAAATCTATTAGAGAGAAATAAACTACCCGTGATCATATGCTAATATATGAGCATACAATCACCCACCTTTTAAATAGTGTAATAGTATTCTGGTTTCCAGATCTCAGAAAGAACATAGACTTCAAAGAGGTAAAAAGAAGAAGAAGACAAAATATGGAAACTTAAAATGATCCGACACTGAAGGCTTTTCCTACCAAAAAGATCTTTAAAAAATGGGTTCCTTTTAGTTTAGGGAAGCTTAAGAGATTATTAATGACCTGACTACGTATTAGCTGCAAACTCAAGTAACAGAAACACAAAGGTGCTTTTGTTTGTTTGTTTAAAGGGAAACTTCAGAAGGGAGCATTTTGCACTAAAGATGCTCAATCAATGTTCCACATGAAGCTTCAAAATCCCATCCCCAGAGGCTTTTTTCTTATTCATTTCCAGGCAGGAGGAACAGTGAAGAAGTGTGGCTGGGCTAAGAAGAAGAAGAAGAAGAAGAAGAAGAAGAGTTTGGATTTGATATCCCGCCTTTCACTCCCTTTAAGGAGTCTCAAAGCGGCTAACATTCTCCTTTCCCTTCCTCCCCCACAACAAACACTCTGTGAGGTGAGTGGGGCTGAGAGACTTCAGAGAAGTGTGACTAGCCCAAGGTCACCCAGCAGCTGCATGTGGAGGAGGGGAGACGCGAACCCGGTTCCCCAGATTACGAGACTACCGCTCTTAACCACTACACCACACTGGCTCTCTAAGATAGTACAAGACCACCTAGCCTCAAAAAACTTGACAACAGATATCTTTGTATTACCTGGAATTAAAAGACTGCTATTGGATTCATAAACAGGATAACGAGCAAGACCTATATTTAACCCATATCTCAAAAATTTTCCTCCTGGTGCCACTTTCTGAAATCTAGCCATAGGTAAAGGTAAAGGGACCCCTGACCATTAGGTCCAATCGCAGACGACTCTGGGGTTGCGGCACTCATCTCGTTTTACTGGCTGAGGGAGCTGGTGTTTGCCCACAGACAGCTTCCGGGTCATATGGCCAGCATGACTCTACCACTGTATATACCGGTACATTCTGGATATCTTTTAACAGGTTTTATTTTTATTCAATTTGTTGGATCTGTAATTGGATTGTAATGGCTTTTAGCTAAATACAATAAAGTGTTGTTCATTTCCAGGCATATGCCTCAAAAATATGAGGGTGAGAAACTTTAGGTAGGGAGACAACAAAAGCAAATAACTCACCAAGTATTGTGAAAAGTGCTACAGTACATCCCATGAATTGAGAACATTGAATATGTAATCTCTGCTCTGCTCTTCATTTTGTTTCATTTTATAGCTGTTCTTTTCTTCATTTCACATTCATCCATTCTATAATTTATGGCCCCTTTATTTCTCAAGTAGACACTCCTCACACTAACTCACCCCTGTCTCAGTAAGAAGCACACTCATTACGCCTAGGTCAGTTGTGCACACTGGCAAATGATCTCTATTTATTTAAAATGCGTATACCCTGCACTGCATTCTGAGATCTCTGGGCAGGGGACAATAAGACATAATCCGTTTGCAATAAAAAAGTAGCATAAGCCATTAATCTCATGGAGTCATCCATAGGTTAGCCTCTTGGTCCGCTATGAGGGTTTTTGATATCAGGAAGCAGGTTCCCCAACCCTGCGCCCATGAAACTCTTACAGGACTGACTGTGGATGGAGTTCTGTAGACCAGAGATGGGCCAATGTAGCCACGAGGCTCCAGTGAGGAAGACACCCTGGGGAGATATGTGAACCAAGGAAGACAGGAAGCTTCCTTATACAAAGTTAGAGCATTAGTCCACCTATCTCAGAACAATGCTGACGGGCAGCAGCTGTCCATGACTGCAGATATGTTTTTGCCAAGCCCTTTCTGGAGATGGCAGGCAGAGCATGGAAGAGGAGTGGTGCGGTTGGAAAGGGAAAGCTTGCAGGAGTTGAGGGGAGTTGTTCAAAACGCCGGGAGGGCAGCACCCCAGGAAAGGCTGCTTTACAGCTTTCTGTTCTGTCTGTGCAGAAGGAGCTGAAGCCGATGGAGGTTGAAAGTGAATAAACAAAAAGTCTTTAAAAAGCAGAGAGAGCATTAACATTTTTGGGGGTCAAGGGGAGGGGGTAAAGGGATAAAACAGGAGACAGGTGGAGGCAGTGGAACACAATGGCATACGTTAGGAATCGGCTACATCATGTTTAATGTAAAGGATGGGGGTCGGAAGGAAAGGATTTCCCCCATCAATGCTTACCTTGGTTTGTTGTTGTTGTTGTTTAGTCGTTTAGTCATGTCCGACTCTTCGTGACCCCATGGACCAGAGGACACCTTGGTCAGTCTGCCTAATTCAGCCTTGACTCTTCTGGCTTAGCATCATCTCCCATAGTATCTGCATACATCTAGACATATACATGGGCCCCCTAGCATGGTTGCTCTAACTCGAAAGGGGCCTGGTGGGGTCAGGGGAGCTGATTTTATGATTCCTTCCTGAAGGAGGAGGCGGAAGCTGCCTCCCCACTTTTCAGCAGCTCTCCGATGAAGTCCCAGAAGGACCAGAGCTCAGACTGAGTAATTAGGGGGAAGCTACATCTTACACTGCAGCAATGAGCAAAGAAGCTTAGAGACCCCCCCTCCTCCTCCTCACAGTTTCCTCAGGAGAGGGTGCCTTGCTCCAGAGAAGGGATGGGAGGGAAAGGACTACTTCACCCCTTAAGGAAAAGGGAGGAAGAATGCCTCTGCCGTCTTTGAATCAACAAGCAATGTGGACACTTAGAAAGTTGCTTGAGGAAATTTATTTTATTGCTTCTTAATATTCAGAGTAGTCCAAATTGATGCTTGGAAATGCATGGGAAGATCCATGGGAAGATCTAGGTTCATGTCACCACGCAGTCACAAAATTCACTAGGATAGAGGTTTTTGACCTTGTTGAGTCCCCGGCTCCCTTGACCAACTACTACACCCCTGTGTAGCCCAGTTATGTCACCCCTTGCTGCCTCGTCAGCCTCCTCTCCTCTCCCCTCTCTTTGGGAGTCCTATGGACAGCTGTGCTGCTGCCCCAGTTTCTGAGCTGCCCTCCCCCCCAAAGAGAGGCGCCTCCCAGAGGCACCATTCGCAAGGGTAGCTTGCACCCAGGGCTGCTGCAATAAACAGCTGTGCAAGCCTTTGAGAGGCAGAGAAGTGAGAGGGCATCAGAGGAGGGACGGAAGGAAAGAGAGTCAGAGGCCAATGTTGCCCACAGAACCTCTGACCATCATTCAAGACACCCCAGGGTGTCATCCTTCCAGTTATTTTCTATTGTTCTTCAACACGTTCCTGACACAATAATTGTGCGGTAGTGGTGGATTTATTCTGCTTTAGTTTGTTCTCGGATGCCTCCTTGGTGCTGCCACATTAATAATTCTCATTATAGGCTAATTTGTTGGATTATTGTGTGGGCGATGACAAAAAAAGAAGCTTTGTGTAAGCGATTACTGTCATAGAAGTGATTTTATTGAAGGGTTTTTAATATTATTAAAATATATTGTGTAGCCTCTGAATGAAGTGGGGAGACATTGGGCTTAAGTTCTCTTCCACAGTCTTCTTAGAGCTTTGTGCACCTCTTTGTTCCTCAGGGTATAAATCAGTGGATTGAGCATAGTAGTGACAAATGTATAGAAAAGGGAGGCCATCTTGGCCTGGTCATGGGCACTGTTGGACGGGGGCTGGAGGTAGGTGAAAATGGTTGTCCCAAAAAAGAGGGACACCACAATCAAATGGGAGGCACAGGTGTTTAAAGCCTTTCGCTTGCCCTCAGCTGAGCGGATTGCCAGCGTGGCAACTGCAATGTAGCCGTAGGAGACCATAATGAGTCCTAGTGGTACTACAAGGAACACTACGCTGGAAGCAAAGAGCACAGCCTCATTGACTGAGGTGTCAACACAGGCCAACTTGATTAAGGCTGGCACCTCACAGAAAAAGTGATCCACCCGGTTTTGTCCACACCGCGGGAGGCGAAGAGTCATCACCATCTCCACCAGTGAGGTGGTAAGGCCACTAACCCAGGAGACGGCAGCCATTTTGAAGCATAGGGATTGGCTCATAAGGGCACTGTAGTGCAGCGGGTGGCAAATGGCAGCATAGCGGTCGTATGCCATGACAACCAAAAGAATACATTCTGTGGAGCCCAGAGCAAGGAAGATGTAGAGCTGGGCCACGCAGGCACCATAACTGATGGTCTTGCTTTTCCTCCAGAAGTTTATCAGCATCTGAGGGCCCACACTGGTGGTGAAGCAAAGATCAAGGAAGGAGAGGTTGCTGAGGAAGAAATACATAGGGGTGTGGAGATGGGGGTCCAGTCGTGACACCACAATGATGGTTGTGTTGCCCAGCAAGGCCATCATGTAGCAGGGCAGGAGAATTGCAAAGAGCAACATCTCCAAGCGTGGACGGTCAGCCACTCCCAATAAAATGAATTCTCCTTGATAACTGTGGTTACCTTCTTCCCATACTGCTTTCCTGTACATTATCTGGAAAAAGGAAAACAAGGAAACCAGTGAAACAGAAGTTCAAAATTGAGCTAGTATAAACAGCTGACAGAAGAAGATTAGTGGTATCGTTCTAAGACTATGATCACCCAAGATTCCCATACAGTGGTACTTCAGGTTACATACACTTCAGGTTACAGATGCTTCAGGTTACAGACTCCACTAACCCAGAAATAGTGCTTCAGGTTAAGAACTTTGCTTCAGGATGAGAACAGAAATCGTGCTCCAGTGGCGTGGCAGCAGCGGGAGGCCCCATTAGCTAAAGTGGTGCTTCAGGTTAAGAACAGCTTCAGGTTAAGAATGAACCTCTGGAACGAATTAAATACTTAACCCGAGGTACCACTGTACTTGAAAAGAAAATAGATCGGCACATTCTATTCTAGGGTTGCGTTTTTGGCAATGTTGTTGAGCTTTGTTCGACATTTTTGAGCTATTTTTAAGGGAAATCAGCAAAAACAACACTGCTGACATGTTTCCCAAACATTTTGCCCAGATACTACTTCTAATTGAAGGATTCTGTGTATGTCCGGGAACTTTCAACGTACGGCAACCCTACCATATTCCATGTCCAAGCTCTAGTAAGTGCCACCTCTGTCAAACAACTGCTGAATCTATGAATATGAACCAGAAACCATGTGTACAACAAGAAAATGTTCTTATTTCCACATGGCTTAACTGTGGTCCTCTAGCTGTTGCCAAGCTACAGCTCCTGTTAGCCCCTGCAAGCATGGCCTATAGTTATGGGTGATGTGAGTTTTAGTTCAGCAACATCTGCAGGGCCAATGATTCCTCTGCTTTAATACATCACACCTTGCTATAGTAATGTGTGGGGAGAAACCCCACACATGACCCTGAGGTGATTCTTTAGCTCTTCTGACTGGTTTTCCTACCCAGACCATAGCTATGGGATGAACTATATCCTCAAGGGTTACAGAAGTCAAGTCCATGTTATAGTGCATAGGTAGGCAAACTAAGGCCCATGGGAAAATTAGATATCAACGGGATCACAAGTTCATCGAGGACTGGGGAAAGTTCACGGATTATCTGAAAAGCATATGTGATGAACAGACAACGCTAGTGGGATTTAAAGAGGCTTTGTGATAGTTAAAGATGTATTGTAAAAAAGAAATAGAAATGAAAGAATAATATTAATTGGCAATATTAAATATAGAAAATGTGTAAAAATAGAAAATATGGATGATTGGTGGAGGAGCTGGTGGAAGTACAAAAATTGGAAATGTGTGTACATTGTTGTGATGATGAATTTGTAAAAGGAAAAATTTAATAAAAATTAATATATATATATATAAAAGTAATGTGTGGGGAGAAACCCCACCCATGACCCCGAGGTGATTCTTTAGCTCTTCTGACTGGTTTTCCTACCCAGACCATAGCTATGGGATGAACTATATCCTCAAGGGTTACAGAAGTCAAGTCCATGTTATAGTGCATAGGTAGGCAAACTATGGCCCGTGGGCTGGATCTGACCCAATCGCCTTTTAAATCTGGCCCACGGATGGTCCGGGAATCAGCGTGTTTTTACCTGAGTAGAATGTGCCCTTTTATTTAAAATGCATCTCTGGGTTATTTGTGGGGCATAGGAACTCGTTCATCCCCCCCCCCATATAGTCCCATCCCCCACAAGATCTGAGGGACAGTGGACTGGCCTCCTACTGAAAAAGGATCGCTATGTTTGTGCATTACCGGGGGGTGGGGGTGGATCCAGAGGTAAGAGTAAGATGAGACCATGGTTGAATCTAGACATATATAAAAAAACGCTGCGAAAATGCTTTTTTTTTTAAAAAAAAAACATTTTAAAATATATATTGAATTTCCCATTAGCTCACTATCACCATCTAGTGTCACATTTGTATAACACAATTAAAACACACTTAAAACATTATATTTGAAGCTGAGTCCCATCTGACCAACTAAACCAGGGTTGGGAAACCTCATGCCCAGCAGTGAAAGGCAGCCTTCCAGGTCTCTTAAGAGTTCCCCCCACTGTCTCTGCTTTGCCCCCCAAGTGTTTCTCCCTGGCTGGAATCTGCCTTTGAATTCTGCTACTGTCTCTTGCTTGAGGGCAGGGTGTGTAGAAACTAGCCTAACATATGAAAAGAAAAGCTTACATTTGCTGCTCCACCCACTTTTGCCCTTGGCTCCTCCCACTGATGAGGGTTGCCAGAGGGAATATGTCTTGGGGTGAAAAGTCTTCCCCAGCCCAGAACTGAGCAGTCACAAGGAATGGGGTGAAATTTTCACTTCTCATGGCACTGGATGATAGACTTTCCCCACTTTTTATTGTATTGGTTTCCTTAACATCCAGCCTCATTTAGAGGTCTGGCGACCCACAAAGCCAACTCGTTTCTTCGTGATCATTAGTTGCCATTTTATTGTTCCCCTGTTTCTTTTAGGCATCGGCAGCTCAGCCCCTCTCCTTGTCCTTGCAGGTGCTTCCAGATTGAGGCTTAATATCACAAATGGGTCAAGATATCACAAATTCATCGTTAGAAAGTTACTGGATTTGAAGCTCTTCTAGACCCTGTCTATCTTCTCTTTTGAGATCCTTCTCCCATTGTTTTGGATATATTGTAGTACTCCAATAATTTGGCAAGCCACTCTATTTTTGACGGTATAATACCACAGAGACAGGGACTGGGAGGTGTTTAAAGGATACTTGCAAAACCATATTGAAAAATCAGAACTCCTATTAGAATAAACAAGTTCTGTTTAAATACTGAAATACTAAATAAGATGGATAACAATGTGTAATAGAAAAAGAAGCATGAAATTAGGTTAAAGGTGTGTGAAAGAAAGTAATAGAAGTGGAAAGAAATTGCAATTGAGTAGATTGGAAGTCTAACACAAAGGTGGGGTGAGGGGTGGTGGATGGTGATGGGAAAAGGAATTATCAGTGGGATTGAGTGTAGGCATGTTTGAATATTTTTAAGGATTGTATGAAATGTATGTTTGCATGCTTGTATATTCGCAATATGTGTATATTAATGCTGAATTATGCTCTTCTAGACTAGGAAAATCTAAGAGTTTGGATTCCTTTTAGTTTAGAAAAAACAACAACTTGAAAGATTATTATTAACCTAACTACGCATTAGCTGCAAACTCAAGTAACACTAAAGCTGTTTTTAAAAAATGAGGGAGAAAGTTGCAATAAAGATATTCAATCTGCTCCCCACCTGCATTTTCAAACTACCTTCCACTGACACGTTTTTTCTATTCCTTTCCAAGCACATGTCTCAAAAGTGTGACAGTAAGAAACTTTAGGGAGGAAAGCAAAGCACAGCAAAATACACACCAGGATATCGCGAAAAGGGCTACATCCCATGAATGGAAAAATGTCTTTTGAATATTTCATCTCTGCTAATCTCTTTAATTCTATAATTCACAGCCCCTTTCTTTCTCAAGACGTTCCTCACATTACCTCACCTCTGTCTCAGTGAGAAGCAGATCCATTATGTCCAGCTTAGTTTTGCATGTGGGGTATGGGTATCATTTTAATTCTTTAAAATGTGAGTAGCCTGCACTGCATTCTGAGATCTCCGAGATACTGGGTGGGGGACGATTGAAGCATGGAAACCCAAGCCATTTGCAATAAATTAAATTAACAAGAACTTAAGAAGAAGAGCCCTGCCGGGTCAAACCAATGGCCCATCCAGTCCAGCGTCCTGTTCGCACAGTGGTTGACCAGATTTCCTTTGGGAAACCCACAAGAGTGTGGAGGTAACGCTCCGCTTGTGCTGAGGCACACCTCGCACCCGGCGTGCAACAGTGTGCCAAGGAGCCTTGTGCCCACGCTCCTTGTACTCCTGCCCCTTGGCTAGAAGATGGGATTTCCCCCCTGATCTTTTGTCCTTTCATAAGATCTGTTTACTAGACAGAACGCTTGGCTGAAGCATGACAAGGAACACAGACACAACCCACTTTTGCAACATCTGCTGACACGTGCATTAGCTAACGTTTAAAATGTGCTTAGATGGAATGTGTTAAAAGTTCAGAGTGGTTTCACTACCTCTTTTCCAGCTGTATTTTATCCTTTCAGCCTGCTCCTGCACAGCTCACTTGCATCCAACCTCCTGTCTTCCTCGTTATTCCATGGAGTGGTCCATAGTTTTGTCTCTTGGTGTGCTAGGAGAGCCTTTGTTCAGGGAGCTGGTGGCTCAACCCTGAGCGAATGAAGTTCTCACTGGACTAACTCTGGATAGAACTCTCAGGTCAGCCTGGATAGCTCAGCTGGTTAGAGTGTGGTGCTGATAATACCAAGGTTGCAGGTTTGATCCCTGTATGGGGCAGCTGCATATTCCTGCCTTGCAGGAGATTGGACTACTAGATGATCCTCAGAGTCCCTTCCAGCTCTACAATTCAAAGATTCCATGATTCTGCAGTCCATAGATAGGTCCGTGCAGTCATGAGGCTACAGTGAGGAGGATTCCAGAGGTATCTTAGGTGTGCCTATGGACCAACAAGATAGGAAGCTGCCTTACACCACATTAGAGAGTTAGGCCATCTATCTCAGTATTGTACCATGTTCTTCCACCTTGCATCCCCAGATGTTGTTGGACCTCAACTCCCATCATCCCCAGCCACCTTAGCTGATGGTGGCACTTGCAACCCAACAACATCTGGGGACCCAAGCTTGAAGGACATTGGTATATACTGATGGCAGCAGCTGCCCAAGGTTGCAAGCATGGGTCTCTCCAAGCCCTTCCTGGCAATAGCGCCTGTATGCAGGGCAGATGTTCTGCCACTGAGCTACAGCCTTCCCTGTGTGACTAGAAGGAGAGGGGCAGAGAGGAAAGACAAAGGCTGTGGGAGACACTCAAGTGAGGGGGAGCCAAGCAAAGGAGGAGACTGTGTAGACAGATAGAGGCAAAGAGATGGGGAGAGAGAGAACTAAAGCAGAGTGGAACAGTGGGAAAGGGAAGGCTTTGAGGACGATGTTAGGGAGAGAAATCCGTCAGGCTGATGATGGGGAGAAGGAGGGAGGAGTGGACCTAGTTTAGATTTGCAAAGAAAACCACAGCATTCAACACATAGCCTTCCGTCCTCAACCTGGTGCCCCCCAGATGTTTCAAGACTACAACTCTTGTGAATAAGCATAACAATCCCATCCTCCCTGACTATCGGCCATGTCAGCTGGGCTGATGGGAACATCTGGAAGGCCCCATGCCAGGGAAGGCTGCTTGACACCTCTGTGCTATGTACAGAAAGAGCTGAAGCAGATGAAGAATGGAACTGAATGCAGAGAGTCGAAATGCCATTCATTTCGAGCCAGCTTCGTAAGGATCGATGATAGTGGGGCAGAGGGGGGGGGGGAGGACAGCTCCCTTGCCAGCTCTTACCCTGGTTGGCCTTCCTAATTCAGCCCAGCGCCTTGGCTCCTCTGGCTCAGCATTGTCCTCATGGGCGCACTAGCATGATTTCTCTAGCTCAAAAGGGACCTGTGGGGTCAGAAGAGATGATTTTATTATGACATCACAGAGAAGGGCCGTAATGTCTCTTCCCACTTTCCAGCAGCTCTCCTGTCATGGGGCCCCAGAAAGACCAGAGCTCAGACGGAATCATTAGGGAGAGAAAAAATACACATTATAATGAGCAAGGAAGCCCCAAAGGCTCCCCTCCTCCTCCTCCCTTCCACAGCACCCTCAGGAGGAGTTGACTTGCACCAGAGAAGGGATGGAAGGGAAAGAGCTGCTTAACCCTTTAAGGGCAAAGGGCAATGGAGGAGTGCCATTCCAGTATTTAAATGCTCAAGCAATAAGTAAACATTAAAAGTTGCTAGAAGACATTGATTTTTCCCAAGTACTCCACATTACTGTTTGGAGACACCTACATCCACCCCAAAACATTTGTGCTTTAAAAAGTTACGGGATTGTAGCAGGAAGTTATAGGATCTGTACTGAATGGGGATGAAGCAATGTGACTTCTCCCAGGTACAAGTCGTATTGAAAGTGGGATTGCATCATGGGCATAGACAGGCTTTATGGGTTTTTTGGGGGGAAGGGGGGAACTGAGTTATCTGCGACCTGATTGGTCAGTTAGTTAAGTATTTTTATTTATTGACTTCATTTCGGGGCGCAGCTGTCCCCTGCCCACCCCCAGCAACACCCATGGATTGCATATAATGCCTGCTCATAACATCCTGAGCACAAACAGTTATGGATGTGCAATAAAAAGAGGCATCTGGAAGGGCCCACTGCTCCAACCCTTTGTTCCAGGATATATCGGACTTGCTTTATGGCAACTGCATTGGGATATATTCAGAAGACCATTGTATCACAAGTTCTGAAGATTTCCTCCTTGCATGCCTCCAGAAGTGCCCAGGCATAGGCTGGGCCTAGCATTTGCAGCCTTGTAGAGCACAGCATTATTTGTTACCTTTAAGAGATATGTTAATCTTTAATAGATAGGTTTTAATTCTATTGATGTTTATTAATGTCTGTCTCCTCTTGCTTTGTTCTTTATTTTCCTCATCCTGTTAATAAAACCCATTAAAGAGCAATTTTGATGGTCTTTGTTGTCCAACTGAATCCTACAGGTCCACTGCCTTAGGCAGAACACCAGCCTTTTTTGAGTTAATGCATCTGACTGGAGTGAGCCAGCAGTAAATCACACTGAGCAAGTTGGAATTAACTCTTTACTAGCAAAAACAAGATCTCTGGAGGAGTGTCAGGCCTAATGAGCACAGAAACTCATCTCCAGTGGGTCTTGCTCCCATGAAGCAATTGCCAAGTCTCCTCATAGCTGCCTAACTCCCCTCCTTACCAGGGTTCCCCCCCCCCAAACAATCTGAGACTGCGCCTGGGTGAAGCTAACTTCTCCTCCCTTTTCATACCTCTCCTGGTTATAGGAGACCAGCAGGAAGGGGAGCTCATCACAGCAGGTGGGGGAGACACCCATGCCTCTTCACCAGCCAGACTCATCTCTACCTCGTGGTCTCCCTCCTTTCTTGCTTCAGCTCCTGTCTCTGATTCTGGACTTCTCTCTGCTACAGGCTCCTAAGCCCTGCTACCTCTTCAGCTTCCAACACCTCCTCCCAGTTCTCTCCCTCTTCTCCCTTTGACCCCTCAGTGTTGTTCCACCACCAATCCCCAAGCTCTGAGCTGCTTCCTTCCACCATTCCTCAACTTCAAACCAGTCCATTACAGCATTTTACTATGGCTGATCATGTCATGGGAACCAAGAGTGTTGTATTACTGCTGGTGGGAGCAGCTTCAGTATCGCAGAACCAGTTTGGCAATGTTCCCCCTCTCCCCACCCTGCAACTTTGGCCTTGCAGTGGATCTTTGGGAAGGAAGATTGAGCCTCCATTTTTATTCCCATCTACCTAATGGTAATATTAACAACACTCATAAAAAAGGTAAAGGACCCCTGTGAGTTAAGTCCAGTCGCAAACGACTCTGGGGTTGTGGGGCTCATCTCACTTTACAAGCCAAGGGAGCCAGCATTTGTCCGCTCTGCGGACAGTTTTTCTGGGTCATGTGGCTAGCATGACTAAGCTGCTTCTGGCACAAAGGAATACCGAAACCAGAGCAGTGCACGGAAACACTATTTACTTTCCTGCCAAAGCAGTACCTATTTATCTACTTGCACTGGCGTGTTTTCGAATTGTTAGGTTGACAGAAGCTGGGACCGAGCAACAGGAGCTCACCCCGTCGTGGGGATTTGAACCACTGAACTCATGATCCGCAAGCCCGAGAGGCTCAGTGGTTTAGACCACAGCGCCACCCGTGTCCCCAATGACAGTCATACTAAAAGAAAAAGTAAAGTTTTAGGCAAGCGAAGAGTGCCACAAAAGTGATCAAATAGGTTTTTATTATTATTATTAAAAGATACTATAAACATGCCCAGCCATTGTGTTGAGGCTCTAAATATCAGTTGACAAGATCCAAAAGTAAGGAGTGTGCTTGGGTCTTGCTTCTGGCTAGACATCTCATTGGTCATTGTGAAAACAGGATGCTAGACTTAGGGTTGCCATATTTCAAGAGGTAAAAATCCAGACACAAAAATTTCTTGAGCTTTTTTAGGGCAATCGCCCGATAGTAGGACCTCTGCCGCTGAGCCCTAGACACCTGTGCCAGAGCCCGGGTACCCAGTGCCAGGGCCTGAGCTTGAACCAGAGTTACACGCAGTGGCGTAGCGTGGGTTGTCAGCACCCGGGGCAAGGCAAGTAATTTGCGCCCCCTAACCCGTGGGTTTTAGCACTCGAGTGCGAGTGTGCCCCTCCCCCCAAGATGTTGCGCCCGGCCCCCCTGCACCCCCACGCTACGCCACTGCTTCAGGCCCCCCAATAAAACATTTGAGGGGGCCAGTCCCCCAGTTGATGGGCATTGCCAATGTGGTAAACAATGTAGGGCGGGGCTTACCTGCCTCCCCCCCCAAATATCATACTGTATTCACGTTGGCACCCCTGATGAACTCAGCGGGGCTAACTTCTGCCCCGCAAGCCTTTGCACCTCCGCGTCTCCTTTCCGCTCTATATGTAAGAGAGTGAAGGTCAGGCTGGCAGCGCGAATAAGGGCCCCGCTGCTGAAGGCCTCGCCCGCCATGACCTCCTGGTCCACAGGCAGGGCAAGAAAGTGCCTTTTCCTTGGGGGGGGGAGTCTTAAATTTCAAACCATTATTATGATGATGATGATGATGATGATGATGATGAAGAATATCAAATGTGTGTGGTTTCTCCACCGACGACTCGCCACGTGCGAGGAGGAAGGTGGGCTCCCTTCACCTCCCCGTCTCCTTAAGGGAAAGGGAAAACGGTGTGAGGAAAAGCGACGCGGGACAGCGAGCGAGGTTCTCCTCAGAGCCTTTTCCCGCCGCCCCCTCGCAAGACAGCCCTGAAACTGAGCGCAGAGTGAGGGGCGGGGCCCCCGGCGGAGTCTCGCTGCCCCCCAACGCCTCTCGAGGGGGCATGAGGGGTGCCATGTCAAGGGCGCCCGCGGGCGCAACGGCGGCTCCTGTCAGGGCACGAGGCTGGCGGGTGTCCCTCGCGCAGCGGCAGCCGCCGCCGGCTGGCCCCGCCTCACCCGGCGCCTCTCCCCCACTCACCCCGTCCGCCCACCCATATCCCGCTCAGGAGGGGCCGGTGGGCTGCCGAGCGCCTCACTGCAGCAGCACCAGAGAGGGAAAGAAGTCCGCCTCCTGCCGCCGCCGCCTCTTCATCCCCAGCAGCAACTTCCTTGCCCAGCTCCCCGCCGCCGCCTCCTTCTTTCCCTGCTTTGCAGTAGCAGCAGCCGCCGCCGCTCCTCCCCTCCTCCCGGGGACGATGCTCTGGCTCCTCAGCGGCAGCTCCCGAGCCGTGTCCCCGCGGCACCTCCGCTTCCCCGGGCTCCCCTTCGCCGCCTGGCTCCTGCTGCACCACCTGGGGGCAGCGCCCATGGCTGGGGCTTCCTCCTTCCCGAGACATGCGGCTCTGCTACAGCCTGCGCTGTAGCGACTCCGGAGGCGGCGAGTGCGCCCCCCAGATGTTGCGCCCGGTGTGGCCGGCACCCCCTGCACCCCCCACGCTACGCCACTGGTTACACGTGCACATTTTTTTCTTTAAAAAACCACAACTCCAGGATATTTGCTTTAAAATATAAAATCCTACCCCGGGATGGGCATGTAGGACCCCCTCAAAGAGGGCATGTCCCAGAATTCCCAGACATATGGCAACGCTAGACTATATAGGATTTTGGCTTGATCCAGCTTGTTTCATCTTAAGCAACTTGTAATCGACCTTCGGGAATAACCATTATAATAACGCTGAGAGTAGCCTAATTCATTGGATTATTCTGTGGGAGACGAAAATGAAAGGGGAGCTTTGTACATTTGAACAGTGTCATATAAGTGATCAATGAGGGCTCTTTATTAAAATATACTGCAGAGCCTCCAAATGAAGTTGTGAGACATTGGGTTTAAGTTCTCTTCATCAATCTTCTTAGAGCTTTGTGCACCTCTTTGTTCCTCAGGGTATAAATGAGTGGATTGAGCATAGTGGTAACAAATGTATAGAAAAGGGAGGCCATCTTGGCTTGGTCATGGGCATTGTTGGACGGGGGCTGGAGGTAAGTGAAAAGGGCTGTTCCAAAAAAGAGAGAGACGACAGTCAAATGGGAAGCACAGGTGTTGAAGGCCTTCCGCCTGCCCTCAGCTGAGCGGATCCTTAACACAGCAGCCACAATGAAGCTATAAGAGACCATAATGAGGCCTACGGGTGCTACAAGGAACAGCACACTGGAAGTAAAAAGCACAGCCTCAGTGAGCGAGGTGTCAGCGCAGGCCAGTTTGATTAAAGCTGGCACTTCACAGAAAAAATTGTCTATTCGGTTCTCTCCACACCGTGGGAGCCGAAGAGTCATCACTGTCTCCATCACTGGGTTGCAAAGGCCACTAACCCAGGCAGCAGCCGCCATTTTGTAGCATACAGAGTGGCTCATAATGGTAGTGTAGCGCAGCGGGTGGCAGACGGCAGCATAGCGGTCGTAGGCCATGACAACCAAAAGAACACATTCTGTGGAGCCCAGAGCAAGGAAGATGTAGAGCTGGGCCACACAGGCACCATAACTGATGGTCTTGCTTTTCCTCCAGAAGTTCACCAGCATCTGCGGGGCCACACTGGTGGTGAAGCACAGATCAAGGACAGAGAGATTGGTGAGGAAGAAATACATGGGGGTGTGGAGATGGGGGTCCAGCCGCGACACCACAATGATGGTTGTATTACCCACCAAGGTAATTGTGTAGCACACCAGGACAAGACCAAAGAGCAACATCTCCAAGCGTGGGCGGTCAGCCACTCCCAGTAAAATGAATTCTCCTTCATAGCTCTTATTGCCTTCTTCCCACAATCCTTCCCTGTACATTATCTAGAAAAAGAAGAAACAAATATAGCAAAATACCAACTCAAAATGGAGTGGAATAAACAGTTGGCACAAAAGCAATAGTGGCATGGTTGCAAGACTGTGATCACCCAATGATCCTCATTCTTGGACATGAGACTCGTCCCCATTCTCCAAGCCCAAGCTCCAGTTAAGTGTACTCTCTACCCAATCTGCTTCTGAATCTATGCAGTATGAATATGAACCAGGAACCATGTGTACAACGAGAAAACCGTCTCATTTTTACATAGCTTAATGTAGGGATGGGGAACATTCAGATGTTGCTGAAGCACAATTCGGTTCAGCCCCAGCAAGCATTGCCAATTTCTGGATGATGGGAGTTGTAGTTCACCAACATCTGGAGGGCCAAAGGTAATCTACTATTTTTTTAAAAAAGAACAACATTTAAACCAGATGATTGTCAGAAGAATAGGGTGCAGACCTATATACAGTTTTATACACATTACTTGGCTGCAGAGCTGCACTGTGTGAATTTCAAAGAATGGCTGTGTTTAGGTTAGCATATTTATTTCTGAAGGAGCGAATTACGTAACTTCATTTCAAATTACAAGCTCAATCAAATGTCTCCTCCATCCCCAGTCAATACACATTTAATCAACATGAGGACATGGTGTAGGTTTGATTTCAGCAGTATTGGTGCATGCCCCCTGAATATTCAAAGGGTCCCAGATGCTTACCCAAGGTTCCGTTTCCTTGGACTGAGGGACAGCGGAGACGGTGGTGTCTTTAAGAGAGATGGTTTCTTTGCACATATATACCACCTGGGCCTATGATGGAGGGGTTGGCAGCATTACACTCCATGAGCGTCTTCCTTCTCCCATAGCCACAGCCTTGGATTCCAGTAGAAATCAAGTATGACTCTCCCTCTGTCTTTCTAGCCTGTAGCTTTTTCTCCAGCTTCTAGCTCTCCTAACTCAATTCTGCACTCTGGCCTTGGTCTTCCTAGCTAGCAGGTAGTTTAGGGAGTGAGGCCCACCCATTTGCACAGAGCCACTTCCTTTGTTACCTTAAATCATACTTAGCGGGCCATTACCAGGCTGGTGTAGCTAGTCCAAGAACTGAATCCATGCTGGATCCAGGAATTAGAAGGGGTCCAGGCATACAGCCTGTCCCCCCTCAAACTCGTAACAGTATTTTCATAGAATCATAGAACTGTAGTGTTGGAAGGGACCCCTGTGGGATGAGAAGGTGCAGTCAAGTGCAATATTCCGACAGAGGACTAATGACCTCCATGTTCTAACCAGTCACTGTGACAACCAGTTTGGCGGTTGCTAGTAGTTTTGAGAGATACCGTATTTTTCGCCCTATAGGACGCACCGGCCCATAGGATGCACCTAGATTTTTTTGGGGGGGGGGAAATAAAGGGGAAAATTTTATTCCCCCCCCCACAGGCGTAGAGCTGGGGGCGGGGGAAGCCTGAGCTTCCCCCGACTGCAGCCCCCAGAACGGATCCCAGAGCAATGCCGAAGCCAACCCTTGGGAGCCTGGTGCGGCTTTGCGCCGGGCTCCCGAGGGTTCCACAGAGCTTCCTGAAGCCTGGAGAGCAAGAGGGGTCGGTGCGCACCGACCCCTCTCGCTCTCCATGCTTCAGCGAAAGTCTGTATTCGCTCCATAGGACGCACACACATTTCCCCTTCATTTTTGGAGGGGAAAAAGTGCGTCCTATAGGGAGAAAAATATGGTAACTGCTCAGTTGCATGACTTGATTATTGCTACAGCAAATGAAAGAGACTATGAACAACTTGTAAAACATCTTAGCAAAGAAGTGGAGGTTAAGGAACTGGCAGATGTTCAGTACTACCTCGGGATGCAAGTTGAAAGAGAAGAAGACAGCTCGTTTCTTCTCAACCAAAGGCAAAAGATCCATGAACTAAATGAAAGCATGTAGATGCAAGCTGCAAACACAGTTGCTACACCCATGGCCACTGACTTCTTAAAGAATCAGCAGAGTTCAAACCCCTTCCCAGACAACAATATCGGTCAATGATTGGTAAACCTTTGTATTCAGGTACCACATGTAGACATGACATAGCCAATGCTGTGGGGATACTTAGTAGAAAAGTAAATTCTCCCACTGAGTATGATTGGGCAGGAGTTTAAAGGGTGGTGCAGTATCTAAAGGGTACTATATACTCTAAGTTAAGGTTGCCAGCTGTCAGTAATCCTAGTTTGATTGGGTATACTGATGCAGATTGGGCTGGTGACTATGCTGATTATAAATCCACAGGTGGATATGTGTTTATGTTCAGGGACCTGTTTCATGGGGCAGTTATAAACAGAATTGTGTAGCATTATCTTCCACAGAAGCAGAGTATGTTGCAGCTACAGAAGCATGCAGAGAGGGGGAGAGTGGCAAGGGAGACAGCTCAAAGCAGGAGACAGGGATGCGGAATCTCATATGTTTGGAGACATCTGCATAATGATCAAGGTGGAAGAAAAAGGAAAATGCTCCCCCCCCCCCAAACTCTTACTTGGGTTGGCTTGCCTAATTCAGTCCAGTGCCTGGGCTCTTCTGTCTCAGCACTGTGTCCCATAGTATCTGTTAGTACCTGTACATCTACATGACTGTAGTAGCACGGTCTCTCTCAAAAGGGGCCTTCTGGAGTCAGGAGAACTGATTTTATGATGTTATCCAGCAGGAAGGTGGTGGAGCAAGTTGCTCTCCATCTTCAGCAGCTCCCTGAAGAACCATCATGGAGCCCCAGAAGGAACAGAACTCAGACTCAATAATTAGGGGGAAAATTTACAAAGGCTCAAAGGACTCTCCTCCTCCTCACTTGCATAATGTCCTCTGGAGGCTGTGACTTGCACGAGGGAAAGCATGGAAAGAAAAATACTACTTAACTCCTTAGGGAGCCAAAGTCTTTGAATTAACTAGCTATATGGGAATAGGCAAGGCGATGGTCAATACTTCCACAGAGTGTATAAGGTCAAAGCAAACGAAAGGGAATCTCATTGCAGACCTTCCTGTAGATCCATTTGACCCCTTGCCTGCCCAAGAAGGGGGATTCTCCAGCAACAGATGGGGCCATAAGATCTTGTCTGTCTCCTCTTCCTTCATTCTTTATTTTCCTCATCCTGTTAATAAAACCCATTAAAGAGCAATTTTGGTGGTCTTTGTTGTCCAACTGAATCCTAAAGGTCCACTGTCTTTGGCAGAACACCAACCTTTTTTGAGTTAATGCATCTGACTGGAGCGAGTCAGCAGTAAATCACACTGAGAAAGTTGGAGTTAACTCTTTACTAGCAAAAACAAGATCTCTGGAGGAGTGTCAGGCCTAATGAGCACAGCAACTCATCTCCAGTGGGTCTTGCCCCCATGAAGCAATTGCCAAGTCTCCTCATAGCTGCCTAAGTCCCCTCCTCCCCCCAGCAATCTGAGACTGCGCCTGGGTGAAGCTAACTTCTCCTCCCTTTTCATACCTCTCCTGGTTATAGGAGACCAGCAGGAAGGGGAGCTCATCACAGCAGGTGGGGGAGACACCCATGCCTCTTCACCAGCCAGACTCATCTTTACCTCGTGGTCTCCCTCCTTTCTTGCTTCAACTCCTGTCTCTGATTCTGGACTTCTCTCTGCTACAGGCTCCTCTGAGTCACTAAGCCTTGTTACCTCTTCAGCTACCAACACCTCCTCCCAGTCTTCTCCCTCTTCTTCCTCTGACCACTCAGTGTTGTCCCACCACCAATCCCCAAGCTCTGAGCTGCTTCCTTCCACCATTCCTCAACTTCAAACCAGTCCATGATACCATTTTACTATGGCTGATCATGTCATGGGAACCAAGAGTGTTGTATTACTGCTGATGGGAGCAGCTTCAGTACTGCAGAACCAGTTTGGCAATGTTCTCCCTCTCCCCACCCTGCAACTTTGGCCTTGCAGTGGGTCTTTGGGAAGGAAGATTGATTCTCCATTTTTATTCTACCTAAGAGGGACGTGGGTGGCGCTGTGGGTAAAACCTCAGTACTTAGGACTTGCCGATCGTATGGTCGGCAGTTCGAATCCCTGCGGCGGGGTGAGGTCCCGTCTTTCGGTCCCAGCTCCTGCCCACCTAGCAGTTTGAAAGCACTCTTAAGTGCAAGTAGATAAATAGGGACTGCTTTATAGCGGGAAGGTAAACGGCGTTTCCGTGTGCGGTGCTGGTGCTGGCTCGCCAGCTGCAGCTTCATCACGCTGGCCACATGATTTGGAAGTGTCTTCGGACGGTGCTGGCTCACGGCCTCTAGAGTGAGATGAGCACGCAACCCCAGAGTCAGACACGACTGGCCCGTACAGGCAGGGGTACCTTTACCTTTACCTTTTACCTAATGGTTATATTAATGACAGTCAAACTGAAAGAAAAAATAAAGCTTTAGGCAAGTGAAGAGTGCCACAAAGGTGATCAATGATGGTTTTTATTATTATTAAGAGATACTATAAACATGCACAGCCATTGTGTTGAGGCTCTAAATATCAGCTGACAAGATCCAAAAGTGAGGAGTATGCTTAGGTCTTGCTTCTGGCTAGACATCTCATTGGTCATTGTGAAAACAGGATGCTAGATTTAGGGTTGCCATATTTCAAGAGGTAAAAATCCAGACACAAAAATCTGTTGTGCTTTATTAGGGCAATCGCCCGATAGCACCTCTGCCGCCGCTGAGCCCTAGCTACCTATGCCAGAGCCTGAGTCGCCGGAGCCTGAGTTTGAACCAGAGTCACCTGTGCACATTTTTTTCTCAACCCCCCCCCCAAACCAGGACATATGCTTTAAAATGTAAAATTCCCCCAATATGGGCATGTAGGACCCCCAAAAGAGGGCATGTCTGGGAATTCCCAGGCATGTGGCAACGCTAGACTAGATAGGATTTTGGCTTGATCCAGCTTGGCTCATCTTAAGCAACTTGTAGTCGGCCTTTGGGAATAACCATTATAATAATTGCTGAAAGAAACCTAATTCATTGGTTATTCTGTGGGTGACAAAAATGAAAGGGGAGCTTTGAACATTTGAACAGTGCCATATAAGTGATCAGTGAGGACTTTTTATTAAAATATAACCACAGAGCCTCTGAATGAAGCTGAGAGACATTGGGTTTAAGTTCTCTTCGTCAATCTTCTTAAAGCTTTGTGCACCTCTTTGTTCCTCAGGGTATAAATCAGTGGATTGAGCATGGTGGTGACAAATGTATAGAAAAGGGAGGCCATCTTGGCCTGGTCACGGGCACTGTTGGATGGGCGCTGGAGGTAAGTGAAAAGGGCTGTTCCAAAAAAGAGAGACACGACAGTCAAGTGGGAAGCACAGGTGTTGAAGGCCTTCCGCCTGCCCTCAGCTGAGCGGATCCTTAACACAGCAGCCACAATGAAGCTATAAGAGATGACAATGAGGCCTAGAGGTGTTACAAGGAACAGCACACTGGAAATAAAGAGCACATTTTCAGTGAACGTGGTGTCAACACAGGCTAGTTTGATAATGGCGGGCACCTCACAGAAAAAATTGTCTATCCGGTTCTCTCCACACCGTGGGAGCCGAAGAGTCATCACTGTTATTATCACTGGGTTGCAAAGGCCACTAACCCAGGCAACAGCAGCCATTTTGTAGCATACAGAGTGGTTCATAATGGTAGTGTAACGCAGTGGGTGGCAGACAGCAGCATAGCGGTCATAGGCCATGGAAACCAAAATAATACATTCTGTGGAGCCCAAAGCAAGGTAGATGTAGAGCTGGGCCACACAGGCACCATAACTGATGGTCTTCCTTTCCCGCCAAAAGTTCCCCAACATCTGAGGGCCCACACTGGTGGTGAAGCAAAGATCAATGATAGAGAGATTGGTGAGGAAGAAATACATGGGGGTGTGGAGATGGGGGTCCAGCCACGACACCACAATGATGGTTGTATTACCCAGCCAGGTAATCGTGTAGCACACCAGGACAAGACCAAAGAGCAACATCTCCAAGCGTGGGCGGTCAGCCACTCCCAGTAAAATGAATTCTCCTTCATAGCTCTTATTGCCTTCTTCCCACAATCCTTCCCTGTACATTATCTAGAAAAGGAAGAAACAAAAATAGCAAAATACCAACTCAAAATGGAGTGGAATAAACAGTTGGCACAAAAGCAATAGTGGCATGGTTGCAAGACTGTGATCACCCAATGATCCTCATTCTTGGATGTGAGACTCGTCCCCGTTCTCCAAGCCCAAGCTCCAGTTAAGTGTACTCTCTACCCAAACTGCTTCTGAATCTATGTAGTATGAATATGAACCAGGAACCATGTGTACAACGAGAAAACCGTCTCATTTTTACATAGCTTAATGCAGGGATGGGGAACATTGACTGGAGAGTTGCGCTGTGTGAATTTCAAAGAATGGCCATGTTTAGGTTAGCATATTTATTTCAGAAGGAGCAAATTAGGTAACTTCATTTTAAATTAAAACCTCAGTTAAATGTCTCCTCCATCCCCAGTCAATACACATTTAATCAACATGGTGTAGCATTGCTTTCTACAGTATTGGTGCATGCCCCCTGAATATTCAAAGGGTCCCAGATGCTTACCCAAGGTTCCGTTTCCTTGGACTGAGGGACAGCAGAGACGGTGGCGTCTTTAAGAGATATGGCTTCTTTGCACATATATACCACCTGGGCCTATGATGGAGGGGTTGGCAGCATTACACTCCGAGAGCGTCTTCCTTCTCCCATAGCCACAGCCTTGGATTCCAGTAGAAATCAGGTATGACTCTCCCTCTGTCTTTCTAGCCTGTAGCTTTTTCTCCAGCTTCTAGCTCTCCTAACTCAATTCTGCACTCTGGCCTTGGTCTTCCTAGCTAGCAGGTAGTTTAGGGAGTGAGGCCCACCCATTTGCACAGAGCCACTGCCTTTGTTACCTTAAATCATACTTAGCGGGCCATTACCAAGCTGGTCTAGGTAGTCCAAGAACTGAATCCATGCTGGATCCAGGAATTAGAAGGGGTGGTGCTGTGGGTTAAACCACAGAGCCTAGGACTTGCCGATCAGAAGGTCAGCGGTTCAAATCCCCATGACGGGGTGAGCTCCCGTTGCTCGGTCCCTGCTCCTGCCAACTGCTCGGCCCCTGCTCCCTTGCTCCTGCAAGTAGATAAATAGGTACCACTCCAGCAGGAAGGTAAACGATGTTTCCGTGCACTGCTCTTGTTCGCCAGAAGCGGCTTAGTCATGCTGGCCATATGACCCGGAAGCTGTCTGCGGACAAAACACCAGCTCCCTCGGCCAATAAAGCAAGATGAGCGCCGCAACCAGGCTTGGCTAGCTTGTCCAAGAACTGAATCCATGCTGGATCCAGGAATTAGAAGGGGCCCAGGCATACAGCCTGTTCCCCCTCAAACTCATAACAGTATTTTCATAGAATCATAAAACTGTAGTGTTGGAAGGGACCCTAATGTAGGAATCTCAACTAAAGCATCCGTTTGGTTTGGTTTGGTTTGGTTTGGTTTGGTTTGGTTTGGTTTGGTTTGGTTTCTTAAAATCTCTTACAAAAGGCTCTTTCAAAAGCTGAACATTCATGACATCTGCCTGGAAATTCAAAAAATACATCTATTTGACAAACCTCATACATTTCCACAGAGCTCAGCAGCACCCCCTCCAACACCTGGGAACCTAACACCCCCAAAATAAACCTTGAGCAGCAAATTAAACTGACTAATGTGGGGGAGGGAGACAGTGATCCTGAAGGTAGGAGTCCAAATGTCATAGACCAAATGGAGCAAACAGCACGCAGACCTAGTGATGGGAGGAAAAAATCCTTAAATAAGAGACACGGGGGAATGATTAATGGACTTCAATGTCTGTACACTAAAGCGCAAAGCATGGGTAATAAACAAGATGAGCTTGAGCTCTTGGTACAGCAAACTAAATATGACATAATAGGCATCACTGAAACCTGGTGGGATAAGTCCCACGACTGGAATGTAATAATGGAGGGATACAATCTATTTCAGAGAAACAGACCAGACAAGAAAGGAGGAGGAGTGGCGTTATATGTCAGGGATGTGTATACCTGTGAAGAGATCCAAGATTTAGAACCTCAAAGCCAAAGTGAGAGCATTTGGGTCAAAATTAAGGGAGAGAAGAATAACAGGGACCTCATTGTGGGAGTTTACTATAGATCCCCAAGCCAAACGGAGGACATAGATGATGCCTTCCTGGAACAGATGGCCAAGCATGCAAAAGGAAGGGAGATAGTAGTAATGGGGGACTTCAATTACCCGGATATTTGCTGGATGTCAAACTCAGCCAAGAGCATAAGGTCAAACAGATTCCTCACTGGCCTTGCAGACAACTTCATTGTCCAGAAAGTGGGAGAAGCAACAAGAGGAACAGCCACTTTAGATCTGGTCCTAACCAATGTTGATGACCTGGTTAGTGGGGTAGAAGTGGAAGGATCATTAGGCGTGAGTGATCATGCTCTTCTGAAGTTTACTATACAGCGGAAAGGAGCAGCCAAGCATACTAGGACTCAATTTCTTGACTTTAAGAAAGCTGACTTCATAAAACTTAGGGAAGTGCTGGGTGAGATCCCATGGACAGTAATACTAAAAGGAAAGGGAGTTCATGATGGCTGGGAGTTTGTTAAGAGGGAGATAGTAAAAGCACAACTTCAGGCAATACCAATGAGACGGAAACATGGAAGGTGCCTAAAGAAGCCAGGGTGGCTATCTAAAGAACTTTTAACTGAGTTAAGATTAAAAAAGGATGTGTACAAAAAATGGAAAAGGGGGGAAACCACCAAAGAGGAATTCAAACAAACAGCCAGCACGTGTAGATACAAAGTCAGAAAAGCTAAAGCACAGAATGAACTCAGGCTTGCTAGAGAGGTTAAAAGCAACAAAAAAGGCTTTTATGGGTATGTTCGTAGCAAAAGGAAGAACAAAGAAACAGTGGGGTCGCTCAGAGGAGAAGATGGTGAAATGCAAACAGGGGATACCGAAAGGGCTGAACTCCTCAATGCCTTCTTTGCCTCAGTCTTCTCCGATAAAGAAAACAATGCCCGACCTGAAGAATTTGGAGCAAATGATTCAGCAGAGGAAACACTGCCTAGAATAACTAAGGAGATAGTACAAGAATACTTGGCTAGTTTAGATGTATTCAAGTCTCCAGGGCCAGATGAACTGCATCCAAGAGTATTAAAAGAACTGGCAGATGTGATCTCAGAACCACTGGCACTCATCTTTGAGAATTCCTGGAGAACAGGCGAAGTCCCGGCAGACTGGAGGAGGGCAAATGTTGTCCCTATTTTCAAAAAGGGGAAAAGAGAGGACCCAAATAATTACCGCCCAGTCAGTCTGACATCAATACCAGGGAAGATTCTGGAGCAGATCATTAAGCAAACAGTCTGTGAGCACCTAGAAAGGAATGCTGTGATCACCAATAGTCAGCATGGATTTCTGAAAAATAAGTCAGGTCAGACTAACCTGATCTCATTTTTTGACAGAATTACAAGCCTGGTAGATGAAGGGAACGCAGTGGATGTAGTCTATCTTGATTTCAGCAAGGCATTTGACAAGGTGCCCCATGATATTCTTGTAAAGAAGCTGGTAAAATGCGGACTCGACTATGCTATCACTCAGTGGATTTGTAACTGGCTGACTGACCGAACCCAAAGGGTGCTCATCAATGGTTCCTCTTCATCCTGGAGAAGAGTGACTAGTGGGGTGCCACAGGGTTCTGTCTTGGGCCCGGTCTTATTCAACATCTTTATCAACGACTTGGATGATGGACTCAAGGGCATCCTGATCAAATTTGCAGATGACACCAAACTGGGAGGGGTGGCTAACACCCCAGAGGACAGGATCACACTTCAAAACGACCTTGACAGATTAGAGAACTGGGCCAAAACAAACAAGATGAATTTTAACAGGGAGAAATGTAAAGTATTGCACTTGGGCAAAAAAAAATGAGAGGCACAAATACAAGATGGGTGACACCTGGCTTGAGAGCAGTACATGTGAAAAGGATCTAGGAGTCTTGGTTGACCACAAACTTGACATGAGCCAACAGTGTGACGCGGCAGCTAAAAAAGCCAATGCAATTCTGGGCTGCATCAATAGGAGTATAGCATCTAGATCAAGGGAAGTAATAGTGCCACTGTATTCTGCTCTGGTCAGACCTCACCTGGAGTACTGTGTCCAGTTCTGGGCACCACAGTTCAAGAAGGACACTGACAAACTGGAACGTGTCCAGAGGAGGGCAACCAAAATGGTCAAAGGCCTGGAAACGATGCCTTATGAGGAACGGCTAAAGGAGCTGGGCATGTTTAGCCTGGAGAAGAGGAGGTTAAGGGGTGATATGATAGCCATGTTCAAATATATAAAAGGATGTCACATAGAGGAGGGAGAAAGGTTGTTTTCTGCTGCTCCAGAGAAGCGGACACGGAGCAATGGTTCCAAACTACAAGAAAGAAGATTCCACCTAAACATTAGGAAGAACTTCCTGACAGTAAGAGCTGTTCAACAGTGGAATTTGCTGCCAAGGAGTGTGGTGGAGTCTCCTTCTTTGGAGGTCTTTAAGCAGAGGCTTGACAACCATATGTCAGGAGTGCTCTGATGGTGTTTCCTGCTTGGCAGGGGGTTGGACTCGATGGCCCTTGTGGTCTCTTCCAACTCTATGATTCTATGATTCTATGATTCTATGATTCTATGACATAAGTGACTTCTTTGTAAGTGGACTGGAGTCAGAGAGAATAGTGTGGTTTTCTGTTTTGGTATTAGTAGCTGTGAAGTATTCAGAATTGCAAAACTGTAAGCAGAGATCTCCAGAGGGAATCTCTCCAGGCTTCACTGGGGCAAACAGCTCTTCATATCTAAGATGAGTTTGACTAGTGCAGCAGCTGCAGAATACATGGCTACAATATGAGGAGGATATATCCATCCCTTCTTTCCACCTATAGTTATGGGTGATGTGAGCTTTAGTTCAGCAACATCTGCAGGGCCAATGACCCCCCTGCTTTAATACATCACACCTTGCTATAGTAATGTGTGGGGAGAAACCTCACCCATGACCCTGAGGTGATTCTTTAGCTCTTCTGACTGGTTTTCCTACCCAGACCATAGCTATGGGATGAACTATATCCTCAAGGGTTACAGAAGTCAAGTCCATGCTATAGTGCATAGGCAGGCGAACTAAGGCCCGTGGGCTGGATCCGACCCAGTCGCCTTTTAAATCTGGCCCGCGGACGGTCCGAGAATCAGCGTGTTTTTACATGAGTAGAATGTGTCCTTTTATTTAAAATGCATCTCTGGGTTATTTGTGGGGCATAGGAAATCATTCTTCCCCCCCCCCCCCCAAATATAGTCCGGCCCCCCACAAGGTCCGAGAGACAGGGGACCAGCCCCTGCTGAAAAAGTTTGCTGACCCCTGGATTATGCCCAAGCACAACTCTGAGGTGGGCCACTGACGTCTGCGTTGCCTGCTCAGGTCAGCCCCAGCGCCATCCAAACCAGCCAAATACAGGCTCGATTGACACAAACTGGAAGGATGAGAAGCGTGCATGGGTGCCTGTGTGGAAGGAGGTGGCTAAATGGACACGGGAAGGGGGGAGTTAAGTTGCGGGGGGAAGGAAAGGGAGGCAAAAGTTCTCTCTCTGAGAAGCCTCTCCGCCTGCGTACCCCTCCTCCTCCCGCCTCCTGCCTCAAGCCAGCTCCCTTCTTCTTCTCCTTCTGCCTTTGTTAGGCGCGTGCGTCATTCTAGAGGAGTGTGCTGAGATCTCTCAGACTGCCTCACAGACAAGTTGGGCTGCGATCGACAGAAATCAGTCAGATGATCTACGAGTTGATCGCGGTCGACCTGTTGGGGAATGCTTACACTGTGAAAGAAAGGCCTGAGGGAGGATGCCAGGGAGATGAGATTATAAAACTGATTCGGAGAGGGGAGAGCGAGCGGTTCACCTAAGTTTAGATTTGCAAAGAAAATGAATGAATTAAGCCTTTAGCCTTGACGCCCTCCTTGTCCAAACCCGATGCCCTCCCGATATTTAAGACTAAAGCTCCCTTCCCTCTTAACTCTTAGTCTTGTCAACTGGCATTGATGGGAGTTGTTGCTGGAAACATCTGGCAGGCACCACACCAGGGAAGACTGCTTTGCACTGCTCTGTTCTGTACAGAAATCGTTGAATCAGATGAAGAATGAAATAAGACTGAATGGAGAGAAAGAGCATTCAGGGGGAGAGTGCCAAGGGAGACAACTCAAAGCAGAAGACAGGCATGCGGAATCTCATATATTCATAGCTGTCAACCTTCCCCCTTTTTTTGCGGGAAATTCCCTTATTTCCCGCTGCTTCCCACTGCTATCCTGGATTGTTAGATATCCCATAGATTGTCCCCAGGACAGGTGAGGCTGCTGATCCCTGATTTTCGAGGCTGCCAATCCCTAATTTTTAAATCTGAAACTTGACAGCTATGCATATATTTGGAGACATCTGCATAATGATCAATGCAAAAGGTGGAAGAAAAAGGGAAATGCTCCCCCCAGAAAACTCTTACTTGGGGTGGCTTGCCTAATTCAGTCCAGCGCCTGGGCTCTTCTGTCTCAGCACTGTGTCCCATAGTATCTGTTAGTACCTGCACATCTAAATGACCATAGTAGCACGATCTCTCTCAAAAGGGGCCTTCTGGAGTCAGGAGAACTGACTTTATGATGTTATCCAGCAGGAGGGTGGTGGAGCAAGTTGCTATCCACCCCCATCTTCAGCAGCTCCCTGAAGAACCATCATGGAGCCGCAGATGGAACAGAACTCAGACTCAATAATTGGGAAATTTTATGAAGGCTCAAAGGACTCTCCTCCTCCTTGCTTGCACAATGTCCTCTGGAGTCTGTGACTTGCATGAGGGAGGACCTGGAAAGAAAAATACTACTTAACTCCTTAGGGAGCAAAAGTCTTTGATTCAACTAGCTATATGGAAACTGTTGGTCAGATAAATTTATTTCATTGCATATTGATATTTCTGAGTGCTCCAATTTGCTCTTTGGACACCTCGTGTTGGTGTCACATTTAGAGAACTAGTTTTAGTCCAAGGGGAGGGGGATCTGGGTTCACATCATCATACAGCCACAAAATTCACTAGGAATTGATCTACATTTGGATTTTCTCTCACTTGGGTTTTGTTTCCTTGCTATGCATACGACACGGTTCACCCCCCTTGTGGTGATATACTGCTATTCAAGGCCCTGTCAGTGATATTCAGCAACATGTTTTGGACACCATCATTGTGTATTAGTGGCAGTGCTTTTTCCCTCCTAAAAAACTGTTTAGGGATGCTCTCATTTTCCTACTCATATTGAAATACTGCCCCTCAATGAGGCCAAACTGAGATTTACAAAATGTTTAGGGGTATGCGTACCCCTGCGCCCCCGAGGAAAAAAGCACTGATTAGTCATAGCATAAAGAATTTGCTTTGGGTTGTTCTGTGATGCTTCCTCAGTGTTGCCATATAACTGCTGGGGCTATAGCATAACAAATGTGGGAGAAACCCCCTACACCAAACATTTGTGGTATAGAATATTTCAACAGGAAGTTTGCAATGTGACTGCTCCCCAAATTTCTGCAGGTGCAATCAGTATGGTTTGGGCAACCCAGCCAGATGGGCAGGGTACATACAAAATTGTTGTTGTTGTTGGATTGTATGTGACCACCCGAAAAGCATCCTTAGCACAAAGAGCTATGAATGTGTGTTAAAAAGGACAGCTGCAGGGGCCCTTAATTTGACTTTCCGATACAAGATATTTCAGCTTAGCTGTCTGCCAATTCTACACACACACACCACACCAACACACTACTTTTCTGTTTAATGCATTTTACGGCTGCTGATTGTCATTGTGTCATGTGAACTAGCCATTTGGTATTATTGCTACTTTGGGGGGGGGGGGTGACTTACATCCTGCAGAAGCAGTTTGACACTGTTTTCCCCACCTTCCTTCCCCTCCCATCTTTGGCCTTACAGTAGATCTGTAGGAAGGACATTTTATCCTCCATTTATTCCCATCAACCCAACAGTCGTATTAATGGCAGTCCTTTTTATCTATCTATCTATCTATCTATCTATCTATCTATCTATCTATCTATCTATTTATCATCTATCTATCTAATCTATCTATCATCTATCATCTATCTATCTATCTATCTATCTATCTATCTATCATCTATCTATCTATCTATCTATCTATCTATCTATCTATCTGTCATCTATCTATCTATCTATCTATCTATCTATCTATCTATCTATCATCTATCTATCTGTCATCTATCTATCTATCATCTATCTATCTAATTTTATTAGTTTTTTAACATATCATTTTCAACAATAATTAAACATATCTTTTTTTAAAAAGGATATTAATTCTCAATACACACCTCTAAATGTAACTTCTCAATAAATAATGCTGCTAGGGATGAAGGAGAACTTGGGATTTTGTTCCCATGTTAATGAGAAAGTACCTAATAGGCACCAGCAGTTACCATTCAACCTTAAAATGAATGCACCTGAACTCTGAAGGTTAATGTAGACATTACAATAAACATGGTATTCAGGCTCTAAATATCAGTTGCCAGGAACTGCAACTGGAGAGGGTGGTTGTTGTGCTCTCCTTGAGCTTATCCACTTTTAGCTTTCCTCCACGCTTTCCAGACATGGTCCATGCTTTAAATCTGTGCCTGAATGACCTTTTGCTTTAAAGAGTGTTTTCTGTGGTGAATGCACTGGAGCAAAATGGGGAAGGGGGCACTAAAACACAAAGTTTTAAAACAAGGACATGTGCCTGGAAAGAACGGGGCAAGCCCATTGTACCTCAAGATATAAATTAGTGCATTAAGCGTGGTGACAACAAATGTATAGAAAAAGGAAACCATCTTGCCTGGTCACAAGAATAGTTGGACCGGGGGCTGAAGGTAACTGAAAATGGCCGCCCCATAAAACAGCGACACCACAATCAAGTGGGAGACACAGGTGTTTACTGCCCTCAGCTGAGTGAATCTAACAGAGCATCATAGTGTAGCTATGAAAGTCCATAATGAGGCCTAGGGGTGCTACAAGGAATACCACACTGGAAGCAAAGAGCTCCACCTCATTCAGTGAGGTGTCAGAACAGGCCTATTTGACTGGCACCCAGGGCCAGCCCTACCATGGGGCAAACTAGATAACTGCCTAGGCCACAGACCTCAGAGGGGTGCAGTACAGACTGCTGTGTCCAGCCTGATTTAATGGCATATCAAGCAGTCAATTCAAAATTAAAAAGAAGGTCTGGTTAAGACAAAAAGTGCCACATAAGTGATCAGTGAGGTTTTATTTTATTTTTTATTAAAATATAACCACACAGTCTCTGAACGGAGTTGGGAGACATTAGTCTTAAGTTTTCTTCATCAGTCTTCTTAGAGCTTTGTGCACCTCCTTGTTCCTCAGCGTATAGATTAAAGGATTGAGCATGGTGACAACAAATGTATAGAAAAGGGAAACCATCTTGCCCTGATCGCGGGAGTAGTTGGACGGGGGCTGGACATAGCTGAAGGTGGCCGTCCCATAAAAGAGCGACACCACGATCAAGTGGGAAGCACAGGTGTTGAAGGCCTTCTGCCTGCTCTCTGCTGAGCGGATCCTCAACACAGCAACGACAATGTAGCAATAAGAGACCATAATGAGGCCTAGTGGCACTATAAGGAAGACGGCACTAGAAGCAACAAGCAAAGCCTCATTGAAGGAGGTGTCAACACAGGCTAATTCGATTAAGGCTGGCACCTCACAGAAAAAATTGTCTATTCGGTTCTCTCCACACCGTGGGAGCCGAAGAGTCATCACTGACTCCACCACTGAGGTGCTTAGCCCACTAATCCAGGCGACAGCAGCCATTTTGAAGCATACCGAGTGGCTCATAATGGTAGTGTAACGCAGTGGATGGCAGACGGCAGCATAGCGGTCGCAGGCCATGACAGCCAAAAGAATACATTCTGTGGAGCCCAGAGCAAGGAAGATGTAGAGCTGGGCCACACAGGCACCATAACTGATGGTCTTGCTTTTCCTCCAGAAGTTCACCAGCATCTGCGGGGCCACACTGGTGGTGAAGCAAAGATCAAGGAAGGAGAGGTTGCTGAGGAAGAAATACATAGGGGTGTGGAGGTGGGGGTCCATCCGCGACACCACCATGATGGTTGTGTTGCCCAGCAAGGTCATCGTGTAGCAGATCAGGACAAGACCAAAGAGCAACATCTCCAAGTGTGGGCGGTCAGCCACTCCCAGTAAGATGAATTCTCCTTCATGGCTCTGATTATCTCCCCACATTGGTTCCCTGTACAACATCTGGAAAAGAAAAATAGATAAATAGCAAAATACCTACTCAAAATGGAGCTGGAATAAACCGCTGGCACAAGAGCAATAGCGGCTGAGATCACCCATGTACCATGTGTACAATGAGAAAACCTTCTAATTGTTTACATGGCCTGATGCAGGGATAGGGTACCTGCACGTAAGGGTTGGGATGCTTACTGAAAATGATAATGTTTTGTAGTGATCTAAAGAAGCCAAATTAATGTTGAAAATAATTAGATTGAAATAAAGTACCAGCTATCATATGCTCATATATAAACCAGTGGTCAGCCACACTTTGAATACTGTGTACTATTCTGATGGTCAAATCTTAGAAAAATGTAGACTTGCGGTTAAAAATACGTAAAGACAAAGAGTATGTAGCACCCTGCTTGTGGTTAACGCTTAGCTGGAATGAAATATTCAACGCAGCAATAAATTAAAATAATAATTTATTTGTCAGACAAATAAATGATAGGCACAGTGGTATATGGTTACCAAAGCTCTGCCCACTCCAGCCCTGATGGCCAGCACTTATATTTCTTCAGCCCAGCCCCCTTGCTCCTCCTTTGGCTGCCTCTGTCCAATCAGCCTGGTTGAAATTCCTATTGGCTGTTTGCTAGAACCAATCATAAAAGATACACCCATTTCCTATTACCTTTTATGGGAGACAAAGAGCTATATTTCCTTCTATCCATAAATGGCAGACAAGTAGCCATATATCTTACATTTGCCTCGAGAAGGCACCTTAATTACCAGATCACCTTTTTGCCCCTGTTGCCCCTGCATTCCAAAACAAATGGCTAAAACAGATGGCTCATGGTATTAAATTCTATCTAAACAGAGATCTTGGGTTCACATTCTCACACACCATCAATGAAATAAGAATCTAACATAAGAATCTAACATTTCTTACTTTCTAAATCCTTTGCATAATTACATTAAGCCAACAAATCTCATACATAATATAGATAGCTTTTTAGAAGAAAAGGCCTTTACAATGAAAAAAGGAATTCAGTAAAAAACAGCTTCAAAAAGAAGCCTCTTCAGTTTACACCCCCCTTTCCCAGCCAGCTGCTTTTCCCATTAGCTTTTCCCAAAATTTATTGCCCTTAGGAAAATATGGCTAGAGTCTGATGAGAGGCACATGGTATTATTTTCTGTTAAACAATAAATCTTACTATTTACCAACTCTTAATTAGTGTTTTTGTAGCTTGGTTGTATTCTGTAATTTGTAGGGTCAGTGTAACATCTGCTCCCAGCCTGTATTTCCCTTTTACAACTTTGGGAAACTTGTCTCCTGCTACTGCTATAAATCAGGGGGGCCTTTGTCCAGGAGAGCAGGAAGATAAACAACTGCCAGAGTACTTAGCCAGCTGGTTTCTGCCTGGCATGAAACATACAAACATTTGCAAATATATCTTTAAGCTCATTTTAAAATACAGGCCTTAATCAGATGCCTCAAGTATACAATAAAATGATCCAGGGTTGGAGACCTCCCTTATAAGAAAAATCTGTTTAAAAAAACTTAACAAAGGTTGAATAACCTAATTGTATCAGCTGCAAATGCAAGTAACAGAAACACAAAAGCTGCTTTTTTTGTTGCTGCTTGTATATAAAAGAAAGATCAATTTAAGGAGGAAGGAGGAATCTGTGATAAAGATGCTTAATCTGTCCCCCAACTTCAGCTTAAAATATCCATCCCAGGCACTTTCTCCATACAGTAGTACCTCAGGTTACGTATGCTTCAGGTTACATACGTTTGAGGTTACAGACTCCGCTAACCCAGAAATAGTACCTCGGCTTAAGAACTTTGCTTCAGGATGAGAACAGAAATCACACAGGGGCAGCGCGGCAGCAGCAGGAGGCCCCATTAGTTAAAGTGGTGCTTCAGGTTAAGAACAGTTTCAGGTTAAGAACGGACTTCTGGAATGAATTAAGTACTTAACCCGAGATACCACTGTATACATTTCCAAGCACATGTCTCAAAACTTTGAGGGAGAGAAACTTTAGGAGGAAAAACAAGACAAGAAAATTGCTCACCAGCATATCATGAAAAGCGCCATGTCCCAATCAACGGAAAAATGATAACAACAACAACAACAACAATAAATAAACTTTTATTTGTATCCTGTCCTCCCTGGCCAAAACTGGGCTCAGGGCGGCTAATATCAAATATATAACATTAGTATAAAATCAAACAATAATTAAATTACCCACTAAAAACAAGTGTATTCAATATTATATCTCAATTCTTCTCTTCATTTCACACCCATCCTATAATTTATGGTCCCTTTCTCAAGATGACACTCCTTACACTACCTCACTAGGGCATGTCATTTTAGGGGGTGAAACTTAATTTTTGCAAAATTATTCAGTGAGGGGTATTTCTGACTGTGAGGAATTCAAATCTGCTATTATTTTTTGTGACTGGACAACATTTAGTTTGATGTCGACGTTTGATGAAGAAGCACATTTAGTACTTTTGGGAAACCAAATAATACTTAATTTTATCATATATATAACTGCAAGTACTTGACAATCAATTTTCATAATATCCATGCAATCTTACACCCATTTTATTTACCAAGCAAAACTAAATTGTATTAATTTAACCAAAATATCTTTTGAATTCCCAAGACATATTAAAACTTTTTTGCACCCCACATTTTTGGAATTTAAAAGTGGAAAAATTCAATATACCCTACTATCTCACGCCTGTCACAGTGAGAAGTAAATTCATTATGTCTAGGTCAGTTTTACGCACTGGATATTCTTTTATTTATTTAATATGTGTATAGCCCAAACTGCATTCTGAGGTCTCTGGCTGGGGAAAATAAAATAAGATTTGCAAAGAAGAATATTAACAACAACAAAAATCTATCCCATGGAGTGGTCCATAGCTTGGCCTCTTGGTCTGCTATGACAGTCTGTATTGAGAGAGCAAGTGGCTCCACCTTGGGCCAAGGAAACTCTCACAGAGCTCACTCTGGATGCAACTCCAGGTCATCAAGAAGGTATTGTGTAGAAAATACCAGGGGTAGCCTGGGGCAGTCATAAAATTGCCTTATAGCCAATACGAGCATTAGTCCAGCTATTTCAGCATTACACAGTATTCTCCGTGCTTGGGTTCCTGGGTGTTGTTGGACTACTACTCCCACCATGACCCAGAGACCTTAGCCAATGGTGATGGACGATGGGAGTTGCAGTCCAACAGCTCTGGGGATTGAAGCTTGAAGGACACTGGTCTAGTCTGACAGGCAGCAGCTGTCAATATTGCAGACCCGGCTCTCTGCAAGCCCGTTCAAGAGATGTCAAAGTTTGAAGCTGGAACCGTTTCCATGCAAAGCAGATGCTCCACCACTGAGCTATGGCCCTTCCTATGTGACTAGAGAGAGGGAGGGCAGAAGGGAAGGTGGAGACTGGGGGAGACACCCAGAGAGAATGAGCCAAGCAAAAAGAAGCACACACTGAGCTACACTGATAAGAAATCTTTTTGAAAAAGCAGAGAGCAAGAACAGTATGTGTATGTGTTTGTGAAGGGGAGAGGGTCAAGGGGGAAAAGACAGGAGGAGACGGAAAGAGAAAGAGATGCAGATCTCCATAATGATCAATGTAAATCGTACATCTCCATAATGATCAATGTAAATCGTGGTAGCAAAAGAGAAAGGCTCTCCGCAACTCTTACCCTGGGTGGCTTGGCTAATTCAGTCCAGTGCCTTGGCTCTTCTGCCTCAGAATTGTGTCCCATACTATCTGTTGATACCGGCACATATACATGACCAAAGTAGTCTGATCTCTCTATCCCAAAAGGGGCCTTCAGGGGTCAGGATAAATGATTTTATGATGTTATCCAGGAGGATGGGAGAGGTGGAGGAAATTGCTCTCTCTCCCCTTCTTCAGCAGCTCTCTGAGGAACCATCATGAAGCCCCATAAGGGCCAGAACTCAGACTTAGTAATTAAGGGAAAACTACATGTTACCTTTCAGTCATGAGCAAGGAAGCCCCAAAGGACCTGCCTCCCCTTCCCTTGCACAGCGTCCTCTGGAGGCTGTGACTTGCACCAGGGAAGGGATGGAAAAGAGAACACTACTTAACTCCTTAGGGGGCAAAAGTCTTTGAATTAACTAGCTATGCAGAAAATTTCAAAGTTGGCAGGAGAAATTTATTTCATTGCATATGGATATTTCTGGGTATTCCAATTAGCTGTTAGGAGACCTCATGTGGTGTTACATTTAGAGGACTGGATTTAGTTTGAGGGGAGATTAAACTATGGGCATGGAGCCCATAGGCTGGTGACTTCAGAACACTGGTTCTGAAGACAATGTCCCATGACCCTTTAAAATGAATTCTGAACAAAACTGGTGAAGTAGCCAAAAGGATTATTGAAATAAAAACATCATTTCAAGATAGGTGACCAATGCAGGCACAGCTTGATCAGGGAGTCACAAGCATTTTATCCTTATCCCCCTCTACGCACTCACCAGGATGGGGCGTGCAAAGTTTACAGCCTATCGCGTCCGCCTTATTAACATATAACCATCCTACTTCCCCTTGTTAATCGTTGCACAGATATGGTCAGAAGCCCCCTTACAAAAATCTATTGACGTGAGCAGTATCTATTTTCTTTCCACAAGCTGTCCTATTTACACGTGTTAACCATTTTATTTATTCTTAATGCGAGCACAAACTAGTTTCATATCTGATAACGCTAAAACGGAAAATCACAATTTGCTTACCAAAGGTTCTAGCCCTAGGTGTAAGAGGGTCTTTGCTTCTGGGTCCTAACCACAAGCTATATGACTTTCCGAGCATTCTAACCACCAGTTTTGCTAAATGTGTATATACCTATCTGTATATGGTTTTCCCAGTATTGATGTATGGAAGTGAGAGCTGGACCATAAAGAAGGCTGATCGCCGAAGAATTGATGCTTTTGAATTCTGGTGCTGGAGGAGACTCTTGAGAGTCCCATGGACTGCAAGAAGATCAAACCTATCCATTCTTAAGGAAATCAGCCCTGAGTGCTCACTGGAAGGACAGATCATGAAGCTGAGGCTCCAACACTTCGGCCACCTCATGAGAAGAGAAGACTCCCTGGAAAAGACCCTGATGTTGGGAAAGATGGAGGGCACAAGCAGAAGGGGACAACAGAGGACGAGATGGTTGGACAGTGTTCGCGAAGCTATGCACATGAGTTTGACCAAACTGCGGGAGGCAGTGGAAGACAGGAGTGCCTGGCGTGCTCTGGTCCATGGGGTCACAAAGAGTCAGACACGACTAAATGACTAAACAACAACAACAACAAAAGCCATTTGTGGTTATCACGAGTTTGGCTAATTTTGCAAACCTTGTCAAAGTCCATGCATCCTCTTGTTCTACTAGGCAGTTACTAATTTGCAACTCTTATCAGATTGTATGTGTCCTAGTTCTATCAGGCAGTCATCATCATCATCATCATTTATTTGTATGCCGCCTTTCCATAGCTAAAACAATGCTCTAGGCGGCTTACAGCATGACAAGATTTACATAATTGCCAACATAACAAAAGTCATAAACAATAAATAAAACACATTAAAAAGGACACCACCAAACGGAAAACAATTTCCACATGAATCATAAAATCTAAAACTAAGAATACAGCATTAATAAGAATCACAATTTAAAATGACATAGATAAAAAACTCTCTTCTCTTCTTCTCTTTGGGGATCACTCGTAGCCGAGTAAGATTGTCTTCCATAAACACGGTTTTAACAATGAGTCTGTAATGGAGGCCAATTCTGGATCCACATGTCCTTCCACAGTGGGGACATTGGTTCCTGGGCGGGAGTTGATCACGGTGTGGATTTGCCAAGTGTGCCTTCCTCTTAGCACATTTCTCCCTTGCGTTCTGAGTTCGAGTGTCTTCAAAATCCATGACACCTTTGGTAAAGGCTCTTCTTCAATTGGAGTGCTCATAAGCCAGTGTTTCCCAGTTGTCAGTGTTTATGCTACATTTTTAAAGATTTGCCTTGAGACAATCTTTAAACCTCTTTTGTTGACCAGCAGCATTATGCTTTCCATTTTTAACTTGGGAATAGAGTAGTTGCTTTGGAAGACGATCATCAGGCATCCGCACAACATGACCAGTCCAACGAAGTTGATGTTGAAGAATCATTGCTTCAATGCTGGTGATCTTTGCTTCTTCCAGTACGCTGATATTAGTTTGCCTGTCTTCCCAAGTGTTGTGTAAAATTTTTCAGAGACACCGTTATTGGAATCTTTCGAGGAGTTGGAGGTGGTGTTTATAAGTGGTCCATGTTTCACAAGCATACAGTAAGGTTGGTAGTACAATAGCTTTGTAAACAAGCATTTTGGTTTCCCTGCGAATGTCCCGGTCCTCAAATATGTGATTCTTACTAATGCTGTATTCTTAGTTTTAGATTTTTTGATTCATGTGGAAATTGTTCAC
The DNA here is from genome assembly GCF_964106915.1 of Podarcis gaigeae. Taxonomy (NCBI): domain Eukaryota; kingdom Metazoa; phylum Chordata; class Lepidosauria; order Squamata; family Lacertidae; genus Podarcis; species Podarcis gaigeae. The sequence continues at coordinate 109,257,177 of NC_139679.1, forward strand.
TTCCACATGAACACTTCCATACATCAATACTGGGAAAACCATATACAGATAGGTATATACACATTTAGCAAAACTGGTGGTTAGAATGCTCAGAAAGTCATATAGCTTGTGGTTAGGACCCAGAAGCAAAGATCCTCTTACATCTAGGACTAGAACCTTTGGTAAGCAAATTGTGATTTGCCATTTTAGCGTTATCAGATATGAAACTAGCTTCTGCTCGCATTAAGAACAAATAAAGCGGTTAACACGTGTAAATAGGACAACTTGTGGAAAGAAAATAGATACTGCTCATGTCAATAGATTTTTGTAAGGGGGCTTCTGACCATATCTGTGCAATGATTAACAAGGAGAAGTAGGATGGTTATATGCTAATAAGGCGGACGTGATAGGCTGTAAACTTTGCATGTCCCTTCCTGGTGAGTGCGTAGAGGAGGAATTTTTGCGCTCAGGGAAAGGATAAAATGCTTGTGACTCCCTGATCAAGCTGTGCCTGCATTGGTCACCTATCTTGAAATGATGTTTTTATTTCAATAATCCTTTTGGCTACTTCACCAGTTTTGTTCAGAATTCATTTTAAAGGGTCATGGGACATTGTCTTCAGAACCAGTGTTCTGAAGTCACCAGCCTATGGGCTCCATGCCCATAGTTTAATCTCCCCTCAAACTAAATCCAGTCCTCTAAATGTAACACCACATGAGGTCTCCTAACAGCTAATTGGAATACCCAGAAATATCCATATGCAATGAAATAAATTTCTCCTGCCAACTTTGAAATTTTCTGCATAGCTAGTTAATTCAAAGACTTTTGCCCCCTAAGCAGTTAAGTAGTGTTCTCTTTTCCATCCCTTCCCTGGTGCAAGTCACAGCCTCCAGAGGACGCTGTGCAAGGGAAGAGGAGGCAGGTCCTTTGGGGCTTCTTTGCTCATGACTGAAGGGTAACATGTAGTTTCCCCTTAATTATCGAGTCTGAGTTCTGGCCCTTATGGGGCTTCATGATGGTTCCTCAGAGAGCTGCTGAAGAAGGGGAGAGAGAGCAATTTCCTCCACCTCTGCCATCCTCCTGGATAACATCATAAAATCATTTATCCTGACCCCTGAAGGCCCCTTTTGAGATAGAGAGATCAGACTACTTTGGTCATGTATTTGTGCCGGTATCAACAGATAGTATGGGACACAATTCTGAGGCAGAAGAGCCAAGGCACTGGACTGAATTAGCCAAGCCGCTCAGGGTAAGAGTTGCGGAGAGCCTTTCTCTTTTGCTACCACGATTTACATTGATCATTATGGAGATGTAAGAGAATCTGCATCTCTTTCTCTTTCTCTTTCCGTCTCCTCCTGTCTTTTCCCCCTTGACCCTCTCCCCTTCACAAACTCATACACATACTGGATCTTCTTACTCTCTGCTTTTTCAAAAAGATTTCTTATCAGTGTGTGCTTCTTTTTGCTTGGCTCATCCTCTCTGGGTGTCTCCCCCAGTCTCATCTTCCCTTCTAGCACCCCCACTCTAGTCACATAGGAAGGGCCATAGCTCAGTGGTGGAGCATCTGCTTTGCATGGAAAAGGTTCCAGTGTCCTTCAAGCTTCAATCCCCAGAGCTGTTGGACTGCAACTCCCTTCGTCCATCACCACTGGCTAAGGCGTCTGGGTCTTGGTGGGAGTAGTAGTCCAACAACACCCAGGAACCCAAGCACGGAGAATACTGTGTAATGCTGAAATAGCTGGACTAATGCTCTTATTGGCTATAAGGCAATTTTATGACTGCCCCAGGCTACCCCTGGTATTTTCTACTCAATACCTTCTTGATGACCTGGAGTTGCATCCAGAGTGAGCTCTGTGAGAGTTTCCTTGGCCCAAGGTGGAGCCACTTGCTCTCTCAATACAGACTGTCATAGCAGACCAAGAGGCCAAGCTATGGACCACTCCATGGGATAGATTTTTGTTGTTGTTAATATTCTTCTTTGCAAATCTTTTTTTATTTTCCCCAGCCAAAGATCTCAGAATGCCATTTGGGCTATACACATATTAAATAAATAAAAGAATATCCAGTGTGTAAAACTGACCTAGCCATAATGAATTTACTTCTCACTGTGACAGGGGTGAGATAGTAGGGTATATTGAATTTTTCCACTTTTAAATTCCAAAAATGTGGGGTACAAAAAAGTCTTAATATGTATTGAGAATTCAAAAGATTTTTTGGTTAAATTAATACAATTTAGTTTTGCTTGGTAAGGAAAACTTCCTTAGGGCCCGGGACCACTAGGGTGTTGCTATTTATGGACCTTAAGGCTCTCTGTGGGGCATACAGGGAGAGGCGGTCCCGTAGGTACGAGGGTCCTAGGCTGTGAAGGGCTTTAAAGGTCAAAAGCAGCACCTTAAATCTGACCCTGTACTCTACCGGGAGCCAGTGCAGTTTGAAAAGCACTGTGTGAATATGCTCCCATGGCAGAGACCCCGTGAGGAGCCTCGCTGCAGCATTCTGCACCCACTGGAGTTTCTGGGTCAGCTTCAAGGGCAGCCCCGCGTAGAGCGAATTACAGTAGTCAAGCCTGGAGGTGACCGTCGCATGGATCACTGTGGCCAGGTCGGGGCGGGAAAGGTAAGGGACAAACTGCTTGATGCGGCGAAGGTGGAAAAATGTCACCTTGGCAGTTGCTGTAACTTGCGCCTCCATGGAAAGGGAGGCGTCAAGGATTACACCCAAACTCTTAACGGAAGGCAATGGCACTAGTTGGGCCCCCGCAAGAGAAGGGAGTTGGTCCCTCATCCCCATGCCATCCCGACCCAGCCATAGGACCTCTGTCTTCGAAGGATTTAGTTTCAATCGGCTCCCACGAAACCATTCAGCCACAGCTTCCAAGCATCTGGTCAGTGTGTTCGGGACCGAGTCGGTGTGGCCATCCATCAGCAGATAGAGCTGAGTGTCATCAGCATATTGGTGACAGCCCAGCCCAAAGCTCCGGATAATCTGGGCAAGGGGGCGCATAAAGATGTTAAAAAGCATCGGGGAAAGAATTGCGCCCTGTGGCACTCCAAACACCAAGGAATGGCACGACGACATTTCCCTCCCTAGTGCCACCCTCTGTCCCCGACCAGAGATAAAAGAGCACAGCCAGTTACGGGCTATGCCCTGTATCCCCACATCTGCGAGGCGGTGCTCCAAAAGATCATGATCAACCATGTCAAAGGCTGCTGACAAATCTAAAAGGATCAGCAGTCCTGACCCGCCTCGATCCAGTTGTCTACGGAGATCATCTGTTAGGGCAACCAGAGCTGTCTCGGTCCCAAAACCAGGATGGAAACCAGACTGAAATGGATCTAAAGCCGTTTTATATAATAAAATTAGTATTATTTAGTTTTCCAAAAGTAGTTTGTGTGCTTCTTCATCAAACGTCGAAATCAAACTAAAGGTTGTCCAGTCACACAAAAAACAGCAGATTTGAATTTCTCACACTCAGAAATACCCCTCACTGAATAAATTTGCAAAAATTAAGTTTCAGCCCCTGAAACGACATGCCCTAGTGAGGTAGTGTGAGGAGTGTCATCTTGAGAAAGAGACCATAAATTATAGGATGGATGTGAAGAGAAGAATGGAGATATAATATTGAATACACTTGTTTTTAGTGGGTAATTTAATTATTGTTTGATTTTATACTAATGATATATTTGATATTAGCCGCCCTGAGCCCAGTTTTGGCCCGGGAGTACGGGATACAAATAAAGGTTTTGTTGTTGTTGTTGTTGTTGTCATTTTTCAGTTCATGGGAAATGGCACTTTTCATGATATGCTTGTGAGCAATTTTCTTGTCTTGTTTTTCCTCCTAAAGTTTCTCTCCCACAAAGTTTTGAGACATGTGCTTGGAAATGTATCCAGTGGTAAAGGTAAAGGTACCCCTGCCCGTACGGGCCAGTCATGTCCGACTCTAGGGTTGCGTGCTCATCTCGCTCTAGAGGCCGTGAGCCGGTGCCGTCCGAAGACACTTCCGGGTCACGTGGACAGTACCTCAGCTTAAGTACTTAATATGTTCCAGAGGTCTGTTCTTAACCTGAAACTGTTCTTAATCTGAAGCACCACTTTAGCTAATCGGGCCTCCCACTGCTGCCACTCCGCCGGAGCACGATTTCTGTTCTCATCCTGAAGCAAAGTTCTTAACCCGAGGTACTATATCTGGGTTAGCGGAGTCTGTGCCCTGAAGCGTATGTAACCTGAAGCTTATGTAACCCGAGGTACCACTGTATGGGAAAAGTGCCTGGGATGGATATTTTAAGCTGAAGTTGGGGGACAGATTAAGCATCTTTATCACAGATTCTTCCTCCCTCCTTAAGTTGATCCTTCTTTTAAATACAAGCAGCAAGAAAAAAGCAGCTTTTGTGTTTCTGTTACTTGCATTTGCTGCTGATACAATTAGGTTATTCAACCTTTGTTAAATTTCTCTAAACAGATTTTCCCTTATAAGGGAGGTCTCCAACCCTGGATCATTTTATTGTATACTCTTTGTCTTTACGTATTTTTAACCACAAGTCTACATTTGACCACCAGAATAGTACACAGTATTCCAAGGGTGGCTGACCACTGGTTTACATATGAGCATATGGTAGCTGGCACTTTAGTTCAATCTTATTATTCTCAACTTTAAATTTGCCTTCTTTAGATCACTACAAAACATTACCATTTTCAGTAAGCATCCCAACCCTTACGTGCAGGTACCCTATCCCTACATCAGGCCATGCAAAAATTAGAAGGTTTTCTCATTGTACACATGGTACATGGGTGATCTTAGCCACTATTGCTCTTGTGCCAGCGGTTTATTCCAGCTCCATTTTGAGTAGGTATTTTGCTATTTATCTTTTTTTATTTTCCAGATGTTGTACAGGGAAGCAATGTGGGGAGATAATCAGAGCCATGAAGGAGAATTCATCTTACTGGGAGTGGCTGACCGCCCACACTTGGAGACGTTGCTCTTTGGTCTTGTCCTGATCTGCTACACGATGACCTTGTTGGGCAACACAACCATCATGGTGGTGTCGCGGCTGGACCCCCATCTCCACACCCCCATGTATTTCTTCCTCAGCAACCTCTCCTTCCTTGATCTTTGCTTCACTACCAGTCTTGGTCCCCAGATGCTGGTGAACTTTTGGAGGAAAAGCAAGACCATCAGTTATGGTGCCTGCGTGACCCAGCTCTACATCTCTCTCGCTCTGGGCTCCACAGAATGTATTCTTTTGGCTGTCATGGCCTGCGACCGCTATGCTGCCGTCTGCCACCCGCTGCGCTACACTACCATTATGAGCCACTCTGTATGCTTCAAAATGGCTGCTTTTGCCTGGATTAGTGGGCTAAGCACCTCAGTGGTGGAGTCGGTGATGACTCTTCGGCTCCCGCGGTGTGGAGAGAACCGAATTGACAATTTTTTCTGTGAGGTGCCAGCCTTAATCGAATTGGCCTGTGTTGACACCTCCTTCAATGAGGCTTTGCTTGTTGCTTCTAGTGCCGTCTTCCTTATAGTACCACTAGGCCTCATTATGGTCTCTTATTGCTACATTGTGGTTGCTGTGTTGAGGATCCGCTCAGCAGAGAGCAGGCAGAAGGCCTTCAACACCTGTGCTTCCCACTTGATCGTGGTGTCGCTCTTTTATGGGACGGCCACCTTCAGCTATGTCCAGCCCCCGTCCAACTACTCCCGCGATCAGGGCAAGATGGTTTCCCTTTTCTATACATTTGTTGTCACCATGCTCAATCCCTTAATCTATACCCTGAGGAACAAAGAGGTACACAAAGCTCTAAGAAGACTGATGAAGAAAACTTAAGACTAATGTCTCCCAACTCCGTTCAGAGACTGTGTGGTTATATTTTAATAAAAAATAAATAAAACCTCACTTATCACTTATGTGGCACTTTTTGTCTTAACCAGAGCTTTTTAATTTTGAATTGACTGCCAGATATGCCATTAAATCAGGCTGGACACAGCAGTCTGTACTGCACCCCTCTGAGGTCTGTGGCCTAGGCAGTTATCTAGTTTGCCCCATGATAGGGCTGGCCCTGGGTGCCAGTCTCAGTCAAATTGGCCTGTTCTGACACCTCACTGAATGAGGTGGTGCTCTTTGCTTCCAGTGTGGTATTCCTTGTGTTAAGTTGTGGGTTGACATAGCCGACGACCAGCGATTTCTCCAAATAGCTCTTTATTTCGTAAGCTGGAATAGAACTGACTGCAAACAGCTCAGCCGGCCTGCTTTTATAGGCAGCCGGCTGTCAACATTGTAACAACAACAGCCCAGAGTTCCCGCCTAAAATAACTGACGCGGACCTGAGGGAAAACTATCTACAGACCTGATTGAAAACTATATACAGTATCCCCCTGCTGGCCCAGGGTGAAACTTCACTACATAACACCTTGTATCACCCCTAGGCCTCATTATGGACTTTCATAGCTACACTATGATGCTGTGTTAGGTTTACTCAGCTGAGGGCAGTCAAAAGGCCTTAAACACCTGTGCCTCCCACTTGATTGTGGTGTCGCTGTTTTATGGGGCGGCCATTTTCAGTTACCTTCAGCCCCCGGTCCAACTATTTTTGTGACTAGGCAAGATGGTTTCCTTTTTCTATACATTTGTTGTCACCACGCTTAATGCACTAATTTATATCCTGAGGTACAATGGGCTTGCCCCGTTCTTTCCAAACACATGTCCTTGTTTTAAAACTTTGTGTTTTAGTGCCCCCCCCATTTTGCTCCAGTGCATTCACCACAGAAAAAATTCTTTAAAGTGAAAGGTTATTCAGGCGCAGATTTAAAGCATGGACCATGTCTGGAAAGTGTGGAGGAAAGCTAAAAGTGGATAAGCTCAAAGAGAGCACAGCAACCACCCTCTCCAGTTGCAGTTCCTGGCAACTGATATTTAGAGCCTGAATACCATGTTTATTGTAATGTCTACATTCACCTTCAGAGTTCAGGTGCATTCATTTTAAGGTTGAATGGTAACTGCTGGTGCCTATTAGTTACATTTGTAACTAGAAGTTACATTTGGAGGTGTGCATTGAGAACTAATATCCTTTTTAAAAAGATAAAGATAAAAAAGACTGCCATTAATACGACCGTTGGGTTGATGGGAATAAAATGGAGGATAAAATGTCCTTCCTACAGATCTACTGTAAGGCAAAAGATGGGAAGGGAAGGAAGGTGGGGAAAACAGTGTCAAACTGGTTCTGCAGGATGGAAGTCACCCCCCCTCTCCAGAGTAGCAATAATACCAAATGTCTGGTTCACATGACACAATGACAATCAGCAGCCGTAAAATGCATTAAACAGAAAAGTAGTGTGTTGGTATGGGGTGTGTGTGTGTGTGTGTGTGTGTGTGTGTGTGTAGAACTGGCAGACAGCTAAAGCCAAAAGATCTTGGATTGGAAAGTCAAATTAAGGGCCCCTGCAGCTGTACTTTTTAACACACATTCATAGCTCTTTGTGCTCAGGACGCTTTTGGGGTGGTCACATACAATCCAACAACAACAACAATTTTATATGTACCCTGCCCATCTGGCTGGGTTGCCCAAACCATGCTGATTGTGTTGGGATACTGCCAGGGAGATATGGCCCATCATGGCCCCCACGTCGCCTCCGGACGATCCATCGATCTCCCGTAGATACAGTATCAGCAATTAGCGACATGAGCTCCAGAAAATAGCTTGCCACATTCCAGAGCTGATGCACGCTCTATCAGCAGAATTCGCACAGCGAAAGATGCACGCAGGAGAGCATTATTTAGAAGTTTATTCAGCATTGGTCAGAACAAAGGAAAAATCATGACTGCCTACTTGCATTTTCAGGCACAGAGAGAGAAACGAAAGCAAAGACACAACAGAAACATCCTGTGAACAGGAAATACGCTGGCTGTGATCCATACATCCTGCTCCCTTTTAAGGTGGAACAGAAATATCCTAACATCCTCCCCCTTTCCGTGTAACCTGTAGTACCTGTGGTTCAACCCAATTGCAACCTCTGTACATAAACCTTAAATTGTTCTCTGTTAACAACCTTAGACAACAGATTAGCAGGAATTTCATTTCCTGCCATGTAGGACACCTGAATGAGTCCTTTCTGAATACACTCTCTTGCACGATGTATATTAATCTGCAAGTACTTGGTTCTTTGCTTGCAACTCTCTGAGTTCAGCAAAGCCAAACAGAATCTATTGCTTTGATACACTTGTATAGGACATTTCACAGAAACTTTGCTGTCCTTAAACAGTTGCATCAACCATTCACAATCCATGAGTGAAAATGACAGAGCATTGAGTTCTGCTTCACAGGAACTTAGGCTTACTGTCGTCTGCTTATTGCACAACCAGTCAAACAGACAGTGGTTGTACATGCAGCATACTCCAGAAGTGCTTGTACCATCCGTGGTGTCACTTCCAAAACTAGCATCTGCAAAGATTTCAAGACCTCCAGTCTTCTGACTGGTGAACCTCAGCCTGTAGTGCAAAGTCCCTTTCAAATAGCGGGCTATGCGCTTCAGAGCTTTCCAATCCTGAACAGTAGGATTGTTAACATGTCTGCTAAGCAGGTTAGTGCTTACAGCAATGTCAGGTCTTGAGCATCTAGCAATGAAATTCAACTTGCCTAGAATGCATCTGTACAGTGTAGTGTCAGAAAACGCTTCAGCAGTACTATCTACCTGGTAACCTGTCACCATCGGTGTGTCTGCTGGGTTTGCATCAACCAAATTCAACCTGGTTAATACATCAGCAATTTTCTGTGTTTGGTGTACCAGAAAATTACCTGCTTGGTCTCTCTCCACCTGCAGAGAAAGATAGTTGGATGCCTCACCAAGATCCTTCATGTCAAAGTGCTCCTTCAGCTGAGCTAGGGTGCTTTTGTACAAAGCCTGATTCTTCCAAAACATCAGAAGATCATCAACAAAACATAAACAATACAGTTTGTTTTGCCCCTCCTCCTTGACAAACACACAAGGATCAGCTTTGCCCTGGTGAAAACCTAGAGAAAGCAACCTCTCAGTGAGTTTTGTGTTCCAACCCTTGGCACTCTGCTTGAGACCATATAAGGATTTCCGCAGTTTACAGACCATTCCCTTCTGTATCTGCATTCCATCAGGTGGAAGCATAAACAGCTCCTCCCCCAAAACCCCATACAAAAAAGCTGTATTAATGTCATGATGGGAAACATGCAGTTTCTCCTCTGCAGCAATCTTGAGCATTAGCCGAATGCTCTCATACTTGACGGTGGGTGAGTAGGTCTCGTGGTAATCCTGTCCTGGTACCTGTGAAAAACCTCTGGCAACCAATCTGGCTTTGTGCCTGACAACCTTGCCATTCTGGTCTCTTGGCCTTGAAGACCCATTTGCTGCCAACCAGTCTCATTCCTGGGACTACCGGTACCAGCTCCCAAGTTTCGTTCCTATTCAAGGAATCAACTTCAACCTTCATGGCATTTAGCCAAGGCTCAGCATCTTTAGAGGTTAACTATTGAACCTCTTTGAAGCTTGAAGGTTCCCACACCTTCTCTGAGCTACTAAGAACAGCAGTTGCTGCCTTAGCAAACTCATCAGCAAATCTCTTTGGAGGTCTGCCTTTGGTCGCCCTTTCAGACCTGCAAACTAGACGCAAGTCTTCTGGACTCATCTCCTCCTTCTTAGGAGAAAAGTGACCAATGGTGAACAGTGGTTCTTCCAGTTCATTGTCAGACGCATCAGATGGTCTGACTGAGGCCTTTGCGCTCTTGTAGTCTGCTGTGTCATCACTGTCGCTGACATCGGCAGCAGCGCCGCCCACTGAACTGGAATCCGAACTCTGATCATCATCATCCTCAGCTTCCTCTTCTACCTCATCTGCTTTTTTCACATCACCTTTATCTTCCTCTGGGTAACTCTGGAAAATTCCCACATTTCCCCCCCACTTAGGATTGTACTCAACACTCTTTGTGAACTTAATGGACTTAGAATCAGTCATCCATACCCTGTATGCACCTTTTTCGTACCCCATGAACAAACCATGTGCCCCACGCTTCCCAAGCTTGTTGCTCTGTGGGGTGTGTACCCACATGTCAGAACCAAAGATTCTCATGTGCTTGACATAAGGTTTCTGTAATGGTTGTGAGGGGTTACTTGTGCGTAACCTTACTTCAGTTCAGTTAGTTTGCTTGCCCCAACCATGCCTAGGGTCGGAGCTCGCCCTCCGTGACCTGTTAGTCACTTGCAGAATCCGAGAGTGGGCGTCTCTTGAACCTCTTCCAGCATAAAAGCTGTTTGACCCCGAATCTCCTCCTATGTTCTTTGCGCGAAACGCGTCTGCGCAAGTAAGGGGAAGGCAGGGGCGTCCCAGAGCTCTCTCCACTAGTGTCGGGGGAAGGGTCTTGGAGCCCTGTCACCAATTCCTCCATCTCCCTCTCTTCTCTATGGGTGTTACGCTGAAATCCTTCCCCCCTGCTCGTCCCCTCTCCGGCATCGCTGGGTAGCCCTGCCTCCGTTTCTCGCTCTGATGGCAGTTCCCTGACAGTTTCTTACCAAACATCTTCTCATAGGGAGTACAACCAATAGGTGATGACAGTCTGTGATTAAAGGTATAAACAAATGTTGACAGAGCCTCCCCCGAAAACTTCTCAGGGAGATTGGCATCATGCAACAAGGTTTTCAGGCCTTGAAGCAAAGTCTGATTTGCTCGCTCCGCAAGTCCATTCATCCATGGCGATCTAGGCGTTGACAAGTTATGCTGGATTCCCTTCTCAGTCAGGAAAGCTTCAAACTGCTGAGAAGTGAATTCCCTGCCCCGATCAGTAAAGAGACAGCTGATACGTTTACCGTGAACATTCTCCAACCAAGCACAGGAAACGCTTGCGATTTCTGCTTGAGCATAAACACATGAATGTACCTGGAAAAAGAATCAATTAGAACCATGAAGTACCTTGCTCCACCCAAAGAGGGTGCAAGTGGACGAACCAGGTCTGCGTGGACTAGCTGGTAGGTTTTGGAAGCCTGCCTGCTAGACTCCTTGCCTTTTGGAGCAACCTTCACCTTGTTCTCTGCACAAAATAAACACTTCATGTGAAATTTACAGGGTTTGATGTTCAAACCCTCAACCAACCCAGGCATCTTGGCCAGCGCCTGCCAAGACATGTGACAAAATCTTCGATGTGCTTCCTCTGTACATAAACCTTAAGTTGTTCTCTGTTAACAACCTTAGACAACAGATTAGCAGGAATTTCATTTCCTGCCGTGTAGGACACCTGAATGAGTCCTTTCTGAATACACTCTCTTGCACGATGTATATTAATCTGCAAGTACTTGGTTCTTTGCTTGGAACTCTCTGAGTTCAGCAAAGCCAAACAGGATCTATTGTCTTGATACACTTGTATAGGACATTTCACAGAAACTCTGATGTCCTTAAACAGTTGCATCAACCATTCACAATCCATGAGTGAAAATGACAGAGCATTGAGTTCTGCTTCACAGGAACTTAGGCTTACTGTCGTCTGCTTTTTGCACCTGCAGAATTTGGGGGGCACTCACACTGCTGCATTTCCATTCATTGCAAACTTCCTGTTGAAATATTCTATACCACAAATGTTTGGTGTAAGGGGTTTCTCCCACATCTGTTATGCTATAGCCCCAGCAGTTATGTGGTAACACTGAGGAAGCATCACAGAACAACCCGAAGCAAATTATTTATGCTACTACTAATCAGTGCTTTTTCCTCGGGGGCGCAGGGGTACGCATACTCCTAAACATTTTGTGAATCTAAGTTTGGCCTCATTGAGGGACAGTATTTCAATATGAGTAGGAAAATGAGAGCACCCCTAAACAGTTTTTTAGGAGGGAAAAAGCACTGCCACTAATACACAATGATGGTGTCAAAAACATGTTGCAGAATATCACTTACAGGGCCTTGAATAGCAGTACATCACCACAAGTAGGGGTGAACTGTGTCGTATGTATAGCAAGCAGACAAAAAGCCAAGGGGGAGAAAAACCAAATGTGGGTCAATTCCTAGTGAATTTTGTGGCTGAATGATGATGTGAACCCAGATCCCCCCTCCCTTGGACTAAAACTAGTTCTCTAAATGTGACACCAACATGAGGTGTCCAAAGAGCAAATTGGAGTACTCAGAAATATCAATATGCAATGAAATAAATTTATCCGGCCAACAGTTTCCATATAGCTAGTTGATTCAAAGAATTTTGCTCCCTAAGGAGTTAAGTAGTATTTTTCTTTCCAGGTCCTCCCTCATGCAAGTCACAGACTCCAGAGGACATTGCGCAAGCAAGGTGTGATGGCCTGGGATTCCGATTCAGAGGATGAACCAGAGGAATCTCAGCCTGCACAGGAGTCCCCGCCTCCAGGGCCGGCTGAACTGGGGCAAGGCCTAGATGCTGAAGAGCCTGCACCTGTGGCAGAGCACCAGGAGCTGGCCCCAGGTGAAACCCTTCTGGCCCCAGAGGGGCTTGAGGACTCAGTGGCTACAGGTGAGCCTCCTCCAGGGCCCAGTAACCCTTCGGCCTCTCCTGATCTGCAGAGGCTTAGGGCAGAGAGGCGAAGGGAACTGGTTCCTCCCAGGAGGAGTGCTCGCCTTAAGGTCAGAGGAGGCGGGGCTCCTGGGGGCCGGGACCGCCCCTGGCCTTAGAAGAGGATAAAAGCCCAGTCAGCCCGGCCCCAGGTTGCGGGAGCAACGTCGTTGTTGGCTTCGGACCTTCCTGTGTTCCTGATCCCTGCTCGGCCTCCTGTTCCTGACCATCCAGTGCTCCTGTTCCCTGCCCGGCCTCCTGTTCCTGACCATCCGGTGTTCCTGTTCCCTGCTCGGCCTTCTGTTCCAGCGTTCCTGTTCCCCGCCCGGCTCTCCGCCTCAGACCTTGCCCCTCTTCGTGTGGACTCTGCTTACGCCCACGGTACCTTACCCCCGGGTCCAGCACAGTTTGCTCCCGCCACACCCGCACTCCCCCTTTGTTGGGGTGCGTTCGGGAAGAGCCAGAGGCCATGGCTGACCAGGCGGCTGCGCTGGTGGCTTTGGCCCAGGAGAACCAGGCCTTGACTCACACCGTGCAGCAGCTCAGCGACGCGGTTACGGCGCTTCAGCAGTGCTTGGAAGCCCTACCGGCTCCTGGGGCCGACGCCCCGGCTCCTGGCAAGTACCCAGTGGCTTTGCCTGAGAAATTTGATGGGGCCCCGGCCAGCTTTCCCATGTTCCTTGCCCAGGCCAAGCTGTATATTCAGGGGCGAGCCCGGAACTTCCCTGACAACCGCACCAAGGTGCACTTTTTGATTAGTTTGTTAAAGGACCAGGCGGCCAAGTGGGCGTTGCCGCTACTCAGGCAAGACTCCCCCTTGCTGGCAGACTATACGGGGTTTTGCAATCTTTTGGATGCCGCGTTCGGCAACCCCCAGAAAGGCAGTCAAGCCAACCGGGCGATTCGGCGGTTGAAACAGGGCAAGTCCACGGTGGCCACATATACCACGGAGTTTCGGCTGTTGGCACAGGACTTGACCTTGAATGACTCGGCGCTGCGGGACCAGTATCTCGAAGGGCTTTCGGACGAGATACTGGACCAGCTGGCCACAATGGAACGTCCCACCACGCTAGACACTCTCATTCAACGGAGTCTACAGATAGACGACCGGCTGGAGGATCGTCGTCAAGCCCGGGGTCGCCGACACTTCCAGTTCTCGGCACCAGTTTCTTCCGGCAGCCCCACGGTCACAACTGAGTTAACGGAGGAGCCTATGCAGCTCGGGGCAGTGCGGCCACGCCTTTCCCCCGCAGAGAAGGTGCGGCGTCGGGAGGGAAATCTATGTCTCTACTGTGGCGGAAGTGGACACTACGCTCGGTCCTGCCCTGAGAAACGCCAGCCGCAGGGGAAACCGCCAACCCCAGTAGCTGATGGCCCTAGCTACCGGGGGTCCCAAACAGCGCAGAATGGGCCCGCACCAATGGACTTGCAACATCTTATGGTTTCTGTACGTTTATACCCTCCAGATGGGCCCTGGATTTTTACTCATGCTTTGGTAGATTCAGGAGCAACCCGCTCCTATATGGACGCTGCTTTTGCTGCCCATCATCAGGTGCCACTTCGGAACAAGCCAGAACCGGTCCAGGTGGAAGCAATTGACGGACGGCTTCTGCGTTCAGGTGCCGTTACTCAGGAGACCCAGCCCCTGGTCCTGTGTCTCCAGCAGCACCGGGAGTTGCGGACTTTGGACATTGCCTCTATGCCCCGGTTCCCCCTAGTGCTCGGGATGGACTGGCTGGAAGCTCACAACGTTCAGATTGACTGGGTCAAACGGACTGTGCACTTCCCAGACCCATGTTCCCATGCTCAATCCGAGACGCTGGCGGCCACGCCCACGGAGGAGGCAGCACCCACGCTCCCAACCGTGTACCAGGACTACCAGGACGTGTTTGAGGAACGGGGGGCAGACCAGCTGCCGCCGCATCGGCCTTTTGACTGTGGCATAGACCTCCAGTCCGGAGCGCCCTTACCAGTGAGTCGCTTATATTCTCTAACTGAGCCAGAGCGCGAGGCTTTGCAGGACTTCTTGCGCAAGAACCTGGAGCGTGGGTTCATTAGGCCTTCCACCTCGCCTACCGCGGCACCAGTGCTCTTTGTTAAGAAGAAATGTGGGGAACTCCGCCCTTGCCATGATTACCGAGCCCTGAACAAAATTACCATCCCAGACCGGTACCCCTTGCCCCTTATCTCGGAGTTGCTGGAGCGGGTGCAAGGGGCACAGGTGTTCACCAAGCTGGACCTACAACTTGATTCGGATCCGAGCCGGGGATGAGTGGAAGACAGCGTTTGGGACCCGGTACGGGCAGTTCGAATACTTGGTTATGCCTTTCGGTTTGTGCAACGCGCCTGCTGTGTTCCAACGCTACATCAACCACGTGTTCCAGGACTTGTTAGACAAGTACGTGGTGGTGTACTTGGATGACATACTGGTTTACTCCCGTGACCCGGCTCGCCATGAGGGACATGTCCGGACCGTGCTGCAGCACTTGCGTGAGCACCGTTTGTACGCAAAGCTCAGCAAGTGCGAGTTCCATCAGCGGACTGTGGACTTCCTTGGACACCGGCTCTCTCCAGATGGGGTGCAGATGGACCCTGGGAAGGTGGCAGCGGTTCGAGAATGGGCGGCACCCCGGAACCACAAGGACCTACAGCGGTTCCTGGGGTTCGCCAACTACTACCGGACCTTCATCGCAGATTATGCTCATCGCACCACCCCGTTGACCCGGCTACTGCGCCCAAAGACGCCGTTTTCCTGGGACAAGGAGGCAGAGGAGGCGTTTCAGGGGTTGAAGGCCTGCTTCCAGAGGGCGCCAATCTTACAACATCCTGACCCCTCTCGACCCTTTGTGGTGGAGACCGACGCCTCCAGTACGGCTCTCGGTGCCGTCTTGTCCCAACAGAGTGGACCAGAAGCGCCACTCTTACCCTGTGCCTTCTATTCCCGCCAGCTCCTACCAGCGGAGCGTAACTATACTGTGTGGGAGCGGGAACTACTGGCCATCAAGGTGGCCTTTGAGGTCTGGCGCCACCATCTTGAGGGGGCACGACATCCGGTGGAGGTGAGAACCGACCACCGGAACCTGGAGTACCTCCAGACCACCCACAAGCTGAACCAAAGACAGATCCGGTGGGCGTTGTTCTTTTCCCGGTTCTAGTTCCGGATCTGCTACATCCCTAGCTCTCAGAACCAGAAGGTGGATGCCCTGTCCCGGAAACCTGAAGACAACGCAGACACGGTACAGCAAGCAGAACCCACCATGATCCTACCTCCAGCTGCATTCCTGGCCACCCAGGAGGCGGAGCCACTGCAGGCTCGGGTGCGGGAACAGCAGCGGGTCGACGCTTGGGCCCAGGAACGACTCCGGGAGCTGGCTGAAGGGTCCAGCCCACAGTATCCGGGGCTGGTCCTGCATCAGGGCCTTCTGCTGCACCACGGTCGTCTGTACATCCCGCCAGGGCCACTGCGGCTGGAGGTTCTCCGGATGGCCCATGATGCCC
Source organism: Podarcis gaigeae (assembly GCF_964106915.1). Taxonomy (NCBI): domain Eukaryota; kingdom Metazoa; phylum Chordata; class Lepidosauria; order Squamata; family Lacertidae; genus Podarcis; species Podarcis gaigeae. The sequence goes on from NC_139679.1 coordinate 109,273,179, forward strand.
CAGCAGCGGGGCACTTTGGACGGTATCGGACCACCCATCTGGTAAGTCGCGAGTTTTGGTGGCCCCGTCTGAAGGCTGACGTGGCTCGCTACGTTGCTGGTTGTGATGTCTGCCGGCGCGCCAAGGGCCCTACCGGGCGACCCCCCGGCCTACTTCAGCCATTGCCAGTTCCACCACGCCCTTGGCACACGGTTTCGTTGGACTTTGTAGTGGACTTACCCCGTCTCGTGGCTGTACCTGCCTTCTAGTTTTCTCCGACCATTTCACCAAGATGGTGCACTGCGCCCCCTGCCCATCTGTACCCACAGCCAAGGAAACAACTCAGCTGTACCTTCAGCATGTTTTCCGCCTGCATGGCCTACCTGAGCTCGTGGTGTCCGACCGGGGCGTTCAGTTCACATCCCGGTTCTGGCGAGCATTACACCAGACCCTCGGGACAGAAGTCTGCCTCTCGTCAGCCTACCACCCACAGACCGATGGCCAGACAGAACGGGCGAACGCGGTGCTGGAGCAGTACCTCCGGTGTTACTGCAGCTACCAGCAGGATGACTGGGTCGACCACCTGGCATTGGCGGAGTTCGCCTACAACAACGCGGTGAATGCGTCCACCCAGCAGACCCCGTTCCAGGCCAGTTACGGTTATCGTCCACGGCTGTTTCCAGAGGTGCTGCCGGCGTCCACGGTCCTGGCGGTGACGGAGTGGCTTCAAGAGCTCCAGTCCCAGCAACAGCTTTTGTGGGAGCAACTGCACCAGGCCAAGGAAGCATACAAAGCCCAGGCCGACCGCCACCACCAGGTGGGGCCGGAACTTCGCGTCGGTGACCTGGTTTGGCTCTCCACTCGCCACCTCCACCCCTCTCGACCTTCGCGGAAGTTGGACGCCCGCTTCACCGGCCTGTTTCCTATCGTGGACCAAGTCTCTCCTGTGGCATTCCGTCTCCGGTTGCCCACAACCCTGAAGGTTCACCCGGTCTTCCACAGGTCCCTTCTGAGTCCAGTGGCCCCACCCGACGAGTTCCACCCGAACCGTCCCCGACTGCAGCCAGTGTTGGTTCAGGGAGAGCCTGAGTACGAGGTGGAACGCATCCTGGACTCCCGTTACCGCAGGGGAAAGCTGCAGTATCTCATTGACTGGAAGGGGTATGGACCGGAGGACCGCTCCTGGGAACCAGCGGCCAACATCCACGCACCTGCCTGCCTCCGAGAGTTCCATGCGACGTACCCCGGCAAGCCGGGTTCGGACCCTCGGTTGAGGGGGGGGCCTGGGAGGGGGGATGGTGTGATGGCCTGGGATTCCGATTCAGAGGACGAACCAGAGGAATCCCAGCCTGCACAGGAGTCCCCGCCTCCAGGGCCGGCTGAACTGGGGCAAGGCCTAGATGCTGAAGAGCCTGCACCTGTGGCAGAGCACCAGGAGCTGGCCCCAGGTGAAACCCTTCTGGCCCCAGAGGGGCTTGAGGACTCAGTGGCTACAGGTGAGCCTCCTCCAGGGCCCAGTAACCCTTCGGCCTCTCCTGATCTGCAGAGGCTTAGGGCAGAGAGGCGAAGGGAACTGGTTGCTCCCAGGAGGAGTGCTCGCCTTAAGGTCAGAGGAGGCGGGGCTCCTGGGGGCCGGGACCGCCCCTGGCCTTAGAAGAGGATGAAAGCCCAGTCAGCCCGGCCCCAGGTTGCGGGAGCAACGTCGTTGTTGGCTTCGGACCTTCCTATGTTCCTGATCCCTGCTCGGCCTCCTGTTCCTGACCATCCGATGCTCCTATTCCCTGCCCGGCCTCCTGTTCCTGACCATCCGGTGTTCCTGTTCCCTGCTCGGCCTTCTGTTCCAGCGTTCCTGTTCCCCGCCCGGCTCTCCGCCTCGGACCTTGCCCCTCTTCGTGTGGACTCTGCTTATGCCCACGGTACCTTACCCCCGGGTCCAGCACACAAGGAGGAGGAGAGTCCTTTGAGCCTTCGTGAAATTTCCCCCTAATTATTGAGTCTGAGTTCTGTTCCATCTGCGGCTCCATGATGGTTCTTCAGGGAGCTGCTGAAGATGTGGCTGGGGAGGTTAGCAACTTGCTCCACCACCTGCTGGATAACATCATAAAATCTGACAGTAATTTGGTTTAAATGTTGTTTTTTTAAAAAAATACTAATTACCTTTGGCCCTCCAGATGTTGGTGAACTACAACTCCCATCATCCCAGTATTTGGCCATGCTTGTTCGGGCTGAACAGAATTGTGCTTCAGCAACATTTGGAGGGCTGAATGTTAAGTCATGTAAACATGAGAAGGTTTTCTTGTACACATGGTTCCTGGTTCATATTCATACTGCATAGATTCAGAAGCAGATTGGGGATGGGACATGACTTTTTAAATGGTATCAATGCAATCTATCATGAACAAAAAGCTAAAATTATTGTAAATAATGTGGTACCAGAGGAAATTAGAATTGAGAAGGGAACCAGGCAAGGGTGCCCACTTTCCCCTCTCCTGTTTATTTCGGTCCTAGAGGTCTTGCTAAGTATGATTAGAAAAGATGAACAAATTAAAGGTATTAAAGTAGAATCCAAACAATATAAATTAAAAGCCTTTGCTGACAATTTAGTACTGATATTACAGGATCCAGACTCCAGTGCAGTGAAAGCATTGGAGTTGATACAGGAATTTGGGCAGGTAGCGGGATTCAAGTTAAATAAGAGTAAAACCAAAGTATTAGAGAAAAATCTGGATAATGATGAAATAAAACTATTACAAGAAAAGACGGACCTAGATTTTGTGAAAAAAGTCAAGTATTTGGGTGTGAATCTGTCTCGGAAAAACTTGAACTTATATAAAGAGAACTATGAGAAACTATGGAATGAAATTAAGAGAGACCTAGATATATGGTCAAATTTAAAACTGTCATTAATGGGCCGGATTTCAGTGGTTAAGATGAATGTATTGCCAAAGGTTTTTGTTTGTTTGTTTCAAGCCCTCCCAATCATAGACAATGTGAAATGCTTTAAAGAATGGCAGAAAGCTTTATCTAGATTTCTCTGGCAGGGGGGAAAACCCAGAATTAAATATAAATTACTTAGGGATTCTAAAGAAAGAGGGGGATTCTCCCTTCCAGATTTGAAAATCTATTTTGAGGCAGCTGCTTTTTGCTGGATTAAAGAATGGATACAACTAGAAGACACTGATGTTTTAGATTTAGAGGGATTCGATAATTTGTTTGGATGGCATGCATATCTATGGTATGAGAAAGGCCCATAATGCTTTCAAAAATCATGTAACTAGGAAATCTCTGTACAACGTATGGATAAAATATAATGATCTCTTAGAAAGGAAGACACCCAGATGGCTTTCACCAATGGAGGCGAAGGCCCAGAAAAAGTTAAATATGGATATCAAGTGGTTGAGGTACTCAGATTTATTCTTGGAATTAGCTGGAGTAGCTGGATGGAGGTGGGGGTCACTGAAAATGGCCATCCCATTAAAGAGTGACACCACAATCAAGTGCAGGCAATCCAACATAAAAAAGAAGCTCTGGTTGCCATATAAGTGATCAGTGATGTTTTATTTATTTTTATTAAAATATAACCACAGAGCCTCTGCATGGAGTTGGGAGACATTGGTCTTAAGTTCTCTTCGTCAGTCTTCTTAGAGCTTTGTGCACCTCTTTGTTCCTCAGGGTATAGATTAGGGGATTGAGCATGGTGACAACAAATGTATAGAAAAGGGAAACCATCTTGCCCTGATCGCGGGAGTAGTTGGACGCGGGCTGGACGTAGCTGAAGATGGCCATCCCATAAAAGAGCGACACCACGATCAAGTGGGAAGCACAGGTGTTGAAGGCCTTCTGCCTGCTCTCTGCTGAGCGGATCCTCAACACAGCAACCACAATATAGCTATAAGAGACCATAATGAGGCCTAGTGGTACTATAAGGAACACTGCGCTAAAAGCAACAAGCAAAGCCTCGTTGAAGGAGGTGTCAACACAGGCCAGTTTGATTAAGGCTGGCACCTCACAGAAAAAATGGTCTATTCTGTTCTCTCCACACCGTGGAAGCTGAACAGTCATCACTGTGTGCACTAGTGAATTGCTGAAGCCAAAAAGCCAGGCGATGGCAGCCATTTTGAAACATAAAGAGTGGCTCATAATGGTAGTGTAGCGCAGTGGATGGCAGACTGCAGCATATCTGTCATAGGCCATGACAGCCAAAAGGACGCATTCTGTAGAGCCCAGAGCAAGGGAGATGTGCAATTCAGCTACACAGCCACCATAGGAGATAGACTTCTTTATCTTCCAGAAGCTCACCAGCATCTGTGGTCCGAGGCTGGTGGTGAAGCAAAGATCAAGGAAGGAGAGGTTGCTGAGGAAGAAATACATAGGGGTGTGGAGATGGGGGTCCAGCCGTGACACCACAATGATGGTTGTGTTTCCCAACAGGGTCATCATGTAGCAGGTTAGGATAATGGCAAAGAGGAACATCTCCAAGCGTGGGCGGTCAGCCACTCCCAGTAAAATGAATTCTCCTTGGTAGCTCTGATTACCTTCTTCCCACAATCCTTCTCTGTACATTATCTAGAAAAGGAAGAAACAAAAATAGCAAAATACCTACTCAAAATTGAGCTGGAATAAACGGTTGACACAAAAGCAATAGTGGCATTTTGGTATGGCTGAGATCACCCATGTACCATGTGTACAATGAGAAAACCTTCTAATTTTTACATGGCTTAATGCAGGGATGGGAAACCCTCCTGATGTTCCTGAACTATAACCCTCTTCGGCCCTGGAAGCATCGCAAAAAGCATGGGATGCTGGGAGTTGTAGTTCAGCTATGTCTGGAGGGCCAAGGGTAATCTGATATTCAAGATTAAAGGGAGTTAAACCAGGTTACAATCAGAAGATTAGGGTGCTCTGATTTAGGACTGAAGTGTGGACTTTCCGGGGGAAGTAGCAGGGCCCTAGAAAGCATGGGACAAGTGGAAAATCACTTGGACCCATGCTTTCTACACACGGGACAAGCAGAAGGGTGGATGGGCATACATTCTTGCTCCAGGTTATTCTAGCACAGGGAAAGCCAACACTGGACTTCAGCTCCCAGAAAGCATGGGAAATGATCAGGAATGATGGGAGGCATAGTGCTAATGGAAGAGTATACGTAACTGATCTTGGATTTTAAGATTGCTCTGCTTTTTTTATTGTATGGTTTTTATTCAGAGCTGTGGGGAACCACTCTGGTATTTTTATGAGTACAGTGGTATCTCGGGTTACAGACGCTTCAGCTTACAGACTCCGCTAACCCAGAAATAGTACCTCGGGTTAAGAACTTTGCTTCCGGATGAGAACAGAAATCGTGCAGTGGTGGCACAGCAGCAGCTGGAGACCCCATTAGCTAAAGTGGTACCTCAGGTTAAGAACAGTTTCAGGTTAAGAATGGACCTCCAGAATGAATTAAGTTCTTAACCCGAGGTACCACTGTAGTGGCATATCTGTATTTTCAAATAAATATTTAAATGTGCTCTAGATGGTGCTACCTTTAGAACATACCAGAAGAGTTTAGTTCATACAAAATACAGTGGCTTCTGACAGGAAACCACAAACTGGGAGTTAGCCAATTCCTGTTTTAAAAAGGGGAAATGTTGTTTGGCTCTGAACAGGACATGTAAGGGTTGAGATGCTTACTAAAAACGATAATATTTTGTAGTGATAGAAAGAAGGCAAATTAGAGTTGAAAATAATTAGATTGAAATAAATTACCAGCTACCATATGCTCATATGTAAACCAGTGGTCAGCCACACCTTGAATACTGTGCACTATTCTGGTGGTCAAATCTCAGAAAAATGTAGACTTGCGGTTAAAAATACATAAAGACAAAGAGCATACAATAAAATGATCCAGGGTTGGAGACCTCGCTTATAAGGAAGATTTGTTTAGAGAAACTACACAAAGGTCGAATAACCTAATTGTATCAGCTGCAAATACAAGTAACGGAAAGACAAAAGCTGCTTGCCCCCCCCCCCCCGGTATTTAAAAGAAGAATCAACTTAAGGAGGGAGTAGGAATCCGCGATAAAGATGCTTAATCTGTTTCCCAACTTCAGCTTGAAATATCCTTCCCATACACTTTCCCCATATACATTTCCAAGCACACGTCTCAAAGCTGTGAGGGAGAGAAACTTTAGGACAAGACAAGAAAATTACTCACCAGTATATTGTTGAAAGTGCCATGTCCCATGAACTGAAAAAGGTGTATTTAATATTTTATCTCTATTCTATTCATTTCACAACCATCCATCCTATAATTTATGGTCCCTTTCTTTCTCAGATGATACTCCTCACACTACCTCACTAGGGAGTGTCATTTTAGGGTTGAAACTTAGTTCTTGCCAATTTATTCAGTGAGGGGTATTTTTGAGTGTGAGGAATTCAAATCTGCTATTATTTTTGTGACTGGACAATGTTTAGTTTGGTAAGTTCACATTTGATGAAGAAGCACATAAACTACTTTTGGAAAACCAAATAATACTAATTTTATCATATAAAATATATAACTGCAACTACTTGGCAATCAATTTGAATGATATCTATGCAATCTTACACCCATTTAACTTACCAAGCAAAATGAAATTGTATTAATTTAACCAAAATATCTTTTGAATTTCCAAGTCATATTAAAACATTTTAGCAACCCTTATTTTTGGATTTAGCTCACCTCTGTCTCAGTGAGAAGTAAATTCATTCTGAAAAATGTGTATCCAATATTTTATCTCTTTTCTTCTCTTCATTTCTCTTCCATCCATCCTATAATTTGTGGTCCCTTTCTCAACTCAGAAGGGTGTGCCATTTGAGGGTTGAAACTTAATTATTGCAAGGTATTCTTGAGTGTGAGGAATACAAATCTGCTATTATTTTTGTGACTGGACAACATTTAGTTTGGTAAGTCCATGTTTGATGAAGAAGCACATAAACTACTTTGGGAAAACCGAATAAGTTTAATATTATCATATAAAATATATAACTGCAAGCACTTGGCAATCAATTTGAATGATATCTATGCAATCTTACACCCATTTTACTTATCAAGCAAAACAAAATTGTATTAATTTAACAAAAATATATTTTGAATTCCTGTCATGTTAGAACTTTTAGCACCCTTCATTTTTGGAATTAGCTCACCCCTGACTCTTGGTCTGCTGTGACAGTCTGTGTTGAGGGAGCAAGTGGCTCCACCTTGGGCCAAGGAAACTCTCACAGAGCTCACTCTGGATGCAACTCCGTAGTTCAGGTCATCAAGAGGTTACTGTGTGGAAAATACCAGGGGTAGCCTGGGCAGTCATGAAATTGCCTTATAGCCAAAAAGAGCATTAGTCCAGCTATCTCAGTATTACACAGTATTCTCCATGCTTGAGTTGCCAGGTTTTGTGGGACTACTATTCCCATCAACCCTCAGACACCTTAGCCAATGGTGATGGACGATGGGAGTTGTAGTCCAACAGGCAGGGTGAGCACTAAAGAGGGGTGGTGTGGTAGGAAAGGGAAGGCTGCTTCAGAATAAACCTCACACACCCCTGACTATTAATCATTTGATGGTAGTTGTCATTCAAACCACCTGTCAGGCACGATGCCAGAGAAGGTTGCTCTACACCTTCCTGTTCTATAGTCGAAGCAGGCAGAGAATGAATTCAAATAAGAATAAATCTTTTTGAAAAAGCAGAGAGAAAGAGCAGTCTGTATGTGTATCTGAAGGGGAGAGGGTCAAGGGGAAAAGGGCAGGAGGAGACTAAAAAAGATAGAAATGCAGATTCTCTTACACCTCCATAAGGCCAGTTACAGATAGGTAGCCGTGTTGGTCTGCCATAGTCAAAACAAAAAAAATTCCTTCCAGTAGCACCTTAAAGACCAAGTAAGTTAGTTCTTGGTATGAGCTTTCGTGTGCATGCACACTTCTTCAGATATCTGAAGAAGTATACTTCTTCAGGTACCTGAAGAATTGTGCATGCACACGAAAGCTCATACCAAGAACTAACTTACTTGGTCTTTAAGGTGCTACTGGAAGGATTTTTTTTTGTTTTACCTCCATAAGGATCAGTGTAAATGATGGTGGGAAAAGAGAAATGCTCCCTGCAACTCTTACTCTGGTCGGCTTGCCTAATTCGGTCCAGTGCCTTGGTTCTTCTGCCTCAGTATTGTACCAGCACATCTACGTGGCCATAGTAGGATGATCTCTCTGTCTCTAAAGGGGCCTTCAGGGGTCAGGATAAATGATTTTATGATGTCATCCAGGAGGATGGGAGAGGTGGAGGAAATTGCTCTCTCCCCTTCTTCAGCAGCTCTCTGAGGAACCACCATGAAGCCCCATAAGGGCCAGAACTCAGGCTCGATAATTAAGGGAAAACTACATATTACCCTTCAGTCATGAGCAATGAAGCCCCAAAGGACCTGCCTCCTCTTCCCTTGCGCAGCGTCCTCTGGAGGCTGTGACTTGCACCAGGGCAGGGATGGAAAAGAGAACACTACTTAACTCCTTAGGGGGCAAAAGTCTTTTAATTAACTAGCTATGCAGAAAATTTCAAAGTTGGCAGGATAAATTTATTTCATTGCATATGGATATTTCTGGGTATTCCAATTACCTGTTAGGAGACCTCATGTGGTGTTACATTTAGGGAACTGGATTTAGTTTGAAGGGAGATCAAACTATGGGCATGGAGCCCATAGGCTGGTGACTACTCTGCCTATTTGGTAATCCGGCACTGAGGACTGTGGACCCTCTGATTTTCAAATGGACCCTTACTTTTAATATTTTAATATCTCTATGGCAGCCTTTGTTATGTGAATGGTGCCATGGATCCCCCGGGGACCAAGGTCCACCAATCAGGAGCACTGATTTGCAGCATTTTCGCCTCACCTTTCTATAAAAATAATGTCATTATTACATTACAATGTTACAACACTGAAATAAAACATCTGTAAAATAATCATTAAAAACAAATGAACAGAAGAAACACTGCAAGTTGCCAGAGAATGAAGGACAATTCATTATTATTAGAGTTGGCAGCCATTCTGTCCCAAATTTGAATCTTTCATTATTAGGCAGAGTGTTAACCATAGAGATGAACGTGTTGCCAATAATGTTATTTCTGTTTCAATCGATTCGAATGATCGGCAGGACGGATTGTTGTTGGGCATCACGAAAAGATATTTCTAAACATATTTAGCAAGGGGAAACCGAGGATAAAATATAAAAATTAATAGATGCAAAAGAAAGAGGAGGTTTTCCCCAGCTGGATCTGAGATTATATTATGAAGCATCCTGTCTTTGTTGGTTGAAGGAATGGATAACGTTAGAGAATTCACATATTTTAAGACTTAGAAATCATGATAATATTTTTGGCTGGCACACTTGTTTATGGTACAAAAAGGTGAATGTTCATAAAGGATTTACAAACCATATAATTAGGAAAAAATTGTATAGAGTGCAGGATAGTTAGAAGAATTTACTAGAAGTAAAAACACCATTATGGCTTTCACAGCTGGAAGCTATAGCAGTAAAGAAAAAGAACACGACAGAAGGGTGGACAACTTATAGAAATTTATAAAAACAAGAGGGAGGAGAGTATAAATTAAAAGAATTTAGGGAATTATCTGGGAAATTAACAACATGGTTATAATATCATCATTTGAATGAAGTGTTTAATAAAGTTTGGACATGAGGCTTTGGGGAACAAATATCACAACTGGCGAGAGACCTGCTGGAATGTAATATAAACGTGTTGTCTAAAATGTATAAAATATTATTGGAATGGGAGACAAAGGATGAGCAAATAAAATCTTCAATGATACACTGGGCAATAGATATCAGTCATCATATAGATATGGAAGCATGGGAACGATTGTGGAATTTGAATGTAAAATCTACAGCGTGTTATGGTTTAAGAGGAAATTATATGAAAATGATATATCGTTGGTATCTAACACCAAAAAAATTGGCAAAATCTCAATCTAAATCAAACAAATGTTGGAAACATAAAGAGAAAGAAGGTTGTTTTTAGCATACGTGGTGGTCTTGCAGTAAGGTTAAAGCTTACTGGGAAATTATATACAATGAATTGAAAATGATGTTCAAAATAACATTTCTAAAAAATATTTTATAAAAAAATTATTTTGGGAATTATAGGGACACGACTACCAAAATTGTATATAAATTAATTTATGCATGCTACTACAGCAGCAAGAATATTACTTGCGCCAAAATGGAAAGATGTCCCAGTAAAAGAAGAATGGACACAAAAACTTATGAAATATGCAGAAATGGCAAAACTTACTGGAAAAATAAGAAATCAAGATAACAAACTCTTTATAAAAGAATGGAAATGGTTTATTGAATAATTACAGACAAATTGTAAACCGATAAAAACATTAGCAGGATTACTGTAATAATCTGTAGTTTTATAAGACTATATATTCGTAGCAGATAATTAAATGAGCAAATTAAATGAATTTGGATATGCAGAAATGAAAAAAATTAAGGAACCACAGAAAGAGGGGGAAGGAAGTCAAATTTTGAAATGTTAAATGGATTGTAAAATTAATGAAATGTATCAATTTGAAAAGTATAAATAAAAAACCTTTTTTAAAAAGTTGGCAGCCATTCAACTCAAGTTGTTGATTTCCTCATTAGTCTTCCGAGAGCTCTGTGCATCTCTTTGTTCCTCAGAGTGTAGATCAGCGGATTGAGGGTAGTGGTACCAAATGTATAAAAGAGCGACATCATCTTGCCATTCTCCATGGAGTAGCTGGATGGAGGCTGGACGTAACTGCAAATGGCTGACCCGTAAAAGAGTGACACCACAATCAAGTGGGAAGCACAGGTGCTGAAGGCCTTCTGCCTGCCTTTGGCTGAGCGGATCCTCAACAAAGAAGCTGTTATGTATCTGTAAGAGGTTATAATGACATTCAGTGGTAACAGAAGACAAACCACACTGGAAGAAAGGAGCTCAGCCTCATTGAGCGTGGTGTCAACACAGGCCAATTTGATTAAGGCTGGCGCCTCACAGAAAAAAGTGTCTATTCGGTTATGTCCGCACCGTGGAAGCTGAACAGTCAACACTGTCTGCACTAGTGAATTACTGAAGCCACAAAGCCGGGCAAAGGCAGCCATTTTGAAACATACAGAGCGGCTCATAATGGTGGTGTAGCGCAGCGGATGGCAGACTGCAGCATATCTTCCATTCTTGGACAAGGTGATTGAGCGAGTGGTTACTGAACAACTCCAGGCACACCTGGAAGAAGCGGACCATTTGGAAGCCTTCCAGTCGGGATTCAGGCCTCATCATGGGACCGAAACCGCCTTGGTCGCACTGGTTGATGATCTCCGGAGGGCTAGGGACAAAGGTGAGAGCTGTTTCCTAGTTCTGCTGGATCTCTCAGTGGCGTTTGATACCATCGACCATAACATCCTTCTGGACCGTCTTGAGGGGCTAGGAGCTGGGGGCACTGTCATACAGTGGTTCCGCTCCTTCCTCCTGGGCCATGTTCAGAAAGTGGTGGTGGGGGATGAGTGTTCAGACCCCTGGGCTCTCACTTGTGGGGTGCCTCAGGGTTCTGTCCTCTCCCCCATGCTTTTCAACATTTACATGCAGCCGCTGGGAGAGATCATCAGGAGGTTTGGGCTGGGCGTTCATCAGTATGCGGATGATACCCAACTCTACCTCTCTTTTAAATCAGAACCAGTGAAGGCGGTGAAGGTCCTGTGTGAGTGTCTGGAGGCGGTTGGAGGATGGATGGCGGCTAACAGATTGAGGTTGAATCCTGACAAGACAGAAGTACTATTTTGGGGGGACAGGAGGTGGGCAGGTGTCGAGGATTCCCTGGTCCTTGGGTAACTGTGCCCCTGAAGAACCAGGTGCGCAGCCTGGGAGTCATTTTGGACTCACAGCTGTCCATGGAGGCACAGGTTAAATCTGTGTCCAGGGCAGCTGTTTACCAGCTCCATCTGGTACGTAGGCTGAGACCCTATCTGCCTGCGGACTGTCTCGCCAGAGTGGTGCATGCTTTGGTTATCTCCCGCTTGGACTACTGCAATGCCCTCTACGTGGGGCTACCCTTGAAGGTGACTCGGAAACTACAACTATTCCAGAATGCGGCAGCTAGACTGGTGACTGGGGGCGGCCGCCGAGACCATATAACACCGGTCTTGAAAGACCTACATTGGCTCCCAGTATGTTTCCGAGCACAATTCAAAGTGTTGGTGCTGACCTTTAAAGCCCTAAACGGCCTCGGTCCAGTATACCTGAAGGAGCGTCTCCACCCCCATCGTTCTGCCCGGAAGCTGAGGTCCAGCGCCGAGGGCCTTCTGGCGGTTCCCTCATTGCAAGAAGCAAAGCTATAAGGGAACCAGGCAGAGTGCCTTCTCGGTAGTGGTGCCCGCCCTGTGGAACGCCCTTCCAGCAGATGTCAAAGCGATAAACAACTACCTGACATTCAGAAGACATCTTAAGGGAAGTTTTTAACGTGTGATATTTTAGTGTATTTTTGGTTTCTATGGAAGCCGCCCAGAGAGGCTGGGGAGGCCCAGCCAGATGGGCGGGGTATAAATAAATTATTATTATTATTATTATTATTATTATTATTATTATTAGTCATAGGCCATGACAGGCAAAAGAACACATTCTGTGGAGCCCAGAGCAAGGGAGATGTACAACTCAGCCACACAGCCACCATAGGAGATGGACTTGTTTTTCTTCCAGAAGCTCACCAGCAGTAGCTGTCTTATTACAAAAGAATTTCAAAAATAGACTGGAAAGTGAAGTTGAATTGCAATTTATTACCAAACTTAAAACCATGGAGAGACCTGGTCTGAATAGAGACATTGGATTCTTATCATTATACATGACAAAGCTATTTTTAGTCATCTCACCATTGCTTTTTCCTGTAAGACCATTGCAGTTGTCAACAGGTTTACCACACCTATCAGCCAATCACCCATTCCCACCACCCTTCTGAGTAATACCCATCCTCACCCTCTACTATATATGAGGGTCTGGTGACTTCTGTTTCAGTGTATCTGAAGAAGTGTGCATGCACATGAAAGCTCGTACCAATAACTAACTTAGTTGGTCTCTAAGGTGCTACTGGAAGGATTTTTTTAAATTTTGTTTCAATGAAGGAAAGGTTAATTTAAGCCTTGAGAGGAGGGAGGAAGCAACAGCCCTTGTTATACACCCACTGCCTACACGCTCCTCTTCTGTTATGTACTGAGCTGAATCCTAGAAGAATAGGATCCAAAATGCAGCAGTCAGATTGGTCCACAGGAGCCACCCAATCCAGCTCCAGGTGGAAGTGAATCAGCAACCTGATTGGCCTGCAGGGGCAGCCAATCAGGCTCCTGGATGAAGTGAATCCGCAACCTGATTGGCCTACAGGAGCAGCCCGGAATTAGCCAATCATGCAGGGCCCATTGTGTAAATAATGTATATATTAGCTAGACGTTTTGGGGAAAGTTTCATTCTCCTCACAGAGCTACAGTTTCCTACAGAATCAGACAGGATTTAAAAAAAATTAGTAATATACTGTATAGACCACAGGAGCAAATCAGATCCACTTTCCCCTTCCCAAAAGCAGCAGCTCAAAGCACCTTATGAACAATGAAAACAAGCATTACAAATAACAGAAAACATTATTATTATTACTATTATTATTATTATATTTATTTATTTTATTTCTACCCTGCCCATCTGGCTGGATTGCCACCAATAGTCGCCAAACCAAAAAGCAGCATCAAGGAAGAAGAACATAAAGGGTCCAAACGAAGAATCAATAAACTAACAGTTAATAACGTTGCTGAATTTGCAACACAAGTTCCACAACTTGGGCACAATTATAGCAGTTTGAAGTACTTCTGCGAATGACGAAAGAACTCTGATGAAAGTCGCCTTCCCTGAGGATGTCATGCGAGTGGCAGCTGGCCTTTGGGACTGCATGTCTTAATAGGGAGTCTGCCTCTAATTGTTCAGCTTGAAGTTTGATTCCCTGAGGCTCCGTGATGTGCAGGAAACTTCCTTGCATTGTCCATTAGATTCTGGAGACGCAGCAACAACAGTCCCATCTTCAGTAAGATCCCCATAAAGCCAGCTCCCTTCCCCTCCAATGCCCTGCAAGAAGTAGTCTTAAGCTGTGGGAGGTCTCTAGGTACATGTAGGTGGGGTGCAATTCTCAGCCAGAATAGCAATGATGCTGGGGTGAAGTAGACAAGTTGTGGGGAGAGGGAAGATCCAGCTTCTCCCTTTTATTTAATCTTTGAGGCTCAACAGCTATTATTCCAACCTTTCTGATAGTCTATATTCATATCTATTTCCATTCTTCAGATCTTACTCTCTCCCTTTCCCACCACAATCACACACACAAAGAATGGACGCTTCCTCCCATCTAACTTCTAACTGCATTCAACTCCTTTCTCTCACCTCTTTTTTCTGTCACAAGTAAACACATCATTATAGTCTATAATCCTTGGACTCTTTCCTGGGAACACAGCATTTCCTTTCTTCACATTCCACATCATCTATCTATCTGTCTGCCTGCCTGCCCACCTGCCTCTTTGTACTCTCCACACCTGTCTGCTTCTCTTTGCTTGAGTTTCTTCTTCCATGCTGCCAGCCTCTCCCTCAAGCCAACTTCTGCCACAGCCTGTGATCTCTGGCCATAGCTTCCCGACCATAAAGGCCTATCCAGAGTGCATCTGTTGATGGGAGCGAAGTCCCGAGACAAGCTGACTGCTCTAGTTTCCTACAAGTAGCAGGACAAATACCAGAGCAACGGATTCATCCCTGGAATAGAAGCAAAAGTCGTATCCTTAGTCCTCATACGAGAAAAGAACTGGGAGAAGGGAAGGCGATTGTTACGAAGACAGAAGTGAGGTTAGGAAGGGGCCGACCCAGTAAAAGAACAATAACTTTGTACTAGAGTATCGATATACGTGAGATGAAAAGGAGAGCTGAGATTAAGTGGCGTTTGGTTTATGTCTTTCGATCTATGGGAAGCAGCCTTTTCCTTCATGCAGAGGTGAGTACTGTAATTTGCTTTATTTACTCCTGCCAGAAGTTCCTAGTCCTTGTGGTTTTGCAAAATTTTGTGCCAACAGGCCTTTGCAGCTGCCTCCCCAGAAACACTCTTTAATGCATATTTGTTCTGATTTGCCCTCATGGTGCTCTCTGAGCGGTCATACCCAACCCCACTTTTAATACAGTTTGCGCCTGCAGAAGCTTTCCGATAGTCATACTGTTTCATTTCCAAGCAGTGCACAAGCTGTAACATGCTACTGAAACCCTGTAGCTTTTTATACCACAGCTTTTCCAGATTATTTTTGTCCTGCTGCATCTGTACAGCAATAACACGTTAGCGTTGGGGAAGTGTCGCAGAACTGAGGGCTCGTTGACACTTCCGCTTGTCCGTTGCCTAGATAGAGCAGTTTTCCCCAGGGGAAAGCAGTGGAGCAAGAGGAAGTGTGGACAAGCCCTAAAGCAGGATAAATCCATTACTAATTCACTGTTGGGGGGACGCAGGTGGTGCTGTGGGTGAAACTACAGAGCCTAGGGCTTGCCAATCAGAAGGTCGGCGGTTCGAATCCCCGCAACGGGGTGAGCTCCCGTTGCTCAGTCCCTGCTCCTGCCAACCTAGCAGTTCGGAAGCATGTCAAAGTGCAAGTAGATACCACTCTGGCGGGAAGGTAAACAGTGTTTCCATGCGCTGCTCTGGTTCGCCAGAAGCGGCTTAATCATGCTGGCCACATGACCCAGAAGCTGTACGCCGGCTCCCTCGGCCAATAAAGCGAGATGACCGCCGCAACCCCAGAGTCATCTGCAACTGGACCTAATGGTCAGGGGCCCCTTTAATTCACTGTTACTGTGTCAATAACATGTTGCAGAAGACACATGCAATAACACACCCATCTAGAAGTGTCCTCGGTTGATTTTTCTTTCTGAGCTCCCCCACCCCACAACTTCCTTATACATTCCTTCTTTGAAGTTGCTCTCTTCCTTGACTGTATTGTTTCCATTTGTCTTTTTCTGCACCTCTTTCGGTTCTACAGAACTGTGCGAGAGTCGGAAACCAGAGCAAAACACAGTTTTCAGTATTTATTATTATTGTTGTTCGTTGAATTTTTATACTGCCCTTCATCCAAAGATCCCGGGGCAGTTCACAACATAAGAACACATAGGTTGAGAATACAAAATACCAGTACATAATAAACCAAAGACAAACCAATAACACCCACAAAAGAAACACATTTAAAAAGCCATAACAAAACCCAAATAAGCCCATAGGAAGTCCATGGGTTGAAAACTTGGCATATTAATCCATGTCATATTAAATCACTTTGAGATGTTTTATAGGAAATGATTCACTAATTAAATCATCATTATCACCATGCTCCTTTATTTTCAGTCCCTTTCCTAATAATTACTGGCACTGAATTGTTTTGTCTCTCTATTTTTATTCATTACAGCACACTGCTATAATAAGTGGGCTTTCTGATATGGCCCCAGGATATATTGGGAAAACCTTGGGAGCCCACAGCCCCATTCAGACAGCGTTAGCATGTTTGTGAAATTCAGACCTCTTTGCCCTGGTATGCATCACTTTAGCCTTAGCCTGAATTTCACTTGCTCTGCTGTTGCCTGTTTAGACAATTTTGGTTTTGGAGTTCTTCAGAATTTTACAATAATGAATAGTTTACTGTCATTATTAGAAAACCTGACTAGTTCAAGTTACACCCTTGACTTGCCTATGAATCATTTAAGTAAAACCAGTGTCACACACACACACATTCTATTTTACATTTTAGAATATTCATTTAAACAATTTTTAAATGTCAATGACTTCCCTTCTTCTCTTCCCATGGTTTATTTTACATAACATAAATTCCTGCATATTTTACATAAACTAAACCATTCATTATTCCATTACTACAGCCATCAAAATTTATTTACACTGTTGAATTTATCTTAATACTGCCAACATTTTCAAATGTACACAATTTTCACCCGTATATTCAAAAAACATTTTCCAATCTTCTTTAAACGTATGTTCCTCTTGTTCTCTTATTCTATATGTTAACTCCACAGTTTCAATGCAGAACTTGAGGGGGGAAACCAAACCCCACAGCTTTCTTGCCCCCATAAATTGTCAAATTCTGTTGCAGGCAACTAGGTTCTACACAGAGTAGAGCCACTGAAATTCATCAATGGGTCTACTTTGAGTAGGACTAGCAATACAGACAGTTGTCTCCCCTTGATCTCTTGGGTTTTTTTAACCAGTAACATAATCCATAAGAACAGAGGATCTCAAAGTGTGGTGTGCGGATCATTCAGGTGCTCTGTGGGGTTGCTCGTATTAAATATGAATTTTGCATAAATATAAATGAATATGAATATGGTATATGGGTATACAAATAGATATTGTATATGGATAATTGTATTTTTATTCTATGGAATGCAATTTGTAACACAACAAAATAGAACGCCAGAAATCTAAACAGTGAAAATGCAAGTAAAAATCACACAGCATCTACCACAGCACTTTACAATTGTTACAACCGGAAGAAACAAGCCATACCTTGGCTTAATGTGGAATGTGAACTACTTGTGCCTCCTTCAATTCCTCTACATCCATGCATTGTTCCCCAACTGTTGCTGTCCCACAATGCACAAAGCAATGCAGCTCCCGTACTTGAATTTTCAAAGCTTAGGCAATATCCAGTTTTGAGGACGGGAAAGTGTTGGACAGCAGCAGTTGGAGGAGAACGCTCTCAGCAGAGCATGAGACTCAGTATCAGGGTTGTGGGTACATTTATTAAAGATCACAACCTGTGGTCCCTTTCATATGCCCTCCAGCATTTCTCCCATGAAAATAGGGACGTCCTATTCAACAACAACAACAGTTTTACTATTTATATCCTGCTCATCTGAATGGGTTGACCAAGCCACTACCAACATATATAAAAACATAATAAAACATTAAACATTTAAAAAACTTCCCTATATAGGACTGCCTTCAGATGTCTTCTAAAGGTTGACACAATCGCCTCTCCCACTTTGTGGTTCCCACTTGGCTCCCTAGTATACTCTAGAGCAGAGTGGTCCAACATGCGGCCCTCAAGGCCTTTTTGGTCGGCCCTCAGCACCGTATGCTGCCCACCACCTGCAGCCCTCGCCTTCCCAAAGCTGGATAAGTGAGTTGCTGGGCTTTGCAAAGGCAGAGCGAGGGTCTGACAGGGTCTTAGGGTCCCCCTGCCTCCTTCCCAAAGCCCAGTTAGTGCTTTTGCAGCTTTAGGAAGAAGGTGGGAAGGTTCAAGGATGCCGTCGGAGCCTCGTGCCTCCTTCCCAAAGCCCAGCCCTCGCTTCTCTGGCTTTGGGAAAGCAGCAGGAGGGACCCCCTCAAATCTTGGCCTCGCTCCCCTCCTGCATGGCAAGGCAGTGTGCAGCTTGTGGGTTCTGTGTCGAAATTCTTGGTATGAAAAGTTGGACTGCCCTGCTCTAGAATTAAGGGTGAGGAAACAAGCTGGGAGATGATTCGAACATGCGTGGAGGAAAACTCTGTTGAATGAAATTGAACACTAGTGAGGGCTCATAGATTCATCAAATTGTAGAGTAGGACCCAGAGGACCATCCATTAAAAGCCAATAGTTTTAAAAGTTGTGTGTCCTTATTTCTCAATTTGATCCTTTCATATGGTTTTCTGGTCTTTCATGCATTGTGAGTTGGCATTATTTTTATTGATTATAGTTTAGTAAATCTTCATTATACAGTGATACCTCGGGTTACAAACACCTTGGGTTACAAACACTTCTGGTTACAGACTCCACTTACCCAGTAGTACCACCTCGGGTTAAGAACTTTACCTCAGGATGAAAACAGAAATCTTGCACAAGCGGGAGGCTCCATTAGCTAAAGTGGTACCTCAGGTTAAGAATGGTTTCAGATTAAGAACGGACTTCTGGAACGAATTAAGTTTGTAACCAGAGGTACCACTGTAAGTGTTAAGTGTAAACTGTTTAATTATTATTTGCTGATATTTAAGTTTGCCGTTTACTTATTGAATATTGCTTTATTTGATGTAAGTTGTTTATTTTAAAGTTACGTTTTTATTATGGCTTCTTTGCATTGGATCAGATCGTTATTAGGTGTGCGATCTTTGCTGTCTATTTTGTGGTTTCCTCAACTTGTAAACCGCCTTGTGCATAGCAATAGAGAAAGGTGGCAGGCAAATTAAAAGTGAAATGGAAATGGGACTTCCGGAGGCGGCGCGAAACAGCAATGGCGGTCCTCTTCGCGCTGTGAAGAGGGGCTCCGCGAAAAAGGGTCGTCCGCTGCGGCAAAGCGGAGACCCATCAAGAAAACCGCAGGCAGAGCGAGCCTGCGGCCGTGGGACTCGGCGGGCGCCTGGAGCCCCCCCAGAAGCGGGGAAGGAGCCTCGTAAGAGGCTCCGGAACGTGAAAGGGGGAGCGGCGCTGTGAGTTCATCGCTCTTTTCGTGGAAGCAAAGCCGCGCTGCTGCTGCTGATGAGCGCTGACCTTTCTTCTTGAAATTATCGGAATTGGAGCAACATACCCGTGAGTAAGGGACCTAAATTTTTAACTTAAATTGAAGAAATTCGGCTGAAAACGGGAGGCGAGTAACAGGAAGTCCGCCTCCCGACTCTGCTAATTAGATCAAAGCAAGGGCTCGGAAACGAGCTGAAGTATTTAAAAGGGACTGTAAAAGTGGAAGAAAGGGTGCATTGATAGACTCTGCATTTTGAAGATAAAAGGGAAAGAACTGTGTGATTTATAGACTTTTATTTTTTGGAACTACCCTCCTATCTTTGGGCTAAACGGGGTTGAAAGAGATAACCCCGTCATCGGGCTGCCAGTGCATAGAAAAAGAACTGTCAAACTGCTGTCAAATTGACGACATTGTTGCAGAGATTGAAATTGGTGCATAGACTGAGACATTAGCATTAAACATTGTTGCATGGACCTATATTGATACCTTGTGGCTGGATTTTAAGAGATCAGAAGTTCTGGAAACCTTCCTTCGGTGTTTGGGAACTACAAAACTTAACATGGGGAATAGAGGAACTTCAATGGCGGAAAATAGTTCCTTTCTTTTTTGAAACTTTGAAATACCCCCCCTATAGGACTGTGGAAGTATAGTGGCATGGGAATTGAGCTTTATTGAAACTTTTTGTGGTTTAATTTGTTTATACTTGGGACTTGTCTTTCCCATGGGACAAAAGATCATCTGACCTTGAACAGAGGCAGGTGTGGAATGAGCGGCACAGGGAGAACAAGAGCAGCTAAAGCCAAAGATAAAGAAAAAGAGAAAAAATCTGGGCAACTTTTGCAAACAACCTTAACTCATCACCGCAGATCATCTGTCCCAACTGTGCTGACAGCACAGGAGGTGGAACTAGTGCAGCCTGCTGCAGAAGATATGGCAACTGGAGGATCTGAAACAGTTTTGAAACAAATTTTGGAACAATTGGCAGTTTTAAATCAAAAAGTGGACAATCAAACATCAAAGATTGACCAAGCTACATCCTCTATTGGCAAATTAACCGAACAGGTTTCGCAGCATACTCAGGCAATTGAGAAATTGCAAGGAGCTACGGCAGAAAACTACAAATTAGCTGTGGAAGCCAATCAAAAAGCAGAACAGGCGAATTTAAAGGTTGATGAAATTAAAGGAGAAGGAAGACCTCTGAAAAGGCAGGTAGGGGAACAACAAGCCTACCTGTCATTGGTTGAATTGAAAAGTAAAGAAAGTAATCTCAGGATAAGGGCTATCCCGGAACTGGAGCAAAATAATTTAGAGGGATTTTTGACACTTTTGTTCTCCAAATTCTGGGGAATTGAGGAAGAAAAGGACTTTAAAATCGTGACAGCCTTTAGACTGGGAAAATCAGTAAAGAAAGACAAGCCCAGAGACTGCTTAGTTGCTCTGAGATCAAGAGAAGAAAGGGATAAGATATTAGGCCTACATTTTAAGAAATCTTTGGAGATAGAAGGCAAAAGGGCCGAAATTTACAGAGATATACCCAAATATCTCTTGGAACTTAGGACTACCTATATAGATCTGACCAAATTGTTGAGACACAACGGAATTCCTTATAGGTGGGAGTTTCCACAAGGACTTTCATTTACTTACAAAGGAAGGAAAATAAAGATTAAATCACCTGAAGACCAGCAGAAGTTCCTACACGACCACGAGGAGGACCTGCAAAAAGGAGCTGCAGCTTCTTGGCCTCCACCACCACCGGGACCACCTCCAAGAGTTATACCACCTGGATCAGGACCAGCACTACCTCCTCCGGGATCGGGGGGAAGCTTAGATACCCCATTGTAGAACCCGTCAATTGATTCAGGATGTCTCTGCAGCTTCTTAGTTGGAACATAAATGGCGGAAATTCCCCGGAAAAAAGAAGAAAAGTCTTTCACATCTTGAAAAAGGAACAACTGGACGTTATCTGCCTACAGGAAACACACGTGACAAGGCTTCATAGAAAAGTGTTAATTAATAAAAGACTAGGCCAAGAATTTATTTCTTCGGACAAAGTTAAGAAGAGAGGAGTGGTGATATACGCAAAGGAGAGCCTGTCACCGAAACTTCTATTTAAAGATGAACATGGCCGAATTTTGGCGATTGAAATACAGACATAAGGAGAAAAATTTTTGATATTAGGAATATATGCTCCAAATGAGGGAAAATCGGAATTTTTCAGGAAGCTGCACGAGACTATGCTGGATTACTTGGACTATAGTAACATCATTATGCTGGGTGATATGAATGGGGTTGTGTCTGTAAATATGGATAAGTCACAAAGTGTCAACATATCGAAAGACGGCAGACTACCCAAAACTTTTTTTGAAATGACAGACAATATGGACTTAGTTGACATTTGGAGGGTTAAGAACCCTCTAGGGAAAGAAGGGACTTTCTTTTCTGAAGCTCATCTGACATGGACACGAATCGACCAAATCTGGACAACTAGAGGACTGGCACCTAAGACTAGAAAAGTGGAAATCTGCCCAAAAACCTGCTCCGACCATAATGCTTTGAAAATGGAATTGAGACTTAATACAACCGGTTCCTTTAGATGGAAAATGAATGGCACTTTATTAAGAGATCAGGAGATTGTGAAGAAGGCCCAAAAAACTTTAAAGGACTATTTTGAGATAAATTTGAATACCACCGTGGAAAAAAGAACAATCTGGGACGCAAGTAAGGCAGTTATGAGAGGGTTTCTAATACAACAAAACACGATTAAGAAAAGGCTCTGGAATGAAAAGAAGGAGAAGATATTGGAGAAAATAAGAGAAGGAGAGAAAAAATTAAGATCTAGGCCTAAGTCGAAGGATGTGTTAAGAGAAGTGAAATTTTTCCAGGCGCAATATTCAAAATTGATAAATCAGGAGGTGGAATGGAAAATTAAACAAATGAAACAAAGATCCTTCGAATCGGCGAATAAGTGTGGGAAACTGCTAGCCTGGCAGTTGAAAAAGAGACAAAAGCTTAATACAGTTACAAATCTAGAGATTGAAGGGAGAATGGTTCAGAAACCCGAGGAAATTAGAAAGTGCTTCCAGAGGTACTTCAAAGAACTCTATTCACAAGGGCCGCAAAAAGCTTCAGAGGTGGATCAATTTCTTAAAACTAATGGATTACAAAAAATACCCCTGGAAATGAGAACAAACCTGAACTGTAACATTACACAGCAAGAAATTGAAAGTGCCATTCAAAATCTTCAACTTGGCAAGTCCCCAGGCCCTGACGGCTTAACCTCCAAATATTATAAAGTTTTAAAGGACTATTTGATACAACCTTTGATGGAGGTTTGTAACCAGATAATGGAGGGAAGGAAGGCACCGGAAACGTGGAAAGAAGCTTTCATCACATTGATACCTAAATTAGAAACTGAAAAGACTCAACTCAAGAATTACCGCCCCATTTCACTCCTAAATGTGGATTATAAAATTTTTGCCGATATTTTGGCAAGTAGACTTAAAAAAGTACTAAATGAAGTGATTCATAAGGACCAGGCTGGCTTTCTCCCTGGTAGGCATTTGTTTGATAACACAAGAAACATTATTGACATTTTGGAACTTCTACAAACAAATCTTAATACCAGAGCGGTTTTAATTTTTATTGATGCAGAGAAGGCCTTTGATAATATTTCTTGGATGTTTATGAAGAAAAATTTGGAAGGGATGGGAGTGGGGCGGGGGTTCGAAAATGGTATAGAAGCAATCTACACAGAACAAAAAGCTAAATTGATAGTAAACAATGTGGTGACAGAGGAGTTCAAAATTGAAAAAGGGACACGTCAGGGGTGCCCCCTATCCCCCCTATTGTTCATTTCAGTTCTGGAGGTGTTGCTAAACATGATTAGAAAGGACCGGTTGGTTCAGGGAATTGAGGTCGGAGTGAAACAATATAAATTGAAAGCATTTGCAGATGACTTGGTATTAACATTACAGGAACCAGTCTCCAGTACTAAAAGAGTGTTAGAATTAATTTCTGATTTTGGTCGGGTGGCGGGGTTTAAGTTAAATAAGCAAAAAACCAAGGTTTTAGCAAAAAATTTGACAGTTACAGAAACAGATGAGTTCTCTAAAGAAACGGAGTTGAATGTGGTTAAAAAAGTAAAATACCTAGGGGTGTACCTGACCTCCAAAAATTTGAATTTGTTTAAAGATAACTATGAGAAATGTTGGTCAGAAATCAAAAGAGATTTGGAAACATGGTCAAGATTGAAACTTTCCTTGTTAGGCCGAATAGCTGCTGTAAAGATGAATGTATTGCCGAAAATGTTATTTTTGTTTCAGGCCCTACAGATCGTGGACAAGGTGGAATGTTTTGGAAAGTGGCAGAAGGATATTTCTAAGTTTGTTTGGCAGGGCAAAAAGCCCCGAATAAAGTTTAAAATATTAACTGATGCGAAAGAAAGAGGGGGATTTGCCCTGCCAGACTTGAGGTTATATTATGAATCTGCAGCCTTCTGCTGGTTGAAAGATTGGATTTTATTGGAGAACACTGACGTCCTAGATCTGGAAGGGTTTGACAATGCGTTTGGGTGGCATGCATATTTGTGGTATGACAAGGTTAAAGTGCACAAATTGTTTAAAAACCATATTGTCAGAAGAGCAATTTGGAAGGTCTGGATAAAATATAAAGACTTATTGGAGAGTAAAACTCCGAGGTGGCTCTCACCGGTGGAGGCCAAGGCACGTAAGAGACTTAACATGGAGGCCCATTGGCCTAAATATTGGGAAATAATTGAAAAAATTGGAGACAATTGGAGGTTGCTAAGCTTGGAGAAATTGAAAACTAAGGTACGAGACTGGCTGCACTATGCGCAAATTCAAGAGGTATTTAAAATAGATAAAAAAGTTGGATTCCAGGTGGAAAAATCGAAACTAGAGACTGAATTGTTAGAGCCAAAAAGTAAGCTACTTTCGAGAATGTATAACTTGCTGCTTAAGTGGAATACACAGGATGAGACAGTCAAATCCGCTATGATAAAATGGGCTCAGGATGTGGGGCATAACATTATGTTTGTAGACTGGGAAAGGTTATGGAACACCGGTTTGAAATTTACGGCATGCACTGCCTTGAAGGAAAATATTATGAAAATGGTATACTGGTGGTACATGACCCCAGTCAAGCTAGCTAAGATATATCATCTGTCTGACAACAAATGTTGGAAATGTGGAGAGGCGGAAGGGACATTCTTTCATCTCTGGTGGACCTGCCCGAAAGTGAAGGCCTTCTGGGAAATGATCCATAATGAACTAAAAAAGGTACTGAGATTTACCTTACCTAAGAAACCAGAGGCCTTCCTTCTGGGCATGGTGGACCAGAGAGTGCTTAAAAAGGACAGAACCTTTTTCATGTATGCTACCACAGCAGCAAGGATTCTGATCGCAAAATATTGGAAGACACAAGATTTACCCACGCTGGAGGAATGGCAATCGCAGTTGATGGACTATATGGAATTGGCTGAAATGACTGGCAGAATTCGAGACGTGGGAGAAGAAACAATTGAGGAGGACTGGGAAAAGTTTAAGGACTATTTGAAAAAACACTATAAGCTGTATGAATGTTAAAAAATGCACCTTTCAGGAAACTCTAGCTTCAGCAAATGTAAGTTAATGAAATGAAAATTAAGACACAAGAATTTAGAGGTAAAATAATGAAACAACTTTATTGTGTTTAATACAAAGCATATAAGAATTGGGTTACAGTAAAATTGAAATTAGGGAACATGATAAAATGGAAGTTACAATAAGTTTTGAAATAAGTTAACAAATTGCTGATGCTTTATAAGACAGGGAACGCAGGGTTTGGAGGATGTGGGGAAGTCCTATAGATTGGATGGAAAAAGAATATGGAAATTTGTTATTCTTCTATTCTATTTTCTTATAACCACTCTTTGTTCTTTTTTCTGTATTTCTAAAAAGCAATAAAAAATATTTTTTTTAAAAAAAAAAGTGAAATGGAAATGAAATGAAATCTAGTCCAAGCCCCTGCATTGCAGGAATATGCAGCTGCCCCATATGGGAATCAAACCCACAACCTTGGCATGGTCAGCACCACACCCTAACCTTCTTTGGCAATCACTCGTAGCCAAGTAAGATTGTCTTCCACAAAAACAGTCTTAACAGTGATTCTGTAAGTGATTGTGGAAGCCAATTCCTAGATCCACACATCCTTCAACAGTGGAGACATAGGTTTCCGTGCGGGAGTTGATCATGGTGAAGGTTTGCCAAACATGCCATCCTCTTAGCCTTGAGTTCATGCTTCTTCAAAGTCCACGGCACTTTTGATAAGGGCTGTTCTCCAACTGGAGCGTTTGCCAGTGGCGTAGCTTGGGTTGTCAGCACCCGGGGCAAGGCAAGTAATTTGCATCCCCTAACCCGTGGATTTGCGCCCCCTAACCCTAACCCCCAGATGTTGTGCCCGGACCCCCCTGCACCCCCCACGCTACGCCACTGGCGTTCGCAGGCCAGTGTTTCCCAGTTGTCAGTGTTTATACTACATTTTTTAAGATTTGCCTTGAGAAACACTTTAAACCTCTTTTGTTGACCACCAGCATTATGCTTTCCATTTTTAAGTTCAGAATAGAGTAGTTGCTTTGGAAGACAATAATCAGGCATTCGTACAACGAAGTTGATGTTGAAGAATCATTGCTTCAACACTGGTGATCTTTGCTTCATCCAGTACACTGATATTAGTTTGCCTGTCTTCCTAAGTGATGTGTAAGATTTTTCAGAGAATCTTTTGAGAAGCTGGAGATGGCGTTTGTAAGTGGTCCATGGTTCATAAGCATACAGTAAGGTTGGTAGTACAATAGCTTTGTAAACAAACTGAGTCATCAAGCCTACCTAGAGGCACTGAAGGCTGCCTCCATTGCATCCCCATTGTGCCGTCCAGCACAGCTTTTCTGGGTATGGAGATGACAGCAGCCCGCTAACTATAAATTGGACCAAAACTTTAGAGGCCAGAGCTCAAGTGCCAGTCCAAGGATGGAAGTCCTATGAGAGGTGGTGGACCTGCCTTCCTTGGTGGTTCTTAAGCAGAGGTTGGATGGCCATCTGTTGTGGATGCTTTAGTTGAGATTCCTGCATTGCAGGGAGTAGGATTAAATGATCCTCAGGGTCCCATCCAACTCTACAGCTCTATGATTCTTGGAGAAAGCACAATCTCCCAGCCAAATAACTATTGCTTCCATTTGCTGGTTGTCTGTGATTCATTAAGGTCTCCTTGATGTTACAGATGATGTACAAGGAAGCATCACGGGAAGAAGGCAACCAAAGCTACCAAGGAGAATTCATCTTACTGGGAGTGGCTGACCGCCCACGCTTGGAGATGCTGCTCTTTGCCATTATCCTGATCTGCTACGTGATGACCCTGTTGGGAAACACAACCATCATTGTGGTGTCACGACTGGACCCCCATCTCCACACCCCCATGTATTTCTTCCTCTGCAACCTCTCCATCCTTGACCTCTGTTACACTACCAGCCTCGGACCCCGGATGCTGGTGAGCTTCTGGAGGAAAAACAAGTCCATCTCCTATGGCGGCTGTGTGGCTGAGTTGTACATCTCCCTTGCTTTGGGCTCCACAGAATGTGTCCTTTTGGCTTTTATGGCGTATGACCGATATGCTGCAGTCTGCCATCCGCTGCGCTACACTACCATTATGAACCATTCTTTATGTTTCACAATGGCTGCCATCTCCTGGGTTAGTGGCTTCAGCAATTCACTAGTGCAGACGGTGTTGACATTTAGGATTCCACGATGCGGAGAGAACCGAATAGACCATTTTTTCTGTGAGGTGCCCGCCTTTATCAAATTGGCCTGTGGGGACACCTCACTAAATGAGGCTGTCCTCTTTTTTGCCAGTGTGGCCATCCTTCTGTTACCAGTGGGTCTGATCACCATCTCTTATGCCTACATTGTGGCAGCTGTGTTACGGATCCGCTCAGCCGAGGGCAGGCAGAAGGCCTTCAACACCTGTGCTTCCCACTTGATCGTGGTGTCACTCTTTTACGGGTCAGCCATTTTCAGTTACCTCCAGCCCCGATCCGGCTACTCCCGTGACCAGGAAAAGATGGTCTCCCTTTTCTATACATTTGTCACCACCATGCTAAATCCACTAATCTACACCCTGAGGAACAAAGAGGTACACAAAGCTCTTGGAAGGGTATTGAAGAGGAATCAATCCCAATAGCTCCTAACTTTATTCAGCAGTTCAGTCTTATCTTTTAATAATAAAAAAATCTCTCACTAATCATCTGTATGATTCCCCTTCCTGTGGGAATCTGTCGCTTTTCTATGTCCTATATTAATGAATGTTTCTTTTGTGAATGTTTTATGGCTGTTATGATTTCTGCAATCTTATGATACTGTAATATTGTTTTAATGAAATTGTTATAGAAAGGTGGGGTGGAGATGTTGAAAATAAATGAATCTATCTTTCTTTCTGTTCTGGCCCTTGCTTCTTGACAGAGTACTCAAATTCAGGTTTCTGTTTCTACCAAAATATTTTATTCACAGATTACTATTGTTATGTAGTGAAGTTTCACCCTGGGCCAGCAGGGGGATACTGTATATACCGTATTTTTCGCTCTATAACACGCATCTGACCATAACACGCACGTAGTTTTTAGAGGAGGAAAACAAGAAAAAAATATTCTGAACAAAACAGTGGGTGCATGATTTTTATGGTTCATGCTGTGGCCACAGACATGTGATCTGATGGTGAGTTTGGGGTAGCCCAATGCAAAAATCCTGAGGATCCATGTGGATCCATGCTTTGTAACCACGTTTTAAGTGGGGAGGGAAGGAAAAGCACTCAAGGGAGCACGCCTGGAGAAGGAGCTTTTCGGTGAGCTGAGCGGGGAGGAGGGAGGGAAAGAGCACTGTTGCTTTAAAGGTATACTTAAGGTACTTGCCCTGTGCCTGGGTTTTTTTTCCATTTAACAGTTTGCAGCCTTTTCCTTCCGTTCCTTGTTTTGAGGCAGAGTAGATTTGAGCAAGTGAGGAGGACTTGGATTGCAGGGGATTCACCATTAGCTGTGTAAAAGCGCTCCTCCTTGCAGCCTGAGTGATAAGCAGCCAACAGCAGCAATAGAATGGAGCACAAAAAAGGGGTAGGGGCACTAGGACCCAGACAATGCTCGAATCTATCCTGCCTGAAAACAAGCTGCTCCCTCCCAGCGGATGCGGGGATTTGCGAAGTTTTCCCCTCTCCCTCATCCCCAGCCTTTTTTCCTTTAACTTCCTCGTTTTCACTGCGTGGCTCAGAGCTTGAGGTTGGTTTTATTTTGCTGCTGGTTGCTTAAATTTTATCTTTCCTGCCGTCCCTCTGCAGCCTCATTGCTCTGTTTAGAGAGCGCACGGACCTTTGCTAGCGTCTGTCCCTCCTCCCGTGTAAGTGGCTGCTGCCCGCTTTGCTGCCATGGCTCTCCTTCCCTCCCTCCTCCCCGGCTCCAGGTCGCTTTAAAGCAAGCAAAGCGAGAGAGCCTCGTAGAGTGTGTAAGCGGCTCCGCTCTGCTTGACTGACGGCAGCCATGGCTCCGATCCGTGCATTCGCTCCTTAACACGCACAGGCATTTTCCCTTACTTTCTAGGAGCAAAAAAGTGCGTGTTTTGGAGCGAAAACTACGGTAGTTTTCACTCAGGTCCACGTCAGTTATTTTAGGCGGGAAACTCTGGGCTGTTGTTGCTACAATGTTGACAGCCGGCTGCCTATAAAAGCAGGCCGGCTGAGCTGTTTGCAGTCAGTTCTATTCCAGCTTACAAAATAAAGAGCTACTTGGAGAAATCGCTGTGCCGTCTGTTATGTCAACCCACATCTTAACAACTATGATACATAGGCACCACAGCCGACAGGAGATGGTAGTGCTGGCTGGCGGAGAAGCCCCTTTCTCTTTCACTAAGAATACCATAAAACCGAGTATCTCTCCCAGCCCCGGCTCTTAAGAAGTAGGCTTAAGCTGTGGGACATGTAGTTGGGATGCAATGCTGAATCAGAATAGCAAAGATGCTGGGGTGAAATAGACAAGCTGATCAGGGCAGGAGTTGGGCGGAGAAGAAATGTCCACCTTCTCCCTTTTCTTTAAACTTTGAGGCTAACTGCTGTAGCTGGACCTATCTTCATCTTTCTCCTGCTTCCTTTCTCCTCATCTTACTGCCTGCCCACTGGATCTCTCTCGTTGCATTATCTAGTCAGCCTTTCTTCCCAAACACCCCATATCTATCTTTATCTATCTATTCACGTGCCTGCCTCTTTCTACCTCTCCACATCAGTCAGCTTCTCCATGCTTGGCTTTCTGTCTATTTTCTGTGAAGCCTCTTCTGCCAAAGCTCTTCACCCCTCGCCTCTGGACGACCAAAGTCTATCCAAGCCAAAACGGAGTCACAGGTGAGAGAGGTTTCTGGGCGCTTTGCCTTTTGTCCTGCGGTTTGTCCTGAGGTTTCCTTCCCCCCTCTCTTCTGCGTTGTTTGCAGCTTTGCTTAATTCCGATTCCCCCCCCCCAAACTTTGCTGAGAGAAGGGCGTGTGAGAGCTGGGTGCTTTACCTCATAGAGCGCTTTGCTTTCCTCCCTCCCTGGATCCTCCCCCTCCTCCCACCCCCATTTACCGCTGCATTTTCCTTCTTCCTTAGTTAAATTTCTATGCTTTACTCCCCCCACCCTTATTTTATTTTATTTTTACTTTTGTTTGGCGTTTGGTTACCCAGCCTTTTGGCGTCCGCCACCTTTTGCCTCCCCTACCTCCCAGCCTTTACTCTTGCGTGGGACAAAACAAGGGTTCTTTTCCCTTTCCCTTGTGCTAGCGGCAGAAGCTTTAAATCTATAAGGAAGATGAAATATACTCGGAGTCCAGTGTGAATTTCATGCTCTTTATTCAGCTCATAGTAGTAGCAATGAATGAAACTTTCCCCAAAACATCTAGCTAATATATACATTATTTACACAATGGGCCCTGCGTGATTGGCTAATTCCGGGCTGCTCCTGTAGGCCAATCAGGTTGCGGATTCACTTCATCCAGGAGCCTGATTGGCTGCTCCTGCAGGCCAATCAGGTCGCTGATTCACTTCCACCATGGAGCTGGATTGGGTGGCTCCTGCGGACCAATCAGACTGCTGCATTCTGGATCCTATGGTTGATCCTCCTGCGGACCAATCAGACTGCTGCATTCTGGATCCTGTTCAACAGTTGCCTTCCTGTTGCCACCTCACCTGTGTGGTACATAGAAGAACAACATCCTGAGTTGTGTACAGGGCCGTCTTAAGCATATCTGTGGTGCAAAGATCCCTCCAGTGCCCCCCCCATTTCCCAGAGTTGTAGACCTTTTATTAGGAAAGGCTGCTCCCGCCCTCGCGCTACTGCCCTGCGCTGCCCATGCGCGACCGGGCATCAGCTCCTGCGGTGGGATCATGGTGCGGGGCTGGGCAGCCAGGCATGATGGGGGTGGCATGGGAGGCAGGCGGGGATGTCGTCTGGGCAGGGACAGGCAAAGCGAGCTGGGCATCCACGTCGCCGCAGCAGAGAAGCGCGCTCACTCAGCCGCAGTCTCGCCATCCTTGCTTGGGGTGGGGGAGAGAGAGTGTGACTGGGAGGGGATCGGGCAGGGGAAGGAAATGTGGTTCGTGTGAAGGAGTGCAGAGGTTGTGGGGGCAGCGGGAGGAGGCAGGCTCCGTGCAAGGTGGTGGAATCATAGAATCATAGAGTTGGAAGAGACCACAAGGGCCATCGAGTCCAACCCCCTACCAAGCATGGCAGTGCATCAGAACACCATCAGAGCACTCCTGACATATGGTTGTCAAGCCTCTGCTTAAAGACCTCCAAAGAAGGAGACTCCACCACACTCCTTGGCAGCAAATTCCACTGTCGAACAGCTCTTACTGTCAGGAAGTTCTTCCTAATGTTTAGGTGGAATCTTCTTTCTTGTAGTTTGGATCCATTGCTCTGTGTCCGCTTCTCTGCAGCAGCAGAAAACAACCTTTCTCCCTCCTCTATGTGACATCCTTTTATATATTTGAACATGGCTATCATATCACCCCTTAACCTCCTCTTCTCCAGGCTAAACATGCCCAGCTCCCTTAGCCGTTCCTCATAAGGCATCGTTTCCAGGCCTTTGACCATTTTGGAAAAGCAGGGGAAGGAGGGAGGGCCGCTGGGAGCAGCAGTTGCAGCCTGTAACCTCGAGCACAGGGATGTTTTGAGGTAGAGTGGACAGGGGGAGCGGTGGTAGAGTCACATTTATTATGCACAGAGCTTGGGATGCAAGCACATAGCACGCAGCCGAGGAGGTGGTGTGTCGCGGAGCTAGTGGAGAGAGCTCTGGACGGCAGGAAAGCATCTGGAGCCTTCCTGCCTCCGATGGGTGCTGGAGGCATGCAGACACTAAGCCCCTGCTCCGCCTCACTTACCTCCCCAATCTCCCCTCCCTGGATTCTCCCCGGACTCTCCACCTAGCGCTGTCCACTGCTTGGCGCCCTGGCTCGCTGCGCCACTACACCCAATGGGAAAGATGTCCCTTGTTGTGTAAACTAGAGAGAGAAACATGTTTTGCTCTGTGTGTTGAACTTTGGGGTTTCTCTGGAAACTAAATGGGGAAGCAAGATCTAGTGGGATGTTAGAGCTGTGAGCTCCTCCATCCTGTGCTCAGGTTATGTATAGAATATATATGCATATATTCTAAAGATACCAGTCTCTGCTAACCTTCAAATGGAGGTCTGGGAGGAAGGAACCACTGGAATCTCTCACCGCTCAAAGACTGTGCATAACATTGCATATATAAGAAGATAAGAAGAGTTTTCTGGATCGTGGCAACGACCAGTGCAGTATCCTTTTCTCACAGTGGCCATCCAGGCAGGTTATTGTTTCTTTGTGATCCCACCTTCAATGCTGTTTATACCTGCAAATATTTGGGGTAGACATGCTGCTTTGTTTCTGTGCATGTCATATTTCAGTGCACGCCATGTAGCTCCTGCTGAAATTTTGTAACTTTTTATACTGTAAACCTTGCAATTTAATTTCTGTTTTTGTTGTGTGGTGTAGTGGTTAAGAGCGGTGGACTCGTTATCTGGTGAACTGGGTTCTCTTCCCCACTCCTCCACATGCAGCTGCTGGGTGACCTTGGGCTAGTCACACTTCTCTGAAGCCTCTCAGCCTCACTCACCTCACAGAGTGTTTGTTGTGGGGGAGGAAGGAAAGGAGAATGTGAGCCGCTTGGAGACTCCTCCGGGTAGTGATAAAGCGGGATATCAAATACAAACTCTTCTCTTCTACCCCTCTAGATGCCAATACTCTAGATGCAGTATCATTGGGGAAACATTCCAAGACATCAAATGTGTGCGGATGCCCAGGTATAAATCCACCACTAATTTGGAATAATATTTAATCATAACAAATAAATTAAAGAAAGAAGTAAACATCTAGCAATTGGGAAAATGTGAAACTTTTTGGGTGGCTAGGAATTCCGTAATAAAGATGAACATAAACAAATCCTATTTACTGATGTCAAATGTACCACTGAAGGTGAGCGAAACTTTACTTCAAAAAATAGGAAGAACTATTCAAATTTTTATGAGCAGGGACCATAAAGAAGGCTGATCGCCGAAGAATTGATGCTTTTGAATTATGGTGCTGGAGGAGACTCTTGAGAGTCCCATGGACTGCAAAAAGATCAAACCTCTCCATTCTGAAGGAAATCAGCCCTGAGTGCTCACTGGAAGGACAGATCCTGAAGCTGAGGCTCCAATAATTTGACCACCTCATGAGAAGAGAGGACTCCCTGGAAAAGACCCTGATGTTGGGAAAGATGGAGGGCACAAGGAGAAGGGGACGACAGAGGACAAGATGGTTGGACAGTGTTCTCGAAACTACCAGCATGAGTGTGACCAAACTGCGGGAGGCAGTGGAAGACAGGAGTGCCTGGAGTGCTCTGGTCTATGGGGTCACGAAGAGTCGGACACAACTAAACGACAACAACAACAAGAAGCCCAGAGTAGCAGCAAAAATACTCAACCAAAAGGGGTTTAGCTTTTCCTAATGGAAAACGTTTTTAACCATGCTGCAATCTAAAATATTGGTTTACAAATTCTAGAGTATCAGAAGTGGAAGAAGCTGGCCTGCCCTCTGCAATTAGAGAAAACCCACCCCTTGGTGTACTGTGGCAGTGAAAACCTCTTGACAATAATCATAAATGCAATCTCTAAAAATATTTATTCAATATAGAGAAAATTTAGGAGCACATCAAGAACATGAGAGCCTACTGGATCAGGTGAGGCCCATATAGTCGTCTCACAGATGCCTGCGGAAAACTAGCAAGTACAAGAGCACTCTATCCTCCTGCAACTTCTAGAAACTGGTATTGACAGAGGATGTAGAAAATAGTCATCGTGACTAGTAGCCAATGATAGCTTTAAAAGAGGGTTGGAGAAAAGCATGGAGGACAAGGCTTTATAGGTTGGTGGCAATCACTGCCTCCTGTGGGAGCAAACGCCAAAATTTATATATGCACTTTGGGGAGAAATAATTTATCTTTCGACAGTCAGCTTTGTTTGAGGTCCACAAGTTCTGGTGTGATGGGAGAGAGAGAAAAGGGGGCATGAGCTAGATATGAGATGAATGTCCTGCTGCAGCACTACCATCTCCTGTCAGCTGTGGTGCCTATGTATCATAGTAATCTGTGAATAAAATATTTTGGTAGAAACAGAAACCTGAATTTGAGTACTCTGTCAAGAAGCAAGGGCCAGAACAGAAAGAAAGATAGATTCATTTATTTTCAACATCTCCACCCCACCTTTCTATAACAATTTCAATAAAACAATATTACAGCATCATAAGACTGCAGTAATCATAACAGCAATAAAACATTCACAAAAGAAACATTCCTTAATATACGACCTAGAAAAGTGACATATTCCCACAGGAAGGGGAATCATACAGATGATTAATGAGAGATTTTATTATTATTAAAAGGTAGGAGCTATTGGGATTCTCTTCAATACCCTTCCAAGAGCTTTGTGTACCTCTTTGTTCCTCAGGGTGTAGATTAGTGGATTTAGCATGGTGGTGACAAATGTATAGAAAAGGGAGACCATCTTTTCCTGGTCACGGGAGTAGCCGGATCGGGGCTGGAGGTAACTGAAAATGGCTGACCCGTAAAAGAGTGACACCACGATCAAGTGGGAAGCACAGGTGTTGAAGGCCTTCTGCCTGCCTTTGGCTGAACGGATCCGTAACACAGCTGCCACAATGTAGGCATAAGAGATGGTGATCAGGCCCACTGGTAACAGAAGAATGGCCACAGTGCCAAAAAAGAGGACAACCTCATTGAGTGAGGTGTCCCCACAGGCCAATTTCATAAAGGCAGGCACCTCACAGAAAAAATGGTCTATTCGGTTCTCTCCGCATCGTGGAATCCTAAATGTCAACACGGTCTGCACTAGTGAATTGCTGAAGCCACTAACCCAGGAGATGGCAGCCATTGTGAAACATACAGAATGGTTCATAATGGTAGTGTAGCGCAGCGGATGGCAGACTGCAGCATATCGGTCATACGCCATAAAAGCCAAAAGGACACATTCTGTGGAGCCCAAGGCAAGGAAGATGTAGAGCTGGGCCACACAGGCACCATAACTGATGGTCTTGCTTTTCCTCCAAAAGTTCACCAGCATCAGTGGGGCCGCACTAGTGGTGAAGCAAAGGTCAAGGATGGAGAGGTTGCAGAGGAAGAAATACATAGGGGTGTGGAGATGGGGGTCCAGTCGTGACACCACAATGATGGTTGTGTTTCCCAGCAGGGTCATCACGTAGCAGATCAGGATAATGGCAAAGAGCAGCATCTCCAAGCGTGGGCGGTCAGCCACTCCCAGTAAGATGAATTCTCCTTGGTAGCTTTGGTTGCCTTCTTCCCATGATGCTTCCCTGTACATCATCTGTAACATCAAGGAGACCTTAATGAATCACAGACAACCAGCAAATGGAAGCAATAGTTATTTGGCTGGGAGATTGTGCTTTCTCCAAGAATCATAATTTGCATGCCACCTTTCTATATTGCTATGCACAAGGCGGTTTACAAGCTGAAGAAACCACAAAATAGACAGCAAAGATCACACACCTAATAACGATCTGATCCAATGCAAAGAAGCCATAATAAAAACGTAATTTTAAAATAAACAATTTACATCTAATAAAGCAATATTCAATAAGTAAACAGCAAACTTAAATATCAGCAAATAATAATTAAATAGTTTTCATTTAACAATTACAGTGGTACCTCTGGTTACAAACTTAATTCGTTCCAGAAGTCCGTTCTTAACCTAAAACCATTCTTAACATGAGGTACCACTTTAGCTAATGGGGCCTCCCGCTTGTGCCGCACCGCTGGTGCGCGATTTCTGTTTTCATCCTGAGGTAAAGTTCTTAACCCGAGGTGGTACTACTGGCTTAGTGGAGTCTGTAACCTGAAGTGTTTGTAACCCAAGGTGTTTGTAACCCGAGGTACCACTGTATAATAAAGATTTACTAAACTATAATCAATAAAAATAATGGCAACTCACAATGCATGAAAGACCAGAAAACCATATGAAAGGATCAAATTGAGAAACAAGGACACACAACTTTTAAAATTATTGGCTTTTAATAGATGGTCCTGTGGGTCCTACTCTACAATTCGATGAATCTATGAGCCCTCACTAGTGTTCAATTTCATTCAACAGAGTTTTCCTCCACGCATGTTGGAATCACCTTCCAGCTTCTTTCCTCACCCTTGATTCTAGAGCAGGGCAGTCCAACTTTTCATACCAAGAATTTCGACACAGAACCCACAAGCTGCACACTGCCTTGTCATGGAGGGCAGGGGAGCGAGGCCAAGATTTGAGGGGGTCCCTCCTGCTGCTTTCCCAAAGCCAGAGAAGCGAGGGCTGGGCTTTGGGAAGGAGGCACGATGCTCTGACGGCATCCTTGAACCTTCCCACCTTCTTCCTAAAGCTGCAAAAGCACTAATTGGGCTTTGGGAAGGAGGCAGGGGGACCCTAAGACCCTGTCAGACCCCTCGCTCCGCCTTTGCAAAGCCCAGCAACTCACTTATCCAGCTTTGGGAAGGCGAGGGCTGCAGGTGGTGGGCAGCATACGGTGCTGAGGGCCGCCAAAAAAGGCCTTGAGGGCCGTGTGTTGGACCACTCTCTTCTAGAGTATACTAGGGATCCAAGCGAGAACCACAAAGTGGGAGAGGGTGCTCAGCAGCGATTGTGTCATCCTTTAGAAGACATCTGAAGGCAGTCCTATATAGGGAAGTTTTTTAAATATTTAATTTTTTATTATGTTTTTATATATGTTAGAAGTGGCTTGGTCAGCCCAGTCAGATGACCAGGATATAAATAGTAAAACTGTTGTTGTTGTTGTTGTTGTTGAATACAACACCTCTATTTTCACTGGAGAAATGCTGGAGGGTACATGAAAGGGACCACATGCAGTGATATTTATGTTGTGATCTTTAATAAATGTACCCACAACCCAGAGATTGAGTCTCATGCTCCACTGAGAGCATTCTCCTCCAACTACTGCTATTCAACACTTTCCCGTCCTCAAAACTGGATATTGCCTATGCTTTGAAAATTCAAGTACGGGAGCTGCATTGATTTAGGGAGGATAAAGTGTGGGACAGCAACAGTTGGGGAACAATGCATGGATGTAGAGGAATTGATGGAGGCACAAGTAGTTCACATTCCACATTAAGCCAAGGTATGGGTGGACCCTTAATTATGTTTCTTCCTGTTGTAACAATTGTAAAGTGCTGTGGTAGATGCTGTGTGATTTTTAATTGCATTTTCACTGTTTAGATTTCTGGCGTTCTATTTTGTTGTGTTACAAATTGCATTCCATGGAATAAAAATACAATTATCCATATACAATATCTATTTGTATATCCATATACCATATTCATTTATATTTATGCAAAATTCATATTTAATACGAGCAACCCCACAGAGCACCTGAATGATCCGCACACCACACTTTGAGATCCTCTGTTCTTATGGATTATGTTACT
This sequence comes from Podarcis gaigeae, assembly GCF_964106915.1. Lineage (NCBI taxonomy): Eukaryota > Metazoa > Chordata > Lepidosauria > Squamata > Lacertidae > Podarcis > Podarcis gaigeae. Next base: position 109,310,752 of record NC_139679.1, read on the forward strand.
GGTTAAAAAACCCAAGAGATCAAGGGGAGACAACCGTCTGTATTGCTAGTCCTACTCAAAGTAGACCCACTGATGAATTTCAGTGGCTCTGAGTAGAACGTAGTTGTCTGCAACCCAATTTGACAGTTTATGGGGGCAAGAAAGCTGTGGGGTTTTGTTTTTCCCCTCACATACGTTTAAAGAAGATTGGAAAATATTTATTGAATACCGTATTTTTCGTTCTATAGGACGCACTGGACCATAGGAGGGGGAGAACAGAAAAAAAAAATCTTGTTCTCCCCCTCTAAAACAAGGTGTGCTAAGGTGCATTCACCCAAAGCCTCCAGAGCGCAGCGGGAGTTACCGCTGTGCTCTGGAGCCTTCAGGTAGCTACTTTGGAAGCCTGGAGAGCAAGAGGGGTCGGTGCGCACTGACCCCTCTCGCTCTCCAGGCTTCAGTGAAGGTAACCCGAAGCCTTTGGAGCGTAGCGGGAGTTCCCACTGGGCTCTGGAGCCTTCAGGTTCCTTTCGGCCTGCTCTTTAGGGCTGGCAGTGGGGGGAATAAAAAGAGAGAGACAAAACAATTCAGTGCCAGTAATTATTGGGAAAGGGACTGAAAATAAAGGAGCATGGTGATGATTTAACTAGTGAATCACTTCCTATAAAACACCTCAAAGTGATTTAATATGACATGGATTAATATGCCAAGTTTTCAACCCATGGACTTCCTATGGGCTTATTTGGGTTTTATTATGTCTTTTTTAATGTGTTGTTTTTGTGTGTGGGTGTTTTTGGCTTATTATGTATTTTGTATTCTCATTTTGTGTTCTTATGTTGTGAACTGCCCCAGGATCTTTGGATGAAGGGCAGTATAAAAATTCAACAAACAGCAATAATAATAAATACTGAAAACTGTGTTTTGCTCTGGTTTCCGACTCTCGCACAGTTCTGTAGAACTGAAAGAGGTGCAGAAAAAGACAAATGGAAACAATACAGTCAAGGAAGAGAGCAACTTCAAAGAAGGAATGTATAAGGAAGTTGTGGGGTGGGGGAGCTCAGAAAGAAAAATCAACCGAGGACACTTCTAGATGGGTGTGTTATTGCATGTGTCTTCTGCAACATGTTAATGACACAGTAACAGTGAATTAAAGGGGCCCCTGACCATTAGGTCCAGTCGTGACTGACTCTGGGGTTGCGGCGCTCATCTTGCTTTATTGGCCGAGGGAGCCGGCGTACAGCTTCCGTGTCATGTGGCCAGCATGACTAAGCCACTTCTGGCGAACCAGAGCAGCGCACAGAAACACCGTTTACCTTCCCAACGGAACAGTACCTATTTATCTACTTGCACTTTGACGTGCTTCCGAACTGCTAGGTTGGCAGGAGCAGGGACTGAGCAACGGGAGCTCACCCCATCACAGGGATTTGAACCGCCGACCTTCTGATCGGCAAGTCCTAGGCTCTATAGTTTAACCCACAGCGCCACCTGCATCCCCCCAACAGTGAATTAGTAATGGATTTATCCTGCTTTAGGGCTTGTCCACGCTTCCTCTTGCTCCCCTGCTTTCCCCTGGGGAAAACTGCTCTATCTAGGCAACGGACAAGCGGAAGTGTCAACGAGCCCTCAGTTCTGCGACACTTCCCCAACGCTAGCGTGTTATTGCTGTACAGATGCAGCAGGACAAAAATAATATGGAAACGCTGTGGTATAAAAAGTTACAGGGTTTCAGCAGCATGTTACAGCTTGTGCACTGCTTGGAAATGAAATAGTATGACTATCCGAAATCTTCTGCAGGCGCAAACTGTATTAAAAGTGGGGTTGAGTGTGACCGCTCAGAGAGCACCATGAGGGCAAATCAGAACAAATATGCATTAAAGAGTGTTTCTGGGGAGGCAGCTGCAAAGGCCTGTTGGCACAAAATTTTGCAAAACCACAAGGACTAGGAACTTCCGGCAGGAGTAAATAAAGCAAATTACAGTACTCACCTCTGCATGAAGGAAAAGGCTGCTTCCCATAGATCGAAAACATAAACTAAACGCCACTTAATCTCAGCTCTCCTTTTCATCTCACGTATATCGGTACTCTAGTACAAAGTTATTGTTCTTTTACTGGGTCGGCCCCTTCCTAACCTCACTTCTGTCTTCGTAACAATCGCCTTCCCTTCTTCCAGTTCTTTTCTCGTGTGAGGACTAAGGATACAACTTTTGCTTCTATTCCAGGGATGAATCCGTATTTGTCCTCCTACTTGTAGGAAACTAGCGCAGTCAGCTTGTCTCGGGGCTTCGCTCCCATCAACAGATGCTTTTATGGTTCGGAAGCTATGGCCAGAGATCACAGGCTGTGGCAGAAGTTGGCTTGAGGGAGAAGCTGGCAACATGGAAGAAGAAAGTCAAGCAAAGAGAAGCAGACAGGTGTGGAGAGGTACAAAGAGGCAGGTGGGCAGGCAGGCAGACAGATAGATAGATGATGTGGAATGTGAAGAAAGGAAATGCTATGTTCGCAGGAAAGAGTCCAAGGATTATAGACTATAATGAATTAAATGTCAATGTCTTTACTTGTGACAGAAAAAAGAGGTGAGAGAAAGGAGTTGAATGCAGTTAGAAGTTAGATGGGAGGTAGCGTCCATTCTTTGTGTGTGTGTTTGTGGTGGGAAAGGGAGAGAGTAAGATCAGGAGAATGGAAACAGATACGAATATAGACTATCAGAAAGGTTGGAAGGATAGTTGTTGAGCCTCAAAGATTAAATAAAAGGGAGAAGCAGGATCTTCCCTCTCCCCACAACTTGTCTTCTTCACCCCAGCATCATTGCTATTCTGGCTGAGAATTGCACCCCACCTACATGTACCTAGAGACCTCCCCCCGCTTCAGCCTACTTCTTGCAGGGCATTGAAGGGGAAGGGAGCTGGCTTTATGGGGATCTTACTGAAGAAGGGGCTGTTGTTGCTGCGTCTCCAGAATCTAATGGACAATGCAAGGAAGTTTCCTGCACATCACGGAGCCTCAGGGAATCAAACTTCAAGCTGAACAATTAGAGGCAGACTCCCTATTAAGACATGCAGTCCCAAAGGCCAGCTGCCACTCGCATGACATCCTCAGGGAAGGCGACTTTCGTCAGAGTTCTTTCGTCATTTGCAGAAGTACTTCAAACTGCTATAATTGTGCCAAAGTTGTGAATCTTGTGTTGCAAGTTCGGCAAAGTTATTAACTGTTAGTTTATTGATTCTTCATTTGGACCCTTTATGTTCTTCTTCCTTGATGCTGCTTTTTGGTTTGGCGACTGTTGGTGGCAATCCAGCCAGATGGGCGGGGTAGAAATAAAATACTACTACTACTACTACTACTAATAATAATAATAATAATACTATTGTTTTCTGCTATTTGTAATGCTTGTTTTCATAGTTCATAAGGTGCTTTGAGCTGCTGCTTTTGGGAAGGGGAAAGTGGATCTGATTTGCTCCTGTGGTCTATACAGTAGATTACTAATTTTTAAAAATCCTGTCTGATTCTGTAGGAAACTGTAGCTCTGTGAGGAGAACAGGGGTTTTCTAATAACTTTCAGCACCATAAACTTAGGGTTGCCACACGTCCAAAATTTCCTGGACACAGTCAGTATTCAGTACTTGTAAACAGCGTCGGGGTGGAAAATCACTGAAATGTCTGGGAGAATCTGGATGTGTGGCAGCCCATGTTGGTAGTGTAGATTTTGGCGATTTTCTTTTTTTTTTTAAGATTTGGCAAAAAAAGGGGGGGGTGTTGAAATATGGCAGCCTGACTTAAACTACAGCACCCAGCATTCTTTGAGTAAGCCATGGCTGTTTAAAGTGGTATTAAAGGTAAAGGGACTCTTGACTGTTAAGTCCAGTTGCAGACGACTCTGGGGCTGCAACGCTCATCGACCCCTCTTGCTCTCCTGGCTTCAGCGAAAGCAATGCAAAGCCTCCGGAGCGCAGTGGGAGCACCGGGTCCAGATGGTTTAACTGCAAAGTATTATAAAAAATTAAGTGAACAATTGGTAAACCCACTGAAAGATGTTATGAATGAGATTTTAAATACAGGTGAAATCCCAGAAACATGGAAAAAGGCTTATATTACAGTAATCCCAAAACAAGATTCAGATTTGCTGCAAATTAAAAATTATAGGCCTATCTCATTGTTAAACAATGATTATAAATTATTTGCAAACATTTTAGCTAGCAAAAAATATTAAATGAGTATGTACATCAAGATCAGACAGGATTTTTTCCAGGTAGGCAAATGAAAGAGAATATAAGAAATATCCTGAATGAAATAGAATATCTGGAGGTCAAAAATGAAAAGAAAGCAGCAATGATGTTTATAGATGCCGAAAAAGCCTTTGACAATGTTTCTTGGAATTTTATGACAAAATTACTTGAAGAAATTAATTGTGGATCCATATTTTTAAAAGGAATACAAGCAATATATTCAGAACAAAAAGCTAAATTAATTGTAAATCAGGTGATAATGGATGACTGTAAGATACAAAAAGGAACTAGACAAGGATGTCCACTATCACTGCTGTTATTCATTCTGGTTCTGGAGGTACTTACTAGAAACATAAGAGCAGATAAAGAGATCACTGGGATAATAACTGGGAAAAGTGAGTTTAAATTGAAAGCATATGCTGATGATTTAGTGATTACAGTGTAAGATCCAAAAAACTCTCCCCAGAGTTGTAGAAAAAATTCAAAAATTTGGGGAAGTGGCAGGATTTAAATTAAATAGAAACAAAAGTTATTAGTAAAAAATCTGAAGGAAGGAGAGAAAAAAGAGTTGGAGCAAAGTATTGAGATAGAAGCCATAAAAAAGTAAAATATCTAGGGATATGGCTAACTGCAAAAAATATATGCATTTATAAAGATAATTATGAAAAAGTGTGGCTTGAGATAAAAATAAATTTAGAAATATGGAGTAGAATGAACCTCTCCCTACTAGGAAAAATTGAAGTGGTAAAAATGACTGTTTTGCCAAGAATGCTCTTTTTTTTCCAGACAGTCCCAGTAATGGTGAAAGATGATTGGCTCAAAAGATGGTAGAAGGAAATTTCCAAGTTTATTGGGGGCGTGCGGGCGCAAAAGGCCAAGGATTAAACATAAAATACTTACAGACACAAAAGAAAGAGGCAGTTTTGCCCTCCCAGACCTTAAATTGTATTATGAGGCTGCATGTTTGGTATGGATCAGGGACTGGATAAAACTGGAAAAGTAAGAAGCATTGGACTTAGAAGGCCATGATAACAGATTTGGATGGTGTCAGGGAACTGCCATCGCAGCTAGCAGAGGAGGCGAGGCTCAACAGCGATGCTGGAGAGGGGCCAAGCAGGGAGAGAGGCAGGTCCCCGGCTGGGGAAGATAATCAGTGCTACACCAGGGATAGAGGGGGGGCCGATGGGGGAAGCGGAGAGGAGGCTCCAGGACTCTTCACAGGAGACCAGCGAGGAGAGCACAGGTCCTCCGCTGCCTACACCCACCCTGCGCAGAAGACTTTTGCGCAGGGAAAGTAGGCGGTGACTTGGCGTCAAAGAGCTTCTTTGCTGGAAGAGGTTCAAGAAACACCCACTGACGGATTCTGCCAGCGACTGAACAGCCACGGAGTGGAGGGCTGTCCAGAGAGAAACGGCTTAACCAGGCAAACTAGCCCGGAGAGGCGGTAACTTACACACAAGCAACCCTTAAAGCCATTACAGCAATCCGTCAGTCCCTGAAGTTGCTTGTGCACAGCGACAGGCAGGGGAGCATAATGAGTCAGACCGGAGAAGCCGGCGGCGCGGAGCGAGCAGCTGGAGTGCAGAATCTGGTGGAGAGGAACCGAGATTTAGAACAGCATGTGGCTCTGCTGACGGTGAGGCTGGAAGAACGGAGGGCTCAGGATGCCAAGGTCAGACCCACCCCCATCGCAAGGAAGGTACCGGGGCTAGTGCACAAGTTTGGGGGGAAGCCCCAGGACTACAACGCGTTCCGAATGGAAATAGAGTACGCTTTGGAACTGCAGCATGATGACTTTGTGGATGATGGGGAGAGGGTGGCCTACATTGTGGGGCATCTGGAGGATGGAGCGCGGGAATCGATCAGGCCCCTAATGGCAACGCAAAATGCCGCCTTGAAAGACGTCAGGAAATTTTTTCAGGCAATGAATGCAATGTTTTCAAGCGAACTGTGGTTCGACGGCAATTGATGGGGTGCAAGCAGGGGAACCAATCTGTTAGAGAGTACTGGTCGTGCTTTGTGATGTTAATCCACCGGCTTGGGTGGGATCTGGACGCTGAACCCATTCAGATGTTGTTTGAGGAGGGGTTGTCCCCAACGGTCAAGGATGAGCTTTCCCGCGTGCCCGCCCGCAGTCGATGGACCAGCTGACCAAGGCTGTGCTTGCAATTGGAGCAAGACAGGAAGCCCAGGCTCAGGAGAAGAGCAGAGGGAGCGGGGAACGTTACCATGACTACCGCATTCCTGAAATACCGAGGCAGCCTTTCCAGCCGGCTGAGCCAATGGAAATAGATGGCGCGCGTACGCGCGAGGTTTCAAACACCACTGAAGGGCGCAAGAGGGAGGGAAAGGATTGGAAAACCCACAAGAAGTGTTTCCTCTGCCAACGGCCAGGACATTTTGCCAGGGTCTGCCCTCTAAGAAAGGCCTTGCAAGGGATGGTGGGAGCTGCTGGCTGTGAGGGGGAGGGGAAAATGGAGCAGGCCCAGGGAAACGACCAAGCTTGGCTGCCAATCAGCGGGGGCAGCAGCCAAGCCAACAACCAATAGAAGTGCCCCAACCAGACCCTCCCAGGGCAGCCATAGCCATAGAAGTGGTGCTAGAACTCCCAAATGGGCACCCAGTGAAGGTGAAGGGGCTGCTGGATTCAGGCAGTTCCTGCAATTTCTTCAGCAAGAGTTTTGCTATGGAACACCAACTCCACCTGCTGCCTCTGGATTTCCCCTTGCAGGTGACAACCATAGACAGCAGGGAACTTCTGGGAGGGGAGGTGACGCACCAGACCCCAACAATGAGAATGAGGGTGTCCAGGCACACAGAGACCATTGCCTTTCACGTAGCCACACTGTCAGGACCCCCAATAATACTGGGAATGAGCTGGCTGGCACTGCATGATCCAGTAGTGGCATGGCACCAGCGGTCAGTCACCTTTGGGTCAGCTTACTGCTTGGAACACTGCATGGGGGGTGAGACCCCTAGGATGACAGTGGCCAGGGTGGCTGGAATGGCTGTGGAGCCAAAGGGGAAGGTGCCACCCCAATATGCTGACCTGCAGGAGGTCTTCAGCGAGAAGGAGGCAGATAGACTACCCCCCCATAGGCCCTTTGACTGCCAATTCAACCTACTCCCAGGGGCTCAGTTGCCAGTGGGTAAACTGTATGCCATGTCGGACAGGGAGATGCAGGAGTTGCGGGAATTTATTGACAAGAACCTGAAAAGAGGTTTCATAAGAGAATCAAGGGCGGTGGGGGGGCAGTCCGGTGTTCTTTGTGGACAAAAAGGACACTAATCAGCCCAGATTAGTCGTAGATTTTAGGACCTTGAACCTGGTATCAGAACCCGTGACCTTCCCAATGCCCAGGATTGACGATATTTTAACACGGGTGAGGTAGGGGAAAATTTTTACCAAGCTGGACCTCAGGGGAGCATACAATTTGATCAGGATGAGGGAGGGGGACGAATGGAAAACCACCATGTTCACCCCACTGGGAGCCTTTGAGTACTTAGTTATTCCCTTTGGATTACAGTCGGGCTCCGCCAGTTTTCAAGCTTTCATGCACCACGTGTTGGGTTCCCTGCTGTACAAAAACTGCGTAGCCTTCTTGGACGACGTCTTAATCTATTCTGACAATGAGAAGCAACATGTCAAAGACGTCAGGGAAGTGCTAAAGAGACTGCAGAAGCACCAGTTGTGGGTCAAGCTGGAAAAATGCCAATTTCACACAAGGGAGGTCGAGTTTCTGGGGTACAAGTTGTCAGACAAGGGCCTAGCTATGGACCCCAGCAAGGTGCAGGCGGTACTGGAATGGAAGGCCCCCAGGACCCGGAAGGACGTGCAGAGGTTCCTAGGGTTCAGCAACTTCTACAGGAAGTTCATCAAGAACTTTGCCCATTTAACAGCACCCATCACAGACTGTCTCAGTAGCAAAAAGAAGTTCGTCTGGAGCCCAGCAATACTTTGAAAGCCTGAAAAAAGTGTTCGCATCGGAAGAACAGCTCCTGCACGTGGATCTGGAAAAACCCATGAGGCTAGAGACCGACGCGTCAGACCGGGCCATAGGAGCCATGCTTTTGCAGCCAGGAACCCAGCAAGACTGGAGGCCGTGCGCCTTTTTCTCGAGGAAGCTGAACAAGTCGGAGCAGAACTACACGGTGTATGACCGCGAACTGCTAGCTATCTATGCAGCGTTTCGCCGATGGAGACATCTGTTAATAGGGGCGCAGCACAAGATCCAGGTTTGCACAGATCACAAGAACTTGGAGTACTGGAGAACTGCGTGAGTACTCAACCAGAGACAGATTCGATGGGCACAAGAGTTCTCCAAGTTTTTCTTCGAGATCTGGTATGTGCCGGGAGAGGAGAATGTTAGAGCCGATGCTCTCTCCCGGAAGCCGGAGTACATGGAAGGAGAGGGACCGCCGGAAGCCCGACACATGTTCCCCGAGGACGGATGGGTGTGTGGGGGAGTGCTGGTTGGGAAACGAGAACTAGCCGGTCTCACTAGGGACGACGAGTTCGCCCAAACTAAAATCAGGGAACTACGGGAAGGAAGGGAAAACCATGGAGAGTTTGAGGAAAAGGAAGGGGTACTGTACTATAAGGGAGCACTGTACGTACCGGGGGAGACCTTGAGGGGAAGGGTACTCAAACAACTCCACGACAATCCAACAGCGGGGCACTTTGGTCAGCACAAGACCATGCTGCTTGTCACCAGGCAGTTCTGGTGGCCAAGGGTAAGGGAAGATGTATGGGAGTACGTACGGGGGTGCGACCGCTGCCAGAGGGCAAAGGGGGAGAGGGCGGCCCCTGCAGGGTTACTGGAACCCTTACCCACGCCGGGAAGACCCTGGGAGGTGGTGTCCATAGATTTTATGACAGATTTGCCCAAATCAAGGGGGAAGACGGCAGTCATGGTAGTAGTTGATCTACTGACAAAAATGTGCCATTTCATAGCTTGCTCACATGCCGTGACAGCAGATTAACCGGCCAGATTGTTTGTGGATCACATCTTCAGGTTGCATGGGGCTCCCTCGAGGGTCATCTCAGATCGCGGGAAACAATTTACTTCAAGGTTCTGGAGGAAGCTCATGAGCTTGCTGTAGGTCGAGGTGGGCTTCTTGACAGCAAGACACCCGGAAACCAATGGGCAAGCGGAACGAGCGAACAGTATACTCCAGCAATACCTACGCTGCTACATAAGCGAGAGACAGAACAATTGGGTAGAGAAACTAGCGCTGGCTGAATTTGTGTACAATAATGCTGAACACGTGTCCACGGGAATGAGCCTGTTCATGGCCAATTATGGGTGTCACCCCAGGGCCTTCCCGGGGAGGGGGGAGGAAGGGTGGAGCGTACCTGCGGCAGAGCAGTTTGTGGAAGAAATGGAGGCCTTGCACCAGCAACTCCAGATGAATTTGGAGAGGGCCAAGGAAATCTACAAGAGGCAGGCAGACAAGCACCGTCGGGAAGGGGAGACCATACGGGTGGGAGACCGGGTGTGGTTGTCAACCCGAGGGTTACCCTTTAAGGGAGGGTGCAAGAAGTTGCAGCCGAGGCGGCTGGGACCTTTTGAGGCGATTCAGCAGGTGAACCCCGTGGCATTCAGGCTCAAGCTGCCTGACAGCATGAAGTTACACCCGGTGTTCCATAGGTCCCTACTCTCTCCGTACAGGGAGGGACGGGAATTCCCGGGACGGGAGGGAGAAGTCACCACACACCCGCAAGTAGAGGAGAGGGAACACTACAACCAAGCCACGGAAATACTCGATTCCAGGTGGCGAGGGCGCAAGGTAGAGTACTTGGTAGCGTGGGAGGGAGAACCCGGGTCAGAAGACACGTGGGTTCCCGTGGAAGCAATCAATGATGGGTATCTAGTGGAAGAGTTCCACAGTCAGTTCCCACACAAACCACAACCACCAGCGAGGTTCTGGGAGGAGCACTTCGGCACCACTGACGACGAGGAGTTTGAGGGTTTTCCTGCCTCCGAAGAAGAGGGAGGAGAAGCGTCGGGGGGGAGGATTCAGACTGGGAGGCCCACCCCGCAGGGTGGGAAGCGGGTGGGAAGCGGGGTTTGAATCCTCTGAGGATGGCGACAGCTCCTTCCGGGGATTCCCTGCATCGTCGGCCGAGGACAGGGACAAAGTTGGATCCAAAGGTCGGGCCGGGGGTGGAGGGGGTTCTGGGGGGGAGATGGATGTCAGGGAACTGCCATCGCAGCTAGCAGAGGAGGCGAGGCTCAACAGCGATGCTGGAGAGGGGCCAAGCAGGGAGAGAGGCAGGTCCCCGGCTGGGGAAGATAATCAGCGCTACACCAGGGATAGAGGGGGGCCGATGGGGGAAGCGGAGAGGAGGCTCCAGGAAAGTAGGCGGCGACTTGGCATCAAAGAGCTTCTTTGCTGGAAGAGGTTCAAGAAACGCCCACTGACGGATTCTGCCAGCGACTGAACAGCCACAGAGTGGAGGGCTGTCCAGAGAGAAATGGCTTAACCAGGCAAACTAGCCCGGAGAGGCGGTAACTTACGCACAAGCAACCCTTAAAGCCATTACAGATGGCATGCATACTTATAGTATGGGAAAGGAAAAGTACATGAAGGATTCTACAATCATATAATTAGGAAATCATTAATGAGGGTCTGGGAGATATATAAAGACTTAATAGAACAAAAGTCACCTTGGTGGCTCTCACCAATTGAAGCTTTGCTGCTCAAGCCACTTGGCAAAAAAGGAAAGTGGCTTACATACAGTGATTTATTAAAAGATCAAGAAGGAAAATGGAAACTAAAAGAGTATGAGGAAACGAGCATCATTTTCAGAGTTGGTTACATTACAGGCAATTACATGAGATGTACAAAGAAGACAAGAAGAAAGAAGAAGAAAGGATTTAGTTACACCACTTCTAGATTTCAAAAGGAAGTCATAGAAGGGAAAGTGAAGTTGCTGAAGGGTGCATATAGTATTCTGTTAGAATGGGAAACAAAAGATGAGGAAGTGAAATCGGTCATGTTCAAATAGGCACAAGATATAGGATATAATATACAATTTGAAGATTGGGAAAAACTGTGGAAAATAGATTAAAATTTACAGACTGTTCTCTTTTGAAAGAAAACTATATGAAAATGATGTATAAGTGGTACATAACACCAGTACAGATAGCAAAAATGTACAAAACCAGGTCAAACATATGTTGGAAATATAAAGAAAAGGAAGGGACCTTTTATCATATGTGGTGGGAATGTAGAGAAATTTTTAAAAATTGGGAAATTATATACAATGAATTGAAGAAAATGTTTAAAATGACATTTGTAAAAAAACCCACAAAAACCAGAAGCATTTTTGTTAGGGATTGTAGGACAAGACCTGCCAAGGAAAATAAAGAATTTATTCATGTATGCTACAAGAGTCTTGATAGCACAAGGATGGAAGAATGAGGAAACCCCGACAAAGGAACAGTGGCAAGAGAAATTGATGAACTATGCAGAATTGGCTAAACTGACATACAAACTGCAAGATATGGACAACTGTGGCTTTAAAGAAGAAAGGGAACTTTTAACCAAGTATTTAAAAAGACAACAAAATGAATTAGACTCCTTGGCAGGTTTTGTATAAACATACACAAATTTATTGATTGATAACAAGGTAGATAGATAATATAAGGACTGATATAATTTTATAATATGTGTTGAGAAATCAGAGAGAGGCGCTGAGGGAAGTCTTGGCGGGGACGGAGGGTTTGGTGGGGAGTGGGGAAAAGGGGGGCGGAATAATGAATATGATATGTCTTGATATATTGTTATGTTGAAATTGTTAATATATTTATTTTTTAAAAAAATAGAAATTTAATTTTAAAAATAAAATGTTCAAAAATGTTCCCCCAAAAATGGTCTTATATTGAAGCAGAGTTTCACTCCTTGCCACCAATCCAGTGAGGAGCTCTTACATTAATCACAATCACTTTTCACACCATGTTTGCAATGGCGGTGAATATGGTAGCTTTGGAAAACTGTATTTTCCTGTTGACTATTTATTCTCAGTATAGGTAAGATAAATAGCTAGCTGAGAGTAAGCCGGCCCGCCACTAAAATCTGGGACACGGTCATTGCATATTTGATTTTCCAACCCCATCCATTTTCTTTCTGTGTCACGTTTTTCAAGACTGAGTTTGGCAGGGACGATCTTGTTTTTTAACTTTTCTTACTTATCTGACAGCTGCTCTGCGAGACATTTTTGGCGGGTGTGTTGAAAGCTATACGAAACAAAGCGACAAACAAATAAATAAGCGTTTTTATTGTTTTTGTCATGCATATTTGTGGGGTTTTTTTATTGTGATCCTCGGATGAAGGGCGGCACTGAAATCTAATAAACACACAAGCAAACAAATAAACCCCAGTTCGGAAAATCCCATCTAGTCTGATCCTATGTGCATTTACTGGGAACCAAAGTGCGCTTGTCGAAGAGCCTTTAATTCCAATGTGCGCGATTCCTGCTGTCAAATTCGAAGACCTCCGTGGATGAAGACGCTCTAGCAGTTTCCCCCTGGATCTTTCTTCTTCACCGCTGTAGACGCACGGGCGCTCTAGGCTGCCGAGCTTGTCTCTCCAGGAAATGAAGTGGGTGTTCCATGCAAGCGCGTGCGGAATCAGCTGCCCGTGGAACCAGCCGCTGCATCAAACCCAGTAAGAGGACGCAGGAGGGAACCTGGGGAGAATCGGGCAGCCTGGCGTCTGCCTGATTTGATTTGCAGAGGTCCGGTTCTGTTCCTGTAGATCTGCTGCTGTAGCCTAAGCGGCTTTAGCGGGGAGTAAGTTCTCACCCTATTTATTTATATATAGGGTGATATAAAAGAAGTCAGAAAGGAAACTGGTCATTTTGGGGGTTTGAGGACTTTCTCCTCTTATTTATTTATATAACCGCAAGATTACCCAAGATGGATTTATCCTAGCTCTAAATCCTTATAAGTTTGCTACAATGGCTTCTTGGAGGAATCCATTTTCAGTTTGCATGATGTACAGTGGTACCTCGGGTTACATATGCTTCAGGTTACATACTCTTCAGGTTACAGACTCTGCTAACCCAGAAATAGTGCTTCAGGTTAAGAACTTTGCTACAGGATGAGAACAGAAATCGTTCTCTGGCGGCAGCAGGAGGCCCCATTGGCTAAAATGGTCTTCAGGTTAAGAACAGTTTCAGGTTGAGAACGGACCTCCGGAACCAATTAAGTACTTAACCCGAGGTACCAATGTATGTTATACAGTGAACGATTGTCCAGATAAATGGAGGAGTTAATGGATGGATGGGACTATATTTAGCTGGGCAGTCACCCAAGAGATACGAGGTACCACAAGCGGCTCCCAAAGCCTTCCTTTCCTAAAGCATTGACATGTGTTTTCACTTGGACTAGCTGATGTTTTCATGACCACGTGTGTGTTTTTCTGCCCTCAGAGTTTCCACTTACTTTGGTCATTATGATACAAGGCAGCTCCTGCTTTGAATCTGAACTTGATTTCTGTCCCGAGTGCGGTACTGTCCTGCCTTTGCCGGGGATCCAGGACAAGGTGACATGCCCCTGTTGCTCTTACTCCATTGATGTGCGAGGTAAGGGCTTTGGTCTCTTCCTGACACATTCTGGGGAGGCCCCAGGCAGACATGTTAGAAATTCCCGAAGGCTGGTGTGGACATCCAAGAGGTGGGCATATGTATAATTGTGGGCTGCATCTCTGCACTCACCCAACTTCAGACGTGGAACCGCTATGTAAATACCTATAACACTTTTAGGAATCTCTCATTAAAAGAGGAATAGCAATTATGCACCCCTCTTGAAAAGCTTTGGGGGAGGGGTCACCAGTTTTTCTTCCACAAAATTTTGGGTATTTTGAGGGGCCTGCAACAGATTTTGCCTGGACCCAAAAAGAATGGGGTCGCTTTCTGTGCTCTCTGATTGGTGAAAGTGTAGAATGGCCTTGTAAATAAACCCACAACAGTTGCTATCTTGCTATTTTAGGGTTGTTATTTTTACTTCTCTGCTAAGAGGCTGATAGGCTGCATTTCTGTGCTGACTGTGGATGAAGGATTGCCTTCTCCCTTCACCACTAGCAGTCTAGCATGGAAACCAAATGTGTATGAATTGCTGCACCCCTCCTTCATCAGCCTGTTGTCTTGAGAAGATGAACCCACTCCTTAAGCAGCCAGCATAAGAATGCAGCAGGCTAACACAGGAGCTGCTGCCTGTATGGAAGTCCCTACACGTGCCTGTTTCGATTTCCTTGACACCTGTGGCTGCCAGGTGAGATATTAAATGGAAGGCTGTTGTAAAGAGTATTAGGAGGGGGTTTTAAGCTTGCATTTTTGAATTCTGTTCTCTGTTCCTCATACGTTTCTTCTCTACACAGTTTTTGAGATGCGAATTGTGCATACATCCGTCACATTCAACAGTGCAGAGTCCACCTCTTTGAAGACGGAGGATGAAGGAAGCGCAGTCAAGGGACCATTGGTAAGTGGATGGGAAAATGAAAGTAGGTGTTATACTGGAATGATTCAGTTGTCTGTAGCAAAGGCCTGCCAATATCTTTGTTCCTTTAACTCAAACGAGGTAGCTCAAAAGTGGTGGGGTGGTATGCAAGTTGTTGTCAGGACAGTGTTGCTGTTCCATGCCTGCAGGTACACTTGTTTACAGTGGGCTATATAAAAGAGTACAGAATTTATAATTTGACCCTGCCAACATTAAACTTTTAGATGCACACTTTTAAAATATGAATTGCGGAGTGTGTGCACAATTTTCTCTTTGAGTTTTGGATTTTCACTGTGGAACTTAAAAACTTAAACAACAGCAACATACCTTGAATCCTGCCCATGAAATCTGGCTGACATGGTTCCCACATCAGGAAGAAAATGTTGGGGGCACAATTGTAATTCCCAGATTTGCAATTTGGGTGCTGAGCTTGGAATTTTAGATGTCTTTATATTCTTTTCCCCAAGCGGGTTCTCTGAATGAAATTCCAAATGGGGAAACCCACTTCCCGGTCTGACTCTATCCTATGTTTCTCCTCTCAGATTGACAGGAAGTGTCCCCAGTGCGGGAACGAGGGCATGGCATACCATACGCGGCAGATGAGGTCTGCGGATGAAGGGCAGACGGTCTTCTACACTTGTGTTCGATGCAAGTAAGGATAGGCTACTAACAGCTTGTTCATGCCTCTCTTGGACACCCTGTTCGCTTTGTCCATGCTTTGCAAAATATGTTTGTTTGTCCCCTATTGGATTATTAGCACCATGAGCTAATCTACCCCAACTGATTTGCCAAGAAACATGTGCTACAAACTTTTATTATGATTGCATCATCCAGCCTGGTTTTGAGACAAAGAACTTGGGTTGCCTTGGTGAATAGTCTCCATTGGGACCTAGATAGATGCATCCCTGTTGGTTCTGCTGGGCTTTGCAGTAGGTTTCAACTCTTCTGAGCTTTTGCAGTAGGTTTCAACTCTTCTGAGCTGCCTCCAAAGGCGAGGAAGTTGCCTTTTCCTGTGTCAGAACATTGGTTCATTTAGTTCAGTGTTGCCTACACCAGGTGTAAGGAATCTCCCCCCCCCCCCCAATATCCATGGCCATTGACCATGCTTGCTAGGGCTGATGAGAGTTGTAGTTCAGCAATGTATGGAGCACCAAAGGTTACCCACACATGGTCTACATTGACTGGTGGCAGCTATCCAGTGTTTCAGACAGGGTATTTGCAGCCCTACCTGGAGAAGTCAGGGATTGAACCTGGACCTTCTCTCTGAACTATGGCCCTTCTGATTCAGCAGGTATCACTTTCCATTCAGCCCCAGCTGGTCTGCAGTGACTGGCATCAGCTCCCCAGAGTCTTTCCCAACACTACATAGAGGTGCAGTGGGTTGAACCTAAGACCTGATGCATGCAGAACAGTCACTCGTATCGCCATGCCACTGTCCTTCCCTAGGATGAATGCTGGAGATACCACTTTATGATGGTTCTCATGTTTCTAGGAGAGTAGTTCTCATAAGATGGTATTGAGGGAAGATCTGCAAAACTCCATGGCTGTTGCCTTTTGAGGGCCTGTGAGAATCCATCTCATCCCTGACTTTTCTCAGTACGGTATCTACATGGACACTACTGGGAGAGGTTGCTCAAGAGTTTTGGAGTGCAGTGCTACAAAACCCCGTTCTCTTTGTCATCCAGTCACCATTCTCTGCGAGTTGCTTCCGTTGGCAAGTTCCATTGGGGAATGGCCTTACAAATACATATGTATTTGTTTTTCACTTCCAGGTTCCAGGAAAAGGAAGATTCTTGATCGGCTTTACCCAAATGTGTGGGGGACACTGTGTCTGAGGAACTTCACTTCCGAGGGTCATTTTTGTCTAGTTACTATGGCCGTGGAGTCCTTTTTGGGTTCCATGGAAACATTCTGTTACTTGAGATGGAGGATTTCGTGCATAGTGTCTGTAGCTCCCCTTGTAACTCTACGCAGAATAAAGCACTTTATGGTTTTCTTTGCGTATGCATCATCTTGTTGGTTTGGTGGTCAATGAGGGAGAGGGGGCTGGGTCCTCACGTGGATTATTTCCTGCCTTCTGTACTTTAACTACCTTTTCATAACACTCTTGATATTTTGTTGGAAACCAACCAGATAGGTGGGGTATAAGAATTATTATTATTATTATTATTATTATTATTATTATTATTACGCCTCAAAATCAAAGTGGTGAAGAGCGGCTTTCCCTCATTGAAAGTTTTATTCTTGGTTATTATGATTCCCATCAGCAGATTGTTACTGAAAGTGCAGAAGCAATGGGCTGCATCTGTTGTTTTTTCAGCAGATACCCAGCCTTTGTCACACTTCATTGCGACCAAGGAAACAGAAGTCAAGGCAGGGTTCTGAAGATGGAAGTATCAGGCTACACAGCTAGAGGTAGGCTCTGGTCAAAATGGCTCCCGCTGAGTTTAGTGGGAGAACGTAATCTGGATCCAATTTGATATATTTGGTTAGTCTGAAGTTCTACTAAAAGTAGAGCTATTGAAATTAATGGATCTGGTCTAGCCTTGTTAATCAGTTTCAGTGAGTCATGGAATCAGAGAATCGAAGAGTTGGAAGGGAACCTGAGCGTCATCTAGTCTAACCCCCTGCAATGCAGGAATCTCAACTAGATCATACATGACAGATGGCCATCCAACCTTTGCTTTAAAATCTCCCAAGGAAGGAGAGCCCACCAGCTCCCTAGGGAGTCTGTTGTACTGTCAACTGTCCACTGAATCTACTCTGATTAAAAATTAGTTGAATACTACCTATATATTTAGCCCCATACCAAAAGTGAACACCTTCGTCTTACATGATACAATAGCAGTAATTTAACAAATGGCGTGATACAATAGCAGGAGGTTTAACAAACTGAAGGACATTGTCCTCTTTCTACGCTCTTCCCGATGGAAACATGCAGATGGGGACAGATATACCCCTGCTTTAAGTCGTTTACATACTGTCTTCTCTTGTATATTATTTACTACAAAGCTTGATATCTAAGCTCTTTAGCCATGAAACACTGGATTACTGAAACGATATCTGAGTACTGAACCACTGCTCTATCACAAGTGCACTAATTATTACTGCGTTTGCAATTGTTCAAGATAAAATCTAATTTGGGAAGAGAAGAAATGAGCACTGAACCACTGACGTGTGAACTCTTTATTTACTGTGTTTGCTATTGTTTAAGATAAAACCTATTTGTAATATATAGTTTGCAGAATATGGCAGTTTGATGTTTTCTACTTTGATAATGACAAGGTTCTTTGGCTCTTGTGTGCCTTGGAGAGCAATGGGCGGGAGTTGGCTGAGGCAAGCCACTTAACATCCCTATTGAAAGGTTTATTTGAAATATCTAAATTGTTGTAGAAATTAAGGTAGGAGTTACTAACAGGATGGATGAGAGAGGTGGGATATCTATTTGAATACCAAGTCAGCAATTTGCCCAGAGTTGCTTATTGTCTCACAGCTGTTGTTAAAATGAGAATGATTGTGCCCAGCTTCACTACTGAAAAGTAAATTATACCAGTCTTAAGCCTGAGCCATAAATGTAACACATATATTATAAACTAATAAATGAGTAAAAAGCACCTGACCTTTGAGGCAAAACTGAAAGCAGTCACCTAAAAAATTAAACTGTCCAGTAGCACCTTAGAAACCAACTTAAGTTTGTTCTGGCTATAAGCTTTCATGTGCATGGACACTACTTCAAAAGCTTATACCCAGAACATACTTAGTTGGTCTCTAAGGTGCTACTAGACAATTTTTAAATTTTATTTCGACTGCGTCAGACCAACATGGCTACCTACCTGAATCTACAGTCAGCTAAAGATATATTTGACTGATAATATTCTACACACTTGCAGCTGAGTTGCTGCTATCTAATCTTAAATATATTTTTAAAATGGGCCTTTGTACCTTGCCATGAATCTTCCCACTCACCCTTCAAAACAATCTGAAAATGTCCCTTGTGTTTCAGTACCCTACACAAGTTTGGTAGCTTATATTCCCGCTGTGCAATTTTAGGAGACAATTCTGGAAGGAGCTGTAGTTTGATGGTGTTTTGTGAGCGAAAGGTTCAAAGATAAATCATCCCCAACATGTCTCATTTAGACCAAGACTCCTGCCAGTCATAGATAATACTTAGCTAGACAGCTAGACGGACCAACAGTCTGATTCCAGACAAAGCAGCTTCTTATGTTCCTAATACACAGCTGTAAGTTCCATTGTGCATAATGTGGCTTATTCCCTTAGAAGTGTGCTTAGACTTGCAGCCTTAGACTCCTCTGCTCACTCTCTTTCACAGTCCCTCCCTTTCTTTCTTCGCCCCTGGCACTTCCAGATGTTATGAAGCACCCTAACTTCCCAATGCTACATTCCAAATGAAGAAGGTAGTTTTTCTAGGCTCCTCTACCCCCAAGGCTGAAAATTATTTGCATAACTTTTTTTTAATAAAAACCACAATAATTTATTGTAGAATGATTTTCAACAAAAAATGTCCTTGAGGCAGCATCTGCAAAGTTTTAAATGAAAGCATTTAAACAAATCCAATTAAAATTCCATAAAACAAAAAAATAGTCATGATATCTACAGGAGCTGTTGACACTATGACCATTTCAATGCAGAAACAAAGGGGACTTATTGTGCCGTGAGCTTTTATGGTCTAGTAAAGATTTTTGAATCCATGGATGCTTAAACCACGATAATCTTTGGGCTTGGTCATGTACACAGAATGCAAGATGGCAGGATCCCCAAGGCACCAGGTTGTTGGGAGCCATGAAGGAGCACAACATTTGGGGTGAAGTCAAACCACTGGAGAGTTACAGCGCCTGCTGCGGCTGTAGAGACTGATAAGGGAGAGGCCTGTTTTGTTGCAGCTGGGGCAAATGAAGGCTGCAGACTGATGCACCATGTGCTGCTGCAGATGCATCATGGCGTTTCTTCTCTCTGTGCTCCTCCCAGTGGTCATTTCTCTGACCACTGCTACGGGTACACAACCTGCCTGTCTCCAGGTGCTGTGGTCCTTCACAAGTGGTTCCCACAGGCCAGGGTTCCTGCCACAACTGCAGACATATCTGTAGCGCAGAGTTGGTCTTGGGGATCGTGCCATCTTCCATTCTGTGGACATGGCCGAGCCAGCATAGACGTTGGTCTATAATAATATAATATAAGCATCATTTTAAGAGTTGTAAATAATATATTTATTCCCCGCCCATTTGGCTGGGTTTCCCCAGCCACTCTGGGCGGCTCCCAACAAAGTATTAAAAATAATGCCTGGCAAAAGCAGGGAGCCAATGCCGAGCGACTTCTGCGACCGCACAAGCGCAAGCACACTTTACTGAGCAAAGGGCAAGCCTCTCTCAAACAACGCGAGCCTCCTTTTACTACGCGCGCGCCGGTGCCCATCTGTTGGGTTTTTTTGTTTTGTTCCTCCTCCTGCCGCATACGGCGGAAATGACTCTGGGGCCCAGCCGGGGGACCGCTTAACGCGACGGACTCCTGAGCGGAAGTAGGAAGTGGCGGGACCGGAAGTCGGCTGAGGGAGAGGCTGCTGCACCTGCAGGAGGAGGAGGAGGTGGAGGAAGGGAAATAACGAAAGAGGGAGAGGAGCTGCGGCGCTTCCGAACAGCTGCCGGCAGGTTTCCCCCGAGGCTGCGAAAGCTCCGGGCGAGGTTTGTCTCCGGGCCCCTCCGAATCCCCGTCCCCCCTGCAACTGGCGCCACGGCGGACAGGGCCGCAGGCAGCCGCGTCATGGCGGAGTCCACGACCGCCGTGGGAGCTTCTTCGACGGTCACCGAGACGGAGGTGACGGAGCCGGTGAGGACGGGGAGCCGAGGGAGCGGGCAGGGCGAAGGGGGGTGGGGAGCGGGCGGGCCGGGAGGGGGACTGCGTTCGGCGCCATGGCAACCACGGTGATGGAGTTGGGGGGGGAGGAGGAGCAGCGCCCCCGGTGTCTGGGTCCGGGTCCCCCTCGGTTGCCGTAGCAACCGCGAATGCCTCTGGAAGGGGGTGGTGAGGCAGACTCACGGAGGGAGTCAGGTGCATCTGTGGGCGTTCGTCATGGCCAGAGGTGGGATGCTCCTTTGAGCGTGCGAGGGTGGGGCATCCACAGGCTTTGCGATTTCCCTTTCATCGTTTTCTCTTGTGGGAAGCAGGACGCTGGACCTCTGGTCTGACCATGCAACAGGGCTCTTTTATATACATACACACACACACACACACACATATATATATATATATATATATATATATATATATTTGCTTTCGTAGATTTTCACGGGTACAGGAATGCAGGTTTTGGTGTCCTCGGGTGTCTTCCCGTGTAAAAGTTGGGGTGTCTAGGCGACGTTTCGACGAGGTCTCACTCGTCATCTTCAGGCTGGTGCTTTCGGCTTCTTGTTACTGGAACAGAGCGGGATCTCAATGTTTGAGTTCCTATAAATACTGTAGAGGGGGTGTGGTGTCTAGCCTCCAATGTTCTGGGCAGAGAGGAAGTTCCCAGGCTAGTGTGCCTTTTCTTCTTTTGTTCCTTAATTACTTGAGGGATACCTTGAGTGATTTCTTGAGTGATATCCTGAGTACCACTTAGGTGGGTCATTAGGTGTGGATTAGTTGCTAAAGTCTTTGTGTCTTGACCTCTTGAACTTTGTGAAGAGTTTTCCTGAGAAGATGGCTGTATTGCACTTAGTTGTGCTTTGGCTTGGCTTCGTGTATAGGGGCGAGCTGTGGTTTTGTGGCTTGTGTCAGCCAGATCTGTGTAGGGATTGCAGGGGGGTGCAGCATCCGGAGGTGCCACCCTGGATTGGCTACTGGATGGTGTCAGTAATTCATCTGTGGAGAGGGTCTGGGTTTGGGTCTGGTGTGGTTGATTGGTGTTGGCGTTCTGTGTGCCTCTGGATCTGGTGTCAGTTTTTGTGGGGAGGGCTAATTTCCAGATGTCTGGCAAGCGGGATGTGTCGTCACGCTTGTTCATGTTGTGAGGGTGTTTCTCTATCTCGATGGCTTCCATGATTATTCTCTTGTGGTGATGTTCCGTGTTAAAGAGCAATTTGGAATCTGCAAAATTAATTTCGTGTCCTGTTTCTTTCATGTGTTGGAAAAGAGAGGAAGTTTTTTCTTCTTTTTTGACGGCATTCTTGTGTTCTGCGATACGCCAACACCAATCAACCACACCAGACCCAAACCCAGACCCTCTCCACAGATGAATTACTGACACCATCCAGTAGCCAATCCAGGGTGGCACCTCCGGATGCTGCACCCCCCTGCAATCCCTACACAGATCTGGCTGACACAAGCCACAAAACCACAGCTCGCCCCTATACACGAAGCCAAGCCAAAGCACAACTAAGTGCAATACAGCCATCTTCTCAGGAAAACTCTTCACAAAGTTCAAGAGGTCAAGACACAAAGACTTTAGCAACTAATCCACACCTAATGACCCACCTAAGTGGTACTCAGGATATCACTCAAGAAATCACTCAAGGTATCCCTCAAGTAATTAAGGAACAAAAGAAGAAAAGGCACACTA
Source organism: Podarcis gaigeae (assembly GCF_964106915.1). Classification (NCBI taxonomy): domain Eukaryota; kingdom Metazoa; phylum Chordata; class Lepidosauria; order Squamata; family Lacertidae; genus Podarcis; species Podarcis gaigeae. The sequence continues at coordinate 109,333,008 of NC_139679.1, forward strand.
GCCTGGGAACTTCCTCTCTGCCCAGAACATTGGAGGCTAGACACCACACCCCCTCTACAGTATTTATAGGAACTCAAACATTGAGATCCCGCTCTGTTCCAGTAACAAGAAGCCGAAAGCACCAGCCTGAAGATGACGAGTGAGACCTCGTCGAAACGTCGCCTAGACACCCCAACTTTTACACGGGAAGACACCCGAGGACACCAAAACCTGCATATATATATATATATATATATATATATATATATATATATAGGGATCCGCACCCTGCGCTTATTTCATCCTGCTCCAAGGAGCTCCCTGCACCCATTTTATCCTCATGGCCAGCCCTGTCAAGTCAAGTACGGCTGGGAGGTCCAAGGTCACACCATGAGCTTTGGTCAGAGTGGGGGTTTGAGCCGGCATGCTCCTAGTTTTATCGCTCGTAAGCTACTGCACCATGCCAACTCTCCTGTGCAAAAAGGATGGCTGCCGCTACTGCAGGTTTGTGTGAGTCAGCCAGCCTGCTTTTTGCAGAAGTGAAGCCTTTGGCAGCCGGCGTGATGGCCGTGTCTTCCGCTGTAATGTATTTGAATACCAGTTGCTGGGTGTCACAGTCAAGGTTTTGTGAGCTGGAGAGAGAACCTGCACAACTCAACCCAGTATTGCACGGTTGTTTTTCATGATGGGCCCCATAGAAAAGAATAGATTGCTAAACCACTCAGGTCACCATTATCAGTCGCTTTCTCATTCCCATCAGCCTTGCTTGACCCATCTCCTGTGCATTTGCAATGGCAGCAGCATCCAAATATATTCAGTGCAGTTAATAAGCAACGTGATTTAGGCTGTGAAGGCAACAGCAAATGGATAAGCGGAAGGCGCTTAAGTGGATAAGTGGGGACAGGCTGTAGCTCAGTGGCAGAGCATCTTCTTTGTATGCAGAAGGTCCCAGATTCAATCCCTGGCATGTCCAGATAGGACTGGAGTAATAACCCTGTCTGAGCTGGACTCGTAATGGTCTGACTCGTGATATGGCAGCTTCCTGTGTTCCAGCTACAGTAAGAAAGAATCAAAAGTGCTTTTATAGCTACTTGGTTGTAAGCACTGTGACAGCTTGGTTCAGAGGAAGGCAGCATGGATAGTTAGCGGTACTGAAAGACTGGGAGTTGGGAAAGCATGGTAGCATTCTTCCAAATACCTGAAGGGCTGTCACACAGAAGATGTCAAAGGCTTGTTCTCTGATTCCTCAGACGGCAGAGCTAGATCTAATGGTTTTGTTACAGATTTTCATTAAACGTTAGGAGAAACAATAGGAGAGCAGTTCAGCAATGGAGCCAATTGTCTGTCGTGATGGGTGCTCTCTATCTCAGAAAGTAAACAGCTCTGTGTATTCTGTATTAAGCAAGGGGTTGGGCTGGACTGCCTGCAAGGTTTGCTCCAGCTTTAATTCTATGGAACAGTTTAGAAAAGCTAAGTAGGCCGCAATGCAAAGCCCACCGAATCTGCTGGGTATCAGAGTCACTTTTCACAGATTTTGGAAAACAAACCAGCAGTCGAAGGGAAACTGGCAACCTAAGGAGTGGGGATGGAAAGCAAGGAAGATTCAGAGGGATTAAATAAAACACATTTTAAAATTCAGCACAAAGCAAGCAGGTTGATAAACAATTGCTTGCCCCGCTATGTGTAGATCCTGTGTGACATTGTGGTCTTCCTTCCCATTGTTTCTAAAATATTCCCAGCTGTTGATGGAATATTTATTGCATGCCCATAATTGCTTAGCTGGTGACCTTCTTCGTCCAGTCTCCTGCCACCTGACTAGTTCAAGAAGTAGTAGCAGCTCTCTCTCTCTCTCTTTTTCCTGACAAGCTCCATCCACTCTGTACTATGGTGCCATCATGCCCCACAACAATGTGAGTGCAGCCACTACAATGTCTGTTTCAGCCTACTCTACCTACCTCTATCGGAAAATTTTACAGACTTGTAAAAATGGAGTAAAAATGCAGAACCAGTTTATGGGTTTGGTGCAAGTTATTTTTCCTTCTCACCAGAGCAGAAGTGAGAGCTGCCCATAGGAATCAGTGAAGACATCCAGGATTTTAGCTTACCTGTGATTAGACGTTTGTGTGTTTCTTTACTTCTTGCTGCCCCTCCAAAAGATGGCAGCAAAGACACAGTACAGTGGATTTGCCAATACTGTAAAAGTAATGGATTCATCCTTTAACACTCCTTAATAAAAGCACTGAACTTGATATATGCTGACGATGCAGCATGAGACACAAATTAAGATAGGGAGCATTCTTAACATTTTCAAAATTCAGAATCATGGCTGATTTTGAAAGTCGTTGGGGATTATAAATAGATTCTGCAGATCTGACTGGCGTTTCCTTTACAGCAAAGTGTCAGTGGTTGCCCTTGCCTTTCACTGGTTTCACGGCAAATCTTACTACTGGTCTCCAGGGTGCTGCAAGACTATTGCTTTTGCTACAACGGACTGGCATGGCTGTGTTTTTGAAAATGGTTACATATAAATATACTGAAAAGTAATGTGTTGCTTTACAGTACTGTACTGCTGCATGTTAAATTGCTGGCTGGCTAGTGCTTTTTACGATGGTGCAAAGAAAATGCAAATCTGATCCCTAGAACCTGAGATCATATTACTTACAGCTGCAGTTAAATCTTGGGTTTCTCAATTGATTTCTTTGGGCAGCCTCCCATTTCTGCCCCAGGGGATATTTAAAAATGGCTGGAAACAGTCTGCACAGGCAGTGAGGCACGCCTCTGCAGGCCTTTTTCTTATTTCTGTGGGAAGGCCTGTGACATGAGGATATTGTCATATTGGCTTGATGAGAGGAGGAGGAGGAGCCGCTAAGACTTCAGAATCCTCTGCCATTGTACATGGATTTACTATTGGCAGAGGCAACGAGTTCCTAGGCAGACATGCTGATGCGGAAAGTGTTCCTGGAGGACTTGAGGTTTTGACAATCAGGTACTCGTGTATTGAATGGGGGAATTGCCATTGCCATTTTCTGTTACACATGAGACAATCTTCTCCCTGTTTCTCACCATTACGTTCACAGGAGAATCGCAGCCTCACCATCAAACTGAGGAAACGGAAACCGGCCAAGAAAGTGGAATGGTCAAGTGACACGGTGGACAATGAGCACTTGGGACGCAGATCTTCCAAATGTGAGCCATGCTTCCACATATCTCGGCTGCTTTGAGAGACCGACTCCTCACTATACAGTGGAACCTCGAGTTACAAACGCCTCAGGTTACAAACGCCTCAGGTTACAAACTCCGCTAACCTGGAAGAGTTACCTCGAGTTGAGAACTTTACCCCAGGATGAGAACAGAAATCGTGGCAGTGGCAGCAAGAGGCCCCATTAGTGAAAGCACACCTCTAGTTAAGAACAGTTTCAGGTTAAGAATGGACCTCTAGAACGAATTAAGTTCGTAACTAGAGGTACCACTGTATTCTCATTGTATCCCCAGAGGGCCCGCCCCCCATGAACCCATCTCCCTGGTTCTGTGGTGAGATCACGGAGTCTGCTAGCCAAGTTCCTGTCATGCTGCCTTTTGTTCCAGACATTCACCAGCACTTGTCCCCCAGCTGCCATCATTTCCTATGTCCTTTGGTGTGCACAGCAGCACAGTGTGGCACCTAAACTTAGTAACCTGGAACAGCCAGGAAGATGGGTGCCCAATGCTCCCAATCCAATAGGCTCAGCAAGCCAGATGTCGTTTGTGGACCAGCAGTTGAGGGATGTATTTGTCTAGTTTAGCCACCATTTTATGATTGTTGTTCCATTTTTATTCTGTACTCTCTTCTCCCCCCTCCTTCTAAAACCTGGCCACACCCATTTAATTCTTTTATCCTTACAAACAACTTTGTGAGGTAGGTTAGGCTGAGAGACGGTAATTGGCCTGAGACAAAGATTCATGGCCAAGTTCTGATCTGAGCTCGGATTTTCTCGGTCCCAGTCCATCCCTCTCAGCTTCGCTATTAGCTCTCAACTTTATAGCAATTGTGGTAGTAGAAATGCTTTGTGGGGCAGGTATTTGTTTGCTGATGTTTGGGAGCAGTTTTGCACAGGGATGACCAGCTGGTGGTTCTAGGCAAGATCTGAGGCTGGGGCAACTTTATTCCCTCCCTCACTTTATTCTAGCTCTCTTTCCACCCCACATCCACTGGCAGCTCTCCCTAATTTTAATCAAGGTGTATAAAGGTTTTCCCACTGGAAAAGGGAAGCAAAAGCTTTATGAAGTAAAATATTCCAGAACTCAATGCACTGACAAAAATATGTTACATGTATATGCATAGATGTTTGTATCTGGTGCCAAGTCTACGAAGCTCTTTCTGCTAGATGCACCTGTCTACTCACAAGGAGTTGCTTTTGATTGGCAAGGCACCCTTCTGGCCCTGACACTATTGTCTGGAGGGCTGCATGGACCATGAGAAGACCACAATTCGTCATCCCTGGTCTGGTGTATTGGAATGGCAGTATCAGTTGTGACTTATGTGTGAGGAGGCCTGTAGACTAGTGTAGATGAGATTTAAAATCCCTGGTATGTTTACTTGCGGGTAAACTCCTGTGTGATTTTGTATCCTGGCCCAGCCACTATAATCTCATTCCACATTAGCCAGCATCCCCTGAAAATGGCTGCTTGCCGTCTTCTAATAATATGCTTATTGAATATGACTCAGCAATAGGCATGTGGGTGGCCGATTTGAGAACAGGATGCCAGGCTAGAGGGGCCTTTGTTCCATCGGAGCAGGGCTCCTCTTACCTTCCCATGGCAGAGCTTGGATTGGAAGTGATAGGCATTGGAGGCCAAAGGCTACTTATGCCATGCTGGACAGAGATGTTCCTGCTGTGGTTGGCAGCCAGTTGCCAGCAGGAATCCCAGAGGCTCAACGCTTCTACAGTAGTACCTCTGGGTACGTACTTAATTCATTCAGGAGGTCCGTTCTTTTTTTTATATATATAAATTTTTATTAAGTTTTTCTTTTACAAATAATTCATACAACCATGATTACAAATTTGCTGATTTTTGAACTTCCACCAGCACCTCCCTCAATCATCCATTTTTCTTATCTTCACGCATTTTCTATGTAATATTGCCAATTTAATATTAACCTTCCACCTCTATTTCTTTTTTACAATACACCTTGTGTTATCACAAAACCTCCTTAAAACCCACTAGCGTTGTCTGTTCGTCACATATAGTTTTCAGATAATCCGTAAACTTTCCCCAGTCCTCGATGAATTTGTGATCTTTCTGGTATCTGATTTTTCCAGTCATTTTATCCAGTTCTGCATAGTCCATAAGTTTCATTCTCCACTCATTCAAAGTCGGTAATTCAGGAGGTCAGTTCTTTACCTGAAGCTGTTCTTAACCTGAAGCACCACTTTAGCTAATGGGGCCTCCTGCTGCTGCCGGAGCACGATTTCTATTCTCATCCTGAAGCAAAGTTCTTAACCCGAGATACTATTTCTGGGTTAGCAGAGACTGTAACCTGAAGCGTATGTAACCTGAAGAGTATGTAACCCGAGGTACCATTGTATCTAGATGCTTGAAAGCAGCACGTGAAGTGATAGCTGCAAAGGGATAAGGGGAAGAATTGCTACCTTAGTAGTGCCTGGATTGATTGCAACAGAGCGCGGTGGCAGGAGGAGGCCATGGAGAATAAAACTGCATCGCAGTACCTGCGAGATTTTCCAGGGCACAAGCTGTCTGCAGTCATTAGGTGCAAACATTATACACTCAAGAGTGCATGAAACGACAATATAATGAAGTGTTAGCAGGAAGGAACCAGCATATAGATTGAGAAGTGAGGGGTAATACAGAGAGGTGGAGAAAAAGTGTGTTTGTGTGCGTATGATACTGGGCATTTGTTCTTGATCTTGCCATTCTTATGCTTCAGTGTCAGCTGTGGGCCGAATCCAGTGCTCTCCTTTGCACGGATGTAAGGGATGCACCACATTGATCCAGTTTCAGTCAACAGAATGGGGATGGAGACCATTTTTGCTGGCTCCTCTTCTTTCCTCATCCCCTCTCTAGTGCCCCCCCCCCCGAACCTGCTCCAGATGGTTTGGGGATCCTTCAGCACAGCATGGGAGGTTGCTGCAGGCAGCAGAAGTGGGGATCACTAACAATGGCCTCCCTTTCCCATTCACCTGACGGGCGTCTCCGCTGGGTCAGACAGTCTTCCGTCACTGCAAGGAATGTTGCTGGGCACAGCTTAACGGATTTTGTAAGGAAGAGGTGAAGGTGGAGGTAGAAAGCTTTCAGGCTGCTTGACTCGGCTATAGCCTTCCTTCCTGGGGGGATACCTCCGGCTGCAGTAGGCCTTATGCTAGGAGAGAATCCTTCCTTCCTCTGTCTTCACATGCGAGGAGTGGAGAAGCATGACAGGAGGTTTTCTCATCCTTTTGGCCTCTGCTTTCCACTGGGTCCCTGGCCACACCTGAGAGAGAGAGTTGAATTGCTCACTCTGACAACGCAGGTTCAACACCTGCAGCCGACATTGCACAGGAGATAAATCTTCTGAGGCTGTCTGAAAGATGTCCACGTGTGTGAATTACTGGTAGATGAAAGATTTGCTCCTTTGCTCCCAAAGGATATTGATCATTGGCAGGCTGTTGTCTGATTCTCTCTCCCTTCTTCCTCTGCCCCTCTTTTCCTTCCCTCCTTGTGCCCTTCCCTTTACGCTCTTCTCCCTAATGCTCTACTACCCTGTAATTGCTGTTTCCTCTCTTCCATCATGATGCACCTCTTCTTTTTCCTCTCCTCCTACATATTCTTTTCCCTCCTGCTTAATTATTGTCCTCTATCCCATTTTCCCACCCTCTCTTCTTAAATCCCATCCTTCTTTCCACATCATGATCCTCCACACACTGGATGATTACCCATATTCTTAAACCTTCCCTCCCTCCCTCCCTCCCTCTGTTTCCTTCTCCCTCCCTCCCTCCCTCCCTCCCTCCCATCTTCCTTACCTTGACTTCTCTCACCATCTTTCTTCTGAACACTCTCCGTCCCTCACCTGCCTGCTTTCCCTCCCCTCCCACCCGACGCAGGCTGCTGCATCTACGAGAAGCCGCGGGCGTTTGGCGAGAGCTCCACAGAGAGCGAAGACGAGGACGACGAAGGTTGTGGCAACGCCCACTGCATCCGGGGCCACAAGAAAGGCCAGCACGGGAAGGGGCGGGGCAAAGCGGGAGACCCCAGCCCGTCGGAGAGAAGCCCCCAGAAGTCGGAGCCACCTGACCAGAACCATGCCGGGGCGATGCAGCACTGAACCCCTCCCTGCCACGGGGAGGGGAGCCCCAGCTTCCGCCCCAAACAGGGACTGACGCTGCCCCAACTCAGGGGCAAGGGGGAGGGAGGGGAGGGCCCGCGCAATCAGCTACCCGTCCGCCTTGTGCCGGCGCTGGTGCTGCCTCGGTCCCAGGGGAGGGGGAGGGAGGAGAGGGGAGGGCACGTGCATCCAGCTCCCCACCTGCCTTGTGCCAGAGCTGCTACTGTTGTCTATCTGTCCATCCGTGGCTGGTGAGTCCGTCTGGTGACACCCATCCTCACTCCACCCAACGTGGAATGTAGAGAGAGAGAGAGAGAGAGTGCCTGCTGGGTTTCTTGGCTGAATTTCTGCCCCCCCCCCCCATGCTTCATTAAATATTTGCATCAGTGATAAACAAGGTGGGAAATGGGTGCTGCTTCAGAAAAGGGCAGCGATGGAGCTGTGCCCGAGCTCCTGTCGGACATGCATGCCCTCTCGCTCCCTGTTCCCGGCTTTGAGTACCCCTCCGTTTTCTGCCTGTACACCTCCTCCCCTTGTCCTTCCCCACCAATTTCCTTCCCTAATCAGCCCAGTTCTAACCCTCACTGAAGTTCATTCTCTCTCACTCTCACCCTGCCCTCTCTGATCCCTGATTTTCCCACCCCCACTTCTCCTCTTCTCCCCCCCATACCCCACTTTTTGCCTCCCCACTGCTGCAGGGCCCCTGCTTCTGACACACGGCTGCCTCAAGGGTGCAGCTGTGGGGTTTCCCCACCATCCTAAACTTTTCCAGGAGCCCTCGGTTCCTCCTCCACCACTGCTACAACAACTGTGATTGGTTGTCTTCAGTTGTGTCTTTCTAAGAGGGCACCCTTCCCTTCCACGATTCCTTTTTTTAAAAAAAATGAAACAAACCCCAACAATGCTTCTTTTTCATTATGTTATGGAAGGCTGTGATATATTTTCTTTTAAGTGGGGCTGGGGAGAAAAGGAAGGAAATCAGGGTGGGTGCACCTAACTCATGAGGTGGTGGGTGGGGGTCCAGAAACTGGTGCTGGAGTTGGGGAAGAGGCGTTGTGGACGTGGAAGGCGGGCTGAGAATTATGTGCTGTGTTAGACTCTGGCATCTGCCCAGGGTGCAGGGTTGGTCCTCATTTGGAGAAGGTCCACGATCGAATAAAACAGATCCTGATCAGCTTTCACGGTGAAGTGGAACGTCAGCAGAAGGTGGACTTCATGACCTTGCATGAAGAATACCAGCCTTTTGTTGACTTTCCATCCTTTGGCTGTAGGATCATACTAAACGAGCTTCTGCCCCCACCCCCCGAAATCTCACATGACCGCAAAGGGATCCTGGCATTGCAATGTGGGACAGAGGCACCTTCCCTTGCATGACTCACAGATCACTCTGTCACACTCCCTGCCCGCGGTTTCATGAAAAAAGTCCTGAGCTGAATTTTTCAGTTCTCTGTTTTGTACAGCCTCGCACCCTCTCTGGCCCCTGTGTGCCAGTGTCGGTTTGCTTCTAATTAAAAGTCACGCTACCCCAGAGAAGCACATGGCAAAGCGTTTTCCACAAAGTTTTGAGCAAGTTAGGGAACCTCTGCTTGGTTTGGAGAACTCCTTAGCAGCAGCTTTTCTCCAGCTTCCAATGGCTGAGGCATAGGCCTGTCTGAATTAAAACAGGCACACGTTACACTCTGATCTGAAAAGATTCTCTATCAGGGAGTGAACGCAAGTGGTGCACGGTTGCTCTCAAAGCTTACCCCATCCATTTCTGCATCAGTCACTCTTTTGAGCAAGAACACATTGCAGAGCAGGAGATGGGAGATGCGATGGGCTGCTGCCGCCAACTCCTCTCTCAGCAAGTGCTTTGGGTTCAAGGAAGCCTCTTGAAGAATTTATTTTGTGCAGCACGCTTTCGTTCCTGTAGCACGGTGTTCAGATTGCCTGATGGGTAAAGTGGGCCTAACCACCCTCTTTTGTGATAGCCCTCAAAAGCAGGCACAAATTGGCCCAAATCAAGGGAAAGTTGGGGGTGTGGGGCTTGAGGATTTCATCACTTGGGGTCCTACATTCCCCCCAATAGGTTGAACACAGTTTTGGAGCAACTGCGCTAGGGTAAGCCACAGATTTCTGTACACAAACAGGGTGAAGAACTTCATAGGCGAGTCATGACTGGTGTTATTATTGGCCTGTTTTGTTTGGACGAAGGAAATGTGACATGTTCAGTCGGTCCATCTTGGGCACTTCCTCTGTTGGCCTTGGAAGTGCCTATTGGCCACAAGACGGGAGGCTGAGCAAGTGGGACGGCTGAGCTTGTAGCCGCACATAGTTGCTCTACAAATAATAAGCATCCCCATTTACTGGCAAAAAGAAAAGAAAAGAGGGGGCCAAAATGCTCCTTAGCGAAGCTGCTTTCTCTCCTGCCTTGCTCTAGGAAGAAAATTAGATGCAGCACCTTAAGAAGGTGCCTCCGGAGTTTAAAATACAAATGCCTGCAGGTTTGGACAGAAATCTTTGCTTCCTTGGTCCCTCCAGTAGCCCTAAGTCCTGTGCTGCGCAACCGGCTTATAAGATACGCACCCATCTCAAATGTATCGCAACCCCAAATGCCAAATTTTGTCAAGCTCATTACAAATGGCATACATTACGCAAGTGTTGTGATTATTTGATACACCAATTAAATTCTGGTTTGTTTAAACATAGTTGCCGTTTAGCAGATGTGCTGAGGGATGAGTTGACACCTTGCTGCCTCCAGCATGCTGGGGGGGGGGGGGGGGAGTTCCTAGCACGGTAACAAGCAATGGGCCATATGGACAACCGGCAGTCAGAGAGGGTGACAAGAGAGGAAACTAAATAATATCCTTCAACCTAGCCACTTGTAATTCCTCTTACCACCCTCTCCAGCCTCAGCAGCCAATGTGTTCACTTTTAAAGCTTATTTCTGCAACACAGAGGACTAGGAACATGCTTTTATTTTATTTTTTTCAAAAATAAAACTAGATCTCACGTATCTGACGGGTGCCTTTTCATTTTGCAAGCTGCATTATATAAATTCACAGTTAAACGGAAGCAGCTTGTGTTATGGTTTGAAGGCATATGCTGTAACAGTTCTGGTGTTGTTGTTTTCTGCACGGAAAACCAACTTTATTTAATCTGAACCACTTGCATGGTTCACAGTGCTGAGAACTATATGTGTGCTCTTTTGAGTTCCACAGAGGAAATGAGCTCAAGGAATAAAACTTCAAATCACGAATGAGGCAATGCTGTTAAATGAACTGACCACTAGAAGGCAGGTAAAGGTGTTTAAAGTACCTGCTTCTGTTTTATTAGGCCATGCTAACCCTCTAGCTTCCTTCAGTGGTGGTTTGTTAAAACAAGAACCTGAGAAGAACCATGCTGGATCAGGCCCAATGGTCTGTCAAGCCTCCTTTACACAAAGTGTCAGGGGAAGCCCACAAGCAAGATCTGAGCAAAAGGGAATTCTGCAGTTTCCATCTACATGCCTCCAAACATGGCTGGATAGTAGCCAACTTGTCACATGGGTCTAAAACACGCATTTCCTAAGGCGATGCAAGAGTACCTTCTGGGATATATACGAGACCTTCCTAGTCGTTCTTGCTGCATTTGATTTAGGAGGGACAACAGTGCGCCCGCCCACAAACAATAAAGCTGTAGCTCTGTAAAAGAGCTCAGGTCTTGCATGAGGAAAGACCTAGGCTTGAGATTAAAAGATCTGAAGTGGCAGGGCTGGTAAAGATGCGATATGGACTTGCTCACCATAATAAAGCTGTTTGAGATCTTTACACCAAAACAATTGCAGAAGCCTTTTGGGGAAAAGGTCTTGAAGGACACCCTTTTATTCCCCGGTCTGGGGGTGGGTGGTTTATGAACAGATCGGTGCATATCCTGCACTTAGGCTGGGGGACCCTAGAAATTCTACACCAAGGTCAAATGTGGCTGGTTCCCATATTTTGCATCATTTATTCTGCAGTTACCATTTTGCATAAACACTTGGCTAGTCATATTTCAAACAGCGCCTCTGGCTTCTGATAGGCACACCCAATTCCAAGTATGTCATAAGGGCTAGAAACATGGTTTAAAATTAGGGTTGTTTCTAAGGAATGCCCTGCTTCCACGTCATATATTCCCCAGCAGCTGTACAAACCAGGAAAGGGAAGTTTCATTCAGAAGAAAGCATGGTTATATCATGCCTGAAAAGTAGGCTGCTGGTAAAGAGAATAGGAGCAAGAACATTAAAAAGTGGGAGAGGCAGTAAAAAGGAGAGAAGCAAGCCTTATGTCCCATCCATTTCTTTTCCTGATAGGCTTGTGTGCTGCAAAAAGCTTGGGTGACAGTATTTCCCCCCTGTCTGTCCCTTTTCCATTCATCCTGTCTGCCAGATCTCCCATTGTAGATGAGTTGCATTTTCTCATTCTCTCCCCTATCCCCAATTTGTTACAGGCCCAATTAACGACATCATGGATGGGCAGAAAGTAGATTGGGATCCATCAGTAATCTCTGGTGATTTTCTACAGATGTGCCAGAGTTTCTAGTTTCCAATTGTTTAGCAACAGTGAGAACAAAACTACTTCCCCCCACACCTGAATTGGGCTGCTCAAATGAAAGTCAGCTGGGAGTGGACTTTATGGGGAAAGACTGTGAGCACAGTTCAATTCTGGCCCAGAGTGGATGAGGAAACACAGCCAGATGGTTGGGGGTATAAATAAAATAATTATTATTATTATTATTATTATTATTATTATTATTATTATTATTATTGAATCACAATGTGTGGGGGTGCTATGTAAAAAATGGTGATGTGGGAAAAACCATGAAGCCAGTTGTCACTTCACTCACAATTCCTTCTGCCTCTGCCCTCTATGTAGTTACATCCTTATTGCAGACATTGTGATATATTGTTATATCGTGATATTTAGCTGGTGATATACCACAGTGTTGAAGGCCAGACATCTCTCAGCCCTAACACACATCATGATTCATTACATATTCCCAGGTCAAAAATTATGAAACCGATATCACAATTTACACTGCAAACCAGTATCGTTATATTCCCCATCCCTAGTCCTGATTTAAAAAACAAAGTAGATTCAACAAGCCTGAAATCGACTCACTCCTGAAGTGTGTGACCAAAAGGCTGAGAAATCTTTACCTGCCCTGCTAATGCAGGGTGTGTGTTACAGTTTTACCTGTCAAAATTAGGCATACAGTGCCATCATGAAAAGGCACAGGAGGCTTTGGGGCAGGATGGGGAAGAGGGAACCCTAGTTTTTAGAAATCATTCCTCAGTACACACAAATTATTCTTATGCACTCTGAAAACAAGCATCCGTTAAAAGGTATAACCTTGCTTGGCTCCAAACCTGGCTGTATCCCCAACACCACCTGTAAAGGTTGTTTTTCCTCCCCCTGCTGTGGACATGCCAAGGCAGGAGGCTGCGCTAATAATGTAAGAAGAATCCAGGTGGGGTTTGTGAACGGGGCCCCCAGCCTCTGGGACAAATTCAAGGTTGGGTTTTCAGCAGTTCTGACAAGAGAAGGATGTTTAATTAGCTTGGCAAGAGCTGGCCTGAAGGGGCTTGGAGCGATGCATCATATTTAGACGGGAAATGTATTTTTAGTACGGGAGCTGAGAGATGTCACGTGGTTTTCCACATCCAACAGGGATGAGGAGGGAGGCTCTGCCTTCACTAATCTCTGGGCAAGTTTCTACATTCCACAAAATGCTTAAGCTTTTCCTAGAATATTACCATTTTAGGATGCAAAGGGGGGGGGGTGTTTGGGGGAGGGAAGAGGCAACTGGTTTGTAGAAAAATAAGTGTCTTAGGTTGGTGGGACCTTGTTTATGACACGTTGCTTTTCTAGCTAGAGAGGTCCCCCTTCCACCAGCAGCTATAATAATAATAATAATAATAATAATAATAATAATAATAATAATAATTTATACCCCGCCCTCCCCGGCCAGAGCTGGGCACAGGGCGGCTAACACCAATAAAACCACAGTAAAAACATAATTGGGGGGGGGACCAATTTAAAATACAGGTTAAAATGCAATTTAAAATGCAGCCTCATTTTAAAAGTAGCCGATAGATCAAGACCATAAGGGGAGGGAAACATAAGGGTCAGACGGAGTCCAAACCAAAGTCCAGGCGGAATAGCTCTGTCTTGCAGGCCCTGCGGAAAGATGTCAAGTCCCGCAGCACCCTAGTCTCTTGTGGCAGAGCATTCCACCAAGTCGGGGCAAGTACCGAAAAGGCCCTGGCCCTAGTTGAGACCAATCTAACCACCTTGCGACCTGGGACCTCCAAAATGTTGTCATTTGTGGACCTTAAGGTCTTCCGCAGGGCATACTGGGAGGCATGAAGTGGCCTACTGATCAGGAATGAGAACCAATGGTGCTCGGACACCAACTCTCATCTGCCCCAGCCAGCATTGTCAGTGGTCAGGAATGGTGGGAGTTGTGGTCCAGCAGGCTCGCAGCGTCCTCATCCCTGCTTCAGAAGATGGCCTCTGTTGCCAGTAGACAGGGATGATGGGAGATATTGGCCACCGACATTTGGAGGGCATCATTATTGCTGGGGCTGAAGGGAGTTATTCAGCAACATCTGGAGGGCTAAAGGTCTCTCACTCCCACACCAGAACCGTTCCTTACACTTAGAATCACAACCTCCTGCAATGCAGGAATCTCGGCTAAAACATCAGTGACAGACGGCCACCCAACCTCTGCTTTAAAACCTTCAAGGAAGGAGAGTCCACAACCTCCCGAGGGAGACCGTTCCCCTTCTGTCTGTCGTGCCACTGTTAAAGACATGGAAATCCTGCTGTAGGGTAACAAATCAAGACTCTGGGTTTCAAATCTACTAAATTAACCTTGAATTGTGCTGCGTTATCAGTTCTCCACATTACAGGGGGAAAGGAGAAGAAAATTGCTTATGTGATGTTACACTAGGCCTTTGGGGAAATTTCCATTGGCTGTTCACTCAAACCTTCCAAGCCAACTCCTCACCAAAGAAAACAACCACAACCACATATTTCCTTTGGGATAATGCCTTTTTTTTTATTTACTTGCCCGTGGATTTACAGTTAAAAGTCCATTCCACGGATGGACTCAAATAACTCGAGACACACAAAAATTAAAATAATTATATATAGTACATGAAACAAACACAACTTTATTTGTGGGTATAATACATTTTCTTCCTTATCAGCAGTACAATATATTGTGGAAAGGGGAGTGGACTTTGGGGAAATAAGGTATGTACATTGAACTTCAAATTTCTCCCCTCAGATGGTACCTGGCTCAAGTTTAGAAGCTGGTTAGAATCACTGACAGATTTTTTTTTAAGCTAGCCAGAACGATAAATGACCACACAGCACCACCCACTGGTCATTTATGAAATAACTGCATTAGGAACTTCAGATCACTTTAATGCCTCTCAGTGAATACCAGTTCATGTCAAATAGTTATTACTTCTGCCATTTAACACGGTGTCAGGAGTGTGTACTAGACCCTGTAAAGAACAGAGAAACGGGGGGGGGGGGGTGCCTAGAAGGTTTACACTTCCCAGACAAGGCAGACAAGAAATTAGTAGAGGAAGATGGCAGAGATGGATAAACTAAAAGAAAACCAATCATTCTTCTCCAAGATCTCATCTTCTGCCACGTCAAGTGACACCTGGAGGTACCAGAACTTCTGAAGACTTAGTCAAACGTGGAACCAGTCACTCCTCACAGATTTAGCCTAACCAAAATCTGTTCTGCTCAGTTATGGGGCAGGACTTAATTCGAACCAGGGGATGACGGAAGCCTGAAATCTGATTCCAAACTCTAAACCCTAACAAAGTAAAGGGGGTCCTGCCATGTATGGAGCACATTTCCCACCCGCCCGCCCCCCTCACCAAGCCAATGCATCTTGTAGCTTCTGAGACAGCTTGATATCTCTCTCTAGAAAATAACTTAAGCCCTGCAGCACGAGAGTCTCCCTAACTCTTGCAAGTCCATTCGTAAATCCAGAGCCTCATGCTTGGCTGAAATCTCAGTTTCTCCACCACCAGCAGCCCTCCCCAAATTTAGCTGCCCCCATGCCGTAGCCTGAGCCATTTGGAGATGGCTTGTTCGGCCATCTTGTTGAGGGTCTTCAAATCTTGGGAAGCAGGGATTGCCACTCTGAGGGGCTCCAGGTAGGTTCTGCAGGTTCAGGTGAATATGGGTGTCTGGGAGCATCCAAACCACATTAGCTGTGGAGAGAAAAATGAAGATACACAAACAATAAATATCAAGACTAGGATGGAAGGCAGCGCTTGCATTTCAGGGTGCCAGTTGCTCAGTGGGGGAACCTCAAGGGTGTTTCTGTATAGGAGGTGTCAGACATCTTATTTTTATTTTATTCCATGAAATTTGTAAACCACTTGATTGCAAAGAGAATCTCCAAGCGGTTTATAAAAAAGAAAGCAAACATTAAAATTATCAACAAAAAGGAGTTTAAAACAGCCATTTTTAAAAACGCAGAAAATAATTAAAATATAAAATAAGCTGAAAACATATTAAAAATACTTGCTGGCTTCTACATCTGGATAGGCTTGTTTGAACAAAAAATGTTTTTAGCAGGCGCTTCCAGGCACAATTAAGATTGTGATGACATTAAATGCTCCTCAACAGTTCAGAGCCAATATATTAAAGGACCGTCCACGTCATGGAAGGGGAAAACAGTGGCATTCCGGTCATTGATGGACTACAACTCCCATGACTCAGTGGGTTTCTCCAGACTGTAGTCATGATGAGGGAAGCCACAGTGTATGATTGGTTGAGAGGAGCTGCTTCTGGCAAGCAAAAACACTTTGTCCTTCGAGCCGGAATCGAACCAGCGACCTAAGGATGGCTTGGACGACAATCTACAGTCCTCCGCTCTACCAGCTGAGCTACCGAAGGAACAAGCCCAAAGCTTTGCCTTGTTCTTTTCAACTTTGGATGTGGCTTCCTTTTTAAAAATAGATAGCAATTAGCCTACAGGGCATGGAAGTGGAATTTCAATGAAAGCTTCCATATATTCCTTGAGAAATCTTGGCACAAAGTCATGATGCTGCTGAGGTAGCAGGGGCAGCTCTGGTACCTGTGTGGATCACAGCATCACCAAAAGATGATGAACTGAGATGTGGGGAATCCCTTATAGCAGAAATGGAAGTATTCAGCCCTCCAAATGGTGCTGGGGCTGGTGGGATTTGGAGTGCATGACCCACTGAAAAGCCCCAGGGTTGCTCCCTCATCCTAAAATTTCCCTGGCCTGCAATTTGATACTTAAGCAGCTATCTTCTACAAACATGTTTAGGGCCATCTATAGTACGCGGGTGGCACTGTGGGTTAAACCACAGAGCCTAGGTTCAGTTTGAAAGCACGAAGTGCAAGTAGATAAATAGGTACCACTCTGGCGGGAAGGTAAACAGTGTTTCTGTGCGCTGCTCTGGTTTGCCAGAAGCGGCTTAGTCATGCTGACCACATGACCCAGAAGCTGTACACCGGCTCCCTCAGCCAATAAAGCGAGATGAGTGCCGCAACCCCAGAGTCGTCCATGATTGGACCTAATGATCAGGGGTCCCTTTACCTTTATAGTACTGTTTGAGCCCGTGTTTGCAGGGCTGGATTTAGGGTTTGATGAGGCCCTAAGCTACTGGACGTAATGGGGCCCTTTACATTGTCAACAACAAATTGTCGTTGTTTTTTGTGTTGAATATATGCTATGTTGTAATTTATGGACCTAATAGGTATCTAAAGCCACTTGCACATAACAAAATATGTATGTATTTTACCAAAGTAATTGGTGAACTGAAATACAATTAAGAAGTATATTAATAGTGAAATACAATTAAGAAGAAGTATATTAATAGTGAAAGTGATATTTTAGGGAGCAGGCTAGCAGGAGGGGCCCATTACTTACATCATTGGAGCCTACACAACACAAAACACTGTTGTTGTATGTAGGTTTTATTTTATTTGTTTTTTATCTTATATTTTGGAAATGTACATCCAGGTTTTTTCCCTTTAAATTTTTTGGAGGCCCACAAGAGAGTGGGGCCCTAAGCTATAGCTTGTTTAGCTTGTATATAAATCCGGCACTGTGTGTTTGGCTTACATAAAGCTGCCAGATTCGATGCCTGGCAAGGTTAGTTTTCAAGTATCTGGAAATCGAGAAGGTGGAGTAGACTCACCATCTGCAGACTTCTCTGATGACTTCCTGGAAAAAAGAGAGAGAAGGCGATATTAGATGGATAGGTCAAGGTGATAATCTTGTCTATATCGATGGAGCAGGAGCAAACGGAAAATGTGTTGAGTCAGATTCATATTGATTGGCAGTAGGTTCAGCAAAGTCAGAATTTATTCTATATTGTTTATTTATGATGGTGTTTATATACTGCACTCTCATAAAATATCAGCGCAGTGTACAGCAATATACAAACTTTTTTTTTTAAAAAAAAGACCATTAAAAGCCTTACAGATCAATCATGAAAATTACCAGCTACTCAATAAAATTTTAAACAGCTGCACAGGCCCGTCGACATAGAAAACAAAGTAGAATGTTTCTTTGCACAAGCGTAATTTAATTGGAATTCAATGCCAAAAGATATACGGTGACGACCATTGACTTTGATGGCTCATAAATGGAAGCAGTCACATCCACAGAGGATTATTTATTTATTTGCAATGTTGATAAGGGCCCTGATAAGGCCAGCGGCTCATCTAGTCAAGCATCTTTTATCACGGCAGCCAACCAGATGCTTATGGAAAGCCCCCAAGGAGGAGACGAGTGCCTCAAAAATCAATTGCTCCTATCTGTGTATTATGCTTATTTATTCCACATTATCCCAGTCAAGGCAGAGCTCTTATGAATGCAAACTAGACAATGCAAGTGTCCAAGACGAAGGTCAGCAGAGGGCTTGAAGGCAAGCGTCCCCAAGCCCAGATGAAGACATATCTTCCAGCATCTCACAGGTTAAATCAAGCCAGGCCATGCTTGTGTCACCCAAGTTCTCATGCCAAAGATTGCTGTCTGAATGTTGTCTCCTCCTGAACCAGGTACACATTTTGTGCTGTATTTGTCCCTCCTACCATAACTGCTCTCCAGTCTCCGCAGGCAAGAGGGTATATGGGTTAAAGGCTAATGAAATTGTCCTGCTGCACTAGGGATGAAGGGATCTGGGTTCTCCAGATGTTACTGTGAGCTCCCATGAAGTTCACAAGTTCCTCCCTGTGACTCTGGCCTGATGGTAGGGCAGCTCCTGGTTACTCCTTCCGAATAGTGAAGAAGAAGAAGAGGAGGAGGAGGAGGAGGAGGAGGAGGAGGAGGAGGAGGAGGAGGAGTTTGGCTTTGATATCCTGCTTTATCACTACCCGAAGGAGTCTCAAAGCGGCTAACATTCTCCTTTCCCTTTCCCTTTCCCTTCCTCCCCCACAACAAACACTCTGTGAGGTGAGTGGGGCTGAGAGACTTCAGAGAAGTGTGACTGGCCCAAGGTCACCCATCAGCTGCATGTGGAGGAGCAGAGACCCGAACCCAGTTCCCCAGATTACGAGACTACTGCTGTTAACCACTACACCACACTGGCTCTCTAGTGAAGGGGGGGCTGGAAGAGATTGGTGGAGAACTAGCAAAAGGAAAATAACTCTGGCTCCTCCAAAGGGTTACTGGTCTCTTGCTATTATAATTCCAGGCTTTGCAAGGAAATAAACTATGTTGTTGTGTTTGCTATGTCAGGGTAGCTAGCAGGATGTTGCTGGACTCCCATCATCCCCTGCCAGCATGGCCAGTGGTGAGGGATGATGGCAGCTTGGGGTTCCAACCACATTTGGTGGGTGGGACATTGACTCCTTCCATGTGCTTATTATTTAAAGGGGCAGGCCCACTATTTTGGACAAGCAGCCCCAGACCAAGGTACGAAATGAATTGCTAAATTGAAGGGTGCGTGTGCATGTCTGAAAAACAAGGCAATGAGCTGCAAAAGGACAGGGCTCACAATGACACAGTTTTGACTCCTTAACTGAATTACAAATTTCAGTAAGTGCAATTTTGTCTGTCCCTATGGGGCTGGCATGTTTGCCTAATTTCCCTCCTCTACACAACTAACACTGGTCCACCAGTGTGCCTTATGCAGTCACCCTAGTGAAAAATCTGCAATTTGCAGGGAGAATGCTGCTATGGGATTCACTATCCTCCCAAGAACTTGTGTGCTCCTAAAATCTCCCCTTTCCCAAATTACACTTAAATAGGCTATCCCACCCACCCAATTCCCCGACAGAGGATCTGTACCTTAACAGTTGTACGTCAGCCTGAAATTCAACAGATGCAATCATGGTCACCTTTGTTCTGGGAAAAGCTGTACCTGTTTAATTTCTGCTGGGAAGCTGTTAACGATAATTACATTGGCTTTGGTGGGGGAAAGAGTTGGAGCCCCTTCCATGTACAGTGGTACCTCGGGTTACAGATGCTTCAGGTTACAGACTCCGCTAACCCAGAAATAGTACCTTGGGTTAAGAACTTTGCTTCAGGGTGAGAACAGAAATCACGTGGCGGCGGCGCGGCAGCAGTGGGAGGCCCCATTAGCTAAAGTGGTGCTTCAGGTTAAGAACAGTTTCAGGTTAAGAACAGACCTCCAGAATGAATTAAGTTCTTAACCCGAGGTACCACTGTATACATTTGGACACACATGTATAAACACCGACAACTGGGAAACACTAGCCTGCAAGCGCTCCAATTAGAGAACAGCCTTTACCAAATTTGTCATGGGCTTTGAAGACGCTCGAACTCAGGACAAAAGGGAGACATGCCAAGAAGAAGGCATGCTTGGCAAACCCTCACCGTGATCAACTCCCGCCCAGAAACCTATGACCCCACTGTGGAAGGACGTGTGGACCCAGAACTGGCCTCCACAGTCACTTAGAGACTCACTTTTAAAACTGTGTTCATGGAAGAAGAAGAAGAAGAAGAAGAAGAAGAAGAAGAAGAAGAAGAAGAAGAAGAAGAAGAAGGGGAAGACTCTGTGTGCCACCTACTCACCTGGGCTTCCACGTGCTGTTCATGCCTGATAACCAGGAGTGGTTGGCTACGACCCAGGCTGAGGCATGGAGCAACATAAACACACCATTGTCTTGGGCTGCCTTACCTAATGGTTGGCCTACGAGTGGTTGAGTCACGAGGGAGGGTGGTGTCCCTGAAATCCTTCCCATCAGTTACATGCCTTGAGCCTCAGCCGTGCCAATTAAAGTTTTCAACCTTCGCTCTGCTCCGCAGCATGCTCCAGCCACTCGATGCACATGAGGTCACCCACAACCACCTCAGCCTCCAGGAATTTATGAGCTGCCTGTGTCTGGGGCAGAGGTGTCAGGCACGAGTTTTCCTCCAGCACCACAGGCTCATCCGTCCACAAGGATGCCATGATAGTCTCCTGTATCTAAAGGAGCGTATGAAGTTCCCTTATCCAGAGTTGAATCCTTGGTCCATCTAGTTCAGTATTGTCTACACTGACTGGAAGACGCTCTCCAGCCTTTCAGGGAGGCTTCTCTCCCAGCCCTACCTGGAGAAGCCAGGGATGGAACCTGGGACCTTCTGGACGCAAAGCAGATGATCTACCACTGAGCCAAAATATAGGAACATAGGAAGCTGCCCTCTACTGAGAACCAGACCCTCCAGCTCCGTATTGTCTACACCATGGTTTCCCAAAGTTGGTTCTCCAGTGGAAAACCAGTGGAAAGGGATGATGGGAGTTGTAGTCCAAAAACAGCTGGAGGCCCACGTTTGGGAAACAAAAAACAGGGTTCCAGATCAGGATCCTCCCCAGGCTTACCTGGATTGAAACTGGAACCTCCTGCATGCAAAGCCGATGCTTTAACCACTATGATATGGCTGAGAATTGTAGCTCCGCAAGAGGAATAGGGGTCACCTAACAACTCTCGGCACTTTTAACAAGCTACAGATCCCAGGAGTCTTTGGGGGGAAGCCATGACTGTTTAAGGCGGTATGATAGTGCTTTAAATGTGTAGTGCGGATGGAGCTAGAGTGATTGCAAGAGCAGAATACCTTTCACAAGACAAGAGAACTTATCGTGCGCATGCGCACACCCCAAATCTGCTCTAGAGGTTCTCCCACCCCTCTGGAGAAGATCTGGGTTGGGAGCAGAAGGAGGGGGAGCTCTGTCTAGTTGATGGGAGCAGCTCAGTGCCCCAGGTGCCAACATGTCAGGCGCCTCGGGTGAAAGTAGAAGAAAAAAACCACCAGAAGATGTCACTACAGTGGTACCTCGGGTTACAGACGCTTTGGGTTACAGACTCTGCTAACCCAGAAATAGTACCTTGGGTTAAGAACTTTGCTTCAGGATGAGAACAGAAATTGTGCAGCCACGGTGCAGCGGCAGCGGGAGGCCCCATTAGCTAAAGTGGTGCTTCAGGTTAAGAACAGTTTCAGGTTAAGAATAGACCTCCGGAATGAATTAAGTTCTTAACCCAAGGTACCACTGTATTTAGAAATCTCAACCTGCCCAAGTGATTGTGCGAGAGCAAAAGATGGATATGGTGTCAGCAATCCACACTCACCAGTGCACAGCAGGTGTGTCCTTTTGTGGCATGACTATGTGTGCCTTATATTTACATAGTTAAATATAATGACTGTTTTCTCACTGTGTGGCCCGGTTCGCCCCTGTTTCCTGCGATGTGCGCTGCTTGACATTATTAGACGGGAGCATCTTTTCCCAAAAGTACTTATTTGACTAGGTACATTCTGCCATGCATTAGTGACTCATCCAGCTTTGCCAGCTTCTAATGAGCAAGTTTATGGATTCCAGGTGCGATGCTGCTGGCAAAAAGAGACGTCTTGCGTTGGTGCAGCTCGACATGACTGCTCCTTCGCAGATAGCTATTGGGTTTTGCAGCAGAGCCGCCCACCACAGACTACAGGAGCTGCCTTCCAGGTGAAGAGGAAGAAACGGTGGCCTGGAGTTCCTCCATGTCGTCTTCCATTGAGGTTCTGAACTGTTCCCTGCAGCTGTGCCAGATCAGCATCAATGGGCTGATGTTAACAGCGACTGGGTAGTGGAAGAGCTGTAGCTTAGTGGTAGAACCTCTGCTTTGCAAGCACAAGGTCCTTGGTTCGATCCCTGGCATCTCCACTTAGGGCTGGGAGAAAATCTTGGATAGCCATTGAGGACAATAATGCTGAGCTGGACAGCCCAATGGTCTGAGTCAGCGCTAAGCATCTGCCTCAAGTTTATGACCGCGGAGTGAAATTTTCACCAGCTCATTTCTGAAGGTCAAACTGATTTTAAAGAGCTGACTAGACTAGGTTGTGGGACGCGGGTGGCGCTGTGGGTTAAACCACAGAGCCTAGGACTTGCTGATCAGAAGGTTGGCGGTTCAAATCCCCGCGGCGGGGTGAGCTCCCTTTGCTCAGTCCCTGCTCCTGCCAAACCTAGCAGTTCGAAAGCACATCCAAATGCAAGTAGATAACTAGGTACTGCTCCGGCGGGAAGGTAAACGGCGTTTCCGTGCGCTGCTCTGGTTCGCCAGAAGCGGCTTAGTCATGCTGGCCACATGACCTGGAAGCTGTACACCGGCTCCCTCGACCAATAAAGCGAGATGAGCGCCGCAACCCCAGAGTCGGTCACGACTGGACCTAATGGTCAGGGGTCCCTTTACCTTTACCTTAGACTAGGTTGTGGTTACCTGGCCACTCTATCTCCTGCCCATGATTCTTATGGTACTGGCTGTCCATCCCACTGTATCGCCTGCTGCATATATGTGGCACACATGAAGTCCTAATTGCCCCAGCAGGTGGGGCAAGCAAGGGGAATGACAAAGTTGTAGAGGGAGGAATGAGCAGAGAAGCATGGCGGAGCCACAGTTGTTACCTTTCGTCCTCCTCAAGTAAAGGATTGAAAGGACAACATCCCATATCAGAGGTAAGAGGCAGAAAACCTAAACTCCAGGTGTGCCAAACAGCAGGGAAGTGGGAGCAGGGACTAAGCAGCAGGCAAGTGACCTGAGGCTGCTGTGCCATCCATTGCATCAACACATTTAAAGGCACAGGTCTCCAAGGGGCTGACAGGGTGGTGTAGTGGTTAGAGTGTTGGACTAGGATCCAGGAGACCAGGGTTCAAATCCCCTCTTGGCCACGAAGCTCACAAAGGGTGACATTGGGCCAATCACTGCCTCTCGGCCTAGCCCACCTCACAGGGTTGTTGCGGAGATTAAAGGAGGAGAACCATGTACACCAGCTTGAGCTCTCTGGAGAAAAAGGCAAGATATATGTGTGATTTTTGTTGTTTGTTGTTTAGTCGTTTAGTCGTGTCCGACCCTTCGTGACCCCATGGTCCAGAGCACGCCAGGCACTGCTGTCTTCCACTGCCTCCTGCAGTTTGGTCAAACTCATGCTGGTAGCTTCAAGAACACTGTCCAACCATCTTGTCCTCTGTCGTCCCCTTCTCCTTGTGCCCTCCATCTTTCCCAGCATCAGGGTCTTTTCCAGGGAGTCTTCTCTTCTCATGAGGTGGCCAAAGTACTGGAGCCTCAGCTTCAGGATCTGTCCTTCCAGTGAGCACTCAGGGCTGATTTCCTTCAGAATGGAGAGGTTTAATCTTCTTGCAGTCCATGGGACTCTCAAGAGTCTCCTCCAGCACCATAATTCAAAAGCATCAATTCTTCGGCGATCAGCCTTCTTTATAGTCCAGCTCTCACTCCCATACGTCATTACTGGGAAAACCATAGCTTTAACTATACGGACCTTTGTTGGCAAGGTGATGTCTCTGCTTTTTAAGATGCTGTCTTTAAGATGCTGTTTTTAAGATATGTGTGATAGATAGATAGATAAATAAATAAAAATAAAATGCCAAGCACTGAACCAATGGCCTCTTGAGCCACACACTATAATTATCTGTAATTTTCTACAAGCAATAGTTGAGCTTAATTGGTGGATGTCATCCGGAGTCATCAGCACATGACAGGTGGCGTTCAGGATGCAGACACAAGTGACAATGTCCCTGCCCTAAGAGCACTGGGTTTGTTTGTGAGGTCAGGGCTGAGACGATGCCAACTTATCTTTCCCTTGGAACTGTCAGGTGGAGTTTCTGATTGCTTCCCAGTGATGTCGCATATAGCCAAGGACAGGAAGTCTTTCTGCCATTTCCTCATGCCTGGAATACTAGAAGTCTCTGACATGGTGCACTCATTGCTGTGCACATTGTTGCTGTTCTGTGTTCTGGTGCCTGGTCACTGTTCTGCCGAGTCGATTGCATCACCGTTGTGTTGGACTAGGATCTGGGAGACCCGAGTGCAAATGCCTATTCAGTCGTGAAACTCGCTGGATGACTATAAGCCAGTCACCATTTCTCAGCTTAAAGTACCTCACAGAGTTGTTGGGAGCCACACAGAGTGGGCTGGGGCAACCCAGTCAGATGGGTGGCATATAAGTCATTTATTATTATTATTATTATTATTATTATTATTATTATTATTAGAGGGGAGGGAGCCGAATTTAAAATCTTAACCCTGATGGGTCCAAAGTGAGCATAAGAACAACTCATAGCCTAAGACACTTGTGAATGACACCAATATGGAGTTGCCAACCTATGGGCACATCTGGATTTTTAAGTGAGTGCCAAGGGTGCCACACTCTCTGGCCTCTTACAGCAGAACTAATCGGAGTGTCAGAAACTGCATAGAGCTAAAGGAAGAAGTGGAAAAGAGGGTCCCTTGTCCAACACCCTCTGTCAGCTCCATGGACTTTACAAGTGAGAAAAAGCAAACCGCCCTCATCACCTACTAAGTTTTGTGGTGACCAGCAGGCGACGTCAAGGGCACCGCTGTGCCCATGGGCACCGCGTTGGCAACCTCAACTAGAGACAGGAAATATGCTGCTCAGGTGGAAGATGATTGTGCCATCTTTTGATCCTTGCTGAAGTCCCAAGTCCTGTGTTCATATGGAGCTACAGTTTATCTGCCATAATTTCAGTTAGAGACTTATTTTAGTTTTAGGATCTGGCTGGAAGGTAGCTTTGTAGATGCATGTTTTGATCATCTGTGAACAGGCACAATCCTGAGCAGGCACTTTCCACTGAAAAATTCAAGCAGCCAGTCTTCCTTCCCAGGAATGTCGCCTCTCCTCATCCAAAAGATCATAGAGGCTGAGATCTGAGGCACCTGAGTGCTTTTCATGCATTGTGTCCATTGTAAAATGGTTCACCTTCCCACTTCACCAATGGGCTTATTGCTCAGGTAAACAGTGCCATCTGCTTTCTCGTTCATTACTGAAGTCCCAAATCCCATGTTGATGTGGAACCATTTTCCATCTGCTACAATTTCAGTTACATTTACTTAAATAAATTAAAAATTTGCTCATATATCTGTGGTGTAGTGGTTAAGAGCGATAGACTCGTAATCTGTTGAACTGGGTTCGCATCTCCGCTTCTCCACATGCAGCTGCTGGGTGACCTTGGGCCAGTCCCACTTCTCTGAAGTCTCTCAGCCCCACTCACCTCACAGAGTGTTTGTTGTGGGGGAGGAAGGGAAAGGAGAATGTTAGCTGCTTTGAGACACCTTCAGGTAGTGATAAAACGGGGTATCAAATCCAAACTCCTCTTCTACTCTTCTTCTTCCTTTGTAATAATCTAATAATTCTTCCTTTGTAATAATCCACAGCCATTCTACCTGTCCTCGTATGATGACATCTCTTTCCAAAACCATCCTTTCCCAAGGGCCTGATAATCGTTAGGGCTGCGGCATGTTCTCTGGACAGGCTCAACCAGATTGAGAAATTAGCCTTAATCAAAGGGATCCTGATCCCATCAGAATCCTCACCACTCCTACGGATCTGTCATTTTACCAGGTGCGTTTCCTGCCTCCTCTCTCCACTTTCTCTCTTCGCTGCTATGTTCGGTCGCCATTATTAGAACGCTCTTCTGTCCTGCTAGATGAGCCAAATCTCTTGAACAAATGAAGTAGGCTTCCGTTGCCAATGTCAAAGGACACTAGGGAGGGGTCTTGGCTCAGTGCTACAGCATCCCATGGAGACAACCTGGGACTCTCTGCTTGCAGAGCAGGTGCTTTATCACAGAGCTGCTGACAGGTGTGTGTGCTTTAGCAGCAATGATCTTTTCTGGTTTGTGTGTCCAACGAGCAGGCTGGCCCCAGAGCTGTTGTCCCAGGAAGTATCAGTCCTGGTGCTTTGCAGCTGTGTAACTACGGCCAGTTAAGTCTCCTAATCCTTTGAAATGCAATGATCATAGGTTGCCACTTAAGGGATGAGCAAGCAGGAGCAGTCACGTGGACACGCTGAATTTCAGACCCTTTGTCCTTACGCCTACCTCTTGGGCCAGCTTGTTGGCTTAATATTCTGGGGTGACAATTAAAACTGTCTAGGCATGTACGCACCAAAGCAAACACCTCTTTGCTTTTATTCAGAGGTTAGCGATATTGCTGCAGTTGTTATAAGGTATGAGCAATACCAATTTAATGCAGATGTATAAAGCCCCGAGTGATTGGGCCTCTAATACAGTGGTAACTTGGTACTCCAACACTTTGGTTCTCAAACTCCGAAAACCAGGAAGTAAGTGTTCTGGTTTTTGAACATTTTTTGGAAGCTGAACATCCGATGCGGCTGTTGGCTATTGTTTCTGGGGCACATGCACCAATCAGAAGCTGCGCCTTGGTTTTTGAACATTTTGGAAGTCAAATGGACTTCCAGAATGGATTAGGTCTGGTGCTTTTGTTTTTTATATTTATTTTGTGTTTTTGTTTTTGAGGCTTTTTTGATTAATTTGTTTTTGTGACTGTGTGGAATCCAGTTCAGCTACCGACTGATTGATTGATTGTGTGTCTGCGGAAGTGGATAAAAGCGCCCCATCCAAACAAGGACTATCATCAGTGCAGGTAAGAAAAAAATAATAATTTTAATTTTTATCATCTACAATACTGTCTTATTTATTTTATAGTACAGTACATTGATTGTTGCTTTCATTTTATGGATCAATGGTCTCTTTAGATAGTAAAATTCATGTTAAATTGCGGTTTTAGGAGTTGTTTTTAAAAGTCTGGAACGGATTAATTCGTTTTGCATTACTTTCTATGGGAAAGCATGCCTTGGTTTTGGAATGCTTTGGTTTTGGAACAGACTTCCGGAACAGATTACGTTTGAGAACCAAGGTACCACTGTACCTGAAGGAGCATCTCTACCCTGCCTGGGTGCTGAGATCAAAAGGTGAGTCTGTGCATGCATGCTATGCCTTTAAAACACATTTCCCCCTTCAAAGAAGGGCAGGTCCCTTCCAGCTCTACAGCTCCACAGTTGCAATGGAAATTATTCAACCCCCCCCCCTTGCACATCAGGTTTATTATCAGAATTTCCAGACTTTCAGCTGTTTGCAATGGGCAAATCAAACAAAAGCAATTGAAATAGCTCAACACAATGGAAGCTTCATGGTTCCCCCAAATTCAGCTGAAAATGCAACTTATACCGGTTTCTCCAGGCTCACTAATGTTCAACCCCCTGAAGAGAATCACTCACAGCAGCACAAATACAACAGGTGTTTTCTCACGCACACCTGACGCAACTAATAAAGTTGTACCAGGTGTGCTTGAGCTGGAACACATAGAATACCTCAACTGGCTAAGGGTTTGCTGAATTTGGCTGCATGTTAGAAATATGGCTAAGTCAGGTGACCTGAAAAAGCAGTTTCTTTCAATCTCAAGCGGCCCTGAAAAATCGCCTTTTTTCATTGCTTACGTATGTAACAACAGCAGCTAGGATTCTTTATGCACAGAAATGGAAAGCTGAAGAAATTCCCACCAAAGAGGAATGCATCAGCAAAGTGATGGACTACACTGAATCAGCAAAGCTAACAGCTAAAATAAGAGAATGGAAGCCCTTTCCGGACAACTTGAAGAAATACTTTAATATGATAAATTCGCAATCAGGATTTGAACTGTGAGCAACAGAAATAATTAGAGATTATTGTATTATGGTTTTGATATTAAAGAGTGAAGAGAGCAATGAGATAGAATTTAAAAAAAACCCCATGAAAAATGGGATGGGAAGTCGATAAAGCAAAATAAGAATTTATTATGTATTGGAATTTTATGTGAAATTTGTGGAAATTTAATAAAATATATTATTTTAAAAAGGTGTTTTTTTCAGGGCCAGATTGCGTCGCCAGAATGCACGAGACAGTGGCACCCAAAATGGCCACCGAGATCTCTTGTGTAAATACAAGATGTCCCATTTTTCCCGGGACACTTGGTGGGGATGTTCTTATCCATGGCTTATTTGAATCCAGGTGTCTTCAGTCCTAGTCAGACACAGAGGAGCCCATTCCTAGACCAGCGGATCTTATAAACAAGACAGAGCATTGATCCATGTAGCTCAGCCAGTGTCTTCACTAGGGGTGGGCTGCCTTTTGTCTCCATTGTTGTTGAACTACAACTCCCATCAGCCCCAGCCAGTGTGGTCAATGGTCAGGGATGATGGGAGCTGGAGTCCAACAATGACCAAGAGTGAAAACTTTTTGACCTCACTTTCTCGGAAAGACTTAAAAAATATATATGCCCTGTTTCAGCAATGGCATCACTCATTGGCATGTGCCGCCATCCTGCTGCCCCACCAGTATTGCTGCGTATCTTGCCTGTCGAGAACAGCAAGGCCACTCTATCTGATCTCCACCTTAGCTACGTAGGAGATGCTGAAGCAACAGAAGGCGAAGGATTTGTGGGATGTGCCCGATAAATTGTGGCTGGTGCAATCCGGGAAGGCAGGTCAGGCCCATGAAATTTCCACTCCACAAGGTGCTTCCACTAAATTCCAAATTCCGTATTATGCTTTGCCCCTTTCTGTTTTGAGTAGGCATTACGTAAGGAAGGCTGGATCTTATCGGATTATCGTCTTGTTGCAGCAGCAAGAAGGCACAAGTTTTAAGACTTCCAGGAGAATGAAAATTCAGTGTAAAGAAACACAAGAGGAATGTTGTAACTCAAATCTGGGCTTGTGATCAGACTAAATTCATTACCGATGGAAATAGATCGGATTACCCTCAGGATAGTGTATGATAAGAGCAGCAAGCTTTGCATACACACACAAACATAAAACCTTGCTAGGCTCTCATCTATGTATATTTGCAAGAAGAGAAACCACTATTTTAAAAACACCCATATGACTATCATCCTCATGTAATATGTAATTATTACATAATACATAGTTGTCCATTTTTGCGGCTTTTCTTTCCGTCTTCTGATTCTCCTCTTTGCTTTTTCCTGTAGTATCAAGTTTCTTCCTCTATCTCCTCCTTCCGTGAAGATTCTAGTTAAGGTTGCCAACTTCTTTCCCAGCCCACGCACCTGCGCCTTTCATATAGCAGCTTGCTCTGCAGACCTTAGCAAGTGATTATGCATATTTCCATGTCTTAAGAAAGATTCACTGGCTGATATAGGCAGCTCAAGCTCTAGTTGAAAGAGACCATGCCTCTTTCTCAACCACTCCTGGTTAGTCCATTAAGTGTTCACCCTACTCCTTTCTCTCGCAGTGCTTTTGGAAATCCCCCTTCCAGAATGGAGGTCACTAGGTTTGCCAACTTTTTTCCTGCCTCTACAAAAGCTGTCCTTTTCCTTTTTAGATTTTATTCATTATTTTTCACGTTTGTATACCACCCGACCCTCATCAGCCCCAGCCAGAACAGCTAATGGTCAGGGATAATGGGAGTTGTAATCCAGCAAAATCTGCATAGCTTCCAATATGAAAATAGGGGTGTCCTAAGGAAAAGCAGAAGGGACGCGGGTGGTGCTGTGGGTTAAAGCACAGAGCCTAGGACTTGCCAATCAGAAGGTCAGCGGTTCGAATCCCCACGATGGGGTGAGCTCCCGTTGCTCGGTCCCTGCTCCTGCCAACCTAGCAGTTTGAAAGCATGTCAAAAGTGCAAGTAGATAAATAGGTACCACTCCAGCGGGAAGGTAAATGGCGTTTCCGTGCGCTGCTCTGGTTCGCCAGAAGCGGCTTAGTCATGCTGGCCACATGACCCGGAAGCTGTACGTCGGCTCCCTCGGCCAATAAAGCGAGATGAGTGCCACAACCCCAGAGTCGGCCACGACTGGACTTAATGGTCAGGGGTCCCTTTACCTTTAAGGAAAAGCAGGACATTCTGGGATCAAATCAGAAACCTGGACGGCTTCTATCATTCCAGGACTGTCTCTGCCTGGAAAATAGGGACAATTGAAGGCTCTGCATCTGAAGCACAGAAGGCTCCTTTCCCTCCAGATAATACAAAGCGGTTTTGCTCTCCTTCCTCTTTCTATCTGCCGCTCTGAGATCCAGGCTACCTGTAATGCTAATGTCAACGGCATACCAGATCAGCCTGTTTTCCGTTTCGGTTGAGGCATTTTTTGCGCATGTGTGCGCGCATGTTATTTTAAATGTGGAAATCCTGGGGACTGGCTGTCTGACGGTGCAATCCTAGACATGTCTGTTCAGTTCCGCTGAGTTCTGCGGGGCTTCTTTCCCCGTGCAAGTGGGTATAAGGTTGGAGCCTCAGGCTGGACAAATGCAAGAGAATGAGGAACATTTCACTGTGCAGGTCGAAGGCACGGAGCCTTGCTCGGATTTTGAGGAGGGTGAGGTTTCGGGATCTGCAGAGATCCTTCTACTGCTCCTTCTGTAAAATGCATCCTTCTTAAAGGTGATACACAAATAATAAGAGGTCTTTATGGATATCATGCCCTGCTTTGTGTTTATAGAATAACAGACCTGCAGAGCTGGAAGTCCAGCCCCACGCAGTGCAGAAATCACAGCTCAAGAACCCCTGACGATCCTAAGGTAAAGGTAA
Source organism: Podarcis gaigeae (assembly GCF_964106915.1). NCBI lineage: Eukaryota > Metazoa > Chordata > Lepidosauria > Squamata > Lacertidae > Podarcis > Podarcis gaigeae. The sequence goes on from NC_139679.1 coordinate 109,364,126, forward strand.
AGGTACCCCTGCCCGTACGGGCCAGTCTTGACAGACTCTGGGGTTGTGCGCCCATCTCACTTAAGAGGCCAGGGGCCAGCGCTGTCCGGAGACACTTCCGGGTCACGTGGCCAGCGTGACATCGCTGCTCTGGCGAGCCAGAGCCGCACACGGAAACGCCGTTTACCTTCCCGCTGGTAAGCGGTCCCTATTTATCTACTTGCACCCGGAGGTGCTTTCGAACTGCTAGGTTGGCAGGCGCTGGGACCGAGCAGCGGGAGCGCACCCCGCCGCAGGGATTCGAACCGCCGACCTTTCGATCGGCAAGTCCTAGGCGCTGAGGCTTTAACCCACAGCGCCACCTGCGTCCCCCATTAGACTTCTTAGTCACTTGTTAATTATGAGTTTGACCAAACTGTGGGAGGCAGTGGAAGACAGGAGTGCCTTGACGTGCTCTGGTCCATGGGGTTAAGAAGAGTCAGACATGACTAAACAACGACAACAAAAGTCACTTGCTACCTGAAGTTCTCCAAGTGACTTAGAACACAATGAAAATACATTGGTCCATGTAGCTCAATATTGCCTACACTGACTTGACAGTGGCTTGCCAATAAAAAGAAAAAGGCTGTCCGCTGGAGTTAAGGAAAAACACATCCCCTGAATTCCTGAGGTGTCACCACCACACCACCACAGCTTATGGTAGTCCCTGAAACATGTAACAATAATCAACTGAAATTAACCTTATGTAAGAATAGCCTGCTGGATCAGGCCAGTGGCTCATGTAGTCCAGCATCCTGTTCTCGCAGTGGTTTAACTGGCGTGTGGGAAACCAGGGAGCAGAATATGAGCACAAGAACACACTCTCCCCTCCCATGATTTCCAGCAACTGGTATTCGGAAGTACCTGACGATCCTACCTCTGCTTAAAAACCTCCAGTGAAGGAGTAGTCCCTAGAGTGTTTCTCCTGGGGAGCCTCCAAACTGACAGGCCTGCCTTCCCACATAACTCAAGTGTTCCTGCTGTCCTGCCATAGCTGCCTAAGTCTGCAGGAAGGATGGGAAAAACTTGGGTCTCCCAGATAACAAATCGGACCGTTCACCCATCTAGCCCTGACCGCAGTGGCTCACCAGAGTCTCCAACTCTCAGAGTCCTTCCCAGCCTTCCCTGGAGGTGCCGAGAATTACCAGCGTGCAGAGAGCACACTCTGCCGCTAAGCACCGGCCTCTCCCGTAGCTCGGAGGAGACAAATTTGCTCTGCTTGAGAAAATGTACAAACACGGCTGGAGGGGAATTTCCCTAGGGAAACAGCACATGATGACAGGGTAAGGGGGAAAAAGCCTGTCGTATGGATCCATGGGGCTCCCTCACCCTGTGGTTGCTATACTCCCAAACTGAAAGAGGTCCAGTGTCAGATCATCATCTTATCATACCCATGTTTCTCCCATGAAAATAGGGTCGTCCTAAGGAAAAGTGGGACATTGCAGGATCAAATCAGAAACTGGGATGGCTTCTGTAAATTTGGGTTTGTCCGTGGGAAATAGAGACACTTGCAGGGTTTTTCTTATGAAGTCTGCTCCTGATGTTCTAGGCCAGGCTACTGAGGTTCTAGAGCAGGGACGGGGAGCCTGTTGTCCTCCATATGTTGTTGTATTTCAGCTCCCATCAGCCCAAGCCAATGGTCAAGGATGGCTGAAGGACCATGTGTTTCCCCATCCCTCTTCTAGGCAGAGATGTTTTGGACTACAATTCCCATCAGCCCCAGCCGCAGTTGTAGTCCAAAATTTATTGAGGGCACTAAGCTGGCAAAGGCTGACATACGAGGAAGGGGAAAGGGTGGATATCTCTTGCTGCTGGTTAAGTCTCTGGTTTTCAGTTATTGATGTTGTCCAACTGTAAGAAAACATCCCTGTGCTCTTCAGTATCTACTCTGTTTTCTTGGCTTTGTTGCCTTTAATTGCTGGAGTGGCAGTCAGAAATTCAACAGGAACTGTTTTCTGCACCCCAGTGCTGGGGAAAAGCTTCACTGACTGAATTTCTGTCTGTCCTCTTAAAAGCAGAAGTGGATGACGACTTTCTTTCCACCCTCATTCATGTTTATATTCAGTTAAAGGGAAAGGTTTGAAACGGACCTTATATAGCAATAGATCTTCCTGGCAAAGGAATTTGTTTAAAAAATGTGAAAGAAAGAAAAAACACAGGACCCTGGATTCCTGCAAATTAATCTCAGATTCTGTGACAAAAGCCTTTTCATGTCTGAAATGAAAGGTGGTAGCTTAATTGGAATTCATGCTTTCTTCATGGAAAGCCCTTCTCCTGAGACCTTTAGGGGCCAGTTGCGGTTGTTCCTTGGGGAATAAAAGCCAGATGCAAATGCAATAATACCAAACAAATCAATTCAGCGATGAGATGCACTCTGCACATACTCAGAGACCTTCTATCCTCTTTTTTTTTGCAATTTCTAGAACTGAGTCCTGGGATTGACCCTTGGTGAGCCCCGACTCCCCTTACTCTCGTGTCATACCTTTTCCTCCTGGATGCCGGTTGCAGGAATCCATCCCCCACGGCGCCTCCTGGGCTTGGGTGCGAGGGGCACGTGAGCCGTCTTGGCGTTGAGATGCTGGGTGATCTTGACCTCCACCGCCAGCTTGACGTTGGTCCGCAGGTTCTTCCTCTCGAAAACTGCCTTGCACTGGGGGCAAGAGAGTACCCTGGGGCCCTTCCCAGTCGCGGCTGCCTCTTCCCAGTAGCGGGTGATGCAGGCCCGGCAGTAGCTGTGATCGCAATCCAAAATCACCGGGTCCTTGAAGTGCCCCCTGCAGGCGGGGCAGATAGCTGCCTTCTGCAGCTGAGCCACGAGCCCTTTGCCTTCCATGCTGCGTGTGTGCGTCTCTGTCGGTCTGTGTGTTCTGTGGTTTGATGCTGCCAGCCAAGTGCTTGGCTCTTTATAGAAGGGGGCGGGGCCACCGGGGAGGTCTGGGGTGGAGCACCTCCCAGCTCCAGCTGCAGGTAAACAACTCTTGCACAACCAGCCTCTTCGCTCTGCGGCAAGCTCAGCTTTCCCTGCCAAGATGTGGCAGGAACTGCCTCTAGGATGGAAGACGAGCTTGTTTTTGGCTCTTGGGGAGATTCTGCCGTCTGATAAGCCGTAGCTGTTAATGCTGGCGGGGGCAAGGGAGGCGGGAGGAGGTGCAGCTGGGGTTTTATCTGCAGTGCTAGAGCTGGGATCCTGATGCCCATCTTTCCTTGAGCTTGGCAGATCTGCCCCAAAGCAGGAATGGATCTCGGGCCAGCCCAAGACATTTTGCTGCCTGAGGCAGAGGACAAGGTGGTGCTCTTCTCCATCGCATCTGGGGGCAAGGGCCAGAGGTCAGTGGTGGGGCATCTTCTTTGAATGCTGAAGAAGAAGAAGAGTTTGGATTTGATATCCCACTTTATCACTACCCGAAGGAGTCTCAAAGTGGCTAACATTCTCCTTTCCCTTCCTCCCCCACAACAAACACCCTGTGAGGTGAGTGGGACTGAGAGACTTCAGAGAAGTGGGACTAGCCCAAGGTCACCCAGCAGCTGCATGTGGAGGAGCGGAGACGCGAACCCGGTTCCCCAGATTACGAGACTACTGCTTTTAACCACTACACCACACTGGCTCTCAGGTTCAACCCTCCATAGCAACTCCAAGTAAGATTGGTGGGGTGAGCTGCTGCCAGTCTGTGCAGACAATACTGAGCTTGTTGGACCAGCACGAGGCAGCTTCCTACATCCTCTCCTATGCACAAAAAGCCATAATGGTTTAGTCATTGAATCTTCATGGATTGACGGCTGGCTTGTGGTGCAATGATGTGGCAGGCAGATGTGATTGGCAACAAGGACAGATGGGCAGCTGAAATTCTGTTCTGTGTACAAAAGCAAAATGGACTGACAATTGAACCTTACTTCAATCTGTGGCTGCCACACATGCGCACTCCGTATGGAATGCTGCTCATGTGTGCCGTCCATATGGACATCAATATGGGCTGCCGCTTCCATGGTGACCATATGGGCTGCCGTGCGAGCGGCATCCCATAAGGACTGCACATATGCAGCAGCCCATATGGTTGCCGTGCAAGAGGCAGCCCGTATGGACAGCGCGAGAGAGCAGTAGCCCATACGGACACCGCGCAAGTGGCGCCCATACTGACTATGCTCGTCCTCGGCTGCTCTACAGCTTGGGGGAGGCAGGGGCCATCTTGTCACACACACCCCAGAGTGGCACCTGGGGTGGACCACCCCCTCTGCCCCCCACTTCATACGCCTCTGCTGGTAGTGATGGGGTGAGATCTTCTATCACACAGGCTACATTAAGGAGTGCAGGGCAGGCTGTGGGAAACAGACAGTTCTTCCTTCTAGCTCCTTACCTCCAGTCATTTGCTGCCAGCATCTGCTGCCTGAGGTGTCCGCTTCACTCTGCCTAATGGTAGAGCCGGCTCTGAATGGTTCTAAAGAGCTCTGGTAAATTCATGCGCATGAACACTGAGAATCATGTACACCCAGATGTTTCACATGCTACAGCTGTCCTCATCTATTTTAAAGTTTTGATAAACCAAAGCAATTTCATATTTTTCTACTACAACTCTGGACTTTTTAAGATCTTTGGAACCAGGACAGGACTATTGCAGAGTTAAGTCAATCCAGGATCATAGAAATGTAGAGTTGGAAGAGACCACGAGAATCCAGCAAAGAGGCTTTCACAATGTACCGTATTGGCTCAAATATAAACCGTACCCGCAAATAAGCCTCACCTTTAAAATTCAAGGGGGTGGGGGAGGAGGAAAAAAGACAATACCCAAATACAAGCCGCTCCCTTAAAATTCCATAGGCCCTCACACCCGTAAATGGCAAATGTAGAAGAAAATCCTACAGCAATATCGTAAAAGCCAAATTTTGTAAGGCTGCAAATTTAAGCCACACTTTAACTTTTCATGGTCTGAATTTGGGGGGGAAAGAGTGTGGCTTATATTCAGGCCAATACGGTATTTATATATCACAAAAAGTAACAATCCACACAACATGTCAGCACGCCATGGGGCCAACAGCAGCGGGGCAGGCTGACTTCATGCGAGCAACCTGCAGGATGTGCTTGCATGGCATGTTGACATTGTGTGGCCCCGGGCCCCCTCAAACGTGGGGGGAGGTGGCCCATGGGGTCCACCGAGGGAACCTTGGTTTGCAAGAATAAGGGCGTATGTACCTATTTTCGTTTGTGAAATGCTGGAGGTTGTGGCATGGAGAACATGGGTGGTGGTAGGCAGTTATTCCAGGTCAGGGAATCCAGAGTGCAAGGTGTGTAAAGATGTCTCAGTCATGGGCAGAAAAAAAGAAATGCACCTGATTTGTCCAGAAAGGAAAGCAGCTGTGACCGAGGCCTACTGTGCCACCTGAAACCAAACACCACTTTAGAAATATTTGACAGCAATAGCAGGCAAACAAACCCCACCCAAGGCTGGGTCTTTTCTCTTGTCAAATTCTCATGTTTCCTCTCAGCTATTTTGGCAGTGGTGTGTGCTGTTTGTTCTGCCAATAGTATGTTTTGAATGCAACAGAATGGATTTTTCTGTTGGGAAGGGGAATAGTTGGACGCTCGCCAGAGCTGCGCTCCACCCTTTCTTTCTTGCTGAAGTTCACGTCGCCCTTCTCTTTCCCAGGAGCCAAAAAAATGCAAAGCAGCCCAAGCTCTGAGAGCCTGGGAAAGGATCGCAGGGCTGTGAGTGGGAACAGATATCATTCTGATTTATTTATGGTACAGGTATTGGTTGGCACCCGCCTGTCTCAGGAGACAATGGAAAAGTCAAACCATTGGAGAATTACAGTGCCTGTTGTTGCTGCTGAGACTGATACAGGAGAGACATGTTGTGTTGCATCTGGGGCAAATGAAGGCGTCCGGTTGTGCTGCTGCAGATGCACCATGGTTCATCTTCTCTTTGCGCTCCTCCTCCTCCTGGTGATCATTCCTCCTCTGATCACTGCTGACTGTCTCCAATCAGATAAACCATCCGGCCCAATGGATGAGTTGGTCAAGCTGAGAGAGGCAGAAAGGTTGAGGACATAATGCAAGCCCCTGCAGGATCAGGCCAGTTGCCCATCTGGAACAGCATCTTGTTCTCACAGTGGCCGGCCAGTTGCCTATGGGAAGCTTGCAAGCTGGACATGAGAGCGACAGCACTCTGCCCACTTGTAATTGCCAGTCACTGGCATTCAGAGGCCTACTGCCTCTCTGACAGTGGAGAAGAAGAAGAGCTTGGATTTGATATCCCGCCTTTCACTCCCTTTAAGGAGTCTCAAAGTGGCTAATATTCTCCTTTCCCTTCCTCCCCCACAACAAACACTCTGTGAGGTGAGTGGGGCTGAGAGACTTCAAAGAAGCGTGACTGGCCCAAGGTCACCCTGCAGCTGCATGTGGAGGAGCGGAGACGCGAACCCGGTTCACCAAATTACGAGACTACCGCTCTTAACCACTACACCACACTGGCTCTCAGAACATACTGGAGGCAGAACATAGCAGCTGGTTGGTAGCCACTGTTAGCCATGCTCACCAGCTTCAACAGATGTTCACGAGTTTGGCGGACAAAGTCTTTTAGGGATGTTACAGCTGTGTCATGCTCCCAGGATGATAGCCAACCTGCTGCCATGGAGAAGAGGGAGGGTCTCAGAGAAGGAGGGTGTGCCCCTGAAGACGAGGGACACAATCCATTAGAAGGGACCCATTCCTTGGGGGATAAGCAACTATTCTGTTTTGCTGAGGACATTTCTCTGGCCTGGGATTCTGGTAGCGGGCGATCTGATCCATCAGGAACATAGCTGTGTGAGAGAGATGGGTGAGACACAAATATTCTTGAACCTCAAGGGTTTTGAGCAGACAGGGAATAAACCTTGCCGTTTCCCCCATCAGTCAGGAAATACATTTCTACACCTTAGATCCAACCTAGACATTGTGTGTGTGTGTGTGTGGATTCTGACAGTAAGCACGGTTCAACAGTGGAACAGTCTGCTTCCGGAGGTTGTGGACTCTCCTTCCTTGGAGGTTTTTAAGCAGAGGTTGGATGGCCGTCTGTCATGGATGCTTCAGCTGTGATTCCTTCATTGCAGGGGTTGTACTAGATGACCCTTGGCTCCTTCCAATTCTATGATTCTGTTTGGGGGACTGTTGTTTTCCTTGTTTTCCCCCTTTCTTGCTCTCAGCATCTTCTTGATAGGTTTTATTTATTGTGATGGTGGTTCAAATGTATGGCACCACAAACTTTTCACTCAAGGAGCTTAAGGCGGTGTACACAATTTCATCCTCCCTTTGTTCGCCTCACAACAATCCTGTGAGGTAGGTTAGGCTGAGAGACGGTGACTGGCGCAGGCCCATCCACTGAGCTTCATGGCCAAGTAAGGATTCAAACCCTGGTCTCCTAGGCCCCAGTCTGACTCTCTAACCACTATGCTGCACTGACTCAATGAGGCATCATTGACTGCTCCACACAGCTCGCCCTATCCCCAAAGCCACTGCTTGTTTCAGTAGCGCTTGCTGAACCTTGTTAAGTGTTATTCACACACACACACAGGCTGGATGAGCTGCCAGTTCCAACGAAACTACTCAAGTGGAGTTCAATGAGATCACTTTGGGTCAGGATTTCACCCACTGGGAGCTAGAAGCTGACTTGCTTCGGCAATTCATGGAACAGCCCTATATGGTTATATAGTGGCTGAAGAAAGGATTTGCATGGGAGCTGAGCCAGGCTCTGAAAGGCTGTGGCTCAGGAATCTTGGAAGATTCCTGCCTGCTGAGTATTCTCAGATTAGGCTCTTGTAATGTGAGTGAGCTGGCATTTCTCTCCCTTGAATGACGCAGACATCCAGAGGCATGTCCATCCTTCTTTCAGCAGGGGAGCGGTGCTCACACTTTGACTTCCTCCAGCTAGACGTGTTTTGAAAATTCGGGGCTGGCCCTGCAATTAGGTAGAGGGAGGCAGCTGCCTCAGGCGGCAGGTCCCAGGGGGCAGGGAGAGGCAGTGAGGTGTTGAAGGACAGAGCAACGTGTGTTTGCTGCACGGCCTGCCCTGTGGTCCCTAAGCTAGCCTCCGTCTGGTACAGTGGAGGATGCTGCCCCAGATACAGCGCTGAATTAAGCTGCACCATATATTTAAACCATGTTGCTTCCCCTAAAGAATCTTGGGGACTGCAGTTTGTGATGAGCACTGGGGAATTTTAGGTCCGGCAGTTCCCAGGGTTCTTTGGGGGAAGATGGTGACAGCAGTCATGAAATTAAAAGACGCCTGCTTCTTGGGAGAAAAGCAATGACAAACCTAGACAGCATCTGAAAAAGCAGAGACATCACCTTGCCAACAAAGGTCCGTGTAGTTAAAGCTATGGTTTTCCCAGTAGTGATGTATGGAAGTGAGAGCTGGACCATAAAGAAGGCTGATCACTGAAGAATTGATGCTTTTGAATTATGGTGCTGGAGGAGACTCTTGAGAGTCCCATGGACTGCAAGAAGATCAAACCTCTCCATTCTGAAGGAAATCAGCCCTGAGTGCTCACTGGAAGGACAGATCCTGAAGCTGAGGCTCCAATGCTTTGGCCACCTCATGAGAAGAGAAGACTCCCTGGAAAAGACCCTGATGTTGGGAAAGATGGAGGGCACAAGGAGAAGGGGACAACAGAGGACGAGATGGTTGGACAGTGTTCTCGAAGCTACCAGCATGAGTTTGACCAAAGTGTGGGAGGCAGTGGAAGACAGGAGTGCCTGACGTGCTCTGGTCCATGGGGTCACGAAAAGTCAGACACCACTAAATGACTAAACAACAACAAGCCTAAGATTCAGTTGCCAATAGGGTGAGCTTCTGTATTGGAATTGGGGGAGCTGGGGAAACCCTATACTGCTGTCAGCCTCAGGAAGCAAAAGGCCTGGGTTCAAAAGGGGGTTGTAGGGAGAAAATGCATTTGATATTCTGGTTCATGTTACTGAAAAGGACGTCTGATGCCAATGGATTGAAAGGGGACTGTTGTCCCCATCCCTTGCTTTGCATTGCATCTACCAGCAGATGTCAACACAGTGATGGAACATTGACTCATACCCTTTAGGGTTTGGAGACAGGATATAGCTCAGTGGTAGAGCATCTGATTGAGTCCCAGCTTCAATCCCCAGCATCTCCAGGTAGGACTGGAAGCAACCCTCACCTGAAAGCAATATGGAGCTAGATGGACCAGTGATCTCGCTCAGATGTTTACAATGCAAAGTGTCCTCCTACCTTGGCACTCCACACCTGAATTAGTTATTAGAAGGAGTAGGTTGTATCGAGTGCTAGTCCTGCTCAGAGACCCACTGAAGATAATAAGCATGACCAATGCTATTTTTCTAGAAAAAGAGGTTCTGGAACTCACCATGAATGCCTCCCTTGTTCTCTTATCATGCCAATGGCATCTACCTGACAGGTGCCAGAACTCAGTTCCTGTGATTTCTGGCTGAAAAAAAGCCCTGGGCACGACTAATTTAGCTTCACTGGGCCGAATTCAACATCACTTGGGAAGATGGGCGAACTAATGCCAGTGTGCTAGATGAAGCAAAGATCACCAGTGTCGAAGCAACGATTCTTCAACATCAACTTCGTTGAACCGGTCATGTTGTTCGGACGCCTGATGATCGTCTTCCAAAGCAACTACTCTATTCCAAACTTAAGAATGGAAAGCGTAATGCTGGTGGTCAACAAAAGAAGTTGAAAGACTCAAAGCAAATCTAAAAGAAAAAATAGCGTAAACACCGACAACTGGGAAACACTGGCCTGATAGAGCTCCAGTTGGAGAACAGCCTTTACCCAAGGTGTTGTGGTCTCTTGGGGGCCAAAAGAAAAAGTAAAGGGGGAAAAAACTAGATGTAGATTTCCAAAATACTTTGATAAAACACATGTTTTGTTATGTGCAAATGGCTTTAGATACCTATTAGGTCCACAAATTACCATATAGCATACATTCAACACAAAAAACAGCAACAATTTGTTGTTGACAAAGAACAGCTGGGCATATAAAGCGCCCCATTACCTTCTGTAGCTTAGGGCCTCATCAAACCCAAAATCCAGCCCTGATTCCACCCACTCCTTTTAATGGGTTTACTCTGAGTAGAGCTCCTTTGGCAACAATCCAGTGATGCTAAGGTTCGAAAGCTTCCTTATTTGGCCAAAGAATTAATGCAATCACCCAACGGAGGAAAGTGCCGTTGGTTCCCTGCTTACAGAGTTTCCTAATTACGTGTGCTGTTGTGCTCATTATGGGAAGCAAAAGGTTGTCTCAGCCCAAATATGTGTAATCCTAGAAAATTGCCCTTTCCAGCAGATTAGCAGAAGGTGCAGGCTGGGAGTAATTAAGCGCTTTGCTGGGAGGTAAGCAAATTGCAACCATTAATTGCTGTGCTCAGCCCACCTTTTCCCCCAAGGCATCACTTGTCCTGATCTTTCTCACAGCTCTTAATTTTTTAAAAAAATACATTTTTTATAGATTTTCCAGTATCGTTCCAATAACAGCCTCATTATAGCAATGCCCACCTTAATTTGCTGGTGCGGAAAGATAGGTGCTTGGTGCTGGGAGCTTAACACCGTTTTCCAGGTCAAAAGTTGGTCGCAATTTCGTAGAGCTTAATTATGGCCAAGGCCGGTCCAACCATGAGGCGAGGTGAGGCGACTACTTCAGGTGGCAGGATCCATAGGGGCAACAGATCCAGCCTCCAAGGAGCACATCACCCCCTGGTGGCAGCAACAGCTGCGGTGCACTCTTTGGAGACCAGATCTGCCCCCTCCCCAATGCCACCTCTACAGTGGTTTCTTGGTCAATAGGAGAAGCTGTTGGTCTCCTCCCATTCTTGTTCCTGGTGTAGATCTTCACTCACAACCATTTTGTGGTTCATCTCAGGTGCTAAAATGTAGCCCTGATTATTGCAAAGAGCCTGGTTCACATTTTACATGTAGAGTCGGATGGGACCCTGCCCCCCTCAAGCTTAATCTAGTCCAACCCCCTGCAATGAGGAATCTCAGCTAGAGCATCCATAACTGAAACAGTTTAGGGCTCTGGAACCCTCTGACCTCAGTTCAGAGAAAGTGGTGACTCATTTTTCCTCGGAAGAGGTTCAGTTCCTCGGAACTCACCTCTGCATCTGATTTGGTAATTTTTTGTTCTACAGCCCCTGAAGGAGACTCTGAATGTATTGCGTCAGAAACAGCCGTGTGGCTATTGCAGATCCACGAGAAGCAATGCAGAATCGGCCCGGCAGTCCACTGCCTTGGGCTTGTCTCAGGAGCCCTGTGTAATCAAGACCTGGAGGGCTGACCTTGATCCTGTAACATGATAATATAATCAAAGAGCATCGTGGGCTGGAGGAGGACGTGCAGTTCAAGACATCTGCATTTTTATCAGGAGGAGGATCTGCATAGATCTCCACATTGGCCAACCCCAAGTTGATGGACAGTTGCCATAGACTAGAAGAGGGACTGACCCAGAGGGCAGGGCTAGTCACAGAGACTAAACAGAGGCTGGATGGCCATCTTCCTGGGGTTCTTCAGCTGTGATTGGGGTTGGACCCTTGAGGTCCCTTTCCAGCTGTGCAAGTCTATGATTCTATGTCCAGCAGGAACAGGATGGGTTTTGCAGGATGGTCTGGGCCGGCAGGGGAGATTGTCCAGCAGAATCCGGAACTGGATCAGCAAAGCCAAGCAAGGAGCTTCCTCCCAGAGTTGTTGCACAGCGTTAGTCCTGCACTTCGGAAGTTAACAGTTGGCCAACGGCAGGGGCCACGGAGGGCCCTGATGGTGGACCCTGCAGTTCTGCAACAAGAAGTCCAAGCCTTCGTTTGTCTGGTGAATTGCTGGCCTTAATGTCTTATCACTATTTGAAAAGGCGTCTTATCAAAGACAACCCCCTGGTAATCTGTATGTGGACATACAGACGGCATATGCAGATCTACATGTGCAAAGATGCTACAGGATAACTTTGGATTCAGAGACCATGAACCTTATTTGAGATGATGCGATTTTGGATCCCCTACCTCTCTCCCTTCCTTTATTGGATGAAGGTATGCTTTTATTACTATATAAACGAATAATAATAATAATAATGCAATTTTGCTAATGGGTATAATACTGAGGAGTTTCATAGTGGGATTGACTGCCCCACCACATTAGGGGACAAAGGAGGGGTGCCAGTCTAAGGGCTAATAATAATAATAATAATAATAATAATAATAATAATTTATTTATTTATACCCCACCAATCTGGCTGGGTTTCCCCAGCCACTCTGGGTGGCTCCCAACAAAATATTAAAATCACGACAAAACATCAAACATTAAAAACTTCCCTAAACAGGGCAGCCTTCAGTTTTAGAAAAGTCAGATAGTTGTTTATTTCCTTGACATCTGATGGGAGGGCGTTCCACAGGGCGGGCGCTACTAGCAAGAAGGCCCTCTGCCTGGTTCCCTGTAACCTGGCGTCTCGCAGCGAGGGAACCACCAGAAGGCCCTCGGAGCTGGACCTCAGTGTCCAGGCAGAACGATGGGGGTGGAGACGCTCCTTCGGGTATACAGGGCTGAGGATGTTTGGGGCTTTAAAGGTCAGTACCAACACTTTGAATTGTGCTCGGAAACATACTGGGAGCCACTGACCTTTCCCCAGTTGCTCACTGGTCCCCCCACTGGTGGGGGAAGAGTTAGTTGCCAGTGGAACAAACAAACAATAACGCAGAGGCACATGGAAACAGTACACTTTTTCATTCCAATTGTGGTGCTGAGCTGAGAGGGTTAAACCTCATTTCCCAACCCAGCACTATGACAGGGATGGGAAACAACCCCCACATCTCTCCACTCACCATATGGATAGTCTGAAGAATTGGGGGCCTCTACCCTTCTTCCTCAGCTGATGAGGTGAGGAAGGGGGCTGTGTTTGCATTTGTGTGTGTGTACATGCCTGGGGTCATGTGTGACCTGTTATTAGCATGGCCAGAAACAAAACCTTATGTGCAAGACAACAGCCAAACCTTGGGGCAATTCCTTTTTTCTTTTCGTAGTGGAAGCTGCTGATTAACATGGAATTCTAAAGGAAATGAGTCAAGGCCAGATTATTAAACTGAAGAGCTACATGTGCTGTAAGTGTTAGGCAAACCACAAACTGGAAGGGAAAAGGAATGACTCAGAGAGTGTTCCCATCACCCCTTCGATAGCTCAGCTGGTAGAGCGGAGGACTGTAGAGTACTACTGTAGTCATCCTTAGGTCGCTGGTTCGATTCCGGCTCGAAGGAGGAATTATTTTCCTTCTTCTTGGGACAAAGGCTGAAGATGCCTTTGAGGGGGCAATGAAGCAAAACTGCAGCATGATATTGCAGAGGCAAAATCTGTTGAACATGCCGTGTGTCGTTTAATTATATTTGTAAGGTGAGTTGGGCATCGGCAGTTTTTACCATCCAAAACAGAGGGTGTCAACTGCAAGGTGCATATTCTGCTATGTGTGGAAATGTGTTGTGTGGTAGCCAGACCAGAATTTGACATCCTGGAAATTGTTCAGGGACAATAAAACGACCACCACATTTGTAAGTAGCAATCACACCTTATTGCTGCGGCATGTGAGCTTTCAGATGACACAGAACTCTTCCTCGTTCTTTTTTAAAGGCAGAAAAATATGTTTACAATAAAGAACATGGTATGAAGGCAGGGAACAGAAATCTGTGTTTGAGATGCTTAAATTAATAAGCACCGTCTGCAGTTTGCTTCAGCCTTAAGAGGAGAATGGAGGAAGCTCATTGCAGATGAATTAAGGCAATTTCTCCTGATTTCTTGGCACAAAATGTGTGCAGATGTTATATGGTGATTATCATCATGATGATTATCTCCAGTGGGCGTGCAGTGAAATTTTTTGTAGGGGAACAGTTGGGGCCAGAGGTGTTTTTACATGAGTAGAATGTAAAAGATTGAGCTTGAATCCTGACAAAACAGAAGTACTGTTTTGGGGGAACAGCGGGCGGGTGGGTATGGGGGACTCCCTGCTTCTGAATGGGCAATGAAAGTGTGCTTTATTGCATGAAGGACATCTCCCAGCATCTACATGAATGGATGAGATCTGCACAAAAAATGATGACAGTCTGGAAGGAACCTAAGACAGGGCTTAGGATAGGAGTAGCCAATGCAGCAGTGCCCAGATGTTGTTGGACTCCAACTCCCATGAGACCCAGCCAGCATGGCCAGCGGACAGGGATGATAGGGATTTGAGTCCAGCAGTCACCTTCTATATGAACCTTAAATTTAAAAAGCATTGTTGTTGTTGTTTTGTTGTGTCTGACTCTTCGTGACCCCCTGGACCAGAGCACGCCAGACACTCCTGTCTTCCACTGCCTCCCGCAGTTTGGTCAAACTCATGCTGGTAGCTTCGAGAACACTGTCCAACCATCTCGTCCTCTGTCGTCCCCTTCTCCTTGTGCCCTCCATCTTTCCCAACATCAGGGTCTTTTCCAGGGAGTCTTCTCTTCTCGTGTGGTGGCCAAAGTATTGGAGCCTCAGCTTCAGGATCTGTGAGCACTCAGGGCTGATTTCCTTCAGAATGGATAGGTTTGATCTTCTTGCAGTTCATACATTTGATTAACGCTTTTTTATGATACAAGAAGATATTATCCAGAGATCTCTCCATCTCTCCTATGATCCCCTTCTTCAAAGACCTTCACTGGCTTGATTAGAATTCTTGTTCCTTATTGTTTATGTGCGGAGCTCTCACTCACAAAGGCGAGGTGCATTTCATCAAACAAAAATAGCTCATGGGCCCTGCCCTCAGGCTTGTAACCTCAAGGGCTAAACCAGGTGTGGCCACACGAGATCCATGAATAGAATGTTCCACTTTAAAATAGCATCAATAGCTGCTGATGCTGTTAAAAGGTGGTGTATAAACAGAGGGAAATAAAGAATTAAAGCAGAGAAGAGTTTGGAGAGAAGAAACAGGAAGTGCAGAGAAAGGAGTGCTGCAATGTCAGAGGCTATTATTATTTTTATTGTTATTACAAGTTATTACCCTGCCCTAGGTCTCAGGGTGGGTTATAACACAGCATGAACATTAAAACACAATAATACACAATATTAAAAACACTGTTTAAAACAACTTAACATTACAAAAACAAGGTGGAACCTAAGATATTTGAAATATAATGAAAGGAGATGGCAAATTCTCTCTTCTTCATAAGAGAGAGAAGGGTGATTTTTTTTATAATAAAAACCCCCAAACTTATTTGATTTCACTTCCCATAAAATATCTCAAAGCCATTTCCCCGCAGAAACACCAACAATAAAGAAAATGAAAACAATCCCATAAATGCACAAACAATTCCACCTTTTAAAGCAATCCCATATAAAAAAATAATTCAATGTGTGTAAATGATTTAAACCATTCCATATATGCAGTATAAACAAGTAAAAACCACTCCATCTGTGCAAATCATTAAAAACAATGTCACATGTCAGAACAGTTTCAAACCCAGTACAGACAAAACACAGTGAAAGTGACAAGATTTAGCAATTGAAGCTACAGTGGTACCTCAGGTTACATACACTTCACGTTACATACGCTTCAGGTTACAGACTCTGCTAACCTAGAAATAGTGCTTCAGGTTAAGAACTTTGCTTCAGGATGAGAACAGAAATCATGCTCCGGCAGCGCGGCAGCAGCAGGAGGCCCCATTAGCTAAAGTGGTGCTTCAGGTTAAGAACAGTTTCAGGTTAAGTACGGATCTCCGGAACGAATTAAGTACTTAACCCGAGGTACCACTGTATTTCAATGAAAGGGAAGGGAAGAATAAATGATAATACAAGTATTATATCCCACCTCAAATTTGTCCATTACGTCATCAGCTAGTCATCACCCACAACTGAAACTAGACCTAAGTGCACTTTGTACCCATATATCTTTTTTAAAACTTTGCCTCACCCCCACCATCCCACCTTATTGGTGATATATAAATTGTATTGTCCTTGGGACAGAGACCTGCATTTCCCCATCTGCAATTCAGTTACATGACTACTACCACTTATTATAATTACTTGAGTCTTAATATCACTCTTTGAGTTCTGCAGACTGCAGTTTGGGATTCACATGCTCCATCTCGGTAGAGTATGTCGCTCTTAAGCTCAGGGTTCAAGCGCCACATTGAGCAAAAGATCCCTGCATTGCAGGGGGTTGGACTAGATGACCCTCAGGGTCCCAGCAGGGCTCTTCAGATGTGCAATAAGGGAAGGGGTTGTGTTTGTCTGGGTGCAGATCTTTGGAATGCACTGGCTTTCGCTAAGCTTCACAACCATCAATAATAAGCATAAGAATGTTGTCATTTCTGTGTCTCTGACGATGCCCTTGCATGGCTCATTGTTTTCAAAGGAACCCGATTTGCAGCTTTCAAACTTCCTCTTCAGTTGTTTAGTTCCTTCCAGGACGGAAATGCTTCCCTCGTGTTTCACGTCTGTGGAATGCCACGAAAGCGATCAGTACCCTTGCCATCCCTTGAGCTCACTTCAGAGGCAGCAACCATAATAATAACTCACAGCTATTTCTGTCTCCGTCCGTCTGCACATCAGCTAATTAACTTTCCTGGCACGCTCGGGCGATAGTTTTATTGCCCATTTTATAGGCGGAGACACTGAGGCTCTGAAATGACCAGCCCAGAATTTTAATTGTTGACAACTTTATTGAAAGATTGGGGTGGGGGGAGGAAATGGAAACCCTAATTTACAGAGGAGGATGTATTGTAGCTCAAATAGTGCTCGGAAGGCTGCACTGCCCTGGAGCACTGGAGATTCTGAAGGAGACAGCGCAATAATGCAGTATCTTTAAAATAGCAACGCAAAATACAGTGGTACCTTGGGTTACAGACGCTTCAGGTTACAGACTCCGCTAACCCAGAAATAGTACCTCGGGTTAAGAACTTTGCTTCAGGATGAGAACAGAAATCGCACGGCGGCAGTGCAGCGGCAGCGGGCGGCCCCATTAGCTAAAGTGGTACCTCAGGTTAAGAACAGTTTCAGGTTAAGAACAGACCTTCAGAATGAATTAAGTTCTTAACCCGAGATACCACTGTAAATTGGATGGGTTAAGGACTAAGAGGGCAGGAGTGGAAAATGCTGCTGCTGCTATATGCAGCTACCCAATTCTATCAAGGCATGCTTTCCTCAGAAGTAAATCCCACTGCATCCTACAGAACAGGGAATGGTTGGGGTTAGCTCAGTGGTAGAGCGTCTGCCTTGCAAGCCGAAGGCCCCAGGTTCAATCCCCAGCATCTCCAGGTAGGCTTGGGAGAGGCTCCCTGTCTGATAATCCTGGAGAGCTGCTGCCAATCAGTGTAGACAATACTGAGCTAGATGGACCAATGACCTGACTCAGTACAGTGGTACCTCGGGTTAAGTACTTAATTAGTTCTGGAGGTCCATTCTTAACCTGAAACTGTTCTTAACCTGAGATACCACCTTAGCTAATGGTTCCTCCTGCTGCCACCACACGATTTCTGTTCTCATCCTGAGGTAAAGTTCTTAACCCGAGGTACTATTTCTGGGTTAGCAGAGTCTGTAACCTGAAGCATCTGTAACCTGAAGCGTCTGTAACCCAAGGTACCACTGTATAGGCAGGTTTCTATGTTCCTATGCACTTCTTTAAATGGTAGCAACCGTGATGAGAGTGGCAATGGCAAGGCCAATGTTTTGGGCTTTTTAGTGTGGAGAAAAGCGGTGAGTAAAAGGTGACACAAGATGGACGTTCATAAAAGTATGCAGGCATGGAAAAAGAGGTGAGAGAAAATTTCTTCTCCCTCTCTCCTAACGCTTGAACTCTCGCACATCCCATGAAGCTGAATGTTAGAAGCTTCTGTAGAAAGAAAAGGAAGTACTTTGTCGCACAGTTAAACTATGGAACTCACTTCCACAGGAGGCAGCAATGGTCACCAACCGAGATGGCTTTCTAAAAACTAAGGCAAATTCGTGGATGAAGGGGCTATGAATGGCTACTGGCCATTATGGCTATGCTCTGCCTCCAAAGCTAAAGACGGTAAAATAATAATAATAATAATAATAATAATAATAATAATAATAATAATAATAATAATTTATTACTTATACCCCACCCATCTGGCCGGGCCTCCCCAGCCACTCTGGGCAGCTTCCAACAGGATATTAAAAACACAATAAAAGATCAAACATAAAAAAACTTCCCTAAATGTAATGCTTCCGATTCCAATTGCTGGAAGCCACAGGAGGGAAATATGCTTTTGTGCTCAGATCCTGACAAAGGTGTCAGAGACTTTTTTTGCTGTAACCTGCTCCCTGCTTTGTGGCCTGGGACTGGGAGGGTGTGGCCTCGACTGACTCCACCTACAAATATGGCTACCAATCAGGTAGCCCCACCATGGGGTCATTTACTTTAAGGGCTTTTTCCTGGGATCAATATTAAGTTTGAGGGATGCATTTTTAATTAATTTTATTTTTTGCTGCTCTCCGGATTATGTATTTTTATCATTAGGCTTTCCAGCGGTGGACTGCCCGATTTTACTGCATATTTATTAATACGAGAGGTTTCCACTAGCCTGTTGTTTACGGCTGTTTCCCTTTTCGACTCGTCTTGTCACTGTTGTTGTTGTGATTAATTTCTTACACACCCTTTGCCCTAAGGTCCTAGGGCATGCGGCGACAATTTAGAAGACAACATGTAAATTGGTTTCAACAAATTGCGGCCACAAGTATAGGGTGGCTCCTAAAAGATGTACATCTTGAGTGTCAGAGGGCAGGGTAAAGAGGGGCTAGTGTATTACCATATTTTTCGCTTCATAAGGCGCTCCGGACCATAAGGTGCATCTAGTTTTTAGAGGGGGAAATCGAGAAAAAAAATTACCCCCCCCCCCAGTACCAAAGAGGAAAGAAGCCATGACAGCGAGCGGGATCCATCCTGCTCCCTGTCTTGCCTTCTTTAGCTGTCTACGGCAGAAGCCAAGACAGCCAGTGGGATGGATCCCGCTCACTGTCTTGGCTTCTTTAGCCGCGAGCAGCCTCTCCCGGCTGGAGAAGTTGCACGCGGCTATGGCAATTCCCCCACCTCCCGCAAAAGCCCACAGGAGCCATGCACCCTTTAAGGAGCGCGCGGCTCCTGCGGGCTTTTCTACGAGGAGGGAGAAGGGACTGACTGGCCACGTCAGTCCCTTCTCCCTCCTGGGGAAAAGCCCGCAAGAGCCGCGCTCTTGGGGGCTTTTCCTGCCTGCCTCCCCCTTGCATCCGCTCCATAAGACGCACACACATTTCCCCTTACTTTTTAGGAGGGAAAAAGTGCGTCTTAAGGACTGAAAAATACGGTAGGTGAAGTTTGTAGTGCTGGGAGCAGCCTTGAGATTGGTTTCCAATGGAAAGGCAACATACAAATAACTGAGGATGATGACTGCAGCTTACAGCCTCTTCCTCGGCAGTTCTGGCTGCCCACTGGGTCCACCAATAAATAATAATAATAATAATAATAATAATAATAATAATAATAATAATAATAATTTATTTTATTTGTATCCCGCCCTCCCCAGCCGAGGCTGGGCTCACAGCGGCTAACATCATAAAAACAACACAATATGCATAAAAACAGACATCAATTAATTAAAAAACATCTTAAAATTAATTCAGACAAGTTAAAATCTGGGCAGGTAGCAGACACCCAGACAGGAAGAGCTTTATGAGCAATGGCACATGTTTCGTTTTTATTATTTAGCTCTGCCACCCCCAGTGCTCTGTCCCCTTGGTTCCTGGCTCCCCTTTCTGTCAGCTGCCCTGATTCACTTTCCTCTCAACATTGGTCTTTTGTGGAACAGGTGACGCACTCTCACAGGCCCTTATGTAAGGCCCGATGTTTCAGCTGCGACATTCTGGTAAGACCAGAAAGGTCAGGCTTTCTGGAACGTCCCCATTGCATAATCACAACACAACCAGAGATGCAAGAATTCTCCCTCCCATGATCACGGCTTACCTGTGCCTCTTTGATTTCTGATAAGATGAGGTAAGAGGGCCAGTGCCTTGGGAAAAAGGGCACCTGCATTGTGGGGGAGCAATTAGCAAGATAATTGATGATGTTAATTCCCCCCAGCGACTGGCAAGCTGTCTCCTGATCTCCCAGAGGTTTGCTAGAGCTTGTTAAAAGTCAGTTGAGGTTTGCGACTCAGAGCCTTGTGAGAGGTGCAATCAGCTAGACGGTGGCTCATTTTATAAAAATCTTCCTATCAAATGAGTCCTCTGAGGTTGTGTGGCTTGCCTCAGGGGTTTTTGAATATCCAGCAGGATTCCTGGGTTCTTAGCTGCTGGTGTGACACCAACATCTTTTCCCTATCGCTGCATCTCCATGCAAGGAGACGTTCGTCTTTCAGAGAAGCCCTTCCAGGAGCTGGTTTTCACATGTACAATTGCTCTGCAATCCATGTAAATCAGGGATGGGGGAATAACCCATAACCATTCAGATATTATAACAGAGCAATCCTAACTGCAGGACATATGCCATACCCTTTGTTATGTGCTGAGCAACCTGAATCCCTTCGCCGCCACCCCCTCCCCAAACCTCAGGCTTTATATACATTATTTACACAATGGGTCCCGTTTGATTGGCTGACTCTGCTTCCCTCCTGGAGCCTGATTGGACTGTTGTTGCATTCTAGGATCCTCCTGACCCAATAGGCTGATTAACTTCCTCCTGGGGCCTGATTGGGCTGCTCCTGCAGGCCAATCTGGTTGTTGCATGCTAGGATTCTACCTGCCTATTGTTCTAGGATCCTAGCTCAGTACATAAAACCCTTCAACATTTCTCCGATGAAAATAGGGATGTCCTAAGGAAAAGCGGGTGGCGCTGTGGGTTAAACCACAGAGCCTAGGACTTGCCGATCAGAAGGTCGGGGTGAGCTCCCATTGCTCGGTCCCTGCTCCTGCCAACCTAGCAGTTCGAAAGCACGTCAAAGTGCAAATAGATAAATAGGTACCACTCCGGCAGGAAGGTAAACAGCATTTCCGTGCGCTGCTCTGGTTCCCCAGAAGCGGCTTTAGTCATGCTGGCCACATGACCCGGAAGCTGTACGCCGGCTCCCTTGGCCAATAAAGCGAGATGAGCGCCGCAACCCCAGAGTCGGCCACGACTGGACCTAATGGTCAGAGGTCCCTTTACCTTTACCTTTAAGGAAAAGCAGGACATTCTGGGATCAAATCAGAAACTGGGACAGCTTCTGTAAATTCAGGACTGTCCCTGGGAAATAAGGACACTTGGAAGGTCTGCTATGCTGGTATAAGTCCATCACCCCAGCTCATCATTTTGCCAGAAAATCTTACGTCAGCATGATTTACACCAGCATAAAACCCCCCCAAAAGAAGCATTTTGGGAGTGGGATGGGACAAGGAGAGACTGAGTCATGTGGCCTAGGGTCCAGCTTGGTCCATGCTCACCAGCTCTCTCAGCTGGCAGTAGGAGCCTCTCAACCAAGTTTGGAATAGGGGCAACTTACGATGCTGGAGGAGACTCTTGAGAGTCCCATGGACTGCAAGAAGATCAAACATATCCATTCTTAAGGAAATCAGCCCTGAGTGCTCACTGGAAGGACAGATCATGAAGCTGAGGCTCCAATACTTTGGGCACCTCATGAGAAAAGAAGACTCCCTGGAAAAGACCCTGATGTTGGGAAAGATTGAGGGCACAAGGAGAAGGGGACGACAGAGGACGAGATGGTGGTACAGTGTTCTCGAAGCTACCAGCATGAGATTGACCAAACTGCGGGAGGCAGTGGAAGACAGGAGTGCCTGGCGTGCTCTGGTCCATGGGGTTTGATCTTCTTGCAGTCCATGGGACTCTCTAGAGTCTCCTTCAGCACCATAATTCAAAAGCATCAATTCTTTGGAGATCAGCCTTCTGTATGGTCCAGCTCTCACTTCCATACATCACTACTGGGAAAACCATAGCTTTGACTATATGGACCTTTGTTGGCAAGGTGATGTCTCTGCTTTTTAAGAACAGCAGCATAGAGCGGCACAAATTCTTGGAGTTCCCCCCCTTCCCACTGCCCAAAACAGTGAACGTTGCACAACCCCTTTTGCACTTGTTTCCTGATCTTCCTCTGCCAAGATGCAACCCAAACATTTTCAAGCCTTCCCTGACAACTGTTTGTTATTTTTAAAGAAATCTAAACGACGAAAGAAGATTGTCAAGATGCCAGACAACATACTTGCATACTGGGAAACCGCAAATGGAACGAAACTACGCAGAGCCTAGTTTATCATGTGACATAGCATCATGGATCATGGCCTTTTCTCACCACCCCAGACGGAAGGTGATAAGGCAATCACAGGTTATTGAGTAATCTAGGGAATCTCCTTTTGTGTTTCCCAAGGAAGACTTGGGCAAATAATGCACTGAGCATAACACAACAGTGAGCAGAAGGCAGCCCACTAATAAACCATGCTCTGATTTCCAGAGGACCACCTTGTGGAACATAGGAAGCTGTTTGACTTTGGGTCCATTTAAGTCAATATTGTCTACACTGACTGGCAGGGCTCACCAAGATTTTGGACGGGGGGTGGGCATTCCCAGCTCAACCTGGACATGCCAGTGGCAATTGTTCCTAGTACCATCTGCATGCATATCCACTGAATTGAAGTCCATTCCCAGCTTGCTGTTGTGGGGATCACTATTATTATTATTATTGCAAAGGTTGGCTTATACAGAGCTTGGTCCGAGACGTGTAATTATGGCAAAGTACATACACAGGATCAACTTGTTCCAGATCAGTTAAGCCTTAACTGCTGAGAGACTCTGAGCATGCTCTTGAGTTTTGTAAACTTAAAATAATTAAAGGAGCACACAGGGATTCTGAAGTATACTCAGAGTCGAGTGTGGATTTCATGCTCTTTATTCAGCTCAGAGTAGTGAGAAATCGAAGTTCCCCCGAAATGTCTGCTTTATATACATTATTTACACAATGGGCCCCACATGATTGGTCAGTTCCGGGATTCTCCTGTAGGCCAATCAGGTTGCAGATTCACTTCCACCTGGAGTTGGATTGGGTGGCTCCAGCGGACCAATCAGACTGCTGCATTCTGGATTCTATTGTTCTAGGACCAATCAGACTGCTGCATTCTGAATCCTATTGTTCTAGGACCAATCAGACTGCTGCAATTTGGATCCTATTCAATTCAGTACATAACAGATTCCCAAATAAAACAAACTGATCCACATTTCTTCAAAACCTTCACAAGAAGTTGACTGTTTTTTTTAATAGGTTAACTTTTTAAACATTCCGCAAGAGGAGGTGCTTGCAGGTTCCTTAAAAACAAAAAAGCTTTTTGAGTTTGATTCATTCTCTCTCTCTCTCTCTCTCTCTCTCTCTCTCTCTCTCTCTCTCCATTTTTCATTTCAGCTTTAAAGTGAATCTTAAGAGAGCCTCAGCATCATGCACAATAAGAGAATGTGTCGGCATTCCAGAGTTCTTCGTTTTATCTGTAAAATGTGACTTTGACAGTACGGCGGGTCCTTATCTGAGAGTTGTTGTTTGCAGATGACAGCGCACTCTGAGGAAGCTCTGCCAAGACTAATGGACCCTTTCGCCTGAGCCTGCAGGGCGTTTGGCCTCACCATCAGCCTAACGAAGACCAACAACATCCTGGGACATCTGAAGTGGCAGGTGGTTTTGTCTACCTGTCTTCCACCATAACCAGCAACCTTTCTGTCAATGGTGAGCTGGACAATGTCAGCCAGTAAATGGGCATGGCGAAACACACCCCATGGTGCAATAAATGTTGTGGTGTGCCAATGCCATTTGTGGAGCAAACAGATGCACAGGACCCAAGGGTGTTGTTTAGGCATTTAGATGGATAATTTTTGACAGCTTACATGGATGAGAGTTTAAAGCTACACCTACCATAAATTAGTGCAACTATTAAAGGTACAGGAGCCCTCCCCTTCCCTGCTCTGGTTGCTTGCTGGGGCTGGGGAGGGCTGTTTTATAGGATCTGGTGTTGCCGGTTTCACGACTGGTTATCAATAAATGGGAGCGATATCGCCTGCTTTTCTTAGGCATGCTCCCACTGCCCTTATGTTGCAACAGCCACATCTGAATTATCTCTGGCAAGGCTGGCAGAAATTGAAGGTAGGAAGTCAACAGCAGAGAAATATGCAAGCCCAAAAGTGCTCGTTTTCATGTGATCTGATGCATAACAGCAGTGACCAGAGGAGGAAGGACTGCAGAAAGAAAATGTGCCATGAAGCACCTGCTGCAGCACAACCGGACACCTTCATCTGCCTACCTGCAACAAAACATGTCTGTCCCAAATAGAAAAGATTGTAAAATTTTCTTATATGCGGTAACTGCAGCAAGAATATTACTGGCCCAAAAATGGAAGCAAGAAGAATTACCAAGGTTGGAAGAATGGAGGATGAAACTAATGGACTACACAGAATTGGATAAGCTAACAGGAAGGATCTCAAACCCGTGGGATCAGAGATTCAGCGAAGACTGGACTAAATTTACAGAATATCTGAAAAGTATTTGTGATGATCAAACTACGTTTGTAGGTTTACAAGAAGTTCTGTGAGGAGTAATTTAAGAAATATTGTAAAAATGGAAAGGGAGAGATGATCTGTTAAGAAATGTAAAGGCAATATTAAGTCAAGAATTGCAAGAGATGTGAACACGACGGAGGATTATCAGAGGAGCTGAAGGGAGTCCAAATAAGAATATGTGTGTAATAATCTGTGTGGTATGTCTTTAAAATTTTAAAATTTTGTAAGCTAAAACTAATAAAAAATATTTAAAAAAACAACAACCAAACATGTCTCTCCCGTATCAACCTCTACAGCCACAGTAGTGGCTTGATAATCTCTCAGAGAAAGTTTTCTTATGCTTTCTCCACCCTGGATTGGCCACATGGGTCTATAGCGTAGCCAATCAGGGTCAAAGCAAAAACAGGATGTCATCACTTAGCAGGTACAAATTAGGTATCTGATGTCATTGCTGCAATCAAGTGAGGCAAGCAAGAATGAGGGTGATGCTTCCTAGATGAGTCACATGGATGATCCCAACCAACTGGCGAGCATGACCCTTCTATTGTGTTACGTAGCCAAACACATCTGATTATGTGATACGTGATAACATTACTAAGGGCGACGGAGGTCAATTTGAAGCGCTGCAAAGCCACATCTAGAAGATCCCCACCTGACTGACAACAACTGAAGATGTGGACTCAGAGGTGGAGGCATATTCAAAAGACCCGAGTGGGGGCAACTTAAAAGAGCAGGCGAACCGTTTCGCAAGGGCTTACAGAATAATATTCCATGTGTTTTCAAACACTGATGAAAACGATTCAGATGAGTCACCTTTATTTATTTACTCACTGCTTATGAATTTTTAAAGGCGGCATAGCCTTACAACGGATCAAGGAGGTTTACAAACTTCTGAGCCACCCCCTTGATCACCAAAAATGCCTGTCTGGTGACCACAGCCCTGTGCCCCTGCGTGCCGGTGGACATCCCTGGCTGCCCTCAGGGCTGATTTCATCGCAGTGTCAATCCAACCATGTGGCAAAGCCGTGTGCTCTCCGGCAAAATAGACCCTCCCCTCCTTGTGGGCGAGGGCCTCCGCGTGTTCGCTCAGCTGGTAAGGCCTGAAGAGGGTGAAGGCCCCCATGGCGTGGGGGTCCAGGTTCCATTTTTTGACCACCCACCGGCTGCAAAGACGCCTCAGCTCTTCCAGGGGGCGCTGGTGGATAGTGGACAAGTCCCTCAGAACCACGTCGACAGCCTGTTGGGGGCTGAGGGGGGCGAAAAACTCCGAGTCGTCCCCATAAGTCTGGGAGCCCAGGATGACCCCCAGGCCGCTGGAGAAGTTGTGGTTGGGGTAAGTGGTGATCCTAGAGGCCAGGTCACTGATGGAGGTTCCACCGTAGATCTCTTCTCCTTCTTCCTCCCAGAACTTCTTAGAACAGGCCAAGGCCACTTTGGTGGCTCCTGTGGAGTGCAGAGAACGGAGCGCCTGGGTCTTGGCAGGCGAGAGGGGAGGGTGGAAGCGGATGAGGCGTGTGGCCTCTGCCGTGGACGTGACGATGACGTAGTCAGCCAGGATGGTGTCCGGCAAGGCCAGGGAGCTGGAAGGATGGTAGAGCACCGAAACCGTGTCCCCTTCTCTGAGGATCTCCGTCACGGTGCTGTTGAGCATCACGGTGCCAGCTGGGAGCGATTGGTGAATAGCCCTGGGCAGCATATCGAACCCGCCAGCAATCTCATCGTACCTGGAGGTCAAGAAAAGGCAGAAGAGGAGTCGTTTCTGCTAGACATGCTCATTCAACTACCAGTGTGTGTGTGTGTGTGTGTGTGTGTGTGTGTGTGTGTGTGTGTGTTTATTTATTTATTTATTGAATTTATATACAGTGGAATCTTGGTTCTCGAACTTAATTCGTTCTGGAAGTCCGTTCGACTCTCGAAACGTCCCAGACATGTGGGTAGGGATGTGGGATTCCTCACACAGGCCCTCCACACCTCCTGATCCCTCCACCCGTTCCCACGTGTTTAGCAGAATAAAAAGGTAAAGGGACCCCTGACCATTAGGTCCAGTTGTAAAAGACTCTGGGATTGCGGTGCTCATCTCGCTTTATTGGCCGAGGGAGCCGGCGTACAGCTTCCGGGTCATGTGGCCAGCATGACTAAGCAGCTTCTGGCTAACCAGAGCAGTACACGGAAATGCCGTTTACCTTCCCGCCGGAGCAGTACCTATTTATCTACTTGCACTTTGACGTGCTTTCGAACTGCTAGGTTGGCAGGAGCAGGGACTGAGCAACGGGAGCTCACCCTGTTGCGGGGATTCGAACCGCCGACCTTCTGATCAGCAAGTCCTAGGCTCTGTGGTTTAACCCACAACACCACCCGCGTCCCGGTTTAGCAGAGTACTGAAAAGTAAATTCCCCTTCATGGGGAATTTCCCCCGGGGAGCCAGCACCTATGCAACCTGCTTTCATTACCTCTTTTCACGGGTAAACAGGAAAACTTCTCGGAGGAATTCAATGAAACTGCGGGAAAACTCCGCGCTCAGGTTAATCAGGTCTCCAATCATTCGGACGGCTGCGTGGCTTAGATTTCCCTTTTCGATCAGATATGCCTGTGAAGGTGGAAGAGTATATGAGGAATAATATGGCTGCGCTCAAGTGGAAATATTGATAGAGCTTAAACACATCTTTGCCTAAAATTCAAAGGCTGCCGTATACCCTAAATTAAAAATAACTAAACTAACAAGTTTTGAAAACCGTGTTCCAAATTTCAACATAGACGTTTCAATGTCAAAACTCAAAGGATGAGTTTTCCTTGTGAAAGCTTAACAATTTTCCGTCCCACTTCTCAAAGCATGAGTTGTATTCCAAAATCCAAATTTCAGGTGTTGACTTTTAAAAAATTGTACTCTAGACTTTGAAATTGAATGTCTCGAAATAATTGAATTCAATTAAACAAACTGGCTTTTTTTTTATTGCAGTCATTATACACATGGTAGCACTCTGCTGCCCCCTGGTGGCAGAAATGCAAGGTTTTTGCAAACTTACATGAACTTGGGCCAATGTTGGCTTGTAGTTTAGTTTGGCCAGAACAGACTCATATGAATGGATGGAGAGGTCTGCACTTAACAGTGCCAAACCAGACATGGAACTGCCACTGCTCTCTGTCCCTTTGCTATTTCCAACAGCCAGTAAAGTGAGATGGGGCTGGAGAGATGCAAATCACAGCATTGCAGAAGAAATTGCATTTGCATGTCTTGTGTATCATCGAATGGGGCTCTCAATTGCACAAAGTAATGTAATATATATAAAAAGAGGGAGAAGCAGATCTGTGCCACAAACAGCAAATATCACCCACGTATATCAATAAAACCGAGCACCTTGAGAGAATAGGCATCGTATTTTTCAAGCACATGGCTGCAGTTTGATCTCGCCAAGTCCTCTTCTATCTGAAGGGCACAAACGAAGACGGGTTATTGTAGGACTATGAATGGCAAAGTGTGTCCTCCTTTTCTCCCCATCAGCCTCAGGTTTAGAGAAACAGAAGGATAAATTATTATTATTATTATTATTATTATTATTATTATTATTATTATTTCATTTTAGACTTATATACCACCCAGCATCTTAAAAAGCAGAGACATCACCTTGCCAACAAAGGTTCATATAGTGAAAGCTATGGTTTTCCCAGTAGTGATGTATGGAAGTGAGAGCTGGACCATAAAGAAGGCTGATCGCCGAAGAATTGATGCTTTTGAATTATGGGGCTGGAGGAGACTCTTGAGAGTCCCATGGACTGCAAGAAGATCAAACCTCTCCATTCTGAAGGAAAACAGCCCTGAGTGCTCACTGGAAGGACAGATCCTGAAGCTGAGGCTCCAATACTTTGGCCACCTCATGAGAAGAGAAGACTCCTTGGAAAAAACCCTGATGTTGGGAAAGATGAAGGGCACAAGGAGAAGGGGACGACAGAGGACGAGATGGTTGGATAGTGTTCTCGAAGCTACCAGCATGAGTTTGACCAAACTGCGGGAGGCAGTGGAAGACAGGAGTGCCTGGCGTGCTCTGGCCCATGGAGTCACGAAGAGTCGGACACGACTAAACAACGTATACCACCCTTCAGCCAAATATCACATAGTTTACAACATAAAATAAAAACAAAAATAAATAAAAAACAGCTTCAGCCTTGTATACCTGGAGGAGCATCTCCACTCGCACTGTCCAGCCCAGACACTGAGATCCAGCTCCCAGGGCCTTCTGGTGCTTCCTCATTGCAAGAGGTGAGGCTACAGGGAACCAGGCAGAGGGCCTTCTAGTGGCACCCGCCTTGCGGAATGCCCTCTCATCATATGTCAAACAGATAAACAGCTATGTGATTTTTAAAAGACATCTGAAGGCAGCCCTGTTCAGGGAAGTTTTTAGTGTTTGATGTTGCATTGTGTTTTTGCTATTTTTTTTGTTGGGAGCCACACATATGTTCTAGGTCTAATTGAATTATCACTGTCGAGATTTCTTACATTTCACTTCCCTCTGGCACCACTGTGTACAACTATGCCCCTTTACAGACACGTGTATGTGTGTGTGTGTTTGTGTGTGTGGTCTTCCAAAGCAACTACTCTATTCTGAACTTAAAAATGGAAAGCGTAATGCTGGTGGTCAACAAAAGAGGTTTAAAGACTGTCTCAATGCAAATCTGAAAAAATGTAGTATAAACATGGACAACTGGGAAACACTGGCCTGCGAGTGCTTCAGTTGGAGAACAGCCTTTACCAAAGGTGTCATGGGCTTTGAAGACACTCGAACTCAGGACGCAAGGGAGAAACATGCTAAGAGGAAGGCATGCTTGGCAAATCCACACCGTGATCCACTCCCGCCTGGAAACCAATGTCCCCACTGTGGAAGGACGTGTGGATCCAGAATTGGCCTCCACAGTCACTTACAGACTCACTGTTAAAACCGTGTTTATGGAAGACAATCTTTCTCGGCTACGAGTGATTGCCAAAGACGAAGAAGAAGAGATAGATGATAGATAGATGATAGATAGATAGATAGATAGATAGATAGATAGATAGATGATAGATAGATAGATATAGATAGATAGATGGATAGATAGATAGATAGATAGATGATAGATAGAGATGATAGATAGATGATAGATAGATGATAGATAGATAGATAGATAGATAGATAGATAGATATAGATAGATGATGATAGATATAGATAGATGATGATGATAGATAGATAGATAGATAGATAGATAGATAGATGATAGAAAGATGATAGATAGATGATAGATGATAGATAGATAGATAGATAGATAGATAGATAGATAGATAGATGATAGATAGATAGATAGATAGATAGATAGATAGATAGATAGAGATAGATAGATAGATAGATAGATAGATAGATGATAGATAGATAGATGATAGACAGATAGATGATAGATAGATAGTGTGTCAACGCCACACTAAAAAGTGTTAGTCTTTAAGGTACCACAGGTCTCCTGACAGTTTTTGCTGCAGCACAGTAGCACAGATCCCCCTCTGGCAGGCTGGTATGGCTCCCTGCTAACCTGTTGGCAACTGTGTTCACAAACACACACATGCACACACACTCTCTCATTTATTTCATAAAATTTATACGCTACTTGATGGTTTTTTTAAAAAAACACACACCTCAAAGCGGTTTACAAAAAGAAACTCACTGGTTTCAATGCTTCATAATAGAGCTCCACAGCAGACTTCCCACGTTCGGAGGGATCTACAGAGTATCCCAGAATGTCTGGATTCTTCTCCACCTCTTTGACTCTGGCTCGGATATTGTTCACCAGGTACCAGGCGTTGCCATTGCCATCTGAATAATGGTTTAATTTCAGGCCATATTTTGTAACATATTCCCGGACAATTCTGCATGGAGGTAGAGAGAGCCAATGGGCAGATCAGAGGGGAAGAGTAGGAGGAAGGATGGTTAACAGAGGGGAAGAATGGGTATTAAACATAAAGGGGTGTGTTTATTATGCCATTAGTCTTTGATTTCCCGTGTTTAGTTTTTCTGCATAGTTTGTTCCCTTATTGTGCCTCCTGTTCCGTTGCCATAGTCTACCAGGGTCTGACCCATGTCCCATCAGAGACTTTACTATATAGGGTGGAGAACTTTGACGAGGAAAGGGTTCAGGAAACTTCCTCAGAGAACCACCAGCATCTCATTCACAGGTTGGTCCTCATCCATGACAGGGCCTTTTCAGTGGTGGTCCCCAGGTTGTGGAATGTGCTACACAGTGAGGTGTTCCTGTCTCCATCAAGGAGGGATTTGAAAAGGTTCCTGCTTACACAGGAATTTGGTGTCTGTCCATGGCAAACTCGAGATGGATGTGTGTTTTTCACTGCAGTTGCTTTTAGAACGTTTAAAATTGTAACACCTTTTAGATGTTTTTAATTCTTTTTTAGAATGTTTTGATCTGTTTTATAACATTTCTCTTTGTTCCTGTTTTTAAATTGTATACATGTTTGCCACCCTGGACTCATTAGAAGAAGGGCAGGGTATAAATTAGATAAACAGGCAAAAAACAAACAAACCCAAACACACCAGAGGCCTTCTGGAAACACAGGCCTGCCAGCATTCCCTGCAGTATCTCTGTCTTTCCAACCTCCCAGAAGCAGGGTTCCCTGCAATACTTCTGTTGTCCCAACCTCACAGAAGCCAAAGACTTTAAAATAAGCTGAGGGCCCTTTAACTACCCAGCCAGCACCTCTAGACTGGCAGAGCCTACCAGATTTGATCAGCCTGCATAAGACTTCCCTCGGTACTAGCTCTCTGCATAGACAACATTTCAGGTAGCTGTTTGCCTTAGCAGGACTCATTGGAGCTGTCCAAGGTGCTGAAAGCTTATCGCTTCCCCTGGGAGCTTCCCACTCCCACAGAACTGGACAGTCGCTGGCTAGATTGCAACCTGGAGAGTTGCCTTTAAATTCTGCTGCTGGAACAGGAGATGAAATGGATGTGGCTTCTCCTCCCCCAGTATCCTCCCACCCACTCATCCCACACCTGCTGTAACAAGCTGGATCCCAGGTGGGAAAGGGTGTGGACTAGAGGAAAACAAAACAGGGGGAAGCCCCAACTGTCTCTTCTCCTGATTCAAGAGCGGAAACAAAGTTAAAAGTTAATCTCTAGCTTGCAACTTGGCAATCATATGGCCTGTTGCTGGAGCAATCTCTTTCTTTCTTTTGTTCTGTCTGTCTGTCTGTCTGTCTGTCTCTTTTTCCCCCAAAAGCTGGTTCCAAATATTCTGTCACACTCTAGCATGACCAAGAAGCACAGCCCCAGAAACAGAAAGGCTGAATTCATAATGGCTGGGATCTGCAAGAGATAAGGAACAGGTTCAACTCTTACCCAGTCGTGTCAGTGTACCTTTGCATCCTGACATATGGGGGAATGGCTGTCATCCATTCCTACGAGGCAAAGGTAAGGTGCTACATTTGGGGACATGATGAGACGGAGGGCAGCACATGCCCTCTCCCTCTGAAACTGGACACTCCACTTCTCTGACTTTGATCATGCAGGGGAAGTTGTGGTGTGGAAGAACCAGCGTGGTGTAATGGTTAGAATGTCGGACTAGGACCTGGGAGACCAGGGTTCAAATCTCCACTCAGCCACAAAGTTCACAGGGTGACCTTGAGCCACTCACTGCCTCTCAGCCTAACCTACCTCACAGTGTTGTTGTGGGGATTAAATGGGGAAGGGGAGAACCATGGAGGCCCCTTTGAGCTCCTTGGGGAAAATGCAAATAAATGAATGAAGTATGCAATGACCAAACATTCAAAAAATCTTTCTGATAGTAAGAGCAGGTCGGCAGTGGAACAGACTCCAATGAGAGGTGGTGGACTCTCCTTCCTTGGAGGTTTTTAAGCAGAGGTTGGATGGCCAATTGTCATGGCTGCTTTAGCTGAGATTCCTGCATTGCAGGGGGTTGGACTAGATGACCCTTGGGATCCCTTCCAACTCTAAGATTTAGTGACCACAGGGATCCACTGCACACCACAGGGTCCCCTAAAATTGCAACGCCTCCCATCTCTGCACATGCTGCATGACACGATGATGGGCATTTTACCACTAGACTCATTTCAGTTTTGTTCTTGATTTTGTTCTCATTGAGTCACAGAATTGCAGAGTTGGAAGGGACACCCCAAAGGTCATCTACACCAACCCTCTGCAACGTAGCAATCGCTGCTAAAGAATCCCTGACAGATGGCCACCGAACCTCTGCTTAAAAACCTGCAACGAACGAGAGTCCACCGCCTTCTGAGATAAGTCTGTTTTACTGTCAAACAGCTCTTAAATTATAACAAAACATATTACCATCAGAAAGATCTTCCTAATATTTAGTTGGAATGTCTTTCTTGCTATTTTGAATCCATTGGTTCAGGCCCTACCCTCCGGAGCAGCAGGAAACAAGCTCCTTTCACTTCCTATGTGACAGCCCTCCATCTATTTGAAGAAGAGAAGAAGAGTTTGGATTTGATATCCCGCTTTATCACTCCCCTTCAGGAGTCTCAAAGCGGCTAACATTCTCCTTTCCCTTCCTCCCCCACAACAAACACTCTGTGAGGTGAGTGGGGCTGAGAGACTTCAGAGAAGTGTGACTGGCCCAAGGTCACCCAGCAGCTGCATGTGGAGGAGCGGAGACGCGAACCCGGTTCCCCAGATTATGAGTCCACCGCTCTTAACCACTACACCACACTGGCTCTCATTTGAAGGTGGCTGTCATACCAACTCTCTTTCCCCCCATCAAATGTTATCAGCCACACACCACCATGGGAATATCACTGCCCCTTCTTACCTGTGGCTGAAAGGCAGGCGCCTCGGGCCCAAATCCACATACCAGCCCCCCTCGGGATCACGGTACGTCTCCATCCTGCCTCCCACACAGCTGCTGGCTTCTAGAATTGTCACCTGGGGGGGGGGGCAAAAGAAGAACTATAATTGCAGTGGTTGCAAAATGGCCTCCACCAAACAATGTTGAAGAAGGTGCCAATGGGAAAGGGCCAAAGTGTTTGTTTTATGAGAATACCCAGTCCAATATTTATAGTCCTGATTATAGCAGCTTTCCTCAGCCTCCAGATGTTGGACTGCAACTCCCATCAGCCCCTGCCAGCATGGCAAATGGTCAGGGATGATGGAAGCTGTAGTCCCTGGATGATCTGTCACTGGCACCTTATTCTAGGCAGGTTAAGCAAATTATATCATACCAGCAGATTCAGGTGTCAAGAGATGTCTGGTGACTCATGCTGATTTCATTCATTCATCTCTGATGAGTTTGTAATTAAAACTTACAAGCCTTGGATATTGGCTGTTACCTTTCAGAAGTTGCTGCCACGTTGGATCTGCTGGTGTTATTCAAGGGCAATTATCAACTTGCTGTCAGATTACTTAGCCTGAGTGTTCTACCTGCTAAGTTTGCCTGGAAGTTACACTGTTGAGGAATGCTTGATGCCCATACTGGGGACTGGCAAAATGGACAAGCTCAGGGGTAAAATCTGCTCTCAGAATGGACTTAGGCTGGTGGCACTGAGGGCAGAAGAAATGGACCCTGCTGATATCTTATTGAAACACAAGCTGCAAGAAGCATCTTTCTGTACTAGAGAGTGGGGACTCTGCAGATTCAAAATGGCCAAGTTTGCAGGAACATCAGCTTTGAGTTCATTGAGTCGGAAGGACTGGGCAGTGTTCTTCTCGCATTCAGCTGCTGCTGAAGTCTGGGTTGCACAGTGATACCTCGCAAGACGAATGCCTCGCAAGACGAATAACGTGCAAGGCGAAAGGGTTTTTCGTTTTTTGAGTTGCTTCACAAGACGATTTTCCCTATGGGCTTGCTTCGCAAGACGAAAACGTCTTGCGAGTTTGCTTCCTTTTTCTTAAAGCCGTTAATACCCAGGGAATCTGCGCTCCGCAAGACAAAAAAATCGCAAGACGAAACAACTCACAGAACAAATTAATTTCATCTTGCGAGGCACCACTGTATTGTGTAGGCCAAGGGTCAGCAAACTTTTTCAGCAGGGGGCCAGGCCACTGAGCCTCAGACCTTGTAAGGGGCTGAAAAAAGATAATGAACGAATTCCAGTCAGTGGCACAGGCTCAAGGGCGATGCTGACAAGACTCTCTGTCTGAAATATTGGAGAGCCGCTCAGTAAACAATCCTAAGCTAGGAGGACCATGGGTCTGTGTTACGTACTGAGTTGAATAGGATCCAAAATGCAGCAGTCTGATTGGTCCTAGAACAATAGGATCCAAAATGCAGCTGTCTGATTGGTCCTAGAACAATAGGATTCAGAATGCAGCAGCCTGATTGGTCCTAGAACAATGCAGCAGTATGATTGGTCTGCAGGAGCCACCCAATCCAGCTCCAGATGGAAGTGAATCCACAACCTGATTGGCCTACAGGAGAATTCCGGAATTAGCCAATCACATGCAGCCCATTGTGTAAATAATGTATATAAAGCAGATAGTTTGGGGAAACTTTCATTCCTCCTCATCACTATGAGCTGAATAAAGAGCATGAAATCCACTCTCGACTCCGAGTATATTTCACTCTGGTTCAGCATAGGAGAGCTTCCTACGCTCCTTTGTCTGCAACTTCAGAGATGTCTCTTTCTTTGCTCTCCTTTCCAAGGTCAGTGCTGGATTAGTGCCCTGATCTACAGATCTTTTGCACACACCAGGACGCCCACAGACACCAGTGCACAAGGATCTTTGCATGCTCTGCTGCGTTACAGATGTCTGGTCCTGGGTTAGGAGGGAAGACAGCAGAATAAATTTTGGCAGGGGGTCGGAGCTAGCTCCAAAACAATATTGAGAGAAACAGGTCACGAGACAGGTAGGTGAATTCTGTTCCACGGCCTGGTGCTTTCAATCAGCTAACATCTTGAAAACGTCACATTCTGGAGGAACTGTTTGTCAGAGATTACCCAAGGTCCCTGAGGGAAAGGTCTGTTTTTCTGGTTATGATTACAGCTCTGTTTCAGAACAGATGCATCTGTATAAATAAAGCTACAAGATCTGACTCACTGGCAACTGCTCCGTTGGGAAACCACACTGCTGTGCCTTGGTTAGCTCCTTGGCAAAGTGTCAACAGATTTGGGGTCAAAAATACATGGGTGATCCTGACATATTCTGGATCTCCATTTCCATGCATGGCATAGGAAGCTGCCTTTATACTGAACCAGATGCAATCCAGCCAAGCAAAAACACTTGTGCAATGCAGGGATGTAAAGGTAAAGGTAAAGGGACCGCTGACCATTAGGTCCAGTCATGGCCGACTCTGGGGTTGCGGCGCTCATCTCGCTTTACTGGCCAAGGGAGCCAGCATACAGCTTCCAGGTCATGTGGCCAGCATGACTAAGCCACTTCTGGCGAACCATAGCAGCGCACGGAAACGCCATTTACCTTCCTGCTGGAGCAGTACCTATTTATCTACTTGCACTTTGACGTGCTTTCGAACTGCTAGGTTGGCAGGAGCAGGGACTGAGCAATGGGAGCTCACCCCGTCGCGGGGATTCAAACCGCTGACCTTCTGATCATCAAGTCCTAGGCTCTGTGGTTTAACCCACAGCACCACCCGCGTCCCTAATGCAGGGATGTAGCTGGGGAGAATTTTGAGGGCAAGATGTAGAAGCCCAGAGGGCCAAATTTCACACCCTGGCTATCTACCTTCCTCATTCTCTTGAATATGTCTTGGACATTGTGGCACAGCAGGTCACCAATAAAAGAGAGGCTTGCAAGATTTGCAAAAACAACAAAAGAAGTGATCATGCCTGCCATCTACATATTTAATTGCCTGGCGGTTTGTGCAACTGCACACTCCGTGGCCCACCCAGTTTTTTCATTTGTTTTTCATAAGCTTGCCCTGCAGCAGAAAATAGTAATTAAGTCCTGCCAGTTGGCCCTGTTGATGGGGGGAAAGTATATAGCAAGCGTGCTGATCCGGGTTATTGGACTGGAATGAGCCTGCTCTGCAGAAGCATAGGGCGGGGGGGGGGGGGCAGGCAGACGTGGAATCTAGGCTGAGTGAAGCTCTTGTTTTTCTACTCACACCTGGGTCTCAAGTGGAGCCAGCATCCCCTAGAGGAGTAAGGCTGCTATTGGAGCCACTCAGCCCCTGAACCTGCCAAACTATGCTGAGGAAAGCGACACTGTAAGACAGGAGTCGCCGACGTGGGATCCTCCGGATTTTTGGGAATACAACTCCCATCAGCTCCCAGCCAGAGTGGGAAGATGGGAGCTGTAGTCCAGAACATCTTGAGAGTACAACGTTGACAGGTGCTACCATGATGAAAGCTGTATATGCCATAGAGACCATATCATTATGCCTAGGACCCTCGTACCTACGGGACTGCCTCTCCCAGTATGCCCCATGGATTTAAGGTCCATAAATAGCAACATCCTAGAGGTCCCAGGCCCTAAGGAAGTTAAATTAGCCTCAACCAGAGCCAGGGCCTTTTCAACACTGGTTCCGGCCTGGTGGAACACTTTTTCTCATGAGATCAGGGCCCCGCGGGATCTGATTTCTTTCCGCAGGGCCTGTAAGACAGAGTTGTTCCACCTGGCCTTTGGCTTGGAGCCAATTTGATTCCCTCCCTCTCTTTCTTTTTTCCTTTCTCCTCCTGTGATGAGGCTGCATTTTAATGTTTTAATGTTGTATTTAATCTTGTTTTTAAGTTGTATTAATTCAACTCATTTTTATTATTGGTTGTTAGCCGCCCTGAGCCTGGCCATGGCTGGGGAGGGCGGGGTATAAATAAAATTTATTATTATTATTATTATTATTATTATTATTATTATTAAGAAAGGCTATCCTCTGTATTCTCAGGCACCAGAAAGGGGGACACCTTTTTAATTTCCCACAATACAGTGGAGGGATGCTGTGTCAGGAGCACTGCGGAAAATTACAACAGCAGCTCGCAAGCCCAGTCGTCTGGAGCAAATGTTTGTCTAAATGGGAGCCCAAGGCAAGGATCAATTATAGTCCCTTCCAGAGTGTTGTGTCCCCAGGATCTGCCTGAAGATGCCAGACTTGGTACTTTGAAATGTAAACCTGGCTCTATAAAGACCAGGGCTTGAAAACTGGAAGACAGTCTCAGGAACGCACATACCGTCCTCCTCCTATTCCCTCAATCCCTTCTGAGGACAAATTCTGCCTTGTTCGCTTTAACCAGTGCTTTTTTTCTTAAAAAAAATGTTCAGGGGTACTCTCATTTTTCCTACTCATATTGAAATAGTGCCTTTCAATGAGGCCAAACTTAGATTCACAAAATGTTTAGGGGCATGTGTACCCCCCCCCCGAAAAAAAGCACTGCCTTTAACCATGGTTTAGCATTACATATACGCCGAGGTTAGCTATGGTTCCTATTCAGGTGCATTCCCAGTGCTTGCTTTAACTGTCGTTTGCAAGAAATCAGGATTACATCTGCACCAGGTCACGCTGGAAGCAACCCCTTGGTTTCCCCCAGAATATGCACGGGATGGCTAAACAACAATCCATATTTCATACGTGTCCATCGTTTTCTTTTCCCGGCTTGCAAACCCGTTTGCAGAAACCATTGTCCCAATTTTTTTTGTCATTTGGTAGGGCCACTCTGGTGTTGCTTCAGAGACTGGATCAGCCTGATCTTAAAGACTGCCTTGTGTCTTTAAATCCAATCATCCTGAGCGAGATAAGAGTTTGGGCAAGGTTGGCTGAAGATTGTGAATCAAGGGGGCGGGATTTGGGCTTGACTTACAGGAAAGTGGGCTACCAGGGAGAGGGCCTTCTCGGTAGTGGCACCCACCCTGTGGAACACCCTCCCATCAGATAAGCTTTGTAATGTGTAATGTTTCATTATGTTTTTATATACTGTATGTTGGAAGCCGCCCAGAGTGGCTGGGGCAACCCAGTCAGACGGGCAGAGTACAAATACAAAATTGCTATTATTATGCGACCCCTGCCTCACCTGCCCTTGCTTCTCACCCTGCCAATGCCTCCCCTTTTCCTTGGCCCCATCACCTTGTGTCCAGCGTCCAGCAGCACTTTCCCAGCTGTAAGTCCAGCAACCCCGGCTCCCACAATCGCAATCCGTCTCGGTTCTTCAGTTTTGCCCAGCCCATCCTTAGCGATATCCAGCAGCCTCTCATATTCTGGATCCTCAAAACATCTCTCCAAGGGGCTGGGCGTGCTCTTCCACAGCAGGAGCAGAGCAGCAAGGCCCAGAATCACTAAGAAGAGACACAAACATCAACAGCCTAAGAACATAAGAAGACTGCTGGATCTATTTTAATGGCTTGATTCTTCAACATCAACTCCGTTGGCCTGGTCATGTTGTGCAGATGCCTGATTATCGTCTTCCAAAGCACCTACAATGGTACCTCGGGTTACAGACATTTCAGGTTACA
Organism: Podarcis gaigeae; assembly: GCF_964106915.1. NCBI lineage: Eukaryota > Metazoa > Chordata > Lepidosauria > Squamata > Lacertidae > Podarcis > Podarcis gaigeae. Next base: position 109,403,069 of record NC_139679.1, read on the forward strand.
GATGCTTCAGGTTACAGACTCCAATAACCCAGAAATAGTACCTCGGGTTAAGAACTTTGCTTCAAGATGAGGACAGAAATTGCATGGTGGCGGCGTAGTGGATTAGCTAAAGTGGTGTCTCAGGTTAAGAACAGTTTCAGGCTAAGAACGGACCTCCGGAACGAATTAAGTTATTAACCCGAGGTACCACTGTACTCTACAGTGGTACCTCGGGTTACATACGCTTCAGGTTACAGTCTCCGCTAACCCAGAAATAGTGCATCAGGTTAAGAACTTTGCTTCAGGATGAGAACAGAAATTGCGCTCTGGTGGCACGGCAGCAGCAGGAGGCCCCATTAGCTAAAGTGGTGCTTCAGGTTAAGTACATTTTCAGGTTAAGAACAGACCTCCAGAACGAATTAAGTACTTAACCCGAAGTACCACTGTATTCTGAACTTAAAAATGGAAAGTACAATGCTGGTGGTTAACGAGGTTTAAAGACTCTCTCAAAGGCAAATCTAAAGAAATGTAGTATAAACACCAACAACTGGGAAACACTGGCCTGAGAGCGCTCCAGTTGGAGAACAGCCTTTACCAAAGGTGTCATGGGCTTTGAAGACGCTCAAACTCAGGACACAAGGGAGAAACATGCTAAGAGGAAGGAACGCTTGGCAAACCCTCACTGTGATCAACTCCCACCAATGACCCCACTGTGGAAGGATGTGTGGATCCAGAATTGGCCTCCACAGTCACTTGCAGACCTACTGCTAAAACTGATTTCATGGAAGACAAACTTACTTGGCTACAAGTGATCGCAGAAGAAGAAGAAGAAGAAGAAGAAGAAGAAGAAGAAGAAGAAGAAGAGTGGCTTGTTCTAACAGTGGCCAACGAGGTGCCCATGGGAAACATACAAGCAAAGATGTGAGGGCACTTTCCTCTCTCTTCTGATATCTTGTCAACCACATGAATGCCCACGGAAGATAGTTAGCTCTTCATTGTCAAAGCTGACACTTACAGTAGTTTCCTCACCTCCAAATACCTGCACACACCAGCCTTGCATCTAGGCAGCTATTCTACGCTTTTGTTGCAGCAACAGGGGGCCATGCCCTCTTCACCAGCTTATGCACCTCCCCACAACAGGCTGCACACATGCAGCCAGAGACTACGCCTTTGTGGAAGCTGCCTCTGCTCTTTCCACATCCGTTCGCTCCTGGTTCTGGGAGACAGTGTTGCAGGAGAGGCTCGGGAAGATCCGGCCCTTCACGTGCCTGACCTGCTTCTTCCTCTTCTTCCTCCAGCTCTGAAGCTTCCCCTGCCTCTGATTCTAACCTCCTGGCTGGTACAGGTCCCCACAAATCCATGCTCCCCTCTCCTGAGTCGGACTCCGGTAGTCCTGGTTTCCCCAGGCACCAGCTGTGCAATACATGTGTAGCAGCTGCTTGTTTGTTCTGCGGGGTCTTGGTTACTCCCCTCCAAGAAGCTTCTATGCTTTGAGGAATTGCTTTTGCAATGCACTGCAGTGGCAGTATCTTGCTGCTGAGGGAATGGGGTTCCCCACGACAACAACCACCACCAGCAGCACTTCTCGAGGGCCATAGCACTTGCAGGTTTGATCAGTTGCACAAGCGTTTTATTGAACAGTGTCCACCCCTTTGCCAATGAACACAGCACTCCTTTCATTTCGTGCTGCAAGGCTCAGTAGCTGGTCGACAAACCGACAACTGAAACAGGAGCTGAAACAGGAGCTTGTCTCGATTTACCCACCCGGGAAGAATGGCAGATGAAGTTGATGGACTATATGGAACTGGCGGAAATGACTGGCAGAATCCGAGACCAGGGAGAAGAGTCGGTGGAAGAAGACTGGAAAAAGTTTAAAGATTATTTACAGAAATACTGTAAAATCAATGAATGTTAGAAAAATGTTGGAATGAAGTTATATGGCTTTAGTAGAAATGTTACAAGGAACTAAGTACAAATAGATTACTAATGTATTAAAGGGAAAAAATAAGGTTAGAATATGTTAAGATAAATTACAGGACAGAAAACAGAGGAAGAAGGAAAGGAATTGCTGAAACAGTTAACTGAAGTGGAATACAAAAAGGGAGGTGTGAGGAGGTCATTGAAGCAAGTGAATGAAAGATAAGATATTGAAATTATTGGGTGTGTTTTAAATTGTTTTTGTTGTTTTGTTTTGTTAGTTTAATGTCTTAGTGTTAGTGTTATGTAGTGTCTTTGTTTTTGTACTGTATTGTATTGTTTTGTTTTAATTTTTTTTCTTTTGTAGTGTTTAAACTGTTAATTTTTTTCTTTTGTAGTGTTTAAACTGTTAATAAATATTATTATTTTTTTAAAAAAGAAAGAAACTCGCTTGTCTCAAGGCCAGGTGCGGAAAACTATATTCTGGTATTTTCAAACTACGAGATCTTATTTCAGCTTAGAGGCTTCGGTATGACTCAGAGGGTTTCTCCAGACTGTTTGTAGTCATGACAAGGGAAGCCACAGTGTATGATTGGCTGAGAGATCAGGAGCTACTTCTGGCAAGCAAAAACACTTTGTCCTTCGAGCCGGAATCGAACCAGCGACCTAAGGATGGCTTGGACGACAATCTACAGTCCTCCGCTCTACCAGCTGAGCTATCGAAGGAACAAGCCCAAAGCTTTGCCTTGTTCTTTTTAACTTGGGATGCGGCTTCCTTTAAAAAAAGAAAAGGCAGTGACTGGCCTACAGGGCATGGAACTGGAATTTCAATGAAAGCTTCTGTATATTCCTTGAGAAATCTTGGCACAAAGTCATGACACTGCAGAGGCAACGGCGGCGGCTGTTGATGATGGATGACAACATCATCATAAGATGCACACTGAAGGCAAGTTAAGTCAATGAACTGAGATGAGGGGGACCCCTTATAACAGAGATGGGGAACCTGTTTGCCTATCCAGAACTACAGCACCTAAGAGCCCCAACGGGCAGGGATGATGTACAGTCCAGCAACATCTAGAAGAGGTGTGATGAACCTTTGGTCCTCTAAATGCTGCTGAACTACAACTCCCATCATCCTTGGCCATTGGCCATGCTTGCTTACGCTGATGGGAGTTGTAGTTTAGCTGCATCAGGAGGGCCAAAGTTTCGTTCATTCATTCACTTATTCATTCATTTTATTTGTATGCTACTTTTACACACACACACACACACACACACACACCATGCTCAAAGCAGCTTACAACAAGGGACGCATTACAGCAAGGGATATATTTCAAACAAACGTTACAAAAACAATTCTCCCATACCTGATCTAAAGAAGAGAAGTGGTCTTCTCAGGCCCAAAAGGAAGGGATGGAGATTTACCTTGGTCTTTTATTTCAAAAGCTTTTCACGTTTCAGCACAACAGCCTGCTGGCTTCTGCCAATGCAGCGACTTAGTTTAAATCCAGCCCAGGATTTTCATGGTTGTGGGTTTTCTTACTATCTTTATATATATATAAAGGGGGGTGGATAAACGAATTCCGATGCCCCACAAATAAGCCAGAGATGCATTTTAAATAAAAGCACACATTCTACTCATGTAAAAACACCAGGCAGGCCCCACAAATAACCCAGAGTTGCATTATAAATAAAAAGACACATTCTACTCATGTAAAAACACGCTGATTCCTGGACCATCTGTGGACCGGATTGGGCCAGAACCGGCCCCCGGGCCTTAGTTTGCCTACCCATGCTTTAGATCTTAGGCTTGCTGGCGGAGAGGCTGGAAGCCTGGGGAAGGCATTCAAAGGGAATATCTCCCATTGAAATTCCAGTTCCACGCCCAACCACACCCACAGTTAAAAGGTGAGGCACAGCACCCTAGGCTTGTCCCTTCGATAGCTCAGCTGGTAGAGCGGAGGACTGTAGACTGCTGCCAAAGTCATCCTTAGGTCGCTGGTTCGACTCCGGCTCGAAGGACAGATTTTTTTTCTTGTTCTTGCCAGATGCATCAGCAAATCATGCAGTAAGACAGTATTTGCATGGAGCGCTGAAATTAGTCGTTTGTGCTTGATATTGGTCCGTAATGCGAAAATTTGAGCCTGTATTGGCTAGCATCTCTGCTTTCAGTGTTATGCCCTCAAAGAACAGTATTCAGAAACGGTGCCATGGAAACTTGAGTGGGTTTTTCCATCTCATGTGTGAAAAATATATTGGACATATGCCAACTTCTTGTTTCTTAAGGTTAATGCAGCCAAGCCTGTTTCATCTTTTGGCAGTCGTATCAACCCTGGACTGAAAGCTTTCTTGAGGGCCATTTAAAACATAACACACACACACACACACACAGAGAGAGAGAGAGAGAGAGCTCAATTGGTAGAGCATTGGACTCTTAAACTTAGGGTGGTGGGTTTGAACCCCACGTTGCACACAAAAAATCTTGCATTGCTGGGGATTGGGGTAAATGATTTTCAGGGTTCTTTCCAACTCTACGATTCCATGACAATCACGCCTGAATTTGTCATTAAACAAATGTATGCTCAGTAGTGGTGACCTGACTGAAAACAACTGTTTCCCTCCCCCCCCTACATTTTGTTGCCACAGCAATAGCCAAAGAGGCAAGCTGCTTTTTAAACCAAGAAAGTGGCTTGCCTCTTTGGCAACAGGATATGCTGCAGCAAAAATACTTTAAAGCCAACTAGAAGTGCTTGCACAAATCTTGCTTGCATGTGCCTATAATCTCTTCATGTCACATACACCGAAATCAGAAAATACATTCCACATTTTTTCCTGGACCCCAATATTCCCTTCCAAAACCTGCCAGGAGGAAAAAAGATATATCGTATTTTTCGCTCTATAAGACGCACCAGACCACAAGACACACCTAGTTTTTGGAGGAGGAAAACAAGAAAAAAAATATTCTGAATCTCAGAAGCCAGAACAGCAAGAGGGGTCGCTGCGCAGTGAAAGCAGCAATCCCTCTTGCTGTTCTGGCTTCTGGGATAGCTGCGCAGCCTGCATTTGCTCCATAAGATGCACACACATTTCCCCTTACTTTTTAGGAGGGAAAAAGTGAGTCTTATAGAGCAAAAAATACGGTAGATATTTTAAAAACTTTTGTTATTGATGTGGTGCCCGAAGACATATATTAAAAAATTAGGCTTCTTTGTAGAGAACCCTGGTTTTGCTGTAAATCTGCATGCAAATCTGTATGGAGATTCCTTATGCCACCTGAAAATTTCAGGGCTATTTAGCATCTTTGGCTGAGTACACACCAGACATTAAAGTCCACATCTCCTGGAAAAATACTGGGAACTGTAGTTCACCACTCACAGAACTACAACTTCCAATACCCTTAATAAAGAGGCTCCTGGTGAGACCAGAGGGACATCGCTATTCCTGACAACAAACCCCTAACTATTGGATTCTTTTGCTCCATCTTTTTGTGTCTGCCAAATAGCCGTGTTATGCTTATGATCATCTTTTATTCTCTTGTTAATTAGGCTGTTTTAAATGTGCATTTTATATTTGACTTCACTTAGCAATTTTGGGGGAAATGTTTAAGGTTTTTTGTTTGTTTGTTAACGTTGTGTTAAATATGTATTCCGTAGTTGACCTCCTTTGTAATATTTTGAAATCTTTAAGATATTGTAGTTTTCTGTTAATTATGTTGCTTTGACTATATACTCTATATTTGTTTTTGTTTTAATTTATTAAAGCTTTATTGCAAAACAATTTACATACTACATAAAAAACAACACAAACAGACCAATACCATACCCTCATAACAACGCAACACTAGCAACATATCATTTGATATCACACACACTTTTGACTTCCGATTCACCTCATTGTACTTTTTACACATGATTGGTCTATACGCACTTCCTTATTTTTTAACTGTTACACATCAAAGGTGATTTTTGCTTCTATAATTTCGTTATTATTCAAGATTCAATCTAGACCTGTCAGGAGATTTGCATCATCACAATACATACTTTTTAAGATATTCTTTAAATATTGTCCAACCTTTATTCTCTTCCTGGTTTGAGTTTCCTCTTAATCTCCCAGTCATTTTTGCAAGTTCTAAATACAGTGGTGCCCCGCAAGACGAATGCCTCGCAAGACGGAAAACTCGCTAGATGAAAGTGTTTTCCATTTTGGAGCTGTTTCGCAAAACGAATTTCCTATGGGCTTGCTTCGCAAGACGAAAATGTCTTGCGAGTTCCTGTGGGTTTTTTTCCCTCCCCCCCCTTTTTCTAAGCCGCTAAGCCGCTTATCCGCTAAGCCGCTAAAAGCCGCTAATAGCGTCAATGGGCTTGCTTCGCAAGGTGAAAAAACCGCTAGACGAAGAGACTCGCAGAACGGATTCTTTTCGTCTTGCGAGGCACCACTGTATTCTATCATCTTCGCCTACCAGTCAATTTTTGTGTGTACAGTGGTACCAATTTTTGTGTGTACAGTGGTACCTCGTTCCAGAGGTCTGTTCTTAACCTGAAACTGTTCTTAACCTGAAGCACCACGTTAGCTAATGTGGCCTCCTGCTGCCGCCGCGCCGCCAGAGCAAAATTTCTGTTCTCATCCTGAAGCAAAGTTCTTAACCCGAGGTATTATTTCTGGGTTAACGGAGTCTGTAACCTGAAGCGTCTGCAACCCGAGGTACCACTGTATATGTGTTATTGGAGATAGATGTCCTCAGAGAGTAAGCACTAGCCAGGTGAGGGAGATCTTGACCCTGCATGAAAGTCCAGAAACTATTGGAAAGATGCTGTGATCTTGGGTTATTAATTAATAGGTGGAGGCAAATGGGGCCTCCTGCTGCTGCCACGTCACTGCTGTGTGATTTCTGTTCTCATCCTGAAGCAAAGTTCTTAACCTGAGGTAATATTTCTGGGTTCGTGGAGTCTGTAACCTGAAGCGTATGTAACCTGAAGCATATGTAACCTGAGGTTCCACTGTATTTGACTTTCTTCCTGATTGTTTTAATATTCTGTAAAACGCTTTGAGATTTTTCTTAAAAATATAAAGCAGCATAGAAATGAAATAAATAGTAATAGTAATAAACTACAGTACCCAGAATTCTTTTTCTGGGGTGAGGGAGGGAACAATCTTTAAGCGCATTTTGCATACAGAACTTCCATTCCCTCTAATGCCCAGATCCACAACTAAGAGGTTTCAGTACTTTCTGTTTTCCTTCCCTTCCCCTTTGGCTCAGCAACGAGAGGAGAAAGGATTTGCCCATGTAACACCTTAGTCACCTGACATGCTTACCCAACCTGCCCATGGTCCTTGGGCTGGATCCCCAAAAGCTACGGCTGGTGTAGAGAGGAACCAGGGCCATCTCACGGATGCTGACAGGTTCTCTTTAGCTTGCCTGCTGCTGCCTTTCAGCCACAGCAAAACACCATGAGGCCTTGAGCATCTGGACTCTGGGAGACAAACAAAAATTCCAAGATCAGCAAGGGGGCGGGTAGGGATGCAGCAGAAGATCAACACAGCACTAGGGCAGAGCAAAGGTGACAGGGAGCTTCAGCAGTAGTCAGAGTGGCTACTGTGGATTAACCCCTTCCTTCCCACACTGGAGGGGAAAAGCAGCTGCCATGCAAGAGCATGGTTGGAGACTTCCTGGAGGAAGAAACAGCATGCTGGTCACTTGGTCTAGCAGCAGGAGCATAGTCGTCTTTGGCCACAGGGGATCATCGACTCCTTACTCCTTTGTTGTTGTTTAGTCGTTTAGTCATGTCCGACTCTTCGTGACCCGATGGACCAGAGCACACCAGGCACTCCTGTCTTCCACTGCCTCCCGCAGTTTGGTCAAACTCATGCTGGTAGCTTCGAGAACACTGTCCAACCATCTCGTCCTCTGTCATCCCCTTCTCCTTGTGCCCTCCATCTTTCCCATCAGGGTCTTTTCCAGGGAGTCTTCTCTTCTCATGAGGTGGCCAAAGTATTGGAGCCTCAGCTTCACGATCTGTCCTTCCAGTGAGCACTCAGGGCTGATTTCCTTCAGAATGGAGAGGTTTGATCTTCTTGCAGTCCATGGGACTCTCAAGAGTCTCCTCCAGGACCATAATTCAAAAGCATCAATTCTTCGGTGATCAGTCTTCTTTATGGTCCAGCTCTCACTTCCATACATCACTAATGGGGAAACCATAGCTTTAACTATACGGACCTTTGTCGGCAAGGTGATGTCTCTGTTTTTTAAGATGCTGTCTATCCTTACTCCTTACACTTCCTCTATGGGGAAATGATATATAATGAATTGAAAAGGATGTTTAAAATAATGCTTATTAAAAAAAACCCCCAAAACCAGAAGCTTTTCTTTTGGGAATTATAGGGACAGAACTACCTAAACTATATAGAAACTTATTCATGTATGCTACTACAGTGGCAAGAATGTTACTCGCCCCAAAATGGAAAGAAGCAGAAGTCCCAGCAAAGGAAGAATGGATATAAAAGCTTATGGAATATGCAGAAATGGTTAAACCTACTGGAAAATAAGAAATCAAGATAACAAACTTTTTATAAAAGAAATGCTTTATTGAATATTTACAGATAAATTGTAAACAGATAAGAACATTGGCAGGATTCTTGTAATAGCCTGCATTTTTATAAGAGTATATATTTAAAGGAGAGGAATAAATGAATAAAATTAAGTTAATTTGGATATTCAGAAGATATTAAAGCTAAATTTAAGGAACCGCAGAAAGGGGGGAAAGAAGTCAAGTTTTGAAATGTTAAAATGATTGTGAAATTAGTGAAATGTATAAATCTGAAAAACATTATTTATTTATTTTTAAAATGCTCTATGGCAGGCATAGGCAAACTTGGCCCTCCAGATGTTTTGGGACTACAACTCCCATCATCCCTGACCATCCTGTAAGCTAGGGATGATGGGAGTTGTAGTCCCAAAACATCTGGAGTGCTGAGTTTGCCTATCCCTGCTCTATTAAAGTAGAATTGGGGAAAATATGGCAATATGGAAAAAAGCTGGATGATAAAAGGTGTAGATGAGGAAGACTGATTTTATATGTATGATGCTCTAAGAGAAAAATACCATCTGTCAGAGGTGGCACAGTGCCAATACTTGAAGCAACAACATCTTTTAAGCAACTTGGTTTGGTCCGGCACCCTTCACAGCCTTTGAGACACCCAAAATTTGGGAGCAATTGGATAATTCATTGGACACTAAAAAGCCAGTGATGACTTTTTATAGATATTTATTATCAACAAATATGTTTGATGTGCAGAGTTTAAAAAACATTTGGGATAAATAATGGGAATGTTCACTGCTACCTAGGAAAATGTTTTGGTATCAGACGTATCAATGGATCTTAAATTAAGACATTTACGACTCCTTACTATTTTGGGAATTGAGTTCCAGATGGGTCCTTATATCAGCCAGCCTCTCTTGCACAGAGACTCCACTGCACAAGGAAAATCCTGTTGGTAGAGCATCAGACTCTTCATCTCAGGATTGTGGGTTTAAGCTCCATGTTGGTCAAGATTCCTGCATTGCAGGGGGTTGGACTATATTATTATTATTATTATTATTATTATTATTATTATTATTATTATTAATTATTATTATTATTATTATTATTATTATTATTATTATTTTATACCCCACCCATCTGGCTGGGTTTCCCCAGGCACTCTAGGCTGTTTCCAGCAAAGTATTAAAATACAATAATTCATCAAATATTAAAAGCTTCCCTTCAGATATCTTCTAAAAGTCAGATAGTTGTTTATTTCCTTGACATCTGAGGGGAGGGCGTTCCACAGGGCGGGCGCCACTACCAAGAAGGCCCTCTGCCTGGTTCCCTGTAACTTCACTTCTCTCAGTGAGGGAACTGCCAGAAGGCCCTCGGAGCTGGACCACACCCCTCTGCGTTGGGGAACTTTCCAACTCTATGATTCTGTGTCTTGTGTGACCCACAGGCTGCCTGCCTGTTCAATGCCAAAGTGATACAATGGTGGTCTGCTTGTGGTCAGGATCATCATTATTTTTTGTGGAGTGGGTAGTCAGAAGACAGTTTGCTGTTAGTAATAGACTGGCAAGGAAAAATGGTTTTTAAAGAGCCTGCGTCTCTTGAAACTGGTCAAGAGCAAACTCCTAAACTACCTAAACTTGTCTGTATTCCTGAGAAGAGAGAAAAAGGTGGATGTTGCTGGTGAATCTCTCCTTTCTCTTGACACCTACCCTCTCCTATCTAACTCTTAAAACAGGCGTGCCCAAACTTTTTTCAAAGAGGGCCAGATTTGATGAAGTAAACATGCGTGAGGGCTGATCAAAGTTGAGCTTTTTTAAGGATTTTACCCCAGGACATATACTGCCACGGGGGCCAGATTAAATCGGCCAGAGGGCTGGATTAGGCCCCTGAAACGGACTTTAGACATGCCTGAAAAGAAGCTGAACCCCCTCAGGGTCTTGACCCCCAGTCCTGAACACTACTGGTCTGTTAATCATACATAGAAACCTGCCCATCTCCCTAGATGCATGTATTTGATCTTGAAGCCAAAGGGGTGCAAACCCACGTTTTAATGCCCAGCTATGCTTCGCCTTGGCCTCTGGCGTTGACTCGCAAATATTCAACTGTAAGGTTAAAGAGTACTGAAAATATGGTACGGGAACACACATAGAATCTTGTCCATCTCGTTTCCGAGGGTGGTACTCAACTAAGTGTTATGCTGCACAAATCTACTGAAAGCAATGGACTTGACTTAGTCCTGCTCATTAATTTCAATAGGTCTACTCTTGAGTACCACCCCCAGTCTTGGGAATGATTAGCCAGCCACTGCACCCACCGCCTACAGATTGTGCTTTTGCAAAGGTCTGTAGGATGGTTATTTTACCCCTTGACTGAAGATCTCGACTGAGAGAGAAGCAATCGATTCCAAGATGCTTTGCCGTTTGTTCCCTTGCTCTGCTTGAATCCGGGGGTAAGTCCTAATAATAATAATAATAATAATAATAATAATAATAATAATAATAATAACAACAATAATTTATTATTTATACCCCGCCCATCTGGCTGGGCCTCCCCAGCCACTCTGGGCGGCTTCCAAAAGAATATTAAAATACTGTGATACATCAAACATTAAAAGCTTCCCTAAACAGGGCTGCCTTCAGATGTCTTCTAAAAGTCAGATAGTCATTTTTTTTCCTTTGACATCTGGTGGGAGGGCATTCCACAGGGCGCGCGCCACTACCTAGAAGGCCCTCTGCCTGGTTCCCTGTAACTTGGCTTCTTGCAGTGAGGGAACCACCAGAAGGCACTCGGCGCTGGACCTCAGTGTCCGGGTAGAACAATGGGGGTGGAGATGCTCCCTCAGATATACTGGACCGAGGCCGTTTAGGGCTTTAAAGGTCAGCACCAACACTTTGAATTGTGCTCGGAAACGTACTGGGAGCCAATGTAGGTCTTTCAAGACCGGTGTTATATGGTCTCAGCGGCCGCCCCCAGTCACCAGTCTGGCTGCCGCGTTCTGGATTAGTTGTAGTTTCCGGGTCACCTTCAAAGGTAGCCCCACGTAGAGCGCATTGCAGTAGTCCAACTGTGTGTTACACAAGGCAGCAGACCTTACAGCAAAAGCAAGGACTCACTCTGCTTTCTTCCCCAGAGAGTGTCAAATGCAACACTTGTCTCATGAAGAGTCCCGATGCCGAGTGCATGACTGGAGTCGAAGGTTGCATGTCTCAGGGAGAAAAATGCATGACCATCCGCATCAGCCAAGGTAAGGGACCCTGGTCTGGTTGACGCATCATTCAGAACCGGTTGAATTGAGCACGGAAAACCTGCAGCCCTCCAGGTGCTGCTAGACTACAACTCCCACCATCCCTGACCATTGGCTGGGGCTGATGGGAGTTGGAGTCCAACGACATCAGTAAGGCTGCAGATTCCGTGCCCCGGGTCCGGAGTCTCTCAAAATGTGATCTACCCTATTTTTCACTCCATACGGCGCACCTGACTTTAAGGCGCACCTAGTTTTTAGAGGGGGAATTCAAGAAAAAATATATATTTAAAGGGAGCGCTGAGCAGAGCCTGTATACATCCCAGGGTCTGCTCAGAGCTCCCTTTCACGAGCCACATGGAACATGTGTGCAGCACTTGCGGGCTTTTCCCTGAGGAGAAGCCTCCGCAGGGCAGCGGGGAGCCTTCATCCCCTAAGCTCCTAAGAGCTGCATAGGAGCTTGTCGAGGCTGGTGGGAGAAGCCAGGGTTCCCCCCCCCCTCCAGCCCCAAAGAGCAGCTTGGGGAGAAGCGGGCAGGCTGCGCGCAGCCTTCCCGCTGCTCCCAGAGCTTGCGGGGCTGGCGGGGGAAGCCCGGGTCCCACCCCCAGCCCCAGGGACCACACATTCACTCCATAAGACGCACAGACATTTCCCCTTAGTTTTTAAGAGGAAAAAAGTGCGTCTTATGGAGCGAAAAATACGGTATGTATGGCCCACTTGGGGTCTGCAAGCTCCTTTCAGGTGTCTGAAGAAAGGGAGACCTTTGACTCGTGGAACAGTCAGGAATATCTCTGTTGCCAGACGATGGAAACTGCGGCCATATGAACCAGGGCAGCACTTATTGAACAGGTTGACTAACACAGGTCTGAAGCCCGTGTTTTCTGTACGTCACTGGTGCAATCTACCAATTTCCCCTAAGACCTTTTCTAGTCCTTCTAAGCACCCTGGCCCAGGGCACTTGATTTTCATAATATGGAACTGGTTTTAGCAGTGATGCTGTTGCTTTGTGTGTGTGTGTGTAGTTTCTTAAGTCGCCCATGTACACAAAAAGAGACAGAGGCTGTGTCCACACTCCCATCTACTGCCGTTCCAAAGCAGTTGTCTTTTTAAATGTGTTCACATGTCACAATCCAATATGCATAGGTATCCTGTGCTTTGCTATAAAAGATACTGCTGTCTGCCACGCTGTTTCTTAAACCAGCCTCAAACTGATTGGAATTCTTACGGCACTCCTAATTCCTCTCCAGACCCAGTGCAAACACCTTTTGCATAGGGTAAAGGCATCCCTGCCTGTCAACACATAGAAATCAGAAGAATTTTTCATTAAGTTAGCCCAATGTGGTCTGCTCTTAATCCAGCATCCCACTGCTGCTGGCTTAGAAAGTGATGAACACAAAGCCACAAACCACATTTCTTTTATCTATCCTGCTGTTTCTTGGGAAACCCAGCTTCTATCTGAATCAAGACAATGAAGGAGCATAAAAAGTACACCCTAGCTGCATTTTAAGCCTGCAATGTATACACAGCATAGCACAGTGGTTAGAGCATCGGACTAGGCCATCGGACTATCCCCACAGAGCATAGGAGCCTACTCCTAGGAGCCAAGGTCCCTTCCCCAAAAAAATATTTTTTTGGGGGGCTGGGGCCCCCAGAGTTGATGGACATTGCAATTCAAATCATGTACATGCAGCGTCTCATGCGATCGATTATGCAGGGCGGGGCTTACCTGCCCCCCCCCCTCATGCCAGGTTTATGTATAAGCCAAACAACCTATAGCTTAGGGGCCCCACTCTCTTGGGGGCCTCCAAAAAAATTAAAGGGAAAAAACTCTGGATGTACATTTCCAAAATATAAGATAAAAAAAAAATAAAATAAAACCTTACATACAGTAACAGTGGCAAATGGCTTTAGATACCTATTATTCAACGCAAAAAACAGCGACAATTTGTTGTTGACAAAGGACAGCTGGACATATAAAGGGCCCCATTACCTTCAGTAGCTTAGGGTGGCCTCATCATACCTAAATCCGGCCTCCCCCCCCCCCAAATATTTTATTTGAGTTAGCATTACTGCCACTGCTTCTTAGCCTAGCCTACCTCACAGGTTCTAGATTCAGGTGGGTAGCCATGTTGGTCTGACGCAGTCGAAATATAAAAATAAAATTAAAAAAATGTCCAGTAGCACCTTAAGAGACCAACTAAGTTTGTTCTTGGTATAAGCTTTTGTGTGCATAGGTATCTATGTTTAGGGAAGTTTTTAATATTCAATGCTGTATTGTTTTTAACACCTGATTGGAAGCCGCCCAGAGAGGTTGGGGAAATTCAGCCAGAGGGGCGGGGTATAAATAATAAATTGTTGTTGTTGTTATCATCTGAAGAAGTGTGCAAAGTGTGCATGCATATGAAAGCTTATACCAAGAATAAACTTAGTTGGTCTCTAAGGTGCTACTGGACATTTTGTATTTTTATTTTAAATATTCCTACCCCACAGGGTTGTTTTAGGGATCAAAGGAGGAGGAGAGGAAGAACCATGTGCGCAGCCTTGAGCTCCCTGCAGGAAAGCTGGGACAGAAAAGTGAGGAGAAATTAAACGAATGAATGCAGGCATGGGATAGCAGAGGGGTGCGAGCACCTTAAGAGGCTGGGGTGAGACAGGAGGAAGTTTACAAGCGCAGAGCTGGTTCTGGCTGCTGCAGTGAGAGGCTGGAGGGGCCGCGGATGCCAAACTTTCCCTACTTTCCCTTCTTCTCCCGCCCCACCCACAGACGGAAAGGAGAAATTCAGGATCCTGGGCTGCAGCAGACAGAAGAAAAAAGGCTGCGGGGTAAACAAGGAGTCGCACGGCCACCAGGTCAGCATCCGATGCTGCTCTTCGGACTACTGCAACGTCTAGCAAGGAGCTGGGAATCCACCCCCGTCTCCATAATTCTTCCTTCTCTTCCCGCATCTGCTCTCCGTTTTGTCTCCTCGGGAGCCAAGCCAAGACGTGAGAAAAAAAGCGGGGAATGGAAACCTACAGATCTTTGCAAAACTCCCCTGGCTTCTCTGAGAATTCCCTCATATTCCGGAAGAAGAATGGCTTCGCTTCCTCATCTCCACCCACAACCCACGTTTGCTTGGCTTTCCCCCTTCCCTCTCCGGGGGGGGGGGGGCATTCCTCACCCCTCTTGTCTTCCAGAGTATTTGTGGGGTTGAGCAACAGATTATATTGAGGAAACGTAAATGACAGAAAGAAACGATGGAAGCCTGCAAACAGCAAGAGTTGGGGCTTCCACACACAAACCCCTTTGCGTAATTTCAAATGCATGTGGTTGAAAAATGATGTGATTTAATTGTGTGATTTTTCAAATGATATTTCACTGAAATGGCTCAGTGAGGAAATAAAAGTGAAAGAAAAGAGACCAAAGATATTTGAAAATGTGATGCAATGCGAAATATGAGTACTGTATGAAATTTAATTATTGCAACGAATAAAGAATTATTAGCAAGCTGTCATG
The DNA here is from genome assembly GCF_964106915.1 of Podarcis gaigeae. NCBI lineage: Eukaryota > Metazoa > Chordata > Lepidosauria > Squamata > Lacertidae > Podarcis > Podarcis gaigeae. Next base: position 109,418,238 of record NC_139679.1, read on the forward strand.
ATTTTTAGAAATGAGTTCCAAATATTGTATTTGCAATCTGTGTCTAAAAGCAATCCATTTATATGTTGCAAGAGTTGATTAAAAGCGGGTCATAGCATTATCTTTCCAATGAATCAGTAGCAGTCTTTTGCCAGAAGTTAGGGCACAGACAACTCATCCATGTTGACCCGCTGTCAAACCTCATATTGTTGTGTATGGTTCAAAATAATATTATCTGCCAGCCAAGTTAATGGTCAGCAATTTTGAGGAATTAGAGGACGTTGTGGTTATTATTTTACGCATGAATCAATTCTTGTGAAGCCTCTCAAAGCAAATTCACAACACAATAAAAAATAGTAATTCCATACAGCTGCAACCAACAGGTAGGTAGGGTTCAGCATTAATCTGTTAACAAGCCTGGCACAAGATGCTGTATTTGGTTTTCTGCAGAGTTGTTAAGAAACTCCCTTTTCCCTGCCCTTCCCCAAGCTAGTTTCCCAGAGTAGTTTAACATACAAATTCCTCTTCACAGGGAACTCTGGGAACTGTAGTTCTGTAGAGGCTTCCTACCAGCTCTCAGCATCCTTAATGAACTACAGCTCCCATAATTCTTTAGGAAAAGCCAGGGATGTTTTTAAGGTAGTACAATATTGCTTCAAGTACATGGTATGTTCTTTATTCTGTCATAGAAACGCAAATCAAACTCTCTGCGGACGCTGCTCCTTTTGAGGCCGACAGATGAGGCCAGGCTAGTTTTCCCTTTGCCGTAATAAACTTTTGGGAGGCAGAGGTTGTAGCATGTGAATAGAGTGTGTGTGTGTGTGTGTAGTGGCTTTGCTTTGTTATGCATTTTGTGTTTTATACTTTAAACTGATTTTCAGATGTAGAGCCATATAGAAAATTTATAATTATTTTATTATTAATCAAATAGCAGCTGCAAGGAAGCCTGATCAGCTTCCTTTTTTTTTTTTTTTTTTTTTGCTTTCTGACGGTAGGCAGGAAGCAAGTTTTTACAGTAACTTCTTTTGGGGCTTAGGGATGGGGCTGTGTTGGTCTCCCCCCTACACTTGCCAGGTTGTTCTTCCTGGGAACAGGGCTGGATTTAGGTTTGATGAGGCCCTAAACTACTGAAGGAAATGGGGCCCTTTCTGTGTCCAGCTGTCCTGTCAACAACAAATTGTCGCTGGTTTTTTATTTTGAATATATGCTATATGGCAATTTATGGGCCTAATAGGTATCTAAAGCCATTTGCCCATGTTGCCATGCAACCAGTCCATGCAGAATGTAGGCACCCTATATCTAGAAATGAGCAAACAAGTGATATTTTAGGGAGCAGGCTAGCTTACATCATAGAAACCTACAAAACACTGTTGCTGTATGTAGGATTTATTTGTTTTTTATCTTATACAGTGGTACCTCAGGGTGCAAATGGGATCCGTTCCGGAGCCCCGTTTGCATCCTGAATGGAATGTAAGCCACGACGGTGTGTCTGCGCGGGTCACGTTTTGCCGCTTCTGCACATGCACATGACATCATTTTGAGCATCTGCACATGCGCGAGTGGCAAAACCCAGAAGTGACGCGCTCCGTTACTTCCGGGTTGCCACAGAGTGCAACCCGAAAGCGCTCAACCTGAAGCACCTTCAACCCGACTGTATTTTGGAAATGTACATAACTTTTTCCCCCTTTAAATTTTTTTGGGGTCCCCAAGAGAGTGGGCCCTAACCTATAGCTTGTTTACCTTATACAGTGGTACCTCAGGTTAAGTACTTAATTCATTCCGGAGGTCCGTTCTTAACCTGAAACTGTTCTTAACCTGAAGCACCACTTTAGCTAATGGGGCCTCTTGCTGCTGCCAGAGCCCAATTTCTGTTCTTATCCTGAAGCAAAGTTCTTAACCTGAAGCACTATTTCTGGGTTAGCGGAGTGTGTAACCTGAAGCGTATGTAACCCCAGGTACCACTGTACATAAATGAAGCACTGCCTGGGAAGCAGGAAGCATATCTTCCCCAGTGGCCCTCAGGTCCCCTAACAGAGACCAGAGGGTGCTTCTCCACTCTGTATCACAACCTCCCAACTCTTTCAATGATGGTGCCACATGGCTGACTCTGCATGCACCACTTTACCATGCATTCTCCCTGAAAGAGCACCTGGTGGAAGAGAATTTGCCTAGCCAGCACCACCCCAACCACCCCACCTACTTATGATTAGCTGCAAAGGGTTGCTGCAAAGATTGCAGAGATCGTGCGCTATTCGTGATTATCTGAAATGTTTGTCCGATGATGACCGTGACCCAACATTAACCGAAAGCTCCATCTCCCAAACAGCTCATTTTTGCTGAGTCATTAGTTGGATTCTAGTGTGATGAAGTCTTTTGCTATCTTGAGCCTTTTCAGCTATGCAAACCTTGGCATTCGATAATATGGCAAAAGCGTATTAATTGAGGTACAGAGAGGGAGAGGGGGCCTGGCCAGCATAGCAGGGCTTCCACCAAATCCTGCAGCCGGTAGGATTGTGCCCATAGCTGTAATTCTTCGCTAACTCACAAGACAGCAACTCTTGAACTCCTCTCCCTGCTCAGCAGGGGAAGGATGGGAGAAGTTTCTGACCGCAAGGTCCACAAATAACACCACTTTGGAGGTCCCAAGCCGCAAGGTGGTTAGATTGGTCTCAACTAGGGCCAGGGCCTTTTCAGTACTGGCCCCAACTTGGTGGAACGCTCTGCCACAAGAGACTAGAGCCCTACGGGACTTGACATCTTTCTACAGGGCCTGCAAGACAGAGCTGTTCCACCTGGCCTTTGCTTTGACTCAGTCTGACCCTTATGTTTCCCGACCCTTATGGTTTTGATTTATGAGCTAGTATTAAAATGAGGCTGCAGTTTAAATTGTATTTTAACCCATATTTTAATAAACTGGTTTTGTTTGTTTGTTTCCCCCCTCCCCGCCCATTATGTTTTATTGTAATTTTATTGGTGTTAGCCGCCCTGAGCCCGGCTCTGGCCAGGGAGGGCGGGGTATAAATAAATTATTATTATTATTATTCACATTCAGAACTTAAGGACTTCTGCTCTGGAGGCCAGGACCTGAAACAATGGATCCAAGTTACAATAAGGGAGATTCCAAGCTAAACACCAGGAAGAGCTTTCTAACAGTGAGAGCTGTTAGATGGACTCCCTTGAAAAGCAATATAGACTCTCCTTGGAGGTTTTTAAGCAGAGGTTAGATGGCTGCCTGTTTATGTCCCCCATCCCCAACCTTGCCCCATCTTCTCACAGCTAACCACATTTTCTGGAGCAACAATTCCTGGGCAATCCGCTTTCCTCCAGGACGTCTTTCGCGAAAAGGTCTGCAAGGCCAAGACAACGGGAGTAGTTGTCCCCAAGTCTGCTGTGTCCTTCAATGTCCATGATCTACTAATGCTGGGCACGACCCTAGCTGTTCCTAACAAGAGCTTGACTCCTTTCTACCAGTGTTCGTAATAAACATGCAGGGTGTCACAGGGGCTAATTCCAGGGGTCTAGTGGGTACCAACAGATTTGGCTGCTCTCCTGCATCAATACAACACCATGGCACCAAGGGTGGGGGTGGCGCCATTTGTGCCACACTAGCCGCTGTTGGAATCCCACTTCCCATCATCCCGCCCACACGATTGGGGACAGTGCTGGGCATCCAGAATTGTTGCAGAAAGGAGACAAAATCAGAGGGACATTTTTTCCCCCAGCAAAAAGCTTTGCTGGACCAAATTTGCCCCCCCCCCCACAAAAAAAGAACAAAAAATTTATTTCATAAATCAGTAAACAGAACACAGAAGAACGAGATGCATAAGGCGCAGCACTTGAACTTTCTGGGTTGGGGAAAAAGATTGTCACACATGCTTCTAATCATTAAAAAACTTTACATACTTGGCAGTAGGACGGATGCATGCATAAAATTTTAAATCTGTGATTAAGGCATAGTTGTTCGACTAGGAAAAACAGAAATGCCCTGCCCGCCCTGAAATCATATCCTGGACCAAAGATTTTGATTGTTTTATACATCACTAGTGAATAATCATTCATTGCCAGCTATGCGATTGACAGGAACTGCAGAGAACATTGGAATAATGGGATCTTGAGGGTGGTGCATATTTGAAACCGCAGCAGCGAGATGCCTTATAGTCAGTCCTTTTGACTCCCCAGCAGCGCCACAAAGGTACCTCCTGCGCTGGCTCCTCCAACCTGTCACTCAACCGAGCCTTCCTTTGAAAAGCCTGGCCCACCAAGCCGACCAGGTAGGCTTCACCTGATACTGAACTTCCCCGTCTTCTCTGTACACATTGATATCGCTCTGCCCCTCACCGGAGATGAAGGTCAGATTTACTCCTCCACACGTCACCATCAGTTTGGCATCGTCCTGTAGCACCACTGGCTCACGTGGAAATTCTTGCAAGGCCTTGTCGAGGCAGCTATGCAGCTCCTTCAAATCTCCCTGAGCCTCGGAGATGTTGGATGGCAGGTCTTGGAGGACACCACTGATTCTGGCAAGACTGAGCGGCATAGGGTGGCGCCCAAGCCTTGCCATGTGGACTTCTGGGCTGGCCTCATCGAGGATGTACGACGCCGTGCCATTGATCCAGACCACTTCGATGTGGACTTCCCCTTTTCCGGAAACGAACTCCTGCTTTGTTCCATTACACTGAAGGACCATCCTGGAGTTCTTCCGCACCATGGCTGGTTCCTCAGAAAACTTGTGAACAGCTTCCTCCAAGCACTTACGCATGGCTCCCTGTTGCGGTTCCTGCATCTCGGCTTCCAGTAGAGCAGCAAGACTGAGGTTTTTCTGCCCAACCAAGATGGCCGCTGTCATGTTCTCCCCAGCTTTTGGCCCGTCGGCTTCAACGGGAGATTGCTGTCTCCACGGGGCGCAGAACAGAGCCCCGATAAAAGCCAGGGCTAGGAGGGTGAGAAGGGTAAGGAGAACCAGAATCAAAGTCCAGGTTTTTCGTTTGCCCAGCGGCCTGGTCGTCTGAGTCATAGTGGACTTGTCAGAGAAACTGGGCACGCCACATTCTATGCTGTAGAGCCAGGATGGCGCAGAGCTTCGGGGCAGGATTCCCCAGAGTTTCTCTCTGTACGAGAATCTCTGCACAGGTATGAGCTTGCTGTCGTCCCCATCGTCCAGAAGCGGCTCAAACAGGTTGCTGTCATCCCTCATGCTGGCAGAATCTGGCAATGAAAAACAGCTTAAAAATGAGTGACTTCTGGGCATGTACACCTGAACGCAACCCTTCTACTCCATGTTAGCAGTTCTTCAAGCAGCGTGCAATTGAACAACTGTTTCTGGTTTTAAATGTTCAGGTTTGTCAGTGGTATTCTACCCTGAGGCCTTTATATTTTGCACAGAACGGCTAACAAATTCATTAGCCAATAATCAATTATTATAATAAATTTATAGTTTTCGTTTCTACCCCACGCTTTCCTCCATACTTGGGTTCTCTCCTCCATCTTCATTGTCATCCTCACAACCCCCATGAGGCAATTAGGCAGGGAGTCATGTGACCAGCCCCAAGGTCACCCAATGGGCTTCATGGTCTCCCAGGTCCTAGTCTGACACTCTAATCACTACACCGCACTGGGTCCTTGAAGGTTAAAAGCGGAACACAAATGTAATACATCAATAATAAAAATGGAATGAGAAAAAAAAATCTATGTTTTAACCTCCCTTTGGCTTCATTGATTATTGGTACATCCTATGGGATGTCGGGGGACGCGGGTGGCGCTGTGGGTTAAACCACAGAGCCTAGGACTTGCCGATCAGAAGGTAGGCGGTTCAAATCTCCGCGACGGGGTGAACTCCCATTGCTCGGTCCCTGCTTCTGCCAACCTAGCATTTCAAAAGCACGTCAAAGTACAGGTAGATAAATAGGTACCGCTCCGGTGGGAAGGTAAACGGTGTTTCCGTGCGCTGCTATGGTTCGCCAGAAGTGGCTTAGTCATGCTGGCCACATGACCTGGAAGCTGTATGCTGGCTCCCTCGGCCAGTAAAGCGAGATGAGCGCTGCAACCCCAGAGTCGGCCACAACTGGACCTAATGGTCAGGGGTCCCTTTACCTTTACCTATGGGATGTCGCAGAGTGCTTGGACATACCCCATTCCTGCCATCTGATCTGCAGAAGTTATCTGTCTGTTCCCAGACCTGATTTAAGTTGTGAATTCATGCCTTTAAGGTCCAAAACCATCTGGTTATCTGAAGGACAGTGTTCCTCTGCCTGTGCCTTCCCAAGTGTTTCAGTCCAAATTGGGCTTCTGTTATGGATTCCTTCACCAGCTGAAGGGTGGTGAGTATATCTCAGATAATAATAACAATTTATTTCTTATACCCCACCCACCTGATTGGGTTGCCCCAGCTACTCTGGGCAGCTTCCAGCAAAATTACAAAGTGAAACAGCAGGGTCTTTTCTGTTGTGGGGCCAATCTTATGGAAGGCCCTCCTTGGGTGACCTGCCTGGACCTAATGCTGGACATTTTTAGAGTGGACAGAGGGTGGTTTAGGTTCATTTTCTATTATGTCTTACATGTGGGTTTGGGTTCTGAGGATACTGTCGTTTGGGGCTGTCGGTCCCATCCACGCCGTACATGTAAAACTTAATTACATCACCTTAAAACACACCGCTTCTCCCAATGAATCTTGGGAACTGTAATTTTTTAGGCCTGCCGAGCTATGAGGAGACCCTTAACAAACTACATTTCCCATGATTCTTTGTGAAAGGGGGAGTGGCGTAGTAAGACTGTTTTAAACGTAAGGATGTGACTGTTTTCTGAATTTTCTGTTGATCTCCTTACCGGCGACAGTAGAGGAACGGAAGACACGACCAGAAGCAGGGACTCAAGCCACAAAGATGGGGTGCACAGTGGAAATGAAAGGGATACAGCTCACAACCAGAGCAGCATCAGCTGTTGCTGGGGCAACGAAGGGTTGGGACTAGCTAGGAAGCAAAGGAAAATGGAGGGCTGGCATGGTACTGTTGCCACGGTAATGGAAACACATCTCCCTGATGTACAACACCTGGAGGACTTCCTGCTGGTCCTTCTAGAACATGGGTAGGCAAAGGCCTGGGGGCCGGATCCGGCCCAATCACCTTCTAAATCCGACCTACGGATAGTCTAGGAATCTGCGTGTTTTTACATGAGTAGAATGTGTCCTTTTATTTAAAATGCATCTGTGGGTTATTTGTGGGGCATAGGAATTCATTCTCCCCCCCGCCCCAAAAAAAAAACAGTCCGGCCCCATACAAGGTCTGAGGGACAGTGGACCGGCCCCCTGCTGAAAAAGTTTGCTGACCCCTGTTCTTGAAGGCATGAAAGGCTGGACAAAGGAAGCTGAGCTCGCTCTCAAGTCTGGGAGTGTCTGGCAGCAGCAATAGGGAGAGGAGGGTGTTATAAACCTCCCATCCAGGGCTGAGGGCCTCAAGTCAGCAGTAGGCCCAGGATGTGCACTGCACCCCCTAAGTTAACCTTCTTCCCTCACCACCCTATCCTAAGTGTTGAAGTCCGTTTCACCCGCCAGTCTAGTTGGCTTCAGTGGGGGAGCCTCCCTGAGCTGAAAAAGTCTACTTCCTTGGGTGACCTCCCTGGGGTGGAAGCCTGGGTGGTGTGTATGGAGGTCCTGGCCTACACACCCCGGCCCTGCTGATGTGGTCCAAAGGAAAGCAGAGCAATACATTTAGCACCAGTTTGGCTGCAGGAGTTGCTGGAAGGAGGCACACAAGGTGCTTTAGAGACTACTCTCCAGATTTGTGTGTCGGGTTGACTCCTAAGCCTTCTCTTCTCCCGAATATATCTTGCAAGGCAGCGGAGGTTTATGGTCAGAGTTTCCCTTCTCTTAGATGGGCTGCCTTCCCAGGTTGATGAGCTCCATCTGCACCAGGATATTGGGGTCAGCAAACTTTTTCAGCAGGGGGCCAGTCCACTGTCCCTCAGACCTTGTGGGGGGCCGGACTATATTATGAAGGGGGAAAAAATTATGAGCAAAATCCTATGCCCCACAAATGACCCAGAGATGCATTTTAAATAAAAGCACACATTCTACTCATGTAAAAATACACTGATTCCCGGACCGTCCGTGGGCCAGATTGAGAAGGCAATTTGGCCGGATCCAGCCCCCAGGCCTTAGTTTGCCTACCCATGGGCTACAGGGATAAAAATTGAGAAAAAGGCTAAAAGGCAAGCTAGAGCTCCCCCCCACCCATTGTGCTACTGCTATCAACAGTTTAAACAATTACCGTAGCTATAAAGGAGATAAAGTGTAAATCATTAGCCTCCGGAGAAGACCTCTCCCTCTCTGAACTGCATCTAAGTCAAGGAACTGATGCTCCTTGGATGGCAACTAAAATCTGCATTGTGGAAAGGCAGCATAGAAATAAATTTACTAAGCCAAGCAATCAGTGTGTGAACTTGCCAATCTGGACACTGCGTGGTACCCTATTGTTCACCCATAAACACACACAAATGCACCCCACTCCTAGATTTGATTAACTAGGAGATGGGGAGACTAGAGGTTGAACACCAGAGAATAGCTACCATAACCATTGGCAGGAAAATATATATTTTTAACACGGCAGCCTCAGAAAGGCAAAAAATAGGGCAATAGTGATTCACAAAGGGCAGGGATGTGAAAATAGGGGGCTGCCCCTGATAGTGGAAGGATCAACTAGACATAATAATACATTGCAAGAGGAAAACTTTATTTTCTACCTGCTAAGCAACTGTATGGGACGCGGGTGGCGCTGTGAGTTAAACCACAGAGCCTAGGACTTGCTGATCAGAAGGTTGGCGGTTCGAATCCCCATGACGGGGTGAGTTCCCGTTGCTTGGTCCCTGCTCCTGCCAACTTAGCAGTTCAAAAGCGCGTCAAAGTGCAAGTAGATAAATAGGTACCGCTCCGGCGGGAAGGTAAATGGCGTTTTCGTGCGCTGCTCTGGTTCGTCAGAAGCGGCTTAGTCATGCTGGCCACATGACCTGGAAGCTGTATGCTGGCTCTCTCGGCCAATAAAGCAAGATGAGTGCCGCAACCCCAGAGTCGGTCACGACTGGACCTAATAGTCAGGGGTCCCTTTACCTTTACCTTTAAGCAACTGTATGTAGAGCCCTGCCTGAAGCAAGGTGGCAACCCTGCTGACACTAGATCTAGGCTATTTGCAAGATTATCTAGGTTTGCAGGATTATCCCTCTCCCTTTTCACAAGGGTGCAGACTCTGTATTTTGCAGGAGGAATTCAATCGCATACTGGAAAAATCAGGTTTGTGCAATCATTAAAGCAGAACAAAGTGCTCTTGTGCAACAAATCCGTGTTGTTGCTGTTTTTCAAAACAGACTTTCCGGGGTCAGGAAAGTAACAGGAAAATGCACTAAAGTGCAGGATAATGCAACGTGGGATTAACGTTCAATAAAGAGCGGATACTGTATAGCCTCTGTACCGGTAATTGGTAAATCAACATCAATGCTCAGTAATAAGAGCAGGCGTTGTCTAGCCATCCAATCAGGATGGCTATTTAACGCGCAGGTTGCCTGGAGGAGCCCTGGGAGAAACTGTTTCTTGCAAATTAGAAGCACTATAACTTCAAGAGGATTTCCGCCCTAGTAATTGCTCTTCCCATTAGCCGCACCCACCCCAAACGGCAAGCTCCGCTTCCAAGATGTTTGCAGACTGAAATCAGAGCGTCTCCAGTCAGAATCCAACCCGCCCCGCCCCCTTTCCGACCTGCTGAAACGGTTTGCAGCAACTGCTCCACAGCCGCCTGCGTTGCGCGCAAAAAGGGCGCGCGCAGATCCAAATAGCGGGGCTGCAAAGGAGGGAAGATGGGGAAAGTGTCGTGGGGCTGAGATCTAGAACGCAATTGTTATCATCCAAAAAGCAGCGCGCTTGGGGGGGGGGGGAGGAGAAAAACAGGAGAAGCGCAGGACTGCACCCTAAACACGCAAAATACACGCACCCCAGAAACACGCTATTTACCTTTGCACCACCACTATGGGAGTCGGCTGAGCTGAGTAAACCCCTTGTTCTCGCGCAGCGTCCCTTCACCGCCCGAATCTCGATCCGCCCAGCTGATCCAGCCGCTTTACAGCCGCAGGCGATCACTCCTCGCTCGCTCCAGCCAATGGGAGGCGGTCCCAGAATTGCATCGTTAATCCGGTCTTAAAGGAAAACAAAATTAAAAAATTCCATCCGGTAGCACCTTAGAGACCAACTAAGTTTGTTATTAGTATGAGTTTTCGTGTGCATGCGCGAGGGTGGAGGAAAGAAGTTCAGCGCGCGCAGGGGGGGCGGGGACGTCAGGGGCGGGTCCAGTGGTCCGGGATCTAAGCTTGCTCTCTAACTGTGTCGAGCGAAGGCATTTAAAGACTCTGATGGGGGAAATCAGTCTTACGATGCAGGACCCGTAGCAAAAGGATGCCGTGCCGAGCGCGCTCGTAGAATCCTACAGTTGGAAAGGACCGTCCTTATTTAGGCATCTTCTCTCTTTTTTAAAAATTATTTTTTTATTGATTTTCAACCAGAATACATTTATGTACATTTGTTATACAAATAAATCTCATATAAAACCTTTAGCTTTGCCGAACTTCAGACTTCCTCCCCCCCCCCCTTCGGTAAGTATCTTATAATTTCATTACATCTCGTATTTTATTCGTTTATCTAATTAACCATATGCTGTTGAAGTTAATCAAACCCTGCCAGTGTCTTTAAAGATTTACAATTCTCTCTTATATACACCAAATATTTACTCCAATTTTCAGAAAACTTCTGATCTTCCTGATCTCGTATTCTCCCTGATAATCTAGCCAGTTCCGCATAATTTATCAATTTAACTTTCCCAACCGAAATAGTTGGTATTATATTTGTCTTGCAATTCTGGGCCAACATAATCATTGCTGCCGTCGTGGCATACAAAAATAAATTCTTATCCTTCTTTTTAACCTCCTTTCCCACTGATCCCAAAATAAAGGCTTTGGTTATTTAGGCATCTTCTCAGCCACTCAACTCACTCCCATTTGCCTGTATCTTGGCTTGTGGAAGAGAGCAAAGTTGCCCAGGTGCCGGACAGGTGGTGGGAGGTTAACCTGCAGTCCTCCAGACAGTGCAGAACCACAGCTCCCATCATCCCTCACCACTGGCCACATGGGCTGATGGAAGCTGAGGTCCAAAATTTCTGGAGGACACTGGATTGGAGGTGTTTGGTTTAAAGCAGGGGTATGTTATAAGAAAAACTGCTCCTTTTTCCTTATGGGGTATCCAAGAGCTCGTAAAGAGTCCTTAAGTGGGTTCTCTATCGGTAGCAACAGAGGTCAACCAGAGTACAGTGGTACCTCAGGTTACATACGCTTCAGGTTACAGACTCTGCTAACCCAGAAACAGTGCTTCAGGTTAAGAACTTTGCTTCAGGATGAGAACAGAAATTGTGCTCCGGTGGCGTGGCAGCAGGAGGAGGCCCAATTAGCTAAAGTGGGGCTTCAGGTTAAGAACAGTTTCAGGTTAAGTACGGACCTCTGGAACGAATTAAGTACTTAACCCGAGGTACCACTGTATGGTATATTGAGAAGCAAAGCAGCTAGTAAGCCTGGTCTTTATTAAACTGTTGCAACAGGGTCCTTACTCCCCACAGGCAGGAGGAGAGAACCCTGAATGATGGTGCGCAAGACTCTTGAAATTGCCCACCCTGTAGCCCAAGACCACCACCCCCTGAAACATCATACATACATCACAGGAGGCGGCCATCTACAGCAGAAATCCTGTCTGCCAGGATACCTGATAACGGCCACTGATTGCATTACCTGGGCAATCTGGCCGTTCTTTGGTGAGGGTTAATACTTCAGTTCGTGAATCCAGGTCACAAGCTCACCCTATTCATACACAAAAATGCCCTTAAGACAGGATCTGTAAGCAAAAGACAATGGGGAGGCTTTTCCATTTCCTTCCTCCTTGCAGAGCAATATTTGAGGTCAATTTGGGAGATTCAAAATGACTGTGGTGGGGAAGGGTGTCATAGGAATTGGCAGGTATATTGCAACTTAGCCTCACACGCTAGCAGGCTACTTTTAAAGTTTTACTTATTACATCCAAAGGTCTGGTTCATGCATTGTTCCATGCAACAGCAAAGAGAACGCAGGTCGATTGCTCTTGGGTGCAAAATACACAATGCAGTTTCGAACATGCAGTCTGAACTTGAATCAAGGGCAGACATGCCCGTCTTGGTCAGTTACATGGCTGAAAGAGATGGAGGAAGAGAAACAACTCACCTCCTCCTACAAGAGAGGTGGGGTTGACCTAGCTAAGTCTAGGAACAGAACTCAGTGGTCTTAACCCCTTCATGCACTAACTAGCACTTATGCATAGCTATGCATAAGTTTGACTGCAATTTTGCATGGACTAAAGCTGCTGCTGGCGAGTGGAATGCAGACTACTGGGAAAGGGAATGGGCTGGGACCTCGGGCAGGAGCACCCCACACTGCAACATTTTGTTGTAGGTCTCACTCATTGCTGCTTGCAGCGTGGGATGCTCCTACACAAGGTCCCAGCCCATGCCCTACAAAGACCAAAGCAGACATTTTGTATGCAAGAAAGTTTTATTTGTTTGACGTATTTTGCCAAGTATTGCACAAAGGCATACAAGTACAAACCATCACCACAGAGGAAGAAGAAGAGCTGGAGGGGGCTTGAGAGCAAATGAATACATTCAAGATCAGTATAGACAAATCTTTTGATCCTTTTCCACACAGGTGGGTGCTCCAAAAATATTCAGGCTGGCATAGGAGAGGGAGGGCTTGGCTATAGAACCAATCACACGCTATGAAGTTTAACTACGCTTAATAAACCCCTAGGAAAAATGACAACAAATAGTTCCTCTGCAAGATCAACTGAAGCTAATTTGATTAGTGCAAGGAGGGACCTGTAATCAGCCTCTCATTCATTCCAGGAGGGGTCAGGCAGGAAAGACCTGGGGAGGAGCACCCCCTCTATCTTGCAAGCCAAATTTACTTTTCTGATTTGTGGCCCAGCTTAACAGCACTATTTAGGCCTCTCAAAGAACCATACCCAACATGAAGCTTTCTAAACAACGGTTTGTCCAATCGGCACTTGCAGTCTAAATGACCAGGGATACGGCCACTGTTATCAGCAGGCTGGCATTGGACACAGTGATAGGTCTCTGTATTGCATTGATTCTTCCAAAGCACTCGAACAATAGTTTTAGTAAAATGGAGGGGGGAAATCGCCCCTTGCATGAGAGCACATTTGCTATCTCACACAGTAAGCTTACAGAAAGTGCAACAGTGCTACCCCCAAACCTGTGAGCTGACCATATGGAGTATTGTGAATTAAAAACCCACTCAGATTATTATGACGTTAAAACCCACTAGTGGGAGTTGATGCACACGAGAGTTCAATGCGCTGCAATGCTCAAGATCATGTCCAAAAACATTAGCTACATTGCCTTTATCTATCATGGTTGAAGTGGAAACCAGGCTGAGAATAGAAGAAGCTACAAATCTCTCATTTGGCTCCCATTTTTCTCACTAAGAGGTTTTCCATGTGGCATTTAGGATGAAGATGGGCAAAAGCAGAGAAGCAGGCCCCTCTAGAAAAGGAAGCTGTTTACATTTCTATTTCTGGTGGAAGGCTTGAGTTTTATCAGCTGGGCACATTCCAGGCTTGATGACTCGGCATCAAGAGGCTTCTTCAGAGAACCATGCGGCTCTTTCATCAAGCTGGGTTTTTTAATAAGGCTACATTGAGGCAGATCATGTTTTAAGATAAATCACATCTTCATCCTCGGGAAGAGAGATACACACAAGCCAGATTGAAATTGTTTCTAACTGCAGCAGTGTTGTTCTTGTTTTGTCTGTAAAGATCAGATCTTGAGTACTGAGAATATTTTGCTTCTGTATCGTCCAACAAATTCTCTCTGTAGGTGCTGGAAGAATTGTGGTAGAGCTGAAACTTCAAAATAGGAGAGTCAGGTGCAAGTCAGGTGCTTTGGTTTGCAACCAGGTTAGTCACTGGGCTACTTGGATGAGACCGTTCAGGTCCAGTTAGCTTCATTCCCCACTTGGTTGAGTTCTTGGGTGAACTGAGAAATGATGCTCATCTCTTGCTCAATGGCTTGGAGCCTCACTTCTACGGTGGACAAGGTCTTCTGGAGCCTGTCCATATGATTCCTCAGTGCATCCTGGTTCATCAAGACCTTGCAGAGAGCTTCTTGGTTCTTCAGGATGGCATCTGCGCAGAAGAAACAACTCATTTATATCCCACCGTTCCTCCAAAGCTGCCCTGAGCACTGGCATGATTCTCCACCCAACCCCGTTTTATCCTACCCTATTAGGTTGAATGGGACACGGGTGGTGCTGTGGGTTAAACCACAGAGCCTAGGACTTGCCGATTAGAAGGTCGGCTGTTCAAATCCCCGCGACGGGGTGAGCTCCCGTTGCTTGGTCCCTGCTCCTGCCAACCTAGCAGTTCGAAAGCATGTCAAAGTGCAAGTAGATATATAGGTACCACTCCAGCGGGAAGGTAAACGGCTTTTCCGTGTGCTGCTCTGGTTCGCCAGAAGCGACTTAGTCATGCTGGCCACATGACCTGGAAGCTGTACGCCGGCTCCCTCGGCCAATAAAGCGAGATGGGCACCGCAACCCCAGAGTCGGCCACGACTGGACCTAATGGTCAGGGGGTCCCTTTACCTTTACCTAAGGCTCATGGGAGCTGTCATTTGTTAAGGGTGCTGGAAACTGTTGCCCTGTGAGGGGTAAACTACAGTTCCCGGAATTCTTGGGCTGGTGGGCAGGATATGCTTTAGATCTGTAGCGTGCCTGCACCCTTAGCTACACCAGTGTAGAAAAGCACAGAACCCATCAAGCCATTTGGCTTCTAGGCCACCAAATCCACATTCGCCAGCAGAGAATTCTTACCGAGCTCCCTGCCGCTGCCCAGATGCATCCCAGAGGCTGCCTTTGAAGGAGAAGCTGCCTGAAGTGGCTGCTGTGGTGACAGCGGTGACAGCGGCGGTGGCAGCGGTGAAATTGACGGTGACAGTGGTGACAGCACCGGTTGTAGCTGACTTTGCTGTACTCCTTCATCAGGGACCTCTTGAGAGCTGTCTTGATGTTCTTGGTACGCGAACACATGCCCTATTTGGGGGGGAGAGAGAAAGCAGTCATGGCATGCGTGGGCCCAGCCCAATACTTTATGCGTCCCCTACAGATGATTCTCATTTCAACATTAGTGTTTGGACAGCACCTTTCAGGCTGGCCTTGGAGCATATTAATACACACCTTTTGTTCTCCTGGCAGATGAGAATGACTGGGGGAGCTCAGGAGCACCAGCTGGAGAGATTACCATTACCAGCACCCCCTCTGTCGTTACTGCCCCCCTTTGCCTAATAGTAGGGCTGACCATGGCTACTACACATTTGATTGGGGGCTTATCCCTACTGTCGTGGAAAGTAAGCTTTCCAAACCACTATTAATTCTCTCTTGTCCACATGAAATTCTCCTCTAAATCCATGCCTTTCCATATTTTCTGTCCCAGATTATTTGTTGTTAGGACTCAGTCAAATCACTGATTTGAAGGGTTCCTCCTGTGAGATTTTGCTCCTCAAAGTTCGGAGTCCAAGAGTGACTTCATCCCACATATCAGCATATAACAATTCACCACAATTAAGTTCTCCTGCCCAAGGCCTACCAAAATCCAACTGTGTAAACAGCAGTACTTTTGACCACTTCCTATTCATGACAAAGGAGCTTGTGGAGGAGAACATCCTAGTGCTATGGTTTTCAACGTGGCACCCTGGAGTGCCATGACTGATAGGGATGCCACAGGCAACACTGGCCTCTGTCCCTCTTTCCTTCCCTCCCCCCCATGCCTTCTTGCGTCCCTGCCTCCTAAAAGCTTGCACAGCTGTTTGTTGCAGTAGCCCTGGCTGCAAGTTACCCAGGTGAATGGTGCCCCTGGTGCTTCTCAGGCCCCTCTGGGGCAGTGTGAGGCGGCACCTCTGTTTGGGGCACGGGGGCAGCTCAGAGACCAGGGGTGGCAGCTGTGGCTGCCCAGAAGACTACTAAGGAAAGGGGAGAGGAGGCTGAGGGAACCCCCCACAAAGGAGGGTGTCTGAAAAATGGTGAGAGGCTGCCAGTTCTACAGGAAAGGGGTGACATAACTGGACTTCAGAGCCCCACAGGGGTGCCACAGAAAGAATGTAGTTGGTCAAGAGAGCCATGGGCTCAAGGTTAAAAACCTCTGTCCTAGTGGATTTCAGCTCAATGGCTCACACCTGTCCCAGTTCCTGCTTTGCTGACCTTAAAGGCATTGGTCTACTCGAGGCAACAGTCTCCTCTTAGCAAGCTTTCTTTTTTTATTAAATGGGCCTTTCCCCACTTCCTCCCTTAACTGGAAATCCTGATGGGTAAGTCACAGAATAGGAAACGTAAGGCAACTGACCTTTCCGGAGTGAGTTTGAAGAACTGGGGCTTCCACTGGGCCTATCCTCCTGGGCTAGGAAGAGTATCTATCAAGGTGAGCTCCAAGTCCTTAGCAGACTGGACACACCCCAATGAAAAGTTGGAGACAGCTACTCTGCTGGCTTTCTCTCTTTTTGGTGGTGAGATTTAAAAGGAGGATTTCAGAGCCCGAGAACAAATGTTCAGAACCAAACAGACTAACAAAAACAACACACCCCTGCACCAAACTCTAATATTTAACTCATAATCTTTAAAAGTTCCCATCACTTCAGTGGCAGGAACCATAGCCAAGACATGCCCCCTCCTACCCTGGCCTTTCGCACCCGAGGTTTTTTTTTGGAATGGTAAGTGTTTAGCGTTGCATTTTAAATAGTTTTTAATGACAACTGCAACAGTAGAAATGTAGGTACATAGCCAAAAAGGGGCTCAGCCCCAACCCCGTTTTCATTCAATCATAATGTCCAACAGCTCATCTGCCCATGTGCAGAGTGCATTTGCCTCACTAGCCAACTACGCCTTTACGTATCTGTGATTGAGGCACAGTCAACTGAAGAGAAAACGGATCTCCTAACTCCGATAGAGGAAGGTGAAGCAATCCACCTCCTTAAAAAAAAAAAAAAAAAAGAAGTCGATCCTGAAACCCCCTCACTGGAGCAATGCCGCTGTGGAAAAGGATTAAAAAGTTCTTCCCAGTAACTGAGCCCTGCAAAATCAGGCGCTGCTGCTCACCCAGTTCGGCTTTCAAGTCTTCTTTCAGGGCGACGGCGCTCTCCACCAGGGCCAAGATCCTCGCCCCCATCTCCTCCAGCCTCCACACTCGCCCTGCCATGCCGGCAACCTCGCTTCACGTCCCAACTGACCGCCCCCCCTCCCCAATGATTATATAGGTGCAGAGTTGCAGCCGGACGCCGAGCGCCGCTTCCCGGCTGCCCCCTGCGGTTTCCCTTCAGGTCCGCCTCGAGCCGAGGCCAATCAGGCTCCCGCATTCTTTCCTCCGGCTTCGTTCGATTGCCGGGGGGGGGGGGGGAATCAAAGCGGGGAAATGGCGTGGGAGGCGGCCGCTTTTGCTCTCTTTTCATCCTGTTCTTCGTCTCAACGCTTTCTTCCTCGTTTTCGGTCGGGCTCTTCAGCTATCCTTTATTTGCTGCCGCCGCCGCCGCTGCTATTGTGCTTTTTAGAGCAGAGTCGTTCTCAAACTTTTTTTCCTCTGCGTCGCGCCGATTTTTTATTTATTTATTATTATTGATAGAAATTCATGGGGGGGGGGAGAGAGAAACATCCCTTGTGATTTGTAAGATTATCGCTTGATGCTATAGCTGTCGTTTTGAAAAGGGTATCTATTCATATTCTGCAAATAAATTATTCTGATACCACGCAACACTAAAATGTTTAAATGTCTCTTTGTCCTTGAATCTTTCTGCCACACCCTTTGAGAACCGCTGTTGTAGAGAATTTCTCTATCCTATTTACACAGGCCAAGTTATCTGTAGGAAATGACCCCGCTCCCGGGCTTTTAGGCTTTCTTTACTTGTTTCTTATTTCCATTTTGTCCACCGTTTTACTACTCAAAAGTTCTCAAAGCAATTTATATGCACTCTCTCTCTCTCTCTCTATTACATTTTATATCCCGTCTTTCCTCCAGGGAACTCAGGGTGTGGCCCTATGGGACATCACCCCCAGCAATTTTATGCTCACAACTACCCTGTGAGGTAGGGCTAGGCTGAGAGTAGAGTGACTGGCTCAAGGTCACCAAGTGAGGTTCATGGCCAAGGGGGGATTTGAACTCTAGTCTTCCGGAACCTATTCCAGCACTCTAATCACTGCGCCACACTAAGTACAATAAACCCGTATCAAATGATTATCATTACAAAATACATTGGGGGGGGGGGAGGAAACTCCACACCCATAGCCATAACATAAAATAAATTCAGAGAGCATGGCTACTAGGTGGTAGAATTCAAAATCAACACAGCGTACATGCAATTTTGTCATCTGTTTCACACAACCACTAGAAGCACCCACTGCCTCAAGCATTTTATCTGCCAGCTACTCGTACATAAACCACTCACACTCTGCAATATTACAACCCAAGTACACAGGGTCACTGCCAAGCTTAAAGCAATAAGATACAGTCTTAATACCTGAAGAACTAACGGTCTCATGTCCCTCTTCCATTGAACCACCTCAGATTCTCTCACCTGAGAGATAAGATTGCACATGCATAGTGGGGTGGCCCTGTTAATTTATTTTAAAAGCAGTGGCAGGGGTGGATCAGGACCACTGGGCGGGGGAACTCCCTTTCACAATGTTTTCCATTCTAGATCTCTCGCGCCCCCAACTATAGGCACTCCTCCTCTCACAAAGGAACACATCTGGTTGAAAACCAGGCTATTTTGCCATCCGGGAGGTCTCTGTGCCTTTAAGAGTTAACCAACAGAAGTTCAACAGGGGAAGTTTCCCCTGGTATGGGGAAGCAGTGGCAGAGAAACCTTCCATCTTCCTTATTTCCACCTGTTACCAAGCTGTTAGAAGCCTGGCCAAGCAAAACCAAACAAAAGCAGGGTTTTTTTCACAGTCTCAAGGATGTTTTCTTCCTTTATTGAGGTTCACCTATATATCATAATATAATAATAATAATAATAATAATAATAATAATAATAATAATAGCATATAGTATAATTGTAATAGTGATTTTTAAAATAACTTCTGTAGTGCTGAATTCCAAATAAAGCGAGTTCCTTTCAGACAACTGTTACATTGCGATTTCCCCACAATAATTTAAAAATAGAAAATAAGAAGAAGTAAGGGTGGTACAGAGCAAAGGAAGCACAACTGAGAAAGCAAAAGATCTGGTCTGAATGTTGGGGGTTTCACTACCCCCTCCACCAACCCAAAAAACAACAACCATTGCCGTAAGATTTCTTTGCTGACATTATTGAGGCATAGTAGGTCTTAGCAGCAGGTTTAGAGTCTCCTCCTGATTGCTTCAGCATCATTTTCTAAATTGGACAGAAGGGGGAAAACTGGAAGAAGTGGATGAAAGGCAGGGAGGATAGTCCTGCCCAGGAAATTTCTTCTTCTTCTTCTTAACTCTGTGAGGTAAGTCGCCCTGATTTCCATTTTACAGATGGGGAACTGAGTCTAAAAGATTGTAACTGGCCCAAGGCTATCCAGTGAGTCTGTAACGAAGCTGAGATTTAAGCCCAAACCTCTTGGGTCCTGGGTTATTTACTTTCAAAGAGATTCTAGTGCTCTTGGTTATGTGTTTGAAACGACATATTCAGGTGTGTGCCCATGGTGCTTAAGTCCTCTACAGCTGCCATTCCCCATCCCAACGGCCTCTGGTTGAAAATCATAAAATTGTAGAGTTGGAAGGCGCCCTGAGGATCATGTAACCCAACTCCTTGCAATGCAATTGCAATCCAGTTCATGGCTCTGAGCATCTCTTTATTTAGCTATCAGCAGTTCGAATCCCCGTTACAGGGTGAGCTTCCATTGCTCGGTCCCAGCTCCTGCCAACCTAGAATTCGAGAGCACACCAGTGCAAGTAGATAAATAGGTACCGCTGCGGCGGGAAGGTAAATGACATTTCCATGCACTCTGGCTTCTATCATGGTGTCCCGTTGCGCCAGAAGTGGTTTAGTCCTGCTGGCCACATGGCCCAGAAAGCTGTCTGCAGACAAACGCCGGCTCCCTGGGCCTGAAAGCGAGATGAGTACCTCAATCCCATAGTTGCCTTTCACTGGACTCAACCCTTCAGGGGTCCTTTACCTTTTCTATTTAGCTCTATTAAAAAGTCCTAGCTTTTTGCACATAGTCAGGGCCTGCCTTTATCACAATCACATGTTTCAGACCTGTCTCTTACCCCATAGGGGAGTCCCATCTTTGCAAACAAGCTCTATAGCTGCCCCTTTAAGCAGCAGACCAATGTCTGGTGTTTATGGCCACGCTGTGAAAATTTGCAACACCTGCTAATTCCTTCCTCTCAGGCTGTTATTAAAGGCACAGGAGCTGGCCAGCCTTTTGCAGGTCAGTGACAATCCTGTGATTAGCTAGGATATAATGAAGTGCCCAAGGTGGGAGAATATACAAGGTGGGAGAGAGGAAATGGCCTCTTCCCTAAAAGACTAGACTCTTTTAAGCATTTGCTCAAACCCCATCCTCTGAATGTTGGGCCAAGAAAAGACCTGATTTTGGAATGAACTGGTTATGGAGAAAGACACTCCTTTATGATATATATTCTATATTATATATCTGCTACAAGCTGGACTTCTCAGCTGGGTCCTGGGAGACTTTATTGTCAGGAACTGATGGCAGGGGGAGGTTTAGATCAACCAAGGGGCATCAACGGACAAGGTTGGTTTCCCACTAAGGCAGCCCCAATGCTGATTACAGTGGTACCTCGGGTTAAGAACTTAATTTGTTCTGGAGGTCTGTTCTTAACCTGAAGACCACTATAGCTAATGGGGCCTCCCGCTGCTGCTGCCGCGCTGCCCCTGTGAGATTTCTGTTCTCATCCTGAAGCAAAGTTCTTAACCTGAGGTACTATTTCTGGGTTAGCGGAGTCTGTAACCTGAAGCGTCTTGTAACCTGAAGTGTCTGTAACCTGAGGTACCACTGTATATAGAATCATGGAATTGTAGAGTTGGAAGGGGCTAGCCCTGTCCATTGCGGGAATCTTTCACCCAATGTAGAGATCAAACTTATGACCCTGGGATCAAGAGCCTCACAGTGGGGATCTGGCAATTCAGGGTCTTGCATGGATGTGTGAATTTTGGATTCAAGGTCAACTCTGTCGTGGACCCCTTCCCCTTGCGGCCTTTGGAAAGTCATGCTCTCTCATCTTTTCCATAGCCTCCAACATGCTACAGAGGAACATTGAGACATAGATCTTTTCGGGCTGCATGCTCACATGAGAGGCGACTTGCCCCAGAGAACCACTGCCATCGCTGGGCCCCATTTCTAGACTTAATCCCATGCTTCTTTCTTACTCTCAAGCAGCACCCCTTGCTTCCGCAGAGCTTGGTCAGACTGGCCCATCACTCAGTACTTCTCCTGGATACCATAAAATGCACCTTGAACCTCCTATGCATCAGCAGAAGTATAGCGTCCAGTGTAACAGTACCACCCTATTCTGCCTTGATCAGACCATACATGGAATACTGGGTCCAGTTCTGGGCACCACAAATTAAGAAGCTGGAACGTGTCCAGAGGAGGGCAACCAAGAGGATCAAGGGTCTGGAAGCTAAGCGCTTGAAGGAGCTGGGTATGTTTAGTCTGGAAAAGAGGAGAACGAGAGGAGATATGATAGCCATCTTTAAATATCTGAAGGGCTGTCACATGGAGCAAGCTTGCTTTCTCCTGCTCTGCAGGGCAGGACTCGAACCAATGGCTTCAAGTTACAAGAAAGGAGACTCAAATTAAACATCAGGAAGAACTTTCTGATGGTAAGCACGGTTCAACAGTGGAACAGACTCCCACGAGAGGTAGTGGACTCTCCTTCCTCAGAGGTTTTTAAGCAGAGATTGGATGGTCATCTGTTATGGATGCTTTAGTTGAGATTCCTGCATCGCAGGGGGTTGGACTAGATGATCTGGCGGGTCTCTTCTAACTATACAATTCTATGATTCTATGTACCTCTAATAAGGTACATAAAACACCATCTCCGTGATGCCCGCAAGAACAGAGGTATGACTGGGTGGGAAAAGGCATTCCTCCTCTGCTCTGCTCATTGCAAACCTCTAAGCCCATTCCCAACAACATTGTGAGCCAGTTCAGCCGCTCAGGGAGGAAAAAGGACATGGTATACAGTCCACCTGGGATTGTATCGCCTCATTATGGAGAGATGCAGGTCCTACCGTTGGGTGATGAGGTGACTATGTAAGGAGGTAGATGCTGAAAGTGGGTGGGGAGGCAGGCAGCAGCCCCACTGCTGTTTCTTCCAAGTTCCCTAGCTGTGTAACTAACTGCCTGTTGGGGGAAGAGCTGTGTGCATCATGTGACCTGCCCTGCGCCCCTGCTGCTCTCAAGTAACACTCAGCTCCCGGTTGAGCTAGCGCCATCTTCTCCTCCTCTGCCTCGGGCAGCAAAATGTCTTGGTCCGGCTCTGAACACAGCATTTGCCGCACCTTTCAATGCCCCCTACATTGAAGAAACTGTGTGGCATTCAGTGTCGTGTTGTCACAATCATTCCATCAGCGTGAGCGTTTCTGCTTTCCAGGTGGAACCAATTCCGCTTTCCTTCCCCCCTCCCCGGCCGTGTGCTGTTCTGGGGGCTCTCCTGACATCCCCACCCCACCCGCCAGCTGCTTTGGGGAGTCGTGTGGGGACAAAGCCCCGGTTGCCCTAGCCGGATTAATACATCTGGTTGGCCACTGTGAGATCCAGCAGGCTCTGCTTGCGTTCTGATTCTCAGAACATGGAAACCCCACAAGAAGAGGCCTGTATAGGAGGCCCACAAGCAGCTTCCCCACAGCTTCCTCCTCCTCTTTCAAAACACTAGCTGTCTACATGCAGGAGTTTTGTTTTCTTCTTTAATGTGAAGAAGTGCTCAAGTAGTCGTTCCTCCACGCCCAGAAACACCCATTCTGAAATGCTACCGTCGCAGCAGAGCTGTTACCTCGTACTTTTTCAGCATCAGCTGAGGGGCGGTGGTGGAGGAAAGATGAATACTTCCTCTCTTGCCTCACCCCGCAAGCCAAAACAGATCTGGAAGTTGAGGTCCGTCGCCCAGTTAGGAGGTGGGGGGAAGTTGCGGCCAACCATCTTGGGCAAGGGTGGACGCCCAGCCCGAGCTGCTTTCCCCCAGTCTCCATGTATCTGGGGGCAAGAACCCCTTCACGCCCCAGCCCTGCAGACCCCCAGGATGGACGGCATTTGGGATAGGGCTCTGGAAGGGAGTTGGGACCTCGGGCCACGTGGGGGCAGCTGGCGGGTTGCTGTTCCTGTCTCCCTCGCCCCACCAGGGTGGCATGATAGAGAGAGCGGGCTCAGGAACACTCGGGCCCGGCTCCTTGTAGTGCTTGGAGCCCCCTTTCCCACCCTCGGCCCCTCCCCGCGCCCCTCCCTTGGGGGGCCGGTTGGCCGCGTGCGTGCGCTGGTGGCGGTTGCGGTGGGAGCTGCGGCTGAAGCATTTCCCGCACACAGGGCACTGGTACGGCTTCTCGCCCGTGTGGACCCTCCGGTGCCTCTCCAGGTGCGAGACGAAGCCGAAGCTCTTGCCACAGGCGGTGCACTCGTAGGGCTTCTCGCCCCGGTGGGTCCGCTGGTGGGTCAGCAGCTGTGCGCCGGCCACAAAGCGCTTCCCGCACTCCTTGCACTTGTGGGGCTTCCCGCTCGAGTGGGTCCTCTGGTGCTGCAGGAGGGTGGAGCTGACGCTGAAGCTCTTCCCACACTCGTTGCAGCGGTAGGGCTTCTCCCCTGTGTGGATCCTCCGGTGCCGGTCCAGGTGGGAGCTGACACTGAAGCTCTTCCCACAATCCCCGCAGGCATAAGGCTTCTCTCCCGTGTGGATCCTCCGGTGCCTCTCCAAGTGCGAGCTCCAGCTGAAGCTCTTCCCGCAGTCGGCGCACCCGTAACGCTTGCTCTCGGCCGTGTGAGATTTCTGGTGCTTGACCAGAGACGCCAGCTCCCCGTAGGTCTTCCCGCACTCGCCGCACTTGTGGGGCCTGTCGGGCGAGTGCACGCGCTGGTGCCTCTCGAGGTGCGAGCTGACGCTGAAAGCCTTGCCGCACTCTTCGCACCGGTACGGCTTCTCGCCCGTGTGGATCCTCTTGTGCTTGATGAGGGCCGAGCACCAGCTGAACTTTTTCCCGCACTCCGGGCACTGGTAAGGCCTCTCTCCCGTGTGGATCCTCTGGTGCTTCACCAGCGACGAACTCTGGCCAAAGCCTTTCCCGCAGTCTGCACACTTGTGGGGCTTCTCGCTGCAAACCGGTGGCGAGGCAGGCGGTGGTGGTGGAGAGGGCGGGTTGGGGGCGGCCCGTTTGCGGCTGCAGTCGGAGCATTTGGCGGGATCCCGGCCCCCTGCCGGGGACGTCCCGAGGTGATGGAGGGCGGCCGCGCTGAGGTAGAAGCTCTTGCTGCAGTCTGCGCACTGCCGTGGCTTCTCGCCCGTGTGGATCCGCTGGTGCCGGTAGAGGTGGGAGCTGCGGCTGAAGCTCTTCCCGCAGTCGGTGCATTGATAGGGCCTCTCCCCCGTGTGGATCCTCTGGTGCCTTTCAAGGTGAGACGTGAAGCTGAAGCTCTTCCCACAGTCGGGGCACTCATACGGCTTCTGGCCCAGGTGCTTCCTCTGGTGAGCAGCCAAGTTGGCGCTGAGGTTGAAGCCCTTCCCGCAGTCCCCGCACTGGTAGGGCTTGTCGTTCGCGTGGGTCCTCTGGTGCTGCGCCAGGGTGGAGCTGACGGTGAAGCTCTTCCCACAGTCTTTGCACTGGTACGGCTTCTCGCCGGTGTGGATCCGCCGGTGCCGCTCCAGGTGCGACCCGACGCTGAAGGCCTTCCCGCACTCCTTGCAGGCGTAGGGCTTCTCCCCGGTGTGGACCCTCCGGTGCCGCTCCAGGTGAGATGTCCAGCTGAAGCTCTTCCCACAGTCCTCGCACTTGTACGGCTTGTCGCCCGCGTGGCACTTCCGGTGCTTGGCCAGGGCCTCGGCCTCGGAGAAGCTCTTCTCGCACTCGTCGCACTTGTGGGGCCTTTCATCCAAGTGAAGCCTCTGGTGCCTGAGGAGGTTGGACTTCTGGCTGAAGCTTTTGCCGCACTCGGGGCAGTGGTGGCCCCTCTTGGTCCCTTGCGGCTTTCCAGAGGGCAGCAGGAGTTTGGAAGCGCTCACTGCCTGCTTTTCCTTCTCTGCCTTTCCTTCTGCTGCTTCCGTGCGCCTCAGTCTCCCTTCTGGCTGGCTCTCTGCCTCTACTGGACTCCCGTCCAAGGTGCTCTCTGCCTGCAGGTCTGTCTTGCTCAAAGCCTCTTGCTGATGGGTATCCTTGTTCTTCCTTCTCAGCTCGTCACCTAAGACAAATGAAGCAAATGTGAGCTGCCTTCTGTGGTACACCTTTCACCATAACTTAACTGTTGTTTTTTGACAATAATTTTTATTAATTTTCAATTACAATAATTCATGGTAGCCTCATTATAACAATGCAAATTACAATACCATTACTAATCCCAATCATTCAAATGCCAAATTATATAATTTAGGTGGTCTCCTGTGTGATAGAATTGATAATTTACTTTATTTCTGCATTCCAAGATCTTATTCCTCTCAATTACATTCCATTCAAAATAACCACCCCTTATTTAAACAACTGCGGGATGCGGGTGGTGCTGTGGTATAAATCACTGAGCCTAGGGCTTGCCAATCGGAAGGTTGGTTGTCGTCCAAAAACAGCCAGAGACCCAAGTTTGGGAAGCCCTAATCTAAGCCGTGTATTTTGTAATTTAGAAAGATATTTTCCTGACTTATTTACTGCTATTTTCTGCTTGAATCAAGTGTGCAACTTTATGTAAGCAAATAATATTATTACATTTTATATTACAGAGTTCCGTGTTGTTATTTTGTATAGATGGATAAACAAAGTCTCTCATGAAACTCTGGTCTGCAAAAAGGCATCCTGGATAATTCTAAAAAGCTACACAACTTTGTCCCAAGTTTCCATGATAATGTTGGAAAGGATAGTACATTCTTAACTCTGCTAAACTAGATGCTAATCTTACCCAAGTGAGTAAGAGGAAGGATAATTAATAAACAATGTGTGCTATCCTCTCTTCCAAATCTATCCTGACAAATTAATCACTTAGCCCTGAATGACTGGCGTTTCCAGAATGGGAAGAGTTGGGGGTGGGGTGGGGATCTCTCTGTCTGGTATTTGATCTGCAATGGCTCATTCACACATGCAAGTCACCACTTGATAACCAACAGAGTAATTGAGTGCTGAACATGTAGATGAGAATCAGTCCTAGATATGCTATAAGTGCCTGAAAGGGACACAACTTATCGCACCACGTCGTTCAGGTCGGACCTAGCTGGAATAGCTCAGTCGGTAGAGCATGAGACTCTTAATCTCAGGCTTGTGGGTTCGAGCCCCACATTGGGTAAAAAGATTCCTGCACAGCAAAAGGTTGGATGACCCTCATGGTCCCTTCCAACTCTACAATTGTATGATTCCCAGCCAGGATAGACCACTAGTCTGGTTCAGGAGAGCTGCCTTTGAGTTCTGAAGTTCAATTCCATTTTTTAAAAATGCTGGTTCCTCACCTGGGCTAGACTCACTTGGCATCTCCCTTCCCTCCGGCTCCTGAAAATCTGGAACCCATGGGTCTTCCCCTCGGTCCATCCAGGAGAGCGGGTCAGGTTTGGAAAGTGGAAATCCAGCTGATGAGAAAACGAAGGTGGCGCTTCAGTAAAGGTAAAAAGGTAGTGGTTAAGAGCAGTAGACTCGTAATCTGGTGAACCGGGTTCGCTTCCCTGCTCCTCCACATGCAGCTGCTGGGTGACCTTGGGCCAGTCACACTTCTCTGAAGTCTTTCAGCCCCACTCACCTCACAGAGTGTTTGTTGTGGGGGAGGAAGGGAAAGGAGATTGTTAGCCGCTTTGAGACTCCTTAAAAGGTAAAGGTACCCCTGGACGGATTAAGTCCAGTCAAAGGTGAATACGGGGTTGCAGCGCTCATCTTGCTTTCAGGCCGAGGAAGCCAGCGTTTGTCCACAGACAGCTTTCCGGGTCATGTGGCCAGCATGACTAAACCACTTCTGGCCCAATGGGACACCGTGACGGAAGCCAGAGCACACGGAAACGCCGTTTATCTTCCCGCCACCGTGGTATCTATTTATCTACTTGTACTGGCATGCTTTCGAACTGCTAGTTTGTCAGGAGCTAGGACAGAGCAATGGGAGCTCACCACTGTTGCGGGGATTTGAACCACTGACCTTCTGATTGGCAAGCCCAAGAGGCTCAGTGGTTTAGACCACAGCGCCACTCACGTCACTACCTGGCACTTCAGTACCCTGAACAGGGCCCCATCTCTCTTTCTTGCTTAGTTACCTTCCTTTGCACGTTTGCTCAAGTGATGCTTGCAGTGCAATCGTATACAGGTCTTCTCAGAAGCAAGTCCCACTGCTCACAGCCAGACTATGCCGTTATGAGAGCCACCAACTTATGGGGCAACCCTTATTGTATCTACTCAGAAGTCAATCCAACCAAATTCACTGGGGCTTACCCCTAGGTCAGAACGTAAGAGGAGTCCAGCATCCTGTACCCACAGTGGCCCACCAGAAGCCTATGAGAAGCCCACCAGTGGGATCTGAGCGCATGAGCCCTCTCCCTTCCTGGGGTTTCCAGCATCTGGTGTTCAGAAGCATTACTGCCTCTGATTCAGTTTGCAGAATTTTTTCCTGAGTGCAGATACAGCAAATAATTTCCTTTGTTGCAGCTGTTGTTTTTTCTCATAGAGCACGACGTTTACTGCATGGGACTCACCTGATGCCAGTCCTCTGCGATGCGAGTCGGCCAGCGCAGTGATCCGGGGAAGGCTGATGGCCATCTCTTCTGCTAACAAGAAGATGAGAGGATGCCGTCAGAACACAAGGCAGGCAGGCCGGGGCGTTGGGCTTTGAGCATTGAGGTGCTGCTGGCTAACTTTCCCCCACGCTAAAACATTCTCCCAGTGCAAATGCTCTTCACTGCAGCAACATTCTCCTCCCTTCCTTATGTAGCGGCCGGGTTATGCTAATCCAGAATGCAGTAGCTAGACTGGTGACTGGGGGCAGCCGCCGAGACCACATAACACCGGTCTTGAAAGACCTACATTGGCTCCCAGTACATTTCCGAGCACAATTCAAAGTGATGGTGTTGAGCTTTAAAGCCCTAAATGGCCTCGGCCCAGTATTTTTAATCTTTATTGGAAGCCACCCAGAGTGGCTGGGGAAACCCAGCCAGATGGGCGGGGTACAAATAAATTATTATTATTATTATTATTATTATTATTATTATTATTATTATTACACTACGAAGAGCCAGTGTGGTGTAGTGGTTAAGAGAGGTAGACTCGTAATCTGGTCAACTGGGTTCACTTCTCATAACATAATCATAAGATCATAATAATAATCTCATAATAATAATTATCATAACATAATCATAACATAATAATAATCATAACAATAAAAACAGGCTGTATTGCAGGCTGTTTCTTTTAAAAAATCAAAATGTGGCTACATGGTTGTTTTTTTATTTACCTTTTTGCTCTGACACTACAGGAATGTAGAAGGAGTTGTAAAGAATAGAATAGAATAAGGAAAATGACAATTGTGGAAGGTAATGCACGTGGTGGGACGCGGGTGGCGCTGTGGGTAAAAGCCTCAGCGCCTAGGGCTTGCCGATTGAAAGGTCGGCGGTTCGAATCCCCACGGCGGGGTGCGCTCCCGTTGCTCGGTCCCAGCGCCTGCCAACCTAGCAGTTCGAAAGCACCTCTGGGTGCAAGTAGATAAATAGGGACCGCTTACCAGCGGGAAGGTAAACGGCGTTTCCGTGTGCAGCTCTGGCTCGCCAGAGCAGCGATGTCACGCTGGCCACGTGACCCGGAAGTGTCTCCGGACAGCGCTGGCCCCTGGCCTCTTGAATGAGATGGGCGCACAACCCCAGAGTCTGGCAAGACTGGCCTGTACGGGCAGGGGTACCTTTACCTTTACCTTTACCTAATGCACGTGGTTGTCTAAAAGGAGAAGGTCCTCGTGTTCCAGGGTCCAGAATTGCCTCACTGGCACCGCTGGAATCCTTACCCAGAGAGATTAGCGTCTCATAATTCTCCTGCATGATATTCCAGCAGAGGGCTCAGGTGGTAAGGCCCTGCTCTCCTGCAAAGCGCACCTTTGGTCTCGGAGGCCTCTCGCATCTGTAAGGAGAAGTTTGTCCATCCATCAAACTAGCCCTGGAGGAAAACCTGCCTGCCCAATTTGAAACGCACATTTTCTGCCCATGTGTGAATGACGTTGACTTTGGAGGCTGCAGGGCAAAAACAACCCCAAGATATGACCTGCTCATTGTGACAAACATTTGAATGGATGCTCTTAATGTTTTCTTCCATATGGCAGGTTCGGGGGACCATTTTCAACCTGAGGGCCATATTTCCCTCTGGGCACTTTTCCAAGGGCCACATGCCAGAGGTGGGCAGGGCATTTAAATGTTACCTTAGTACCATAAGGGACACGGGTGGCGCTGTGGGTTAAACCACAGAGCCTAGGACTTCCCAATCAGAAGGTTAGCGGTTCGAATCTCCGCGACGGGGTGAGCTCCCATTGCTCAGTCCCTGCTCCTGCCAACCTAGCAGTTTGAAAGCACGTCAAAGTGCAAGTAGATAATTAGGTACCGCTCTGGCGGGAAGGTAAACGGCATTTCCATGTGCTGCTCTGGTTCGCCACATGACTAAGTGGCTTAGTCATGCTGGCCATATGACCTGGAAGCTGTACGCCGGCTCCCTCGGCCAATAAAGCGAGATGAGTGCCGCAACCCCAGAGTCAGCCACGACTGGACCAAATGGTCAGGGGTCCCTTTACCTTTACCTTTGTACCATAGACTACTTTCTACATATGTTCACACACCTTCCAGAAAAGCGATAGGCATTTCTAGAGTTCAGTGACTCATTCCTGCCGGGATAAACTTGGGGTGCACTTAGCACATTGAAGACATTTCAGTGCAGGGTTTCCCAAACTTGGGTTGTTTTCGGACTACAATTCCCACCATCTCTGACCACTGGTCTTGCTAGCTGGGGATGATAGAAATTGTAGTTCAAAAACAGCTGGAGACCCAAGTCTCTGCGTAACCTGGGTTTTGGTTCTGTCTGCCTGAACTATAAACCAGGACTGCACACCTACCTGAGTAGCAGGGATTGGCTCTTTGCGGTGCCTAGTGAAAAATCAGAAAGAAAGGAAGGTTAGTATGCAACTTACTGGGTATAAATAAAGGGACATTAGGGACATTTCTCCTCTTACACTTATATCCTAGGTTTCTTCCATCACGGGACTCAAATCAGACTACCTGTGGTGCCCGGGTGTTCTCCTTTCCAGCCACGGATCAGACCCAGGCCTGCTTAGCCTCAGCAAGGTGGTGGCTTCATGTGCCTCTTGGACCACACGCTGGGACTACAACTCCCATAATTCCTGTGTGGGCTGGGGCTGCTGGGAGCTGGAGTCCAGCAATATCCAGAAGGCCACAAGCTCTCAGTCTCTCTGGCCCCACCATCACAGAACGGCAACACCACACCAGTATTGAGGAACTCCCTTCCTGTGAGGCCAACCTTGTTCCACCCACCTTGGCCTTTAGATGCCTGGTGATGGGGGTTCTTTTCTTGAGAGCTTGAAGGTATTTGACAGTTTCCAGAGGGGTGACCAAATTTGAGTGCTTCCAGACAAGGGCTTAGCATCTCAGATGGGTCCCTCAGATATCGCAAATGGCTCAGGGTATATTTTCTTTTTAACTTATTGGCAGTGGCGTTTGGTCCATGAGGGTGACCCACCAACCTAAGTCTATCCTCTGCCAGCCTTCTTCCTTGTAACCGCTCCAGAGATCTGCTGCATCCTTAGCAATCATCATCACCATCATCATCATCATCATCATGTATTATTTATAACCCAACCACTCTGGGCAGCTCCCAACAGAATTAAAAGCACAATAAAACACCAGACATTAAAAACTTCCCTAAACAGGGCTGCCTTCAGAGGTCTTCTTAAAGTCAGATAGTGGTTTATTTCCTTGACATCTGGTGGGAGGGCGTTCCACAGGGCGGGCACCACTACCGAGAAGGCCCTCGGCGCTGGACCTCAGTGTCCAGGCAGAATGATGGGGGTTGAGACGCTCCTTCAGGTGTACTGGGCCGAGGTCGTTTAGGGCTTTAAAGGTCAGCACCAACCCTTTGAATTGTGCGCTTTAAATATCTGCTCATCCTGGCAGATCTTGACATAGGATTGCCCTCTTAAATGGCATAAGCAAATTATGACATAAGCTTCTGTGCATTGCATACAGTCCACTTTCTCAGATACATGAAGTGTTAACCAGAGTAGGGTGGATGGCCACTTTTCATAACGTAAATACCACTGTCTATATACTGTCCTGTGTTTACGACCTATGCAATAAGTATATGTACCTGCAAAGCAGGATTACTCTTCATGCAACTGAGAACCTGAAATACAGCCTGTGAAAGTTTATGCCATAATAATTTATTCAGGGACGCAGGTGGCGCTGTGGGTTAAAGCCTCAGCGCCTAGGACTTGCCGATCGAAAGGTCGGCGGTTCGAATCCCTGTGGCGGGGTGCGCTCCTGCTTCTCGGTCCCAGCGCCTGCCAACTTAGCAGTTCGAAAGCACCTCCGGGTGCAAGTAGATAAATAGGGACCGCTTACTAGCGGGAAGGTAAACGGCGTTTCCGTGTGCGGCTCTGGCTCGCCAGAGCAGCGATGTCACGCTGGCCACGTGACCCGGAAGTGTCTCCGGACAGCGCTGGCCCCTGGCCTCTTAAGTGAGATGGGCGCACAACCCCAGAGTCTGTCAGGACTGGCCCGTATGGGCAGGGGTACCTTTACCTTTACCTTTAATTTATTCAGCATTCATCCTAAAGTTTACGTGGTGACTGGTCTTCACTGAGCACTCATTCAGATTTGTTTGTGGGGTGTCACTTGTTAATCCCACACTTTCCAGCCTATTTTCAAGTCCCTTTCCCAACTGCAAATAGCCATTATTGTTTAAAGATTAGTTGTACAGAGGCTGTGTAGACAACCTTTGGCCGGCTTGCCAGCTGTTGCTGAACTACAACTCCCATCATCCCTGGCCATTGGCCATGCTTGCTGAGGGTGATGGGAGTTGTAGTCCAGCAAAACATGCAACAGGCCAAAGGTTTCCCACACCTGCGCCAGAGCTTGAATCGGCTGTAATTGCGCAAAATAGTGACAGTGGAAATGCCCTTAGTCTTTCTTTATTCTAGAACATAATGTATTTGTGTTTTTATATTGTGATTTTATGTTGTGAACTGCCCTGAGACCTGCGGACATAGGGTGGTATACAAAGTTAATTTAATAATAATAATAATAATAATACATTCATGGTGCTTTGCAATGCAAATGATTAACAAGGCAATAGGTCAACTAAAGACACATACCAAAAAAAGGCGCTACAAACTCTTTTTATGCAAGAAAATTGGGACAGTTGCTGTTTCTAATTCTGCCTGGGTTTTGCTCCCTTCCTGGGTTCATCGGTTTGCTACAGCGACCCCATTCTTATTCCGTCTTGCAGCTTTATCATTTACACGTGTTAACTGCCTTCTCCGTAGATCAAGCGGCAGAGCTTGCATTGTATGAAGAAACACTATTTATTTTTTAAAAAATCACTAAACGAAAGCATGCTCTCATGCGCCACCAGTGATCAGCAAACCTTTGGCTGATGGCAGCCGATAATTTTTCATCGCATAGTAGACCCCCCGTGGAAAGTGTGGGGCGCGGATGGGGCGGGGTCACCCCTTCTTCTTTCACCAACCTGCTTGTGAACGGGAGCATCTCCCGGGGTGGCCAATTCCGTGTCAAGCGAGTGCGCGCACAGCTTTGGGAGGTTTGCGCAGGTTGCAGCTCCGAGGCGCGCAGGCGATCAAGGCAGCAGGATGAGACGCAGCCCCGCCCCCCACCCTCCCCAGTCTTTTGCCTTCAGCTTCCTGACAACCCTCCAACCTCAGGGCATTCCCGCAGCCCTGGATCGGCTCTCGTTGCGAGCCGGAGAGCTTCCCACCTTGGCCGGGCAATGGCAAGGGAGGCGTCCCTCCCGTCCAGGGCAGGCAAGTCTCCCCTGGGCATCGACTCCGGCTGGGGCGCCAGAGCAGCTGATCCGGCCCGCTTCTCAGCTGCATCCGAGTCACCCAGGAAGCGCAACGCCCGGAGGAAACACGCAGAGAGCGCGCGAGAGAGAAAGAGCCGCGTTTCCCTCTCTTCCCCAAGCCATACCCAGAGCCCTCTGGCGGCTGCCGAGGACGGAGCCTCCTCTCCGGACCGGCTTGGAAGATCTGGACGGAGGGATGGTTGGATAGGCTCAGGGGGACCCGTCGCCAGCGGCTCTGTCTCCAGCTGCGGTGCTGGCACTGCTGGCTGGTGATGTAGGAGTCAGAGACCCAGGGTGTAGATTTGGGTGTTCTTGGGTTGTTTTTTTTTTAATGTCTCACTATGAATTGCATTTAACCTTTGGCTAAAATGCACCCATTCCTGCGTGCCTGCGTTTTGTGACTCTCATAAATCCCTCCTACCAGTGCCAGATTTACGTATAAGCTAAACAAGCTATAGCTTAGGGTCCCACTCTCTTGGGGGCCCCCAAAAAATTAAAGGGAAAAACTGGATGTACATTTCCAAAATATAAGATAAAAAACAAATAAAATAAAACTTACATACAGCAACAGTGTTTTGTGTTGTGTAGGCTCCTATTTGTTATGTGCAAATGGCTTTAGATACCTATTAGGTCCCTAAATTACCAAATAGCATATATTTAACAACAACAACAAAACCCAGCAACAATTTGTTGTTGACAAAGGACAGCTGGACATATAAAAGGCCCCATTACCTTCAGTAGCATAGGGCCTTGTTATGTACTGAGTTGAATAGGATCCAAAATGCAGCAGTCTGATTGGTCCTAGAACAATGCAGCAGTATGATTGGTCCGCAGGAGCCACCCAATCCAGCTCCAGGTGGAAGTGAATCTACAACCTGATTGGCCTACAGGAGAATCCTGGAATTAGCCAATCATGTGCAGCCCATTGTGTAAATAATGTATATAAAGCAGATATTGTGGGGGAACTGCCATTCCTCCTCACCACTATGAGCTGAATAAAGAGCATGAAATCCACTCTTGACTCCGAGTATATTTCAGGCCTCATCAAACCTAAATCTGGCCCTGGACCCAGGGTGTAGATTTTGGTGGTGTTGTTTTGTTTGTTTTTAATGTCTCAATATTAATTGCATTTAACTTTTAGTTAAAATTCATCTATTCCTGCGTGCCTGCCTTTTGTGACTCTCATAAATCCCTCCTACACCCTTGTGCAAATTAATTGAAACAAAGCAAGTTTTCTATCTTACTCGTAATCCTGTGCTCAAAAAAAACCGCGTTGATCATTATGGTGTCGGAAGCCTGCAGCCAAAAGAAGGAATGATGCGCTCGCTACATTATATTGAGGTTCTATGAAAGAGAGTTATTCCAGAGCTGGAAAAGAAGTATCCTGATGGTACCAGGATATTGCAGCAGGACCTAGCCCCCTGTCACACATCGAAAGTGGTGAAGAAATTCATGACAGAGCAGCAAATACAGCTACTTGATTGGCCAGGGAATTCCATGGACGTAAATCCCATTGAGAATTTGTGGGCTATATGCAAAAGTCGCCTCCATAGTCATCTTTAACATGAACATAGCTTGCCAACAGTCCAGACTGATCAACTGGAATTCCTCCAGTGTGATCCGGTGGATAAGCAATGTCCTGCATGGGGCAATTGACTTTGCAAGTGCTAAAGCCTGAGACTATTGCAAAGCCGTCTGCAGTTTCTCAGGAATGATAAAGCATTTCAGAGATAAAGCATTTCAGAGACTTCCTTTGGGACCACCATGTAGTTTATTTGGATTTTATTTATTTGGTGCATACACGCAGGGCTATGAGATTTTCTGGAAGATAATTCATTTGTCTGGTCTCGGTGAAATGTTGTTATGGGAGTGGACAAATCAACCAAGTTTGGGTTTCTTTCCCTTTGTCATTTTCCCAATCTTAAATTCAGTTGTCCCCATTCCCACAATAGTTTGCTTTTGTTTTGTTTCTTGAGTGAACAAAACTTCATACGCATTTTTGTCTCCATATGCAGTTTTGTCTTCATACGAATTTTTGTCTTCACGTGCATTTTGTTTACAAGCAATTTCCCCTAATAAAATGCATTTTTGGTGTTAGTTCCATGAAAATAAGGGTGCTTTTTAAAACACTTTCCCCTAATTTACCGTATTTTTCGCTCTATAAGACGCACCAGACCACAAGACGTACCTAGTTTTTGGAGGAGGAAAACAAGGGGTGAATTCTGAATCTCAGAAGCCAGAACAGCAAGAGGGATCGCTGCACAGTGAAAGCAGCAATCCCTCTTGCTGTTCTGGCTTCAGTGATAGCTGCGCAGCCTCCATTCACTCCATAAGATGCACACACCCCTTACTTTTTAGGAGGGAAAAAGTGAGCAAAAAATATGGTACATTCTTTTGGTACGCTTTTTTTTGGGGGGGGAGGGGAACAGCATTGATAAATTTTGTCGAAGTGTGCGTTTTGAAGGATAGCTAGGTTGGGGCAGTGGTGTAGCGTGGGTTGTCAGCACCCGGGGCAAGGCAAGTAATTTGCGCCCCCTAACCCGTGGATTTTAGTAGGGGCAGAGAGCTGCGAGTGTGAGCGCCCCCCCCAGATGTTGCGCCCGGTGCGGCCGCCCCCCCCCTGCAACCCCCACGCTATGCCACTGGATTGGGGGTTTTCCATGAGTGAGAGGTGAGTTTGCATTAAAATACGGTTTTCTCTCCCATCCCTAATCATACAAGAGGGAAGCTGAAGTGAGGGGGGGGGGAGAGGGGTACGCCAGTGTGTGCACACACATGATGGAGCGTCAGGAAAGCAGCACGACCCACAGGTCCTTCTCTGATGGCTTTGGAGACTGATCACAACGAATCCATATCCTCGGGATAATCTGTACCGCTTTCCCAGAAAACCCTGTTGCACATCTCCGGTTCCACGCAGCACTCAAATTTGATGGTATAGTCACCGCTATTCTGTTCTGTGCCACAGACGTCGATACCAGGCCTGGTGCAACCCTGGACACGCAACAGCTCTTGTTCTTCTGCAAAAAGGTAATAAAATGCAAGGCTAGTGGTGAGCTACCCTTGCATGTACAGTGGTACCTCAGGTTACATACGAATTCAGGTTACATACGCTTCGGCTTACAGACTCCGCTAACCCAGAAATATTACCTCAGGTTAAGAATTTTGCTTCAGGATGAGAACAGAAATTGTGCTCCGGTGGTGCGGCAGCAGCAGGAGGCCCCATTAGCTAAAGTGGTGCTTCAGGTTAAGAACAGTTTCAGGTTAAGAAGGGACCTCCAGAACGAATTAAGTATGTAACCAGAGGTGCCACTGTATATGGATGGCTTATCCGGACGGTGGTACTAAAATACGGAGTTTAGATTTGAGACTGATGCTTCCGGTCTCCATTCTGGAGATGGAATGGTCTCCTGTGGACTCTCCTTCCTGGGAGGTTTTTAAGCAGAGGTTGACTGCCCACCTGTCATGGATGCTTCAGCCGACTTCTGCATTGAACTCTACAATCCTATGATTGTACTATAGGGGACTGGCGAGTGGGGGGGTACGTGGGGGATGGAGCATGGTTGAGAGTTGTTAGGGCTCAGGGAGGGGGGGGCACATTACTCAGAACACTTTCAAACCTGCTCCAGACCACTATAAGGAAATTCTGCCCTTGGTATGTTCATTTTCCACCTCTCCATTTTGTTTCTCTGGCCCCATATCTGCACAAACTTATTATCCCAAAATACAGTTGTGCTTTTACACTTGCAAGACTGGATGTTTTGCCATCTGAGGTACTGGAGGGTCGATTCCAAAAGATCCCGCCTGAGAAACGTCTTTTCCCCTGTGGAGACGGTAGCACCGAAACAGCGGCACACATCCTCCTGTCTTGCACTCTCTACAAAGAGCTGAGGAACGAGATCATCACCCCACTCATACTAACCATCCCAGGGCGCTCAACCACTGCCACAATGTCCTTTCTTCTATCAGATCAAAATGAGCAGATAGCTGCAAAGGTTGCTAGGTTCATAGCAGGGGCAATCAGAAAAAAGACACTAACTGATGGACTTATATCAATGATTCAGTGCTCTTATATCAAATTTCCTTTTCTGCATATACTGTAATGTTTTACTGTTGCTATGGCCATTGGCTAGTACGAATAAATCTTTATCTTATCTATCTAACCTGCTCCACAGCTGGCTCTACCATTTGGCAAAGCGAGACAGTTGCCTCGTGACGGGGCAACAAAAAAAACAAAATGCCCATTCAGAAGAAAGAATGTGTGGTCACGGGACCACGACTTACCGTGGAAAAAATGGAGCGTTATACAATTCTGTCCTCTGTCTAGGTCGGCCAAACATGCCTTTCCTCCAGTTACGCACCCAGATCCAGGGTAGTTCATGAGACAGCTGTAGCATCTGGTGCGCTCTGTCACAGGAAGCAGTGCAGGTCAGATACATTAGAAACAACCCTGTTGTTTGGGTTTAATGTGGGGACGCGGGTGGCGCTGTGGTCTAAACCACTGAGCCTCTTGGGCTTGCCGATTGGAAGGTCGGCGGTTTGAATCCCCGCGACGGGGTGAGCTCCCGTTGCTCTGTCCCAGCTCCTGCCAACCTAGCAGTTTGAAAGCACACCAGTGCAAGTAGATAAATAGGTACCGCTGTGGCAGGAAGGTAAACAGTGTTTCCGTGAGTGCTCTGGCACTCGTTACAGTGTCCCGTTGCACCAGAAGCGGTTTAGTCCTGTTGGCC
Source organism: Podarcis gaigeae (assembly GCF_964106915.1). Classification (NCBI taxonomy): domain Eukaryota; kingdom Metazoa; phylum Chordata; class Lepidosauria; order Squamata; family Lacertidae; genus Podarcis; species Podarcis gaigeae. Next base: position 109,456,270 of record NC_139679.1, read on the forward strand.
ACATGACCTGGAAAGCCGTCTGTGGACAAACGCCGGAAAGCGAGATGAGCATCGCAACCCCATAGTTGCCTTTGACTGGACTTAACCGCCCAGGGGTCCTTTACCTTTACCTAACATGGAGCCATTTCACACATTGGGCAAATCTGTCAATGTTGGTTTCTCTCCAGCTCTCATTTTTCCAACCTTAAGTTCTATTTTCCGCATTTCCACATCTGTTGGCAATCCCACCCCCCCCCAAAAAAATACATTATCATTTTGGTGCTAATTTATCCTAATACTGTATGTGTATACATTTTTTGCTAAGCCGCATCCCCATGTATAATGCACTTTTTTACATGTTTATTTTCACTATGGAACGTGCTCCATCTTCTTCTGGGTGAAATACAAGCAGTCCTGACTTAGCGAAGTTTGGCTCTAGGTGGAAAAGCTGAGTCAGAGATCTGGCAGAATCTTTATGGTGCAGTGTCCCCCCCCCAAAAAAAAATACCTCATGGGGAGCAGCATCTGTTGTTGTGCTAATTCTGTGAGCCTCCACCTGTGCTCAACCTGCATAATTGTAAATAAATACAAATTTTACAAAATGCCAATCTCCAATGTAACCTTATTCCGAGGAAACCAAACTCTGAGTAAGGACTAGATCCCCTGGAACCAAGTCACACTTGGAGAAGGGAAGTGTGCATGTAACAATATCCTACAGCTAGATCCGTCAAGAAGCCAGTTCCTGTTGAGGAGATGTGATGGCAAAATCAGAGTTGTCTACGTCTAGTGTGCGTTGAGAAATTTGGTTCGGTTTGCACTTAAGTATTAAGTGAAAAACAACATATAAAATGCATTATAACTGGGAAACTTGATTTGCAAAAATGCCTGTATTGGCCAAAATTGCCTTGCCAACAAAGGTCCGTATAGTTAAAGCTATGGTTTTCCCAGTAGTGATGTATGGAAGTGAGAGCTGGACCATAAAGAAGGCTGATCACCGAAGAATTGATGCTTTTGAATTATGGTGCTGGAGGAGACTCTTGAGAGTCCCATGGACTGCAAGAAGATCAAACCTCTCCATTCTGAAGGAAATCAGCCCTGAGTGCTCACGGGAAGGACAGATCGTGAAGCTGAGGCTCCAATACTTTGGCCACCTCATGAGAAGAGAAGACTCCCTGGAAAAGACCCTGATGTTGGGAAAGATGGAGGGCACAAGGAGAAGGGGACGACAGAGGACGAGATGGTCGGACAGTGTTTTCGAAGCTACCAGCATGAGTTTGACCAAACTGCAGGAGGCAGTGGAAGACAGGAGTGCCTGGCGTGCTCTGGTCCATGGGGGTCACGAAGAGTCGGACACAACTAAACGACTAAACAACAACAAAATTTAAAGAAATGCACACTAAAATGCTGAAGGGATAGCTCAGTTTGTAGAGCATATGATTCCTAATTTCAGGGTTCTGGGTTTGAGGCCCATGTTGGGCAAAAAAATCCTGCATTGCAGAGGGTTGGGCTCGATGACCCACGTGGTGCATTCTGACACGACCATTCTATTCTATGAATTTCCATGAGGAAAATCACAAACTGACGTAGAAATGTTTTTGGATGTGGAAATGTTTAGGCGCCCAGAGTGGCTGGGGAAACCCTGCCAGATGAGTAGGGTATAAATAATAAAATTATTGTTGTTGTTGTTGTTGTTGTTATTAGTAAAGGTAAAGGGGCTCCTGACCGTTAGGTCCAGTCGCAGATGACTCTGGGGTTGCGGTGTTCATCTCGCTTTACCAGCCGAGGGAGTCGGCGTTTGTCCGCTTCCACAGACAGTTTTTCTGGATCATGTGGCCAGCATGACTAAGCCACTTCTGGTGAACCAGAGCAGCTCACGGAAACGCCATTTACCTTCCCACTGGAGCGGTACCTATTTATCTACTTGCACTTTGATGTGCTTTCGAACTGCTAGGTTGGCAGGAGAAGAGACCGAGCAACCAAGCTCACCCCGTCGTGGAGATTTGAACCACCAACCTTCTGATCAGCAAGCCCTAGGCTCTGTGGTTTAAGCCACAGCGCCACCCGTGTCCCTTTTATTATTATTGTAGTTCCAAACAAAAAGGGACTGTGAAGAGCTCTCACAGGACCTCTCCAAACTGAGCGAATGGGCACTAAAATGGCAAATGCAATTCAATGTAAACGGTTACACCAGAATTAGACTTACCTGCCAGGCTGAGATCTAGGCAAAGCAGCACACAGGTGGCAAAAATAAGGGTCTGGATCATGCTGGAATCTCTTGCTTCTTCTCAGTTGATGGAAATTTTCATAAAGGCGGAAAAAGAGATGCCTGATGAAGTCTCCCTGCTAGAAGGTGGGTTTTTAGAAAAACACCCAGTGGGCAGCTGGTGGATTAAGCCAGCAGATAAAAGTATGAGGTCTACTTAGCAGCAAGAGAATCAGACAAAAGCGATAGGATCAAGTAATCCATTTTGTTGTGTGAAGAGGAGGCACCGGGCATTAATAATAACTTTGCTGTAGGTGAATGGAAATGATTTATTGACTATTTACGGATAAATTATAAACAGAATAAAACATTGGCAGGATTATTGTAACAACCTGCGGCTTTATAAGAGTATGTATCTGAAGAAGATGAATAAATGAGTAGATTAAGTTAATTTGGATACGCAGAAGATATTCAAAACTAATTTAAAGAACTGCCGAAAGAGGGGGATGGAAGTCAAGTTTTGAAATGTCAAAATGAATGTAAACTTGAAAAGTTTAAAATAAAGGAGCTCTTTCTGTTTCTGGGGTGGGTGTGTGAAAATACAAAACTTATAGAAATAATGGATAAATCTGAGGAATCCTGCATGCCTAAACAGAATGAAACTTTGAAAAGAAACAAGTTTTTCCTTTTTTCCATGCATCAGAAAAGCAGGTCAAACTATGGCTTGGTATTTCTCAGAATTAAGAAGGGTGAGCAGAATTGTGGTTTTGGCGACTTGAAAGAGTCTCTGATAAGATACAGAATTATATGTGTTATTGGAGATAGATGTCCTCAGAGAGTGAGGACTAGCCTGGTGAGGGAGATCTTGACCCTGCACGAAAGTCCAGGAACTATTGGAAAGATGCTGTGATCTTGGGTTATTAATTAATAGGTGGAGGCGATTAGCAGCCTCACTGAGGTGGGTGTAACGAGACTGGCTTAATCTGAACACACTGTGCACCACTAGATCAAGGAAGCATCTAGTGATTTGCAAGAATGTGGCGTGGTTGTAGTTCTTGAACGTACCTAATGTTCTTTTTAAAAGTTTTTGAATCTGCCCAGCTGGGTTCACATTATACAAACTGGGTTCTGTGAGGAGGGCCTTCTTCCTCAACCCAGGACTTCTCCCAGGCCTACCTTTTCTGTTCCTTTACCTTCACCCAACCCTGACTGAGTCTCCTACCGTCAGCTTCATTACACCAACAAAGAGAAAAGGTAGCAAAATGTGCCACAGGCAGTTTTCTGTCCTTTGCAGCCAGCTTTCTGGTGAGTCTCAACAACAGTGAAAGTGGGAATCCACAGCCCAGGAGACTTTTTCATACTGCTTTGGGGGGCAGGGAGCACAAAACTTTCAGTCTGGCTGTGTACAACCACAGATTGTCTTTAATTAACTTTGACTTGTGGTTTGCACCTGTCTGTCTTGAGTGACAATGGAGTGCGCTCTCCAGGGGTGATGTCAAATGGCTGCATTAGCAGCACCAAAGTAGTAGTAATAATAATAATAATTTTTATTTATATCCCGCCCTCCCCAGCCAAGGCCGGGCTCAGAGCGGCTTACAAGCAATAATAAAAACAAGATGAATGATTACAACTTAAAAACAAAAATAAAATACAACATTAAAATAATGGAACATTAAAATATTAAAATGTAGCCTCATCTCAGGAGGAGAAGGAAAAGAAAGAAAGAGAAAGAGAGAGAGAGAGAGAGAGAGAGAGAGGGGGAGGGAGGGAATCAAATTGGCTCCAAGCCAAAGGCCAGGCGGAACAACTCTGTCTTACAGGCCCTGCGGAAATAAATCAGATCCTGCAGGGCCCTGGTCTCATGAGACAGAGCGTTCCACCAGGCCGGAGCCAGAGTTGAAAAGGCCCTGGCTCTGGTTGAAGCCAATCTAACTTCCTTAGGGCCTGGGACCACTAGGGTGTTGTTATTTATGGACCTTGAGGCTCTCCGTGGGGCATACCAGGAGAGGCGGTCCCGAAAGTACGAGGGTCCTAGGCCGTGAAGGGCTTTAAAGGTCAAAAGCAGCACCTTAAATCTGACCCTGTACTCCACCGGGAGCCAGTGCAGCTTGAAAAACACTGGGTGAATATGCTCCCATGGCAGAGACCCCGTGAGGAGCCTCGCTGCAGCATTCTGTACCCACTGGAGTTCTGGGACAGCTTCAAGGGCAGCCCCGCGTAGAGCGAATTACAGTAGTCAAGCCTGGAGATGACCGTAGCATGGATCACTGTGGCCAGGTCGGGGCGGGAAAGGTAAGGGACCAACTGCTTGATGCAGCGAAGGTGGAAAAATGTCGCCTTGGCTGTTGCTGTAACTTGCGCCTCCATGGAAAGGGAGGCGTCAAGGATTACACCCAAACTCTTAACGGAAGGCAATGGCACTAATTGGGCCCCCGCAAGAGAAGGGAGTTGGTCCCTCATCCCCATGCCATCCCGACCTAGCCATAGGACCTCTGTCTTCGAAGGATTTAGTTTCAATCGGCTCTCACGAAACCATCCAGCCACAGCTTCCAAGCATCTGGTCAGTGTGTTCGGGGCCGAGTCGGTGTGGCCATTCATCAGCAGATAGAGCTGAGTGTCATCAGCATATTGGTGACAGCCCAGCCCAAAGCTCTGGATAATCTGGGCAAGGGGGCGCATAAAGATGTTAAAAAGCATCGGGGAGAGAATTGCACCCTGCGGCACTCCACACACCAAGGAATGGCGCGACGACATTTCCCTCCCTAGTGCCACCCTCTGTCCCCGACCAGAGATAAAAGAGCACAACCAGTTACGGGCTATGCCCTGTATCCCCACGTCTGCGAGGTGGTGGTCCAGAAGATCATGATCGACCATGTCAAAGGCTGCTGACAAATCTAAAAGGATCAGCAGTCCTGACCCGCCTCGATCCAGTTGTCTACGGAGATCATCTGCTAGGGCAACCAGAGCCGTCTCCATCCCAAAACCAGGACGGAAACCGGACTGAAATGGATCTAATGCCGATGTTTCCTCCAGAAACCTACCAAGCTGTTCAGCAACCGCTCTCTCAATTACCTTACCCAGGTATGGAAGATGTGAAACTGGGCGGTAATTGGATAGGTCTAAGGGATCTAATGAAGTTTTCTTTAAGAGTGGACACACCACTGCTTCCTTCAGTTCCCCTGGGAATGTCCCCGTGTCAAGGGACAAATTGATAATTTCAACCAGGGGGGTCCGCGCAACATCTGGACACTCCCTAATCAACCAAGACGGGCACGGATCAAGGAGGCAGGTGGTGGGCCTAGCCTACCAACTTGGATGAATCTATCCACATCAGTAGGGAATATCCGATTGAAATGGTCCAACACTGGACCTGAAGTCAGTTGAGGGGCCTCCAGTTCAGTCACTGTATCTAAATTGGCAGGGAGGTCACGGCGGAGCAACAGGACTTTCTCCGCAAAAAAGCTCGCGAATGCCTCGAGCTGTGGGTCGAATTTGTGCTTAAATTTGGTTGTCCTCCTAAGGACGTTATTGACCTAATTATTCTAAAAAGTTGTGCTGGGTGAGAGCTAGCGGATGCAATGGAAGCTGCAAAGTAAGATTTCTTAGCAGCTTTCATAGCCATCTCATAGGCTTTCATAAGCGTCCTATAAGATGTTCTTGAGGCTCCATCACGAGTCCGTCGCCATACTTGCTCTAGCCGTCTGAGATCCCGCTTCATTTTCCGGAGCTCCTCAGTAAACCAAGGGGCCCGGTTTCGATGGGGTCGCAGAGGGCGCTTAGGCGCGATCTCATCAATGGCTGCCAAGAGCCGGTTATTCCAGTCCTCAACAAGGTAATCTAATGAGTTGCCAGGAGGAGCAGGGTTCCGCAAGGCTTGTCGGAATCTATCAGGATCCATCAGTTTTCGCGGACGAGCCCAAATAGGTTCGCCACCTGAGTTGGGGAGGAGCGGGAAGTCAATCTTGGCTTTCAGAGCATAGTGATCAGACCATGGCACTTCCACAGTGGGGAGCATGATCACATCTATGCCAGCCCCAAAGATCAGATCCAGCGTGTGGCCTGCTTGATGAGTGGGGCCCAAAACAAACTGGGAGAGCCCTAGTAGTAGTAGTAGTAGTAGTAGTAGTGATTTATTATTTATACCTCACCCATCTGGCTGGGTTTCCCCAGCCACTCTGGGCGGCTCCCAACAGAATATTAAAAATAGAATCAAACATTAAAAACTTCCCTATACAGAGCTGCCTTCAGATGTCTTCTAAAAGTCAGATAGTTCTTTATGATGCTGGAGGAGACTCTTGAGAGTCCCATGGACTGCAAGAAGATCAGACCTCTCCATTCTGAAGGAAATCAGCCCTGAGTGCTCACTGGAAGGACAGATTGTGAAGCTGAGGCTCCAATACTTTGGCCACTTCATGAGAAGAGAAGACTCCCTGGAAAAGACCCTGATGCTGGGAAAGATGGAGGGCACAAGGAGAAGGGGATGACAGAGGACGAGATGGTTGGATAGTGTTCTCGAAGCTACCAACTTGAGTTTGACCAAGCTGCGGGAGGCAGTGGAAGACAGGAGTGCCTGGCGTGCTCTGGTCCATGGGGTCACGAAGAGTCGGACACGACTAAACGACTAAACAACAACATACAGAGCTGCCTTCAGATGTATTCTAAAAGTCAGATAGTTCTTTATTTCCTTGACATATGGTGGGAGGGCATTTCACAGGGCGGGCGCCACTACAAAGAAGGCCCTCTGCCTGGTTCCCTGTAACCTTACTTCTCACAGTGAGGGAACTGCCAGAAGGCCCTTGGCACTGGACCTCAGTGTCCGGGCTGAATGATGAGGGTGGAGATGCTCCTTCAGGTATACTGGGTTTAGGGCTTTAAAGTGACCTCCCTGGGGCACAAGCCTGGGCAGGGTTAGGGTCCTGGGTTGCCCAGACAACAAGACCGGCCTCTCTTGGCCTCTCTGATATGGACCAAAGGAAAGCAGAACAATGCATTTGGCACCAGCAGGAGTTGCGAGAAGGAGGTGTACAGTGGAACATTGCGTTATGGATGGGATCCGTTCCGGAGGCCCGTCCGTACCATGGAACTGACGCAAGCCGAAGTGCTACATCTGCGCACGCACATGGCATGGTTTAGTGTGTCTGCACATGCACGAGCGGCAAACCCCGGAAGTAACCCATTCTGGTACTTCCGGGTTGCCGTGGGATGCAACATGAAAACACGTAACCTGAAGTGGACGCAACATGAGGTAGAAGAAGAAGAGGAGGAGGTGTTTGGATTTGATATCCCTGAAGGAGTCTCAAAGCGGCTAACATTCTCCTTTCCCTTCTTCCCCCACAACAAACACTCTGAGAGGTGAGTGAGGCCGAGAGACTTCAGAGAAGTGTGACTGGCCCAAGGTCACCCAGCAGCTGCATGTGGAGGAGCAGAGACACAAACCCGGGTTCACCAGATTACGAGTCTACTGCTCTTAACCACTTCACCACACTGGCAAGGTGCCTTGAGTGCCATAATGTACGAAAGTGGCATGCAAGTGAAACAACAGTCAGGTTATGCACTCTGCTCTTTGTCTGTTGAGCGGGAGCAGATCATCCCTGACTGAGAAGGACAACATGGCCCAGGCTTTCCTTTTCGCCGCTTAGATTCTGCTCTGCCTGGAACTGGTTGGTAAGTTCTCCAGTTGCAATTATGATCTGTAAATGTGCTGCTTCTTATATTATTGCCTTTTCCAGGCTGTCCAGCTTCGTATACCTGGAAATTTTTAATATTGAATAAAGTGGTCTACAAGATTTTTTTTTTAAATGCATCTTAAAGAATAACAAAACAATTTAAGAAAGCGGAGTTCTAGAGGTGGGTCATCACAACTAGGAACATAGGATGCTAATGTGTTCAGACCCTGGCAACTCTCCAAGGGTTCTGGCAGGGATATCTCCCAGCTGTACTTGGAGCTCTGTGGGGCAGCATCTTCCATTAAATCTTTGCTTACAAGGAGTTGCTGGCAGGTCTCGTTCTGTTCCCTATTCTAGGGAGCCTCTACTGCAAAGCGTGTCTCTATGAACTAGACGGCACGTGTCTTGCTGGTAGGAGAATGTGCATAGGCCGCAAACGATGTGTGGCTATTACTGTCAGTCTGGGTAAGTGAGAGTTTTGCTGTCCCAGTTTTCCTCGATTTGGAACTACACCAACCCAGGTTCCGGGGGGGATGGGTGGCCTGAGCTACAGATCTTTTGCAATAGGTACAAGATCTGCCCCTCCTGTGGTTTCCTGCAACTATTTAATTGTGCTTCTTAAAATTGATATACTGTTTGATTGTATTTTTTTTTCTTAAAAAACTTTAAAAAATAAAATTCAGATTTTGAAATTTACAAGCAATTGTCAAACAACCAAAACAAAAAGAGAATTCAATAAATTCCCGTGGACTCCCCTTTGTGGCTCTTTATGTTAATTTTTTTCTTCCTGCATCTTCTCTATTAATTCAGTTCTATTGAAATTGCATTGCAACCATTCTCCAACGTTAAACTACAAGTGTCATTCCAGTCCTGCTGAAAAAAATTAATAGTTTACAATGATTTTTTGGTAAATGATATCTTTCCCCATTCCTTATTGACATTTTGGTCTTCCTGGTTTCTAATTCTTCCGGTCAATTTTTTTAAGAAATTCAAAGCGGTTTACGAAAAGAATAAAACAATGAAACAATCAGTTAAATCAACACTTTAAAACTTTCCAGAAATGGATTAAAATCAACAATAGCTGAAAAATAAGATTTAAATGCATGTGAACATTCTGCATGTCTGGATAGGTTTGGCTAAACAAATTGCAGAAGTTATGCTTCATGACCCTTTGTGGTGTCTTCCAATTCAACATTTCTATGATTCTGTGTTTTCAAGTTAAGGCACCTGCCTGATGTCAATAGGAAGGAGTTCCAAAGGTTCTGCCTTGCTGAAAGAGTTTCCTTATAAACATAGAATGAGTATCTTTAGTGGTAGCTAGAAGCCATGTAGGGCTAACAGAGTCAGGACGGCATGTTGGGAGTGGGAAACCATAATTGACTTAAATTTTCTAACCTCCCTGCATGGTGCCACTCACTGGCCAAGGGCTTATACAGCTAACACCACAATACAGTGGTACCTCGGGTTACAGACACTTCAGGTTACAGACGCTTCAGGTTACAGACTCCGCTAACCCAGAAATAGTACCTCAGGATGAGAACAGAAATTGTGTGGTGGCAGCGGGAGGCCCCATTAGCTAAAGTGGTACCTCAGGTTAAGAACAGTTTCAGGTTAAGAACAGACCTCCAAAACGAATTAAGTTCTTTTTTTTTAAATATTTTTTTATTAATTTTCCACACAAATAAAAACAAAACAGTCAACACACACAAACAAACACCAACATATAAACATGTATAATTTCAAATCTTTTTCTTTCATAACCTTACTTCTCGGACTTCCCCCTCCCTCCCCTTCTCTGCTTCCCTATTTTAAATGTATCTTCAACAACCCTTCAGATCGGTTAATTAATCACTTATTGTCTTTTTAAATTTCTTCTGATAATTAATCTATCAGTCAATTACAGCTGTAATTCCATATTTTCCTTTACCTTGACATTTTAACATTCATCAATATTACAACAGTTCTTAAGATATACTTTAAACTTCTTCCAATCTTCTTCCACCGTCTCTTTCTCTTGGTCACGAATTCTGCCAGTCATCTCTGCCAGTCCCATATAGTCAATCACCTTCGCCTGCCATTCTTCCAGCGTGGGTAGTTCTTGTGTCTTCCAATACAGAACGAATTAAGTTCTTAACCCGAGGTACCACTATGGGCAACAGATGCTGTTGTGACACAGCTCCCGTCATCCCTGACCGCTGTCCATGGTGCTGGCCGGGACATATGGGAGTTGTAGTCCAACGATAACTGGAGGGTACCACAGGAGCTACCCCTGATCTGTACGCCCAAGGCATGAGAAATGATGTTGGAATGGAAAGCACGTGGACATCATTTCTCATGTCATTCTATGCTTCTCCTTTTAGATGGATGCCAGCTGTTCTATACCTACGGGTGCTTCATGCCTCAATCCTATTTCTGTGGGATGACAAAGATCCGCCTCAATGGCCAACGAACAACGGTGAACTGCTGCTGGAGGGGGAACTTCTGCAACGCGAGGCTGCTCTATTGATGGTGTGATTTGCCACAAATGGGCAGAAGCGTGTGCATCTCTTCACTTTGGGCCATACCAAAGTCACGCCATACATTTAAAGCACTATTACATCCCTTTAGCAGCATGCTTCCCCGCTAAGAATCCTGGGAACCGCAGTTTTGTTAAGAGTGCTGATAATTGTAACTCTGCGTCGGACCTCCTAACACTCTTAACTGAGTTCTCCAGAACAATCTGGGGATGGGCAGCCGTGGTGTGACCATCGTAAAATCTGAAAAATTGACTTCTTCCTCCCTATTAAGGTCTTTGCGTCTTCTACATGCTTAGACCATCTAATCACTGTTTTCTGTTTTTTTTTAAAAAAAAGAAGACAGACCACTTTCTGGAAAATCACACTTGATGAAATTAAGTATTTTTTAAAAGCAGTATGCCAGTCTTTCACTATAATTCATTTTGGCAGTCCTATCCAGGTTTATAAATGTTCAGGAGTAGAAAGAAACAGGAAGTTGTTGTCTGTGCCATGGCCTGCACCCATCCTTTGCTCTTGCCACCACTTATATCCCAAAATTTAGACCACCCTGAGCCACAAAGCACAGAGTAGGATCACTCCAAGGGGGGGCTTCTGAGGAGACAAATTATAGGCCAAAGTGAAGGAAGGCCTGAGGTTTATTTATTATTCAGGGAACTTTTTAAATATTTAACGCTGTATTGATTTTAATACTTCATTGGGAGCCGCCCAGAGTGGCTGGGGAAACTCAGCCAGATGGGCGGGGTATAAATAATAAATTATTATTATTATTATTAGATTTTTATATATTAGATTTCTAGACTGGCCTTCACCCAAGGATTACAGCGCAGTTTATAAACACCAAAATACGTAACATAGTAACAAACATAAAAATGCCCCCCCCCCCCAGTTTAAAAGACCATTGATTGTTTACCTAATTAGCCAAAGGCCACGGGGAGGAGGAATGTTTCACAAAAGCACCAGGCATAGGCGCCAGGTTGCCCCAAGATTGTCTTCTTCTTTGGTGATCACTCATAGCCGAGTAAGATTGTCTTCCATAAACACGGTTTTAACAGTGAGTCCGTAAGTGACTGTAGAGGCCAATTCTGTATCCACACGTCTTTCCACAGTGGGGACATTGGTTTCTGGGTGGGAGTTGATCACGGTGTGGATTTGCCAAGCGTGCCTTCCTTTTAGCACGTTTCTCCCTTGCGTCCTGAGTTCGAGTGTCTTCAAAGCCCATGACACCTTTGGTAAAGGCTCTTCTCCAGCTGGAGCACTCGCAGGCCAGTGTTTCCCAGTTGTCAGTGTTTATACTACCTTTTTTAGATTTGCCTTGAGAGAGTCTTTAAATCTCTTTTGTTGACCACCAGCATTACGCTTTCCATTTTTAAGTTCTGCTAAAACAGTTCTGCTAGACCAGTCAGGTCCCCGCAGCTTTTTTTACTAGCTTCAGCTTGTAAAGCAGCTAGTGTTATTTTGGACAGGGATAGCCTGACCATGCACTGGTAAGCTCCAGGTTAGATTACTGCATTGCATTGCTGCCCCAAAAGTTGGCCTGGGAGCTGCAGCTACTGCAAAACTTGACTGCTACCTGGGGCAAGGTAAAGCCCCTGGTGTTACGTTGCTGCTGAAAGAACTGCAGCTCTGAGATCTTTCTCCCGGCCGATAAAATAAAAATGCCCAAGAAGTGACATACGCACACGCACACACATATTTTGCCAAATAAAACAAAGAGATTTTATTAATAATCTTACAAGCCACAAGACATAGATCTTGCCCTAAGCTGTGGGTTGCCAGCCCACTCATGCTCAAGGGTCGGACGCACCCAAGTCAGAGCTTCCTCAGCCGCATAGATGCACACGTACACTACTCAATCGCACAACTCCAGACACTACCATTGGAAGGTAGAGGCAAGCTGAGCCCCACAGGGCCTCACTGGGAGGGATGGGTTAAAGCCAATAACTAACCTGAGGCTGAAATGGGAATTGAATATCTTAGAACAAGGTGGGTGGGGAAACCTGTGGCCCTCCAGATGTTGCCTTAGTCCAGGCATGTCCAAAGTCAGTTTTGGGGGTCTAATCTGGCCCGCCGGTCTGTTTAATCTGGCCCCTGTGGCAGTTTATTTCCTGGGATAAAATCCTAAAAAAAACCCCTCAACAACTTCAACCCTAAGAAAAGGTCAACAACTTTGGTCGGCCCTCATGGCCCTTCACTTCATCAAATCTGGACCTCTTTTGAAAAAAGTTTAGACACCACTGCTCTAACTCCAATCCCCTCCAGCCAGCATGGTCCAGAGTCAGGGGTTGTGGCAGATGTGGTCCATCAACATCTGGAAGGGCCTTGCTGTAGAGGAATTTTCCCTGCCATGTTCAGAGGCTGTTGGAATCTTTATTCAACGTACATATTTTGCACTCAAGGGTATTCTAATCACAAACATAAAAAGGTAAAGGACCCCTGGACAGTAAATGCCAGTCAAAGGCAACTATGGGGTTGTGGTGCTCATCTCGCTTTTTTGTCCACAGACAGCTCTCCAGGTCATGTGGCCAGCATGACTAAACCGCTTCTGGCGCAACAGGACACCATGACGGAAGCCAGAGCACATGGAAACAGTTTACCTTTTCGCTGCAGTGGTACCTATTTATCTACTTGCACTGATGTGCTTTTGAACAGTCTGGACAAATGCCAGCTCCCTTGGCCTGAAAGTGAGATGAGCGCCTCAAGCCCATAGTTGCCTTTGACTGGACTTAACTGTCCAGGGGTCCTTTACTTTACCTTTACCAGTCACAAACATACATACCTTCTGCAATAACTTTTAATATTCTAACTCTGGTGGAATCTCTCAGGACGACGAGAGGCGATGGTGGGAAAGCTGCATATTCATCTGCTTCCCATTACCCTTCTTATTTGCTCTTGTCACCTATCAAAAGCTGCTTCTATCCCCAGCTTTAAGCAGCAGCAGCAGCAGCACCATTCCTCCATGAAAACTGCCCGAACAAAGGCTGTTTCCTAAGGCAGGAGCAGCCAAGCTGAGATCATATAATGACGGATGGCCACCCAACCTCTGCTTAAAAACCTCCAAAGCAGTGTGATGATGTCACACTACAGTGCAGCCAGGTTGGTCTGTGTTCCAAACAGGTAAACGTAGCAGCTGCATTTTGCTGACTTCCCCCAAAACATTGCCCCAAAAAGTGTTTTTGGGTGTGGCTCCCTCTGCCTCACATTTGACTAAGCCGTGCAACGTGGGTGAACTTCAGGACAGAAAGGTTTGCAGAGGTGCCTTTTCCTCAATTCAAGGGAACTACTGGAAAACGTTCACCATCCATTGCAGGCCATTGCCCTCGACTCACCTGTGCACTGTGGGCACTAGTTTTACCCGTGCCAAATGCCAGCAGGCATTCCTCTTCACAGCCCACAGGCAAGGGTCACAATACATGCCGTTCAATTCATGAAAGACTTTGGGATGGGATGGCAGCTTGAGTTAAAGCCAAATGGATGCCACCAACTACAAATCATACAACTGGCCCTTTGGATAAAATTTGGGCCCTAAGACCAGCTTGTCCATGGGCGCTCACTACCAGGTAGCTCTGCTTCCTGGGTCCGAGACAGAAACTCAGTTTCAGCACCCCTCAGTCCAGATCTGCCAGCTGGCTGCAAGGGCTGTGCATCCCATAATAGGGCTGGCCAATATATCAATATGTCACCCACAACTGGTTTCAGGTCCATACCATGATATTGCTTTCATAGTTTTTGACCTATTGTGAATCGCGATGTGCATTTGTGTGCTATGCAAAAAAAATAAATCACAATGTGGGGGAAACTGTGAAGCCAGCCAAGGCCTCTACATAGCTCCATGCTCATTTCAGACATTGTGATGTATCAGTATATCGTGATGTTTAGCTGGCGATGTACTGTGATGCTGAAAACCGGGTATTGCCCAGCCCTGGTCCATAGAGATCTCTTAATACTCTACCCAGGGAGTGCTGGGGTGTTCAAGAGGAAAGGATCCATACCTGGCCTGCTTTATTCTCACATGTACATTACAGAACTCTACCAAGACTATAGGAGGCTGCTTCTGCATATACTGGATAAGGTGCAGAAGGAGCAGCGAAGGGAAAAAGAGATGTTTTCTGCAATCTACACACGTGCAATGATGAATCCCTTCAGACAGGTCACTTCCCTCTACTGCCCATGTAGCACACGCCTGCCATGCTCTCATTCACACACATTTCTGACCAGCTCTGCCCACAGCTAATGCAAACAGTGTGGCTTGGTTTTTCTCCATCCTGCCCCCCAAGTTTCAGCATCACCGTCTCAGATTTAAGCCCCGTTTGAGGTTTGGGAAAGCAGAAGGAATCCATTTCTTCACTGGCCTCCACAAAAGCCGAACTACTCCAAAACAGGCTCTTTGCTTTTGTGGGAATATTCCCTTCATTAGTGTCACATCCCTTCAAGAAAATGTGAAGCCAAAAAGATAAATACCAAGATTTCTGTAGGGTTCCCGCGGTCCCCGCCCCCTTCAGTGGTGTTTTTGAAAGCCTTTCCACGTTTCCTTCTGCCATTCCCGGCTGGGGATGACGCAACTTGGGTTCTCCACTGAGAAACTGCCTTAAATAACTCCCTCAACACATTTGATAAGATATTTAAATTAATATTTTAGTGGGGGGTGGGTGGGAAACAGATATTTGATATTATCTACTTTCCTTTATGCTCTAATAATTCCCCCCCCCCCAAAATTCATTCAATTAAAAACCACCTTTGAGGGCTAATCCTAGAACGAGGTTGCGGGGGGCAGAGGGAGAAGAATCGGCCATCTTGTCACTCCCAGTCCGTGGGAGGCCGAATGATGAGGGGAGCAGCATTCTTGCGTCCGGCACGGATTCCTGGGTAGAAAAAAGGCCACAGCTTCTCCGTGAAGGTGTCGATGAAAGTGTAGATGTGGGAGCGGTCCGTCACATTGTAGAAGGAAAGCCTGCCGGCCTCGTAGTCCAGGAAGACACCCACTCGCTTGGGTTTGGTGGCGACACTGAGGGGCGTGAAGGGGGTGGTGGTGGCCGCATACTTGTCCCCGTTGAAGAGCCTCACCCGCCAATAGCCAGTCTCCGGCAGGGAGGTCGTCTCCCCTTTGCGGCTCACAGATTCGTTACAGACCCCTAGGGCCCAGTGGGTCTTTTCGCCCACTTCCACTTCCCAGTAGTGGCGGCCCGAAGTGAAGCCCTCCGTCGCCAGGACACAAGGGTAGGTGGTGAAGCGCCGCGGGCTGTCGGGCAGGTCTCGCAGGCGTTGCTCCACAAACTTGACGCTCTTCCGGTCCTCGGAGAGCACTAAGTTGGGATGGGCCGTCTCGGGGTCGAGGGTCAAATCTCCTGCAGGAAAAGGGAGAGACATTCGTTCAGGCTCGGCTGTGACGGTGGCCAGGCCTCAATGGCTCAGGATGCTCATATTTAGAGATTTCTCCGAATCCGTTCAACTTAAATGTTCGGAAACCAAGGCATGGCTTCCGATTGGCTGAAGGAAGCTCCTGCAACAAGCTCCTGCAGCCAATCAGCAGCCATGGAAGTCATGTCGGACTTTCGGGTTCCAAAGAACGTTTGCAAACCGGAACACTCACTTCTGGGTATGTGGCGTTGGGAGCCAAAAGATTCGACTCACAAGGTGTTTGGGATCCAAGGTACAACTGTATCATTCCTGTTACTGCTGACAACTGGCTGTGCTTGGTGGGGTGTGTGTGTGTGTCGCAAAACATCTGGAGCACATCAGATTGGGGAAGGCTAATACTGTTCCTCTCCCACTATCAACAATTCTAGCACACCTCTCCTGCACTCGGTTCATTACAGAGTTGTGTTGTGTGTGCAATGATCAGAATTAAGCTCAATTGTTTGGACGGTGCTAATCCGCAGAACCTATTCCAAACTCAAAGAGTTTTGTTGGCACTGTGGATGAACCCCCTGATCCATGAGCAATGGAGAAGAGGCCCAATTCTCCCAGTCCCCACACCAACCAAAAAGAAAAATGCCTGGATGTGGCACCACACCAGCTTACCTGTGAGCCTCTTGATGATTTTGCGCAGGACAAAGTACTGCCTGGGGAAGTTGCAGAAGTTCTTTTCCAGCTCGATGGAGACCAGGTTCAGCTTCTGGGCCTGCACCTCTTCACATCTGCAAGACAAAGAGAAGAGCAAGTTGGGTGAGGGCAAGTCCAGGGTTGGGGAACCTGTGGTCCCTTCAGACGTTGCCAGGCTCCCAACCCCTAGCAGCCCCAGCCAGGATGGACAAGAGTCAGGGATGCTGCAAGCTGTGGCCCCAGGAACATTGGTGGGCCCCAGGTTTACTGTCCCTGAAGTTGTCTATTGCTTCCATGTATCCCCCAATCATCTTTCATTTCATGGCTATTGTGAGGCCAGACTTCAAATACTTGTAAGGTCTGGTCACTGCCTGGATGAGTGACCACATGAGAACCGACATGTCTGCAGCCTTGGCTTCTGGGATGGAATGAAGGTGTGATATCAGTGTACAAACGTAAATAAGCGAGTAAAAATTCTTGAGATTCACAAGTACTTTCAATTCTGCTGATTCTCTTATGCTGCTTTTTACATACCTTTGTGCGTCTTAGTTTAATATGTTTTTTTATTTTTTGTAAACTGCCCTGGGAATATGATTGAAAGGCAGTTATAAAAAAATACCGTATTTTTCGCCCTATAGGCGCACCTAGTTTTTTTGGGGGGAAATACAGGGAAAAAAATATTTCCCCCCCAGGCGCGGGGCTAGGGCGGGGGAGGCCCGAGCTTCCCCTGACCCCAGTCCCCAAACAGGCAGCTCTCTGCAAGCCGTGGGAGACCAGCGCTGGCTCCTGCTGCTTGCGGAGAGATCCGCGAAGCCTGGACGCGCTGATCTCAGCGCGCGCAGGCTTCGGCATGCAGGCAACTCTCCGCGAAGCCTGGATGCGCTGAGCTCAGCGCGCGCAGGCTTCGGCATGCAGGCAACTCTTCGCAAGCAGCGGGAGCGCTCCCGCTGCTTGTGGAGAGGTCCGCGAAGCCTGGAGAGCGAGAGGGGTTGGTGCGCACCGACCCCTCTCGCTCTCCAGGCTTCAGCGAAAGCCTGCATTTGCCCCATAGGACGCACACACATTTCCCCTTCATTTTTGGAGGGGGAAAAGTGCATCCTATAGGGCGAAAAATACGGTACTTACAATAAATATATAAAAGAGTCTCCAACCCTGGGGTGGGGGGATGAATCATCTCCCAGGCTATAATTGAGCAACTTGTTTATTTTCATGGAGGTTTTATTTAGCTTTCACCAGGTTTCCCCAAACTTGGGTCTCCGGCTGTTTGTGGACTGCAACTCCCATCATCGCTAGGGAGCAGGACCAGTGGTCAGGGATGACGGGAACTGTAGTCCAGAAACAGCTGCAGACCCAATTTTGGGAAACCCTGCTGGCAGTGTTCGAAACTCCCGTTGTTCTAGGCACATTTCCACTAGTCTTGGCCTCGCTCAAAGGCCAATCTGTTCTTGGAAGGACTCCCACTAGGAATGAAGTGGCACTTTTAGATCCAGCACCTTGCCTTTGCCCTTGCAAGTATTTGCTTCAGCAAAGCAGGGGCCTTTCATACCGTCAACCACACCTGATGCCAAAAGAACAGTAAGGTAGGTTGCAAGGCAAACCTCTCTGGGGAGAGCTTTCCGCAGATATGAAGGCGGATGGCACCACCATAGAGAAGGCCCTGTTTTTAGTAGCTGCCCACCTCCTTTCAGACAGTAAAGGCATCCATTGGAAGTGCTCCTTCAAGAGGTAAGGAGACCAGGAGTCTTTAAAAGAGCATTTTATGTGTCAAACCAAGACAAATATTTGTCCAACAGCTGTTTAGGACAAGGACCACCTCATAGGACCCCATGTTAAAGAGGCAGTGAGGCTGTTGTGATGACCAAAGAATTTGCTCCTTACCTTTCGAGGGTGTGCTTCACATCCTGCATGAGAAGGACAAGAAATAAAAATGGTTAAGAGTCGTGTAGTCATTAAGGAGCCCAACCGCTAAGTAAAATCTATCTATGCAGACTGGTGAAATGAGGAAGATCCCACCTTTGGTTAAAGCAACACATATTATTCTGCTGTTTTAGCTTAAAAAAGCACAGGCAAGTTTTAAAAAAACCGAAACGCACCAAAAAGATTGTTGGACCTTTTGTGCAAACCACATCAACTTCCAGTCTGCCACTGCAATGTCCTGAAATATCAGCTATATGTATATATATCTATGCAAGGATCTGCCTTCACAAAGCAAACCAATTCTGATGACCTTACACTGGACTTCATGCTTGCATGAGGACTACAAAGAGCTAGAGCCCTACGCATCTTGCCCTGCTTCCCACAAGAGGCATACAGATTCGCATCCAAAGGGTCTATAGAAATTGGGGTTCACAGACCCTTATGGAAATGTTAGATGAGAGGTGGAGGAAGTGGGGAACAGAAATGGCCTGGCGCAAGACTAGAATTCATTCACCCTTTGTTCTCCTCTCATCCCTCTGAGTTGCACGATCAGTGATGGAACCAAAACCCCACATGAGCCCCATTCAATGGTGGTCCCAAGCCAAGAGCACTGCATTCCTAAGAAACTGGTTGAGGCAAATGATCTCTGGAGGTTCTTTGAACCCATCACATGCAATCACTGCTTCCTAAGAAAGTCCTGTTTAGAGCTTTATCTGCTCCATCAGGAAAAAAGGGGAAGCAGGTTCTCTCTTTCAAAAGACAGTTCAAGTCTTTTTTAATCTACTGTTGATTTACCGCCTGCCTTAAGCTTTACTGGTGGTTTACTACTCCTTACTAGAAAAAAGTAAGGGAAGGAGGCAGACTCAAGGGCTGCTGAAGAATGGGATGTTCCAAGCAGCATTTGTTCAGATGCAGGAGACAGGCACACCCCACCTTGAGCATCTCCATGCCTGACTGCAGACACTTCTCCTCGATTTCCGTGATGAGGCTGTTGAGGGAGACCCGCTGCTCAGACAGCTCAGCCACATTGTCCTTTAGTTTCTGCAAGATCTCCTTCTCCTCGTCCTCCAGGTGTTGCATCAGCACTTCTTGCTCCTCCTCCAGGAACAAATGCATCTCCTCGAACTCTCGGATGATGAGCTGGCGGCGGTCCTCAACCTTCCGCTGCAGGGAGATGGGAAACAGGGTTCAGGTAGGGCTCAATGAGGTCAATCCAATGAGGTTGATGCTCAGGATACAAAACCGTGGTGCGACACATTACAGAAGGACGTGACCCAGGAAGACCCAAATTCAAGTACTTGCTCAGTTGCGACTCTCACTGGGTCACCTTGGGACAGTCTCCCTCTCAGCCCAACTTACTGTATAGAAACAACAACAAAAAAGCCTTGACACCCTGAGCACCAATTTAGTGGATCAAAGTCCATTTCATCAGATGAATGATGATAATGTGATGAGGTGGATTCTGTCTATGAAAGCTTGCATCATAATAAATGTGTCAACCTTTAGAGTGTCACAAGAATCTTTGTGGTTTGTGCTCCAACAGACTAATGCTGGCTAACGCTCTTGAAATTGGAAGGTTACCAATTTTTTTGTGAGGACAGAGGAGAGTTATCCCACTGTGTACCACCTAGAGTTGGAGGAAAAGTGGGCTATGAAGTGTGGCAATCTAATTCGTTCCGGGGGTCTGTACTTACCCCGAAAAGTTCGTAACTGGAGGTGCCACTTCTGCGCATGCGCACAGCACAATAGAGGTATACACAATATACACAATCGAAGTGTATAGAAGTATACACTTCCGGGTTTGCCGTGTTCGCAACCCAAAAGTTATATATCCAGAGCGGTATGTAACCAGAGGGTCCACTGTAATGTGATTCTCTACTATGGGCAGTACTATGGCATCTTAATGCAACATTAAAAAGAACTAGATGAATTCATTTAGGCCAAGTCTGTCAGCCATTTTAGCCAAACTAAACCTCCTCGTTCAGAGGCAGTATACTTCTGAGTATCAAATGAGAGGGACAAAACCCAGCAGGGGAAGGTCCGGGAAACGTTCCTGCGCTGCTTCGGGGTTCCCAAAGGTACTAATGCTGAAAGAGTACATTGCTTGCTGCTGCCACTGTAAAGTTGGCATAATTTTGTTGTATTTTTTTAATTGTTTCAATATGCTTTGGTATATTTGTACAATTGTTGGCTATCCCAGGCTTTGCAAAGAGGATAATAGGAGCACAAACATTACATACACAAATGTGGCTACACATTTTCACCTGTATCACTAAGACAAATCCTCGTGTTCTCCCACCCACTTGCAGATGTGGCTTCTTAGCTGTTACTAATAGTAATGCACTTTTAAAGTTGTTTGAAGGGTGCTTTGTGGGTTGTTGTTGTTTTGCAAAACATTTTTTATCATCATCATCATCAAAAGCAATTTCCAGAGAAGCTAAAACTAAAAGAAATTAAAAGCAACGGAGCATAAAGAACTGTCAGGACTATAAGGAAGGGGGAAAAAGAGCACATTATCCTAAAGTATGCAATTCTGGTACATTACAATTTTCCGGTGTGCTACTGTGTTCCTTTTTATAATTGGTTCGTTTTGACATAAAAGTTAACAGAATGTATTTTCTTATACCATTCTGATTCTGCCATGGTGGGGGCAGAAGGGTATTTCCTGCCCACCGACCAGCAACAAAAAGTAGCACAGAGCTTTGAGATAGTTAACTATTTTGAGGGAATCTTGGTGCAGGTGTATCATAGCAAATGAAAATATCACAGACAGTCATACCTTGGAAGTCGAATGGAATCCGCTCCGGAAGTCCGTTCAATTTCCAAAACCAAAGCGCGGCTTCTGATTGGCTGCAGGAAGTCGCGGAAGCCCTGTTGGACGTTCGGCTTCCAAAAATAAGTTTGCAAACCAGAACAGTCACTTGGTGTTTGGGAGCCAAAAGGTTTGGGAACTAAGCTGTTCGAAAACCAAGGTACGACTGTACCAGCTTTTATTTTATACAGCGAGTGCTTTTATTAAGTTATTTCCTATTAAGTTTTCTTTCTTTTTTCGTTAGCAGTTACAAGCTCGGTGGAGCATGGGAATTCTGTGATATTCTTGTGGAGAAGCTGGTAAAATGTGGGTTGAACGAGGTAACTTAGGTAGATTTGTAGCTGGTTGACAGACAGAACCCGAAGAGTACTCATTAATGGTTCCTCATCATCTTGGGAAAAAATGGCAAGTAGGGTGCCGCAGGGTTCTGTTCTGGGCTCTTTATATTGAGGGGAGGCTCATCAAATTTGCAGATGACACCACACTGGAAGGGGGAGCCCATGCCCCAGAAGACAGAATCAGCATTCAATTTGACTTTCAGCAGATTGGAGAGCTGGGCCAAAACTAACAAAATAAATTCCAACAGGGGCAAATGTAAGGTTCTGCACTTAGGCAAGAAGAGCCAGCAGCACATATATAAATCGAGCTAGACTCTGCAACTGAAATCTAAAGCCTTCTCTGTGTGCCACCTCCACAAGGGAACTGGAGGGTGGCAACATGAGAACAGGCCTTTTCTGTAGTGGCTCCCTATTTGTGGCATGCTCTTCCCAGGGAGGTTTCCCTGGTGCCTTTGTTACATATCTTTAATTGCAACACAAAAACATTTCTCTTCAACCATGCCTTTGGCCTTTTAAAGCACACGTGACGTACTGTTGTTTTTAATGTGTGTGTTTTTCCTTTACCCCTTGGATATTAATGAAAGTTTGTTTTTTGTTTTCATAAAGACGCCTTGAGTTGCCTCAGTGAGAGAAAATGTTACTACTACTATTAGTAGTAAGGTAAAGGTAAAGGGACCCCTGACCATCAGGTCCAGTCATAGCCGACTCTGGGGTTGTGGCGCTCATCTCACTTTATTGGCCGAGGGAGCTGGCATACAGCTTCCGGGTCATGTGGCCAGCATGACTAAGCCCCTTCTGGTGAACCAGAGCAGCACACGGAAACGCCGTTTACCTTCCTGCCAGAGCGATACCTATTTATCTACTTGCACTTTGATGTGCTTTCAAACTGCTAGGTTGGCAGAAGTAGGGACTGAGCAACGGGAGTTCACCCCGTCGCGGAGATTCAAACCACCGACCTTCTGATCGGCAAGTCCTAGGCTCAGTGGTTTAACACACAGCGCCACCTGCGTCCCACTACTAGTAGAAATTCAAGCAAGGCTCACAGGGTTTCCACTTTGCTTTGGGAGAAAATTCCAAGTGAAAGAGATACAATCCACAGCATGCAGCACTTGCCTTGAGCTCCCCAGGCTTCTTCTCCTCCCGGGATCTGCACTGGCCGATCTCATGCAGCTTTCGTTCAAGTGGCTCCAGGCATTTCTGCAGCTTTTCCTGCTTGAAAGAGGAGATGGCATAATTGGAAGCTAGCACAGGAAAAGCAGTTAAAGAGTACGAGTCATGAGCATAAGAATCACCCATCTTGCTTCCTGCAGCGGCCAAAAAACAGACAGACACCTCTAGGACGCCCACAAGCAGTGTTAGAAACTCATATATATATATATATAAGCTAAGTGTCAAATAGCTCCATAAATAAGGTTACAGTCTCCAGAATGGAATGACCTCATCTTCAGAAAGCAGAGAAAGGAAGACCCAGGTAATTACCAACCTGTGATCTTATCCCTGACATCAATACCAGGGAAGAGCCTAGAACAGATAATTCAACAGTCATTCTATGAGCATTTAGAAAAGGATGCTGTGATTACTAAGACCCAGCATGGGTTTCTCAAAAATAAGTCATGCCAGATGGAATTACAAACTTGGTGGATCAGGAAAATGCTGTGGACATAATATATCTTGATTTCAGTAAGGCTTTTGACCCCCCCCCCCCCGGTGATATTCTCGTGAGGAAGCTGGTAAAATGTGGGTTGAATCATAGAATCATAGAGTTGGAAGAGACCACAAGGGCCATCGAGTCCAACCCCCTGCCAAGCAGGAAACAAGCAGGCAGGAATGAGGTAGCTGTTAGGTGGATTTGTAGCTGGTTGATTGACTGAACCCAAAGAGTACTCATTAATGGTTCCTTGACATCCTGGAAAAAACTGAGAAGTGGGGTGCCACAGGGTTCTGTCCTGAGCCTGTTGTTGTTCAATGTCTTTATAAATTACCTGGATGAAGGAATTGAGGGGGTGCTCATCAAATTTGCAGACACCAAACTGGGAGGGGTAGCTAATGCCACAGAGGACAGAATCAGAATTCAAAATGACCTTAACAGATTGGAGAAATGGGCGCAAAACAACCAATTGAATTTCAATAGGGACAAATGTAAGGTTCTGCACTTAGGCAGGGAGAACCAGATGCACAAATATAGGATGGGGGACACCTTGCATACTAGCAGTACATGTGCAAAGGTTCTAGGGGTCTTGATGGACCACAAACTTAGAGTCAACAGTATGATGCAGCAGCAGCAAAAACAAAACAAAACCTAACGCTATTCTAGGCTGCATCAACAGAAGTCTAGTGTCCAGATCGAGGGAAGTCATAGTGTCACTCTATTCTGCCTTGGTCAGACCACACATTGAATAGAGTGTCCAATTCTGTGCACCACAATTTAAGAAGGATCTTGACAAGCTGGAACATGTGCAGAGGAGGGCAACCAAGATGATCAAGGGTCTGGAAACTAAACCTTATGAGGAGCGTTTGAAGGTATGAGTATGTTTAGCCTGGAAAAGTGGAGACTGAGAGGAGATACGATAGCCATCTTCAAATATCTTAAGGGCTGTCACGAGGAGGAAGGAGCATGCTAGTTTTCTCTTGCTCTGGAGGGTAGGACTCAAAGCAAAGACTTCAAGTTGCAAGAAAAGAGATTCTGACTAAACATTCGGGGGGGGGGGGGAAATTCTGACAGTAAGAGCTGTCCAGCAGTGGAACAAACTCCCACGAGAGGTGGTGGACTCTTCTTCCTTGGAGGTTTTTAAACAGAGGTTGGATGGCCATCAGTCAAGGATGCTTTAGCTGAAATTCCGGCATTGCAGGGGGTTGGACTAGATGACCATTGGGTCCCTTCTAACTCTAAGACTCTATGTCTAGTTGCAATTTTGGAGTTAAACAGCTCTAAAATCTTATTTTTCATATGGTGGACTGACTGTGATTGATTCTCAGTTAAACATTTGGCTAGTTCCAATGGCTACATTGAGCTAGGTTAAGAACTTTGAGGACTTAAAGAAGAAAAGTCACTTTATCCAGGGACAATCTACATATACACTGGCCTATTCCTGCCTCTTTTTTGCGACAGGGAATTTCATTAGCGTGAGCAGTTTCTGAGCTCTGGGCACAGTACCGCACCTAAGATTTCAGATTAAAACAGCAGAATGGAAGGAAAGGAGGACCTTTTTCTGCCTCCCCACTTCCAGGTACTCTCTGAAGACTGGAGAAGAGACCCTCTTAAGAGTATTGGGGGGGGGGCAGGGGAAGGACTAGATCATGTGAAAAATAAATGAATATTTTAGTCGCAGTTCATTCATTTTCAGCTTTGAATTCTTGTTATAAAAAAGTGCACCTAACCTAGGTTCAAGGTGCCATTTAGCTCCTAGCTTTCATATCTCAGTTTCTAACACGTTGTCTGTATAGCATGGTGAGCAAGCATGATAAAGTGCTAGTGCATATTCCTGTATACTTTGATCTTTACAAGGTTTACTTATAAGCCCAGATGATTGTGTTATAGTACAGTGGAACCTCGGGTTGCGGATGTAATCCGTGACGGAGGCACGTCCACAACCCACAGTGTTCGCATCCTAAAGCGCTGTGTCTGCGCAGGCGCAATTTAGTGCTTCTGTGCAAGCGCGAGTGGCGAAACCCAGAAGTAACCCTTTCCGGTACTTCCGGGTTTCCCGCGGTTTGCAACCCAAAAACACGTAACCTGAAGCGTCCGTAACATGAGGCATGACTGCAGAATAGTTCATGATGTACCAACATAACTTAAAGTTAACATACCTAGACTGTTTATGCTCGTCTTGTGTCTAAACATTTTCTATTTTGGATTGAACTGCGTGGGTAAGGAGTTTTCTAAACTGGGAACTCTGGAGAATACTGTCAAGCAGAAAGCAGGAAGTCTCTAACGTTCTGCTGATCTCACTGGCTGAAGTGTGGTGTAGTATCAACAACAGACTGTTAGCCCTGTGTAACAGGTTATGGGCCAACTGACCTCACAAGTCTAACACGTACTGGTCAACATTTGGCCAGATGCATTCTGCACTAATTGAAGTGTTCACATCTTCAAGGGCGGCCTCGTGTACAGGGGGATTACTGCAATGCAAGCAAGGGAGAGGTTGCTGGAATTTGGGGAACTGTGAAAAAGAGTATTCTTCCCCAGAAACAACTGTAGCCTGGCAAGTAAGCAAGAGCTGGACAAAGGCACCACCTTGGACACTTGAGGTTCAAGTGAGAAAGCTGGATCTAGGTGTAGCCCACCCCATAGCAGCATAACTCCACTTAGAGCAGGCTGCATACCTTGTTCCCAAACATAAGAGCAACCTACCCACATTGTGTCTGTCATTCGCTGCCTTTATTTTGCTATTCTTCCAGCCTTCCTATTCATTATTTAAGCCTTCCCTCGCAAACAATTGTGTTCCCTTTCTCCATTCAACTCTGCACTGAATTCTCACTTCAAATTTCAAGCTCCTTCTCCTGATTTTTAAGGCTTTCCATTCCTCACCTCCATGAGACCCTCTGATAACGAAGTCCACCTCTGACTGCAGTGCCTAACAGAAATTCAACTAACACGGAAGCCACCAAGAAACAAAAGAGAGGCACCAGCATGCTCAGGGGACCCCTGAGTTTTGCAGAAGAGCCAACAACAGCAGCCCCCACCCAGACAACCCTATGGAGACTGAGAGCATAGTCAGTGGTCACTAGCAACCAGCTGAGCATTACTTTGAAAAGGAAAAAACGGGAGAGTGAATTGGCTTACTTATAGTTCCCTAGAGGAAGCCGTGGCTGGCTGGCTGGCTGGCTGGCTGAGCACTTTAATGATTAAACAAGCAAATCAAAATACAGTGGTGCCTCGCAAGACGAAAATAATCCGTTCCGCGAGTCTCTTCGTCTAGCGGTTTTTTCGTCTTGCGAAGCAACCCTATTAGCGGCTTAGCGCTATTAGCGGTTTAGCGGCTATTAAAGGCTTAGCGGCTTAGCGGCTAAAAGGCTATTGGCGGCTTAGCGGCTTAGAAAAAGGGGGGGAAAGCGAAAAAAATCGCAAGACGTTTTCGTCTTGCAAAGCAAGCCCATAAGGAAATTCGTCTTGCGAAGCGCATCGAGAAACGGAAAACCCTTTCGTCTAGCGGGTTTTTCGTCTTGCGAGGCATTCGTCTTGTGGGGCACCACTGTATAGGACAGCATTTTCTTGCAGTTCCCACTTGGGCTTCCCTATTCAATCAGGTTAAGAACAGTCTGTGCAAGTTTATGTGCTACTGTGATGGCAAAAAAGGCATCTGCCCACATCAAATGCATACCTCACACGGCTGGTGATGTTTCTGGTTGTTATTTATATACATTAATTGCATTGCTCATGGAAATGACTCCAAGTCACTTACAGACACAATAGAAATATTAAAACCAATTACTATGAACAAACTCAAATGTTGGTCTTCATGCCCTCTCCCGTCTTTTTTAAAAACTTGATTCCAGCCATGTCCCATCCGCATTTTACCTTATACTCCAAGGAGGCATCGTCCAGGGTCACCACCGTGTGGGAGCGGTGTTCGTGAGAGATCTCGCACACTAAGCAAACGGCCTCCTGGTCGTCCTTGCAGAAGAGGCGGAGGACTTCATTGTGCTTCTCGCACAAGTTCTCATCCCGCACCTTGCGCTTGTTCGTGACCTGCAGCTGCTTGGCTATCTCCACCATGTTGCCCAGCTGCCGGTTGGGCCTCAGAATGCGGTGGCGCGAAGTCTTACGGCAGACGGGGCAGGGGAAGTCCCGGTTCAGATCTTCCCACCAGCGGGTGATGCACACCCGGCAGAAATTGTGGCCGCAGTCAATGATCACGGGGTCCTTGAGGTACTCCAGGCAGACAGAGCAGCTGGCTTCTACCTGGAGGTTCTCCAAAGGGTTTGTGGTGGCCATGGCTCCTCAAAGGCAGGAGGGGGAAAGCATGGATGGCAGAACCAAGGGCTGTATCCAGCGTAGCACTAAGTCACTTATTGATATCCTTGTTGTGCTGGCGGAGCATTGCTGTGCAAAGGAAAACAAGTATATTACAAAAGACTGCTCGCCAACAGATGACACAGCTGTTGTGCAACAAGCTTCCACTAGCACAACAGCTGTTTGATTCCTTCATTGCACAATCTTTAAACTATGCCATCCACTAGTGCAAGGGATCTTGCACTAGCATACAATAACACTGCATATGGCCACGACAGAGTGGTGGCACAGTTCAATTTCTCCCAACTGTGTTCTTTTCATAAAAACACCATATTTGCACCATACACAGAATACACAGTTGTTCTCAAATACTAAGGCATGTGACCTACCATGTACACAGGCATGTGAAATATTTATAATTGAGCATAGTGTAAGCACACAGTAACTCATATACAACCCAAAACAATATGGAATGTTTTCCCTATATCCTTCACATCCTGATCACAGACCCTCTATTTAGCTCAGGCGTGGGGAATCCGTGGCCCTTCAGATGTTGCTGAACTTTGTTTTGTTCTTTTTACAAACTCTACTGAAAATTCTGAAAGCAACCACCAAACATTAAGTGTTGTCTTCCAGGACAAATACATGAACATATGTTAAGTCTTGCAAGTAGTCATCCACACAGCATCAAAACAAACTTGCAGCATCTTTTACATTACAAATTCAGGCCACTTCTACAGGGTATATACATCAATCTAAAGAGTTAAGATAATTTCTTCATGCACTGCTGAACTATAACTCCCATCATACCTGGCCATTGGCCATGTTTGCTGAGACTGATGTTTGTGTGGGGAATTAAGACTCTAATCCCTATTTGCAGAGTATGTGGAAGACAGCCCTTTAGTTCTCTTTTTCCTCCTATAAAAACCACACAAGATACTCATGTTTAAAGACCAAATAACTTTTACTTAGCGTACTTGCAGTTGCACACACACACATATATGTGTGTGTGTGTGTACATACACACACACAATGAAGGTGGAAGTTTATTTAGTTGCTAGAACATCTTACATAGACTGTTATTGACTAACATTTACTTTGACTCTGAGGCAAACAGCAGCACAACACAACACACCTGCTGCTCTAACCATTAAGACTCACAAGACTGTTAATAACTGAACCAACTGAAATACCACAGAGTGTATGAAACCAACTGAAATACCACAGAGAAACGCCACAGAGCGTATGACATCACAGGGTTCCACAGTCCTTTCAAACCTTAACCTTCTCCATATGCATTTTGGATGCTAACAGCCCAACAGTTTGTGGTTCAGCAACATACGGAGAGCAAAGTTCCCCGGACTTTCTCCTGCTGCTGCAAAATTAGTACAATCCCTGGAACCTATGACAGGTGTTCCTCTGCTATGTGTAATTTGCACACATTCTGCTAATGCTAAACACAGCAGCCCAACATCTGGAGGGCAGAATCTGTCTCCCAGATTCAAAGCTAACCTATTCACTTCATCACAGTGGCTCTCGACTAACCAATTAAAAAGTGTCCACTCTCAGCTACAGCAGTTTTAGTATTTGTCAGGGTACTTCAAAGCCCTTTAGGGCAGGCGATGCCAGACTACCTACCCTGTTGCTTGGAGCTCCTCAGCTGGAAGCGTATTTTCCTCTTTGAGCCGGGTTTTGGACAGCAAATATTTATCCATTGGGAGCTGGCCGAGGCATGATTGAACATCCCAGTTGAACAGTTAAGCTATGGCTGTTGATCTCTTCCAGTTCCTTAACACCAAGGCACCTTGCAAATGAGTCGTCTAGCATTTAACACTTTGGTATTCCCTTCGAAGGTCAAAAGGGAAAAAATATATATTTAGAAAGCAATAATACTTCCCATTTATGCAGCATATTTCCAAGTGTTCGAAGTACTTCTCATGTATTATCCAGTAACCCTTACAACAGCCTTTAAGGAAAATTAGTATTATAAATTATCCCCATACAGCAGATGAGGTGCTGAGATTGAGAAAACACTGGCTTGCCCAAGGGTATTTATATCTCAAGCAAGATCTGAATTAGAGACTTTCTAGCTTACCGAAACTCTGGGCCTGTCCACACTGGAGTAAACCATACATTTGTACCCGCTTGTCTCCCTATTAAAGTAGGGTCACCCTCTCCACCCATTTCGTTCCAGATCTTTTACCCCTTTAAATGTCGGCTTTTGAGATTTCCCCTTTTGTACAGCGATATCAAATTCACCCTGTGGGGCCCAGATAGTGGGCCATTGCCTCTGAACCATCTAGCAAAAGCTAAAACGCACCAGAAACACACTTTTAAACGGTCCTGTTTTAGTTAACAAGGGGACAGCAGCCTCCTTCCTGGCAAGCTGGTCACCGTTTATGCAGCGCTTCTCCCAAAACACTTCATAGGCGTTTATCTCAAGTGCTTGTACAACAGCCCAATCTAGTAGGCCCGGTATTGCTCTCACGTTGCGCTGTGTAGGAGCGGTGAACTGAGAGAATGCCGCACAATGAACAGAAAGAAGATACAGTACAGGGCTTTTATTTCAGCTCACCCCGTTCAGCTACTGCACCACTCCAGCGCAGGCAGAGGAGGAAGAGGCAGGGCAGCAGAGCTGGCGGTGGCCATCTGTCAGGGATACTTTAGTTGAGATCCCTGCATTGCAGAAGGGGATTGGGCTTGATGACCCCCAGATCCCTTCCAGCTATGGAATTCTAGGACTGAGGCAGGCACCTGAAGCGCACCTGCAACCTGAAGCACAGGAGATCTCTGTGGAGAGGACTTGGGCTCGGGGGCTAAGACTGCGGCAGCCCCAGCAACGCCCACCTGAGCCCAAGGCGCCCGTTGTTAAGACGGCGCGGTGTTTTGAACCGGCTGCCAGGGAGAAGCCAGAGGGGTGGGGATCTCACGGCGTGCAATAAGGGCAATTTCAGAGGGAGCTTTAGAGGGGTAATTACGGGAGGCCCCACACAACCCGCCGCTCCTTCGCGCAGCACGGCCGCAATTACGGCAGCCCCGCCGCCCCGCTTTGGCCCTCACTTTCCCGCCCCGCGAACATGAGGGCGACGGCTGACGGGGCGAACCGCACGGCCTGCTGGACGTCCAGCCAACCGCCAGCCCCCTCCTCCCACTTCCACAACAAACCCGTTCCGTAAACGCCAACACAGGAAGCGGCTCCTACGTTACCGGAAGCGACGCTCTGAGCTCCGCCGAGGCCATAGAGCTACAGCTTGATTCGTTCTCCCGCCCCGCCTCCTCCGCCGTTCTGGGAAGCGGCTCTGACGTCACCGGAAGCGACGCTCTGAGCGCCGCCGAGGCCATAGAGCTAACGGTTGATTCGTTCTCCCGGCCGCTTTCGCTATCTCCGTTTTCCATAGACGTGGCGTGTGGGTAGACTCACAAAAGGCGTCGCCTTCCGGGTTCCTTTCGCCACCCCCGTTCTGTAGGCCTTGCAGGGAGTTGCTCTGTAGGCCTTGCAGTTGCTCTGCTCTCCTGCGGTTCCCAGCAACTGCTATTCGGGAGCTTTGCTGCCTCCAGCTGCTGAGGAAGAGCCTAGCTGTCGTGGCTAGTACCGAATCCTCTTTTAGAGTCAACCTGGATAGCTCAGTTGGTTAGGGGATGGTGCTGATAACACCAAGGTTGTAGGTTTGATCCCCATATGGGACAGCTGCATATTCCTGCATTGCAGGGGGTTGGACTAGATGATCCTCAGGATCCCTTCCAACTCTACAATTCTATTCTATGGTTGGTGACCATCCCTGCCTCCTGTGGGAGGGAGTTCCGCAGTTTACCTGTGAAGAAGCACTTTCACCTGAACCTTCCAGCCATTACCTTCATCTGGTGCCCGCGAGTTTTGGTGGGACCAGAGAGGGAGAACTCTTCTTTCGCCACTTTCTTAAAATATATATATATATAAATTTTTTTATACCTTTCAAGTTTATACATTTCACTATTTTTTACAATCATTTTGACATTTCAAAGCTTGACTTCCCTCCCCTCTTTCTGCGCCCCTCTAAATCTATTTTTAATATCTTCTGCATAACTAAATTAACTTAATTTGCTCATTTATTCATCTTCGTTAAATATATACTTATGAAGCTGCATAATTTCACGCAATTCTATCACGTAACTTCTCACTTGCCTTTTCTCGAAACAAAAAAGTTCCCATTGCCGCAACTTTTCCACACAGGTGTTAGGGTGCACACACTCCACAGAAAACCAATACTAGCCCTTCAAAGTTTAGGAAATGTTCCCCTGAGGAAATGACACATTATTTTCACACACACACAGCACTCCCCGCCCCCAAGCCATCTTGGTTCTCCTAATGACTCTAAATATTTCCTCTGCAGAAGAGAAACCTTTCCCAGTAGCCCTTTCACTTCCAAATCCTTCAAATCCTGCCCTAAGGGCATATTTTGTGCATGAATAGGGTGGGCCTGTGACCTGGATTCAAGAACTAATCTATTTACCATCTCAAAGGAATAGCCAAACTACAATTCTCAGCATCCTTAACAGACTACAGTTTCTGGGATTCTCTCCATGACTGCTGAACTGATGTAAAACTAATTACAGGTAAGGAAATCAGCCCTGAGTGCTCACTGGAAGGACAGATCATGAAGCTGAGGCTCCAATACTTTGCCCACCTCATGAGAAGAGAAGACTCCCTGGAAAAGACCCTCATGTTGGGAAAGATGGAGGGCACAAGGAGAAGGGGATGACAGAGGACGAGGTGGTTGGACAGTGTTCTCAAAGCTACCAGGATGAGTTTGACCAAACTGCGGGAGGCAGTGGAAAACAGGAGTGCCTGGCGTGCTCTGGTCCATGGCGTCATGAAGAATTGGACACGACTAAACGACTACACTCAATATGCCTGCAAATTTGGAAAACTCAGCAGTGGTCAGAGGATTGGAGAAGATCAGTCTACATCCCAGTCCTAAAGAAGGGCAGAGGCAAAGAATGCTCCAACTACCGCACAATTGCACTCATTTCACATGCTAGCAAGGTTATGCTTAAAATTCTACAAGGCAGGCTTAAGTAGTATGTGGACCGAGAACTCCCAGAAGTGCAAGCTGGATTTCGAAGGGGCAGAGGAACCAGAGACCAAATTGCAAACATGCGCTGGATTATGGAGAAAGCTAGAGAGTTCCAGAAAGACATCTACTGCTGCTTCATTGACTATGCAAAAGCCTTTGACTGTGTCGACCACGGCAAACTATGGCAAGTTCTTAAAGAAATGGGAGTGCCTGATCACCTCATCTGTCTCCTGAGAAATCTCTATGTGGGAAAAGAAGCTACAGTTAGAACTGGATATAGAACAACTGATTGGTTTAAAATTGTCAAAGGAGTACGGCAAGGCTGTATATTGTCTTTTTAACTTATATGCAGAATTCATCATGCGAACGGCTGGGCTGGATGAATCCCAAGCCGGAATTAAGATCCCTGGAATAAATATCAACAACCTCAGATATGCAGATGACACAACCTTGATGGCAGAAAGTGAGGAGGAATTAAAGAACCTTTTAATGAGAGTGAAAGAGGAGAGCGCAAAATATGGTCTGAAGCTCAACATCAAAAAAACGAAGATCATGGCCACTGGGCCCATCACCTCCTGGCAAATAGAAGGGGAAGAAATGGAGGCAGTGAGAGATTTTACTTTCTTGGGCTCCATGATCACTGCAGATGGTGACAGCAGTCATGAAATTAAAAGACGCCTGCTCCTTGGGAGAAAGGTGATGGCAAACCTAGACAGCATCTTAAAAAGCAGAGACATCACCTTGCCAACAAAGGTCCATATAGTTAAAGCCATGATTTTCCCAGTAGTGATGTATGGAAGTGAGAGCTGGACCGTAAAGAAGGCTGATCGCCGAAGAATTGATGCTTTTGAATTATGGTGCTGGAGGAGACTCTTGAGAGTCCCATGGACTGCAAGAAGATCAAACGCATCCATTCTTAAGGAAATCAGCCCTTAGTGGTCACTGGAAGGACAGATCGTGAAGCTGAGGCTCCAATACTTTGGCTACCTCATGAGAAGAGAAGACTCCCTGGAAAAGACCCTGATGTTGGGAAAGATGGAGGGCACAAGGAGAAGGGGACAATAGAGGACAAGATGGTTGGATGGTGTTCTCGAAGCCACAAACATGAGTCTGACCAAACTGCGGGAGGCAGTGGAAGACAGAAGTGCCTGGCGTGCTCTGGTCCATGGGGTCACAAAGAGTCGGACATGACTAAACGACTAAACAACAAAATTGACAGATATAATAAGGCAAAAACCAAAAAGTGAAGTGAAAAAGGAAGGGGAGTGCCTAAATGAATACCTTAAAAGCCAAGGTTCAAGGACAGAAATCTGGCTGAGTCTGGAATAACCTTGTGAATTGAAAGGACAAGAAATGAGGGATTTATATCTAGATGTTAGGATAGAGATGATAAGGAAAACAGGAAGATACAAAGAGAGGTAAAGGAGGTGCTGTGGGATTGGTGGAAGTCATCCCCCCCCCCTTTTTAGTGTTTATTAATTTGTAAGATCTGGAAGCGAAAGGAAAGTCCAATGCTGCAAAGAAAAATATTGCATAGGAACCTGGAATGTAAGATCTATGAACCTGGGTAAGTTCGAGGTGGTCAAAAATGAGATGGCAAGAATAAATATTGACATCCTGGGCATCAGTGAACTAAAATGGACGGGAATGGGTGAATTCAGTTCGGATGACCATCATCTCTACTACTGTGGGCAAGAAACCCGTAAAAGAAATGGAGTAGCCCTCATAGTCAACAAAAGAGTGGCGAAAGCTGTACTGGGATGCAATCTCAAAAATGATAGAATGATCTCGATACGAATCCAAGGCAGACCTTTTAACATCACAGTAATCCAAGTTTATGCACCAACTACTTGTGCTGAAGAAACTGAAATTGACCAATTCTATGAAGACTTACAAGACCTTATAGAAGTGACACTAAAGAAGGATGTTCTTCTCATTATAGGGGATTGGAATGCTAAAGTAGGGAGTCAAGAGATAAAAGGAACAACTGGCAAGTTTGGCCTTGGAGATCAAAACGAAGCAGGGCAAAGGCTAATAGAGTTCTGTCAAGAGAACAAGCTGGTCATCACAAACACGCTTTTCCAACAACACAAGAGACGACTCTACACATGGACATCACCAGATGGGCAGCATCAAAATCAGATTGATTATATTCTCTGCAGACAAAGATGGAGAAGCTCTATACAGTGAGCAAAAACAAGACCTGGAGCTGACTGTGGCTCAGATCATCAGCTTCTTATAGCAAAATTCAAGCTTAAACTGAAGAAAGTAGGAAAAACCACTGGGCCGGTAAGATACAATCTAAGTCAAATCCCTTATGAATACACAGTGGAAGTGAGGAACAGGTTTAAGGATTTAGATTTGGTGGACAGAATGCCTGAAGAACTATGGATGGAGGCTTGTAACATTATACAGGAGGCAGCAACGAAAACCATCCCAATGAAAAGGAAATGCAAGAAAGCAAAGTGGCTGTCCAATGAGGCCTTACAAATAGCGGGGGAGAGAAGGCAAGCAAAATGCGAGGGAGATGGTGAAAGATACAGGAAATTGAATGCAGATTTCCAAAGAATAGCAAGGAGAGACAAGAAGACCTTCTTAAACGAGCAATGCAAAGAAATAGAGGAAAGCAACAGAATGGGAAGAATCAATTTTCTGTTCAAGAAAATTGGAGATATGAAAGGAACATTTCGTACAAAGATTTCCATAATAAAGGACAAAAGTGGAAAGGACCTAACAGAAGCAGAAGACATCAAGAAGAGGTGGCAAGAATACATGGAGGAATTATACCAGAAAGAAATGGATGTCTCGTATACCCCAGGTAGTGTGGTTGCTGACCTTGAGCCAGACATCCTGGAAAGTGAAGTCAAATGGGCCTTAGAAAGCACTGCAAATAACAAGGCCAGTGGAAGTGATGGTATTCCAGCTGAACTATTTAAAATTTTAAAAGATGATGCTGTTAAGGTGCTACACTCAATATGCCAGCAAGTTTGGAAAACTCAGCAGTGGCCAGAAGATTGGAGAAGATCAGTCTACATCCCAATCCCAAAGAAGGGCAGTGCCAAAGAATGCTCCAACTACCGCACAATTGCACTCATTTCACATGCTAGCAAGGTTATGCTTAAAATTCTACAAGGAAGGCTCAAGCAGTATGTGGACCGAGAACTCCCAGAAGTGCAAGCTGGATTTAGAAGAGGCAGAGGAACCAGAGACCAAATTGCAAACATGCGCTGGATTATGGAGAAAGCTAGAGAGTTCCAGAAAGACATCTACTTCTGCTTCATTGACTATGCAAAAGCCTTTGACTGTGTCGACCACGGCAAACTATGGCAAGTTCTTAAAGAAATGGGAGTGCCAGATCACTTCATCTGTCTCCTGAGAAATCTCTATGTGGGACAGGAAGCTACAGTTAGAACTGGATATGGAACAACTGATTGGTTCAAAATTGGGAAAGGAGTACGACAAGGCTGTATTTTGTCTCCCTGCTTATTTAACTTATATGCAGAATTCATCATGCGAACGGCTGGGCTGGATGAATCCCTAGCCGGAATTAAGATTGCCGGAAGAAATATCAACAACCTCAGATATGCAGATGACACAACCTTGATGGCAGAAAGTGAGGAGGAATTAAAGAACCTTTTAATGAGGGTGAAAGAGGAGAGCGCAAAATATGGTCTGAAGCTCAACATCAAAAAAACGAAGATCATGGCCACAGGTCCCATCACCTCCTGGCAAATAGAAGGGGAAGAAATGGAGGTAGTGAGAGATTTTACTTTCTTGGGCTCAATGATCACTGCAGGTGGTGACAGCAGCCACGTAATTAAAAGACGCCTGCTTCTTGGGAGAAGGGCAATGACAGGCCTAGACAACATCTTGAGAAGTAGAGACATCACCTTGCCAACAAAGGTTCGTATAGTTAAAGCTATGGTTTTCCCAGTAGTGATGTATGGAAGTGAGAGCTGGACCATAAAGAAGGCTGATCGCCGGAGAATTGATGCTTTTGAATTATGGTGCTGGAGGAGACTCTTGAGAGTCCCATGGACTGCAAGAAGATCAAACCTCTCCATACTGAAGGAAATCAACCCTGAGTGCTCACTGGAAGGACAGATTGTGAAGCTGAGGCTCCAGTACTTTGGCCACCTCATGAGAAGAGAAGACTCCCTGGAGAAGACCCTGATGTTGGGAAAGATGGAGGGCACAAGGAGAAGGGGACGGCAGAGGACAAGATGGTTGGATAGTGTTTTCGAGGTTACCAGCATGAGTTTGACCAAACTGCGGGAGGCAGTGGAGGACAGAGGTGCCTGGCGTTCTCTGGTCCATGGGGTCACGAAGAGTCGGACACGACTAAACGACTAAACAACAACAACAACAAGATCTGGATTTGTTTTTTTATATGCTAGTTTTTGTGTTTTGTGTATTGTTATTTTCTTTTTCTTTTTGTTGTGTGGAAAATACTAATAAAATTTACTAAAAAAGAAAAAGAAAGAAGAAAGAAAGAAAGAAAGAAAGAAAGAAAGAAAGAAAGAAAGAAAGAAAAGTGTCCCCGGACTCATTGAAAAAAATCTGGTAACCTTAAGCAGGGGGAAGAGAGGGGGAAAGCCTCATTGTGCAAGCAGAAGTCCTTGCATTGGGCTTCCATTGATGGGGCTGTTATAATGTATTTAATATAAGTCGGTGTTCTTCAGCTGCAGGTCCCTAGATGTTGTTGGATTACAATTCCCATCAACCCCAGCCAATTTATCCAATTGTCAGCGATGATGGGAGTTGCAATTCAGGCAACAACCCAAAGTGGAAGAACACCACAGTAAGTGGCAGTTTCAGAACAAACTTCTTGACATCTCTGTCGATTTCATCCTGTTAAAAGCTTAGAGTGCAGGAGAGAAGGTACGGCAAGTTTCTTTTTTGTTTAATAAAAGTGGGATATTCCTGGAGCAGAACATATGAGAACAGAATGATCGGAAGGTAGAAAGCTGCAATGGCAGGAGCTACAGAATCCAGGGCCAGGACACGTAGGCGTAGAATATATGGGTGCTTTCATTTTTTCAGAGAATTGAACGTACTTTGCTACGTTATTGCTACCCATGGTGTGTATACTCATCCCACTCTAGGATAAAGGAGATCAAAAAAATCCCAGAGTATCTAATTTTAATTCCTTTGTTTTGTTTTTGTCAGGTTGGCGTTGGTTAAATGTTTAGCTGGAGTTGGTGGTTATTTTAACTTGGGTGTAACTGTAAACTCTTTATTGTTGTTGTTACTGATTTCTATTGATTTATTGGTTGGTTTGTTGCGTGTGGGATATTTTGTTTTTTAATGTTTAATGTTTTGTTGCGTTTCTGTATGTGTTGTAAGCTGCCCAGAGAGGCTGCGGAAACCCGGCCAGATGGATGGGATATAATTTTTTTAAAAATGAAACATTATCTCACCTAAGAACCAAACATTAAAATGGTAATCAGAGATCCCATGTGTTCAATCCACCTTCAGAAGCGAAGGCTAATCTCTGGAGTGTAGATGTGTTCTATGGTTGGGATAAAAACCAGACTGCCCACAAATGAGAAGTCACTTTCTCTTTGTTAGTTCCATCTAAGAGGACACTGTTGTTGCTCAAGGATCACTGTGGCTAGGCATGGCTCACATTTGGCTACTTGCATCTTGCATTTTTCTCTGCTTCATAGCAGGAGGTAAGCCCAACAACTAATAATAATAATAATTAGGGGTACGCATATCCTGATGTTGGGAAAGATGGAGGGCATAAGAAGAAGGGGACGAGATGGTTGGACAGTGTTCTCGAAGCTACCAGCATGAGTTTGACCAAACTGCGGGAGGCAGTGGAAGACAGGAGTGCCTGGCGTGCTCTGGTCCAGGGGGTCACGAAGAGTCAGACACGACTAAACAACTAAACAACAACAGAAATACCCTTAAACATTTTGTGAATATAAGTTTGGCCTCATTGAGGGGCAGTATTTCAATATGAGTAGGAAAATGAAAGTACCCCTAAACATTTTTTTTAGAAAAAAGCACTAATTTAATAATAATAATAATAATAATAATAATACATGGGATGACACTGGTCTGGGCATCGTGTCCCACCACCCTTTTCCCCCATCCGCCACATACATTTAAAGCATATTTAAAACACATGGCTTCCCCAAAGGATTCTTGGGACCTGTAATTTACCCCTTACAGTTTTTTGATTCTCCGCACCTTTAACA
Source organism: Podarcis gaigeae (assembly GCF_964106915.1). Taxonomy (NCBI): domain Eukaryota; kingdom Metazoa; phylum Chordata; class Lepidosauria; order Squamata; family Lacertidae; genus Podarcis; species Podarcis gaigeae. The sequence continues at coordinate 109,494,953 of NC_139679.1, forward strand.
AACTCCAGTTTCCAGGAGTCATTGAGGAAAGCTATGTGTTTCAAACGTATGACCTATAAGTCAAACCCCCAATTTGCTTCTCCCCTTCAAGGTAAATTACAAGGTAATTTATTGTTTTTAATTGTAGAATTAGATCAGATAGCTTTGCCACTTGGTCCCAGATGATATTGCAATATCTGTGAACGATACAAGCATACACTTCCTCAGAATCTTCGCCATCTGCTGCCTTTCTGTAAACCCCCACTTTCATGCAGCCCATGATATCATGAGGACAACTACATATCCAAATGCTTTTAAACTTGGGAAAGACAAATCGGTGTCAGAACTCAGTTTTCTTAAGGCTACCAGTCATTTCAATTCTTATTGCAAACAGTTTGTATGGCACTTTGTATTTTATTGTACTGGTATACTGGTATAATTGCTGTACATTGCCTTGGTGATATGAAAACGTTTTAGGTCATCTCAAAGGTTAACTCTGAAGGGGGGGAAAGGGAGAATGAGTGCTCTAAGAATATGCAGTTGCTTGGGCATATTGATTACGTATTTGTCTGATATATTGTAATGGTTTGTTTTACGAAGTCCTGAAAATGTTCTAATGTCTATATACACAAACTGAGTTGCTTAATGGATTATGTTTTGAAATGCTTTAGCATTGGATCATTAATGCTATTTAACACTGTCTTTGGGAGCCATTGTTATTCATTCCTGAGCAGTTATATATATAAAAAGGTAAAGGTAAAGGACCCCTGGACGGTTAAGTCTAGTCAAAGGCGGCTATGGGGTTGCGGAGCTCATCTTACTTTCAGGCTGAGGGAGCCAGCATTTGTCCACAGACAGCTTTCCGGGTCATGCAGTCAGCATGACTAAACCGCTTCTGGAGCAATGGGACACCATGACGGAAACCAGAGCACACGGAATTGTCGTTTACCTTCCCGCCACAGCGGTACCTATTTATCTACTTGCACTGGCGTGCTTTCAAGCTGCTAGGTTGGCAGGAGCTGGGACAGAGCAACGGGAGCTCACCCCGTGGGATTCGAACTCCCGACCTTCTGATCGGCAAGCCCAGGAGGCTCAGCAGTTTAGACCACAGCGCCACCCGCATCCTCGTTCCAGAGGAGCTAAAGCAGTTATACTAAAGCACCTGTCACACTCCTTGCACACGGCACTATGTCATGACATAGCAATGTGAACAGCACTGTGTCATGACATAGCTCCATTTTCATGAGCATTGCTGGGTTAAGGAGAAAAGGAGGAGGAAGATAATATCTCTTTTCACTATCCAGAATCTAGATAAACTTGATCTGGAGACACTTGCTAATGTGGATCCTAGGAGCAACCGCATTATTATTTTTAATGCTCTTTCTTAACGACAGATGCTGTTGTCTGCCGACAGTGTGCTACCATGAGGCCATGGATACCATGCATGCCATTAGGGAAAAGATGTGCTGCCATAAAGAACAGAATGGTCTGCATAATCTTGAAAATCTACAAAGGTAAGGTGTCTTGTCTTCTTAGCAACCTTGACCTTTTCCTTGCAAGCTAGCACTTATTTCAAGAGCATTGCTTTTGGGGAAAGTCATATTGTGTTGGCCTGTGGATTACAACAACAACAACAACAACAACAACAAATTTATACCCCGCCCATCTGGCTGCGCTTCCCCAGCCACTCTGGGCAGCTTTCAACAAAATTTTAAAATACAGTAATGCATCAAATATTAAAAGCTTCCCTAAACAGGGCTGCCTTCAGATGTCTTCTAAAAGTCTGGTCGTTGTTGTTCTCTTTGACATCTGGTGGGAGGGCATTCCACAGGGTAGGTGCCACTACCAAGAAGGCCCTCTGCCGGGTTCCCTGTAACTTGGCTTCTTGCAGTGAGGGAACCTCCAGAAGGCCCTCGGCGCTGGACCTCAGTGTCTAGGTAAAACAATGGGGGTGGAGATGCTCCTTCAGATATGAATACAGCTGCCACTGGGGCATCAATCCCCCGGCTGGCCTTAGATAGGTCAGGACTCACAGCTAGGCCTGGTCTACTGACGAACGAAGGTGAGGCACCTACCTTGAGTGGTGGAAGGAGTCCAAGAGGTGGTGCCTGCCTCACCTCCGCCACTCACCCTCCTCCACCGCCAGTGGAGAAGCAGCGGCTAGTGTGTCGTGGGCAGCAGGGCGGGGTGGCGGCACGTTCCTGTTTCACCTCAAGCAGAACATGAATAACAACATGAATCAAAACACTTTCCTTTCTCCCTGTGCCTCTTCCCACCACCCCAGGTTTGGAGCTGTGGCAGAAGGTCATGGGCTGCACGAATGTGGATGACGACAGGTGTAAGCAATGGAATTTTGACAAGCGCACTGGCAAACTGTACACATTCTCCTGTTGCGCCGATAAAAATTATTGCACTCAGCAATAATATATGGCAGTGTTGCGTGTCTTAGTTCTTTGTGTGACGTTAAGAGAAGAACAAAGAGGGGCCGAAGCGACCAGAAGTCTTTCAGTTAATTAACAGATACCGAAAAAGTGAGTCTTTGTTCAGCCGTCAGTCACACCATCTCCCATGGACACTGTGAGGGCCACAAACCTAGGCAGCTTTAAACAAATCCAGCGGCCACTATTCACCATGGCCACATGCTACTTAAAGGGCCAGAGGCAAATATGAGCTGTTGAGGATCATGAGTGGAAGAATGTTTCTGTGGTCATGTGGGCTGCCTTTAGACCTATGGTTGGCACTGTAAGGAGAATAATGGCTGGACCTGAGAGGCCCGTGGTCCGATTCGGCAGTGCTCTTCTTTTTATGCTTTTATTCTCTGGGATAGCTCAGTCGGTAGAGCATGAGACTCTTAATCTCAAGGTCATGGGTTTGAGCCTGATGTTGTGCAAAATAACCCTGCATTGCAGAGGTTTGGACCAGATGACTCCATGGTCCCTCCCTTCTATAGCTAAGCATGTGGCCCTTTCTTTATTTGAGATTTCCATTTGCCACCACGGGCAGGGAAACGGGGAGAATGCAAACACTGGGAGCAAAGTCCTCTCTTGTTGTATTGGGTGGCCACGTTGATGTGGAAACTGGAAGAGTAATTCTAGCCCACTTGGAATCTGTGACCCCCCCTTAAGCCAAGCTGCATCAGGGAATGCGGAAGAATAGGCTGATTTGTGGTGTGACAGACTCCAGCCAATCAATTCTGCCCACGGCCAGTTTCTGCAGTCACAGTGTGATCTTGGTTCCCTTTAGGGGTTGCAAATTGCAGATGTGCAGACCAGCAAATTAAGCACTGGGTACCTTGCCCCTGACCTAGGTAAAGGGTTAAGGGACGCCTTACCATTAGGTCCAGTTGCAGACGACTCTGGGGTTGCGGCGCTCATCTCGCTTTATTGGCCGAGGGAGCTGGCGTACCGGGTCATGTGGCCAGCATGATTAAGCCGCTTCTGGCGAACCAGAGCAGCGCACAGAAACACCGTTTACCTTTCCACCGAAGCGGTACCTATTTATCTACTTGCACTTCGTGCCATCGAACTGCTACGTTGGCAGGAGCAGGGACCAAGCAACGGGAGCTCACCCTGCCGGGGGATTCAAACCGCCGACCTCCTGATCGGCAAGCCCTAGGCTCTGTAGTTTAACCCACAGTGCTACCCGCATCCCTTTGCCCCTGACCTACAGATATAGAAAAAAAAAAGAGAGAGACTGTCGCTGAACACATGCCCTTCAATTTAAAAATAGTTGACGGGATTGTGGCACAACCGAGTCCAGTCAACCCATGCTATCTGCAAACAGTTTCCGCTGCCAGCTTGCAGACTTGATTTTCTCAGATGAAAGTACTGGAGAAGAAGAGATACATTTAAATGAAGCACAGCGAGACTCTTTACAAACTGGTCCCATTCCTCTACAAGCTATATATTTGGTCTCATGGCCAAAGTAAATGTGATGCTAAACACACATTATTAGAACACCCAGTTTGTCATGGGGTTTGTAGGATCTCATTGGGAATGCAGTGTGAGGGGAAAGGAGGCTTAACCCTTTCCTTCCCCACTGCTGTCCTCCTTACATGCATGCCCCCAATGTTGGTAATAGTATTCTAAGCTGTTTCCCTGAAGGTTTACAATGTGGGAATAGGAAGTACTCCCGCCCCCCACCCCCCACTTTAAGTAACTTTCTTTAACCAAATAAAACCAAACCAAGTTTCATAAAATGGATCAAATACACCCGGGACAATTATTTTTCTGCACCACCAATTACATCTCAAACAGTATCCAATACATGGCAAACACATCATATATCGTCCAATATATCATCCAAAACTGGTTTGAAGGCTGTATCATGATATTGTGGTTTCATCATTTTTGTCCTGGCAATAATATATCACAAATCAGTGTGCAAGTGCTATGCAAAAAAAGACAATGTGGGAAAACCCATGAAGTCAGCCAATGTTTCTATCGATTGCTGCAGTGCATCATAAAAGCAGGTGCTGGCAAAAATCAAGATGCAGTAAAAGCCATGAAGCTAGCCAATAATAATAATAATAATTTATTTATACCCCGCCTATCTCTGGGTTTCCCCAGCCACTCTGGGCAGCCCCCAATCGTATATTAAAAACACAATACAGCATTAAACATAAAAAACTTCCCTAAACAGGGTTGCCTTCAAATGTCTTCTAAAAGTCAGATAGTTGTTTATCTCCTTGACATCTGGTGGGAGGGCGTTCCACAGGGCGGGCGCCACTACTAAGAAGGCCCTCTGCCTGGTTCCCTGTAACCTCACTTCTTGCAGTGAGGGAACCACCAGAAGGCCCCTGGCCCTGGATCTCAGTGTCTCTACATAGCTCCATCCATATTTCAGAGATCGTGATAGATTGGTATATCACGATGTTTAGCTGGTAGGTGATAGCTCAGTTGGTAGAGAATGAGACTCTTAATCTCAGGGTCTTAATCTCAGGGTTGTGGGTTCAAGCACCAAACTGGGTGAAAGATTCCTGCATTGCAGGGGGTCAGACTAGATGTCCCTCATGGTCCCTTCCACCTCTACAATTCTATGAAATATACAGTGGTACCTCAGGTTACAGACACTTCAGGTTACAGACGCTTCAGGTTACAGATGCTTCAGGTTACAGACTCCGCTAACCCAGAAATAGTACCTCAGGTTAAGAACTTTGCTTCAGGATGAGAGCAGAAATCGTGTTTCAGCGGCACCACGGCAGCGGGAGGCCCCATTAGCTAAAGTGATACCTCAGGTTAAGAACAGTTTTAGGTTAAGAACAGGCCTCCAGAATGAATTAAGGTCGTAACCCGAGGTACCACTGTACCACTTTACTGAAAAAAGCCCTAGTTACCACATTCTGCACAACAGTAAGCACAACAGTAACCACAATCAGCGCTATTTTTCTAGAAAAGGAGATGCCGGAACTCACTATGAACCCCTCCCTTGTTCTCTTATAACGGCAATGGCGCCCACCTGAGAGGTGCTGAAACTGAGTTCTGGAAAGTTCCGGCCGGAAGAAAAAAAAGCCCTGACCACAATCCCCTAGATGCGGTGGGGGCCAATATGGATGCACACACTAGCTCTGCCCCCTCCGTCACAATTCTTTACCATCCAACTCATTGAAAGCAAGCATCTGAACTGGAAGTCTTTTATATCCAGGGATATAAAATGAAAGAACACAGCAGCAAATGATCTGCTCAGTGCTGGAATATAGGAAGGTGCCTCATACTGAGTTAGATCATTGGTTCGGCTATCTCGGTATTCTCTGCGGTGAATGTCAGGCATGAATCTCTCTCAACTTTACCTGGAGAAGCTGGAAAATGAACCTAAGGACCGTCTGCAGATGCTCCTTCACGTTTATTCCTATTTCATGTAAACCCCTTACAGATTTGTTTATTATGTTAAGCAATATATTTTTAAATAAAGAAACAAGTAAAAAAAAAGGAAAGGAAAGATGTACAGTACAGGGTGAGAGAGGAGATGTTGCCTATCATTTTTCAGGAGAAGAACAGCTGGGCGGCAATCTGTCATGGATGCTTTAACTGAGATTCTCGCATTGCAGGGGGCTGGACTAAACAACAACAACAACAACATTTTTATCCTGCCCTCCCCAGCCGAAGCCGGGCTCAGAGCGGCTAACAACAGTAAAAAAAGCACAGTTTACATAAAATCACAATCAATTAATTGAAATACCGTATTTTTCACCCTATAGGACGCACTTTTCCCCCTCCAAAAATGAAGGGGAAATGTGTGTGCGTCCTATGGGGCAAATGCAGGCTTTCACTGAAGCCTGGAGAGCGAGAGGGGTTGGTGCTCACCGACCCCTCTCACTCTCCAGGCTTCAGGAAGCTATCCGCAAGCCTGGGAGCCCGCAGGAGTTCCCGCCGGGCTCCCTAGGCTTCCCGATAGCAGCCTGCATCCCAAAACCCAGGGCTTGAGCTCAGCGCACCCCAGGCTTCGGGCTTCGCGCGGCTCTCCGCAAGCCATGGGAGCCTGGCGCGACTTTGCTCCGGGCTCCCATGGCTTGCGGAGAGCTGCCTGTTCTGGGGGCTGGGGTCAGGGGAAGCTCAGGCTTCCCCCGCCCCAGCCCTATGCCTGGGGGGGAAGTAATTCCCCCCCTTTATTCCCCCCCAAAAAAACTAGGTGCACCCTATGGGGCAAAAAATACGGGTACATTCTAAAATCAATTCATTCTAAAATCAATTCAGAGTCAAATTAATGGCAACCATTGGGCTAGAGTTCTATGAGGATTACAGAAGGAGAGAGTGTGCCTTGGCCAAAGGCCTGGTGGAACAGCTCTGTCTTTCAGGCCCTGCAGAAAGATGTCAAGTCCCGCAGGGCCCTAGTCTCTTGTGACAGAGCGTTCCACCAGATCGGGGCCACGGCCGAAAAAGCCCTGGCTCTGGTTGAGGCCAGCCTAACCTCCCTGTGGCCTGGGATCTCCAAGATGTTTTTATTTGAAGACCAGAAGATCCTCTGTGGGACATACCAGGAGAGGCGGTCCCGTAGGTACGAGGGTCCTAGATGACCCATGGGGGTCCCTTAAAACTCTACAGTTCTATGATTCTATGATTTGGGGAGAGCAAAATCAGAAGGCAGAATGTCGCAATGCCAGCATCCATAGCATCCAGGACAGGTTGGACATGTAGGCAAAGAAAATATGAGCATATTTGATCTTGTTCAGAGAACTGAATGTACCCTCACCCCACTCTATGATAAGGGAGCTCCAAGACTCCCAGAGTAATGTGTGCCAGCCGGTTTGTGTGCACATGCTGTGATCTCGACTACGATTCAAACATTCAAAAGGTTGTCTGTGATCTCAAGGCCCACCCGTCGCCTTTCAACCCACCTTCAGAAGTGAGGTCTAATCTCTGGAGAATAGATGTGTTCTGTTATCGGGATAAAAACCAGTTTGCCCACAAATGAGAAGTCGCTTTCTCTCTGTTGGCGCCAACAGGACAGGGCTTCTACTTGAGGACCGCCGAAAGCTAGCCATGGCTCGGATTGGGCTACTGGCTTCCTGTTTTTCCTCTGCTTCCTAGCAGGAGGTAAGCCCAACCAACGTTGTGGCTCTGTAAGGGTTAACCGATGCCTGTTTTAAATGCTTTTCCATGGCTTATATTGTACCGTTTTATGTTGTGTTCCGGTAAACTGGTTTGATGTATTTTTAAATGACATAATGGGATATAAGTATTTTTATATTTAAATAATAAATTAGAGGTAAAGGACCCCTGGACGGTTAAGTCCAGTCAAAGGTGACTATGGGGTTGCGGTGCTCATTTTGCTTTCAGGCTGAGGAAGCGTTTGTTTGTCCACAGACAGCTTTCTGGGTCATGTGGCCAGCAGGACTAAACCTCTTCTGGCACAACGGAACACTGTGATGGAAACCAGAGTGCACGGAAATGCCGTTTACCTTCCTGCCACAGCAGTACCTATTTATCTACTTGCACTGGAGTGCTTTCAAACTGCTAGGTTGGCAGGAGCTGGGACAGAGGAATGGGAGCTCACTCTGTTGCAGGGATTCGAACCACCAATCTTCCAGTTGGCAAGCCCAAGAGGCTCAGTGGTTTAGACCACAGCGCCACTCGTGTCCCTAGTGATGCTGCTCCTCATTTTCAGTGTTGGAGATAGTATGCCCCTGGATACCTGTTTGCTAGGAGTCACAGGTAGGGAGAAAGCCAACACTCTCTGATCCTGCTTGGGGGCTTGCCATAGGCATCCCATAGGCCACTGTGAGAAAAGGATGGTTCTTTGGATAGAAACATGGAAGGACAGCTCAGTTGGTTAGAGCGTGGTGCTGATAACACCAAGGTCGCAGGTGTGGTCCCCTTAAGGGGCATTTGCACATTCCTGCATTGCAGGGGGTTGGACTAGATCAGGCACCCCCAACCTGCAACCCTCCAGATGTTTTGGCCTACAACTCCCATGATTCCTAGCTAATAGGACCAGTGGTCAGGGGTGATGGGAATTGTAGTCCAAAACATCTGGAGGGCCGAAGGTTGGGGATGCCTGGACTAGATGATCCTCAGGGTCCTTTCCACCTCTACGATTCTGTGACTTTTTCTCTTCTCAATTAAGATGGGAAATCAATAGGAAATGCGTCTGGAAGGGAAGGGAATAGGGTATGAACTAATGAACATGCAAGAAGTAAGTAATTATGGATTTTTATTACCTTACTAAGGGAACTTCTTGGAGATAAAATTGAATACACTGGGCCGGAGGAAGAATATTCTGAGTCTCTGGTGATAACAACAATTGAAGAGGACCTTTTGGACCTTTTGCGTGGAAAGGAAAATGAACAAATTTGGAGACTGAAGATTGAGGAAGCGCCGCCTAACAGATTGAGGAATACCTGGACCTTGTCTTGGAGTGAACATTCTGAATGCTTTGAACAATCTGAATATACATAATGGACCGATGGAGAATTGGAAGTCCTTTCTATCTCTTTACCTTATGCCTCTTTCTGTCTCTCCTTTTTATTATATTTAGCATTTGTGCTTTTTGTTTTTGGTTGATTTCATTTTTGCTTAAGTTGTATTTCGTTTTCTGATGTCCTCTACTCTGAGTTGAGGAGGAAGCTCACAGGAAGGTCATGGAGGACTGACGAAGGACCTTGCGTGAGAGGCAGGGAAGGGAAGAACTCCCAGGGTGGAAGGCTGGGAGAAGCAATGGAAGCTCCCAGGTGAGAGCTGGGAGGGTCCACACCCTTTTGTGCGAGAAAAGGGTCAAGATCTACTAATACAGGACTCTCTCTTTTCCCTCTTTGTTTTCTCTTTGTTTTCTCTATTTTAATTTAGATTCATTTTTTAAATTGTATTATATGCTGAAAACTTTCAATAAAAATTCAGGTTTTTTTAAAAAAATTAAGTTACACGGTGTTTGCAGTAAGGAATCCCTCTGTCCACACAAACGCTGGGCCAAAACCTTTTCCCCAACCCCCTGCTTCCAAAAATAGACTCCTGCGAAAAAGAGGGGCTATTTGTATTTGTTTTATGCTTTCCAGGGGGGGTTCGGATGAATTTGTTTGACATTTTCCAGAGCAGAGTTCCAGTCAGATCAAACTCCTTGAAGATGAGCCTCCCTGTTGTTTTATAATTGTCCTTAAATAGGTTTGTATTTTTCGGGGAGAGCCAGACACCCAAATATTTTATTTTCTTTACCACTGTTATTTCCGTTTTGCTTTGCAACTGATCCCCCCTTTGTTCCCCGTTCATATTTTTTATAATAATAATAATATAATAATAATTTATTATTTGTACCCCGCCCATCTGGCTGGGTTTCCCCAGCCACTCTGGGCGGCTTCCAACAGAGATGAGAAATACACTAAAATGTCACATATTAAAAACTTCCCTGAACAGGGCTGCCTTCAGATGTCTTGTGAATGTCAGGTAGTTGTTTATCGCTTTGACATCTGATGGGAGGGCATTCCACAGGGCGGGCGCCACTACCGAGAAGGCCCTCTGCCTGGTTCCCTGTAACTTGGCTTCTCGCAGTGAGGGAACCGCCAGAAGGCCCTCGGAGCTGGACCTCAGTGTCCGGGCAGAACGATGGGGGAGGAGACGCTTTTACCATCGTTTTTGTTTTATTCTTGTTAATTTTCAGTCCGGCCAACAAACCGAAGTCTTCAATTACTTTTAATGCTTCGGCTGTCAAGATTTGTGGTTCCTGTAATGTCAAAACTATATTGTCAGCGAAGGCTTTGACCTTGTATTCCTTTTCTCCACACTTTATCCCTGTAATTCTTTCGGTCTCTCTTATATTTTGAAGTAATACTTCCAGTATTTGTTTTTGTTTTTTGCATTCCAGGGGGGTTTGGATGAATTTATTTGTCATTTTCCGGAGCAGAGTTCCAGTCAAATCAAACTCCTTGAAGATGGACCTGCCTGGCAAGCTGTTGAGTTCCGTCCTGGAAGGAAGTCAAGATACAGGTATGAAAAACATATGCAGTGCTGGGGGTTGGACTAGATGACCCTCGGGGTCCCTTCCAACTCTACTATTCTATGAAAACAGCAGCATCCAGGTGCAAAAAGGAATGATCAACAGACTTTGTGTGTGTGTGGAGGGGCGAAGGCGGACTCCATGATTTGCAGCACTACCAAAACAAGCCCTTTAAAAAATTCAAATAGGGATTTCCTTCCTTCTTTTTCTTTTAAGAATGGGGCAGACCCATTGGTGTCCATTATTAAGGACAGTCAGTCCTCTATTATGAATAAACAAGAAAGCAAATGAGAGATACATACCTGCAGTTGCCAGTCTCAGAAGAGCCAAGATTTAGGGAGTGGGAGGATGTTTCAATATTTCACTTGGGAGGGTCTTACATTCCATAGACCAGCAACGATCCTTTGGCTCATTGCCAAGAGAACATGTTGATCTTCGGAGTGTAGGTGTAGATTTTTTAAAAAAATAAACAACAACAACAATCACAACAACCACCGAGCAGTAGTTTCATTCAGTCTGTCAAATGGGGAACATACTCTTCCTCAGGGCTCGGGGGCCAGTCGTGTTCCAGCCATGGCTACTTGTAGTCTATGTTTTCCTCTGCCTCATGCCAGGAGACCTGTCAAAAGGTAAGTTGACCTCTGCCAGCTAGTGACATGTTCTATTATTCCTCCCTGCCAGACTTCACTTTCCTGTCTCTTCTTAAAAAGTGACAAACCCCCAAGCTGCTTTCTGAATTTGGAAGATAATTTGCAAGAGTGATGTTAAATTTCTGCAGAGATGTTTTCAGGGGAGGAAGAAGAAAAAAAAACTAGCTGAGAAAGGGTTAGCTGCCTTTGGAGAGCACACACATATTGGGATGTCAGAAGAGGAAAAGGATTTTCTATTTATCTTATATTACAACATTTAGCTAAATATTCTTTGAATTTCTTCCAATCCTCTTGTGTCTCCTTTCTGGTCACGGATTCTTCCAGTCAGGTCGGCCAGCTCCAAAAAGTCCAACATCTTCACCTGCCATTCTTCTATTGTTGGTATTGATCCATATTATTTCTCACTATTGCATTTTTATGTTTGCAAACAGCACATGATGGTTCTCTTACATTGTTTTGATATTTTCTTTGCCATTGAAATGAATATATGTTGCAAAAATGGTTCCACAATTTATGTAGCTTACTTTGAATAGCGGAGAGTGAGATGACTAACACAGCACTTGGCAGAAACCGAACCACAGTACAACGGAAACAGCGCTGGTTGTGATGAGTATAGGTTGGAATGCAAACTGCTGCCTTTTTACATCCCTACAGACCTACGCTCCATGGAGGTGAAGGCGGCTCACTGCTAGCATGATGTTGATTAACTTTCAATGTACTTGTTGTGGTGATGTGTGCAAGAGGTGGAGGGGCTTGCAGATTGCGTGGGAATCTAAAAAAATATACATCTCTCTGTGATCAGAGGCACATTGATGTCCTCTTCCCCCTGAGGTTCATTTTAGTAAAGGTCATTGTGGCATGATTAGAAAGGTTTTGCCCAATATTATCCTGAAACAATTAGCTTTATTCAACCAAACTGGATGCCTGCTACCTAAGTCCACGACAATTATGTGCTTTTATGGGAAAATATCAACAGTGTCCCTTTGGCAGGGGAGAGACATCCCCTTAGGTTGGGATCACCAAAGTTACAGGTGACAATAGCTTCCAATTCTTGAAATACAATTTTTGAAAATGTACCCAAGAAAAAGTGTGCCTCCACCCTGGTGATAGTCCAAGAGAGTTATCCCAGTGTGTTTCTGAGCACAATTCAAAGTGTTGGAGCTGACCTTTAAAGCCCTAAACGGCCTTGGCCAAGTATACCTGAAGGAGCATCTCCACCCCCATTGTTCTGCCTGGACACTGAGGTCCAGCTCCGAGCGCCTTCTGGTGGTTCCCTCACTGCGAGAAGTGAGGTTACAGGGAATCAGGCAGAGGGCCTTCTCGGTAGTGGCATCCACCCTGTGGAATTCCCTCCCCTCAGAGGTTAAGGAAATAAACTATCTGACTTTTAGAAGACATCTGAAGGCAGCCCTGTTTAGGGAAGTTTTTAATGTTTGAAGTTGTTGCTTTTTTATTATTGTTATTGGGAGACGCACAGAGTGGCTGGGGCAACTCTGTATGTATGTATGTATGTATGTATGTATGTATGTATGTATGTATAAATAAATAAATAAATAAATAAATAAATAAATATTATCATTATTCCATGGTCAGTTTGAAGCTGCAATTCTGGTAGCAAGCCCCACCGAACTCTACAGGACTTGCTTCTGAGTATACACATATAGAACCCTTCCTACGTACTCCTCAGGCAGTACTATAAAAAAGATAAAATTGGTGCGGTGAGCATTCAAGGTAAGAACAATGCATTTAGGCAGGGAGACGCTGCAATAAAACATGTCTCTGTCTCTTTAACAGCAGATGGCTTGGTCTGCCGGCAGTGTCTCTCTATGTGGCCAATGTCACCGTGCATTCCATATAAAAATTTCTGCCAAGTCCGTGGTGGTGCCTGCTTCACCCTGAAAGTCTTGGGGGGTAAGGAGCCTTTCTGGAGGTCATGCATTCTCTAAGTGCCAACCTTTTATAGAATTGGTCGTGTTGGACGCGGGACAGCATTCTGCTCCCAGGCATCCCTTGAACTATGCTGTCTCAAAGTGCTGGAACTGAAAGCAAGCCTCACATGTTATCTCACTGGACGAGATCCAGTGGAGTCCGCCCACTGAGGTCACGGAACCTAATTTCAGTGGGTCTACACTGAGTATGAGTTGCCTGGATATCACCAAATATTTTTATGCCAACCTGGTAAGGCAGGCCGTTTTCAAAATTATGCACATCCCAATATAATTCCTCTTCACACTGGAGAGCCAATGTGGTGTAGTGGTTAAGAGCAGTGGACTCGTAATCTGGTGAACCGGGTTCGCTTCCCCGCTCCTCCACATGCAGCTGCTGGGTGACCTTGGGCTGGTCACACTTCTTTGAAGTCTCTCAGCTTCACTCGCCTCACAGAGTGTTTGTTGTAGGGGAGGAAGGGAAAGGAGATTGTTAGCCATTTTGAGACTCCTTAAGGGGAGTGAAAGGTGGGATATCAAGTCCAAACTCTTCTTTTTTATTATTGTCTTTATACCAATCACCAGTGAAGATGTTATTGGTTATTTTGTATATTCAGTCTTATGGTTTCTTGGCACTAACACTGGATGGTGTTGCTGTTTTTCAAAGCAACTTTGATGGCTAACAATTCATTTCCTCCAGTTCCATAGTTAATTTGTGTCCTTTCATGTATGCTCCTGTCTCTTTTGTAAAACTGTAATATGCCTTATATTGATGGTATAGTACAATTTATTACATTCTCTAGAAAGGAATTGCGATAGTCCTTGGGGCGGGGGGAAGGTTTACTGGTATATGACACACATGACAAGATATTTATGCTAACTAAGCTGTACATTGTGGTGTTACGTTGGTCACAATAAATGTTGCATGTAAAACATATTTCAGATAAAATCTCATCACATTTTCTTAATGCTAAGAACCTTAAAGAAGAGATTAAAATTTAAAAATATAGATTTTTCTCTTCATTTGTTGTGTGTGTGTGTGGGGGGGGGAGAGGTGTTTTTGTGACCAATGCAACGTGCTCACCCAACTAAGCTCATCCGATTTTATTCCTAACATAAAAATTATTGTCAGTTCACTAAATGTGAAACCAAAACTTTCAGTACAGTAAAGGGTCATTAAACTATTGTCTGTTTCCTTGGAGAGGTCTTTAACTAATCTTTAGAAAAGAATTAGAGAGGTTCTGAGTCATCTTGGGTGTCATGCTCCTGGTTGCTTTACTCATGTGCAAAATGCCATTTCGAAAAGCTGTGGCCAGATAAGGAAAATTTGGAAAGTTATCTTTAAAATAACGCAGAACATGTTAACTCTATGAAAAAAATGGGTTTGTAGGCGGACATTTTCTTGGAATTTCCCTAATACAAACTCTTTTTCTCTTTTCGCAATTCCAGAAAAGCGGTTGGAGAAACTTATGCTAGGTTGCGAAGAGGATGCAAAGCACAAATGTGGAAGTCAGTGGAGACACCCCAAAACTGATTTCCATTACATATTTAGCTGCTGCTCTAATAAAGACAACTGCAATTGGAAACCCTGGATCCGTCCATGGTAACCCCTTTCTCTGAAATTGCCATAAAAGTTCATTCCATTTTCATGGAGTAATCAGGCAACCTCAGTGTGGTGTAGTGGTTAAGAGCAGTAGATTTGTAATCTGGGGAACCGGGTTCGCGTCTCTGCTCCTCCACATGCAGCTGCTGGGTGACCTTGGGCCAGTCACACTTCTCTGAAGTCTCTCAGCCCCACTCACCCCACAGAGTGTTTGTTGTGGGGGAGGAAGGGAAAGGAGAATGTTAGCCGCTTTGAGACTCCTTCGGGTAGTGATAAAGCGGGATATCAAGTCCAAACTCCTCTTCTTCTTCTTCTTCTTCTTCTTCTTCTTCTTCTTCTTCTTCTTCTTCTTCTTCTTCTTCTTCTTCATTGTCAGCTCACTGTATTCCAGAGTTTTCTGTGTTCTCCTCCCATTCCCCCTCCCCATTTTGTTTGCCACCATAGAATGCAGCTACAGCACCAGCCTGCCCAGTGTGTTAAGGCAAAGCACTATCGATGGTGTTTCTGGGTCACTGTGCCTTTAATCAAAAGCTTCCTGTTTTCAGGTTGTGGCCCTCTTCTTCCTTTCCCTTCGGAGCTGCTGGGAGACTAATGATGAATGGTTCCTCCACATTTAGCTGGCAATACCCAAACCACTTACCTAGGAGTAATAATCCCTGAAATAAATGGGATTGTGGTGTTTGCCCTCCTAGGTGTGTGACATCATACTGGGTTCATAAGGCAGCAGGGAAGTGAGCACAGTGGTGGCACAGGGATAAATAGACCGTTAAATGTCCGGCAACCCTGTGTGATCGCCACAAAAGTGGTGTCAGTGGTGGGATTCGAACCCATGCCCCCGAAGAGACTGGAGCCTTTTGTGGCAATCACACAGGGTCCCCGGACGTTTAACAGTCTATTGATCCCTGTGCCACCACTGTGCTCATTTCCCTGCTGCCAGCAACCCGTTACTCTCGGGTACACACTGAGTCCAGACAGTTGTTAAAATTGAAGCAAATAAACAAGTTTATTTTATAAGTATTAACAAGTTTGTGGTTTCTCAGAATATTCTTGTCAGTTTCTTTACTTTCTTTACCGGCCTATACCTTCCTAATACCTTCTGACTGATTATATCAACTGTTTGACTGACTCCTCCTAACCGGTTCTCTCACTCTCCCACATCAGACTAGCCCAACCCACAGACTTATCCTCTCAGTCTCTTCTCTAACTCCAGACTGACTTCTTAACAACTCTAACTCCTCCCCTTGGGTTCCTATTGGTTAGTCATTTTACAATTAGTTAACCCTTTCCTTATGAACCCAGTATGATGTCACACACCTAGGAGGGCAAACGCCACAGGGATGTACTTCTGTGTGGACCTGTATAGGATTGTGTTGTTCATCGGCCTCTGATCCCTGTGACAGCGTAGCAGAGGCACTTGACTAAAGCAGGCAGAAGAGAGAAAGTCCTACTGAACCAACCAGTATACAACTGGTATATGCTTGGGAGCTAGTGTAGGGAGGAGATGGACTTTTAAAGCCCTAAACGGCCTCGGTCCTGTATACCTGAAGGAGCGTCTACACCCCCATTGTTCTGCCCAGACACTGAGATCCAGTGCCGAGGGCCTTTTGGTGGTTCCCTCATTGCGAGAAGTGAGGTTACAGGGAACCAGACAGAGGGCTTTCTCGGTAGTGGCGCCCACCCTGTGGAACACTCTCCCTTCAGATGTGAAGGAAATAAGCAGCTATCCTATTTTTAAAAGACATCTGAAGGCAGCCCTGTTCAGGGAAGTTTTTAATATTTAACGCTGTATTGTTTTTAACACGTGATTGGGAGCCGCCCAGAGTGGCTGGGGAAACTCAGCCCGATGGGCGGGGTATAAATAATATATTATTATTATTATTATTATTATTATTATTATTATTATTATTATTGATCTTGCTGCTTTTCACTGCCTTAAAAAAAAACAACCCAGTGCGCATTGGTGCCTTTACAGGAAGAACTTTGATAATGAAGAAATAAGCCAGTTTGAAAAGCTGAAAAGCACGGAGGCGCCTGTGACAACATCGAAGGGACCAATTCAGAATTTGGATGGCAGCAGTGCCCCCATTTAAAGTTGCCTTGCGTTGGTGTTAGAAACTGGTGATTCTGAAATCCAGAATGATTCCTGCAGTTCAGTGGCGTGTCTCGGAGGCAAAACATCCTCGGCTTAAGAAATGAAAGGAAACTAATGTTTAATAAAAAAATCAATAGGCGTAATGCCGTTAGATGTGTGTGTGTTTCTTGCATCCACTTGTCCATTAAACTTGGAGGGCCTCTAGCGCCATTGATTAATGCTTAGCAACAACAGTCACCTTCAATGGCCTGGTTTGCAGTCAGCAGTCAGTTAGTGGCCCTTTTTCTGATTGCCCCTGCTATGAACCTAGCAACCTTTGCTGTTATCTGCTCATTTTGATCTGATAGAAGAAAGGACATTGTGGCAGTGGTTGAGCGCCCTGGGATGGTTAGTACAAGTGGGGTGATGATCTCGTTCCTCAGGTCTTTGTAGAGAGTACAGGACAGTAGGACATGTGCCGCTGTTTCGGTGCTACCATCTCCACAGGGGAAAGACATTTCTCAGGTGGGATCTTTTGGAATCAACCCTCAAGTACCGTAGATAGCAAAACATCCAGTCTTGCAAGTGCAAAAGCACGTCTGTATTTTGGGCTAATAAGTTTGTGCAGATATGAGGCCAGAGAATCAAAATGGAGAGGTGGAAACTGAACATACCAAGGGCAGAATTTCCTTATAGTGGCCAGGTTGTTCTGATGCTCGATATCTTTTAGACATTGACCAATTACCGTATTTTTTGCCCTATAGGACGCACCGTCCCATAAGATGCACCTAGTTTTTTTGGGGGGAAACAAAGGGGGGGAAATTATTCCCCCCCCCAAGCACGGGGCCGGGGCAGGGGAAGCCCGAGCTTCCCCCGACCCCAGCCCTCAGAACAGCCAACTCTCCACAAGCCGTGGGAGCCCAGCGCAGGGCTCCCGCGCCTTGCGGAGAGCTGCGTGAAGTCTGGGTGCACTGAGCTCAGCACGCCCAGCCTTTAGCATGCAGGCAACGCTCCCCACAGCTTGTGGAGATCTGCGCAAAGCCTGGAGAGCGAGAGGGGTCAGTGCGCACCGACCCCTCTCGCTCTCCAGGCTTCAGCGAAAGCCTGCATTCACCCCAAAGGATGCACACACATTTCCCCTTTATTTTTGGAGGGGGAAAAGTGTGTCCTATGGGGCGAAAAATACGGTAGACTGTTTGCTTTAGGACCACTATGCACTATTATACTAACAAACTGTGGGAGGCAGTGGAAGACAGGAGTGCCTGGCGTGCTCTTGTCCATGGGGTCACGAAGAGTCAGACATGACTAAATGACTAAACAACAACAACATGCACTATTATTGCATCAAGAATATGCTGCAGGAGCTGGCTTTATTAAATCTGTTTATAGATGACCGTAGGAATTTATTTTTCAAGGACCTGCTAATCGTTGCCATGTCTGCAGCTAGAAACATAACAACACAATATTGTGAACAGCTACTAACTTTAAAGGGATGGTGAGACAGAATATGAAATATTGCCCTTATGGAAAAGGAGCAAAGCATCTTAGAGTATGGCTTACTCTGGGACAATCTACGAAGAGAGTGGAAGACACCTGACAGATATAAGCAATTCTAAACTACTTACAAGCATATTTTTTGACTATATCATTTACATGATTGTACAGCAGATTCATGGAATGTTTCTTGGGGGAGGGGGAGGGTATATGTTTGGGTTTTTTGGCTACATGTATTTCTAGAAAGGGAATAATAAAGCTAATTATGATAGTAAACATGTTGGAGGAGACACCTGCATTACAACACCAGCCTAGAGGGGCCCTTAAGCCACTTCCTGCCCAGGAGGAGCCAATGGGGAGCCTGGGTGGGTGGAGTCAGCCAGAGCCAGAAGGCTCTACAAGAAGAAGACATAGCTATGTGGGTTATCACATGGGGCATCAGCAGCAGTTCCTGACAATATCTACAATTTAAATGTCAAAGGTGGGGGGAAATCAGAGATGCAAGTTCTCTTCCTTTTATGCTGGTTTTCTTCCAGGCATCAAACACTTGTCATTTTCATCACAGCAGACAAAGGCACGGCGTAGTTTTTTGTCCCCACGTATCTGTTCAATTCCGCATACCTTTGTGTTTTTGGATATGCACGCCTTCTCTACTTTTTTCAAGGCACCTCCTGGGCGGGCTGGGGAGAAAAAGGATAGATGAAAGGGCAGGATATGTCCTCAGTACAAGCAAAGTGCGAAGTGTAGCCACTTGTCTCTTTTCGGGAAATAACATATCCTCCAAGTGCCCCAATTTTCAAGTAACAGTCCCGGAATTGCAGAAGCCATCCCATTTTCTGATTTGATCCTGCAATGTCCAGAGGGATGGTAAGTACCCACAAAATAATCCTTACCTTCGTAAATTAATGTGGTCAAGCAGTATCCATCAGGGATTGTGCAGGTAAATAGAGGCCAGCACATCTTATTGGTGTCTGGATTAGTAATTGTGCAGTGGTGGCATGTTATGGCTTCTGCTGCAAAAGAGACACACTGTTGTAACTCTTCCTTGCAGACAACATCCCTAATGTGGTGTCAGGATGCTGTCAGCAGCCCCCGGCTGGTTGCCCAGGAAAGTATAAAGACAAGGGAAAGTTTCTTACTGCCCTTTTTTCAATCTTTAGAGAGAGAGGCTGTAGAACGCAGCCTCTTGGATAATGGTGTTGTCCCAAGTGAATCTCCACCCGCCCCGTCTCTCCCACTTCCCCGTCCGTTTCCTCTACTGGTGCTGCTACGTGCCCTCTGTCTTTCTGCTCTTTGCTCTCCTACTTTTAAGGCTCATCAGGTTCTGGGAGACAGAGGATCTGGAATGCTTTCCAATGACGTGTCAGCTGGGTGCTGTTCTGGCTCTCCCAGCTTCTCCCCTCATCTGCCTTTGAGCTACAACCTCCCTCTAAACTGTCTTCTACTTCCTCCTCCCTGGAAGGGTCAGGATGGGGAGGCAGTCTCCACCATTCCTCCTCTGCTAGTCCCAGACACGTGGGAAAGATATAAGAAGAGTTTTCTTCTGCCAGATGAAAGGTCCCAAACATCCACCGAGCTCAGCATCTTGTATGTGTTTTTGTAGTCACTAGCTAGATGTTTCTCCAACATGTTTATTTACACCATTTCCACCCTGAAATGTCAACACAGATAGACATGGTCTGAGAGGGAAAGGAAGAGTTTGGGAGGATGTTGGTAGTGCCTATCCACCCATGAGGCAAGGTGAGGTGTTGACCTCATGTGGCAGGAGCCACAAGGGCAGCAGATCTGGCCTTCAAGGAATGCATTGTTCAGTACTGCTGCCGCTGCCAGAACAGGAGTGCCTCCTTGGAGCTCAGAAGCCCACCCTCAATGCCGCCTCTATAGCATTCTCTTGGCAAACTAATGCCAGCGTACTGGAAGAAGCAAAAATCACCAGTGTTGAAGCAATGATTCTTCAACATCAACTTCGTTGAACCAGTCATGTTGTGCGGATGCCTGATGATCGTCTTCCAAAGCAACTACTCTATTCTGAACTTAAGAATGGAAAGCGTAATGCTGGTGGTCAAGAAAAGAAGTTTAAAGACTCTGCCAAGGTAAATCCTTAAAAATGTAGTATAAACACACACAATTGGGAAACACTGGCCTGCGAGTGCCCCAAATGGAGAACAGCCTTTACCAAAGGTGTTGTGGGCTTCGAAGACGTTCGAACTCAGGGAGAGAAGGAGAAACGAGCTAAGAGGAAGGCACGTTTGGCAAACACTCACTGTGATCAGCTGCTACCCAGAAACCTATGTCCCCACTATGGAAGGTCCTGTGGATCCAGAATTGGCCTCCACAGTCACTTACAGACTCACTTTTAAAACCGTGTTTATGGAAGACAATCTTACTCAACTACGAGTGATTGCCAAAGAAAGAGTGGCCTCTTGGGGAATAGGTTGCGCTGCTGGTCTGCCTGGGGGAGAAATGGTGGGGGTCGCCCTCTGGGGTCTCCTGGACACTGCACCTGCTTGCTGGAATTTAGAGCAGGGGGGTACTAAAAGTGATTTCCTTGAGAATGGGCTTCTTGAAACGGGGAAGAAAGTAGATAGTGCCACGTTAAATCAGAACAAATGTGGTTGTGGGATTCATGGTGGGGTAGGAGAGAAGGAGGGTTTATCAGTAGGGGAAGGAGAAAAGGGAATGTTGGATGCAAAATCATGGAGCAGGGGCTAACAGCCATGTACCCAAAGGGAAACTGTGGGGAGAAGTGTCTCCAATAGAGAATCAGTGGAAGGGAATGTACCAAATGCCACATCACGGGGCAGGGGATGAAAAAGATTTATCTTCATTCCAGATCTGAAAGGAACCTATCTTCTAATGTGGCCACCTGTTTCAGACACCTGCTAAAAACATATTTCTTGCAGCAAACCTATCCAGACGCATACTTTTATTATGTCTTCACTTGTTTGAAATATTACTAATTTTATTGGTCATTATGCATATATAGAAACGGGAAGACTAATTTTTGTTGGTCTTTCTATATATGCGTGCACACACATATCGTTAGATGAAAACTACTTAGGGATTTTTCTCTTTTGATTAAGCAATCTATGCATCTTATGGCGGACAGACCATGCAACACACACACACACACACACACACACACACACACACACTGCAGAAGTAGCCAAAGAACACAAATCCCACATGCTTCTTCTTGTTTGGAAGTTGAAGGGCTATGGTTTCCTCTGCTTCCTCCATGCCCCTCCACTGCACAGCTACCCCTTCTAGCTTCAATCGCAAAGGCCCGTAAGAAACGATATTAGAGGCTTTTGACCAATCCCAGCTCCTATGCTATCCAGCAACCCTTTCACAGAGCCAGCATGGTGTAGTGGTTAAGAGCGGTAGACTCATAATCTGGTGAACCGGGTTCGCTTCCCTGCTCCTCCACATGCAGCTGCTGGGTGACCTTGGGCCAGTCACACTTCTCTGAAGTTTCTCAGCCTCACTCACCTCACAGAGTGTTTGTTGTGGGGGAGGAAGGGAAAGGAGAATGTTAGCTGCTTTGAGACTCCTTTGGGTAGTGATAAAGTGGGATATCAAATCCAAACTCCTCTTCTTCTTCTTCTTCTTCTTCTTCTTCTTCTTCTTCTTCTTCTTCTTTACAGGCCTTGTTGGGAAATGAGGTCCAAATGTGGAAAAGCAAGAAAGGCAGCAATGCCCATCAACTTTGGACCCCCCTAGTCCCTGCAAATATTTTATTGGGGGCCGAAGGGACCTGGGACCCTTCGAGTTGTCACCTATGTGACTTACCTCCTGGCATGAGGCAGAGCATAACGCAGACAGCAAGCAGCCAAGCTGGAGCCACACGAGGCTCTTGAATCTCCAGGATGAAGCCGTAACCCATTTTATAGCCCTTTGGTATGAACAGAGAGAATACGAGATTGTGCCACTGGGGCGCCTGTTTTTCTTCTGTGGGCAGTTGGGTTTCTACCACCCTGGCAGCTGGGCAGCTCGGTTGAGTGGAGGAGCCTGGAAAGAGCCATCTATTATATAAGTCCAGATGAAGCCTTATTGGCTTCTCTCAGGTCACCTGATCAACCTGGGCTTGATAGCTGCAGTAACACACAATGGCGCTTTAGGACAGGCAGATGTCTGACCGTGATGACGAACGAGGTTAATCCATCCCAGTTCTACTTGTGGCAGATTATATGGTATATCTGTGTTGTTCATAGAATCATAGAATCATAGAGTTGGAAGAGACCACAAAGGCCATCGAGTCCAACCCCCTGCCAAGCAGGAAACACCATCAGAGCACTCCTGACATATGGTTGTCAAGCCTCTGCTTAAAGACCTCCAAAGAAGGAGATTCCACCACACTCCTTGGCAGCAAATTCCACTGTCGAACAGCTCTTACTGTCAGGAAGTTCTTCCTAATGTTTAGGTGGAATCTTCTTTCTTGTAGTTTGGAACCATTGCTCCGTGTCCGCTTCTCTGGAGCAGCAGAAAACAACCTTTCTCCCTCCTCTATGTGACATCCTTTTATATATTTGAACATGGCTATCATATCACCCCTTAACCTCCTCTTCTCCAGGCTAAACATGCCCAGCTCCCTTAGCCGTTCCTCATAAGGCATCATTTCCAGGCCTTTGACCATTTTGGTTGCCCTCCTCTGGACACATTCCAGTTTGTCAATGTCCTTCTTGAACTGTGGTTCAAGGTGAGGTCTGACCAGAGCAGAATACAGTGGCACTATTACTTCCCTTGATCTAGATGCAATACTCCTATTGATGCAGCCCAGAATTGCATTGGCTTTTTTAGCTGCCGCGTCACACTGTTGGCTCATGTCAAGTTTGTGGTCAACCAAGACTCCTAGATCCTTTTCACATATACTGCTCTCAAGCCAGGTGTCACCCATCTTGTATTTGTGCCTCTCATTTTTTTTTGCCCAAGTGCAATACTTTACATTTCTCCCTGTTAAAATTCATCTTGTTTGTTTTGGCCCAGTTCTCTAGACTGTCAAGGTCGTTTTGAAGTGTGATCCTGTCCTCTTGGGTGTTAGCCACCCATCCCAGTTTGGTGTCATCTGCAAATTTGATCAGGATGCCCTTGAGTCCATCATCCAAGTCGTTGATAAAGATGTTGAATAAGACCGGGCCCAAGACAGAACCCTGTGGCACCCCACTAGTCACTCTTCTCCAGGATGAAGAGGAACCATTGATGAGCACCCTTTGGGTTCGGTCAGTCAGCCAGTTACAAATCCACTGAGTGGTAGCATAGTCAAGACCGCATTTTACCAGCTTCTTTACAAGACTATCATGGGGAATATCATGTTGTTCTCTCTCTCTTATCAGATCAGCCCTTAGCAAGCACAGCATGTGTAAAAGAAACCCAGTGAGCCGTATTCACAGGTGGCTCAATTATTACCAAGGAAGCTGAACATTTGGCTTTTAGCTCTATCAAATGGCCATCTCAGCTCTTCCCTTTGCAACCACTGAGCCTCATCTCTATGATACTCTTCAAGGCTCAGGGAAGTTATGTGCTTGGGTAGTGATGTGATTCATCTCAAAAAAGCAACAACCTCCCAAAGGTTTACTGCACTTGCTGCATATGGATTGCTCTGTGTTCCAGAACTAATACTTGACATGTGGAAAGATAAATGACGAAACAGAATATTCAGAGACGGATGCACGAATTTGATCCAGGACAGAGTGGCCACATGTACACAGAAGGTGCACACACTGCGTTTTGTTTTGTGAGGTGAATGTGGTAAATGTAAAGTTGTCGCTCTTTGTGGGTTCATCCTACACTGTTAGGTGTATGTGGGAGACTGTTTAGGACTCAGTAAAGCACTGAGGGATGAGGGTCCCTCCGCCGCTGGGTCTGGAATGGTTTCTAGTGATAACATGTCAGCGAACTGTTCTCCTCCTCTTCCATTATTTCCCAGCTTTCCCCCTCATCTTCCTCTGAGGTGTTGAAGGAAGGATCGCAAGTGAGAGAGTGCAATTATGCCCCACTTGTGGGCTGCCCATGGGCAGGGAGTGAGCAGGATGGTGGACTGCACAGGCCTTTGGCGTGATCCACCTGAGCTCAACTTGTATGTTTGTATAAGTGATTTAGATCTGCACTGCAACCCTATGCTTGTTTACTCAGAAATCAGTGGGGCTTAGTCACCCACATTGTGTAGGATTGCAGCTGGGTTGTGTGCAGTACCAGATCAGCTCATGGTGAACATGGGTAAAATGAATCCAGTTCTGTTTGAACAGTCTTCACTGGTGGCACAAGGGAAGCCGAACATTTTATTTCTGGTCTATCAAATGGTCATCTCAGCTCTGTCCTTTGTAACCATTGAGCCTCATCATTGGATACTCTTCAAGGCACAGGGAAATTCTGTGCTTGGGTTATGATGTAGTTGTGTGTGTGTTTTTTAAAAAAGCCTAAAAGCTCCCATTCACTGCAGTCGCTGCATACTGATTGTTCTGCTTTGTAGACCTAACGCTTGAAATGTGGGATGATAATAACAGAACAGAACACTTGGGGATGCCAGATAAGAAGATGGAATCTTGCAGCATGACTTTGATCCAGAACAGGCTGGTAATGTGTACAACACAGAAGGTGCACGTGTTAGATTTTATTTTGGGTGACAAATGTGGTAAATATAAATATAAAGCTATCGCTCAGATGGGATTCTTACCTGGGATAAGATAATGTTAGAAATATAATTGATTTAATTGAATATTTGGGTTCCAGGAAAGATAAACAAGCAGCTTTGATATTTATAGATGCTGAGAAGGCATTTGATAATGTGTCTTGGTATTTTATGAAAAGAAATTTAGAACTTATGGATATGGGTCCAATGTTTCTTAATGGTATTCAGGCTATTTACTCTGAACAATATGCTAAGTTTTATCTCTCTCTCTCTCCCCCCCCCCACCCCACTTCAGGGATTTCATCTTTGGTACACTCCACCCCACTATTTTCCTATTCAGGACACTCCTTGACTCCCATGACCCCATTGGTGCATGGCTTTCTTTCTTTCTTTCTTTCTTTCTTTCTTTCTTTCTTTCTGAGCTATTTTTAAGGAAATTCGCCAGAAGCTACACTTCCAACACGGGTTGCCATGGGTCCTGATTTTCACGGACATTTCAGCAATTTCCACCCAGGCACTATTTCCAACAGCTGAATCCTGGCAATGTCCAGGAAATTCCAGACATACGGCTGAGGATATTTCACCCCTCCCATTGCAAGAATCTGCTGATGTTCCAGAGAGGAGGGGGCAGACTTTTGCTCGCTACTTATTCCGCTCTGGCCTTACTTCAAAGAGGGAGAGACTGAGTGTTACCTCTGTGTAGATAAGGTCGCTGCAAAAGCAGCTGCAACACTCAGTGCTGTCCAGCATCTCCATAAAGCTTTGTATATAGTTTCTATAGTACAGTAGCTGTAGAGAATAAAAGAAGATATTATTCAGTGCTGTCGTCCGAGTGATTTATGCTCTGCTGTACTCTGCTGTTTTCTGGAAGTGAGTTCGGTGCTCACAGCTCTGAGTTGTGAGTCCACAGCACTTAGACCTGTTCCTGTGCAGAAGGTGGTCTCTGGAAATGCTACCCCAGCTCGCCTGGCTCAGTCGGGGCTGAAGTGGTTGAGCCCAGTCGGTGGCACTGGCTGAAAGGCGAAGCTGACAATGGCAACCCCAATTTTTGTTGGGTCTATACACAAATGTAGGTTCAGATGTGCTCTTGTGAGTTGTATCTGAGGTGGTGCTAAGTAAATAAGTGTCCTGCCAGGACAAGGACTTCCGCTTTTGCAATAAGGCTCCCTCCTATGTGACCATTGCATACGTTCTAGGGGTTCCCTCAGCCGTCTGGAACAAATTTGGGGGCAGCGCAGGGTTCGCAGTCTCTCCTCTCTCTTTCTCTGAAGGAATAAATCTTTCCCTTGTTTCTGTTTGTTGATGTTGTATAGGAAAACCAGCATAAAGCGTTTGTATTGCAATAATAAAACTCTATATGCTTATGTGGTGTTGGTGGTGGAGGCAGTTGTTGTGGCAGCTCTTCACATGACACCAGGAAGAGGATGGCGCATTGCATAATAATAATTAATAATAATAATTTATTCATACCTCGCCTATCTGGCTGGGTTTCTCCAGCCACTCTGGGCAGCTTCCAACGAAATATTAAAATACAATAACCTATTAAACATTAAAAGCTTTCCTAAACAGAGCTGCCTTCAGATGTCTTCTAAAAATCTGGTAGTTGTTTTTCTTTTTGACATCTGATCAGAGGGTGTTCCACAGGGCGGATGCCGCTACCAAGAAGGCCCTCTGTCTGGTTCCCTGTAACTTGGCTTCTCACAGCGAGGGAACCGCCAGAAGGCCCTCAATGCTGGACCTTAGTGTCCGGGCAGAACGATGGAGGTGGAGATGCTCCTTTAGGTATACCGGACCAAGGCCGTTTAGGGCTTTAAAGGTTAGCACCAATACTTTGAATTGTGCTCGGAAACGCCTAGGAGGCTGTTGCAAGCTGTCACCAGCATTGGGAAACACTGAAAGGGTGGGGAGCTGGCATAGATTAATCCCTTCATGGGAGAGCAGCACCTTGAATTTAGCTACCTGTGGCATTCAGATTGCTAAAAGTTAGGAGTATCCTGAAAATACAGGGGGGAAACAAAGCACACTACAATATGGGCAGAGTGTGTTAGGGGAAACAGTTCAATGAATTGAGGGCAAGAAGTTTCCCAGAGCAATGAGGTTAGTGCTATGTCACTGTGAAGAGTGCCCCTTCCCCAAGGCGGTAATGAAGAGGGCTGTCAGCAGGGGTGGGGAGGCTCCAGCTGGGGGAACCCCCAGAGGAGGAAGGCTCAGAGCCGGGGATAGCTGTTGGGACACAGAAGTCAAAGCGAGAAGATTGGTGAGAGGAGGTGTCGGAAGCTAAAGGGGCAAAGACTCTCCTCCCTGAAAGAGAGGGGAGTGGTTGTGGGCGGGAGCCCGAACACTGCTCCTAGCAGGGGGCGTTGCCCCCTGCCTCCAACTCACCTGGCTGGCACTCATGCCCCCCCCCCCGGTGGCCATCCAACCAGGTGCCATGGGGGGGTCGTGTCCAGCAGCCTTTATGCTGCAGTGCCAGCCTCTCTCCCCGGCCTCATTTCTCTTCGTTGTCCTGTGCGAGTCACCCACCCTCCACTCCCTTTGAGTTAGGGCTTAGGTCATTGGCCTTGCTATGGACCTTAGGTTGGTCGCCCCGGTTGCCCGGGGGGCCTGGTAGGAGTTTTTTCCATTTGGCATTAGGCTTCTTGGTTTTTTCGCCTACCTCGTAGCAATCGTCACAACCTTTTGTGGTATTGGTGGGTAGGTTAGGCATTGGAATAATGTGTTGTGGTGTGTCGAAGTGCTAGGTGTGGCCATCGCCTATGCCTTCAATTTCTAGGGGTATTCCGTTAAAGGAATCTGGCGGTCGTGTATTCTGTCCGAAGCCTGCTTGGCGGGAGGCCATGGCACGACCCTCGGTGACATCAGGGGTGAGCCTATAGTTGGATTAGCATCAACAGGTGATGAACCCCTGGTGAATAAACCCACTTGTTTCGTGATCCAATGCCTAAGCCAATACCTTTTCATTGCTGTAATCAATAAAGTTGTGGCCTTTTCTAGCCCATTAACCTTATATCGCATGTCCCTGTGTCTTCATTTCACATCGCGGGGTTCGGGTCCTCGAACCACAACAGGCTTTAGTGAGCAGGAAGAGCCTGTGACAGGGAGCAGTTCAGACTCCAAGGCTGAAGCAAAGGACGGCAGTGGTGATCAAGGAACTGCTGAAGAAGCCAGGGAGTCTTCTCCTCCAGCTGTGACAAGCTCCCCTCCTCCCTGGCCTCCAAGAATGCTGAAATGTGGCACAGAATTTTTAATTTTTAATTTTTAAAAAGCATGCCCGTCCACTTGCTTGCCAAGACCACTGAATGCCACTGGGCCCACACAGAGACCACTCACATAGACATCCCCACATAGCAACGTAACGCACAGCCCTTTGTTCACATCAGAGTTCTTTTAATACAGCATCTTCCTTAGACTGCATTCAAAGGCAGTGGTCTCTGTCATTACAGCAGTGGAGCTCGTGCACTTGCTTTACAGCATGGTGGACCTTTCGAGTTTTGCAGCCCCTGGCATAGAAGCCGCATCGTTTGTAGTAGCGCAACACATGTTTAGTTACCACTGGGAAGAGAAAGAAAAGTATCTGGGTTACTGTTAGAATCTAGCGAAAGATGCGTGATGGTAATGGAAGGATTCGCTCATAGCAAGGTCCCCATCAGAGGCAGCTGGGGAAACGGGGGTCTGTGCTGAAAGGCAGGTTTTTGCTACCACTGTTCCCAGGTACAGCAACCAACACCCCCATTTATCCTCAAGAATGAATGGAAAATTCCCATGACATTAGGTGAAGCATTGCAATTGGGATGCCACTGGCCAGAGGGCCCAACCTGGCCCCTGACTT
Source organism: Podarcis gaigeae (assembly GCF_964106915.1). Classification (NCBI taxonomy): domain Eukaryota; kingdom Metazoa; phylum Chordata; class Lepidosauria; order Squamata; family Lacertidae; genus Podarcis; species Podarcis gaigeae. The sequence goes on from NC_139679.1 coordinate 109,523,554, forward strand.
GAGATACCTCAGCCAGGTGGACTGTATCACATGGATCCTTTCTGTATCCAGGATCCTTTCTGTACCTTGGCATGCTAGAGTTTGACTGGAGAATTATAAGTAAACTTAGAAAACTCATGTTTTTCCTACTGCTTGCAGGTATTGTTGATTCAAAGGATTTCCAGGGGGATACATTTCATCATGTGACTGAGGGCTTGGAATCAGGTTTCGCATTAGCGTAGCTTAGAGCTTCCATTGGAACGAGGTGCTTCTCTCGTAGTTGTTCTTCTGCTGAAATTGCAAGATCCCCGACCTCCTCTGCACCCAGTCATACTAGCCATGCCCCACCACCCACCCATGGAAATGCACTGAAAATAAGGGGGAGGGAAAGGCAAGAAGGACCACTCACTTGAAGTGATTCTGTACAAGACGCAGGCTGCAGGGTGTCCTGTATGTGGATCATCAGGGCATTTTTCTACATATGGGGCAACTGGTACACACGGCTGTCCTTCACCCTCTGAATCGCACACAGTACACATTAAGGCATTTGCTGTCAGTGGAAGAAGAAAGAAAGAAAGAAAGAGAGAGAGAGAGAGAGAGAGAGAGAGAGAGAGAGAGAGAGAGAGAAAGGCATCTGCTGTAAGAAAGGCTTTTCTATTTACATGTCTTGTCCCTCCCTGGGCTTCTAAGTCACCAAACTAGTTGTTTCCTTCAAAGAAGGAAAATGCTGATCAGAAAGTTCTGGGACATGATCCATGAAGAAATAAAAAAGTTACGAAGAACTTCACATAGCAAAAGACCAGAAACATACTTTTTGGGAGTATTGAATAGTGATATTTCTAGAGAAAATACTACGTGACATCAGTGGCGAGAATCCTGGTGGCTAAGTACTGGAAGGGTAACCAGGTACCGACCAAAGAAGAATGGCTATGTAAATTATGTGAATATTTGGAACTGGCCAAATTGACAGATATAATAAGACTAAAGGCAATGAATACAGTCAAGAAGGAATGAAAGTGCTTGAATAATTATTTAGAAAGACAAGGTTCTAAAGTAAAAATTTGGCTGTGTCTAGAATGACCTCGTGAATGGAAAAGGGGAAACATACATATATACATATCAATATATTGAAAGCAATACTGAAACACAGATAAAATATAAAATGTGAAAGGAAGTGTTGTGAGAGTGATGGAAGTCTATTACTATTATTATTTTATAAAACAGTGTTTATTGTATTGAAATATGATAAAGGTAAAAGGTAAAGGTACCCCTGCCCGTACGGGCCAGTCTTGCCAGACTCTGGGGTTGTGCGCCCATCTCACTCAAGAGGCCAGGGGCCAGCGCTGTCCGAAGACACTTCCGGGTCACGTGGCCAGCGTGACATCGCTGCTCTGGTGAGCCAGAGCTGCACATGGAAACGCCGTTTACCTTCCCGCTAGAAAGCGGTCCCTATTTATCTACTTGCACCCGAGGGTGCTTTCGAACTGCTAGGTTGGCAGGCGCTGGGACCGAGCAACGGGAGCGCACCCCGCTGCGGGGATTCGAACCGCCGACCTTTCGATCGGCAAGCCCTAGGCGCTGAGGCTTTTACCCACAGCGCCACCCGCGTCCCATTGAAATATGATACTTTTCTTTATTCTTTTATGGTCTACTTTTCTTTTTCCCCCTTTCCCCCTTTATTTTTTTCTTTTTCTTTATCATATTCTTTATGTATGGCTTGGTATTGATGTGTTAACTTCGCAATAAAAATTATAAAATAAAAATAAAAATGTTGAGATGCCCTGAGTCTAAAAAGGACATTGAGGGTGTTGGTTTCTGCTTCCTTCACTGTGCAGCGAAGTGCTTGTCACGGGACAATGTTTTGCATTCCACAGTCAGAGTACTGTTGGGTTTCCCACGGGAAAGGGAGACTGGATGTGACGAACACTGGTTTCCTGTTTTTCACAGTTCTCTCGGTGTTTCCGAGGAGAGGAGTTGCTTCTCTGCTCTCGCAGAGGCAAGATGCATGTTTGTAATCTCTCAGCATTGAAGTGTAAATAAAGTAAAGTAAAGTATGTGGCACGTACTGCTCATCATTCCGCTGTGCAGAAGAGTCTGCAAATTCAACAGAAGGTGTAAATTGAGCCCCACGGAGTTCCGCAGAATGTGATTGGCTGCGTCTCAGGCTGCCTAGAACCAGGAGGACCCTCCCCTCTGCCACATCCCCATAACAGGCATCTGAGGGTGCAGCCAGCTCCAGCATTGTAGAGACTTTGCAGAAAGGGTCCTCTAGTGAGTCTCCTGAGACTGGCAGGTACCAAGCAGCAGCTTAGAGTTGCCATATTTCAAAAAGTAAAAATCTAGACACTAAAGTTGTAGAGCTATTATTCTTATTATTATTAGTGAGGGTTGTTGAGCTGTTGGGACAAAATTGCAAAAAAAGAGAGAGAAGAATAATGATGTTTGTGAGCTATTTTTAAGGAAAATTGCCCAAAATGATAATGCTGACATGGGTTGCCATATGTCTAGATTTCCACTGACATTTTGGTGATTTCTGCTGGGACACTGCTTCCGACGTATGGCAACCCTACAACAGCCGGATGGGCAACATCAACAGATGTTAACACCAGAGAGTTTGCACCAGCCGGGGTGTGTGTGTGTGTGTGTGTGTGTGTGTGTGTGTGTGTCACTGCAGCTATGATAGGAGGAGCACTGCCTGCAGCTGCCATTGTAAGCTGTCCAGTTTATGCAAACAATTAAACATTTTTTCAAAAATAGTTGTTGAACTGCTTGGGGAGCGGAAAGGCTGCACTTATGACTACTGCAAACTACTTTGATTTTTAAAAATCAAATGTTTTAACAAGTGAATAAATAAAGATAAAATAACCCCCCTGCCCTGTGCAATAGAGCTTCATGCCCCTGAAAAACTTTCTGAAGCAGGGACCGTGCAGGGATTACAAGGACAGGAGACATAGCAGGATTGTGGAAATAATCTCTGCCAATACCCTGACCCAAGCATGGTGGGTGATGATGCCTGTATAGATCTGGCACTTAATAGCATCAAAGCCTTTCTCCAGGCTACGTTTGCATTATTTCCAAAGTTAGCCTTTCAATCATTATCCCGAAATAGGTGCCAGAGCTAAAAAGAGAAAGAAAATAGCTTACGGGTTCGCCAGTTCTTAGGAAGGTAGGTGGTGGACATACAGCACACTTGAATTGGTGGCCTACCATGTTTTTCCATTGGCAGGTGGGACTTACCTCCACAGCTGAGGCAGAGCAAAAGACAGACTCCAAGCAGCCAGACCTGAGCCAAGCATGGCTTCATGTTAGCAAGGAAAAAGCTCTGTCTGATTAGAAAGACTGTTTTCAAGAGTGATTGCTTGGAGACAGAGGACTAGGCTTCCTGGTAATAAGGAGGAGGGAGAGCTCAAATAATTCTCTCGGTCTGAGGCTCAATACTGTCATTATATAAGGCCAAGAGGGGCCTTTTTGGCTGCTCAACCCATTCTAATGGGCTTCAAGGTACAAGAGGGCTCTGGGCTGGCTCTGAAGAGCAGCAGAGATGTGGGTGGTGGTTCCTTGAGCCGTTAAGTGCATCGTGTCCTGATTGTTTAACAGATCCTAATGGGATGTGGGTTCAGCTGGATGCTCTACAGAATGTTCCATACCTCAGTGGTCCTCTGATACTATCTTTTGTGGCAGCATGCCCATTCCTTTCAATGTGTTCTCTGCCCAGCTCCACATTTCCTGGTTGACTGAGCCACGCAAACCAAAACAGGAGCATGGTGCACCAGGGTAGGCAAGTTCAGTAGCTGATTTGGCTCTGAGGCCCAGAACATACAGCTTTTAATTTTAACAATCCTAAGTGCTTGTGATACCCCAGTAAAAAGGTAAAGGACCCCTGGATGGTAAAGTCCAGTCGAAGGCAACTATGGGATTAGGGTTAGGGTTAGGGTTCAGACAAGTTCAGAAGCTGATTGGGCTCTGAGGCCCAGAACATACAACTTTTAATTTTAACAATGCTAAGTGCTTGTGATACCCCAGTAAAAAGGTAAAAGGTAAAGGACCCATGGACGGATAAGTCCAGTCAAAGACAACTATGGGGTTGAGGCACCCATCTCACTTTCAGGCCAAGGGAGCCGGCGTTTGAGCACAGACAGCTTTCCGGGTCATGTGGCCAGTATGACTTAACCGCTTCTGGAGCAACAGAACAACATGACAAAAGCCAGAGCTCAGAGAAACACCATGTACCGTGGTACCTCATGTTACAGATGCTTCAGGTTACAGACACTTCAGGTTATGGACTCCGCTATCCCAGAAATAGTACCTTGGGTTAAGAAATTTGCTTCAGGATGAGAACAGAAATTGTGCGGTGGCAGCGCAATGGCAGCGGGAGGCCCCATTAGCTAAAGTGGTACCTCAGGTTAAGAACAGTTTCCGGAAAGAAATAAGTTCTTAACCCGAGGTACCAATGTACCTTCCCCCCACAGTGGTACCTATTTATCTGCTTGCATTGGTGAGCTTTCAAACTGCTAGGTTGGCAGGGGCTGGGACTGACCCAACTCGAGATTCTGAAATCTTGTACAGAATGTCCTAGAGCTCAGCTTCCAAATGATGCTGTCTTACATGGGAAGGAAGTGTATTCCTTTCAGTTAACAAGACTTTCATTATAGGAGGCTCAGAGGCACCTTCTTTCTTCCTCAGGGCACCTGTCCCTGCTAGGCTCAAAAGGCACAAGGAGCTTTTTAGGTGCATAATATACTGCTTCTTTGGACAAATCCAAATGGGCTGAAGCTGAGGAACCAGCCGGATGCAGTACAGAGTGTCCCAGACTTCAGCAACCCTCTTACATGTAGGGATTACTTGTTCACCACCAGGAAGCTTCAGCCAGGCCCATATGTGCTATTCACATGGTTGTTTCATAGTCCTAGGCCTCCCTGGTCCTCTGATGCTATCTTATGGGGAAGAATTGCAGTATGTGTTCCCCACCAGGAAGCTGCAGTCAGGCATACGTGATTGTTGCATCACATGGAACTTCAGCTGCGTTGGAACCAACAGACCTGGACCAAAGATCAGTTTTTACTTTAAAAGGTTTGGATACAGAAGGGAATATTTTACTCAAGGACCTAAAGGGCATATTTCACCAGCGCTACCGGGTGAATGGGCTGGGAGGTCACACAGCTACTGACCCTGCAGCCACTGAGTGGATTTCTGTGCGGTCCTTTCTGTACAGCCTCAGATGCTCCCAAGGGTGGTAAGTTGGACTAATTAAATGGAACCTTTTCCCCTCAAAAAGACTTCACCCAGAATCTTCAGTAAAAAGCCACTTTACAATGAATTGAAGAAATGAGTTTCGAAGCCTCTTGCTTGGCCTCCGTCACAGCAGAAAATTTTGGATTTTTCCAATCACTCATTCACCAGAAAGATATGAACGGAAAGCAGTCCTCTCTCCAGATGAAAAACCTAAGTTCAGTGGAGGCTGGTCTACTACTACTTATTCTTAAGTTTCCACTAGATTCCCAAACTACACTCTTTCTATTTTCCCCAACCTCCAGTACTGAATTTCAATGGAGAGAGAATCCTGAATATTTTTCTGTCAATCTCCCGTTCTCTGGCTAATCAGCTCTCTGCAAAAGGATTGTTGTGGTGAGGTGGTCCCACCCACTTGTTCCTAGGCAGAAAATACCAGGCAATAAGTAGTCATAGTAGCTGAACCTCGAGTAAGGAAGATGTCACTTGGTTTGAGCACCCAGGCTCAATGCAGCCATGGCATACAGCCAGGGGAAACCTTGTTGACATCCCAGCTCACCTGAGATGCCCATCCACTCACCTGCTCAGATTCTGCACCCATGCAGGCACACACAGAGGCCACTCACATAGAAATCCCCACACAGCAACCTAACTCAAATTGCACAGCCATTTGTTCACATAGGAGTTCTTTTAATACAGCATCCTTCTTAAACGACATTCAAAGGCAGTGGTCTCTGTCGTTACAGCAGTCGAGTTCGTGCACTTCCGGTACGTCATCGTAGACTTTTCGAGTTTTGCAGTCGCTGGTATAGAAGCCACATTTTTTGTAGTAGCGCAACACACGTCCAGTTTCTGAAGGGAAAAGAAAGAAAAGAATCTGGGTTACTGTTAGTAACTGGTGAAAGATGCTTGATGATAATGTCAGGATCCACCCTTGCTAGGTCCCCATCAGTGACAGCTGGGGAAACGGGGGTCTGTGCTGAAGGGCAGGTTTTTGCTACCACTGTTGCCTGGTATAGCACCCAACCCCCCTGCTTATCCACAAGAATGATTGGCAGCTCTTCCCTAGCATTAGGTGAAGCACTGCAATTGGGATGCCATTGGCCAGAGGGCCCAACCTTGCCCCTGACTTGAGATACCTCAGCCAGGTGGACTGCATCACATGGACTTATCCAGGATCCCATCTGTACCTTGACCTGCTAGAGTTTGACTGGAGAATCAAAAGTGAACTTAGAAACTTCATGTTTCTCTTACTGCCTGCAGGTATTGTTGCTTCAGAGAATTTCCAGGGGGATACGTTCCGTCATGTTCCTGAAGGCTTGCAATCAGGTTTCGTATAGAGGCTGCATTAGGATAGCTTAGAGCTCCATTGGAAGGAGGTGCTTGAACTACGAGAGAAGGACCTCATTCCAATGGAAGCTCTAAGCTTCCATTGTACTACTTGTACTACTGAAGTTGCAAGATCCCCGGCCTCCTCTGCACCCAGTGATACTAGCCATGCCCCATCAGCCACTCATGGAAATGCACTGAAAATAAGGGGGACGGGGAGGGAAAGACAAGAAGGACCACTCACTTGAAGTGATTCTGTACAAGACGCAGGCTGCAGGGTCTCCTGTACGCGGATCATCAGGGCATTTCTCTTCATATGGGGCAGCTTGTATACACGGCTGTCCTGGACCCTCTGAACTGCACAGGCTACAGATTAAGGCATTTGCTGTTAAAAGAAGAAAGGGAGGGAGGGAGGGAGGCACCTGCTGTAAGGCATGATTCTTTGTTTACATGTCTTTTTTTAAAAAAATAATATTTATTACATTTAAACATTACAAAAAAGGAAAGAAAAAAAGAAGAGAAAAGAATATAATACAATACAATGTATAAACATTACACAACACAACATTAACACAACAAACCAAACCAAACAAAGAAAAAACAATTTAAAACACACATCATATCATTTCAATATCTTATCTTTCATTCACTTGTTTCAACGACCTCCTCACACCTCCCTTTTTGTATTCCACTTCTATTAATTGTTTCAGCAATTCCTTTCCATCTTCCTCTATTTTCTGTCATATAATTGTCTTAACATATTTTAACCTTATTTTCCCTTTAATACTCTAATAATCTATTTCCTTATAACATTTCTGCTAAAGCCATATGAATTCATTCCAACATTTTTCTAACACTCATTAATTTTACAATATTTCTATAAATAGTCTTTAAACTTTTCCAATCTTCTTCCACCGTCTCTTCTCCCAGGTCTCGGATTCTGCCAGTCATTTCCGCCAATTCCCTATAGTCCATCAACCTGGTAATCTTCTGTCCGATGCTCTTAACTCTTTTCCAAGTCCCTTCTGCAAGTCTTCTTTGTATTTATACATGCACTTTACTTTGTCTTCTACTGATCTTATTTTCATTTTCCTTCCTTTGAGGCTGAAGAGTAGATCTCGGGGAAGCTCCCACCTAGAAATGATTTTATTCCTTCTCAACAGGGCAACCAAATCTCCGTAGTTAAACCCAAAATCCAAAAGATATTTCGGGACGTCTTTCAAAATTTCCACTATTGACTGTTGTTCTTCTGGGTTCTTCTGGTAGTTCCAACAGTCTCTTATTTTGTTCTTCTCTTTTCCCCCTCCTCTTCCAAGTCTGAAGGCCCTCTCAATTTTAATCTCTTCTTGACCCAAGTCCAGGTCCCCAAAATCAGCAAATTCCTGCGTGATAAAATCCATCAAACTCTCCTTCTCCAGTTCAGGTAGGGCTCTAATCCTCAAAATCTGATTTTCTTTAAATTCAGTCGTAGAAGGCATCAACTCATTGCATCTGTAAGGCTGGGACTCTCTCTCTCTCCAACTGTGTTGCTTTAGGTTCAACGGCAACAACTTTCTCCCTAGCCTTCTCCACAGTTTGCCATGTCAAAGTAGGTTCCTGTATCAATTTCTGAATAGTTTCTGTATTGATGTTCACTTTTTGTCCCAAATTATCAATTTTGGTAGTTACCACATCCACCTTCTTGTTAAGCTGTTCCAGTGAGTTACTTATCTTAATGCGACCGCTAAGGCCTCTTCTGGGAAGATTCTGGAGCAGATCATTAAGCAAACAGTCTGTGAGCACCTAGAAAGGAATGCTGTGATCACCAATAGTCAGCATGGATTTCTGAAAAATAAGTCATGTCAGACTAACCTGATCTCGTTTTTTGACAGAATTACAAGCCTGGTAGATGAAGGGAACGCAGTGGATGTAGTCTACCTTGATTTCAGCAAGGCATTTGACAAGGTGCCCCATGATATTCTTGTAAAGAAGCTGGTAAAATGCGGACTTGACTATGCTACCACTCCGTGGATTTGTAACTGGCTGACTGACCGGACCCAAAGGGTGCTCATCAATGGTTCCTCTTCATCCTGGAGAAGAGTGACTAGTGGGGTGCCACAGGGTTCTGTCTTGGGCCCGGTCTTATTCAACATCTTTATCAACGACTTGGATGATGGACTCAAGGGCATCCTGATCAAATTTGCAGATGACACCTGTCAGGGACTCAAGAGTGGGAGCACAGGGAAGGGAGGAGATGGAGAGCGAGGGGGAGCAATCCGAGGGCAGCGTAGGAGAAGATGACAGTAGCCCAAGAGATTCCATGAGCCTCTCCAGCGAATCGGAAGATTCACAGAAGGGGGCGCCGGTGGTCAGGGCAAGGGGGGCCCCAAGGGGGACACTCCAGAAACAAGGGGCCAGCGGGGACTCCCAGAGCAGCAGTTGGAGATCAGGACCAGCTTCCCCACCAGAGCGTAGTGGGGGGGAGGAGTCCCAGGTATCAGGGCCAGCGTATTCACCACCAGGGAGAGAAGATGAGTCAGGGTTGACCACGCCTACATCGGAGAGTCAGGCAGCGGTGGGGAGGTCACGTCCAGCCAGCTTCCAGGAGGAAGGAAGCAGTGATAGAAGCAGTGTAACGGTCAGGAGGAGGATCACGGGGTTGGTGCGAGTGCCAAGTTCAAATGTACAGGAGCGCGGGACAGCAGAGAACGAGGATTGGGAACCAGGTCCTAAAGCCCGCAGGAGGCAGGGGGAGGAGTCAGGCGACTCAGCGTCAGAAGAGTCCAGAATGGTGAATGCCCCAGCGGGCAGGAGGACCCACAGGAGGAGAGAGGAGAGGAAGAGGTGGAGCAGGGCTAGGATCTTAAACTGGTGTCAGAGGGGAGGAGATTCAGACGGAGCTTCGCCGGTCTAGGGTTTAAGACGTAGAGCTGCGCGCTGCGGCTTTGAAATGGAAACTGAACTTCAATAAAGACTTTTGTACATAACGACAGCCTGGCGTTGGTCCTCTGTGAGCTGGAACCTAGGGGAAGCTCTGACAACACCAAACTGGGAGGGGTGGCTAACACCCCAGAGGACAGGATCACACTTCAAAACGACCTTGACAGATTAGAGAACTGGGCCAAAACAAACAAGATGAATTTTAACAGGGAGAAATGTAAAGTATTGCACTTGGGCAAAAAAAATGAGAGGCACAAATACAAGATGGGTGACACCTGGCTTGAGAGCAGTACATGTGAAAAGGATCTAGGAGTCTTGGTTGACCACAAACTTGACATGAGCCAACAGTGTGACGCGGCAGCTAAAAAAGCCAATGCAATTCTGGGCTGCATCAATAGGAGTATAGCATCTAGATCAAGGGAAGTAATAGTGCCACTGTATTCTGCTCTGGTCAGACCTCACCTGGAGTACTGTGTCCAGTTCTGGGCACCACAGTTCAAGAAGGACACTGACAAACTGGAACGTGTCCAGAGGAGGGCAACCAAAATGGTCAAAGGCCTGGAAATGATGCCTTATGAGGAACGGCTAAGGGAGCTGGGCATGTTTAGCCTGGAGAAGAGGAGGTTAAGGGGTGATATGATAGCCATGTTCAAATATATAAAAGGATGTCACATAGAGGAGGGAGAAAGGTTGTTTTCTGCTGCTCCAGAGAAGCGGACACGGATCAATGGTTCCAAACTACAAGAAAAAAGATTCCACCTAAACATTAGGAGGAACTTCCTGACAGTAAGAGCTGTTCGACAGTGGAATTTGCTGCCAAGGAGTGTGGTGGAGTCTCCTTCTTTGGAGGTCTTTAAGCAGAGGCTTGACAACCATATGTCAGGAGTACTCTGATGGTGTTTCCTGCTTGGCAGCGGGTTGGACTCGATGGCCCTTGTGGTCTCTTCCAACTCTATGATTCTATGATTCTATGATTCAACCATACACAATTCAATCTGCATTGGAAAATAAGATTAAAGAACTTGACCCCAAAAGATAGAGGTTTAACAGCATATAACTTAAAATATCACAAGAAAACAAGGAAGGAGAATCAGAATCAGAGCCAACTGATCCCAAACATTCAAATCAGGGTGTATGTAGAAGATAGCGGGGAAGAACACAGGGCCTGGGTTAGTATAATAATAATAATAATAATAATAATAATAATAATAATACCCCACCCATCTGGCTGGGTTTCCCCAGCCACTCTGGGCAGCTTACAGCATATATAAAACATAATTTGTCTGGTGAGAGGTGATTCTTATGGTATTGGGGTCTTGAGCAGCATAAGGCTTTATAGATCAAACATAGCACTTTCAATTACCGTATTTTTCGCCCTATAGGACTCACTTTTTCCCCTGCAAAAATGAAGGGGAAATGTGTGTGCGTCGTATGGGGCGAATGCAGGCTTCAGGAAGCTATCCGCAAGCCTTGGGAGCCCGCGGGAGTTCCCGCCAGGCTCCCACGGCTTGTGGAGAGCTGCCTGAATCCCGAAGCCTGGGCGCACTGAGCAGTCACGCCAGGCTTTGTGTAGCTCTGCGCAAACCGCGGGAGGGGTCCTACGGCTTGCGGAGAGCAGCCTGTTCTGGGGGCTGGGGTCGGGGGAAGCTCGGGCTTCCCCCGCCCCAGACCCGCACCTGGGGGGAAAATAATTTTTTTCTTTATCCCCCCCCCAAACTAGGTGCGCCCTATGGGCCGGTGTGCCCTATGGGGCGAAAAATACGGTAGGCATGGAAATTAATTGGTAGCCAGTATAGTCAGGACAGGACAGGCCAGGCCTTACATTGCTTAGACCAGAGCATGTGTCTTGAGCCAAGGCAGCTGAAAGGCCATGTAAATACCGGTGCAATTTTGCCTTTTGGCAACATAAACGATTCTCCATGGGGCCTAAGGCTATCATACCTGCCAATCATAATGCCTATATGGTATCTGGGGTAATCTCTCTCTCTCTGCATACCTGTTGCTGGAGATCGCAAGTGAGAGAGTGCAATTATGCCCCACTTGTGGGCTGCCCATGGGCAGGGAGTGAGCAGGAGGGTGGACTGCACAGGCCTTTGGCGTGATCCACCTGAGCTCAACTTGCATGTTTGTATAAGTGATTTAGATCTGCACTGCAACCCTATGCCTGTTTACTCAGAAATCAGTGGGGCTTAGTCACCCGCGTTGTGTAGGATTGCAGCTGGGTTGTGCGCAGTACCAGATCAGCTCTTACTGAGTATGGGTAAAATGAATCCAGTTCCATTTGAACAGTCTTCACTGGTGGCGCAATGAGTACAAGGGAAGCCGAACATTTTGTTTCTGGTCTATCGAATGGTCATCTCAGCTCTGTGTTTTGTAACCATTGAGCCTCATCACTGGATACTCTTCAAGGCACAAGGAAATTCTGTGCTTGGGTTGTGATGTAGTGTGTGTGTGTGTGTGTGTGAGAGAGAGAGAGAGTGTGTGTGTGTGTGTGTTTAAAAAGCCTACAAGATCCCATTCACTGCAGTCGTTGCACATTGATTGCTCTGCTTTGTAGACCTAATGCTTGAAATGTGGGATGATAATAACAGAACAGAACACTTGGGGATGCCAGATAAGAAGATGGAATCTTGCAGCATGACTTTGATCCAGAACAGGCTGGTAATGTGTACACAGAGAAGGTGCACGCGTTAGATTTTATTTTGGGAGACGAATGTGGTAAATATAAATATAGAGCTATCGCTCAGATGGGATTCTTACCTGGGAGACAAATGAAAGGTAATGTTAGAAATATAATTGATTTAATTGAATATTTGGGTTCCAGGAAAGATAAACAAGCAGCTTTGATATTTATAGATGCTGAGAAGGCATTTGATAATGTGTCTTGGTATTTTATGAAAAGAAATTTAGAACTTATGGATATGGGTCCAATGTTTCTTAATGGTATTCAGGCTATTTACTCTGAACAATATGCTAAGTTTTATCTCTCTCTCTCTCTCTCCCCCCCCCACCCCACTTCAGGGATTTCATCTTTGGTACACTCCACCCCACTATTTTCCTATTCAGGACACTCCTTGACTCCCATGACCCCATTGGTGCATGGCTTTCTTTCTTTCTTTCTTTCTTTCTTTCTTTCTTTCTTTCTTTCTTTCTTTCTTTCTTAGCTATTTTTAAGGAAATTCGCCAGAAGCTACACTTCCAACACGGGTTGCCATGGGTCCTGATTTTCACGGACATTTCAGCAATTTCCACCCAGGCACTATTTCCAACAGCTGAATCCTGGCAATGTCCAGGAAATTCCAGACATACGGCTGAGGATATTTCACCCCTCCCATTGCAAGAATCTGCTGATGTTCCAGAGAGTAGGGGGCGGACTTTTGCTCGCTACTTATTCCGCTCTGGCCTTACTTCAAAGAGGGAGAGACTGAGTGCTACCTCTGTGTAGATAAGGTCGCTGCAAAAGCAGCTGCAACACTCAGTGCTGTCCAGCATCTCCATAAAGCTTTGTATATAGTTTCTATAGTACAGTAGCTGTAGAGAATAAAAGAAGATATTATTCAGTGCTGTCGTCCGAGTGATTTATGCTCTGCTGTACTCTGCTGTTTTCTGGAAGTGAGTTCGGTGCTCACAGCTCTGAGTTGTGAGTCCACAGCACTTAGACCTGTTCCTGTGCAGAAGGTGGTCTCTGGAAATGCTACCCCAGCTCGCCTGGCTCAGTCGGGGCTGAAGTGGTTGAGCCCAGTCGGTGGCACTGGCTGAAAGGCGAAGCTGACAATGGCAACCCCAATTTTTGTTGGGTCTATACACAAATGTAGGTTCAGATGTGCTCTTGTGAGTTGTATCTGAGGTGGTGCTAAGTAAATAAGTGTCCTGCCAGGGCAAGGACTTCCGCTTTTGCAATAAGGCTCCCTCCTATGTGACCATTGCATACGTTCTAGGGGTTCCCTCAGCCGTCTGGAACAAATTTGGGGGCAGCGCAGGGTTCACAGTCTCTCCTCTCTCTTTCTCTGAAGGAATAAATCTTTCCCTTGTTTCTGTTTGTTGATGTTGTATAGGAAAACCAGCATAAAGCGTTTGTATTGCAATAATAAAACTCTATATGCTTATGTGGTGTTGGTGGTGGAGGCAGTTGTTGTGGCAGCTCTTCACATGACACCAGGAAGAGGATGGCGCATTGCATAATAATAATTAATAAGAATAATTTATTCATACCTCGCCTATCTGGCTGGGTTTCTCCAGCCACTCTGGGCAGCTTCCAACGAAATATTAAAATACAATAACCTATTAAACATTAAAAGCTTTCCTAAACAGAGCTGCCTTCAGATGTCTTCTAAAAATCTGGTAGTTGTTTTTCTTTTTGACATCTGATCAGAGGGTGTTCCACAGGGCGGATGCCGCTACCAAGAAGGCCCTCTGTCTGGTTCCCTGTAACTTGGCTTCTCACAGCGAGGGAACCGCCAGAAGGCCCTCGATGCTGGACCTTAGTGTCCGGGCAGAACGATGGAGGTGGAGATGCTCCTTTAGGTATACCGGACCAAGGCCATTTAGGGCTTTAAAGGTTAGCATCAATACTTTGAATTGTGCTCGGAAACGCACAGGAGGCTGTTGCAAGCTGTCACCAGCATTGGGAAACACTGAAAGGGTGGGGAGCTGGCATAGATTAATCCCTTCATGGGAGAGCAGCACCTTGAATTTAGCTACCTGTGGCATTCAGATTGCTAAAAGTTAGGAGTATCCTGAAAATACAGGGGAAAACAAAGCACACTACAATATGGGCAGAGTGTGTTAGGGGAAACAGTTCAATGAATTGAGGGCAAGAAGTTTCCCAGAGCAATGAGGTTAGTGCTATGTCACTGTGAAGAGTGCCCCTTCCCCAAGGCGGTAATGAAGAGGGCTGTCAGCAGGGGTGGGGAGGCTCCAGCTGGGGGAACCCCCAGAGGAGGAAGGCTCAGAGCCGGGGATAGCTGTTGGGACACAGAAGTCAAAGCGAGAAGATTGGTGAGAGGAGGTGTCGGAAGCTAAAGGGGCAAAGACTCTCCTCCCTGAAAGAGAGGGGAGTGGTTGTGGGCGGGAGCCCGAACACTGCTCCTAGCAGGGGGCGTTGCCCCCTGCCTCCAACTCACCTGGCTGGCACTCATGCCCCCCCCCGGTGGCCATCCAACCAGGTGCCATGGGGGGGTCGTGTCCAGCAGCCTTTATGCTGCAGTGCCAGCCTCTCTCCCCGGCCTCATTTCTCTTCGTTGTCCTGTGCGAGTCACCCACCCTCCACTCCCTTTGAGTTAGGGCTTAGGTCATTGGCCTTGCTATGGACCTTAGGTTGGTCGCCCCGGTTGCCCGGGGGGCCTGGTAGGAGTTTTTTCCATTTGGCATTAGGCTTCTTGGTTTTTTCGCCTACCTCGTAGCAATCGTCACAACCTTTTGTGGTATTGGTGGGTAGGTTAGGCATTGGAATAATGTGTTGTGGTGTGTTGAAGTGCTAGGTGTGGCCATCGCCTATGCCTTCAATTTCTAGGGGTATTCCGTTAAAGGAATCTGGCGGTCGTGTATTCCGTCCGAAGCCTGCTTGGCGGGAGGCCATGGCACGACCCTCGGTGACATCAGGGGTGAGCCTATAGTTGGATTAGCATCAACAGGTGATGAACCCCTGGTGAATAAACCCACTTGTTTCGTGATCCAATTCCTAAGCCAATACCTTTTCATTGCTGTAATCAATAAAGTTGTGGCCTTTTCTAGCCCATTAACCTTATATCGCATGTCCCTGTGTCTTCATTTCACATCGCGGGGTTCGGGTCCTCGAACCACAACAGGCTTTAGTGAGCAGGAAGAGCCTGTGACAGGGAGCAGTTCAGACTCCAAGGCTGAAGCAAAGGACGGCAGTGGTGATCAAGAGACTGCTGAAGAAGCCAGGGAGTCTTCTCCTCCAGCTGTGACAAGCTCCCCTCCTCCCTGGCCTCCAAGAATGCTGAAATGTGGCACAGAATTTTTAATTTTTAATTTTTAAAAAGCATGCCCGTCCACTTGCTTGCCAAGACCACTGAATGCCACTGGGCCCACACAGAGACCACTCACATAGACATCCCCACACAGCAACGTAACGCACAGCCCTTTGTTCACATCAGAGATCTTTTAATACAGCATCTTCCTTAGACTGCATTCAAAGGCAGTGGTCTCTGTCATTACAGCAGTGGAGCTCGTGCACTTGCTTTACAGCATGGTGGACCTTTCGAGTTTTGCAGCCCCTGGCATAGAAGCCGCATCGTTTGTAGTAGCGCAACACATGTTTAGTTACCACTGGGAAGAGAAAGAAAAGTATCTGGGTTACTGTTAGAATCTAGCGAAAGATGTGTGATGGTAATAGAAGGATCCGCTCATGGCAAGGTCCCCATCAGAGGCAGCTGGGGAAACGGGGGTCTGTGCTGAAAGGCAGGTTTTTGCTACCACTGTTCCCAGGTACAGCAACCAACACCCCCATTTATCCTCAAGAATGAATGGAAATTTCCCATGACATTAGGTGAAGCATTGCAATTGGGATGCCACTGGCCAGAGGGCCCAACCTGGCCCCTGACTTGAGATACCTCAGCCAGGTGGACTGTATCACATGGATCCTTTCTGTATCCAGGATCCTTTCTGTACCTTGGCATGCTAGAGTTTGACTGGAGAATTATAAGTAAACTTAGAAAACTCATGTTTTTCCTACTGCTTGCAGGTATTGTTGATTCAAAGGATTTCCAGGGGGATACATTTCATCATGTGACTGAGGGCTTGGAATCAGGTTTCGCATTAGCGTAGCTTAGAGCTTCCATTGGAACGAGGTGCTTCTCTCGTAGTTCTTGTTCTGCTGAAATTGCAAGATCCCCGACCTCCTCTGCACCCAGTCATACTAGCCATGCCCCACCACCCACCCATGGAAATGCACTGAAAATAAGGGGGAGGGAAAGGCAAGAAGGACCACTCACTTGAAGTGATTCTGTACAAGACGCAGGCTACAGGGTGTCCTGTATGTGGATCATCAGGGCATTTTTCTACATATGGGGCAACTGGTACACACGGCTGTCCTTCACCCTCTGAATCGCACACAGTACACATTAAGGCATTTGCTGTCAGTGGAAGAAGAAAGAAAGAAAGAAAGAAAGAAAGAAAGAAAGAAAGAAAGAAAGAAAGAAAGAGAAAATCATCTGTTGTAAGAAAGGCTTTTCTATTTACATGTCTTGTCCCTCCCTGGGCTTCTAAGTCACCAAACTAGTTGTTTCCTTCAAAGAAGGAAAATGCTGATCAGAAAGTTCTGGGACATGATCCATGAAGAAATAAAAAAGTTACGAAGAACTTCACATAGCAAAAGACCAGAAACATACTTTTTGGGAGTATTGAATAGTGATATTTCTAGAGAAAATACTACGTGACATCAGTGGCGAGAATCCTGGTGGCTAAGTACTGGAAGGGTAACCAGGTACCGACCAAAGAAGAATGGCTATGTAAATTATGTGAATATTTGGAACTGGCCAAATTGACAGATATAATAAGACTAAAGGCAATGAATACAGTCAAGAAGGAATGAAAGTGCTTGAATAATTATTTAGAAAGACAAGGTTCTAAAGTAAAAATTTGGCTGTGTCTAGAATGACCTCGTGAATGGAAAAGGGGAAACATACATATATACATATCAATATATTGAAAGTAATACTGAAACACAGATAAAATATAAAATGTGAAAGGAAGTGTTGTGAGAGTGATGGAAGTCTATTACTATTATTATTTTATAAAACAGTGTTTATTGTATTGAAATATGATAAAGGTAAAAGGTAAAGGTACCCCTGCCCGTACGGGCCAGTCTTGCCAGACTCTGGGGTTGTGCGCCCATCTCACTCAAGAGGCCAGGGGCCAGCGCTGTCCGAAGACACTTCCGGGTCACGTGGCCAGCGTGACATCGCTGCTCTGGCGAGCCAGAGCTGCACACGGAAACGCCGTTTACCTTCCCGCTAGAAAGCGGTCCCTATTTATCTACTTGCACCCGAGGGTGCTTTCGAACTGCTAGGTTGGCAGGCGCTGGGACCGAGCAACGGGAGCGCACCCCGCTGCGGGGATTCGAACCGCCGACCTTTCGATCGGCAAGCCCTAGGCGCTGAGGCTTTTACCCACAGCGCCACCCGCGTCCCATTGAAATATGATACTTTTCTTTATTCTTTTATGGTCTACTTTTCTTTTTCCCCCTTTCCCCCTTTATTTTTTTCTTTTTCTTTATCATATTCTTTATGTATGGCTTGGTATTGATGTGTTAACTTCGCAATAAAAATTATAAAATAAAAATAAAAATGTTGAGATGCCCTGAGTCTAAAAAGGACATTGAGGGTGTTGGTTTCTGCTTCCTTCACTGTGCAGCGAAGTGCTTGTCACGGGACAATGTTTTGCATTCCACAGTCAGAGTACTGTTGGGTTTCCCACGGGAAAGGGAGACTGGATGTGACGAACACTGGTTTCCTGTTTTTCACAGTTCTCTCGGTGTTTCCGAGGAGAGGAGTTGCTTCTCTGCTCTCGCAGAGGCAAGATGCATGTTTGTAATCTCTCAGCATTGAAGTGTAAATAAAGTAAAGTAAAGTATGTGGCACGTACTGCTCATCATTCCGCTGTGCAGAAGAGTCTGCAAATTCAACAGAAGGTGTAAATTGAGCCCCACGGAGTTCCGCAGAATGTGATTGGCTGCGTCTCAGGCTGCCTAGAACCAGGAGGACCCTCCCCTCTGCCACATCCCCATAACAGGCATCTGAGGGTGCAGCCAGCTCCAGCATTGTAGAGACTTTGCAGAAAGGGTCCTCTAGTGAGTCTCCTGAGACTGGCAGGTACCAAGCAGCAGCTTAGAGTTGCCATATTTCAAAAAGTAAAAATCTAGACACTAAAGTTGTAGAGCTATTATTCTTATTATTATTAGTGAGGGTTGTTGAGCTGTTGGGACAAAATTGCAAAAAAAGAGAGAGAAGAATAATGATGTTTGTGAGCTATTTTTAAGGAAAATTGCCCAAAATGATAATGCTGACATGGGTTGCCATATGTCTAGATTTCCACTGACATTTTGGTGATTTCTGCTGGGACACTGCTTCCGACGTATGGCAACCCTACAACAGCCGGATGGGCAACATCAACAGATGTTAACACCAGAGAGTTTGCACCAGCCGGGGTGTGTGTGTGTGTGTGTGTGTGTGTGTGTGTCACTGCAGCTATGATAGGAGGAGCACTGCCTGCAGCTGCCATTGTAAGCTGTCCAGTTTATGCAAACAATTAAACATTTTTTCAAAAATAGTTGTTGAACTGCTTGGGGAGCGGAAAGGCTGCACTTATGACTACTGCAAACTACTTTGATTTTTAAAAATCAAATGTTTTAACAAGTGAATAAATAAA
Source organism: Podarcis gaigeae (assembly GCF_964106915.1). Classification (NCBI taxonomy): domain Eukaryota; kingdom Metazoa; phylum Chordata; class Lepidosauria; order Squamata; family Lacertidae; genus Podarcis; species Podarcis gaigeae. Next base: position 109,542,400 of record NC_139679.1, read on the forward strand.
GATAAAATAACCCCCCTGCCCTGTGCAATAGAGCTTCATGCCCCTGAAAAACTTTCTGAAGCAGGGACCGTGCAGGGATTACAAGGACAGGAGACATAGCGGGATTGTGGAAATCATCTCTGCCAATACCCTGACCCAAGCATGGTGGGTGATGATGCCTGTATAGATCTGGCACTTAATAGCATCAAAGCCTTTCTCCAGGCTACGTTTGCATTATTTCCAAAGTTAGCCTTTCAATCATTATCCCGAAATAGGTGCCAGAGCTAAAAAGAGAAAGAAAATAGCTTACGGGTTCGCCAGTTCTTAGGAAGGTAGGTGGTGGACATACAGCACACTTGAATTGGTGGCCTACCATGTTTTTCCATTGGCAGGTGGGACTTACCTCCACAGCTGAGGCAGAGCAAAAGACAGACTCCAAGCAGCCAGACCTGAGCCAAGCATGGCTTCATGTTAGCAAGGAAAAAGCTCTGTCTGATTAGAAAGACTGTTTTCAAGAGTGATTGCTTGGAGACAGAGGACTAGGCTTCCTGGTAATAAGGAGGAGGGAGAGCTCAAATAATTCTCTCGGTCTGAGGCTCAATACTGTCATTATATAAGGCCAAGAGGGGCCTTTTTGGCTGCTCAACCCATTCTAATGGGCTTCAAGGTACAAGAGGGCTCTGGGCTGGCTCTGAAGAGCAGCAGAGATGTGGGTGGTGGTTCCTTGAGCCGTTAAGTGCATCGTGTCCTGATTGTTTAACAGATCCTAATGGGATGTGGGTTCAGCTGGATGCTCTACAGAATGTTCCATACCTCAGTGGTCCTCTGATACTATCTTTTGTGGCAGCATGCCCATTCCTTTCAATGTGTTCTCTGCCCAGCTCCACATTTCCTGGTTGACTGAGCCACGCAAACCAAAACAGGAGCATGGTGCACCAGGGTAGGCAAGTTCAGTAGCTGATTTGGCTCTGAGGCCCAGAACATACAGCTTTTAATTTTAACAATCCTAAGTGCTTGTGATACCCCAGTAAAAAGGTAAAGGACCCCTGGATGGTAAAGTCCAGTCGAAGGCAACTATGGGATTAGGGTTAGGGTTAGGGTTCAGACAAGTTCAGAAGCTGATTGGGCTCTGAGGCCCAGAACATACAACTTTTAATTTTAACAATGCTAAGTGCTTGTGATACCCCAGTAAAAAGGTAAAAGGTAAAGGACCCATGGACGGATAAGTCCAGTCAAAGACAACTATGGGGTTGAGGCACCCATCTCACTTTCAGGCCAAGGGAGCCGGCGTTTGAGCACAGACAGCTTTCCGGGTCATGTGGCCAGTATGACTTAACCGCTTCTGGAGCAACAGAACAACATGACAAAAGCCAGAGCTCAGAGAAACACCATGTACCGTGGTACCTCATGTTACAGATGCTTCAGGTTACAGACACTTCAGGTTATGGACTCCGCTATCCCAGAAATAGTACCTTGGATTAAGAAATTTGCTTCAGGATGAGAACAGAAATCGTGCGGTGGCAGCGCAACGGCAGCGGGAGGCCCCATTAGCTAAAGTGGTACCTCAGGTTAAAAACAGTTTCCGGAAAGAAATAAGTTCTTAACCCGAGGTACCAATGTACCTTCCCCCCACAGTGGTACCTATTTATCTGCTTGCATTGGTGAGCTTTCAAACTGCTAGGTTGGCAGGGGCTGGGACTGACCCAACTCGAGATTCTGAAACCCTGTACAGAATGTCCTAGAGCTCAGCTTCCAAATGATGCTGTCTTACATGGGAAGGAAGTGTATTCCTTTCAGTTAACAAGACTTTCATTATAGGAGGCTCAGAGGCACCTTCTTTCTTCCTCAGGGCACCTGTCCCTGCTAGGCTCAAAAGGCACAAGGAGCTTTTTAGGTGCATAATATACTGCTTCTTTGGACAAATCCAAATGGGCTGAAGCTGAGGAACCAGCCGGATGCAGTACAGAGTGTCCCAGACTTCAGCAACCCTCTTACATGTAGGGATTACTTGTTCACCACCAGGAAGCTTCAGCCAGGCCCATATGTGCTACTCACATGGTTGTTTCATAGTCCTAGGCCTCCCTGGTCCTCTGATGCTATCTTAAGGGAAGAATTGCAGTATGTGTTCCCCACCAGGAAGCTGCAGTCAGGCATACGTGATTGTTGCATCACATGGAACTTCAGCTGCGTTGGAACCAACAGACCTGGACCAAAGATCAGTTTTTATTTTAAAAGGTTTGGATACAGAAGGGAATATTTTACTCAAGGACCTAAAGGGCATATTTCACCAGCGCTACCGGGTGAATGGGCTGGGAGGTCACACAGCTACTGACCCTGCAGCCACTGAGTGGATTTCTGTGCGGTCCTTTCTGTACAGCCTCAGATGCTCCCAAGGGTGGTAAGTTGGACTAATTAAATGGAACCTTTTCCCCTCAAAAAGACTTCACCCAGAATCTTCAGTAAAAAGCCACTTTACAATGAATTGAAGAAATGAGTTTCGAAGCCTCTTGCTTGGCCTCCGTCACAGCAGAAAATTTTGGATTTTTCCAATCACTCATTCACCAGAAAGATATGAACGGAAAGCAGTCCTCTCTCCAGATGAAAAACCTAAGTTCAGTGGAGGCTGGTCTACTACTACTTATTCTTAAGTTTCCACTAGATTCCCAAACTACACTCTTTCTATTTTCCCCAACCTCCAGTACTGAATTTCAATGGAGAGAGAATCCTGAATATTTTTCTGTCAATCTCCCGTTCTCTGGCTAATCAGCTCTCTGCAAAAGGATTGTTGTGGTGAGGTGGTCCCACCCACTTGTTCCTAGGCAGAAAATACCAGGCAATAAGTAGTCATAGTAGCTGAACCTCGAGTAAGGAAGATGTCACTTGGTTTGAGCACCCAGGCTCAATGCAGCCATGGCATACAGCCAGGGGAAACCTTGTTGACATCCCAGCTCACCTGAGATGCCCATCCACTCACCTGCTCAGATTCTGCACCCATGCAGGCACACACAGAGGCCACTCACATAGAAATCCCCACACAGCAACCTAACTCAAATTGCACAGCCATTTGTTCACATAGGAGTTCTTTTAATACAGCATCCTTCTTAAACGACATTCAAAGGCAGTGGTCTCTGTCGTTACAGCAGTCGAGTTCGTGCACTTCCGGTACGTCATCGTAGACTTTTCGAGTTTTGCAGTCGCTGGTATAGAAGCCACATTTTTTGTAGTAGCGCAACACACGTCCAGTTTCTGAAGGGAAAAGAAAGAAAAGAATCTGGGTTACTGTTAGTAACTGGTGAAAGATGCTTGATGATAATGTCAGGATCCACCCTTGCTAGGTCCCCATCAGTGACAGCTGGGGAAACGGGGGTCTGTGCTGAAGGGCAGGTTTTTGCTACCACTGTTGCCTGGTATAGCACCCAACCCCCCTGCTTATCCACAAGAATGATTGGCAGCTCTTCCCTAGCATTAGGTGAAGCACTGCAATTGGGATGCCATTGGCCAGAGGGCCCAACCTTGCCCCTGACTTGAGATACCTCAGCCAGGTGGACTGCATCACATGGACTTATCCAGGATCCCATCTGTACCTTGACCTGCTAGAGTTTGACTGGAGAATCAAAAGTGAACTTAGAAACTTCATGTTTCTCTCACTGCCTGCAGGTATTGTTGCTTCAACGAATTTCCAGGGGAATACGTTCTGTCATGTTTCTGAAGGCTTGCAATCAGGTTTCGTATGGAGGCTGCATTAGGATAGCTTAGAGCTCCATTGGAAGGAGGTGCTTGAACAACGAGAGAAGGACCTCATTCCAATGGAAGCTCTAAGCTTCCATTGTACTACTTGTACTACTGAAGTTGCAAGATCCCCGGCCTCCTCTGCACCCAGTGATACTAGCCATGCCCCATCAGCCACTCATGGAAATGCACTGAAAATAAGGGGGACGGGGAGGGAAAGACAAGAAGGACCACTCACTTGAAGTGATTCTGTACAAGACGCAGGCTGCAGGGTCTCCTGTACGCGGATCATCAGGGCATTTCTCTTCATAAGGGGCAGCTTGTATACACGGCTGTCCTGGACCCTCTGAACTGCACAGGCTACAGATTAAGGCATTTGCTGTTAAAAGAAGAAAGGGAGGGAGGGAGGGAGGCACCTGCTGTAAGGCATGATTCTTTGTTTACATGTCTTTTTTTTAAAAAAATAATATTTATTACATTTAAACATTACAAAAAAGGAAAGAAAAAAAGAAGAGAAAAGAATATAATACAATACAATGTATAAACATTACACAACACAACATTAACACAACAAACCAAACCAAACAAAGAAAAAACAATTTAAAACACACATCATATCATTTCAATATCTTATCTTTCATTCACTTGTTCCAACGACCTCCTCACACCTCCCTTTTTGTATTCCACTTCTATTAATTGTTTCAGCAATTCCTTTCCATCTTCCTCTATTTTCTGTCATATAATTGTCTTAACATATTTTAACCTTATTTTCCCTTTAATACTCTAATAATCTATTTCCTTATAACATTTCTGCTAAAGCCATATGAATTCATTCCAACATTTTTCTAACACTCATTAATTTTACAATATTTCTATAAATAGTCTTTAAACTTTTCCAATCTTCTTCCACCATCTCTTCTCCCAGGTCTCGGATTCTGCCAGTCATTTCCGCCAATTCCATATAGTCCATCAACCTGGTAATCTTCTGTCCGATGCTCTTAACTCTTTTCCAAGTTCCTTCTGCAAGTCTTCTTTGTATTTATACATGCACTTTACTTTGTCTTCTACTGATCTTATTTTCATTTTCCTTCCTTTGAGGCTGAAGAGTAGATCTCGGGGAAGCTCCCACCTAGAAATGATTTTATTCCTTCTCAACAGGGCAACCAAATCTCCGTAGTTAAACCCAAAATCCAAAAGATATTTCGGGACGTCTTTCAAAATTTCCACTATTGACTGTTGTTCTTCTGGGTTCTTCTGGTAGTTCCAACAGTCTCTTATTTTGTTCTTCTCTTTTCCCCCTCCTCTTCCAAGTCTGAAGGCCCTCTCAATTTTAATCTCTTCTTGACCCAAGTCCAGGTCCCCAAAATCAGCAAATTCCTGCGTGATAAAATCCATCAAACTCTCCTTCTCCAGTTCAGGTAGGGCTCTAATCCTCAAAATCTGATTTTCTTTAAATTCAGTCGTAGAAGGCATCAACTCATTGCATCTGTAAGGCTGGGACTCTCTCTCTCTCCAACTGTGTTGCTTTAGGTTCAACGGCAACAACTTTCTCCCTAGCCTTCTCCACAGTTTGCCATGTCAAAGTAGGTTCCTGTATCAATTTCTGAATAGTTTCTGTATTGATGTTCACTTTTTGTCCCAAATTATCAATTTTGGTAGTTACCACATCCACCTTCTTGTTAAGCTGTTCCAGTGAGTTACTTATCTTAATGCGACCGCTAAGGCCTCTTCTGGGAAGATTCTGGAGCAGATCATTAAGCAAACAGTCTGTGAGCACCTAGAAAGGAATGCTGTGATCACCAATAGTCAGCATGGATTTCTGAAAAATAAGTCATGTCAGACTAACCTGATCTCGTTGTTTGACAGAATTACAAGCCTGGTAGATGAAGGGAACGCAGTGGATGTAGTCTACCTTGATTTCAGCAAGGCATTTGACAAGGTGCCCCATGATATTCTTGTAAAGAAGCTGGTAAAATGCGGACTTGACTATGCTACCACTCCGTGGATTTGTAACTGGCTGACTGACCGGACCCAAAGGGTGCTCATCAATGGTTCCTCTTCATCCTGGAGAAGAGTGACTAGTGGGGTGCCACAGGGTTCTGTCTTGGGCCCGGTCTTATTCAACATCTTTATCAACGACTTGGATGATGGACTCAAGGGCATCCTGATCAAATTTGCAGATGACACCTGTCAGGGACTCAAGAGTGGGAGCACAGGGAAGGGAGGAGATGGAGAGCGAGGGGGAGCAATCCGAGGGCAGCGTAGGAGAAGATGACAGTAGCCCAAGAGATTCCATGAGCCTCTCCAGCGAATCGGAAGATTCACAGAAGGGGGCGCCGGTGGTCAGGGCAAGGGGGGCCCCAAGGGGGACACTCCAGAAACAAGGGGCCAGCGGGGACTCCCAGAGCAGCAGTTGGAGATCAGGACCAGCTTCCCCACCAGAGCGTAGTGGGGGGGAGGAGTCCCAGGTATCAGGGCCAGCGTATTCACCACCAGGGAGAGAAGATGAGTCAGGGTTGACCACGCCTACATCGGAGAGTCAGGCAGCGGTGGGGAGGTCACGTCCAGCCAGCTTCCAGGAGGAAGGAAGCAGTGATAGAAGCAGTGTAACGGTCAGGAGGAGGATCACGGGGTTGGTGCGAGTGCCAAGTTCAAATGTACAGGAGCGCGGGACAGCAGAGAACGAGGATTGGGAACCAGGTCCTAAAGCCCGCAGGAGGCAGGGGGAGGAGTCAGGCGACTCAGCGTCAGAAGAGTCCAGAATGGTGAATGCCCCAGCGGGCAGGAGGACCCACAGGAGGAGAGAGGAGAGGAAGAGGTGGAGCAGGGCTAGGATCTTAAACTGGTGTCAGAGGGGAGGAGATTCAGACGGAGCTTCGCCGGTCTAGGGTTTAAGACGTAGAGCTGCGCGCTGCGGCTTTGAAATGGAAACTGAACTTCAATAAAGACTTTTGTACATAACGACAGCCTGGCGTTGGTCCTCTGTGAGCTGGAACCTAGGGGAAGCTCTGACAACACCAAACTGGGAGGGGTGGCTAACACCCCAGAGGACAGGATCACACTTCAAAACGACCTTGACAGATTAGAGAACTGGGCCAAAACAAACAAGATGAATTTTAACAGGGAGAAATGTAAAGTATTGCACTTGGGCAAAAAAAATGAGAGGCACAAATACAAGATGGGTGACACCTGGCTTGAGAGCAGTACATGTGAAAAGGATCTAGGAGTCTTGGTTGACCACAAACTTGACATGAGCCAACAGTGTGACGCGGCAGCTAAAAAAGCCAATGCAATTCTGGGCTGCATCAATAGGAGTATAGCATCTAGATCAAGGGAAGTAATAGTGCCACTGTATTCTGCTCTGGTCAGACCTCACCTGGAGTACTGTGTCCAGTTCTGGGCACCACAGTTCAAGAAGGACACTGACAAACTGGAACGTGTCCAGAGGAGGGCAACCAAAATGGTCAAAGGCCTGGAAATGATGCCTTATGAGGAACGGCTAAGGGAGCTGGGCATGTTTAGCCTGGAGAAGAGGAGGTTAAGGGGTGATATGATAGCCATGTTCAAATATATAAAAGGATGTCACATAGAGGAGGGAGAAAGGTTGTTTTCTGCTGCTCCAGAGAAGCGGACACGGATCAATGGTTCCAAACTACAAGAAAAAAGATTCCACCTAAACATTAGGAGGAACTTCCTGACAGTAAGAGCTGTTCGACAGTGGAATTTGCTGCCAAGGAGTGTGGTGGAGTCTCCTTCTTTGGAGGTCTTTAAGCAGAGGCTTGACAACCATATGTCAGGAGTACTCTGATGGTGTTTCCTGCTTGGCAGCGGGTTGGACTCGATGGCCCTTGTGGTCTCTTCCAACTCTATGATTCTATGATTCTATGATTCAACCATACACAATTCAATCTGCATTGGAAAATAAGATTAAAGAACTTGACCCCAAAAGATAGAGGTTTAACAGCATATAACTTAAAATATCACAAGAAAACAAGGAAGGAGAATCAGAATCAGAGCCAACTGATCCCAAACATTCAAATCAGGGTGTATGTAGAAGATAGCGGGGAAGAACACAGGGCCTGGGTTAGTATAATAATAATAATAATAATAATAATAATAATAATAATAATAATACCCCACCCATCTGGCTGGGTTTCCCCAGCCACTCTGGGCAGCTTACAGCATATATAAAACATAATTTGTCTGGTGAGAGGTGATTCTTATGGTATTGGGGTCTTGAGCAGCATAAGGCTTTATAGATCAAACATAGCACTTTCAATTACCGTATTTTTCGCCCTATAGGACTCACTTTTTCCCCTGCAAAAATGAAGGGGAAATGTGTGTGCGTCGTATGGGGCGAATGCAGGCTTCAGGAAGCTATCCGCAAGCCTTGGGAGCCCGCGGGAGTTCCCGCCAGGCTCCCACGGCTTGTGGAGAGCTGCCTGAATCCCGAAGCCTGGGCGCACTGAGCAGTCACGCCAGGCTTTGTGTAGCTCTGCGCAAACCGCGGGAGGGGTCCTACGGCTTGCGGAGAGCAGCCTGTTCTGGGGGCTGGGGTCGGGGGAAGCTCGGGCTTCCCCCGCCCCAGACCCGCACCTGGGGGGAAAATAATTTTTTTCTTTATCCCCCCCCCCAAACTAGGTGCGCCCTATGGGCCGGTGTGCCCTATGGGGCGAAAAATACGGTAGGCATGGAAATTAATTGGTAGCCAGTATAGTCAGGACAGGCCAGGCCAGGCCTTACATTGCTTAGACCAGAGCATGTGTCTTGAGCCAAGGCAGCTGAAAGGCCATGTAAATACCGGTGCAATTTTGCCTTTTGGCAACATAAACGATTCTCCATGGGGCCTAAGGCTATCATACCTGCCAATCATAATGCCTATATGGTATCTGGGGTAATCTCTCTCTCTCTGCATACCTGTTGCTGGAGATCGCAAGTGAGAGAGTGCAATTATGCCCCACTTGTGGGCTGCCCATGGGCAGGGAGTGAGCAGGAGGGTGGACTGCACAGGCCTTTGGCGTGATCCACCTGAGCTCAACTTGCATGTTTGTATAAGTGATTTAGATCTGCACTGCAACCCTATGCCTGTTTACTCAGAAATCAGTGGGGCTTAGTCACCCGCGTTGTGTAGGATTGCAGCTGGGTTGTGCGCAGTACCAGATCAGCTCTTACTGAGTATGGGTAAAATGAATCCAGTTCCATTTGAACAGTCTTCACTGGTGGCGCAATGAGTACAAGGGAAGCCGAACATTTTGTTTCTGGTCTATCGAATGGTCATCTCAGCTCTGTGTTTTGTAACCATTGAGCCTCATCACTGGATACTCTTCAAGGCACAAGGAAATTCTGTGCTTGGGTTGTGATGTAGTGTGTGTGTGTGTGTGAGAGAGAGAGAGAGTGTGTGTGTGTGTGTGTGTGTGTGTGTGTTTAAAAAGCCTACAAGATCCCATTCACTGCAGTCATTGCACATTGATTGCTCTGCTTTGTAGACCTAATGCTTGAAATGTGGGATGATAATAACAGAACAGAACACTTGGGGATGCCAGATAAGAAGATGGAATCTTGCAGCATGACTTTGATCCAGAACAGGCTGGTAATGTGTACACAGAGAAGGTGCACGCGTTAGATTTTATTTTGGGAGACGAATGTGGTAAATATAAATATAGAGCTATCGCTCAGATGGGATTCTTACCTGGGAGACAAATGAAAGGTAATGTTAGAAATATAATTGATTTAATTGAATATTTGGGTTCCAGGAAAGATAAACAAGCAGCTTTGATATTTATAGATGCTGAGAAGGCATTTGATAATGTGTCTTGGTATTTTATGAAAAGAAATTTAGAACTTATGGATATGGGTCCAATGTTTCTTAATGGTATTCAGGCTATTTACTCTGAACAATATGCTAAGTTTTATCTCTCTCTCTCTCTCCCCCCCCCCCACCCCACTTCAGGGATTTCATCTTTGGTACACTCCACCCCACTATTTTCCTATTCAGGACACTCCTTGACTCCCATGACCCCATTGGTGCATGGCTTTCTTTCTTTCTTTCTTTCTTTCTTTCTTTCTTTCTTTCTTTCTTAGCTATTTTTAAGGAAATTCGCCAGAAGCTACACTTCCAACACGGGTTGCCATGGGTCCTGATTTTCACGGACATTTCAGCAATTTCCACCCAGGCACTATTTCCAACAGCTGAATCCTGGCAATGTCCAGGAAATTCCAGACATACGGCTGAGGATATTTCACCCCTCCCATTGCAAGAATCTGCTGATGCTCCAGAGAGTAGGGGGCGGACTTTTGCTCGCTACTTATTCCGCTCTGGCCTTACTTCAAAGAGGGAGAGACTGAGTGTTACCTCTGTGTAGATAAGGTCACTGCAAAAGCAGCTGCAAAACTCAGTGCTGTCCAGCATCTCCATAAAGCTTTGTATATAGTTTCTATAGTACAGTAGCTGTAGAGAATAAAAGAAGATATTATTCAGTGCTGTCGTCCGAGTGATTTATGCTCTGCTGTACTCTGCTGTTTTCTGGAAGTGAGTTCGGTGCTCACAGCTCTGAGTTGTGAGTCCACAGCACTTAGACCTGTTCCTGTGCAGAAGGTGGTCTCTGGAAATGCTACCCCAGCTCGCCTGGCTCAGTCGGGGCTGAAGTGGTTGAGCCCAGTCGGTGGCACTGGCTCAAAGGCGAAGCTGACAATGGCAACCCCAATTTTTGTTGGGTCTATACACAAATGTAGGTTCAGATGTGCTCTTGTGAGTTGTATCTGAGGTGGTGCTAAGTAAATAAGTGTCCTGCCAGGGCAAGGACTTCCGCTTTTGCAATAAGGCTCCCTCCTATGTGACCATTGCATACGTTCTAGGGGTTCCCTCAGCCGTCTGGAACAAATTTGGGGGCAGCGCAGGGTTCACAGTCTCTCCTCTCTCTTTCTCTGAAGGAATAAATCTTTCCCTTGTTTCTGTTTGTTGATGTTGTATAGGAAAACCAGCATAAAGCGTTTGTATTGCAATAATAAAACTCTATATGCTTATGTGGTGTTGGTGGTGGAGGCAGTTGTTGTGGCAGCTCTTTACATGACACCAGGAAGAGGATGGCGCATTGCATAATAATAATTAATAAGAATAATTTATTCATACCTCGCCTATCTGGCTGGGTTTCTCCAGCCACTCTGGGCAGCTTCCAACGAAATATTAAAATACAATAACCTATTAAACATTAAAAGCTTTCCTAAACAGAGCTGCCTTCAGATGTCTTCTAAAAATCTGGTAGTTGTTTTTCTTTTTGACATCTGATCAGAGGGTGTTCCACAGGGCGGATGCCGCTACCAAGAAGGCCCTCTGTCTGGTTCCCTGTAACTTGGCTTCTCACAGCGAGGGAACCGCCAGAAGGCCCTCGATGCTGGACCTTAGTGTCCGGGCAGAACGATGGAGGTGGAGATGCTCCTTTAGGTATACCGGACCAAGGCCATTTAGGGCTTTAAAGGTTAGCATCAATACTTTGAATTGTGCTCGGAAACGCACAGGAGGCTGTTGCAAGCTGTCACCAGCATTGGGAAACACTGAAAGGGTGGGGAGCTGGCATAGATTAATCCCTTCATGGGAGAGCAGCACCTTGAATTTAGCTACCTGTGGCATTCAGATTGCTAAAAGTTAGGAGTATCCTGAAAATACAGGGGAAAACAAAGCACACTACAATATGGGCAGAGTGTGTTAGGGGAAACAGTTCAATGAATTGAGGGCAAGAAGTTTCCCAGAGCAATGAGGTTAGTGCTATGTCACTGTGAAGAGTGCCCCTTCCCCAAGGCGGTAATGAAGAGGGCTGTCAGCAGGGGTGGGGAGGCTCCAGCTGGGGGAACCCCCAGAGGAGGAAGGCTCAGAGCCGGGGATAGCTGTTGGGACACAGAAGTCAAAGCGAGAAGATTGGTGAGAGGAGGTGTCGGAAGCTAAAGGGGCAAAGACTCTCCTCCCTGAAAGAGAGGGGAGTGGTTGTGGGCGGGAGCCCGAACACTGCTCCTAGCAGGGGGCGTTGCCCCCTGCCTCCAACTCACCTGGCTGGCACTCATGCCCCCCCCCCCCGGTGGCCATCCAACCAGGTGCCATGGGGGGGTCGTGTCCAGCAGCCTTTATGCTGCAGTGCCAGCCTCTCTCCCCGGCCTCATTTCTCTTCGTTGTCCTGTGCGAGTCACCCACCCTCCACTCCCTTTGAGTTAGGGCTTAGGTCATTGGCCTTGCTATGGACCTTAGGTTGGTCGCCCCGGTTGCCCGGGGGGCCTGGTAGGAGTTTTTTCCATTTGGCATTAGGCTTCTTGGTTTTTTCGCCTACCTCGTAGCAATCGTCACAACCTTTTGTGGTATTGGTGGGTAGGTTAGGCATTGGAATAATGTGTTGTGGTGTGTTGAAGTGCTAGGTGTGGCCATCGCCTATGCCTTCAATTTCTAGGGGTATTCCGTTAAAGGAATCTGGCGGTCGTGTATTCCGTCCGAAGCCTGCTTGGCGGGAGGCCATGGCACGACCCTCGGTGACATCAGGGGTGAGCCTATAGTTGGATTAGCATCAACAGGTGATGAACCCCTGGTGAATAAACCCACTTGTTTCGTGATCCAATGCCTAAGCCAATACCTTTTCATTGCTGTAATCAATAAAGTTGTGGCCTTTTCTAGCCCATTAACCTTATATCGCATGTCCCTGTGTCTTCATTTCACATCGCGGGGTTCGGGTCCTCGAACCACAACAGGCTTTAGTGAGCAGGAAGAGCCTGTGACAGGGAGCAGTTCAGACTCCAAGGCTGAAGCAAAGGACGGCAGTGGTGATCAAGAGACTGCTGAAGAAGCCAGGGAGTCTTCTCCTCCAGCTGTGACAAGCTCCCCTCCTCCCTGGCCTCCAAGAATGCTGAAATGTGGCACAGAATTTTTAATTTTTAATTTTTAAAAAGCATGCCCGTCCACTTGCTTGCCAAGACCACTGAATGCCACTGGGCCCACACAGAGACCACTCACATAGACATCCCCACACAGCAACGTAACGCACAGCCCTTTGTTCACATCAGAGATCTTTTAATACAGCATCTTCCTTAGACTGCATTCAAAGGCAGTGGTCTCTGTCATTACAGCAGTGGAGCTCGTGCACTTGCTTTACAGTATGGTGGACCTTTCGAGTTTTGCAGCCCCTGGCATAGAAGCCGCATCGTTTGTAGTAGCGCAACACATGTTTAGTTACCACTGGGAAGAGAAAGAAAAGTATCTGGGTTACTGTTAGAATCTAGCGAAAGATGTGTGATGGTAATAGAAGGATCCGCTCATGGCAAGGTCCCCATCAGAGGCAGCTGGGGAAACGGGGGTCTGTGCTGAAAGGCAGGTTTTTGCTACCACTGTTCCCAGGTACAGCAACCAACACCCCCATTTATCCTCAAGAATGAATGGAAATTTCCCATGACATTAGGTGAAGCATTGCAATTGGGATGCCACTGGCCAGAGGGCCCAACCTGGCCCCTGACTTGAGATACCTCAGCCAGGTGGACTGTATCACATGGATCCTTTCTGTATCCAGGATCCTTTCTGTACCTTGGCATGCTAGAGTTTGACTGGAGAATTATAAGTAAACTTAGAAAACTCATGTTTTTCCTACTGCTTGCAGGTATTGTTGATTCAAAGGATTTCCAGGGGGATACATTTCATCATGTGACTGAGGGCTTGGAATCAGGTTTCGCATTAGCGTAGCTTAGAGCTTCCATTGGAACGAGGTGCTTCTCTCGTAGTTCTTGTTCTGCTGAAATTGCAAGATCCCCGACCTCCTCTGCACCCAGTCATACTAGCCATGCCCCACCACCCACCCATGGAAATGCACTGAAAATAAGGGGGAGGGAAAGGCAAGAAGGACCACTCACTTGAAGTGATTCTGTACAAGACGCAGGCTACAGGGTGTCCTGTATGTGGATCATCAGGGCATTTTTCTACATATGGGGCAACTGGTACACACGGCTGTCCTTCACCCTCTGAATCGCACACAGTACACATTAAGGCATTTGCTGTCAGTGGAAGAAGAAAGAAAGAAAGAAAGAAAGAAAGAAAGAAAGAGAAAATCATCTGTTGATCAGAAAGTTCTGGGACATGATCCATGAAGAAATAAAAAAGTTACTAAGAACTTCACATAGCAAAAGACCAGAAACATACTTTTTGGGAGTATTGAATAGTGATATTTCTAGAGAAAATACTACGTGACATCAGTGGCGAGAATCCTGGTGGCTAAGTACTGGAAGGGTAACCAGGTACCGACCAAAGAAGAATGGCTATGTAAATTATGTGAATATTTGGAACTGGCCAAATTGACAGATATAATAAGACTAAAGGCAATGAATACAGTCAAGAAGGAATGAAAGTGCTTGAATAATTATTTAGAAAGACAAGGTTCTAAAGTAAAAATTTGGCTGTGTCTAGAATGACCTCGTGAATGGAAAAGGGGAAACATACATATATACATATCAATATATTGAAAGTAATACTGAAATACAGATAAAATATAAAATGTGAAAGGAAGTGTTGTGAGAGTGATGGAAGTCTATTACTATTATTATTTTATAAAACAGTGTTTATTGTATTGAAATATGATAAAGGTAAAAGGTAAAGGTACCCCTGCCCGTACGGACCAGTCTTGCCAGACTCTGGGGTTGTGCGCCCATCTCACTCAAGAGGCCAGGGGCCAGCGCTGTCCGAAGACACTTCCGGGTCACGTGGCCAGCGTGACATCGCTGCTCTGGCGAGCCAGAGCTGCACACGGAAACGCCGTTTACCTTCCCGCTAGAAAGCGGTCCCTATTTATCTACTTGCACCCGAGGGTGCTTTCGAACTGCTAGGTTGGCAGGCGCTGGGACCGAGCAACGGGAGCGCACCCCGCTGCGGGGATTCGAACCGCCGACCTTTCGATTGGCAAGCCCTAGGCGCTGAGGCTTTTACCCACAGCGCCACCCGCGTCCCATTGAAATATGATACTTTTCTTTATTCTTTTATGGTCTACTTTTCTTTTTCCCCCTTTCCCCCTTTATTTTTTTCTTTTTCTTTATCATATTCTTTATGTATGGCTTGGTATTGATGTGTTAACTTCGCAATAAAAATTATAAAATAAAAATAAAAATGTTGAGATGCCCTGAGTCTAAAAAGGACATTGAGGGTGTTGGTTTCTGCTTCCTTCACTGTGCAGCGAAGTGCTTGTCACGGGACAATGTTTTGCATTCCACAGTCAGAGTACTGTTGGGTTTCCCACGGGAAAGGGAGACTGGATGTGACGAACACTGGTTTCCTGTTTTTCACAGTTCTCTCGGTGTTTCCGAGGAGAGGAGTTGCTTCTCTGCTCTCGCAGAGGCAAGATGCATGTTTGTAATCTCTCAGCATTGAAGTGTAAATAAAGTAAAGTAAAGTATGTGGCACGTACTGCTCATCATTCCGCTGTGCAGAAGAGTCTGCAAATTCAACAGAAGGTGTAAATTGAGCCCCACGGAGTTCCGCAGAATGTGATTGGCTGCGTCTCAGGCTGCCTAGAACCAGGAGGACCCTCCCCTCTGCCACATCCCCATAACAGGCATCTGAGGGTGCAGCCAGCTCCAGCATTGTAGAGACTTTGCAGAAAGGGTCCTCTAGTGAGTCTCCTGAGACTGGCAGGTACCAAGCAGCAGCTTAGAGTTGCCATATTTCAAAAAGTAAAAATCTAGACACTAAAGTTGTAGAGCTATTATTCTTATTATTATTAGTGAGGGTTGTTGAGCTGTTGGGACAAAATTGCAAAAAAAGAGAGAGAAGAATAATGATGTTTGTGAGCTATTTTTAAGGAAAATTGCCCAAAATGATAATGCTGACATGGGTTGCCATATGTCTAGATTTCCACTGACATTTTGGTGATTTCTGCTGGGACACTGCTTCCGACGTATGGCAACCCTACAACAGCCGGATGGGCAACATCAACAGATGTTAACACCAGAGAGTTTGCACCAGCCGGGGTGTGTGTGTGTGTGTGTGTGTGTGTGTGTGTGTGTGTGTGTCACTGCAGCTATGATAGGAGGAGCACTGCCTGCAGCTGCCATTGTAAGCTGTCCAGTTTATGCAAACAATTAAACATTTTTTCAAAAATAGTTGTTGAACTGCTTGGGGAGCGGAAAGGCTGCACTTATGACTACTGCAAACTACTTTGATTTTTAAAAATCAAATGTTTTAACAAGTGAATAAATAAAGATAAAATAACCCCCCTGCCCTGTGCAATAGAGCTTCATGCCCCTGAAAAACTTTCTGAAGCAGGGACCGTGCAGGGATTACAAGGACAGGAGACATAGCAGGATTGTGGAAATCATCTCTGCCAATACCCTGACCCAAGCATGGTGGGTGATGATGCCTGTATAGATCTGGCACTTAATAGCATCAAAGCCTTTCTCCAGGCTACGTTTGCATTATTTCCAAAGTTAGCCTTTCAATCATTATCCCGAAATAGGTGCCAGAGCTAAAAAGAGAAAGAAAATAGCTTACGGGTTCGCCAGTTCTTAGGAAGGTAGGTGGTGGACATACAGCACACTTGAATTGGTGGCCTACCATGTTTTTCCATTGGCAGGTGGGACTTACCTCCACAGCTGAGGCAGAGCAAAAGACAGACTCCAAGCAGCCAGACCTGAGCCAAGCATGGCTTCATGTTAGCAAGGAAAAAGCTCTGTCTGATTAGAAAGACTGTTTTCAAGAGTGATTGCTTGGAGACAGAGGACTAGGCTTCCTGGTAATAAGGAGGAGGGAGAGCTCAAATAATTCTCTCGGTCTGAGGCTCAATACTGTCATTATATAAGGCCAAGAGGGGCCTTTTTGGCTGCTCAACCCATTCTAATGGGCTTCAAGGTACAAGAGGGCTCTGGGCTGGCTCTGAAGAGCAGCAGAGATGTGGGTGGTGGTTCCTTGAGCCGTTAAGTGCATCGTGTCCTGATTGTTTAACAGATCCTAATGGGATGTGGGTTCAGCTGGATGCTCTACAGAATGTTCCATACCTCAGTGGTCCTCTGATACTATCTTTTGTGGCAGCATGCCCATTCCTTTCAATGTGTTCTCTGCCCAGCTCCACATTTCCTGGTTGACTGAGCCACGCAAACCAAAACAGGAGCATGGTGCACCAGGGTAGGCAAGTTCAGTAGCTGATTTGGCTCTGAGGCCCAGAACATACAGCTTTTAATTTTAACAATCCTAAGTGCTTGTGATACCCCAGTAAAAAGGTAAAGGACCCCTGGATGGTAAAGTCCAGTCGAAGGCAACTATGGGATTAGGGTTAGGGTTAGGGTTCAGACAAGTTCAGAAGCTGATTGGGCTCTGAGGCCCAGAACATACAACTTTTAATTTTAACAATGCTAAGTGCTTGTGATACCCCAGTAAAAAGGTAAAAGGTAAAGGACCCATGGACGGATAAGTCCAGTCAAAGACAACTATGGGGTTGAGGCACCCATCTCACTTTCAGGCCAAGGGAGCCGGCGTTTGAGCACAGACAGCTTTCCGGGTCATGTGGCCAGTATGACTTAACCGCTTCTGGAGCAACAGAACAACATGACAAAAGCCAGAGCTCAGAGAAACACCATGTACCGTGGTACCTCATGTTACAGATGCTTCAGGTTACAGACACTTCAGGTTATGGACTCCGCTATCCCAGAAATAGTACCTTGGGTTAAGAAATTTGCTTCAGGATGAGAACAGAAATTGTGCGGTGGCAGCGCAATGGCAGCGGGAGGCCCCATTAGCTAAAGTGGTACCTCAGGTTAAGAACAGTTTCCGGAAAGAAATAAGTTCTTAACCCGAGGTACCAATGTACCTTCCCCCCACAGTGGTACCTATTTATCTGCTTGCATTGGTGAGCTTTCAAACTGCTAGGTTGGCAGGGGCTGGGACTGACCCAACTCGAGATTCTGAAATCTTGTACAGAATGTCCTAGAGCTCAGCTTCCAAATGATGCTGTCTTACATGGGAAGGAAGTGTATTCCTTTCAGTTAACAAGACTTTCATTATAGGAGGCTCAGAGGCACCTTCTTTCTTCCTCAGGGCACCTGTCCCTGCTAGGCTCAAAAGGCACAAGGAGCTTTTTAGGTGCATAATATACTGCTTCTTTGGACAAATCCAAATGGGCTGAAGCTGAGGAACCAGCCGGATGCAGTACAGAGTGTCCCAGACTTCAGCAACCCTCTTACATGTAGGGATTACTTGTTCACCACCAGGAAGCTTCAGCCAGGCCCATATGTGCTATTCACATGGTTGTTTCATAGTCCTAGGCCTCCCTGGTCCTCTGATGCTATCTTATGGGGAAGAATTGCAGTATGTGTTCCCCACCAGGAAGCTGCAGTCAGGCATACGTGATTGTTGCATCACATGGAACTTCAGCTGCGTTGGAACCAACAGACCTGGACCAAAGATCAGTTTTTACTTTAAAAGGTTTGGATACAGAAGGGAATATTTTACTCAAGGACCTAAAGGGCATATTTCACCAGCGCTACCGGGTGAATGGGCTGGGAGGTCACACAGCTACTGACCCTGCAGCCACTGAGTGGATTTCTGTGCGGTCCTTTCTGTACAGCCTCAGATGCTCCCAAGGGTGGTAAGTTGGACTAATTAAATGGAACCTTTTCCCCTCAAAAAGACTTCACCCAGAATCTTCAGTAAAAAGCCACTTTACAATGAATTGAAGAAATGAGTTTCGAAGCCTCTTGCTTGGCCTCCGTCACAGCAGAAAATTTTGGATTTTTCCAATCACTCATTCACCAGAAAGATATGAACGGAAAGCAGTCCTCTCTCCAGATGAAAAACCTAAGTTCAGTGGAGGCTGGTCTACTACTACTTATTCTTAAGTTTCCACTAGATTCCCAAACTACACTCTTTCTATTTTCCCCAACCTCCAGTACTGAATTTCAATGGAGAGAGAATCCTGAATATTTTTCTGTCAATCTCCCGTTCTCTGGCTAATCAGCTCTCTGCAAAAGGATTGTTGTGGTGAGGTGGTCCCACCCACTTGTTCCTAGGCAGAAAATACCAGGCAATAAGTAGTCATAGTAGCTGAACCTCGAGTAAGGAAGATGTCACTTGGTTTGAGCACCCAGGCTCAATGCAGCCATGGCATACAGCCAGGGGAAACCTTGTTGACATCCCAGCTCACCTGAGATGCCCATCCACTCACCTGCTCAGATTCTGCACCCATGCAGGCACACACAGAGGCCACTCACATAGAAATCCCCACACAGCAACCTAACTCAAATTGCACAGCCATTTGTTCACATAGGAGTTCTTTTAATACAGCATCCTTCTTAAACGACATTCAAAGGCAGTGGTCTCTGTCGTTACAGCAGTCGAGTTCGTGCACTTCCGGTACGTCATCGTAGACTTTTCGAGTTTTGCAGTCGCTGGTATAGAAGCCACATTTTTTGTAGTAGCGCAACACACGTCCAGTTTCTGAAGGGAAAAGAAAGAAAAGAATCTGGGTTACTGTTAGTAACTGGTGAAAGATGCTTGATGATAATGTCAGGATCCACCCTTGCTAGGTCCCCATCAGTGACAGCTGGGGAAACGGGGGTCTGTGCTGAAGGGCAGGTTTTTGCTACCACTGTTGCCTGGTATAGCACCCAACCCCCCTGCTTATCCACAAGAATGATTGGCAGCTCTTCCCTAGCATTAGGTGAAGCACTGCAATTGGGATGCCATTGGCCAGAGGGCCCAACCTTGCCCCTGACTTGAGATACCTCAGCCAGGTGGACTGCATCACATGGACTTATCCAGGATCCCATCTGTACCTTGACCTGCTAGAGTTTGACTGGAGAATCAAAAGTGAACTTAGAAACTTCATGTTTCTCTCACTGCCTGCAGGTATTGTTGCTTCAACGAATTTCCAGGGGGATACGTTCTGTCATGTTTCTGAAGGCTTGCAATCAGGTTTCGTATAGAGGCTGCATTAAGATAGCTTAGAGCTCCATTGGAAGGAGGTGCTTGAACTACGAGAGAAGGACCTCATTCCAATGGAAGCTCTAAGCTTCCATTGTACTACTTGTACTACTGAAGTTGCAAGATCCCCGGCCTCCTCTGCACCCAGTGATACTAGCCATGCCCCATCAGCCACTCATGGAAATGCACTGAAAATAAGGGGGACGGGGAGAGAAAGACAAGAAGGACCACTCACTTGAAGTGATTCTGTACAAGACGCAGGCTGCAGGGTCTCCTGTACGCGGATCATCAGGGCATTTCTCTTCATGTGGGGCAGCTTGTATACACGGCTGTCCTTCAGCCTCTGAACTGCACAGGCTACAGATTAAGGCATTTGCTGTTAAAAGAAGAAAGGGAGGGAGGGAGGGAGGCACCTGCTGTAAGGCATGATTCTTTGTTTACATGTCTTTTTTAAAAAAAATAATATTTATTACATTTAAACATTACAAAAAAGGAAAGAAAAAAAGAAGAGAAAAGAATATAATACAATACAATGTATAAACATTACACAACACAACATTAACACAACAAACCAAACCAAACAAAGAAAAAACAATTTAAAACACACATCATATCATTTCAATATCTTATCTTTCATTCACTTGTTTCAACGACCTCCTCACACCTCCCTTTTTGTATTCCACTTCTATTAATTGTTTCAGCAATTCCTTTCCATCTTCCTCTATTTTCTGTCATATAATTGTCTTAACATATTTTAACCTTATTTTCCCTTTAATACTCTAATAATCTATTTCCTTATAACATTTCTGCTAAAGCCATATGAATTCATTCCAACATTTTTCTAACACTCATTAATTTTACAATATTTCTATAAATAGTCTTTAAACTTTTCCAATCTTCTTCCACCATCTCTTCTCCCAGGTCTCGGATTCTGCCAGTCATTTCCGCCAATTCCATATAGTCCATCAACCTGGTAATCTTCTGTCCGATGCTCTTAACTCTTTTCCAAGTCCCTTCTGCAAGTCTTCTTTGTATTTATACATGCACTTTACTTTGTCTTCTACTGATCTTATTTTTATTTTCCTTCCTTTGAGGCTGAAGAGTAGATCTCGGGGAAGCTCCCACCTAGAAATGATTTTATTCCTTCTCAACAGGGCAACCAAATCTCCGTAGTTAAACCCAAAATCCAAAAGATATTTCGGGACGTCTTTCAAAATTTCCACTATTGACTGTTGTTCTTCTGGGTTCTTCTGGTAGTTCCAACAGTCTCTTATTTTGTTCTTCTCTTTTCCCCCTCCTCTTCCAAGTCTGAAGGCCCTCTCAATTTTAATCTCTTCTTGACCCAAGTCCAGGTCCCCAAAATCAGCAAATTCCTGCGTGATAAAATCCATCAAACTCTCCTTCTCCAGTTCAGGTAGGGCTCTAATCCTCAAAATCTGATTTTCTTTAAATTCAGTCGTAGAAGGCATCAACTCATTGCATCTGTAAGGCTGGGACTCTCTCTCTCTCCAACTGTGTTGCTTTAGGTTCAACGGCAACAACTTTCTCCCTAGCCTTCTCCACAGTTTGCCATGTCAAAGTAGGTTCCTGTATCAATTTCTGAATAGTTTCTGTATTGATGTTCACTTTTTGTCCCAAATTATCAATTTTGGTAGTTACCACATCCACCTTCTTGTTAAGCTGTTCCAGTGAGTTACTTATCTTAATGCGACCGCTAAGGCCTCTTCTGGGAAGATTCTGGAGCAGATCATTAAGCAAACAGTCTGTGAGCACCTAGAAAGGAATGCTGTGATCACCAATAGTCAGCATGGATTTCTGAAAAATAAGTCATGTCAGACTAACCTGATCTCGTTTTTTGACAGAATTACAAGCCTGGTAGATGAAGGGAACGCAGTGGATGTAGTCTACCTTGATTTCAGCAAGGCATTTGACAAGGTGCCCCATGATATTCTTGTAAAGAAGCTGGTAAAATGCGGACTTGACTATGCTACCACTCCGTGGATTTGTAACTGGCTGACTGACCGGACCCAAAGGGTGCTCATCAATGGTTCCTCTTCATCCTGGAGAAGAGTGACTAGTGGGGTGCCACAGGGTTCTGTCTTGGGCCCGGTCTTATTCAACATCTTTATCAACGACTTGGATGATGGACTCAAGGGCATCCTGATCAAATTTGCAGATGACACCTGTCAGGGACTCAAGAGTGGGAGCACAGGGAAGGGAGGAGATGGAGAGCGAGGGGGAGCAATCCGAGGGCAGCGTAGGAGAAGATGACAGTAGCCCAAGAGATTCCATGAGCCTCTCCAGCGAATCGGAAGATTCACAGAAGGGGGCGCCGGTGGTCAGGGCAAGGGGGGCCCCAAGGGGGACACTCCAGAAACAAGGGGCCAGCGGGGACTCCCAGAGCAGCAGTTGGAGATCAGGACCAGCTTCCCCACCAGAGCGTAGTGGGGGGGAGGAGTCCCAGGTATCGGGGCCAGCGTATTCACCACCAGGGAGAGAAGATGAGTCAGGGTTGACCACGCCTACATCGGAGAGTCAGGCAGCGGTGGGGAGGTCACGTCCAGCCAGCTTCCAGGAGGAAGGAAGCAGTGATAGAAGCAGTGTAACGGTCAGGAGGAGGATCACGGGGTTGGTGCGAGTGCCAAGTTCAAATGTACAGGAGCGCGGGACAGCAGAGAACGAGGATTGGGAACCAGGTCCTAAAGCCCGCAGGAGGCAGGGGGAGGAGTCAGGCGACTCAGCGTCAGAAGAGTCCAGAATGGTGAATGCCCCAGCGGGCAGGAGGACCCACAGGAGGAGAGAGGAGAGGAAGAGGTGGAGCAGGGCTAGGATCTTAAACTGGTGTCAGAGGGGAGGAGATTCAGACGGAGCTTCGCCGGTCTAGGGTTTAAGACGTAGAGCTGCGCGCTGCGGCTTTGAAATGGAAACTGAACTTCAATAAAGACTTTTGTACATAACGACAGCCTGGCGTTGGTCCTCTGTGAGCTGGAACCTAGGGGCAGCTCTGACAACACCAAACTGGGAGGGGTGGCTAACACCCCAGAGGACAGGATCACACTTCAAAACGACCTTGACAGATTAGAGAACTGGGCCAAAACAAACAAGATGAATTTTAACAGGGAGAAATGTAAAGTATTGCACTTGGGCAAAAAAAATGAGAGGCACAAATACAAGATGGGTGACACCTGGCTTGAGAGCAGTACATGTGAAAAGGATCTAGGAGTCTTGGTTGACCACAAACTTGACATGAGCCAACAGTGTGACGCGGCAGCTAAAAAAGCCAATGCAATTCTGGGCTGCATCAATAGGAGTATAGCATCTAGATCAAGGGAAGTAATAGTGCCACTGTATTCTGCTCTGGTCAGACCTCACCTGGAGTACTGTGTCCAGTTCTGGGCACCACAGTTCAAGAAGGACACTGACAAACTGGAACGTGTCCAGAGGAGGGCAACCAAAATGGTCAAAGGCCTGGAAATGATGCCTTATGAGGAACGGCTAAGGGAGCTGGGCATGTTTAGCCTGGAGAAGAGGAGGTTAAGGGGTGATATGATAGCCATGTTCAAATATATAAAAGGATGTCACATAGAGGAGGGAGAAAGGTTGTTTTCTGCTGCTCCAGAGAAGCGGACACGGATCAATGGTTCCAAACTACAAGAAAAAAGATTCCACCTAAACATTAGGAGGAACTTCCTGACAGTAAGAGCTGTTCGACAGTGGAATTTGCTGCCAAGGAGTGTGGTGGAGTCTCCTTCTTTGGAGGTCTTTAAGCAGAGGCTTGACAACCATATGTCAGGAGTACTCTGATGGTGTTTCCTGCTTGGCAGCGGGTTGGACTCGATGGCCCTTGTGGTCTCTTCCAACTCTATGATTCTATGATTCTATGATTCAACCATACACAATTCAATCTGCATTGGAAAATAAGATTAAAGAACTTGACCCCAAAAGATAGAGGTTTAACAGCATATAACTTAAAATATCACAAGAAAACAAGGAAGGAGAATCAGAATCAGAGCCAACTGATCCCAAACATTCAAATCAGGGTGTATGTAGAAGATAGCGGGGAAGAACACAGGGCCTGGGTTAGTATAATAATAATAATAATAATAATAATAATAATAATAATAATACCCCACCCATCTGGCTGGGTTTCCCCAGCCACTCTGGGCAGCTTACAGCATATATAAAACATAATTTGTCTGGTGAGAGGTGATTCTTATGGTATTGGGGTCTTGAGCAGCATAAGGCTTTATAGATCAAACATAGCACTTTCAATTACCGTATTTTTCGCCCTATAGGACTCACTTTTTCCCCTGCAAAAATGAAGGGGAAATGTGTGTGCGTCGTATGGGGCGAATGCAGGCTTCAGGAAGCTATCCGCAAGCCTTGGGAGCCCGTGGGAGTTCCCGCCAGGCTCCCACGGCTTGTGGAGAGCTGCCTGAATCCCGAAGCCTGGGCGCACTGAGCAGTCACGCCAGGCTTTGTGTAGCTCTGCGCAAACCGCGGGAGGGGTCCTACGGCTTGCGGAGAGCAGCCTGTTCTGGGGGCTGGGGTCGGGGGAAGCTCGGGCTTCCCCCGCCCCAGACCCGCACCTGGGGGGAAAATAATTTTTTTCTTTATCCCCCCCCCCCAAACTAGGTGCGCCCTATGGGCCGGTGTGCCCTATGGGGCGAAAAATACGGTAGGCATGGAAATTAATTGGTAGCCAGTATAGTCAGGACAGGACAGGCCAGGCCTTACATTGCTTAGACCAGAGCATGTGTCTTGAGCCAAGGCAGCTGAAAGGCCATGTAAATACCGGTGCAATTTTGCCTTTTGGCAACATAAACGATTCTCCATGGGGCCTAAGGCTATCATACTTGCCAATCATAATGCCTATATGGTATCTGGGGTAATCTCTCTCTCTCTGCATACCTGTTGCTGGAGATCGCAAGTGAGAGAGTGCAATTATGCCCCACTTGTGGGCTGCCCATGGGCAGGGAGTGAGCAGGAGGGTGGACTGCACAGGCCTTTGGCGTGATCCACCTGAGCTCAACTTGCATGTTTGTATAAGTGATTTAGATCTGCACTGCAACCCTATGCCTGTTTACTCAGAAATCAGTGGGGCTTAGTCACCCGCGTTGTGTAGGATTGCAGCTGGGTTGTGCGCAGTACCAGATCAGCTCTTACTGAGTATGGGTAAAATGAATCCAGTTCCATTTGAACAGTCTTCACTGGTGGCGCAATGAGTACAAGGGAAGCCGAACATTTTGTTTCTGGTCTATCGAATGGTCATCTCAGCTCTGTGTTTTGTAACCATTGAGCCTCATCACTGGATACTCTTCAAGGCACAAGGAAATTCTGTGCTTGGGTTGTGATGTAGTGTGTGTGTGTGTGTGTGAGAGAGAGAGAGAGTGTGTGTGTGTGTGTGTGTGTGTGTGTGTTTAAAAAGCCTACAAGATCCCATTCACTGCAGTCGTTGCACATTGATTGCTCTGCTTTGTAGACCTAATGCTTGAAATGTGGGATGATAATAACAGAACAGAACACTTGGGGATGCCAGATAAGAAGATGGAATCTTGCAGCATGACTTTGATCCAGAACAGGCTGGTAATGTGTACACAGAGAAGGTGCACGCGTTAGATTTTATTTTGGGAGACGAATGTGGTAAATATAAATATAGAGCTATCGCTCAGATGGGATTCTTACCTGGGAGACAAATGAAAGGTAATGTTAGAAATATAATTGATTTAATTGAATATTTGGGTTCCAGGAAAGATAAACAAGCAGCTTTGATATTTATAGATGCTGAGAAGGCATTTGATAATGTGTCTTGGTATTTTATGAAAAGAAACTTAGAACTTATGGATATGGGTCCAATGTTTCTTAATGGTATTCAGGCTATTTACTCTGAACAATATGCTAAGTTTTATCTCTCTCTCTCTCTCTCCCCCCCCCCCACCCCACTTCAGGGATTTCATCTTTGGTACACTCCACCCCACTATTTTCCTATTCAGGACACTCCTTGACTCCCATGACCCCATTGGTGCATGGCTTTCTTTCTTTCTTTCTTTCTTTCTTTCTTTCTTTCTTTCTTTCTTTCTTTCTTTCTTTCTTTCTTTCTTAGCTATTTTTAAGGAAATTCGCCAGAAGCTACACTTCCAACACGGGTTGCCATGGGTCCTGATTTTCACGGACATTTCAGCAATTTCCACCCAGGCACTATTTCCAACAGCTGAATCCTGGCAATGTCCAGGAAATTCCAGACATACGGCTGAGGATATTTCACCCCTCCCATTGCAAGAATCTGCTGATGTTCCAGAGAGTAGGGGGCGGACTTTTGCTCGCTACTTATTCCGCTCTGGCCTTACTTCAAAGAGGGAGAGACTGAGTGTTACCTCTGTGTAGATAAGGTCACTGCAAAAGCAGCTGCAACACTCAGTGCTGTCCAGCATCTCCATAAAGCTTTGTATATAGTTTCTATAGTACAGTAGCTGTAGAGAATAAAAGAAGATATTATTCAGTGCTGTCGTCCGAGTGATTTATGTTCTGCTGTACTCTGCTGTTTTCTGGAAGTGAGTTCGGTGCTCACAGCTCTGAGTTGTGAGTCCACAGCACTTAGACCTGTTCCTGTGCAGAAGGTGGTCTCTGGAAATGCTACCCCAGCTCGCCTGGCTCAGTCGGGGCTGAAGTGGTTGAGCCCAGTCGGTGGCACTGGCTGAAAGGCGAAGCTGACAATGGCAACCCCAATTTTTGTTGGGTCTATACACAAATGTAGGTTCAGATGTGCTCTTGTGAGTTGTATCTGAGGTGGTGCTAAGTAAATAAGTGTCCTGCCAGGGCAAGGACTTCCGCTTTTGCAATAAGGCTCCCTCCTATGTGACCATTGCATACGTTCTAGGGGTTCCCTCAGCCGTCTGGAACAAATTTGGGGGCAGCGCAGGGTTCACAGTCTCTCCTCTCTCTTTCTCTGAAGGAATAAATCTTTCCCTTGTTTCTGTTTGTTGATGTTGTATAGGAAAACCAGCATAAAGCGTTTGTATTGCAATAATAAAACTCTATATGCTTATGTGGTGTTGGTGGTGGAGGCAGTTGTTGTGGCAGCTCTTCACATGACACCAGGAAGAGGATGGCGCATTGCATAATAATAATTAATAAGAATAATTTATTCATACCTCGCCTATCTGGCTGGGTTTCTCCAGCCACTCTGGGCAGCTTCCAACGAAATATTAAAATACAATAACCTATTAAACATTAAAAGCTTTCCTAAACAGAGCTGCCTTCAGATGTCTTCTAAAAATCTGGTAGTTGTTTTTCTTTTTGACATCTGATCAGAGGGTGTTCCACAGGGCGGATGCCGCTACCAAGAAGGCCCTCTGTCTGGTTCCCTGTAACTTGGCTTCTCACAGCGAGGGAACCGCCAGAAGGCCCTCGATGCTGGACCTTAGTGTCCGGGCAGAACGATGGAGGTGGAGATGCTCCTTTAGGTATACCGGACCAAGGCCATTTAGGGCTTTAAAGGTTAGCATCAATACTTTGAATTGTGCTCGGAAACGCACAGGAGGCTGTTGCAAGCTGTCACCAGCATTGGGAAACACTGAAAGGGTGGGGAGCTGGCATAGATTAATCCCTTCATGGGAGAGCAGCACCTTGAATTTAGCTACCTGTGGCATTCAGATTGCTAAAAGTTAGGAGTATCCTGAAAATACAGGGGAAAACAAAGCACACTACAATATGGGCAGAGTGTGTTAGGGGAAACAGTTCAATGAATTGAGGGCAAGAAGTTTCCCAGAGCAATGAGGTTAGTGCTATGTCACTGTGAAGAGTGCCCCTTCCCCAAGGCGGTAATGAAGAGGGCTGTCAGCAGGGGTGGGGAGGCTCCAGCTGGGGGAACCCCCAGAGGAGGAAGGCTCAGAGCCGGGGATAGCTGTTGGGACACAGAAGTCAAAGCGAGAAGATTGGTGAGAGGAGGTGTCGGAAGCTAAAGGGGCAAAGACTCTCCTCCCTGAAAGAGAGGGGAGTGGTTGTGGGCGGGAGCCCGAACACTGCTCCTAGCAGGGGGCGTTGCCCCCTGCCTCCAGCTCACCTGGCTGGCACTCATGCCCCCCCCGGTGGCCATCCAACCAGGTGCCATGGGGGGGTCGTGTCCAGCAGCCTTTATGCTGCAGTGCCAGCCTCTCTCCCCGGCCTCATTTCTCTTCGTTGTCCTGTGCGAGTCAGCCACCCTCCACTCCCTTTGAGTTAGGGCTTAGGTCATTGGCCTTGCTATGGACCTTAGGTTGGTCGCCCCGGTTGCCCGGGGGGCCTGGTAGGAGTTTTTTCCATTTGGCATTAGGCTTCTTGGTTTTTTCGCCTACCTCGTAGCAATCGTCACAACCTTTTGTGGTATTGGTGGGTAGGTTAGGCATTGGAATAATGTGTTGTGGTGTGTTGAAGTGCTAGGTGTGGCCATCGCCTATGCCTTCAATTTCTAGGGGTATTCCGTTAAAGGAATCTGGCGGTCGTGTATTCCGTCCGAAGCCTGCTTGGCGGGAGGCCATGGCACGACCCTCGGTGACATCAGGGGTGAGCCTATAGTTGGATTAGCATCAACAGGTGATGAACCCCTGGTGAATAAACCCACTTGTTTCGTGATCCAATGCCTAAGCCAATACCTTTTCATTGCTGTAATCAATAAAGTTGTGGCCTTTTCTAGCCCATTAACCTTATATCGCATGTCCCTGTGTCTTCATTTCACATCGCGGGGTTCGGGTCCTCGAACCACAACAGGCTTTAGTGAGCAGGAAGAGCCTGTGACAGGGAGCAGTTCAGACTCCAAGGCTGAAGCAAAGGACGGCAGTGGTGATCAAGAGACTGCTGAAGAAGCCAGGGAGTCTTCTCCTCCAGCTGTGACAAGCTCCCCTCCTCCCTGGCCTCCAAGAATGCTGAAATGTGGCACAGAATTTTTAATTTTTAATTTTTAAAAAGCATGCCCGTCCACTTGCTTGCCAAGACCACTGAATGCCACTGGGCCCACACAGAGACCACTCACATAGACATCCCCACACAGCAACGTAACGCACAGCCCTTTGTTCACATCAGAGTTCTTTTAATACAGCATCTTCCTTAGACTGCATTCAAAGGCAGTGGTCTCTGTCATTACAGCAGTGGAGCTCGTGCACTTGCTTTACAGCATGGTGGACCTTTCGAGTTTTGCAGCCCCTGGCATAGAAGCCGCATCGTTTGTAGTAGCGCAACACATGTTTAGTTACCACTGGGAAGAGAAAGAAAAGTATCTGGGTTACTGTTAGAATCTAGCGAAAGATGCGTGATGGTAATGGAAGGATTCGCTCATAGCAAGGTCCCCATCAGAGGCAGCTGGGGAAACGGGGGTCTGTGCTGAAAGGCAGGTTTTTGCTACCACTGTTCCCAGGTACAGCAACCAACACCCCCATTTATCCTCAAGAATGAATGGAAAATTCCCATGACATTAGGTGAAGCATTGCAATTGGGATGCCACTGGCCAGAGGGCCCAACCTGGCCCCTGACTTGAGATACCTCAGCCAGGTGGACTGTATCACATGGATCCTTTCTGTATCCAGGATCCTTTCTGTACCTTGGCATGCTAGAGTTTGACTGGAGAATTATAAGTAAACTTAGAAAACTCATGTTTTTCCTACTGCTTGCAGGTATTGTTGATTCAAAGGATTTCCAGGGGGATACATTTCATCATGTGACTGAGGGCTTGGAATCAGGTTTCGCATTAGCGTAGCTTAGAGCTTCCATTGGAACGAGGTGCTTCTCTCGTAGTTCTTGTTCTGCTGAAATTGCAAGATCCCCGACCTCCTCTGCACCCAGTCATACTAGCCATGCCCCACCACCCACCCATGGAAATGCACTGAAAATAAGGGGGAGGGAAAGGCAAGAAGGACCACTCACTTGAAGTGATTCTGTACAAGACGCAGGCTGCAGGGTGTCCTGTATGTGGATCATCAGGGCATTTTTCTACATATGGGGCAACTGGTACACACGGCTGTCCTTCACCCTCTGAATCGCACACAGTACACATTAAGGCATTTGCTGTCAGTGGAAGAAGAAAGAAAGAAAGAAAGAAAGAAAGAAAGAAAGAAAGAAAGAAAGAAAGAAAGAAAGAAAGAGAAAATCATCTGTTGTAAGAAAGGCTTTTCTATTTACATGTCTTGTCCCTCCCTGGGCTTCTAAGTCACCAAACTAGTTGTTTCCTTCAAAGAAGGAAAATGCTGATCAGAAAGTTCTGGGACATGATCCATGAAGAAATAAAAAAGTTACGAAGAACTTCACATAGCAAAAGACCAGAAACATACTTTTTGGGAGTATTGAATAGTGATATTTCTAGAGAAAATACTACGTGACATCAGTGGCGAGAATCCTGGTGGCTAAGTACTGGAAGGGTAACCAGGTACCGACCAAAGAAGAATGGCTATGTAAATTATGTGAATATTTGGAACTGGCCAAATTGACAGATATAATAAGACTAAAGGCAATGAATACAGTCAAGAAGGAATGAAAGTGCTTGAATAATTATTTAGAAAGACAAGGTTCTAAAGTAAAAATTTGGCTGTGTCTAGAATGACCTCGTGAATGGAAAAGGGGAAACATACATATATACATATCAATATATTGAAAGTAATACTGAAATACAGATAAAATATAAAATGTGAAAGGAAGTGTTGTGAGAGTGATGGAAGTCTATTACTATTATTATTTTATAAAACAGTGTTTATTGTATTGAAATATGATAAAGGTAAAAGGTAAAGGTACCCCTGCCCGTACGGACCAGTCTTGCCAGACTCTGGGGTTGTGCGCCCATCTCACTCAAGAGGCCAGGGGCCAGCGCTGTCCGAAGACACTTCCGGGTCACGTGGCCAGCGTGACATCGCTGCTCTGGCGAGCCAGAGCTGCACACGGAAACGCCGTTTACCTTCCCGCTAGAAAGCGGTCCCTATTTATCTACTTGCACCCGAGGGTGCTTTCGAACTGCTAGGTTGGCAGGCGCTGGGACCGAGCAACGGGAGCGCACCCCGCTGCGGGGATTCGAACCGCCGACCTTTCGATCGGCAAGCCCTAGGCGCTGAGGCTTTTACCCACAGCGCCACCCGCGTCCCATTGAAATATGATACTTTTCTTTATTCTTTTATGGTCTACTTTTCTTTTTCCCCCTTTCCCCCTTTATTTTTTTCTTTTTCTTTATCATATTCTTTATGTATGGCTTGGTATTGATGTGTTAACTTCGCAATAAAAATTATAAAATAAAAATAAAAATGTTGAGATGCCCTGAGTCTAAAAAGGACATTGAGGGTGTTGGTTTCTGCTTCCTTCACTGTGCAGCGAAGTGCTTGTCACGGGACAATGTTTTGCATTCCACAGTCAGAGTACTGTTGGGTTTCCCACGGGAAAGGGAGACTGGATGTGACGAACACTGGTTTCCTGTTTTTCACAGTTCTCTCGGTGTTTCCGAGGAGAGGAGTTGCTTCTCTGCTCTCGCAGAGGCAAGATGCATGTTTGTAATCTCTCAGCATTGAAGTGTAAATAAAGTAAAGTAAAGTATGTGGCACGTACTGCTCATCATTCCGCTGTGCAGAAGAGTCTGCAAATTCAACAGAAGGTGTAAATTGAGCCCCACGGAGTTCCGCAGAATGTGATTGGCTGCGTCTCAGGCTGCCTAGAACCAGGAGGACCCTCCCCTCTGCCACATCCCCATAACAGGCATCTGAGGGTGCAGCCAGCTCCAGCATTGTAGAGACTTTGCAGAAAGGGTCCTCTAGTGAGTCTCCTGAGACTGGCAGGTACCAAGCAGCAGCTTAGAGTTGCCATATTTCAAAAAGTAAAAATCTAGACACTAAAGTTGTAGAGCTATTATTCTTATTATTATTAGTGAGGGTTGTTGAGCTGTTGGGACAAAATTGCAAAAAAAGAGAGAGAAGAATAATGATGTTTGTGAGCTATTTTTAAGGAAAATTGCCCAAAATGATAATGCTGACATGGGTTGCCATATGTCTAGATTTCCACTGACATTTTGGTGATTTCTGCTGGGACACTGCTTCCGACGTATGGCAACCCTACAACAGCCGGATGGGCAACATCAACAGATGTTAACACCAGAGAGTTTGCACCAGCCGGGGTGTGTGTGTGTGTGTGTGTGTGTGTGTGTGTGTCACTGCAGCTATGATAGGAGGAGCACTGCCTGCAGCTGCCATTGTAAGCTGTCCAGTTTATGCAAACAATTAAACATTTTTTCAAAAATAGTTGTTGAACTGCTTGGGGAGCGGAAAGGCTGCACTTATGACTACTGCAAACTACTTTGATTTTTAAAAATCAAATGTTTTAACAAGTGAATAAATAAAGATAAAATAACCCCCCTGCCCTGTGCAATAGAGCTTCATGCCCCTGAAAAACTTTCTGAAGCAGGGACCGTGCAGGGATTACAAGGACAGGAGACATAGCGGGATTGTGGAAATCATCTCTGCCAATACCCTGACCCAAGCATGGTGGGTGATGATGCCTGTATAGATCTGGCACTTAATAGCATCAAAGCCTTTCTCCAGGCTACGTTTGCATTATTTCCAAAGTTAGCCTTTCAATCATTATCCCGAAATAGGTGCCAGAGCTAAAAAGAGAAAGAAAATAGCTTACGGGTTCGCCAGTTCTTAGGAAGGTAGGTGGTGGACATACAGCACACTTGAATTGGTGGCCTACCATGTTTTTCCATTGGCAGGTGGGACTTACCTCCACAGCTGAGGCAGAGCAAAAGACAGACTCCAAGCAGCCAGACCTGAGCCAAGCATGGCTTCATGTTAGCAAGGAAAAAGCTCTGTCTGATTAGAAAGACTGTTTTCAAGAGTGATTGCTTGGAGACAGAGGACTAGGCTTCCTGGTAATAAGGAGGAGGGAGAGCTCAAATAATTCTCTCGGTCTGAGGCTCAATACTGTCATTATATAAGGCCAAGAGGGGCCTTTTTGGCTGCTCAACCCATTCTAATGGGCTTCAAGGTACAAGAGGGCTCTGGGCTGGCTCTGAAGAGCAGCAGAGATGTGGGTGGTGGTTCCTTGAGCCGTTAAGTGCATCGTGTCCTGATTGTTTAACAGATCCTAATGGGATGTGGGTTCAGCTGGATGCTCTACAGAATGTTCCATACCTCAGTGGTCCTCTGATACTATCTTTTGTGGCAGCATGCCCATTCCTTTCAATGTGTTCTCTGCCCAGCTCCACATTTCCTGGTTGACTGAGCCATGCAAACCAAAACAGGAGCATGGTGCACCAGGGTAGGCAAGTTCAGTAGCTGATTTGGCTCTGAGGCCCAGAACATACAGCTTTTAATTTTAACAATCCTAAGTGCTTGTGATACCCCAGTAAAAAGGTAAAGGACCCCTGGATGGTAAAGTCCAGTCGAAGGCAACTATGGGATTAGGGTTAGGGTTAGGGTTCAGACAAGTTCAGAAGCTGATTGGGCTCTGAGGCCCAGAACATACAACTTTTAATTTTAACAATGCTAAGTGCTTGTGATACCCCAGTAAAAAGGTAAAAGGTAAAGGACCCATGGACGGATAAGTCCAGTCAAAGACAACTATGGGGTTGAGGCACCCATCTCACTTTCAGGCCAAGGGAGCCGGCGTTTGAGCACAGACAGCTTTCCGGGTCATGTGGCCAGTATGACTTAACCGCTTCTGGAGCAACAGAACAACATGACAAAAGCCAGAGCTCAGAGAAACACCATGTACCGTGGTACCTCATGTTACAGATGCTTCAGGTTACAGACACTTCAGGTTATGGACTCCGCTATCCCAGAAATAGTACCTTGGGTTAAGAAATTTGCTTCAGGATGAGAACAGAAATTGTGCGGTGGCAGCGCAATGGCAGCGGGAGGCCCCATTAGCTAAAGTGGTACCTCAGGTTAAGAACAGTTTCCGGAAAGAAATAAGTTCTTAACCCGAGGTACCAATGTACCTTCCCCCCACAGTGGTACCTATTTATCTGCTTGCATTGGTGAGCTTTCAAACTGCTAGGTTGGCAGGGGCTGGGACTGACCCAACTCGAGATTCTGAAATCTTGTACAGAATGTCCTAGAGCTCAGCTTCCAAATGATGCTGTCTTACATGGGAAGGAAGTGTATTCCTTTCAGTTAACAAGACTTTCATTATAGGAGGCTCAGAGGCACCTTCTTTCTTCCTCAGGGCACCTGTCCCTGCTAGGCTCAAAAGGCACAAGGAGCTTTTTAGGTGCATAATATACTGCTTCTTTGGACAAATCCAAATGGGCTGAAGCTGAGGAACCAGCCGGATGCAGTACAGAGTGTCCCAGACTTCAGCAACCCTCTTACATGTAGGGATTACTTGTTCACCACCAGGAAGCTTCAGCCAGGCCCATATGTGCTATTCACATGGTTGTTTCATAGTCCTAGGCCTCCCTGGTCCTCTGATGCTATCTTATGGGGAAGAATTGCAGTATGTGTTCCCCACCAGGAAGCTGCAGTCAGGCATACGTGATTGTTGCATCACATGGAACTTCAGCTGCGTTGGAACCAACAGACCTGGACCAAAGATCAGTTTTTACTTTAAAAGGTTTGGATACAGAAGGGAATATTTTACTCAAGGACCTAAAGGGCATATTTCACCAGCGCTACCGGGTGAATGGGCTGGGAGGTCACACAGCTACTGACCCTGCAGCCACTGAGTGGATTTCTGTGCGGTCCTTTCTGTACAGCCTCAGATGCTCCCAAGGGTGGTAAGTTGGACTAATTAAATGGAACCTTTTCCCCTCAAAAAGACTTCACCCAGAATCTTCAGTAAAAAGCCACTTTACAATGAATTGAAGAAATGAGTTTCGAAGCCTCTTGCTTGGCCTCCGTCACAGCAGAAAATTTTGGATTTTTCCAATCACTCATTCACCAGAAAGATATGAACGGAAAGCAGTCCTCTCTCCAGATGAAAAACCTAAGTTCAGTGGAGGCTGGTCTACTACTACTTATTCTTAAGTTTCCACTAGATTCCCAAACTACACTCTTTCTATTTTCCCCAACCTCCAGTACTGAATTTCAATGGAGAGAGAATCCTGAATATTTTTCTGTCAATCTCCCGTTCTCTGGCTAATCAGCTCTCTGCAAAAGGATTGTTGTGGTGAGGTGGTCCCACCCACTTGTTCCTAGGCAGAAAATACCAGGCAATAAGTAGTCATAGTAGCTGAACCTCGAGTAAGGAAGATGTCACTTGGTTTGAGCACCCAGGCTCAATGCAGCCATGGCATACAGCCAGGGGAAACCTTGTTGACATCCCAGCTCACCTGAGATGCCCATCCACTCACCTGCTCAGATTCTGCACCCATGCAGGCACACACAGAGGCCACTCACATAGAAATCCCCACACAGCAACCTAACTCAAATTGCACAGCCATTTGTTCACATAGGAGTTCTTTTAATACAGCATCCTTCTTAAACGACATTCAAAGGCAGTGGTCTCTGTCGTTACAGCAGTCGAGTTCGTGCACTTCCGGTACGTCATCGTAGACTTTTCGAGTTTTGCAGTCGCTGGTATAGAAGCCACATTTTTTGTAGTAGCGCAACACACGTCCAGTTTCTGAAGGGAAAAGAAAGAAAAGAATCTGGGTTACTGTTAGTAACTGGTGAAAGATGCTTGATGATAATGTCAGGATCCACCCTTGCTAGGTCCCCATCAGTGACAGCTGGGGAAACGGGGGTCTGTGCTGAAGGGCAGGTTTTTGCTACCACTGTTGCCTGGTATAGCACCCAACCCCCCTGCTTATCCACAAGAATGATTGGCAGCTCTTCCCTAGCATTAGGTGAAGCACTGCAATTGGGATGCCATTGGCCAGAGGGCCCAACCTTGCCCCTGACTTGAGATACCTCAGCCAGGTGGACTGCATCACATGGACTTATCCAGGATCCCATCTGTACCTTGACCTGCTAGAGTTTGACTGGAGAATCAAAAGTGAACTTAGAAACTTCATGTTTCTCTCACTGCCTGCAGGTATTGTTGCTTCAACGAATTTCCAGGGGAATACGTTCTGTCATGTTTCTGAAGGCTTGCAATCAGGTTTCGTATGGAGGCTGCATTAGGATAGCTTAGAGCTCCATTGGAAGGAGGTGCTTGAACAACGAGAGAAGGACCTCATTCCAATGGAAGCTCTAAGCTTCCATTGTACTACTTGTACTACTGAAGTTGCAAGATCCCCGGCCTCCTCTGCACCCAGTGATACTAGCCATGCCCCATCAGCCACTCATGGAAATGCACTGAAAATAAGGGGGACGGGGAGGGAAAGACAAGAAGGACCACTCACTTGAAGTGATTCTGTACAAGACGCAGGCTGCAGGGTCTCCTGTACGCGGATCATCAGGGCATTTCTCTTCATATGGGGCAGCTTGTATACACGGCTGTCCTGGACCCTCTGAACTGCACAGGCTACAGATTAAGGCATTTGCTGTTAAAAGAAGAAAGGGAGGGAGGGAGGGAGGCACCTGCTGTAAGGCATGATTCTTTGTTTACATGTCTTTTTTAAAAAAAATAATATTTATTACATTTAAACATTACAAAAAAGGAAAGAAAAAAAGAAGAGAAAAGAATATAATACAATACAATGTATAAACATTACACAACACAACATTAACACAACAAACCAAACCAAACAAAGAAAAAACAATTTAAAACACACATCATATCATTTCAATATCTTATCTTTCATTCACTTGTTTCAACGACCTCCTCACACCTCCCTTTTTGTATTCCACTTCTATTAATTGTTTCAGCAATTCCTTTCCATCTTCCTCTATTTTCTGTCATATAATTGTCTTAACATATTTTAACCTTATTTTCCCTTTAATACTCTAATAATCTATTTCCTTATAACATTTCTGCTAAAGCCATATGAATTCATTCCAACATTTTTCTAACACTCATTAATTTTACAATATTTCTATAAATAGTCTTTAAACTTTTCCAATCTTCTTCCACCGTCTCTTCTCCCAGGTCTCGGATTCTGCCAGTCATTTCCGCCAATTCCCTATAGTCCATCAACCTGGTAATCTTCTGTCCGATGCTCTTAACTCTTTTCCAAGTTCCTTCTGCAAGTCTTCTTTGTATTTATACATGCACTTTACTTTGTCTTCTACTGATCTTATTTTTATTTTCCTTCCTTTGAGGCTGAAGAGTAGATCTCGGGGAAGCTCCCACCTAGAAATGATTTTATTCCTTCTCAACAGGGCAACCAAATCTCCGTAGTTAAACCCAAAATCCAAAAGATATTTCGGGACGTCTTTCAAAATTTCCACTATTGACTGTTGTTCTTCTGGGTTCTTCTGGTAGTTCCAACAGTCTCTTATTTTGTTCTTCTCTTTTCCCCCTCCTCTTCCAAGTCTGAAGGCCCTCTCAATTTTAATCTCTTCTTGACCCAAGTCCAGGTCCCCAAAATCAGCAAATTCCTGCGTGATAAAATCCATCAAACTCTCCTTCTCCAGTTCAGGTAGGGCTCTAATCCTCAAAATCTGATTTTCTTTAAATTCAGTCGTAGAAGGCATCAACTCATTGCATCTGTAAGGCTGGGACTCTCTCTCTCTCCAACTGTGTTGCTTTAGGTTCAACGGCAACAACTTTCTCCCTAGCCTTCTCCACAGTTTGCCATGTCAAAGTAGGTTCCTGTATCAATTTCTGAATAGTTTCTGTATTGATGTTCACTTTTTGTCCCAAATTATCAATTTTGGTAGTTACCACATCCACCTTCTTGTTAAGCTGTTCCAGTGAGTTACTTATCTTACTTAATGCGACCGCTAAGGCCTCTTCTGGAAAGATTCTGGAGCAGATCATTAAGCAAACAGTCTGTGAGCACCTAGAAAGGAATGCTGTGATCACCAATAGTCAGCATGGATTTCTGAAAAATAAGTCATGTCAGACTAACCTGATCTCGTTTTTTGACAGAATTACAAGCCTGGTAGATGAAGGGAACGCAGTGGATGTAGTCTACCTTGATTTCAGCAAGGCATTTGACAAGGTGCCCCATGATATTCTTGTAAAGAAGCTGGTAAAATGCGGACTTGACTATGCTACCACTCAGTGGATTTGTAACTGGCTGACTGACCGAACCCAAAGGGTGCTCATCAATGGTTCCTCTTCATCCTGGAGAAGAGTGACTAGTGGGGTGCCACAGGGTTCTGTCTTGGGCCCGGTCTTATTCAACATCTTTATCAACGACTTGGATGATGGACTCAAGGGCATCCTGATCAAATTTGCAGATGACACCTGTCAGGGACTCAAGAGCGGGAGCACAGGGAAGGGAGGAGATGGAGAGCGAGGGGGAGCAATCAGAGGGCAGCGTAGGAGAAGATGACAGTAGCCCAAGAGATTCCATGAGCCTCTCCAGCGAATCGGAAGATTCACAGAAGGGGGCGCCGGTGGTCAGGGCAAGGGGGGCCCCAAGGGGGACACTCCAGAAACAAGGGGCCAGCGGGGACTCCCAGAGCAGCAGTTGGAGATCAGGCCAGCTTCCCCACCAGAGCGTAGTGGGGGGGAGGAGTCCCAGGTATCGGGGCCAGCGTATTCACCACCAGGGAGAGAAGATGAGTCAGGGTTGACCACGCCTACATCGGAGAGTCAGGCAACGGAGGGGAGGTCACGTCCAGCCAGCTTCCAGGAGGAAGGAAGCAGTGATAGAAGCAGTGTAACGGTCAGGAGGAGGATCACGGGGTTGGCGCGAGTGCCAAGTTCAAATGTACAGGAGCGCGGGACAGCAGAGAACGAGGATTGGGAACCAGGTCCTAAAGCCCGCAGGAGGCAGGGGGAGGAGTCAGGCGACTCAGCGTCAGAAGAGTCCAGAATGGTGAATGCCCCAGTGGGCAGGAGGACCCAGAGGAGGAGAGAGGAGAGGAAGAGGTGGAGCAGGGCTAGGATCTTAAACTGGTGTCAGAGGGGAGGAGATTCAGACGGAGCTTCGCCGGTCTAGGGTTTAAGACGTAGAGCTGCACACTGCGGCTTTGAAATGGAAACTGAACTTCAATAAAGACTTTTGTACATAACGACAGCCTGGCGTTGGTCCTCTGTGAGCTGGAACCTAGGGGCAGCTCTGACAACACCAAACTGGGAGGGGTGGCTAACACCCCAGAGGACAGGATCACACTTCAAAACGACCTTGACAGATTAGAGAACTGGGCCAAAACAAACAAGATAAATTTTAACAGGGAGAAATGTAAAGTATTGCACTTGGGCAAAAAAAAATGAGAGGCACAAATACAAGATGGGTGACACCTGGCTTGAGAGCAGTACATGTGAAAAGGATCTAGGAGTCTTGGTTGACCACAAACTTGACATGAGCCAACAGTGTGACGCGGCAGCTAAAAAAGCCAATGCAATTCTGGGCTGCATCTAGATCAAGGGAAGTAATAGTGCCACTGTATTCTGCTCTGGTCAGACCTCACCTGGAGTACTGTGTCCAGTTCTGGGCACCACAGTTCAAGAAGGACACTGACAAACTGGAACGTGTCCAGAGGAGGGCAACCAAAATGGTCAAAGGCCTGGAAATGATGCCTTATGAGGAACGGCTAAGGGAGCTGGGCATGTTTAGCCTGGAGAAGAGGAGGTTAAGGGGTGATATGATAGCCATGTTCAAATATATAAAAGGATGTCACATAGAGGAGGGAGAAAGGTTGTTTTCTGCTGCTCCAGAGAAGCGGACACGGATCAATGGTTCCAAACTACAAGAAAAAAGATTCCACCTAAACATTAGGAGGAACTTCCTGACAGTAAGAGCTGTTCGACAGTGGAATTTGCTGCCAAGGAGTGTGGTGGAGTCTCCTTCTTTGGAGGTCTTTAAGCAGAGGCTTGACAACCATATGTCAGGAGTACTCTGATGGTGTTTCCTGCTTGGCAGCGGGTTGGACTCGATGGCCCTTGTGGTCTCTTCCAACTCTATGATTCTATGATTCTATGATTCAACCATACACAATTCAATCTGCATTGGAAAATAAGATTAAAGAACTTGACACCAAAAGATAGAGGTTTAACAGCATATAACTTAAAATATCACAAGAAAACAAGGAAGGAGAATCAGAATCAGAGCCAACTGATCCCAAACATTCAAATCAGGGTGTATGTAGAAGATAGCGGGGAAGAACACAGGGCCTGGGTTAGTATAATAATAATAATAATAATAATAATAATAATAATAATAATACCCCACCCATCTGGCTGGGTTTCCCCAGCCACTCTGGGCAGCTTACAGCATATATAAAACATAATTTGTCTGGTGAGAGGTGATTCTTATGGTATTGGGGTCTTGAGCAGCATAAGGCTTTATAGATCAAACAGCACTTTCAATTACTGTATTTTTCGCCCTATAGGACTCACTTTTTCCCCTGCAAAAATGAAGGGGAAATGTGTGTGCATCGTATGGGGCGAATGCAGGCTTCAGGAAGCTATCCGCAAGCCTTGGGAGCCCGCGGGAGTTCCCGCCAGGCTCCCACGGCTTGTGGAGAGCTGCCTGAATCCCGAAGCCTGGGCGCACTGAGCAGTCACGCCAGGCTTTGTGTAGCTCTGCGCAAACCGCGGGAGGGGTCCTACGGCTTGCTGAAAGCAGCCTGTTCTGGGGGCTGGGGTCGGGGGAAGCTCGGGCTTCCCCCGCCCCAGACCCGCACCTGGGGGGAAAATAATTTTTTTCTTTATCCCCCCCCCCAAACTAGGTGCGCCCTATGGGCCGGTGTGCCCTATGGGGCGAAAAATATGGTAGGCATGGAAATTAATTGGTAGCCAGTATAGTCAGGACAGGACAGGCCAGGCCTTACATTGCTTAGACCAGAGCATGTGTCTTGAGCCAAGGCAGCTGAAAGGCCATGTAAATACCGGTGCAATTTTGCCTTTTGGCAACATAAACGATTCTCCATGGGGCCTAAGGCTATCATACCTGCCAATCATAATGCCTATATGGTATCTGGGGTAATCTCTCTCTCTCTGCATACCTGTTGCTGGAGATCGCAAGTGAGAGAGTGCAATTATGCCCCACTTGTGGGCTGCCCATGGGCAGGGAGTGAGCAGGAGGGTGGACTGCACAGGCCTTTGGCGTGATCCACCTGAGCTCAACTTGCATGTTTGTATAAGTGATTTAGATCTGCACTGCAACCCTATGCCTGTTTACTCAGAAATCAGTGGGGCTTAGTCACCCGCGTTGTGTAGGATTGCAGCTGGGTTGTGCGCAGTACCAGATCAGCTCTTACTGAGTATGGGTAAAATGAATCCAGTTCCATTTGAACAGTCTTCACTGGTGGCGCAATGAGTACAAGGGAAGCCGAACATTTTGTTTCTGGTCTATCGAATGGTCATCTCAGCTCTGTGTTTTGTAACCATTGAGCCTCATCACTGGATACTCTTCAAGGCACAAGGAAATTCTGTGCTTGGGTTGTGATGTAGTGTGTGTGTGTGTGAGAGAGAGAGAGAGAGTGAGAGTGTGTGTGTGTGTGTGTGTGTTTAAAAAGCCTACAAGATCCCATTCACTGCAGTCGTTGCACATTGATTGCTCTGCTTTGTAGACCTAATGCTTGAAATGTGGGATGATAATAACAGAACAGAACACTTGGGGATGCCAGATAAGAAGATGGAATCTTGCAGCATGACTTTGATCCAGAACAGGCTGGTAATGTGTACACAGAGAAGGTGCACGCGTTAGATTTTATTTTGAGAGACGAATGTGGTAAATATAAATATAGAGCTATCGCTCAGATGGGATTCTTACCTGGGAGACAAATGAAAGGTAATGTTAGAAATATAATTGATTTAATTGAATATTTGGGTTCCAGGAAAGATAAACAAGCAGCTTTGATATTTATAGATGCTGAGAAGGCATTTGATAATGTGTCTTGGTATTTTATGAAAAGAAACTTAGAACTTATGGATATGGGTCCAATGTTTCTTAATGGTATTCAGGCTATTTACTCTGAACAATATGCTAAGTTATCAGTCAATAGAACATTGACCGACAAGATTGAGACTACAAAAGGAACTAGACATGGGTGCCCATTTTCACCATTATAATAGTCCTTGAGGTCCTGACAAGGAAGTTAGAAGTTAGAAGCAACTATGGAAATGAAGGGGATTGGTATTGGTTCAAAAGAATATAAATTAAAGTCCTTTGCTGATTCCAGCACTGACATTAGAACAACCGATATCCAGCGCAGTGGAAGTACTGGAGAGAATAGAAGTATATGGGCAATTAGCGGGTTTTATACTCAATAAATCCAAAACAAAATTATTAACTAAGAATATGGATAGTAAGGAAAAAGGGGAACTGCAACAGAAAACAGGAATGATGATAGCAAAAAAAGAGAGTAAAATATTTGGGAGTCTGGTTCACATCTAAAAATATAAATCTGTATAAGGATAATTATGAAAAAGTGTGGAATGAAGTCAAAAGATATTTGGAAATTTGGGGAAGAATGAAATTATCATTTATGGGAAGAATTTCTGCTATAAAAATGAGCGTGCTACCAAGAATGTTATTTTCCCCCCAAACATTCCCGATTATCAGCGGAACAGGACAATTCAATATATGGCAAAAGAGATTTTCAAAATTTGTCTGGCAAGGGAAAAAAAACAAGAATTAAGTATAAGCTTTTGGCAGATGCTTTTGACCTATGAAGAGGTTAACCTGCAAAAGAAGGCTTAACTGAGGGAGGGCAGGGGAGGAGAAGCTCTGGAGCTGACTGAGGATTCCCAGGTAAGTTCTGCCGGCTATTGTGTGGGCAGGGCGGTCCCTCCCCTTATCTGGCCAAATCTCCTGGCAACACCTCCCCAGCCGGGATAGGATAACTGACAGAGGTAGGAGGAGACCTCCAGGTGTCCGGCTGCGGGTGGTGATGGTGAAGCCAGGCTGTATTGCCAGGAGCAGCATAGGTCCAGGGGTGTGAGCTCCAAAACAGACTCCACAACAGCAAGAGGTCAGGTCAGTTTCTCCTCCATGCCAACAGGCTGGACAATGTGTTATGGCTTCACCCTGCAGACCCAGAGGCCACACTTGGCTAAGCTTTGGCTACTTGCTGCCTGCGTTGCTCTCTGCTTTGGGCTAGGAGGTAAGTCCCGCTTATGAGAAAGGAGGGGAGTTACACACCAGTGCTTGGAATCCTTTTTTGAGGGGAAAAATACTTTTTCATAAAGTCAGCAGGTGCTGAAATGACAGCAGAGGTGGCAACAGCAGAGGGAACTCCAAAGAGTAGGCAGATGTCACAACACACCAAAGACCTAAATGGTGTGGAACGGGCCTCCTGATAACATGGTCCCTTGCAGGAGGTTCTCTCTAGGAGAGCACAGTGATACGTTGGGTATGGAAGGGAGGAGGAGACCCGCAACTGGTGGGGATTGTTCCAGCTATTAGTCGAGCCTTTTATTCTTCCTGTTAGTAATGTATTTTTATTGATTACAGTAAGGTCCCAGGGTGGGAGAATTTGGAGAAAGCTCTGAAACAGATTTTGTGGTTCCCTGGAGGTGGGGGGGGAGGGGAGAGGAAGAGACCTTTCAAAGGTGCAAGAAGAAATCTGTGTGCTGATGAAGCAATCTGCTTAGTATTGCTGCCCAATAACAATAACAATAATTTATTATTTATATCCTGCCCATCTGGCTGAGTTTCCCCAGCCATTCTGGGCGGCTCCCAGTGTTAAAAACATGCCATGTTTTAGTGGATCAGGTCCAACATGGTTTCTTTAAACTAAAATTTGAAGCAAGCTTGCAGTTTTAAACCATGCACACTTGATTTTGCACACAATTCTCAAGCATCCAGCTCCTCCTGTTCTGCAGCCTCCTTTGTACCTGGGTTTTCACTATGCCTTTCCCTCCCTACTCCTTTTCTGCCGACCTCTCGCCCAAGACACCTTGCGAGGCTCCCTGTATGCAAAAGAGGCTCCTCTGAACATATGCAGAGTGCCTTTTCCTCCCCCACTGTGTTTTCCCACCTGCCCATGACTGATCTCCTATGTATACTCCATTTTCCTTCTCTCTCTCTCTCTCTCCCCACCCCCACCCCACCTCAGGGATTTCGTCTTTGGTACACTCCATCCCACTATTTTCCTATTCAGGACACTCCTTGACTCCCATGACCCCATTGGTGCATGGCTATTAGCCCCACCTCCACCCCACCCCATGATTTTGTATCCTTGCTAATTATGCTTTCCCTTTTCTCCATCCCCTTCTGATAAACCCTACTCCCCTCCCACCCCCTATCACAAATCCCACCACGGCACTTGATGTTTTTATTCTGTGGACCGCCCTGAGTTCTAATGATGCAGCACAGTATAGAAATCATATACAGTGGTACCTTGGTTCTCAAACGCCTTGGTACTCAAACAACTTGGAATCCAAACACTGCAAACCTGGTTTGCGAACTTTTCCCGGAAGCTGAACGTGCTCTGATTTGAGTGCCACACTTCCATTTTGAGTGTTATGCTGAGGTCTGTCTGTTTTTGCTATTTATTTTGCCTTTTTGTTTTTGTGGCCCTTTTTGTTTTGATTTGTTTTTTTTTGTGACTGTGTGGAACCCACTTCAGCTACTGATTGATTGATTGTGTGTGTGACTGCAGTATATTGTTTATTGCTTTCATTTTATGGCTCAATGGTCTCGTTAGAGAGTTAAATTGTTTTTAAAAGTC
Source organism: Podarcis gaigeae (assembly GCF_964106915.1). Classification (NCBI taxonomy): domain Eukaryota; kingdom Metazoa; phylum Chordata; class Lepidosauria; order Squamata; family Lacertidae; genus Podarcis; species Podarcis gaigeae. The sequence goes on from NC_139679.1 coordinate 109,586,647, forward strand.
TGGAAAGGATTAATCCATTTTGCATCACTTTCTATGGGAACGCGCGCCTTGGTTTTGGAATGCTTTGGTTTTGGAACAGACTTCCGGAACGGATTAAGTTTGAGAACCAAGGTACCACTGTGGATGGATGGATAGATAGATAGATAGATAGACAGACAGACAGACAGATGTAGATAGATGATAGATGATAGATGATAGATGATAGATGATAGATGATAGATGATAGATGATAGATGATAGATGGATAGATAGATGATAGATGATAGATAGATAGATATAGATATAGATAAAATGGAACTATATTCTTGCCCCTTTCAAAAAACCCACTTTTAGCACACTTCTTCCCCTTAGCTAGCTATTTCCCTTTCACATATCCCCAAAATTGAAGAAGACACATGTGCTTTGGAAACTGGGATTCACCTTTATAGCTCAGCTCCCATTCAAGGGGCTTAGAATTTTCCCCAAGGTCTGCTATCAGCCCCTGAATGGGCAGGGCAGAAATGTTGCCAATAAATTTGTGGGAGTCTTCTGGGAAGCACCCAGCTTGTTGCTGCAAAAAGCGAGACGGTGAGCTTGGTGGATGTCTGGGGCTGCTCTTCTGGCACAGCAGAACTCTTCTTAGACCCTTCTCACCTAGGCAGGTTGCTTGCCAGGAAGAGCTGAAATGAGACATTTCTTTTACAGCAGTAGCAATCCACTGCCAGGTCTGCAAACTGGTGCCGGAGGGGAGCATGCAGTGCTGGCCTAGAAGAAGCAATTGCACAATGAGGGATGGATATTGCTTGCAGTTAATAACTATTGATGGTAAGGATTCTGTCAAGGGTGCTTGCCATTGTCTCTGCTCCAACCCCTAAAACAGCTGTGGAGAAGCTTTGGCTCTCCAGGTGTTGTTTTAATTTCAGTCCACCATTCTGACTTTTTGTATGTTTTGAATTATTGCTGGGGTGGGTGGCACTGTGGTCTAAACCACTGAGCCTCCTGGGCTTGCCGATCAGAAGGTCGGCGGTTTGAATCCCTGTGACGGGGTGAGCTCCCGTGGCTCTGTCCCAGCTCCTGCCAACCTAGCAGTTCGAAAGCACACCAGTGCAAGTAGATAAATAGGTACCGCTGTGGCGGGAAGGTAAACAGTGTTTCCATACACTCTGGTTTCTGTCAGTGTTCCATTGCACCAGAAGCGGTTTAGTGCTGCTGGCCACATGACCTGGAAAGCTGTCTGCGGACAAATGCCGGCTCCCTCAGCCTGAAAGCGAGATGAGCGCCACAACACATAGTCAGCTTGGACTGGACTTAACCATCCAGGGGTCCTTTACCTTTTACCTTTACCTGTGGTGATGGGAGGAGACCAGCAGTACCTCCTAATTACTGAGAGTGAAGGCAGTATGGTGATGGGAGCTGCCAAGAAGAAGCCATATGTGGCCTTCAAAGTGCATGCTGCAGCTGTCATTGGCACCGTGGCAGCAGTGGTGGGTGATGGAGGCCAGTTCTGCTGCCCCCGTGGATCCTGCCGCCTGAGGCGGTTACCTCCTCTTGCCTCATGGGTGGACCAGCCTGGCTTAGCATTCTACTTGTACCGAGGACGTATCCTGCACGTTCATTTGGCCTTTGTCTCCACAGTCGAAACAGATACCGTAAAACATATACGTAGGAACTGCATTTCCAAAACCACAAAGATGTGCAAGCGCAAATTCCTGAGCGACGACAGAAAAGAAATCTACGCTTTTGCCTGCTGTGATGAAAATGGGTGTTTGATGCCTCATGGAATGGTCAACTGAAGTGTATAGTGAAGATGATCTGGACACAAAAGCTTTTCTCTTTCTTTCTTTCTTTCTTTCTTTCTTTCTTTCTTTCTTTCTTAGCTATTTTTAAGGAAATTAACTAGAAGCTACACTTCCAACACGGGTTGCCATGGGTCCTGATTTTCACGGACATTTCAGCGATTTCCACCCAGGCACTATTTCCAACAGTTGAATCCTGGCAATGTCCAGGAAATTCCAGACATGTGGCTGAGGATATTTCTATGCGTATGAATATAAATCCTCCGTCCAGTCACGCTTCCTCTGGGCAGCTCTGCTTGGAAGCGCTGACCTGGCAGGATAGCAGCAGAGTAAATGCAGCGGTCCTGAGTCCATGTGAGAAAGGGATAAATTAAGTCCAAAGACAGATCGGTTCTTATCTCTAGAAGTGTTTATTTACAAGCCATAAATCAGTCTCTTCCATCAGAGTTTTCCTGCATTCTCCGTGCTTCCAAAAGCACATAGATTCACAGCCTCTCCGTTGAGCTGTGACTCTCAGGCAAAATCGAAAGGAACTTTTACAAAGCCTGTGACGTCCGGCCCTGCTTCGGGCTCCTCCCAGATACAGGACACCACGGAGTTTTAACCCTGTCTGTTCCAAACTCCACAATTTCACCCCTCCCATTGCAAGAATCTGCTGATGTTCCAGAGAGGAGGGGGCGGACCTTTGCTCGCTACTTATTCCACTGCAGCCTCACTTCAAAGAGGGAGAGACGGAGTGTTACCTCTGTGTAGATAAGGTCGCTGCAAAAGCAGCTTCAACACTCAGTGCTGTCCAGCATCTCCATAAAGCTTTGCATTTAGTTTCTATAGTACAGTAGCTGTAGAGAATAAAAGAAGATATTCTTCAGCGCTGTCGTCCGAGTGATTTATGCTCTGCTGTACTCTGCTGTTTTCTGGAAGTGAGTTCGGTGCTCACAGCTCTGAGTTGTGAGTCCACAGCACTTAGACCTGTTCCTGTGCAGAAGATGGTCTCTGGAAATGCTACGCCAGCTCGCCTGGCTCAGTCGGGGCTGAAGTGGTTGAGCCCAGTCGGTGGCACTGGCTGAAAGGCGAAGCTGACAATGGCAACCCCAATTTTTGTTGGGTCTATACACAAATGTAGGTTCAGATGTGCTCTTGTGAGTTGTATCTGAGGTGGTGCTAAGTAAATAAGTGTCCTGCCAGGGCAAGGACTTCCGCTTTTGCAATAAGGCTCCCTCCTATGTGACCATTGCATACGTTCTAGGGGTTCCCTCAGCCGTCTGGAACAAATTTGGGGGCAGCGCAGGGTTCGCCGTCTCTCCTCCCTCTTTCTCTGAAGGAATAAATCTTTCCCTTGTTTCTGTTCGTTGATGTTGTATAGGAAAATCAACATAAAGCGTTTGTATTGCAATAATAAAACTCTATATGCTTATGTGGTGTTGGTGGTGGAGGCAGTCGTCGTGGCAGCTCTTCGCATGACACCAGGAAGAGGATGGCGCATTGCATAATAATAATAATAATAATAATAATAATAATAATAATAATTTATACATACCCCGCCTATCTGGCTGGTTTTCTCCAGCCACTCTGGGCGGCTTCCAACGGAATATTAAAATACCTATTAAACATTAAAAGCTTTCCTAAACAGAGCTGCCTTCAGATGTCTTCTAAAAATCTGGTAGTTGTTTTTCTTTTTGACATCTGATCAGAGAGTGTTCCACAGGGCGGATGCCACTACCAAGAAGGCCCTCTGTCTGGTTCCCTGTAACTTGGCTTCTCACAGCGAGGGAACTGCCAGAAGGCCCTGGATGCTGGACCTTAGTTTCCGGGCAGAACGTCTTGGAACTTTGAAGTGTCAGGCATAGCTCTAATGGCTTTAGCCCAAACGTAGCAGAGTTTTCCTGCACAGCGAAGAAGCTAGTTGAGGTGGAAATGACTTGTCAGCTAGACTCAGAATAACTATTTACAGGATTTATTAAAAGGAAAAATAAAACCAGCAGAGTTTCTGCATACAAAACAAAGCAAAATAAATCCTTTCTTTCTCTCTCTCTCTACACAGCACTTCTACTCCTAACACACCCACAACACAAACCGTGCTAGCATTCCTAGATAACACAGTTGAGTGCTGGTCGTTAACCAATCAGAGTAAGTGGTTTCTAGGTCAAGCAGACCTTGGCTTTCTGCCAAGAGTTAATTGACACTGCCTTGAGTTAATTGTGTGAAGCCAGAATCTGTAAGTTTTCATGAGAATCAATTAACAGAAACTGAACACCCCCTCACAGATTCTGCTGGACAATTAACATCAAATAACACCTATGTAGGAGATTATTTTTCCAGCAAACCTAAACCCTTGCACATTTGCTTGTTCTTTATCTTTGCCAATGGTTTAGTTAATACATCTGCTACATTTTCTTCACTTGATACATAAGTACATGTGATTATATTGTCTTGTACACAGCAACGTACATTTTGGTATTTTACAGAGATATGTTTGGAACGTGATTTAAAACCCTCAGTTTTACTTAAGGTTATACAAGCCTGATTATCAATGTAAACTCGTACTGGTTCTCCACAATTTACATTTAAATCTGCTAACAAATGCTTGAAATAAATCACCTCGTTGCACAATTCACTCAATGCGGCGTACTCGGATTCCGTTGATGACACACTTACAACGTCTTGCTTGTGTGACCGTCAGCTGATTAAAGCTCCACCGACCATTATGACTAGTCCTGTGACAGATTTTCTATCTGGCAAATTTCCCCAGTCACTATCACAGTAGCAACTCAACATTTCATCCTCTGAAGAATTTAATTGTAACATATAGCCAATTGTCTGTTTGAGGTATCACAGAACTTGTTTTACCCCTTTCCAGGCATTTAGTGTGGGTTTTGAGACCAATCTACTTAATATGCCTACTGCGTAGCTAATATCAGGTCTGGACCACTGTGCTAGATACAATAAACTTCCTAAGATATTAACTGATGCGAAAGAAAGAGGGGGATTTGCCCTGCCAGACTTGAGGTTATATTATGAATCCGCAGCCTTCTGCTGGTTGAAAGATTGGATCTTACTGGAAAACACTGATGTCCTAGATCTGGAAGGGTTTGACAATGCTTTTGGGTGGCATGCATATTTGTGGTATGACAAGGTTAAAGTGCACAAACTGTTTAAAAACCACATTGTCAGGAGAGCAATTTTAATGGTCTGGACAAAATATAAAGACTTATTGGAGAGTAAGACTCCGAGGTGGCTCTCACCGGTGGAGGCCAAGGCACGTAAGAGACCTAATATGGAAGCCAATTGGCCTAAATATGGGGAAATTATTGAAAAGATTGGAGACAATTGGAGGTTGCAGAGCTTGGAAAAATTAAAAAACAAGGTGCGAGATTGGTTGCATTATGCACAAATTCAAGAGGTCTTTAAAGTAGATAAGAAGGTTGGATTCCAGGTGGAAAAATCGAAACTAGAGACAGAATTGTTAGAACCAAAAAGTAAACTACTTTCGAGAATGTATAACCTGCTGCTTAAATGGAATACTCAGGATGAGACAGTCAAATCCGCAATGATAAAGTGGGCGCAGGACTTGGGGCATAACATTATGTTTGAAGACTGGGAAAGGTTATGGAACACCGGAATGAAATTTACGGCATGTAGTGCCTTGAAGGAAAACATTATGAAAATGATATACCGGTGGTACATGACCCCAGTCAAGCTTGCTAAGATATATCACCTGTCTGATAATAAATGCTGGAAATGTAAGGAGGCGGAAGGGACATTCTTTCACCTCTGGTGGACCTGCCCGAGGGTGAAGGCCTTTTGGGAAATGATTCATAATGAACTAAAAAAGGTACTTAGATTTACCTTACCTAAGAAACCAGAGGCCTTCCTCTTGGGCATGGTGGACCAGAGGGTGTTTAAGAAGGATAGAACTTTTTTTATGTACGCCACCACAGCAGCAAGGATTTTGATTGCAAAATATTGGAAGTCACAAGATTTACTCACACTGGAGGAATGGCAAACGCAGTTGATGGACTACATGGAACTGGCCGAAATGACTGGCAGAATCCGAGACTTGGGAGAAGAAACAATCGAGGAGGACTGGAAAAAATTTAAAGTCTATTTGGAAAAACATTATAAGTTGTATGAATGTTAAAAAACGCACCTTTTAGGAAATTCTAGCTTCAGTAATGTTAAACTAAAGAAATGGAAATTAAGGTACAAGAAGTCAGAGATAGAATAATGAAACAACTTTATTGTGTTAAAATGAAAACGTACATGATTTGGGTCATAATATATTTGAAATTGGGTGACATGATAAAATGAAAGATACAACAAGTATTGAAACAAGTTAACAAATTGCTGATGTAATGTATCACAGAGAATGCAGGGTTGGGATGACGCGGGGAAGTTCAGTAGATTTGGAAAAAAGAACAAGAAAATTTGTAACTTTCTTTCTCTACTTTTATAATATGCTCTTTATTCTTTTTTCTGTACTTCATAAAACTAATAAAAAATATTATAAAAAAAATAAATACAATAAACTTCCAATTACAGAATGATATACATCAGGATGTTCAAATTCAGGACTCTCATCTATATGAAGCGTTTTTATGAAACCTGGATCCATAGGCACCACTGCCCCTTTGCAATCCTGCATCCTGTATGTAGTCAGTAATTGTTTAACTTTGTTCTGCTGACTAATTAGGCAGCTGCCATCTTGGGCCCAGCACACTTCCAACCCTAGATATGTCCTAACCGGGCCTAAGTCTTTCACTTTGAACTTACTGGACAATTGCTTGGCAAACCTTTTAGTTTGTTTATCTGTTTTGCAAGCATACAATACATCATCTACATAAATCAGACAAAACTCTTGATCACTGCCTGTACCACGTACATAAACACAATTGTCAGCTGTACTCTCCTGTCACCAGAGGTTTAAGTTTGTACACCCACCTGCAGCCTACAATCTTTGCCCCCTCAGGCGCTGCTACTGGTGTAAAGACCTTGTGCTCATTCAGAGAGGACATCTCTTCCTCCATTGCCTATTTCCAGAGCTCTGCCTCCTCTTTTGGTAACTTTAACACCTCCTGAAAACTCTTGGGCTCTGCAATTTGCAGTATCTGGAGAAAAGCGCACCGGAGGCACTCCTTTGTTTTGTCTTTTAGATCTTCTGGGAGAAAATTTTTCTTCTGACCCACTTTCCTCCTCAGAACTACGACCTCTCTTTTGTTGCTTAGCAACTGGTCTCTGGCTAATTCCACTTTCTTGAGAGCTCTTATCTGAACTTTCCTCCCCCTCAGACTCTGATTCTCTATGTTTACCTTCAGAGTCATGAATCTCCTGGGAAGGTTCAAACCAAACCTCAGTATTGGCATGTAGTCTCTCCCAGCCACTATGTTCACAAAAACTGGCATTTCTGGAGATCACAATGCCATTTGTCCCTTCAGCAAAGCGGAAACCTTTTCCCAGCTCCTGGTAGCCCACAAACACTAACTGTTTGGTCTTAGGATCTCCCTTCTTTCTCATTTGTTTTGGAATTAATACCCAGGCTTTTGATCCAAACACATGCAAATGGTCAATTTTGGGTTTTTTTCTGAAACAATTTAAAGTACGGAGTTGTACCTATTGTTTGATGAAAGAGCCTATTTTGGAGATAACACGCAGTGAGCATGCTCTCCCCCCAATAAGACATGGGCAAATCAGCATCATCAAGCATGGCAAACATCATATTTTGTAAAGATCTGTGTTTTCGCTCTGCAACGCCATTCTCCTCTGGGGAAAAAACGTTCGTTTTTCTATGCCCAATGCCACGCTTTTGTAACCAATCTCTAAAAGCATTTGACATAAATTCGCCACCTCTGTCCGTCTGAATCCTTCTGAGTTTAATGGACAGAAATCTTTCCACAGATGCCACCCAGCCTTTAAACTTAGTGAACACGTCACCCTTATTCTTCATGGGAAAAACCCAAGAGTAACGCGTGGCGTCATCCACAATTGTTAATGAAAAACGCGATCCACCCCTGCTTACAGGAAATGGACCGATTACGTCCATGTGAACCAGCTGTAGCGGTGACTCACTAACTCTGTCACTTCTGGGGTAAGAGACTCTGTGGGATTTAACCTTTTTACAAACATTACAATCAAGGTACTTGTTACAACTCTTTAACTTACCCCCATCAGCCAATTCAGACATTTTTAGTACACTTTTCCAGCAAGCATGCCCCATTTTCCTATGCAATAAGTGCACACAGTTGTCATGTATAGCTTTGTTATTCACTGCAGGCTGAGATTTACTGACTACTGCTGCAACTTGAGATCCTGCTTTAAGCCAAAACAAGCCTCCCTCTGACTTAGCAGTGCCTAAAATCTCACCAGCCTTCTTAATAATGCAACTGTCTCCTTCAAAGTACACTTTAAACCCAGCTTTTAGCAAACAATCTACAGACATCAGATTGCTCCTTAATGAAGGCACACAAAGTACATTTTGCAGGCATTCACGAAGACAAGGAACAAAAACTGCACCCCCCGAAATCACTTCGGAAGTACTTCCGTCTGCTAGAGCCACCTGGCTGCGCTGTGCTGAGTTCTTGGAAACAAACAGTTCATCTGAATTTACGATATGCCGAGACGCTCCCGAATCGACCACCCAGACAGCTTGTTTCTCATCAGCAATCTTGACCTCGGTGGTCACCAGCTGAGCCGACTGTTTTCGTTTGAAGAATTTCTTTTTTCGCTGCTGCTGCTGCTGATCTCGTCTCTGCTCTTGCACTGGCCACTGAGACTTGACCAACTCCGGACATTGTCGTTTAGATGCGCTGAAGACCCACATCGGAAACAACGCCTAACAGCAAACGCTGACTCCTCACCGGTACACTGCTTTTGCTTCACCTCTGGCACGGCATGAGAACTCCTTCCAAACCGCCCGCCTGTAGAAGCCTCTGCAGCAAACGACCTTTCTTGCCTCTTCTGCCATTCTTCAATCAAACGCCCAGTAACATAACTGACTGATAAATCACGCTCCTGTATGCCTTCTAGAGACAAAACTAAATTATCCCAGCTTTCCAGGAGAGAACTCAAAATAATAGTCACCTTCTCCTGCTGGTCTAACGCACAGTCTCTTTCCTGTAGCGCAGCAAACTTTAACTGTAAACTGTGTAGGTGTTCCTGCATTGTAACCCCAGGCTGTAACATTGCCTTGTACAATGCCTTGCGAATGAACAGCTTGGAAACCGCTGTCTCACGCACATGGAGTTCTTTAAGTGCTTGCCACACACCTCTAGCTGTCTTGATTCCCCTCACATACGGCAACTGGGAATCTTCCAGCCCCAAGACAATTGTGGCCCTTGCTCTTTGGTCTTTATCGAGGTCTTCATCATCAGGCTTCGCAGGAAACTTACTCACCACTTGCCAGAGACAATCCCTCTGCAGCACTGCCTGCATGCGTTCCGACCACAGCAAGTAATTGGAGTCATTCAGACGCTCAAAAGCCATCTGAACTGGTTGTGAGGCCATCTTGAGAGCGATGTCCCTGGAACCCGGAACCAGCTACTCACGACCACCGAGAGAGAAAACAGGAACCACAGCACCCAGCACAAGCACGCTGCAGCTGTTGTCCTTGTGTCCACTGCGTCACCAGCTCACAGCAGTCAGGAACCAGCCAGTGTCCATCTGCTGCACCAACAGGAACAACAACTTCTGGAACTACTGGAACCAACACCGTTGATGCTGACACCACCACAACTCAGGCTGGCAGCACAATACCCATAACCTCTTGGAAACTTTGAAGTGTCAGGCATAGCTCTAATGGCTTTAGCCCAAACGTAGCAGAGTTTTCCTGCACAGCGAAGAAGCTAGTTGAGGTGGAAATGACTTGTCAGCTAGACTCAGAATAAATATTTACAGGATTTATTAAAAGGAAAAATAAAACCAGCGGAGTTTCTGCATACAAAACAAAGCAAAATAAATCATTTCTTTCTCTCTCTCTCTACACAGCACTTCTACTCCTAACACACCCACAACACAAACTGTGCTAGCATTCCTAGATAACAGAGTTGAGTGCTGGTCGTTAACCAATCAGAGTAAGTAGTTTCTAGGTCAAGCAGACCTTGGCTTTCTGCCAAGAGTTAATTGACACTGCCTTGAGTTAATTGTGTGAAGCCAGAATCTGTACGTTTTCATGAGAATCAATTAACAGAAACTGAACAGAACGATGGAGGTGGAGATGCTCCTTTAGGTATACTGGACCAAGGCCGTTTAGGGCTTTAAAGGTTCGCACCAATACTTTGAATTATGCTCAGAAATGCACAGGAGGCTGTTGCAAGCTGTCACCAGCATCGGGAAACACTGAAAGGGTGGGGAGCTGGCATAGATTAATCCCTTCATGGGAGAGCAGCACCTTGAATTTAGCTACCTGTGGCATTCAGATTGCTAAAAGTTAGAAATATCCTGAAAATACAGGGGAAAACAAAGCACATTACAATATGGGCAGTTACAGATAAGTAGCCGTGTTGGTCTGCCATAGTCAAAACAAATTTTTTTTTTTCTTCCAGTAGCACCTCAAAGACCAACTAAGTCAGTTCTTGGTATGAGCTTTCGTGTGCATGCACACTTCTTCTGTTGAGCAACACGTCTCTCTGTCTGAGGCTCAATACTGTCATTATATAAGGCCGAGAGGGGCCTTCTTGGCTGCTCAACCCATTCTAATGGGCTTCAAGGTACAAGAGGGCTCTGGGGTAGCTCTGAAGAGCAGTAGAGATGTGGGTGGTGGTTCCTTGAGCCATTAAGTGCATTGTGTCCTGATTGTTTAACAAATGGTAATGGGATGTGGGTTTAGCTGGATGCTCTACAGAATGTCCCAGACCTCAGTGGTCCTCTGATGCTATCTTTTGTGGAGGCATGCCTGTTCCTTTCAATGTGTTCTCTGCCCAGCTCCACATTTCCTGGTTGACTGAGCCACGCAAACCAAAACAGGAGCATGGTGCACCAGGGTAGGCAAGTTCAGTAGCTGATTTGGCTCTGTGGCCCAGAACATACAGCTTTTAATTTTAACAATCCTAAGTGCTTGTGATACGAGAGTAAAAAGGTAAGGGACCCCTGGATGGTAAAGTCCGGTTGAAACCAACTATGGGGTTGAGGTGCTCATCTCGCTTTCAGGTCGAGGGAGCCGGCGTTTGTCCGCAGACAGCTTTCCGGGTCATGTGGCCAGCAGGACTAAACTGCTTCTGGCACAACGGGACAACATGACTGAAGCCAGAGTGCACGGAAATGCAATGTCCCTTTCCGCCACAGCGGTACCTATTTATCTACTTGCACTGGTGCATTTTTGGACTGCAAGTTGGCCGGAGCTGGGACTGATCCAACTTGAGATGCCAAATGCTGTACAGAATGTCCTAGAGCTCAGCTTCCAAATGATGCTGTCTTACATGGGAAGGAAGTGTATTCCTTTCAGTTAACAAGACTTTCATTATATGAGGCTCAGAGGCACCTTCTTTCTTCCTCAGGGCACCTGTCCCTGCTAGGCTCAAAAGGCACAAGGAGCTTTTTAGGTGCATAATATACTGCTTCTTTGGACAAATCCAAATGGGCTGAAGCTGAGGAACCAGCCGGATGCAGTACAGAGTGTCCCAGACTTCAGCAACCCTCTTACATGTAGGGATTACTTGTTCACCACCAGGAAGCTTCAGCCAGGCCCATATGTGCTACTCACATGGTTGTTTCATAGTCCTAGGCCTCCATGGGCCCCTGATGCTATCTATGGGGAAGGATTGCAGTATGTGTTCCCCACCAGGAAGCTGCAGCCACGCATATGTGATTGTTGCATCACACAAAACTTCAGCTGACTAGGCACCATCAGACCTGGACTAAAGACCAGTTTTTATATTAAAAAGTTTGGATACAGAAGGGAATATTTTACTCAAGGATCTAAAGGGCATATTTCACCAGCGCTACTGGGTGAATTGGCTGGGAGGTCACACAGCTACAGACCCTGCAGCCACTGAGTGGATTTCTGTGCGGTCCTTTCTGTACAGCCTCAGATGCTCCCAAGGGTGGTAAGTTGGACTAATTAAATGGAACCTTTTCCCCTCAAAAAGACTTCACCCAGAATCTTCAATAAAAAGCCACTTTACAATGAATTGAAGAAATGAGTTTCGAAGTCTCTTGCTTGGCCTCCGTCACAGCAGAAAATTTTGGATTTTTCCAATCACTCATTCACCAGAAAGATATGAAGAGAAAGAAGTCTTCTCTCCAGATGAAAAACCTAAGTTCAGTGGAGGCTGGTCGACTACTACTTGTTCTTAAGTTTCCACTAGATTCCCAAACTACACTCTTTCTATTTCCCCCAACCTCCAGTACTGAATTTCAATGGAGAGAGAATCCTGAATATTTTTCTGTCAATCTCCCGTTCTCTGGCTAATCAGCTCTCTGCAAAAGGATTGTTGTGGTGAGGTGGTCCACCCACTTGTTCCTAGGCAGAAAATACCAGGCAATAAGTAGTCATAGTAGCTGAACCTCGAGTAAGGAAGATGTCACTTGGTTTGAGCACCCAGGCTCAATGCAGCCATGGCATACAGCCAGGGGAAACCTTGTTGACATCCCAGCTCACCTGAGATGCCCACCCACTCACCTGCTGAGACCCTGCACCCATGCACGCCACTGGGCACACACAGAGCCCACTCACATAGACATCCCCAAACAGCAACACAACCTAACACAAATTGCACAGCCATTTTTTCACATAGGAGTTCTTTTAATACAGCATCCTTCTTAGACGGCATTCAAACGCAGTGGTCTCTGTCGTTACAGCAGTGGAGCTCGTGCACTTGCTGTACGCCCTGGTGGACTTTTCGAGTTTTGCAGTCGCTGGTATAGAAGCCGCATTTTTTATAGTAGCGCAAGACATGTTTAGTTGCCACTGGGAAGAGAAAGAAAAGTATCTGGTTTACTGTTAGTAACTGGGGGATGATGCTTGATGATAATGTCAGGATCCACCCTTGCTAGGTTCCCACCAGTGACAGCTGGAGAAACGGGGGTCTGTGCTGAAGGGCAGGTTTTTGCTACCACTGTTGCCAGGTATAGCACCCAACCCCCCTGCTTAGCCTCAAGAATGATTGGCAGCTCTTCCCTGGCATTAAGTGAAGCACTGCAATTGGGACGCCATTGGCCAGAGGGCCCAACCTGGCCCCTGACTTGAGATACCTCAGCCAGGTGGACTGCATCACATGGACTTATCCAGGATCCCATCTGTACCTTGACCTGCTAGAGTATGACTGGAGAATCAAAAGTGAACTTAGAAACTTCATGTTTCTCTCACTGCCTGCAGGTATTGTTGCTTCAGAGAATTTCCAGGGGGATACGTTCCGTCATGTTCCTGAAGGCTTGCAATCAGGTTTCGTATGGAGGCTGCATTAGGATAGCTTAGAGCTCCATTGGAAGGAGGTGCTTGAACTACGAGAGAAGGACCTCATTCCAATGGAAGCTCTAAGCTTCCATTGTACTACTTGTACTACTGAAGTTGCAAGATCCCCGGCCTCCTCTGCACCCAGTGATAGTAGCCATGCCCCATCAGCCACTCATGGAAATGCACTGAAAATAAGGGGGAGGGAAAGACAAGAAGGACCACTCACTTGAAGTGATTCTGTACAAGACGCAGGCTGCAGGGTCTCCTGTACGCGGATCATCAGGGCATTTCTCTTCATGTGGGGTAGCTGGTACACATGGCTGTCCTTCAGCCTCTGAACTGCACACGCTACAGATTAAGGCATTTGCTGTTAAAAGAAGAAAGGGAGGGAGGGGGGGAGGCACCTGCTGTAAGGCATGCTTCTTTGTTTACATGTCTTGTCCCTTCCTGAGCTTCTAAGTCACCAATCCCGTTGTTTCCTTCAAAGAAGAAAAATGCTGAGATGCCCTGATTCTAAAAAGGACATTGGTGGTTCTTACAGAAGGTGTAAATTGATCCCCACGGAGTTCCGCAGAACGTGATTGGCTGCGTCTCAGGCTGCCTAGAACCAGGAGGACCCTCCCCTCTACCACATCCCCATAACAGGCATCTGAGGGTCAGCCAGATCCAGCATTGTAGAGACTTTGCAGAAAGGGTCCTCTAGTGAGTCTCCTGAGAGTGGCAGGTGCCAAGCAGCAGCTTAGAGTTGCCATATTTCAAAAAGTAAAAACCAAGACACCAAAGTTGTAGAGCTTTTATTCTTCTTCTCCTTATTAGCCAGGGTTGTTGATTTTTGGGACATAATTGCAAAAAAGAGAGAAAAGAATAAAGAGGTTTTTGAGCTATTTTTAAGGGAAATTTCCCAATACGATAATGCTGACATGGGTTGCCATATGTCTGCATTTCCACTGATATTTTTAGTGATTTCTGCTGGGACACTGCTTCCGACGTATGGCAACCCTACAACAGCCGGATGGGCAACATCAACAGATGTGAACAACAGAGAGTTTGCACCAACGAGTGTGTGTGTGTGTCATTGCAGCTATGTTAGAAGGAGCACTGCCTACAGCTCCCATTTTAAGCTGCCAGGTTTATGCAGACAATTAAACATTTTTTCAAAACTAGTTGGTGAACTGCTTGGGGAGCGGAAAGGCTGCACTTATGACTATTGCAAATTACTATGTTTTTTAAAATCAAATGTTTTAATAAGTAAATAAATAAAGTTAAAACAAGGCCCCCTCCCCCTGCCCTGTGCAATAGAACATCATTCCCCTGAAAAACATTCTGAAGTTGGGACCGTGCAGGGATTACAAGGACAGGAGACATAGTGGGATCTGTGGAAATCATCTCTGCCAATACCCTGACCCAAGCACGGTGGGTGATGATGCCTGTATAGATCTGGCACTTAATAGCATCTAAACCTTTCTCCAGGTCTGCGTTATTTTCAAACTTAGCCTTTCAATCATTATCCCCAAATTGGTGCCAGAGCTAAAAAGAGAAAGAAAATAGCTTACGGGTTCACCAGTTCTTAGGAAGATAGGTGGTGGACATACAGCACATTTGAATTGGTGGCCTACCATGTTTTTCCATTGGCAGGTGGGACTTACCTCCACAGCTGAGGCAGAGCAAAAGACAGACTCCAAGCAGCCAGACCTGAGCCAAGCGTGGCTTCATGTTAGCAAGGAAAAAGCTCTGTCTGATTAGAATGACTGTTTTCAAGAGTGATTGCTTGGAGACAGAGGACTAGGCTTCCTGGTAATAAGGAGGAGGGAGAGCTCAAATACTTCTCTCGGTCTGAGGCTCAATACTGTCATTATATAAGGCCGAGAGGGGCCTTCTTGGCTGCTCAACCCATTCTAATGGGCTTCAAGGTACAAGAGGGCTCTGGGGTGGCTCTGAAGAGCAGCAGAGATGTGGGTGGTGCTTCCTTGAGCCATTAAGTGCATCATGTCCTGATTGTTTAACAAATGTTAATGGGATGTGGGTTCAGCTGGATGCTCTACAGAATGTTCCATACCTCAGTGGTCCTCTGATACTATCTTTTGTGGCAGCATGCCCATTCCTTTCAATGGGTTCTCTGCCCAGCTCCACATTTCTTGGTTGAGTGGGCCACGTGAACCAAAAGAGGAGCATGGTGCACCAGGGTAGGCAAGTACAGTAGCTGATTGGGCTCTGAGGCCCAGAACATACAGCTTTTAATTTTAACAATCCTAAGTGCTTGTGATACCCCAGTAAAAAGGTAAAAGGTAAAGGACCCGTGGACGGATAAGTCCAGTCAAAGACAACTATGGGGTTGAGGCACTCATCTCGCTTTCAGGCCAAGGGAGCCGGCGTTTGACCACAGACAGCTTTCCAGGTCATGTGGCCAGCATGACTAAACCGCTTCTGGAGCAACAGAACAACATGACAAAAGCCAGAGCACACGGAAACGCCATGTACAGTAATACCTCAGGTTACAGACACTTCAGGTTACAGACTCCGCTAACCCAGAAATAGTACCCCGGGTTAAGAACTTTGCTTCAGGCTGAGAACACATATTGTGTGGCAGCGGCGCAATGGCAGTGGGAGGCTCCATTAGCTACAATGGTACCTCAGGTTAAGAACAGTTTCAGGATAAGAACGGACTTCCAGAAAGAAATAAGTTCTCAACCCGATATACCACTGTACCTTCCTGCCACAGCGGTACTTATTTATCTACTTGCATTGGTGCGCTTTCAAGCTGCTAGGTTGGCAGAGGCTGGGGCTGACCCAACTCGAGATTCTGAAACCCTGTACAGAATGTCCTAGAGCTCAGCTTCCAAATGACGCTGTCTTACATGGGAAGGAAGTGTATTCCTTTCAGTTAACAAGACTTTCATTATATGAGGCTCAGAGGCACCTTCTATGTTCCTCAGGGCACCTGTCCCTGCTAGGCTCGAAAGGCATAAGGAGCTTTTTAGGTGCATAATATACTGCTTCTTTGGACAAATCCAAATGGGCTGAAGCTGAGGAACCAGCCGGATGCTGTACAGAGTGTCCCAGACTTCAGCAACCCTCTTACATGTAAGGATTACTTGTTCACCACCAGGAAGCTTCAGCCAGGCCCATATGTGCTACTCACATGGTTGTTTCATAGTCCTAGGCTTCCCTGGTCCTCTGATGCTATCGATGGGGAAGGATTGCAGTATGTGTTCCCCACCAGGAAGCTGCAGCCAGGCATACGTGATTGTTGCATCACACGAAACGTCAGCTGACTAGGGACCATCAGACCTGGACCAAAGATCAGTTTTACATTTAAAGGTTTGGATACAGAAGGGAATATTTTACTCAAGGACCTAAAGGGCATATTTCACCAGCGCTACTGGGTGAATTGGCTAGGAGGTCACACAGCTACAGACCCTGCAGCCACTGAGTGGATTTCTGTGCGGTCCTTTCTGTACAGCCTCAGATGCTCCCAAGGGTGGTAAGTTGGACTAATTAAATGGAACCTTTTCCCCTCAAAAAGACTTCACCCAGAATCCTCAGTAAAAAGACATTTTACAATGAACTGAAGAAATGATAGCTTGGAGTGATAGCTTAGAGACAGCAGACTAGGCTTCCTGGCAGTAAGTAGAAGGGGCAGCTCTTTCTCTGTTGAGCAACACGTCTCTCTGTCTGAGGCTCAATACTGTCATTATATAAGGCCGAGAGGGGCCTTCTTGGCTGCTCAACCCATTCTAGTGGGCTTCAAGGTACAAGAGGGCTCTGGGGTGGTTCTGAAGAGCAGCAGAGATGTTGGTGGTGGTTCCTTGAGCCATTAAGTGCATCGTGTCCTGATTGTTTAACAAATGGTAGTGGGATGTGGGTTCAGCGGGATGCTCTACAGAATGTCCCAGACCTCAGTGGTCCTCTGATGCTATCTTTGGTGGAGGCATGCCTGTTCCTTTCAATGGGTTCTCTGCCCAGCTCCACATTTCCTGGTTGACTGAGCCACGCAAACCAAAAGAGGAGCATGGTGCACCAGGGCAGGCAAGTTCAGAAGCTGATTGGGCTCTGAGGCCCAGAACATACAGTTTTTAATTTTAACAATCCTAAGTCCTTGTGATACCCCAGTAAAAAGGTAAATATGATGGGATAGTGAGCTGCTTGTGCGTAAAAGCTTGATCCCTCTGGGGTTTGGCTGGTCATCCAAACCGAGGCACTAACGGAGCCCCCAAAGCATGACTCCGTCAGTCGCTGGTAGAATCTGACAGTGGGCGTCTACGGAATTTACGCCAACATAAAAGCTGTTTGACGGACATGCGCCTTCGTGACTCTCTGCGTGACAGTTTCCGGCGAAGGGTGGGAGTTCCTAATGGGGGTTTTGTTACCTCTTCGCTATTCTCACTAGAAGTATCCCAGAGCCTCCCCTCCGCTGTGACTCCTGCACTCCCCCTGCTGGTTCCTTCCTCTGCTGCAGATTCTCTCCTATTCTCCTGGAGCCTGTCCACCACCTGTCCCTCCGATGGCAGTTCCCTGACATCCACCTCCCCCCCAGGGCCCCCTTCACCCCCTCCCGCCTCCTCTCCCACTGGCGGTGAGGGCGGAAAGCCCCTGAAGGAACTCTCCTCGTCATCCGAGGATTCAAACACTTCTAGCCACGGCGTACCGTCTCTCTCCCCGTCTTCCTCTTCTTCGTCGGAGTCGGCTTCCTCACCCACCCCTGACTCTGGGAACCCTTCAAACTCTCCTTCCTCATCGGTGGTCCCAAAGTGTTCCCTTCTAAATCGTGCTACGGGTTGCGGTTTTCTTGGGAAACGCTGATGAAATGTTTCTATTAAGACCTCGTCATTGACTACCTCTGCTGGTACCCAAGTGTTTTCCGACTCTACTTCCCCCTCCCATTCTACCAGATATTCCACCTGATTCCCCTTCCACCTGGAATCAATGATTCCTGCCACGTTCATGTCGCGCTCTCTCTCTTCTATCACGGGCGTTTGGGTGGCCTCTCTCTCACGCTCCCCCCACTCACGTCCCTCTCGGTACGGCGACAGTAATGACCTGTGAAATACTGGGTGTAATTTCATGTGACTGGGCAGCCTGAGTTTGAATGCTACTGGGTTGACCTGCTGTATGACCTCAAAGGGTCCCAATCTTTTGGGTCTCAATTTCTTACTCCCGCCCTTGAACGGTAGTCCTTGGGTGGATAACCACACCCGGTCTCCCACCCTTATAGTTTCACCTTCCCTCCTATTTCTGTCTGCTTGCTTCTTATATTCTTCCTTGGCTTTCTCTAAGTTAAGTTGAAGCTGACGGTGGATCGCTTCCATCTCTTCAAAAAAATATTCCGCTGCCGGCACGCTCCACCTCTCCCCTCCCTCTCCTGGGAATGCCCGGGGGTGACACCCATAATTTGCCAGAAAGGGACTCATCCCTGTGGACACGTTCTCCGCGTTGTTGTAGGCAAATTCTGCTAGAGGTAACTTATCCACCCAATCATTTTCTCTGTCTTTTACATAACACCTCAGGTATTGTTGTAAAATCCCGTTTGCCCTTTCCGCTTGCCCATTTGTTTCTGGGTGCCGGGCAGTTGAGAAATTGAGTTCTACGTGCAGTAAGCTCATAAGTTTCCTCCAGAACCTGGAAGTAAATTGTTTCCCTCTGTCGCTCAAAACCCTCAAGGGGGCGCCATGCAACCTAAAAATATGTTCTACAAACAACTTGGCGGTTTCCTCCGCTGTGACCGCATGTGAACAAGCTATAAAATGACACATCTTGGTTAATAGATCTACCACCACCATGACAGCTGTTTTGCCTTTGGATTTTGGCAGGTCCGTCATAAAATCTATGGATACTGCCTCCCATGGCCTTTCTGGCGTGGGTAAGGGTTGTAATAGCCCCGCTGGCGCCACCCTCTCTCCTTTCGCTCGCTGGCACCTGTCGCAACCCCTGACATATTCCCGTACGTCCTCCCTCACCTTGGGCCACCAAAACTCCCTGGTAACCAACCACATGGTTTTGTGCTGTCCAAAATGTCCTGCTGTGGGGCTGTCATGCAACTGCTTGAGTACTCTGCCCCTCAGTTCCCCATCGGGTATGTACAGTGCCCCTTTGTAATACAATGCCCCGTTCTTTTCTTCAAACCCCCCTGTGTTCTCCTCTGTCCTCCTGAGCTCTCTGAGTTTCTCTTGGGCGTATTCATCGTTCTCAGTACCCTCTATCAGTTCCCTCTGCCCCACCAATGCCGCCCCACACACCCAGCGGTCTTCAGGGATTACATGCCTTGCCTCAGGCGCTCCCTCCCCCTCTAAGTACTCAGGTTTCCTGGAAAGAGCGTCCGCCCTCACGTTCTCGGAGCCGGGCACGTAACGAATCTCAAAGTGGAATTTGGAGAACTCCTGGGCCCATCGCACTTGTCTCTGGTTCAGCACTCGGGCTGTTCTCCAGTATTCCAGATTTTTGTGGTCAGTTCGGACTTGAACCTTGTGCTGCGCCCCAATCAGCAAGTGCCGCCATTTCCGGAATGCTTCATGAATGGCGAGCAGTTCTCGGTCGTATACTGTGTAGTTCCTCTCGGATTTGTTCAACTTCCGCGAGAAGAATGCACACGGTCTCCATTCAGACGTATCTTTTCCCGGCTGGAGAAGAACGGCCCCCACCGCTCGGTCTGACGCGTCAGTCTCTACTCTCATTGGTTGTTGTAGATCCACGTGCAAAAGTTGCTCTTCCGACGCAAACGCCTGCTTTAAACGTTCGAACGCCTGCTGCGCTTCTTCCGTCCAAACAAATTTCTTTTTGCTACTAAGACAATCCGTGATGGGCGCTGTTAAATGGGCAAAGTTTTTGATGAACTTCCTATAGAAGTTTCCGAAGCCCAGGAACCGTTGCACGTCCTTCTTGGTCTTTGGTGTTTTCCATTCCAGTACCGCTTGAACCTTGCTGGGATCCATGGCCAATCCCTTGTCAGACAACCGGTACCCCAGGAATTCCACCTCCCTGGTATGAAACTGACACTTCTCCAGTTTCACCCACAGCCGGTTTTCTCGCAGCTTGCTCAGTACCTCTCTTACATCTCGCACATGCTGCTCCTCATTCTCTGAGTACACCAGGACGTCATCTAAGAACGCTACGCAGTTCTTGTAGAGCAGTGGCCCCAGGACGTGATTCATGAATGATTGAAAGCAGGCGGAGCCCGCTTGTAATCCGAAAGGCATAACCCGGTACTCAAAAGCCCCCAAGGGGGTGAACATAGTGGTCTTCCACTCATCCCCCTTTCTCACACGTATCAAGTTATATGCCCCCCTAAGGTCCAGCTTGGTAAAAATTTTCCCTTTATCCGCATCTTGAGCCCTCCTCTCCTCGAGCCTCGCCGTTTGCAGCGCCAGCTGGACCTCCAACGCCCTGTACCTTTCTTCCAGGCTTGGACCTGCTCCAGCTCCTCCGGTTCCGGCTGGTTCGCTCATGATGCCCTCTGCTTGCACAAGCTGCTTTCAAAGACTGTCAGATTGCTATGATGGGATAGTGAGCTGCTTGTGCGTAAAAGCTTGATCCCTCTGGGGTTTGGCTGGTCATCCAAACCGAGGCACTAACGGAGCCCCCAAAGCATGACTCCGTCAGTCGCTGGTAGAATCTGACAGTGGGCGTCTACGGAATTTACGCCAACATAAAAGCTGTTTGACGGACATGCGCCTTCGTGACTCTCTGCGTGACAGTTTCCGGCGAAGGGTGGGAGTTCCTAATGGGGGTTTTGTTACCTCTTCGCTATTCTCACTAGAAGTATCCCAGAGCCTCCCCTCCGCTGTGACTCCTGCACTCCCCCTGCTGGTTCCTTCCTCTGCTGCAGATTCTCTCCTATTCTCCTGGAGCCTGTCCACCACCTGTCCCTCCGATGGCAGTTCCCTGACAGTAAAGGACCCCTGGATGGTAAAGTCCGGTCGAAACCAACTATGGGGCTGAGGCGCTCATCTTGCTTTCAGGCCGAGGGAGCCGGCGTTTGTCCGCAGACAGCTTTCCGGGTCATGTGGCCAGCAGGACTAAACTGCTTCTGGCACAACGGGACAACATGACTGAAGCCAGAGTGCACGGAAATGCAATGTCCCTTTCCGCCACAGCGGTACCTATTTATCTACTTGCACTGGTGCATTTTTGGACTGCAAGTTGGCCGGAGCTGGGACTGATCCAACTTGAGATGCCAAATGCTGTACAGAATGTCCTAGAGCTCAGCTTCCAAATGATGCTGTCTTACATGGGAAGGAAGTGTATTCCTTTCAGTTAACAAGACTTTCATTATATGAGGCTCAGAGGCACCTTCTTTCTTCCTCAGGGCACCTGTCCCTGCTAGGCTCAAAAGGCACAAGGAGCTTTTTAGGTGCATAATATACTGCTTCTTTGGACAAATCCAAATGGGCTGAAGCTGAGGAACCAGCCGGATGCAGTACAGAGTGTTCCAGACTTCAGCAACCCTCTTACATGTAGGGATTACTTGTTCACCACCAGGAAGCTTCAGCCAGGCCCATATGTGCTACTCACATGGTTGTTTCATAGCCCTAGGCCTCCATGGGCCCCTGATGCTATCTATGGGGAAGGATTGCAGTATGTGTTCCCCACCAGGAAGCTGCAGCCAGGCATATGTGATTGTTGCATCACACGAGACGTCACCTGACTAGGGACCATCAGACCTGGATCGAAGACCAGTTTTTACATTTAAAGGTTTGGATACAGAAGGGAATATTTTACTCAAGGACCTAAAGGACATATTTCACCAGCGCTACTGGGTGAATTGGCTGGGAAGTCACACAGCTACAGACCCTGCAACCACTGAGTGGATTTCTGTGCGGTCCTTTCTGTACAGCCTCAGATGCTCCCAAGGGTGGTAAGTTGGACTAATTAAATGGAACCTTTTCCCGTCAAAAAGACTTCACCCAGAATCTTCAGTAAAAAGACACTTTACAATGAATTGAAGAAATGAGTTTCGAAGCCTCTTGCTTGGCCTCTGTCACAGCAGAAAATTTTGGATTTTTCCAATCACTCATTCACCAGAAAGATATGAAGAGAAAGAAGTCCTCTCTCCAGATGAAAAACCTAAGTTCAGTGGAGGCTGGTCGACTACTACTTGTTCTTAAGTTTCCACTAGATTCCCAAACTACACTCTTTCTATTTTCCCCAACCTCCAGTACTGAATTTCAATGGAGACAGAATCCTGAATATTTTTCTGTCAATCTCCCGTTCTCTGGCTAATCAGCTCTCTACAAAAGGATTGTTGTGGTGAGGTGGTCCCACCCACTTGTTCCTAGGCAGAAAATACCAGGCAATAAGTAGTCATAGTAGCTGAACCTCTAGTAAGGAAGATGTCACTTGGTTTGAAGACCCAGGCTAAATGCAGCCGTGGCATACAGCCAGGAGAAACATCCCAGCTCACCTGAGATGCCCACCCACTCACCTGCTGAGACCCTGCACCCATGCATGCCACTGGGCACACACAGAGCCCACTCACATAGACATCCCCAAACAGCAACACAACCTAACACAAATTGCACAGCCATTTGTTCACATAGGAGTTCTTTTAATACAGCATCCTCCTTAGACGGCATTCAAAGACAGTGGTCTCTGTCGTTA
Organism: Podarcis gaigeae; assembly: GCF_964106915.1. NCBI lineage: Eukaryota > Metazoa > Chordata > Lepidosauria > Squamata > Lacertidae > Podarcis > Podarcis gaigeae. Next base: position 109,609,396 of record NC_139679.1, read on the forward strand.
CAGCACTTGAGCTCATACTCTTGCGGTACATCCTTATCGACTTTTCGAGTTCCACAGACTTTGGTATAGAAGCCACATTTTTTGTAGTAGCGCATCACTTTTGTAGTACCGGAAAACGCTGGGAAGAGAAAGAAAAGTATCTGGGTTACTGTTAACAAGTAGTGAACGATGCCTGACGGAAATAGAAGGATGCACTCTTTGCATCAGAGACAGCTGGGGAAATGGAGGTCTGTGCTGAAAGGCAGGATTTTGCCACCACTGTTGCCAGGTATAGCACCCAACACCCCTGCTTATCCTCAAGAATGAATGGCAACTCTTCCATTATATTAGGTGAAGCATTGCAGTTGGGATGCCACTGGCCAGAGCGCCAAACCTGGCCCCTGACTTGAGATACCTCAAGAATTAAAGGTAAACTCAGAAAATTCATGTTTCTCTCACTGCCTGCAGGTATTGCTGCTTCAAAGAATTTTCAGGGGCATACGTTCCGTCATGTTCCTGAGTGCTTGCAATCAGGTTTCATAGAGAGATTGCATTAGCGTAGCTTAGAGGTGCTTCTCTCGTTCTTGTACTATTGAAGTTGCAAGATCCCCACCCCCCTCTGCACCCAGTTGTACTAGCCATGCCCACCACCCACCCATGGAAATGCACTGAAAATAAGGGGGAAAGAAAGACGAGAAGGATCGCTCACTTGCTGAGATTGTGTACAAGACGCAGGCTGCAGGGTGTCCTGTATGTGGATGATCAGAGCATGTCTGTATTTTAGGGGGATGTGGTAGACACGGCTCTTCTGGACCTCCTGAAGTGCAGACACTGCATTTTAAGGCATTTGCTGTTAAAAGAAGAAAGAAAGTCACAAAAGAAAGAAAGTCTAAGTCACCAAACTCGTTGTTTCCTTCAAAAACGAAAAATGCTGAGATGCCCTGAGTCTAAAAAGGACATTGGGGGTTCTTACAGAAGGTGTAAATTGAGCCCCACGGAGTTCCGCAGAACGTGATTGGCTGCGTCTCAGGCTGCCTAGAACCAGGAGGACCCTCCCCTCTGCCACATCCCCATAACAGGCAACTTAGTGTGCAGCCAGCTCCAGCATTGTAGAGACTTTGCAGAAAGGGTCCTCTAGTGCAGTGTTTCCCAACCTTGTGCCTCCAGATGTTTTTGGCCTACAACTCCCATCATCCCTAGCTAGCAAGACCAGTGGTCAGGGATGATGGGAGTTGTAGGCCAAAAACATCTGGAGGCACAAGGTTGGGAAACACTGCTCTAGTGAGCCTCCTGAGAGTGGCAGGTGCCACGCAGCAGCTTAGAGTTGCCATATTTCAAAAAGTGAAAATCCGAACACAAAAGATGTCAATCTTTTATTATTATTATTTTCTTTTGGCCAAAGCTGTTGACCTTTTTGGGCAAAATTGGAAAGAAAAACCTAAAAAAAGTTAAGAATGAAGTTTTTGAGCTATTTTAAAGGGAAATCGCCAAAAACGATACTGCCAACATGGGTTGCTATTTTTTAGCGATCAAAAGCACCTCCGGGTGCAAGTAGATAAATAGGGACCGCTTTCCAGCGGGAAGGTAAACGGCGTTTCCATGTGCGGCTCTGGCTCGCCAGAGCAGCGATGTCACGCTGGCCACGTGACCCGGAAGTGTCTCCGGACAGCGCTGGCCCCTGGCCTCTTGAGTGAGATGGGCGCACAACCCCAGAGTCTGGCAAGACTGGCCCGTACGGGCAGGGGTACCTTTACCTTTACCTTTACCCGGACACCGACATATGGCAACCCTACAGCAACTTCATTAGAAAGTCAACAGAGCATCATTCCACTGAAAAACTATCTGAAGTTGGGACTGTGCAGGGATAACAAGGACAGGAGACATAGTGGGATCTGTGGAAATCATCTCTGCCAATACCCTGACATTGAGCCAAGCATGGTGGGTGATGATGCCTGTATTTATCTGTTACTTAATAGCATCTAAACCTTTATCCAGGTCTGCGTTATTTCCAAGGTTAGACTTTCAATCATTATCCCCAAGTAGGTGCCAGAGCTAAAAAGAAAAAAGCTTACGGGTTCGCCAGTTCTTAGAAAGATAGGTGCTGGACATACAGCACATTTGAACTGGTGGCCTACCATGTTTTTCCATTGGCAGGTGGGACTTACCTCCACAGCTGAGGCAGAGCAAAACACAGACTTCAAGCAGCCAGACGTGAACCATGTGTGGCTTCATGTTAGCAAGGAAAAAGCCCTGTTCGATTAGAAAGACTGTTTTGAAGAGTGATTGCTTGGAGACAGCAGGCTAGGCTTCCTGGTAATAAGAAGGAGGAAGAGCTCCACCTTTATTGAACTCTCTGTCTGAGGAGCCAAGCTAAAAACAGTCATTATATAAGGCCCAGAGGGGCCTTCTTGGCTCCTCACCCTATTTTAATGGCCTTGAAAGGTACATGAAGTCTCTGGCAATAAGTTGGGGTTGCTCTGGAGAGCAGCAGAGGTTGTCGTTCCTGCAGCTGTTAAGTGCATCATGTACTGATTGTCCACACAAATCCTCATGGGTTCTGATGGATGCTCTACAGAATGTCCCAGACCTCTGGGGCCATCTGATGGATGGAGGCATGCTTGTTCCTTTCAATGAGTTTTGGCTGCCTCTCAGGCTGCCTACAACTACATCCCCATAACAGGTATCTAATTGTCAGGACAGCTCCAGCATTGAAGGTATCTTGGAGAAAGGGTCCTTCATTGAGCCTCCTGTGAGTAGCAGGCAGCAGCAGCAGCAGCAGCAGCTGGAATGGCAACTTCAGCAAGCGTTAACAGTAGAGAGTCCTAAGAAGGAGACAGGGCATCTTTCTTAGAAGGAGCAGAGGCTGCAGCTTCCACTGGATTGCACACATTAAACTCTAAAGGCGTGTTCATAGGAGTGCTGCTTGCAGCTGATACATTACGCCACGCAGACAATTATCAAACTCTTTCTGCAGAATACTTAGCCGGTGAACTGTGTTTTTACGGGGATGGGGCTGGAGGTTGTGCTATGAATACAGTAAACTGCTTGGTAATTGGTTTTTGTTTTTGTTTACAAAATGAAACTATTTATTAAGCCACAAAATGGAGACTATTTATTAAGCAAGTAAATAATACCCACCCCCAATATAACGTCATTCCAGCAGAAAACTACCCAAAGTTGGGACTGTGAAGGGATTACTTCTGTTAGAGTGCTGCTGGCAGGAAGAAATTGTCTTCTCCAGGGACATACAGCACATGTTTACTGGTGGTCTGCCTTATTTTATGTTCTGCAGGTGGGACTTACCTCCACAACTGAGGCAGAGCAAAACACAGACTCCAAGCGGTCAGGCGTGAGCTAAGTGTGGCGTCCTGTTAGCAAGGAAAAAGCCCTGCCCCATAGGAAAGACTTTTGGTACGTTGAGGCTGTTTTGAAGGCTGAAAGCTTGGAGACAGCAGACTAGGTTTCCTGGCAGTAAGTAGAAGGGGCAGCTCTTTCTCTGTTGAGCAACACGTCTCTCCGTCTGAGGCTCAATACAGACATTATATAAGGCCGAGAGGGGCCTTCTTGGCTGCTCAACCCATTCTAGTGGGCTTCAATGTACAAGAGGGCTCTGGGGTGGCTCTGAAGAGCAGCAGAGATGTGGGTGGTGGTTCCTTGAGCCGTTAAGTGCATCATGTCCTGATTGTTTAACAAATCCTAATGGGACGTGAGTTTAGCTGGATGCTCTACAGAATGTCCCAGACCTCAGTGGTCCTCTGATACTATCTTTGGTGGAGGCATGCCTGTTCCTTTTAATGGGTTCTCTGCCCAGCTCCACATTTCTTGGTTGAGTGGGCCACGTGAACCAAAAGAGGAGCATGGTGCACCAGGGCAGGCAAGTTCAGAAGCTGATTGGGCTCTGAGGCCCAGAACAAAGAGTTACAAACAGCTTTTAATTTTAACATTGCTAAGTGCTTGTGATACCCCAGTGACCTCATCCAGAGCAGCAGAACTGGCTTGCTGATATGAGACTTTTGCTGGGTTTGAGGGCTCACCTAAGACTTCAAGGAAGTTTACATCTGGGGGTCTTCCTGCATCTCAGACTGCATCTTAGCCTACTCCTGTGTCTTCATCCCAGGGTGTCTCTCAGCCTAATCCTGTTTCAATGCAATTAAGCTTTCTTCTAGATCAGTGGCGTAGCGTGGGTTGTCAGCACCCGGGGCAAGGCAAGCAATTTGCGCCCCCTAACCCATGGATTTGCGCCCCCTAACCCCCAGATGTTGCGCCCAGTGCGGCCGGCCCCCCCTGCACCCCCACGCTACCCACTGCAAGGGTCATCCACCACAGTGGGTGATCGAAAACTAAATTTTAATTGCCTCAAAATGAACGTGCCATAAAAGCATTTTTGCAAAAATTAAGCCCTATGTACTTAAATGAATGACACTGTTTGATGGTATGATCACCCAGGATCATGTTATGTCCTGGGACTTCCCTAATTCAGTCCAATTCCATCTGTACAGCTAGGGGCACAACACAGCAGAGAACAGGTGAAATATGACTGGTGCAGAGAGGTGATGGAAAATTATTCAAGACTCAACAGCATTCCTGGGCAGATGTTCAGCAAGGAGTAATTAGAAAGACGAGCATGCACACTATGCCAAAAGGTCAGGAAGCTCACTATGTATCTTGTTACAGCTGGGTCCTAAACATATGCAGTTGAAAGTTGTTAAAATGGACCTTGCTAGGCCTCTAGAATCTGAAACTACAGCGAACTTCAAGCACACAGTACAGCAGCCATGAAATAGATGGCATGTGTAACTCTCTGTCACTTTTGTGCCGCTTAGTCAACTTCGCTGCTGGTTACGTGAGACCTTGGCATCCTTCAGGATGATATGATTGGAAGGTAACCCAAGGTTGTCAGCATTATGAGATCTTATCTACCTGAAGAAGCAACAGCCATGAAACCAAAACAAAGGAGAAACCATGGCATGTTTTGGAAAATCAGCGCTGCTGTGTGTCACAGTTGCCTTGTGATCAAGCAAGGGTCCCTGTTACATTAGTCTCATTCCCGCTTGATTTTGGCAATTCATAGTCTTGGGGCCACATTAAGAATGGCATTAATGCTAAAGATGGGAAAGTCCATCTCCTGGTTCAGTTCCTGATCAATATAGAGTGTATAGAGAATAATTTTCTGTCTCCTCATACTCCTTCCTGCAACCTGCTGGCTAGTCCGTTCTGCTCTGCTTAGGCAAAGAGCATAATACGTATTGCCCCAGCCTGGATATGTTTGTGAATTTATAACTTCTATTTCACAACTAGATGGGGGTGAGGGCTTTTGGAGACTGTTTTTGATTGCTTTGTTAATGCAATTGCCCTTTTTAAACTAATGATTTACTCTTATTATTAAACCATACATATATTATTTTCTACCATATTGTTTTAAGTTGCTTTATTTCATGCAATGTCATATTTATTCATTATAATATTTGCTTGCTGCCAACTTAAATAAAATATCAAGGCAGCATATTACAGTATATACAATAAAAACATAGACTACAAAAAATTAAAATAATAATTAAAATGACTGGCTGATCAAGAAAGTTTGGACAACTGCATAGGTCTGTCAGCATAAAAAGATATCCGAGCAACACTTGAGCAATTGATAAAAATTGTTTTAAATTTAGAAGTATAATATTTGGAAAGTACAAAATAAGGTATGAAACAAGGTAATAATTTGCTGACATTCTTATTATAAATAATGCAGGGTAAGGAGATGTGAAGAAGTCCAATCAGTTATATAAGAAAAGTTGTACTGAATGGTTGGTTATATTTTTCTCTTTTTTCTTTTTTCTTTCTTTCTTTCTATATGGCTCTTTGGTATTTTGGTTCTGGCTTTTTGGTGTAGGGATCTTGTATTATGTATTTGAAAATTTAATAAAATATTTATAAAAAAATAAATGAATATTTTTATGGGTGTGGACAATGAGGAGCGTTTCTTATGCTTAATATCTGCAACACATTGAGTGCTCGTCCAGAAAAGTTGAGACTCACCCTCCAGTGCTATGCTCATGAGGCGCTTTCCTTCTCGTTGCTTAGGACTTCGTAGCAGCGGGGGAACCGCCAAAAAAGCCCCTTCGGCGCGCGGGAGGAGCGAGCCGCCCGCTTTCCCGCCCTCGCCGGCCTCCTGGGGCGCACGCAGCGCTCGCGCCCTCCGCAGCCCGCCCAAACGCGCGCCAATGCCGGGCGACGCGCCCCCTCCGGGAAGCGCGACGTAGGCGCCGCTCCTGCACCCAACGGCCTTTTCTGCAGGGCTTCTAGCTGCAAGCGAGTGTGCGCGCAGAAGGCGGCGCCTGGGCTGGGGAGCGCGCAGCCTCGTCCTTTCCTTCGCAGCCAGCACTGTGTGAGAGAGAGTGAGCCACCAGGACCAGGTAGGGGCAGAGAGCTCCGAGTGCGCCCCCAAAAATGTTGCGCCCGGTGCCGCTGGCACCCCTTGCACCCCCCACGCTACGCCACTGTTCTAGATGCACGGTGCCAGCTTAAAGAGACTCTTCTTTCTGTCGTGAATTCTTTTTATTAATTTTTGCTTAAATGATCAAAAAGAAAAACAATGACAGCACGGAAAAACAAAAACACGAAAAGAAAAACGATTACAGCCATTACATCGAAATAAAATAAAACAGATTTCTAAACATAATGACTATTTCCTTTTACATTTCTTTGCTTGTTCAATTGTCTCTTTATATCTCTAGATATTTTAATCCTTCCTTTGTACACCTATTGACTTCCATCCCTACTGGTTTCAGGCTTTTTACATTAAATAATTTATTTCTCTTGCAGTTACTAATTATAATAGACTTATACATCATAAGATCTAAATCAATCCTGCTGTGGTTTTTATGTTCTTATAGTTCTCTTCAATGTAGGTCATGAATTTTTTCCAGTCATTCGTAAACTTTGTGTTTTTTTGGTTTCTAATTTTTTGTGTCATTTTTGCAAGTTGTACAAATTCAAATAACTTTGTTTGCCAATCTCTAATTTCTGGGATACTTTGGCTTTTCCAATTTTGGGCAATTAATAATCTGGCAGCAGCTGTGGCATATTGAAATAATGTTTTATCTTCGTTTTTAATTTCATCCCCGATTATACCCAATAGGAAGGCCTCCGGCTTTTTAATAAAGGTATATTTAAATATTTTTTTTAGTTCATTATAAATGCCTTCCCAATATTTCTTCATTACTTCGCATGTCCACCACATGTGGAAAAAATTACCTTCTCTAGTTTTACATTTCCAACAAGATTTACTAGCTGTTTTGTACATCTTCCCCAGTTTTGCCGGGGTGATGTACCACCTGTACATCATCTTTTCTAAGTTTTCCCTTAGTGTTGCACATGCTGTGAATTTCATTCCGTTAGTCCATAAATTCCGCCACTTATCATAGTCTATGTTATATCCCAGATCCATTGCCCATCTAGTCATAACTTCCTTTATTTCTTCGTCTTTCGTATCCCACTCCAATAATAAGTCATGCATTTTAGATAATAACTTACAATTACCCTCAATTATTTCTGTCTGGAATTTGGATTTCTTCTCGTTCATCCCTACTTTTTTGTGATCTGTCCATATTGCATTTATTTCGTGGAATTGTAGCCAACTTGTCAAATTACCTTTCAGCTCTTCATACGTTCTCATCTTCCATCTGTTTTCTGATCTTTATTACTCTTTGCTCTTGCCTCCTTCTCAGCTGCCATGCTAGTAATTTACCCGTTTTGTTAGCTGACTCGAAATATTTTTGCTTCATTGCTTTAATTTTCCATTCTATTTCCTGGTTTGTTAACATTGAGTATTGCGGTTGTAGCAGTTTAATTGTTTGCCTATTTTGTTCGTCCTTCGGGTTTACTATTAATTTTTTCTCGCATTCTTTTAACTGGTTAAGAGTTTCTTCTTTCTTTTGTTCCCTTACTTTCTTCCTATAGCTGTTTTGCTGTATAAAAAACCCTCTTAAAACCGCTTTACTAGCATCCCAGACTATGTCTGGGGTTGTTTCATTATTGAGATTCAGGCTGAAATATTCTTTTAAGGTGTCTTTAGCTTTTTCTACAACCTCTTCATTCTCTAATAGGTATTCATTCAATCTCCATCTAAATCCACCCTGTGATCTACCTTTTATTTCCAGTGCAACCGGGTTATGATCCGAGAAGGTTCTAGGTTGGATTTCACACTTTGTAGTTCTTAGCGTAAGCTCCCTAGAGACCCAAATTTGATCAATTCTACTCCAGCTCTTATATGGTTCTGAAAAGAAGGTAAATTGTTTCTCTATTGCATGTTTATATCTCCAGATGTCTACTAAATCTAAGTTTTCCTCCATGTTTTTAAAGGATTTCGGCAACTTCCCTTGTTTCTTTTCCCCCTTTTCTATTTGTTTGTCTAATTCCGGTTCTGGCACTCCATTAAAGTCTCCCATTAGGATCGTCTTGTTAGAATCTAATTCCAATAACATTTGTTCCAATTTCTTAAAGAATTCTGGCTTATTCAAATTTGGGGCATATACATTTATCACATTAAGTTTTTCACCTTGGAAGTTAATTTGTATTCCCAAGATTCTTCCTTCGTTATCTTTACAAATCACTTTGGGGTCCCATTTTTCTTTCACATAAATTACCACCCCTCTTTTCTTTTCCGTTGTACAGTTTGTAAACTCCTGGCCCAGCTTTTTGTGTATCAGGATATGCTTATGTTTTTTAGTTACGTGGGTCTCCTGTAAACATATTAGGTCCAAATTCTTTCTTTTCAACACATTCACAATTTTATTCCTTTTAACTTTTTCATTCAAACCGTTCACATTCCATGACAAAGTTTTCAAATTCATTATAATGACTACTATTCAATCTACAAAAACTTAGTGTTTTAAATACGAGTGGTTTTGTTCTCTTCCTCCTACTCTTCTGCTTCCTCCGCCGCTGCTTCCTCTTCTTCCTCTTCTTCGTCTACTTCTTCTTCCCTACTTCTTCTTTCCTGGTCTCTGAACCCTTCTTGGTCTTTTCCTCTTTCCCCCTTCTTTCCTCTCCCCTCCAGGTCTCCACCCCTTCCCTCTTGTCTCTCCTCCATACCTCCCAATTCTTTCTCATATCTGCGCATAAATTTCTTCACTTCTTGTATCTCAGCAATTCTAAATTTTTTACCCTTATAGAAAAAAGAAATCCCTTCAGGAAACTCCCATCTATATTGTATATTGTTCTTTTTTAAGACATTTGTCAGATGTTTGTACCCTTCTCTTTTGCGCAGGAGTCTGGTTGGTATCTCTTTAAAAATAATGATCGGTTTACCATCAATAATTAATTTTTTCTGAAAACTTCTTTTTAATATCATGTTTTTCATTTCTATCGAGTTAAAGATAACCAGACAGTCTCCTGCTATTTTTTTTTAATTTCACTTGTTTAGCCCTTGTTTTAATTCTGAAAACGTTTTCCATCGTATATGCAACCTCTTCTTCTTTCAATTCTAGCCATTTCGCTAGCTCTTGGATCATTTTTTCTTTAATGTTTTCATTTATCTCTTCTCCTATTCCCCTAAACTTCAGATTTAGCTGTTTTTGTTTCATTTCAATCATCGCCAAATTATCTAAGATTTGGTCTTGGTTTTTATTTAAATTTTCTATCTCATCTCTTATCTTATCTGTCTCTTTTCTTTGTTCTGTCATTTCTTTCTGAATTTTTTTGTTAGTTTCTTCCATAGCCTTCGAACGGGATGTCAGATCTTTAATTTTGCCTGACAGTTCTCCTACAGCTCCCTCTATTTTCTTGTCTATTAACTCATGTATCTCTCCTAATTTTTTTTCCAGGTGTATTTCATTCTGTTTAAATTCTTCCTTTATTTTTAACCATAGAAAATCTAAATCCTTTATCTCCTCTTGGCGGGATGTTTTCCTTTCCAGTGGTGTTCCACCTGCCTTTTTCCCATCTTTCCCTGCCATTTTCTTCTTCACCGGTTTCAAAATAGATGTCCTGCAATGCTTATTCTCTCCCCAAGGGGGCGCACACTCTGCACCCTATCTGCTAACTTATTAATCACTTTGTTCCAATACACTTTTATCCGTTCAGGTTGCCACTTCTAAAATACCAGTTACTAGATGGTAATGTTATTTTAGATGGTATTTATAAACAAGGAGCACCGTAAACAGTGAACAATGAGCTATATGGGAGTCAGACAGAGGGGGTAGATATGAAGGTCAGACAAAGCAAACAAAAATTCCCTCCAACAATCTTTATCCTTATTTTCTATCTAAACTTCTAAATTTCTTTTCCTAATTACTCCAATTCAAAATTTCCCCCAGAGTTTCCCCCAGAAGGTTATGTCAATACTTAAGAGTTAAACTCCCAAAAAGGGGAACAGCAAAAAACAAAGACAAAAAATTCTCTCCAACCACAGGAGGCGTAGAAGCATCAGAGCTGTTCTTAGAAGGAAAGAGAGTTTTTTACAAACTGGGCAGGTAGTTGTGCCCAGTCTTGGCAACACAGCTCAATGAAGACCACACCTTTGGGGTTCCAAATACGAAGAACAGGATAACACGAAATTTTTACTTGGCTTCTATCTCCTAATGTTAATGCTAGTATTTATATTCTTCAGCCACTTGCTGGCTTAATCCAAATTCGGGTTGTAAGAGAAGGGTGTGGAAAAGACAGGGGCAGGAACACAGATGTCTTGGCGTCCTAAAATCCTATGGAGAGTCCTAAGGGAAAAAGGAAAAGGCAAAAAACAAGAGGGGAAAAAATAAAAATAAAAAATCAGGTATTAATATGTCCTCAATGTTCTGGTTTTGCTTCTCTCTCTTCAAGAGCCGAAAAATCTGAGTGTCAAAGTCTTTTTATGTCTCCAGTATTCAATCAGTCAGTCAGGATGATAAATTGGCTATAAGTCTGTAAGTGCGTCCTCTCAGCTCAGGAGAAGCAAGGGAGAGAGAGAAGAAAAAAAAAAAGAAGAAAAAAGGGGAAAAAAATAAAAAAGGTAAAAAATAAAAAACAAAAAATAGGGAAAATAGAAAAAATATGAAGAAAAAAAGAGATATAGTGTAATTTAACTAAGGGGGGGTAGACCCATACACTTCAATATCAAGGAGAACAAACCTCCAACTTCTTTAAAGAGGGGGGGAGGTTGTTTCCCAAATTAATAAACCGAGGGAGAGGGGAGGGGGACCTTCCCCTCTATATATTTAAACAAATGTCTTCATGTTAGCCTTCAGAAGCGGAGGACTCCAGAAGAGGGTCAGGTTGTTAATTTATTCCATCCTTTGCAGCCTCAAAATATTTCTCCCCCTCCTTCGCGACGTCAGAATGTTCTACTTTGTAACCACTCTATTCCATTTATTCCTTTGACTCTGTATCTTCTCCCCCCAAAAAAGTACAAAGTCTGTTCGGTTACTTTTATAATAGTTTGTTTCCTTTGTTTCCTCTGCCTCGCTAGAAGTATAGCCAAGGGCTTTCACTTTTCAGTTCTCCGCAGCGGGCGCTAAGTCACTTCCTTTCTTCTCTCTTATGATTGAGTGCCCTGCGCCATATTAGCTCTGAAAAAACAGGTCGGGTTCCTTACTTCAATCATTTAACATCCAGTTTTCACTTAGTGCTTGATCCCAGTTTTTCGTTCTAAATTACTCCGTAAGCACTAAGGGCTCTGTTCTTAAAGTTGTGGAAATTTGCCGCTTTTCCAGTAGGAGCTAGAGGCATTGCTGCGCGGGGTCTGCAGAGCTTACCATATGCGTTCTCAGTCCCGTCGCTCTCGGATCCTTTAGAAAAAAAACCCGAAGAAGCTTCGGAACCGCTCCAATGCTGCTGGATAGCTAATCCCTCAAGGTGTCCCCTCTTGAGGTTTCGGGGGTCGCAGTGCCCTTGCGTCGCCCCCAAGCCCCCACACAGTTCGGAAAAGCTCTTAGCGGCTTTTCCGCGCTCCCTACTGCTTGCGATCTCAAACCGGAAGTCCGAGACTCTTCTTTCTGATATCAGCTTTCTCCTCTCCCCCTCCTGTGGCAAGATCCAGCTCTGCACCTATGCCCAGCTCAGCTCCTGCCACCATTCTTACTGCTGTTTCTGTCCTTCTCAGACTGCATTTCAGCAGGCTACTTACTCACTAGCTGAGATCCAGGGTTGTTGCTTCACTAGATCCTCATGATGTCCCATGGGATAAAGATTCCAGGAAGCATATTTCTCACTAGCTCTTTTTGATCAATTTGCAGACTCACCTGAGGCGATGACTTCAGATCTGACTGTCATGAATGAGGATGAATGGAGCAGAGACTGCTGGCTTTCAGTAATTTAGTTAAAGAATAGAAGGAGAATTCCACAGGTGCCTAAATTTAGATTTGGGGCAAGTAGCATTTGGTGAGAGAGCCCCAGCAGAGATTTAAGATCACAAAACGTGCAGCAAGGTAAAGCGTGGATATTGGCTGTTAGACCTTTAAAAGATCCACTTTGAGTTTTGCATTGCTAGTCAGGAAACAGAAAGCGATTGGGAGGATGGCAATTGTCCACCACTCTTTGAAAAGCCATGCTTTCTTAGACAAAAGTTGCAGAACTATGTGAAAAAGAGATACTTTTAAGTTAGCATCCTTTCTCCAAATTACTGTGCCTGGAGCTCCCTGGATAAATAATAATCCATTGTGATTATATTGTCGTCAAGTCGTTCACAATTTAATATTGACTTCTCTAAGATCCACGACAAAGCACCACCTTTCAGAAATTCCCCCAGACGTCAATCCTGCCTTTGAAATCCCAGTAATCATACATACGGCAGCCTTACTTCTGTCACTCAGGACTTGTTTCCTTAATCACCCCATTTCCGAAAGGAATAATAGAATTGTAGAGTTGGAAGGGACCCTAAGGATCATTTAGTCCAACTTACTGCAATGCAGACTTGCAGAAACATCCTAATTGGGGTCCCCCCCAGCAGGTACTCACCAGAACTGAGTTCTGGCGCCTCTCAGGTGGGTGCCATTGCCATTATGAGAACAAGAGAGACATTCACAGTTAGTTCCGGCACTTCTTTTTCTAGAAAAATAGCACTGATTCTAATGATGATGATGATGATGATGATGATGATGATGATGATTATCATTATTATTTATTCCCCAGCCACTCTGGGCGGCTTCCAACCAAATATTAAAATACAGTAATACATCAAACATTAAAAGCTTCTCTAAACAGGGCTGCCTTCAAATGTCTTCTAAAAGTTTGGTAGTTGTTGTTCTCTTTGACATCTGGTGAGAGGGTGTTCCACTGGGTGGGCGCCACTAATAAAAAGCTATGGCTTAGCTAATACTCTAGGGTTGCCAAGTCCAGTTGCTGACTGGGCTCATGTAATTTAGGGACTCTGAGCCATGATTTATGTACATATTTTTTATTTGAACAGCACCATATATGACGGAGGAGTGTTGTGCAGCATCTCTTCATTTTTACCTATACGTCTCTAGCAATATTTTGGGGTGGCTCTGAAGGACACAGGAGATGTGGGCAGCAGTTTCCTCTAGCTATTTGGTGGTACAATGGACTCATTAATGGGAGAAATACAAACAGATTGAAAGATCACCTGGATGCTGCACAGAATGCATTGGATAAGAACATAAGAAGTACCTACAGGATCAGACCAGTGGCCCATCCAGTCCAGCATCTTGTTTTAACACCAGCCAACTACATCCCTGGAGGAAGACAGAAAGCAGGTCCTTAGTGTAACAGCACTCTCCCGACTTGTAATTCTCAGTAACTGGTTTTCAGAGGCACGCCTTGAGTGCTGGGTGTCAGGGAGCATGCTGAGGAGGGCTGCACTGAGGAAGAATGGTGGGAGCCACCCCTTCCTCCTGAATCATCCCAGGAGCAGGAGGACAGTATTGTAGCCTTATTGGACTTTACCAATTGGTAGGGTGAGCGTTGCTCCCGGATGGGAGGAAGGAAGTCAAATGACACCGAGGGTTGGTTCAGAGAAAGAGTTTATTCTGCTCTCCGGATAGCAGCAGGCAAGTCCAAAGAAATGAGAAATTTCATGCAGTATGTATATCCTCCAGGCACCCTCTCCCCCCTTCCCCAGGAATCCAGCCACGTCAGCTTATACACACAGGTTGACATCACAGATGTTCCTGCTTTGGTACTCTTAACCATAAAAGGGTTTTCCTCTTCCTGTACTCTTGAACATATAAGGGTATTCCTGTTCCGGCAATCTTATCTTGGAGTAAGAGGTCACCAACTCCTGGCGCCGTTCCCGGGTGGCTGACAAGGTCTGTGCCTCAGTGTAAGATAAGACCCAGATGCGCCATCCCTGCTCCACTGGAACAGTCAAGGCCATACATTGCCGCCACAGACTGATAAGGGAGAGGGCTTTGAGCACTTGTTTATACAGCTGGGTTTCTGTTATGCATTTGCTCAACAGCTCAAGTTAATGCATTTTAGAAATGCAGAGGGACATAGTTCAGAAGGCAGGGAAATGCTGGATGGGGAATAGCTAGCAGAAGAAACACTAGAAAAGAGAGAGTTAACAGATTCACAGTACACTCTGGATAGTACACGCTGGATCTTCTTTCTTCTTCTTTGGTGATCACTTGTAGCCGAGTAAGACTGTCTTCCATAAACACGGTTTTAACAATGAGTCCGTAAGTGATTGTGGAGGCCAATTCTGGATCCACACGTACTTCCACAGTGGGGATACTGGTTTCTGGGCAGAAGTTGATCACGCTGGATAGCACGTGCTGGATAATACATGCTCTAGATAGTCTCTGGATAGGGACTCTGGATAGTACACGCTGGACTTGATCTTTGGTGCAGGTATAGACATGATCAGACCCTGTGGTGGTGCCATGGTCCAATCACTACGCTCTGAAAGCTAGGATTGACTTCCCACCCAACCCTGCCTGGGTGGCAAGCCTATTTGGGCTTACCCGCGAAGGCTGATAGATCCTGATGTATTCCGTCAGGACTTGCGGGACCCTGCTCCCCCTAGCGGCTCATTAGATGAGCTCGTTGAGGGTTGGAATAACTGGCTCTTGGCAGCCATCAATGAGATCGCACCTATGCGCCCTCAGCGACCCCACTGAAACAGGGCCCCTTGGTTTACCGAGGAGCTCTGGAAAATGAAGGGAGACCTTAGATGGCTACAGTGAATATGGTGGCGTGCTCGTGATGGAGCCTCAAGAACATCTTATAGGACGCTTATGAAAGCCTATGAGATGGCAGTGAAAGCTGCTTAGAAGTTTTACTTCTCGGAGACCACCAGGGGGCGCGTTGGAAGATGGCCGACAATAACATCTCTCTGACCCACATGAGGTAGTTCAGGGGCTGCTATGGGAAGTAGGCAGCCTTCCCTTCCCACCAGGATGTGGTGGGACCCTGTCTTGCCAGCGGTGTTCATAATGCACCCCCTGATCCGAGAGATGGGGGTGCAGAACACTTGGCACAAGCCCTCGGTGAGGTCAGCTCTTCCTGACGCCGATTCCGATTAGCGCGTGCTGGTTGCTTCAGTCTGGATTTATAATTGGAAACAGATGATTGGAAATGAACCTGAAGCACATATATCAAGCAATGCTCGACAGATAAGGCTGCTGAATAATGGATCTCTGGGACTGAGAGCGACGGACGGATAAGTAAATCTTTTGATATGACACCACCAAGAGACTGTGTGTTTGGAACAAAGGGGGGGTGGAGGAAAGACTTTTTTTTCTTTATGTGATATGATGTGATAAAATAATCCTCCACTCCAGAAAGAAACAAGATTGTTGCGTTTTTTTAAGAAGCATAAGCAGAAGTTTAAGAGCTGTGTGGGAGATGGAAAAAAGATCGGTGGTCGCTGAGGAATTTTTATGACGCAGTTAAAAAATGGCGTCTCGCCAAGACAGGCTGCAGAAGAAAAGAGAAAGATGGGGGAGGAGAATCAGGAATGCTGGAAGGAGAAGGAGTACGAAACTGAAGTTTGACCTGACAGAGCCCCCTGATCTACTTGATTTATTCAGCTAGCCTGGAAAATAAGGACAATGAAGATTAATTTTGTCTACGGAGGTGTCGAACAGGACTGTCCTGGACTAAACCCACACACAGAGAGAAACCAGCTTTCAGTCTGCTTATGAGAACCATCAGAGATCGCAAAGAAAGGAATATGATAACAACAAGATGAAGAAAATATATAAAGAACTATCTGGTCTGAACTGGATAGAACTGATTAATTAACGCAGTAAAATAAGTGAAGTCTGGAAATAGCCGGAATTTTGGACTCATGCGGAGCTTGATATATGGGTACTCCCAAAAAATTTAAAATTTGGCTGTATAATTTGGAACCAATGTGATTTGAATAATATGATGTGATTGGCCTGTTAATAAAAATTATTTTAAAAAAAGAAAGAAGTTTTACTTCTCAGCTTCCATCGCATCCGCTAGCTCTCACCCGGCACAACTTTTTAGTATAATTAAGTCTTTAACGTCCCCAGAGGAACAACCGAATTTAAATATGAATTTGATTCATAGCTGTGAGACATTTGCGAGCTCGGATAAAGTCTTGCTACTCCACCGTGACCTCCCTGCCAATTTGGATACAGCAACAGAACTGGAGGCACCTCGATGGTCTTTGGGTCCTGCACTGGACCACTTCGACCAGATACTCCCAGCCGATGTGGACAGACTACTCCAAGCTGGAAAGCCCACCACTTGCCCCCTTGACCTGTGCCCGTCCTGGCTGATTAGAGTGTGCCCGAACGAGGTGCGGGTCCCCTGGGCTGATATCATCAATTTTTCCCTTGGCACAGGGACATTCCCAGGGGAGTTGAAGGAGGCAGTGGTGCATCTGCTCTTAAAGAAAATATCATCAGATCCTCCAGATCTATCCAATTACCGCCCGGTTTTGAACCTCTCGTACCTGGGTAAGGTAATTGAGAGAGCGGCTGCTGAACATCTTGATAGGTTTCTGGATGAAACATTGGCCTTGGATCCATTCCAGTCTGGCTTTCACCCTGGACATGGGACCGAGGTGGCCCTGGTCGCCCTAACAGATGATCTCTGTAGGCAGCTGGTTTGAGGTGGGTCTAGGCTACTGTTTCTTCAAGATCTGTCAGCAGCCTTCGACATGGTTGACCATGAACTATTGGACCATCGCCTTGCAGACGTGGGGATTCAAGGCACAGTCTTACAATGGCTGCACTATTTCATTTCAGGTCAGGGACAGAGGGTGGTGCTAGGGGAGGAGTTGTCATCATGGTACCCCTTGGCGTGTGGAGTGCCACAGGGCGCAATCCTCTCCCCAATGCTCTTTAACATCTTTATGCACCCTCTTGCCTAGCTTGTTCGGAGCTTCGGGCTGGGTTGTCATCAATATGCTGATGACACCAACTTTATCTGCTGATGGATGGCCATCCTGATTCAGCCCCAGATACACTGACCAGATGTTTGGAAATTGTGGCTGGATGGTTGCATGGGAGTTGGTTGAAGCTAAATCCTTTAAAGATAAAGGTCTTCTGGTTGGGTTGAGACTACATGGGGTTGGGGGGTAAACTCCTATCCCTTGCAGGGGAGCAATTAGTGCCAGCACCTTCTGTCAAGACTCTGGGTGTAACCCTCGACACCTCCCTCTCTATGGAGGCGCAGGTTACAGCTACAGCAAAGGCAGCATTTTTCCATCTCCCCCGTGTCAAGCAGTTGGTTCCTTATCTTTCTCACCCTGATCTAGCCACAATGATCCATGCAATGGTCACCTCCAGGATTGATTACTGTAACTGACTCTATGCAGGGCTTCCCATGAAGGTAACCCAGAAACTCCAGCGGGTGCAGAATGCTGCGGCAAGACTACTTATAGGGTCTTCACCATGGGACTACATCCAACCAGTGCTATATCAGCTGCACTGTCTCCCAGTGGAGTACAGGGTTAAGTTTAAGGTGCTGGTTCTAACCTTTAAAGCCCTATATGACCTGGGACACTCGTACCTATGGGACTGCCTCTCCTGGTATGCCCCGCAGATGACCTTATGGTCTGCAAACAATAACAACTTGGAGGTCCCTTTTGCATTACTTTCTATGGAAAAGCACACCTTGGTTTTGGAATGCTTTGGTTTTGGAACGGACTTTCAGAACGGGTAGATTTTGACAACCAAGGTACCACTGCACAGCAATTTCTTGTGTGGTCAAGGTACAATAATTACACAGGAACCAAAATAAAATACAGACTACAACTTCACTTTTAAACTTTAATGAAAGAAAGCTTTGATAGGTAAGGTAAAACAATTATTACATGCTATTATTCTCACGTTATTTCTGCATGCAAAACTAGCAGTAATTTTAACTATTATTATTGAACTCTATCTTAATTGGCCACCTAGAACTCCCACCAGTCCAAAATACATAAAAGCTTTCCTACATTCCACTTACATCGCAATGTTCAAGAAAGAGAACAGAAAACATTTGAGCTCTCCAACCAAGGAGGGGCTTGGAAGAACAGGGTTCCATGAGCTCCAGGAAGAGATGAATTGAGAATCTGATGGACAATGACCTAGGAGAGTCTGGATGGAAGTGGCTCCAGCCTCCCCCCTAACCATCTTGACCGTGAGTATGGGATGGGATACTCTAACAAGGCAATTAAGGACTGACCTTGAGACATTTGAAGGCAGTCCTGTATCGAGACGTTTTCAATGTCGGATGGTTTTATGTATTTTTATATTCTCTTGGAAGCTTCCCAGAGTCTACAGGCCCAGGGTGTGCACCCTTCCTCCGCTCAAGTGAGCTACCAATAAATGAGGCCACACAGTGGAATGAAATAAAATCAGGGCACAACTGTATTGACTACAGATGAAGTGGTTTGGCTATAGGCATTGGGTAAGCATTTATTTCCGGTCTGCCTACCGGAAATGACATCAGGGTCAACCTGGCAGTGGGGAGTCCCATGACTTACATCAAATAGGGGGATCCCTGCAGAGGCTAGAACCCTTCCCCCCATCTGGGCAAATGGACATACGCAACTCCATCACAGACCCCTTTAAGAGGATACCCTATTTCTTGAGTGGAAGGCCAGGGGACAACCCCCCCTCCAAGCAAGGCTAAGCTTACCCAATGCCTAAACCACCAAAGTTGTGACAATTGGGGTTTGTTGCTTTTCTGTGTTTGCTCTATCATTTGAATTAAAATGGCAGGAGGAAGACCAGACATCCGTCAAAAGCAAAGGATATGAAATGTTCTAATATTATGTCTTTCCAAGGAGAAAGTGAAAGAGAAGGAGAAAGATTGGCTGCCCACCCTTTACCATGAGGTTTCTGGATGGGTTAAAACAATACAAGAATAGAACAGTAAAATCAGTCAAAACACATGTCAGTATCACAGCATTGTATTTTAACTTTATCTTCTTCTAGTCCGCAGAATTTTTCATAATGACCTTCGCCACAAAATTGGATCTTCAACCTGTTTGTTGGATCTGGCGAGAGAAAGAGAATTGCTTATGTTGATACTAACTAGTGAGTCGAGTCCATAGTTCATACCAAAAGAACAGACAAAGCTCACAGCACATTGAAATAAATTCCATTTTAAGCTCCATTGACAAATGCATACCTAAAACTGAATTTTTTCCCATGCTAAAACTACTAAAGTGTCAACATTAAAATAAAATAACGTTAAAAAATGTGCAAAATACATGTCTAAATAAAACAAACCCTCAAATCTCAGAAACTCCACCGCTGTTTTCAAGGATGAATCCGAAATACCTTTCCTTCAGACTGAAAAATAGGCTACTTTCCAAGTGACATGCCAGTTAGTTCCTTGAAGCAGAAACCTTACTTTCCTGTCCCTCTCCAACATTTCATCTTCTTAAGCAAGGTCCCTCTATGTAATGTGGTTTAATATAAGACTATAGCTGGCATTCAAGACTCCAATGAAGCAGCTCTTCCAGTACTGCTGGAAGACTGTTGCACAGTCTGTCTTGCATTGATATGTCCAGGAATCTCCCCAGCTGCACAACTGAATCCACGTGTTCAAAATGGAGTTGGGGAAAAGCTTTCTAATACTCCATTTTCATTGGAAATGTCTGGTGTTTTTCAGAGGACTCCCCTGCTGTGAGTGCCTGCAGGTTCTGTCCCTGCCACTCACCACCTGGCCTAGGCGGGGCCTGACAGGCCTCAAAAGGACTGTTGCCACTGCTGTTGTTGTTGCCCAGGAGAACTCAGAACAGCACAGTTCTTTTAAATATGTTTTTAAAAAATTCTATTTTTACCTTTTAAAATTATTTTTGGTGTGTGGGGGGTGGGATGGATGTTTAGTCGGGTTTGGGAATGTTTAATTTTGGTATGTTTGTAATTTTTACTGTTTTTGGTTTGTATTTTTTGTGTGTGTGTTTTTTAATTAAGTTTTATTTTGTTCATAAGGGGAGGGGTCAGGGCTGCCTGGGAGTGGGTCCCAGC
This sequence comes from Podarcis gaigeae, assembly GCF_964106915.1. Classification (NCBI taxonomy): domain Eukaryota; kingdom Metazoa; phylum Chordata; class Lepidosauria; order Squamata; family Lacertidae; genus Podarcis; species Podarcis gaigeae. The sequence continues at coordinate 109,629,747 of NC_139679.1, forward strand.
TAACAAAATGGCTGGGGCAGGTTCCACAGGGGGGGGATGCACTGGGACAACCGATCTCAGTGATCATGGGCAGGAGGAGGAGTTATGCTAAGACCAGACCATGTCATTACCGAGGAGGCAGGTTTAGTCGTTGTTTGAGGACTATCCCTGCCTCCATGTCTGGTCTTGACCAGACGGATACTGGAATCAGCAAGGGATACCCACATAACCTGAAGGTGCTGCTATGCAATGCCAGGTCAATGATTCATAAGACCACTGCCATCCATGACTGGATGGAGGACTTAACCTGGCATGTGTAACAGAGACTTGGTTGGATGAAGCAGATGGATCTGTCCTTGCCGCTGCTTGTCCACCAGGTTAGTCTAACGCACAGCAACCCAGGCCTTGTGGGTGGGGAGGTGGGGTTGCAGTGATTTTTAGGAAGATGTTACTCCTTACATTACCAAGAGAATTCAGAGCCTGACCAGAAAATCATAACTGAATGTAGTAAATTTATTATGCACAGTAATTTTATTATGCACTAGCAAAACTTTGGGCTCTTCCATTTATTAAGGTTTCATCCTGATCTGTTCAAGGTTATTCTTATTCTTTATTAACTCTCTCTATACCAACATTCATCCAAAGATCACTGGGTGCCTTACAGTATAAAAACACAAACATACATACCATAATAACAAATGAAAACAAAGAACCTCCCCCCCCCCCCATTATTAAAGGCCATAGATTGTTTAATTAGCCAAAGGTCTGGGAGGAGTGGAATGTTTTTGCTTGGCATCTAAAGTTATATAATGATGGTGCCAGGAGAGCCTGTCTGGCGAGAGCATTCCACAAATGGGAAGCCACTGCAGAAAAGGATCATTTTTGTATTGCTTCCTGCATAGAAAGCACATAGAGAAGGGCCTCAGATGATGACTGCAGGGTCCAGGAGGTCAATACATTTGGGGAGTGGCCATCCTTGAGGTCTGAGCCATGTATGGTTTTATAGGTTAAAACCAGCGCTTCGAATTGGGTCCAAAAACTGATTGGCTGTTGGTGTAATTAGGCCAGGATTGGTGTTATATGCTCAAACTGTCTTGGCCCGGTGAGTAGTCTGACAGCTGAATGTGGGATGTGTGTCGCTTCCTGTTCCCCCATAAGTGACTCAGCAAATGAGTGTGACTCTATAAAAGCAGAGTCATGCAGCCATTTTGTCTCAGTTCTGTTCGACTCAGTCCCCTCCATTTTGTTGGCTGCTGGCTCTCAGCTAGCAGCACTTGGGCCCGTCCTCACAAAGGATGTAAGCCACATTGTATGTTTGTAACCTGAAGCTTAAAGCCTGCCTTCCTGGATGTGTACTGTGAACAACTTGTGAGTAAACTTATTGTTATACTTTTAAAGTCAAACTTGTGAGTCTTTATTATATTTTAGGAGGAAGAAAAGGGGACACCAGAAATAATCCATCTGGGCAAGCCAGAGTGGATTAGTCATTTTGTGGGGATTCAAAGAAATCTATCAGCTAGCTTCCATGAGTACAGAAGGGGATTTGCTCTGCTACATCACTCACTAGTGGGAGTGAAGGAAGGATAACACTTAAGAAATATTTCCATGCCAACTATCCTAAACATCCCCACACTGAATTCTGGACCAGCTGCATTTTCCTAACTGTCTTCAAAGGCAGCACCACGTATAATGCACTGCAGTAATCTAACCTAGCAGACCCTCCAAGTATCCCTATTTTGCAGGGACCTCCCTGACTTTGAGAAGCTGGTTTCTGATTTGATTCTGGAATGTCCCGTTTTTTCTTAGGATGTCCCTATTTTCATCAGATAAATGTTGGAGAGTAAGGAGGACTCTGAAGGCAATCCTGTATAGGGAAGTTTTTTTAAAAAAATGTTTAATGTTTTATTATGTTTTTATGCATGTCAGAAGCTTCCCAGAGTGGCTGGGGCAACCCAGTAAGCTGTGTGGGGTATAAATAATAAAATTGCCATTGTGGAATGGGATATTCCCATTTTCATCAGAGAAATGAAGAGGTTACCAGAGCATAGAAGAGACAAGTGCTCATTGCAGCATAGAAAAAGAGGAACATAGAAAAGATGCCTTACCTTTAACTCTTTCTGCCATTACACAGAATGACCCGTCACATGTGGCATCATTTGGTACACATGGCATGCCAGGACGAAATGACCTGCATAGTCTGCATTTCACAGCATCTGTTGTAGGAGGCACAAAAAATTGTTCTATTGTTTCTCCCTGAAAGCATCACCTTCACACATTGGTCACCAAATCTGGGGCTTCATTAGGAGGTAGACAACGTGACTGAAGTCCTGGGAATCCTACCACTTCCCTCATTTATATTTATTTTCTTTCCTGTATATACTGAAAAGCATAGTACCAAGCGAACCCCCTTTTTTTTTCAATTGTGGAGGGGCCAATTGATTCAATGTCCCAACTTATAAAATCCTGTGTGCACACATAGCTGTCAGAATTGATCCTAGAGAGGTAGGATTCTTTTCCCCTCAGAAAGTCTGACTAAATTTACACCTCTGCAGATGGGGAAACTCTATGCAGATTCATAGCATGCTCCTGGGCCCTTAGTCTATCAACACATTCCACCCAGACAACAGAATAAACTTTTTCCCAAAGATGGCGCTCCCAGAAGAAAAGCAGCTTCCTCGCTCAATGGAAGCTTAACTCTGTCCTGAAATGAGCTCTAAGCTCACCACATCACAAGGATTTGCAAACTCTTGGCAGAAGACATTTCCCCCTTACCACCCCAAAGTATATCTCTCCTGCTACTAATAGATTCAACCTATCTAAAACAGTGGCTTATTCTTCTTTTAAATCTTCTGGGATGGGGGGTGGAGGCAATACTTACCTCCAGTCCTGAGGCAAAGCAGAACACAGAATGTAAGTAGCCAGACCTGAAGCAGACGTGGCTTTCGATTACCAAGAAACAAGCTCTGCTCCATTGGAATGCCTTTTGTATGGAGAGACAGCTTTCAAAGGCTAGCAGCTGAGAAACCGCAGGTTTTCAGGACAGGCAGGAACACGCTGTTCAGTCTGAGGAGCCGGGTTCAAGATATCCATTATATACGGCTGGGAGGAACCCTCTTGGCTTCTTGCCTCATCCTGGTGGGCTTGAAAGGTCCAAAGAGCCCTTGGCAATATGCTTGGGTCACTCGGATGGGCAGCAGAGAGTGAAGGCAATGGTTGTCTTCGGTCCTTTCAGGCATAAAGTACTGATTGTTAGGACAACCCAAATGGGCTGAGAAATTGGCTGCATACTGTACAAAATGTCGCGGACCGTGGCGGATGCCTGATGCTATCTTACGAGGGTTTTCTGTTCAGCTCCAGGTTTTTTTCTTGTTTTTTTTTGTCCAACCCAATCCCAGCTCCTGCTCGTAGCCTCTCCATATTTTTTTAAAAAATTATATTGTAATGGTTGTAAGCGATTACTTGTGCGTAAGTTGCCTTCAGTTTTGGTTAGATTGCCTGGCCAACCATGCTTTGGCTGCCAGCTCACACTCCGTGGCCCGTCAGTCACTCGCAGAATCCGTCAGTGGGAGTTTCTTGAACCTCTTCCAGCATACGAGCTGTTTGACGCCAAGTCTCCTCCTACTTTCCCTGCGTGGAACTCGTCTGCACAAGTAAGGGGAAGGCAGGGGCGTGTCAGCGCTCTCCCCACTAGTCTCTGGTGAAGGGCCTTGGAAACCTGTTTCCAAATCCTCCATCTCCCTCTCTTCTCTACTGGTGTTACGCTGAATTCCTTCCCCCCCGCTGGTCCCCTCTCCGGCATCGTTTTGGAGCCTAGCCTCCACCTCTCGCTCTGATGTCAGTTCCCTGACAAATATTTATTAGCTTTTCAACAAGAAAAAAGTTACAAAAATAGTAAAAAGAAAATACAAAAAGTACAAACACCAGAAAAAGAAAAAAGAATAAAACAATTAAACATAAGTCCCTCTTTCTTTACTTATTTTCATGACTTCCTCACACCTCCCTTTTTTGTATTCCAGTTAATAGTTAGTTCAGCAAATCTATACCCTCTTTGTTTACTCTTAATTCTTTTTCTTCACATATTATAACTTCAAATTTTCATCTAATATCAATCCAATTTTCCATATTCCTATTTTGCCTTATTTGCTAAAACCACTTCATTTCATTCCAACATCATTAACATTCAATAATTTTACAGTGTTTCTGTAAATAATCTTTAAATTTCTTCCAGTCTTTTTCCACCAACTTTTCTCCCTGGTCTCGGATTCTACCAGTCATTTCTGCCAATTCCATATAGTCCATTACTTTCATCTGCCATTCTTCCAGGGTGGGTAGATCTTGTGTCTTCCAATACTTTGCGATGAGTATTCTTGCTGCTGCTGTAGCATACATAAAGAAAGTTCTGTCCTTCTTTAACACCAATTGACCGACCATGCCCAGGAGAAAGGCCTCTGGTTTCTTCAGGAAGGTATATTTAAATACCTTTTTCATTTCATTATAGATCATCCCCCAGAAAGCCTTAATCCTTGGGCACGTCCAGCAAAGGTGAAAGAATGTACCTTCGGTCTCCTTACGTTTCCAACATTCATTATTAGGCAAAGGATATAGTTTTGCAAGCTTGACTGGAGTCATGTACCACCTGTAGATCATTTTCATAATATTCTCTCTTAAGGCATTACATGCCGTAAACTTCATACCTGTGGTCCACAACTGTTCCCAGTCAGCAAACATAATGTTATGTCCAACATCTTGTGCCCATTTAATCAAAGCCGATTTTACCGTTTCATCCTGAGTATTCCATTTCAACAGCAAGTTATACATTCTTGATAATATCTTAGTTTTGGGTTCTAACAGTTCTGTTTCCAATTTTGATTTTTCCACCTGGAAGCCAATTTTTTTATCCAGATTGTAAGCCTCCCTTACTTGAAAATAGTGAAGCCAGTCTCACACTTTATAGTTAAGCTTCTCAAAACTCTGCAATTTCAGTTTATCGCCCTCCTGTTCCAGAATCTCCCAATATTGGCCTCCATATTGAGTTTTTTCAGAGCCTTCGCTTCCATAGGTGATAGCCACCTTGGGGTTTTATTTTCAACAGCTCCAGGTTTCAGTTGTAATAGTAAGATGTGCCGAACAGGCAACTCTCAACCAGCCTGCAGATGAAACACAATGGGTGACTTCTGGCCAGCCCATTTTCTCGAATCGTTGTGTTAGCAGCTTTCTTTTGTATCTCACTGCGGCTCATAGTGGAATGAATGATGTGCACAGCCATGTGTTTCTGTTCTCCATGAGTGATAAATAAGTGGTCCTTTCATATTGCATGTATCTTCAACTTTACTCAAAGATGTGGGACATGGAGAGACAGCAGGCTTGCAAGACAGACTCTGATTCCTGGCAATCCCATGAACAGAATTCATATTTCTTGGAGCCAGAGAGCATCCAATAGGAGCTGATGCTTTTAATTGGGGAGAGGTGGAAGGTTGGCTGGTTAGTCAATTGACTGAGGCCCTTTTATTTTGGAATCTGAGTGCAAAGACTTGGAGAAACATACTAATATGGTACGATTATGTTAATACTTCCAGATGCTGACTGGGCTCATGTGATTTGTGTATGGGATTCTATTTGAAGACTGCCATATATGATGCAAGAGTGCTATGCAGAATGGAGGATCTGCATTGTTGTATTTTTGTCTGTGCTTGTCGGAAGCTGGAGGGAAAGCAGGAGAGGGAGAGGAAGTGCTGGTGAGCACAAACATCTGTTGCAAAGCATGGGATATGGCACATCCTTTTAAAATAGGCATTTGTTGTTGGATCAAAGAAAGGAATTAGAACAAAATAATAAGGCCTCACAATAAACACATCAATCGTGAGGAACAGAAAATATAAGGTAAGTGATTTCTTGTGTGATCAAGATACAAAAATTACACAGGAACCAAAATAGAACACAGACCACAAGTTCATTTTTCAACTTTATTGAAGGAAAGCATTGTTGCGTAAGTTACAACAAATATTGCAAGCTATTATTCTCGCATTTGTTCTGCATGCAAAACTAGAAGTAATTTTAACTATTATTATTGATCTCTATCTTGATTGGCCACCTAGAACTCCCTCCAGTCCAAACTACTTAAAAGCCTTGCTATGTTCCAATTACATGGCAATGGTCAGGAAAGAGAAAAGAGAACATTTGAGCTCTCCAACCAAAGAGGGGTTGGGAAGAACAGGGACCCATGAGCTCCAGGAAGAGATGAATTAATAATCTGATGGGCGTGACCTAGGAGAGTCTGGATGGAAGTGGCTCCAGCCTCCCCCCTGACCATCCTGACTGTGAGTATCGGTTGGGATGCTCTAACAAGGCAATTAAGGACTGACCTTGAGACATTTGAAGGCAGTCTTGTATAGGCAAGTTTTCAATGCCGGATGGTTTAATGCGTTTTTATATTCTCTAGGAAGCTTCCCAGAGTCTACAGGCCCAGGGTGTGCACCCTTCTTCGGCTCAAGTGAGCTACCAATTAAGGACGCCACACAGTGGAATGAGATCAAATCAGGCCACAATTTTATTGACTACAGATGAAGTAGTTTGCCTATAGGCATCGGATAAGCATTTATTTCCGGTCTGCCTACCCGAAATGACATCAGGGTCAACCCGGCAGTGGGGATTCCCATGACTTACATCAAATACCCCTACCCCTAGGAACGCTGAGGCCCAAGCCCTTCCCCCCATCTGGGCAAATGGACAGAAGCAACTCCATCACAGACCCCTTTAAGAGGATACCCTATTTCTGGAGGGGAAGGCCAGGGTACAACCCCCCCTCCAACCAAGGCTAAGGCTACCCAATGCCTAAACCGCCAAAGTTGTGACGATTGCTACAGGGTTAGGCAAAACCTCCAGGTCATAGCCAATTCCCCAGGTAGGCAAATTCCTACCCGGCACCAACAATACAGCGACCACCACAGCCATTGCAAAGTCAATTCAATTTGCAAATGCAAAATGGGTGGCTTGATCCAACGAAGAAATGCTGGACATCGGGGGCTGGCGTGGGCTGTTTTAAATCCCCCAGGAGTGGACCTGAGGGAATCCAGATTGTTCCCTCTCCACACCAGCCTGCAATTGGCCCATTTGGCAGGCTGATGAAGAGCAGGATTTCAAACCAGGAGTATGAGCCGAAGGGGGTACCTAAAAGGGGGTAAACAGACATCTGGGGCTACACATTTAAGATGAGTGGGGAACATTTTTATTATTATTGTGTTATGGTTATGGTTATTGTTATTACTACTGTTACTATTATCACCAGTGGTGTACTAGTGGAGGCAGTGGTAGAATCACAGTCTCGGGGTGGGGTTTGTTGCTTTTCTGTGTTTGCTCTGTCATTTGAATTGCAATGGCAGGAGGAAGACCAGACATTCGTCAAAAGCAAAGGGTATGAAGTGTTCTAATATTATGTTTTTCAAAGGAGAAAGTGAAAGAGAAGGAGAAAGATTGGCTGCCCACCCTTTACCATGAGGTTTCTGGATGGGTTAAAACAATATAAGAATAGAACAGTAAAATCAGTCAAAACACATGTCAGTTTCACAGCATTGTACTTTAAAAATCTCTCCGTTCGTTCCACAGAATTTTTTTTTCTCAGGTTCGCCACAAAATTTGAAGATCTGCGACTCCTTATTTGGACCTGGCGAGAGAAAGAGAAGTGCTTATGTTGAGTGGAGTCCATAGTTCATACCAAAAAAGAGACGAAGCTCACAGCACATTGAAATAAACTCCATTTTAAGCTCCATTGACAAATGAATACCTAAAACTGATTTTTTTCCCATGCTAAAACTACTAAAGTGCCAATATTAAAATAAAATAAAGTTGAAACATGTGCAAAATACATGTCCACATAAAACAAACCCTTAAATCTCAGAATCTCCAACACTGTTTTCAAGGATAAATCCCAAATACCTTTCCTTCAGACTGAAAAATAGGCTACTTTCCAAGTGACATGCCAGTTAGTTCCTTGAAGCAGAAACCTCACTTTTCCTGTCCCTCTCCAACATTTCATCTTCTTAAGCAAGGTCCCTCTATGTAATGTGGCTTAATGTAAGAATATAGCTGGCATTCAAGACTCTAATGAAGCAGCTCTTCCAGTTCTGCTGGAAGACTGTTGCACAGTCTGTCTTGCAGTGATTTGTCCAGGAATCTCCCCAGCTGCAAAATTGAATTCATGTGTTCAAAATGGAGCTGGGGAAAAGCTTTCTAATACTTATTTTCATGGGGAAATGCTTGGTATTTTTCATATTGCTGCTGCAACTTTGCACTTGCCAAGCAATGCCCAATATTTGACAGCTCTGTCGATTTGTCCCATTAACCACTCTGTTAAAAAGGTGTTACTATTAGAGATTACCGCCCACACACTTCTGCTGCGCTTTTCTGCTTGTGTGGTGGCACCTCGGTAAAACCACTTCTTACTGTTTGTAGCAGAGTTTTCCCCAGAGGCAGAGGACAAGACTCACAGTATCAGCAGCACATATTGTCTTCCTTCCCACCTCATTGTTGGCGTGCGTACTGATGGTGTGTGATTTCCTGGTGCAGAAATTGCAACTGCAGCTTCCTCCCTTTATTTGCACCTCCAGCTGACACCAATGAAGCCTAGAGTACCACTACTATACACTAAAGAAAATTCTGGAACCCTCTTTAAAGCTTCCAGGAACTTTTGTCTGTTTCTTAAAGAATGTTTGCCTAACAGTTACTCCTTACATTACCAAGTGAATTCAGACACAGTCTCTATATAGTTGGACGAGCCTGCTGTATTGGGAAGTTTTTAAAATGTTTAATGTTTTATTATGTTTTTATATATTTTGGAAGCTTCCCAGAGTGGCTGGGTCAACCCAGTAAGATGTGTGGGGTATAAATAATAAAATTGCCATTGTGGAATGGGATATTCCCATTTTCATCAGAAATATGAAGAGGTTACCAGAGCATAGAATAGGCAAGTCATAGTCACAGAAAAGCCTTCTTACCTGCCAATCTTTCTGTCATTACACAATATAACCCCGTACATGTCAAATAATTTGGTTTACACGGCTTGCCAGGACCAGGTGACAGGCATTTTCTGCATTTCACAGCATCTGCTGTACGAGGCACAAAAATTTGTTTTATTGTTTGTCCCTGAAAGCATCACCTTCACCCATCGGTCACTAAATCCGGGGCTTCATTAGGAGGTAAACGAGGGGTCTGAAGCCCCAGGAACTCCTACCACTTCCCTCATTTATATTATTTTTTTTCCCTGGATGTACATCAAAGCATAGTACCAAGTGAGACCCCCCTTTTTTTTCATTTGTGGAGGGACCAATTGATTTTCAGTCTCCCAACCCATAAAATCCTATAGGCACCCATAGCTGTCAGAATAGATCCTAGAGCAGTAGGATTCCCCCCCCCCCCATCAGAAAGTCTGACTAAATTTACATCTCTGCGGATGGGGAAACTCTATGCAGATTCATAGCATGCTCCTGGGCCCTTAGTCTATCAACACATTCCGCCCAGACACGGGAATCCTCTTCTTTCCAAAGATGGCGCTCCCAGAAGAAAAGCAGCTTCCTCCCTAAATTGAAGCTTAACTCTGTCCTGAAATGAGCTCTAAACTATTGGTCTCCACTTTTAGACCTGGCAGAAAAAGCTGGAATATATGCCCATTGGTCATATTCAGTGCACTCATGACGTTACTGAAAGGATTTGTGCCTTTCCAACAGAAGTTCTCCCTTTCACTCCTCCCAATGCCTGCTTCGTATCTTGCCCAAATTTACCTCCGGATGTTTGGGGAATGCACTGAATAGATTTAGGGCCCACTCAGGAGGAGGAGGGAAGTCCCATTGTGGAGGCACAAATCCTTGCACTAATGGCAGAACGTATTTAATGTTACATGAGACATTCTCTCTCCATCCCTGCACCTATAAATCATAAAGGGAAAGGACTCCTGGACAGTGAAGTTGATTCAAAGGTGATGATGGGGTACGGCGCTCTTCTCGCTTTCTGGCATTTGTCCACAGACAGATTTTGGGGTCATGTTGCCAGCATGACTAAACCACTTCGGTGGCAACGGAACACTGTGACAGAAGCCAGAGCGCATGGAAATGCCATTTTCCTTCCCATCACAGTGGTATCTATTTATCTACTTGCACTGGCATGCTTTTGAACTGCTAAGTCGGCAGGAGTTGCGACCGAGCAACGGGAGCTCACCCCGTCATGGGGATTTCAACCGCCAACCTTCCAATTGGCAAACCCAAGAGGCTCAGTGGTTTAGACCACAGTGCTACCTGCATCCTACAAATATACCAGATGTTGGGCAGCCTGATTCACTCCTACATACATACAGAGCTGCCTTCCAGCATTTCAAGCTATCTGTCCATTTTGCGTCATTATTGTACCCACTCTCTTCTCCTTAAACTTTTCAACTGGAGATGCTAAGGGATTAACCTGGGGCTTTCTGCATGAAAAGCATGCACAATAACACTGAATTATTGCAGACCTATGGCAGAAGGCATTTCCCCCTTACCACCCCAAAGTATATCTCTCCTGCTACTAATAGAGTCAACCTATGTAAAACAGTAGCTTCTTCTTCTTTTACCTCTTCTGGGATGGGGACCATACTTACCTCCAGTCCTGAAGCAAAGAAGAAAGCAGAATGTAAGTAGCCAGACCTGAAGCAGACGTGGCCTTGGATTACCAAGAAACAAGCTCTGCCCCATTGGAATGCCTTTTGTATGGAGAGACAGCTTTCAAAGGCTAGCAGCTGAGAAAACGCAGGTTTTCAGGACAGGCAGGAACACGCTGTTCAGTCTGAGGAGCCGGGTTCAAGATATCCATTATATACAGTTGGGAGGAACCCTCTTGGCTTCTTGCCTCATCCTGGTGGCCTTGAAAGGTCCAAAGAGCCTCTGGCAATATGCTTGGGTCACTCGGATGGGCAGCAGAGAGTGAAGGCAATGGTTGTCTTGGGCCCTTTCAGGCATAAAGTACTGATTGTTGGGACAACCCAAATGGGCTGAGAAATCGGCTGCATACTGTACAGAATGTCGCGGACCGTGGCGGATGCCTGATGCTATCTTACGAGGGTTTTCTGTTCAGCTCCAGGTTTCAGTTGTACTAGTATGATGTGCCGAGCAGGCAACTCTCAACCAGCCTGCAGATGAAACACAATTGGTGACTTCTGGCCAGCCCATATTCCCAAATCATTGTGTTAGCAGCTTTCTTTTGTATCTCACTGCTGCTCACATCGCAGTGAATGGTATGCCCAGCCATGTGTTACTGCCAGTCCTACATGAGTGATAAATAAGTGGTCCTTTCATATTTCATGTATCTTCAACTTTACTCAACTTTACTTGGTATCTGAAGAAGTGTGCTTGCACACGAAAGCTCATACCTAGAACTAACTTAGTTGGTCTTTAAGGTGCTACTGGAAGGAATTTTTTTATTTTGTTTTTACTCAAAGATGTGGGACATGGAGGGACAGCAGGCTTGCAAGACAAACTCTCATTCCTGGCAATCCCATGAACAGAACTCATATTTCTTGGAGCCAGATAGCATCCAATAGGAGCAGATGCTTTTAATTGGGGAGAGGTGGAAGGTTGGCTGGTTAGTCAATTGACTGAGGCCCTTTTATTTTGGAATCGTGAGTGGAAAGACTTGGAGAAACATACTAATATGGTACGATTATGTTAATACTTCCAGATGCTGACTGGGCTCATGTGATTTGTGTATGGGATTCTATTTGAAGACTGCCATATATGATGCAAGAGTGTTATGCAGAATGGAGGATCTGCATTGTTGTATTTTTGTCTGTGCTTGCCGGAAGATGGAGGGAAAGCAGGAGAGGGAGAGGAAGTGCTGCTGAGCACAGAAGTCTGTTGCAAAGCATGGGATATGGCACATCCTTTAAAAATAGGCATTTGTTGTTGGATCAAAGAAAGGAATTAGAACAAAATAATAAGGCCTCACAATAAACTCATCAATCGTGAGGAACAGAAAATATAAGGTAAGTGATTTCTTGTGTGATCAAGATACAAAAATTACACAGGAACCAAAATAGAACACAGACCACAACTTCATTTTTCAACTTTATTGAAGGAAAGCATTGTTGCTTAAGTTACAACAAATATTGCAAGCTATTATTCTCGCATTTGTTCTGCATGCAAACCTAGAAGTAATTTTAACTATTATTATTGATCTCTATCTTGATTAGCCACCTAGAACTCCCTCCAGTCCAAACTACTTAAAAGCCTTGCTATGTTCCAATTACATGGCAATGGTCAGGAAAGAGAAAAGAGAACATTTGAGCTCTCCAACCAAAGAGGGGTTGGGAAGAACAGGGACCCATGAGCTCCAGGAAGAGATGAATTAATAATCTGATGGGCGTGACCTAGGAGAGTCTGGATGGAAGTGGCTCCAGCCTCCCCCCTGACCATCCTGACTGTGAGTATCGGTTGGGATGCTCTAACAAGGCAATTAAGGACTGACCTTGAGACATTTGAAGGCAGTCTTGTATAGGCAAGTTTTCAATGCCGGATGGTTTAATGCGTTTTTATATTCTCTAGGAAGCTTCCCAGAGTCTACAGGCCCAGGGTGTGCACCCTTCTTCGGCTCAAGTGAGCTACCAATTAAGGAGGCCACACAGTGGAATGAGATCAAATCAGGCCACAATTTTATTGACTACAGATGAAGTAGTTTGCCTATAGGCATTGGGTAAGCATTTATTTCTGGTCTGCCTACAGGAAATGACATCAGGGTCAACCCGGCAGTGGGGATTCCCATGACTTACATCAAATAGGGGGATCCCCACAGGGATCCCTACCCCTAGGAACGCTGAGGCCCAAGCCCTTCCCCCCATCTGGGCAAATGGACAGAAGCAACTCCATCACAGACCCCTTTAAGAGGATACCCTATTTCTGGAGGGGAAGGCCAGGGTACAACCCCCCCCTCCAACCAAGGCTAAGGCTACCCAACGCCAAAACCGCCAAAGTTGTGATGATTGCTACAGGGTTAGGCAAAACCTCCAGGTCATAGCCAATTCCCCAGGTAGGCAAATTCCTACCCGGCACCAACAATACAGCGACCACCGCAGCCATTGCAAAGTCAATTCAATTTGTAAATGCAAAATGGGTGGCTTGATCCAACGAAGAAATGCTGGACATCGGGGGCTGGTGTGTTCCCTCTCCACACCAGCCTGCAATCGGCCCATTTGGCAGGCTGATGAAGAGCAAGATTTCAAACCAGGAGTATGAGCCGAAGGGGGTACCTAAAAGGGGGTAAACAGACATCTGGGGCTACACATTTAAGATGAGTGGGGAACATTTTTATTATTATTGTGTTATGGTTATGGTTATTGTTATTACTACTGTTACTATTATCACCAGTGGTGTACTAGTGGAGGCAGTGGTAGAATCACAGTCTCGGGGTGGGGTTTGTTGCTTTTCTGTGTTTGCTCTGTCATTTGAATTGCAATGGCAGGAGGAAGACCAGACATCCGTCAAAAGCAAAGGGTATGAAGTGTTCTAATATGTTTTTCAAAGGAGAAAGTGAAAGAGAAGGAGAAAGATTGGCTGCCCACCCTTTACCATGAGGTTTTATGGATGGGTTAAAACAATATAAGAATAGAACAGTAAAATCAGTCAAAACACATGTCAGTTTCACAGCATTGTACTTTAAAATTATCTTTCTTTTTCGTTCCGCAGTATTTTTTATACTGAGCTTCGCCACAAAATTTGAGGGTCTGCAACTCTTTATTTGGACCTGGTGAGAGAAAGAGAAGGGCTTATGTTGATAGTAACTAGTGAGTGGAGTCCATAGTTCATACCAAAAAAGAGACGAAGCTCACAGCACATTGAAATAAATTCCATTTTAAGCTCCATTGACAAATGCATACCTAAAACTGATTTTTTTCCCATGCTAAAACTACTAAAATGTCAATATTAAAATAAAATAAAGTTAAAACATGTGCAAAATACATGTCCACATAAAACAAACCCTTAAATCTCAGAATCTCCACCACTGTTTTCAAGGATAAATCCCAAATACCTTTCCTTCAGACTGAAAAATAGGCTACTTTCCAAGTGACATGCCAGTTAGTTCCTTGAAGCAGAAACCTCACTTTTCCTGTCCCTCTCCAACATTTCATCTTCTTAAGCAAGGTCCCTCTATGTAATGTGGCTTAATGTAAGAATATAGCTGGCATTCAAGACTCTAATGAAGCAGCTCTTCCAGTTCTGCTGGAAGACTGTTGCACAGTCTGTCTTGCAGTGATTTGTCCAGGAATCTCCCCAGCTGCAAAATTGAATTCATGTGTTCAAAATGGAGCTGGGGAAAAGCTTTCTAATACTTATTTTCATGAGAAAATGCTTGGTATTTTTCATATTGCTGCTGCAACTTTGCACTTGCCAAGCAATGCCCAATATTTGACAGCTCTGTCGATTTGTCCCATTAACCACTCTGTTAAAAAGGTGTTACTATTAGAGATTACCGCCCACACACTTCTGCTGCGCTTTTCTGCTTGTGTGGTGGCACCTCGGTAAAACCACTTCTTACTGTTTGTAGCAGAGTTTTCCCCAGAGGCAGAGGACAAGACTCACAGTATCAGCAGCACATATTGTCTTCCTTCCCACCTCATTGTTGGCGTACGTACTGATGGTGTAATTTCCTGGTGCAGAAATTGCAACTGCAGCTTCCTCCCTTTATTTGCACCTCCAACTGACACCAATGAAGCCTAGAGTACCACTACTATACACTAAAGAAAATTCTGGAACCCTCTTTAAAGCTTCCAGGAACTTTTGTCTGTTTCTTAAAGAATGTTTGCCTAACAGTTATTCCTTACATTACCAAGTGAATTTAGTCGCAGTCTCTACATAGTTGGATGAGCCTGCTGTATAGGGAGGTTTTTAAAATGTTTAATGTTTATTATGTTGTTATATATTTTGGAAGCTTCCCAGAGTGGCTGGGTCAACCCAGTAAGGTGCGTGGGGTATAAATAATAAAATTGCCATTGTGGAATGGGATATTCTCATTTTCATCAGAGAAATGAAGAGGTTATCAGAGCATAGAATAAGCAAGTCATAGTCACAGAAAAGCCTTCTTACCTCCCAATCTTTGTGTCATTACACAGTATGGCCCGTTACATATCGAATTATTTGGTTTACACGGCTTGCCAGGACCAAGTGACAGGCATTTTCTGCATTTCACAGCATCTGCTGCACGAGGCAAAAAAAAATTGTTTTATTGTTTGTCCCTGAAAGCATCACCTTCACCCATCAGTCACTAAATCCGGGGCTTCATTAGGAGGTAAACGAGGGGTCTGAAGCCCCAGGAACTCCTACCACTTTTCTCATTTATATTAATTTTTTTCCTGGATGTACTGCAAAGCATAGTACCAAATGAGACCCCCCTTTTTTCCATTTGTGGAGGGACCAATTGATTTTCAGTCTCCCAACCCATAAAATCCTATAGGCACCCATAGCTGTCAGAATAGATCCTAGAGCAGTAGGATTTTTCTGTCCAAAGACAGATTTCGGGGTCATGTGGCCAGCATGACTAAACCACTTCGGTGGCAATGGAACACTGTGACAGAAGCCAGAGCGCATGGAAATGCCATTTTCCTTCCCATCACAGTGGTATCTATTTATCTACTTGCACTGGCATGCTTTTGAACTGCTAAGTCGGCAGGAGTTGCGACCGAGCAACGGGAGCTCACCCCGTCATGGGGATTTCAACCGCCAACCTTCCAATTGGCAAACCCAAGAGGCTCAGTGGTTTAGACCACAGTGCTACCTGCATCCTACAAATATACCAGGCGTTGGGCAGCCTGATTCACTCCTACATACATACAGAGCTGCCTTCCAGCATTTCAAGCTACCTGTCTATTTTGCGTCATTATTGTACCCACTCTCTTCTCCTTAAACTTTTCAACTGGAGATGCTAAGGGATTAACCTGGGGCTTTCTGCATGAAAAGCATGCACAATAACATTGAATTATTGCAGACCTATGGCAGAAGGCATTTTCCCCTTACCACCCCAAAGTATATCTCTCCTGCTACTAATAGAGTCAACCTATGTAAAACAGTAGCTTCTTCTTCTTTTACCTCTTCTGGGATGGGGGCAATACTTACCTCCAGTCCTGAAGCAAAGAAGAATGCAGAATGTAAGTAGCCAGACCTGAAGCAGACGTGGCCTTCGATTACCAAGAAACAAGCTCTGCTCCATTGGAATGCCTTTTGTATGGAGAGACAGCTTTCAAAGGCTAGCAGCTGAGAAAACGCAGGTTTTCAGGACAGGCAGGAACACGCGGCTCAATTTGAGGAGCTGGGTTCAAGATATCCATTATATAAGGCTGGGAGGAACCCTCTTGGCTTCTTGCCTCATCCTGGTGGCCTTGAAAGGTCCAAGGAGCCTCTGTCAATATCCTGGGTTGACAGTGAAGAATAGCAAGGATGAAGGCAGTGGTTGCCTTGGGCCATTTCAGGCACAAAGTGCTGGTTGTTAGGACAAATCCAGATGGCCTGAGGGATCAGCTGAATGCTTCCCAGTACGTCCCAGATCTCATCTTTTGTGGAAGAATTGCTTGCTCCTTTCATTGGGTTTCCTGTTCAGCTCTGGGTTTCAATTGTGACACGAAGACGTTCTGAGGAACCAATACTCAAATAGCCTGCATGCTGGCTTGATCATCCATATTGCTAAAAAGTTCTGTTAGAAGGAGCTCATTTTTTTATTCTGTTACTGCTCACAGCAGTATGAAAGGTGTGCACAAGTCTGTTTCTCTGTCCACCTTCCATGAGTGATACATGGTCCTTTAATATTACATCCATCTTAGACCATGTTCAAGACATAGGACCCGGAAATCAAAGCAGGTGAGCCCATGTCATTCATTTACCTCCTGGTGGATGTTTGTGGCTCCACAGCATTGGTTATAGATGCCAGTTTATCAAGTTATCAGTTGATTCATGTGGTAAAGTATCAATTTACCATCATCAGCTGAAGGGCAAGTTTTGCTACCACTGTTCCCAAGTGCAGTGATTGCCTTTCCTCTGAAAGGAATGAATGGCAACTCTTCATTTGCAGTGGAGTAGGTCAAGTGTTGCAGTTGAGAGATCTATGGGCAGAAGCTGAAACCTGTTCTCTGACTTTTGACTGCTATAGCTAGGATGCCCCACTCACCTGCCCCTAATTAGGAAACCCAATCTTGATATGGATAGAAACACCTGGTAATAACTTTTAGCGACAGGTCAGCTTCTGAGAAACAACAAGTTTCTTGGCTTGAGGAACCAGGTTCAACATAGCCATTATATAAAGCCAATAGGAACCTTATTAGCATCTCAGGGCACCTGATCCTGATGGGGTTGGTGGGTACCAGAAGCCTCTGGCAACATGCTGGGGTGTCTCTGAGGAACAACAAAGATGTGGGGAGTGACTGCCTTTCAGTATTAGGGACATAATGTGCTGATTGTTAGGATAAATCCTGATGGACTGAGGGAATAGCCAAATGTTGTACAGAATGTCCCAGACCTCTGTGGCCAACTGATAGTATCTAACATGGAAGGAAACCTGTTTCAGTTAACAACACCTCTATTATATAAGGCTAAGACAAACCTTCTTGGTTTCTTCCCTCATGCTGGTGAGCTTGAACGGTGCAAAGGTAAAAGGTAAAGGACCCCTGGACCGTTAAGTGCAGTCAAAGGTGACTCTGGGGTTGTGGCGCTCATCTTGCTTTCAGGCTGAGGGAACTGACATTTGTACACAGACAGTTTTCTGGGTCATGTGGTATGTATGACTAAACAGGTTCTGGAGCAAGAGGATACTGTGACGGAAACCAGAGCGCATGGAAACCCCATTTACCTGCCTGCTACAGCAGTAACTATTTATCTACTTGCACTGAATTGAAATACTTTATTGTAACTTGTACAACTTGTATACAGTGAGATTACGCTGCCATGCTTTCAAATTGCTAGGTTGGCAGGAGCTGGCACAGAGCAATGGGAGCTCACCTGTCATGTGGATTCAAACCGCCAACCTTCTGATCAGCAAGCCCAAGAGGTTTCGTGGTTTAGACCACAGCACCACCCATGTGAAGCCTCTGTGAATATGCTGGGGTAGCACTGAAGAGCAACAGAGATGTGGGTAGTAGTTCCTTAAGATGTTAGGTGCATAATGTACTGATTTTTCAGACAAATCAAAATGGGCTACACAGAATGTCCCAGGCTTCTATGAGCATCTGATGGCAGAGTAGATTTCTCCACAGCCAATCAGGGCCTAGGGGCATATTTTCCCAGAACTAAAGGGTATATGTGAATCCCCCTTCTGCTACAATAGTAAGTTTTTGCTGTTCCCAGTGATCCCATAACCAGAAAGAATAATAAAATTGCTTCTTAAAACTGTTAAATCACTTTATCTTGCCCAGGGAAATAAGTGTTCTTTGGGCTTAGGTGAATTTGTAGCTGCCTGATTGACTAACAGTAGTATCACCTAGTCCACATCTTACCAACTTCTCCACAAAACTATCACTGGGGACTTTGTGAAAAGCCTTACTGAAATCAAGGTACATTACACCCACAACATTCCCCTGATCCATGAAACTACAGAGATGATGTCATCAGGAAGGGTGTGGCTTCTTGGACTTTGATCTCTGCTTCCTTGAAGAAGGATTTATGACAAGAGATAGGCTGCACCTCACAAGAATGTGTTTGCTAAGAGCCTCACAAACTTGATCAGGAGAGCTTTAAACTTGATCCTAAGAAGGATGGAAAGAACTTTACAGATGACAAAGAACAACTGGTGCTGGGTGCTGGTGCTTCATGGATTCACAGGAAACAGAAACCTACTAAAGGGCAAGCAAGCAAAAGAAGGAAGCAGCTGGAGGGAATGACTAATGGTTTTAGTTGTCTCTATACTAATGCACAGAGTATGGGAAACAAGCAAGATAAATTGGAGCTTTTAATACAGGATGGCAAATATTACCTGGTAGGCATTACTGAAACCTATTGGGATGAGTCTCATGAGTGGAACATAGGAATTGAGAGATATAACCTGTTCAAAAGGAATAGACAATTAGCTGAGGGGAAGGGAGGTCTCAGGCTTAAATAGTCAAATGTTGTTGTTCTTGTTATTTAATAATGATGTTATGTTGGGAAAAAATGTAAATACCAATATAATTGTTATAAAAAACAAAACAAAAGGAATAGACCAAACAGGAAGGGAGGAGTAGCAGCATTATATGTTAAAAAATGTGCACACTGGAGCATGGAAAGCTGATTATGAGGATATGGGTAAAAAATTCATGAGAGAGAAACAACAGTGACCTTACCATGGGTGTTTGCTATAGAATGCCAAGCCAGACTGAAGATTGGATGATGCTTTCCTAGACCATATCACCAAACATTCAAAAAGAAGAGATGTAGTAGCTATGGGAGACTTCATCTTCCCCGATATCTGTTGGACCTCAAATGCTGCCAAGAATGTAAGCTCTGACAAATTCCTCCATTGCCTCCCTGACAATTTCATTGCCCAGAAGGTGGAAGAAGCAACAAGAGAATCACCTATCTTGGACCTGGTCCTCACCAGCTGGGAGAAATTGATTGATGAAGTGGAAATACTGGGAAATTTGGGAGGAAATGATCATGTGCTTCTGGGTTTCATGGAACAGAGCCAAGAGAATGCTGAATGTAGTCAGACAGGCACTTAAGGAGCTTGTGGAAGGGATTTATCATCATCATCATCATCAAGGCAATAGTGTGCTGCCGGAGCATATTGGCCCCGATGGGTCCCTGGCATTTGCCCAAGTATTCCTCCAGGCATGCGCTGATTCTTTCCAACATGGCAGCAGAGATAGTCCAGACATGAGGAAGAGCAAAACACAGAGTGCAAACTGGCAGGTCAGAGCAAGTCTGGCCCCCAATCACTCAGACAGAAGACTTGCCCTATTCAAAAGTCATAGAATCATAGAATCATAGAGTTGGAAGAGACCACAAGGGCCATCGAGTCCAACCCCCTGCCAAGCAGGAAACACCATCAGAGCACTCCTGACATATGGTTGTCAAGCCTCTGCTTAAATACCTCCAAAGAAGGAGACTCCACCACACTCCTTGGCAGCAAATTCCACTGTCGAACAGCTCGTACTGTCAGGAAGTTCCTCATAATGTTTAGGTGGAATCTTTTTTCTTGTAGTTTGGAACCATTGCTCCGTGTCCGCTTCTCTGGAGCAGCAGAAAACAACCTTTCTCCCTCCTTTATGTGACATCCTTTTATATATTTGAACATGGCTATCATATCACCCCTTAACCTCCTCTTCTCCAGGCTAAACATGCCCAGCTCCCTTAGCCGTTCCTCATAAGGCATCGTTTCCAGGCCTTTGATCATTTTGGTTGCCCTCCTCTGGACACGTTCCAGTTTGTCAGTGTCCTTCTTGAACTGTGGTGCCCAGAACTGGACACAGTACTCCAGGTGAGGTCTGACCAGAGCAGAATACAGTGGCACTATTACTTCCCTTGATCTAGATGCTATACTCCTATTGATGCAGCCCAGAATTGCTGCATCACACTGTTGGCTCATGTCAAGTTTGTGGTCAACCAAGACTCCTAGATCCTTTTCACATGTACTGCTCTCAAACCAGGTGTCACCCATCTTGTATTTGTGTCTCTCTTTTTTTTTGCCCAAGTGCAATACTTTACATTTCTCCCTGTTAAAATTCATCTTGTTTGTTTTGGCCCAGTTCTCCAATCTGTCAAGGTCGTTTTGAAGTGTGATCCTGTCCTCTGGGGTGTTAGCCACCCCTCCCAGTTTGGTGTCATCTGCAAATTTGATCAGGATGCCCTTGAGTCCATCATCCAAGTCGTTGATAAAGATGTTGAATAAGACTGGGCCCAAGACAGAACCCTGTGGCACCCCACTAGTCACTCTTCTCCAGAATGAAGAGGAACCATTGATGAGCACCCTTTGGGTTCAGTCAGTCAGCCAGTTACAAATCCACTGAGTGGTAGCATAGTCAAGACCGCATTTTACCAGCTTCTTTACAAGAATTTCATGGGGCACCTTGTCAAATGCCTTGCTGAAATCAAGGTAGGCTACATCCACTGCGTTCCCTTCATCTACCAGGCTTGTAATTCTGTCAAAAAACGAGATCAGGTTAGTCTGACATGACTTATTTTTCAGAAATCCATGCTGACTATTGGTGATCACAGCATTCCTTTCTAGGTGCTCACAGACTGTTTGCTTAATGATCGGCTCCAGAATCTTCCCTGGTATTGATGTCAGACTGACCGGGCCGTAATTATTTGGGTCCTCTCTTCTCCCCTTTTTGAAAATAGGGACAACATTTGCCCTCCTCCAGTCTGCCGGGACTTTGCCTGTTCTCCAGGAAATCTCAAAGATGACTGCCAGTGGTTCTGAGATCACATCTGCCAGTTCTTTTAATACTCTTGGATGCAGTTCATCTGGCCCTGGAGACTTGAATACATCTAAACTAGCCAAGTATTCTTGTACTATCTCCTTAGTTATTCTGGGCTGTGTTTCCTCTGCTGAATCATTTGCTCCAAATTCTTCAGGTCGAGCATCATTTTCTTTATCGGAGAAGACTGAGGCAAAGAAGGCATTGAGGAGTTCAGCCCTTTCTGTGTCCCCTGTTTGCATTTCACCATCTTCTCCTCTGAGTGACCCCACTGTTTCTTTGTTCTTCCTTTTGCTACGAACATACCCATAAAAGCCTTTTTTGTTGCTTTTAACCTCTCTAGCAAGCCTGAGTTCATTCTGTGTTTAGCTTTTCTGACTTTGTGTCTACACGTGCTGGCTATTTGTTTGAATTCCTCTTTGGTGGTTTCCCCCCTTTTCCATTTTTTGTACACATCCTTTTTTAATCTTAACTCAGTTAAAATTTCTTTAGATAGCCACCCTGGCTTCTTTAGGCACCTTCCATGTTTCCGTCTCATTGGTATTGCCTGAAGTTGTGCTTTTACTATCTCCCTCTTAACAAACTCCCAGCCATCTTGAACTCCCTTTTCTTTTAGTATTACTGTCCATGGGATCTCACCCAGCACTTCCCTAAGTTTTATGAAGTCGGCTTTCTTAAAGTCAAGAAATTGAGTCCTAGTATGCTTGGCTGCTCCTTTCCGCTGTATAGTAAACTTCAGAAGAGCATGATCACTTGCGCCTAATGATCCTTCCACTTCTACCCCACTAACCAGGTCATCAACATTGGTTAGGACCAGATCTAAAATGGCTGTTACTCTTGTTGCTTCTCCCACTTTCTGGACAACGAAGTTGTCTGCAAGGCCAGTGAGGAATCTGTTTGACCTTATGCTCTTGGCTGAGTTTGACATCCAGCAAATATCCGGGTAATTGAAGTCCCCCCTTACTACTATCTCCTTTCCTTTTGCATGCTTGGCCATCTGTTCCAGGAAGGCATCATCTATGTCCTCCATTTGGCTTGGGGATCTATAGTAAACTCCCACAATGAGGTCCCTGTTATTCTTCTCTTCCTTAATTTCGACCCAAATGCTCTCACTTTGGCTTTGAAGTTCTAAATCTTGGATCTCTTCACAGGTATACACATCCCTGACATATAATGCCACTCCTCCTCCTTTCTTGTCTGGTCTGTTTCTCTGAAATAGATTGTATCCCTCCATTATTACATTCCAGTCGTGGGACTTATCCCACCAGGTTTCAGTGATGCCTATTATGTCATATTTAGTCCTTTGTGTACTGAGAAAATGGTATTAAAGGGAGCCAGCTGAGAGATAGCAGACTTGCAAGACATCCTATGAAATCCCATGAAAAGGTTTTCTGGCCCCCTCCATATTTCTTGGAGCCAGATAGCATCCAATAGGAGCTGATACTTTTAACTGAGGAGAGGTGGAAGGTTGGCTGGTTAGTCAGTTGACTGAAGCCCTTTTATTTTGGAATCTGAGTGCAAAAACTTGGAGAAACATACTAACATGCTATGGTTATGTTAATGTTTCCAGATGCTGACTGGGCTCATGTGATTTATGTTTGGGATTCTATTTGAAGACTGCATATACGATGCAAGAGTGTTATGCAGAATGGAGGATCTGCATTGTTTGTTTTGCCCTGTCATATTCTTGCCTGTGTCTTCCGGAAGCTGGAGGGGCCCAGAGAGGTAAAGGAAATGCAGCTGAGCACAGAAGTCTTTTGCAAAGCATGGGATATGACCCATATAATTAAGATTTCCTCAATTTTGAGGAAAGGAAAATATGAGGTACAGTGATTTCTTTTGTGATCAAGATACAGTAATTACACAGGAGCCAAAATAGAATACAGACCGCAACTTCATTTTTAAATTTTATTGAAAGAAATCATTGATGCGTAAGGTACAACAAATAATACAAGCTATTATTTTCGCCTCATTACTGCACGCATTATTACTGCATGCAAAACTAGCAGTGATTTTAACTATTATTATTGAACTCTATCGTGGTTGGCCACCTAGAACTCCCACCAGTCCAAACTACTTAAAACTTTGCTACGTTCCAGTCACATGGCAATGTTCAGGAAAGAGAACAGAGAACATTTGAGTTCTCCAACCAAGGAGAGGTTGGGAAGAACAGGGTTCCATGAGCTCCAGGAAGAGAGGAATTGTCACCATCCCTAGCACAGGTTATTGTATTTGATAACATCTTCTGTGATTTGCCAAGTTCAAGCAGGGATGGGGAGTGATAAAGAGACCCACAAATCCTACAGACAGTGCAAATCACTGCTTGGTACATGTCCATCAACTCTCCAAGAAACGACCCATTCCAGTCAATTATGCACTTTTGCAAGTGGAACTTACTTTTCAAAATATCAGACAGTGAAGGAGTGCATAAATGAGTGAGAACAAATGAGTGGTCCCCCTCTCGAGAACAGGAAGGAGAAATGAAGTTGTGAACTGAATGCATGTTTGATTAACAAGTATGGATAGCCAAATTGGGGGGTTTCCTGTGCTCATGGAGGCTTCCCAATGCACTTAGGGAGCTGGAAAATCATCGGTCTAAGATATATGGCAGCCCTCCACAAATACAGAAGACTCCCCAGGTCACACAGTCAGCCACCATTTTGTGGAGGACGATGAGGCTGTTGGGTGTGGAACATCCCCTGAATGTGATTTTTGGACGTGGCATCAGAATATTTGTGTGGGGCTTTTGTCTGTCATTTGAATTGCAATGGCAGGAGGAAGACCTGGCCTCCATTGAAAGGAAATGATATGAAACGTTCTAATATTATGTCTATCAAAGGAGAAAGATTGGTTACCCACCCTTTTACATGGATAGGCGAAAACAACTTTAGAATAGAATAGTAAGATCAGTTAAAACATAAGTCGCTATTACAGCATGATACTTTCTTTTTATCTCCCGATGTCACCTCTGTCCCACAGAGTTTTTTCGAACTGTCTTCACCACATTCTTTGACGTAGTTAGTCAATTTGCCATTTTGTCCTGGAGAGAGATAGATAAGTACTTAGGTTGATACCAACTAGTGAATGAAGAGAATTTTACTGAATTAGTCCATAGTCCATATCTAGAGAGAGAAAAGCTTTCCCCACATTTTAAACTTCATTTAAAAATATGCACTTAAATAGAATTTTGAATTTATTTTGCTAAAACTACTAAAATGTCAACATTAAAATAAAATGAACATTTATGAAAGATACATGTCCAATTTTTTTATTTTTAGTTTTAAACTTATATCTCAGGTTATTCTAGCCCCAGCATAGAAAAAGGAAGATGGTTGACTGGAAAGACTTACCTGAAAATGTTTCTATCTTCAGGCAGAATGGTCCCGTGCATGTCTTCTCCTTCGGTTCGCATGGCTTGCCAGGCCCCTTTGAAGAGCACAGTCTGCATTTCACAGCGTCTGTTGTAACAGGCAGCATTTCGTTTGTGAAGGGACCAATCAATATTCAATGTCCAACTAAACTTGCATCTCTGTGTATAGATTAAGAGATGGAAATTGTTTGTGGCAAGCTCCTGTGCACCTTCCACCTAGACAACTAGACCCTCTTTTCCAAAGATAGCACAATCTGTCCTGCAACTTGCAGTGTTCATGTTTTCATCAGGAGGCAGGAGAAAAGCAGCTTCCTTTCATAGGTAGAAGGGAAATTGAACTCTCCCCTGAAATGGGCTCCAAGGTACAGGATTTCACCTTAAGAACTGGTTCTGCTGAATTGAAACAATCGTCAGTAGGGTTTTCTGCAGTTTGATGTGCTTGGATTCAGCCACAAACAGTGGGTTTTCCTCAGGAAAGTGGTGAGGCTAATGGAAAACCGCCTGGCTCTTTCCTCCAAAGCACAGGATGAGCAGCAGTGTGCATGAGCCCTGAATCTACCCAGCTATACACATAGAAGAGATGGGTAATTTGATTCTACAAACACAGGGAGCTGCCTTGTCTATTTTGCCCCATTATCAGGATGCTCCACTCTCTTCTCACTGAAATGTTCACCTGGCGATGATAGGTAGGAGATTAACTAGGGGCTTTCTCAATGGAAGGCATGTGCTCCAACACTGAACTATCACGTCCCCACTTTAGGAGGCATGTATTCCACTCTTGCCCCAAAGTACATCCCCACCTATAGTTTTACCTATGTAAAGCAGTGTCTTATTCTTGTTTTACCTATTTTGAGATGGGGAATGGGGGCAATACTTACCACCAGTCCTGAGCAAAAGCAGAACACAGAATGCAAGTAGCCAGACCTGAAGCAGACGTGGCCTTCGATTACCAAGAAACAGGCTCTGCTCCATTGGAATGCCTTTTGTATGGAGAGAAAGCTTTCAAAGGCTAGCAGCTGAGAAATCGCAGGCTATCAGGCAGACAAGAACACACTGCGCAGTTTGAGGTGCCTAGTTCAAGACATCCATTATATAAGGCCAAAAGGAACCTTCTTGCCTCATCCTGGTGGCCTTGAAAGGTCCAAGGAGCCTCTGGCAATATCCTGGGTTGACAGTGAAGAATAGCAAGGATGAAGACAGTGGTTGCCTTGGGCCATTTCAGGCACAAAGTGCTGGTTGTTAGGACAAATCCAAATGGGCTGAGGGATCAGCTGAATGCTGCACAGAACGTCCCAGATCTCATCTTTTGTGAAAGAATTGCTTGCTCCTTTCATTGGGGTCCCTGTTCAGCTCTGGGTTTCAATTGTGACACGAAGACGTTCTGAGCAGCCAATTCTCAAATAGCTGCATTCTGGCTGGATCATCCATATTGCTAAAAAGTTCTGTTAGAAGGAGCTCACTTTTTTATTCTGTTGCTGCTCACAGCAGTATGAAGGGTGTGCACAAGTATGTTTCTCTGTCCACCTTCCGTGAGTGATACATGGTGAAGGAATGATCACCGGGTGTGGAGCACACTTCCACCGGCAGACAAAGCCACAGGTGTCTGAACATCATGCCCTCTATCTAACCTTTGCTCTCTTAGTGGTCTGCTGTGCCCTGTCTCTGACCTTTGTCTCCTTCGTCATACATGGTTCAAGGGGAAATGACCCAGTGGAAACAGGTGCCAAAATAACTTTGTACCACCCCTCGATCTCAGGATTGGAAGACGTGTAAAGATCACCGTCCAAAATCTATCTAACTGGGTTTGCATATTGTGCTAATAAAGAGAGCTTCGGCAGAGCTAGCTGGCAGTTTGCTTATGCACAGCTCACCTGCATTACCAACTCCTGCCTTGTGTCCTTCACTTCCCATGGTCCTTTAATATTGCATCTGTCTTAGACCATGTTCAAAGACATAGGACCCGGAAATCAAAGCAGGTGAGCCCATGTCATACATTTTCCTCCTGATGGATTTTTGTGGCTCCACAGCATTGGTTATAGATGCCAGTTTAACAAGTTATCAGTTGATTTGTGTGGTAATCTACCACCATCAGCTGAAGGGCAAGTTTTGCTACCACTGTTCCCAAGTGCACTGTTCCCAAGTGCCTTTCCTCTGACTGGAATGAATGGCAACTCTTCACTTGCAGGGGAGTAGGTCAAGTGTGGCAGTTGAAAGATCTATGGGCAGAAGCTGAAATCTGTACTCTGACTTTTGACTGCTATAGCCAGGATGCCCCTTGTTTGAAAACCCAATCTTGCTCTGGATAGGAAAACCTGGTAATAACTAGTGGCAACAGGTCAGCTTCTGAAAACAACAAGTTGCTTGGCTTGAGGAACCAGGTTCAACATAGCCATTATATAAAGCCAATAGGAACCTTATTAGCATCTCAGGGCACCTGATCCTGATGGGGTTGGTGGGACTGAGGGAATGGACTGAGGGAATAGCCAAATGTTGTACAGAATGTCCCGGACCTCTGTAGCCATCTGATAATATCTAATGTGGAAGGAACACCTGTTTCTTTCAATTAACAAGACCTCATTGTGGCTTTGTTGCAGTGTGCATGTACAGCAGAAACAGCCCTGGTCTTTAACTGGATGGGCAGCTACATGGGAGTGCAAAGTGCTGCATAAAAATTCTCCCTTTTAAGGGACACAGGTGGCGCTGAGCCTCTTCGACTTGCTGATCAGAAGGCCAGCAGTTCAAATCCCCATGACAGGGTGAGCTCCTGTTGCTCTGTCGCAGCTTCTGCCAACCTAGCAGTTTGAAGGCATGCCAGTGCAAGTAGATAAATAGGTACCACTCCGGCAGGAAGATAAATGGCGTTTCCGTGTGCTGCTCTGGTTTTGGTGTTCTGTTGCACCAGAAGCGGCTTAGTCGTGCTGGCCACATGACCCAGAAAAACTATGAACAACGCCGGCTCCCTCGGCCTGTAAAGGAAGATGTGCGCCGCAACCCCAGATTTGTCTGCGACTGGACTTAACTGTCAGGGATCCTTTACCTTTACCTTTACTACTATTTAAGGCTAGGAGGTAAGCTTGAACGGTGAAAAGGTAAAAGGTAAAGGACCCCTGGAAGGTTAAGTGCAGTCAAAGGCAACTATGGGGTGCAGCGCTCATCTCTCTTTCAGGCCGAGGGAGCCGGTGTTTGGCCCCAGACAGCTTTCCGGGTCATGTGGCCTGCATGACTAAACTGCTTCTGGTACAACAGGACACCGTGACAGAAACTGGAGTGCATGGAAATGCTGTTTACCTTCCCGCTACAGCGGAAACTATTTATCTACTTGCACTGGCGTGCTTTCAAATTGCTAGGTTGGCAGGAGCTGGGACAGAGCAACAGGAGCTCACCCTATTGGCAAACCCAAGAGGCTCCATGGTTTAGACCACAGCACCACCGCATGAAGCCTCTGTGAATATGCTTGGGTGGCCCTGAAGAGGAACAGGGATGCGGGTAGTAATTCCTTAAGATGTTAGGTGCATAATGTACTGATTTTTCAGAAAAATCGAAATGGGCTATACAGAATGTCCTAGGGGCATATTTTTCCAGAACTAAAGGGTGTATGTGAATCCCCCTTGTGCCACAATAGTACATTTTTGCTGTTCCCAGTGGTCCCATAAACCTAAGGAATAATAAAATACTTGCTTCTAAAAAATTGTTATTCACTTTATCTTGCCCAGGGAAATCCAAATCTTGGTAAGTGTTTCTTGTGTTTAGTCAATCAGCCAACTACAAATTCACCTAACCATAGTATCAGCTAGTCCACATCTTACCAACTTCTCCTCAAAACTATCACTGAGGACTTTGTTTGTTTTCCATACTCTGTGCATTGGTATAGAGACAACTAAGACCATTAGTAATTCCCTCCAGCTGCTTCCTTCTTTTGCTTGCTTGCCCTTTAGTAGGTTTCTCAGTTTCCTGTGCATGAGAAAGTTATACTTTCTCATTAAAATTCCCTCAGTCTTGAGGAAAGGAAAAGATAAGGTACAGTGATTACTTTTGTGTTCGAGTTACAATAATTACACAGGAACCAAAATAGAATACAGACTGCAACTGGATTTTTAAACTTTATTGAAAGGAAGCGTGATGGTTTGCATGATAGTTGCTGCTGTCAAGAAGCAGGTTTTTGCCTGTGTTTGCATACATTTGGACACCATTTTGAAACCAGATGACAGACCAGAAGCAAAACAGAATACAGACCACAAGTTCACTTACAAATTTTATTGAAAGAAAACATTGAAGCATCCAATAAAACAATATCACAAGGTCTTATTCTTACGTTATTCTGCATGCAAAACTAGCAGTAATTTTAACTATTATTATTGAACTCTATCTTGATTGGCCACCTAGAACTCCCACCAGTCCAAACTACTTAAAAGCTTTGCTACGTTCCACTTGCATTGCAATGTTCAGGAAGGACAACAGAGAACAAACTCTCTCTGCCCAAGAAGCCTTGGAGCAGCAGGATTCCATGAGCTCCAGGAAGAGAGGAATTTAGAATCTGATGGACGGGGCCCAGGAGAAGCTCCAGCTCCTGACCTGACCATCCAGGCCGTGAGTATGGGATGGGATGCTTTAACAAGGCAATTAAGGGCTGGCCAATCAGGACTGCTCCCAGAGTTAGGTTGCCTGCTGTTCTGCAAAATGTAAAATCACAGCCTAGGGATGGGATTTGTTGCTTTCCTATGGTTGTTTAGAGATCACAGAGTTTTGAGTGCAAGATTGAGAGCAGCGAGGGAGAATATTGGTGTGAAAAGAGGTTTTTCAAAAATTGGTGCCCTAATCTGAAACAAAACATTGCAACCGTTTGGGGTAGATGCTTCTTCTCCAGAGCATGGAAGCACCACCCAAGTTTGTACTTGTATTTGTTTTCAATGAACCTTGTCACCATCCCTAGCACAGGTTAGTATATTTGATAACATCTTCTGTGATTTGCCAAGTTCAAGCAGGGATTGGCGAGTGACAAAGAGACATGTCTATCAACTCTCCAAGGAACGTCCCACCCCACCCCAATACCCAAGTCAATTATGCACTTTTGCATGGGGAAGTTACTTTTCAAACTATCAGACAGTGCATAAAGGAGTGCATAAAGGAGTGAGCACAAATGAGTGGTCTCCTCTCGGGAGCAGGAAGGAGAAATGAAGTTGTGAACTGGATGAGTGTTTGATTAACAAGTATGGATAGCCAAATTGGGGGTTTCCTGTGCTCATGGAGGCTTCCCAGTGCACTTAGGGTGCTGGTAAATCATTGGTCTAAGATGTATGGCAGCCCTCCGCAAATACAGAAGACTCCCCAGGTCACACAGTCAGCCACCATTTTGTGGAGGACGATGAGGCTGTTGGGTGTGGAACATCCCCTGAATGTGATTTTTGGACGTGGCATCAGAATATTTGTGTGGGGCTTTTGTCTGTCATTTGACTTGAATCCATCGAAAGGAAAGGATATGAAATCTTCTAATATTATATCTCTCAAAGGAGAAAGAGAAGGAGAAAGATTTGTTACCCACCCTTTTACCATGAGGTTTCTGGATAGGGGTAAACAACTTAAGAATAGAATAGTAAGATCAGTCAAAACATAAGTCAGTATGGCAGCATGCTACTGTCTTTTTCACTTTCCCTGGCATCACTTTTCCACAGAATTCTTTCCAACTGTCAGCACCACATTCTCTGACATAATTAGTCACTTCACCGCTTTGACCTGGCGAGAGAAAGAGAAGTACTTATGTTGATATTAACTAGTGAATGAAGAGAATTTTACTGAATTAGTCCATAGTCTGTATCAAGAAATACTCCACATCAAAGTAAATTACATTTTAGACATCATTTTAAAATGTGCACTTAAACAGAATTTTGAATTTATGCTGCTAAATGTCAACCTTAAAATAAAATAAAGTTAAAACTTATGAAAGATACATGTCCTTTAAAAAAACAACAACCAACCCTTAAATCTCAGGTCGTCCTAGTCCCAGCATAGAAAAAGGAAGGAAGAGACAAGAAATACTTACCATAAGTCTCTACCATAATACAGAATGGTCCCTCACATGTCTTCCCCTTCGGTTCGCATGGCTTGCCAGGACTAAGTGACCTGCATTTTCTGCAGTTCACAGCATCTGCTGTAAGAGACAGCATTTCATTTGGGTAGGAACCAACCAATATTCAATATCCTAAACCACCAAAATCCTGCTGGCACACATAGCTTTCAGAATCGATCCCAGTACAACAATAGAAGAATGCTATCCTTCTTGGAAAGTGAGACTAAATTTGCATTTCTGTGTATAGATTAAGGATGGAAATTGTACGCAAATTAGTGGCAAGCTCCTGTGCCCTGAGACTAGCAACAACTTCCAGCTAGACAACTAGACCCTCTTTTCCAAAGATGACACGATCTGTCCTGCAGCTTGCAGTGTTCATGCTTTGATCAGGAGCCAGGAGAAAAGCATTTTCCTCCCTCTGGTAAAAGGGAGGTTGAATTCTCCCCTGAAATTGGCTCAAAGGTACAGAATTCCACCTTGAGAACTGGCTTTAACCTAGAAGTTGCTGAATTACAACTTATCACTAAACTGAAAACTATGTATAGACCTCGTCTTAATAGAAATATTGGATTCCTGTCTCATTACATATGCTAATCATCTGCATACTATCCCTTGCTTTTTCCTGCAGGACTAACTGCAGTCGTTAACAGTCGTCAACAGGTTTACCAAACCCATTGAGTCAATCACCCACCTCCTACTACCCTCCTGAGGAAAACCCCTCCCCACCCTCCCACTATATATAAGGGTCGGGTGACTTCTGTTTCAGTGTACCTATTCAGGGACTGGTGGGTGGGGACCATACTTACCTCCAGTCCTGAAGCAAAGCAGAACACAGAACGTAAGTAGCCAGACCTGAACCAAACGTTGGCCGCGGTTCTCAAGAAACAAGCTCTGCCCCATTGGAAAACCTTCTTGTATGAAGCCTTTTTGCTTTCGAAGGCTGACAGCTGAGAGACTACGGGATGGCAGGGCAGATCGGTATTAGTTACTCAAGCTCTGTTCAGGAACACGCTGCTCAGTTTGAGGAGCCAGATTCAAGATATCCATTATATAAGGCTGGGAGAAACCGTCTTGGCTCCTCGCCTCATCCTGGTTTCCTTGAAAGGTCCAAGGAGCCTCTGGCAACATCCTTGGGCCACTCGGATGGGCAGCGGAGAGTGAAGGCGATGGTTGTCTTGGGCCCTTTCAGGCATAAAGTGCTGATTGTTAGGACAAATCCAAATGGACTGAGGGATCAGCTGAATGGTGTACAAAATGTCCCGGACCTCAGGGGATGCCTGATGCTATCTCACGAGGGTTTTGTCCAGCTCCAGGTTTCAATTGTAATAGTACAATGTGCCGAGCAGGCAACTCTCAACCAGCCTGCAGATCTATTATTATTATTATTATTATTATTATTATTATTATTATTATTTATACCTCACCATCTGGCTGGGCTTCCCCACTCTGGGCGGCTTCCAACAAAATATTAAAATACAGTAATGCATCAAACATTAAAAGCTTCCCTAAACAGGGCTGCCTTCATATGTCTTCTAAAAGTCTGGTAGTTGTTGTTCTCTTTGACACCTGGTGGGAGGGCGTTCCACAGGGTGGGAGCCACAACCGAGAAGGCCCTCTGCCTGGTTCCCTGTAACTTGGCAGTGAGGGAACCACCAGAAGGCTCTTGGCACTGGACCTCAATGTCCGGGCAGAACAATGGGGGTGGAGATGCTCCTTCAGATATACTGGACCGAGGCCGTTTAGGGCTTTAAAGGTCAGCACCAACACTTTGAAATGTGCTTGGAAACGTACTGGGAGCCAATGCAGGTCTTTCAAGACCAGTGTTATGTGGTCTCAGTGGCCGCTCCCAGTCACCAGTCTAGCTGCTGCATTCTGGCTTAGTTGTAGTTTCTGGGTCACATTAAAAGGTAGCCCCATGTAGAGCACATTGCAGTAGTCCAAGCGAGAGATAACCAGAGCATGCACCACTCTGGCGAGGCAGTCTGCGGGCAGGTAGGGTCTCAGCTTTTCTACCAGATGGAGCTGATAAACAGCTGCCATGGACACAGAATTGACCTGCGCCTCCATGGACAGCTGTGAGTACAAAATGACTCCCAGGCTGCGCACCTGGTCCTTCAGGGACACAGTTACCCCATTCAGGACCAGGGAGTCCTCCACACCTGCCCGCCTCCGGTCCACCCAAAACAGTACTTCTGTCTTGTCAGGATTCAACCTCAATCCATTAGCCGCCATCCATCCTGCAACCGCCTCCAGACACACAGGATGTTCACCGTCTTCACTAGTTCTGATTTGAAAGAGAGGTAGAGCTGGGTATCATCCACATATTGATAGACAAACCCACAGCCCAAACCCCCTGATGATCTCTCCCAGCGGCTGCATGTAGATGTTGAAAAGCATGGGGGAGAGGACAGAACCCTGAGGCACCCCACAAGTGAGAGCCTAGGGGTCTGAACACTCATTCCCCACCACCACTTTCTGAAAACGGCCCAGGAGGAAGGAGTGGAACCACTGTATGACAGTGCCTTCAGCTCCCAGCCCATCTAGACAGTCCAGGATATTATGGTCGATGTATCAAACGCCACTGAGAGATCCAGCAGAACTAGGAAACAGCTCTCACCTTTGTCCCTAGCCCACCGGAGATCATCGACCAGTGCAACCAAGGCAGTTTCAGTCCCATGATGAGGCCTGAATCCCGACTGGAAGGGATCCAAATGGTCTGCTACTTCAAGGCAAGCCTGGAGTTGTTCAGCAACCACTCACTCAATCACCTTGCCCAAGAACGGAAGATTTGAGACTGGGCGATTGTTGGCCATATTGGCCGCATCTAAAGATGGTTTTTTATGAAGCGGTTTGATGTTGATGTTGTTGTTGTTTAGTCGTTTAGTCGTGTCCGACTCTTCGTGACCCCATGGACCAGAGAACGCCAGGAACTCCTGTCTTCCACTGCCTCCCACAGTTTGGTCAAACTCATGCTGGTAACCTCGAAAACACTATCCAACCATCTCGTCATCTGTCGCCCCCTTCTCCTTGTGCCCTCCATCTTTCCCAACATCAGGGTCTTTTCCAGGGAGTCTTCTCTTCTCATGAGGTGGCCAAAGTACTGGAGCCTCAGCTACAAGATCTGTCCTTCCAGTGAGCACTCAGGGCTGATTTCCTTCAGAATGGAGAGGTTTGATCTTCTTGAATCCATGGGACTCTCAAGAGTCTCCTCCAGCACCATAATTCAAAAGCATCAATTCTTCGGCGATCAGCCTTCTTTATGGTCCAGCTCTCACTTCCATACATCACTACTGGGAAAACCATAGCTTTAACTATACGAACCTTTGTTGGCAAGGTGATGTCTCTACTTCTCAAGATGCTGTCTAGGCCTGTCATTGCCCTTCTCCCAAGAAGCAGGCGTCTTTTAATTTCGTGGCTGCTGTCACCATCTGCACTGATCATGGAGCCCAAGAAAGTAAAATCTCTCACTGCCTCCATTTCTTCCCCTTCTATTTGCCAGGAGGTGATGGGACCAGTGGCCATGATCTTTGTTTTTTTTATGTTGAGCTTCAGACCATATTTTGCGCTCTTCTCTTTCACCCTCATTAAAAGGTTCTTTAATTCCTCCTCACTTTCTGCCATCAAGGTTGTGTCATCTGCATATCTGAGGTTGTTGATATTTCTTCCGGCAATCTTAATTCCGGCTAGGGATTCATCCAGCCCAGCCTTTCGCATGATGAATTCTGCATATAAGTTAAATAAGCAGGGAGACAAAATACAGCCTTGTCGTACTCCTTTCCCAATCAAAGCGGTTTGATAGCCGCCTCTTTTAGCGGGTCTGGGAAGGCTCACTCACAGAGAGAAGCATTCACCACCCCACGAAGCCCATCGCTCAGCCCTTCCCGGCTAGCTTTTATTAGCCAGGATAGACAAGGATCAAGGAGGCAGGTGGTTGGTTTCACTTGTCCAAGCAGCCTGTCCACATCCTCGGGGGTAACAGATTGGAATCGATCCCACGCAAATTGACTAGACAGGACTCTAGCACTCTCCTGCCCTGGCACCTGCTCCTACGGTGGAGTCTAACTCTTCCTGAATCTGAGGGACTTTATCTGCAAAAAAAACTTTGCAAAATTATTGCAGGAGATCATGTGGCCCATACTGGGTCCTGATGAAGCAGAATGGGTGACTACTGGCCAGCCCATATTCCCGAATCGTTGTGTTAGCAGCTTTCATTTGTACAGCGTAATGAATGGTATGCACAGCCATGTGTTTCTGTCAGTCTTCCATGAGTGATATATAAGTGATCCTTTAATTTTGCATGTATCTTTGACCTTGCTCAAAGACCTGGGACACTGTAATTGCCATTCCTGCCATCCCCCTTCATCCCCCTTCATGGAAGTTTATGGCTCTACAGTGTTGGCCATAGATCTCAGTGTAGCAAGCTATATTAACTGAGTTAAGATTAAAAAAGGATGTGTACAAAAAAATGGGAAGGGGGGGGACCACCAAAGAGGAATTCAAACAAATAGCCAGCACGTGTAGACACAAAGTCAGAAAAGCTAAAGCACAGAATGAACTCAGGCTTGCTAGAGAGGTTAAAAGCAACAAAAAAGGCTTTTATGGGTATGTTCGTAGCAAAAGGAAGAACAAAGAAACAGTGGGGTCACTCAGAGGAGAAGATGGTGAAATGCAAAAAGGGGACACAGAAAGGGCTGAACTCCTCAATGCCTTCTTTGCCTCAGTCTTCTCCGATAAAGAGCCCGACCTGAAGAATTTGGAGCCAATGATTCAGCAGAGGAAACACAGCCCAGAATAACTAAGGAGATAGTACAAGAATACCTGGCTAGTTTAGATGTATTCATGTCTCCAGGGCCAGATGAACTGCATCCAAGAGTATTAAAAGAACTGGCAGATGTGATCTCAGAACCACTGGCAGTCATCTTTGAGAATTCCTGGAGAACAGGCGAAGTCCCGGCAGACTGGAGGAGGGCAAATGTTGTCCCTATTTTCTAAAAGGAGAAAAGAGAGGACCCAAATAATTACCGCCCAGTCAGTCTGACATCAATACCAGGGAAGATTCTGGAGCAGATCATTAAGCAAACAGTCTGTGAGCACCTAGAAAGGAATGCTGTGATCACCAATAGTCAGCATGGATTTCTGAAAAATAAGTCATGTCAGACTAACCTGATCTCGTTTTTTGACAGATTTACAAGCCTGGTAGATGAAGGGAACACAGTGGATGTAGCCTACCTTGATTTCAGCAAGGCATTTGACAAGGTGCCCCATGAAATTCTTGTAAAGAAGCTGGTAAAATGCGGTCTTGACTATGCTACCACTCAGTGGATTTGTAACTGGCTGACTGACTGAACCCAAAGGGTGCTCATCAATGGTTCCTCTTCATTCTGGAGAAGAGTGACTAGTGGGGTGTCACAGGGTTCTGTCTTGGGCCCGGTCTTATTCAACATCTTTATCAACGACTTGGATGATGGACTCAAGGGCATCCTGATCAAATTTGCAGATGACACCAAACTGGGAGGGGTGGCTAACACCCCAGAGGACAGGATCACACTTCAAAACGACCTTGACAGATTAGAGAACTGAGCCAAAACAAACAAGATGAATTTTAACAGGGAGAAATGTAAAGTATTGCACTTGGGCAAAAAAAATGAGAGGCACAAATACAAGATGGCTGACACCTGGCTTGAGAGCAGTACATGTGAAAAGTATCTAGGAGTCTTGGTTGACCACAAACTTGACATGAGCCAACAGTGTGATGCGGCAATTCTGGGCTGCATCAATAGGAGTATAGCATCTAGATCAAGGGAAGTAATAGTGCCACTGTATTCTGCTCTGGTCAGACCTCACCTGGAGTACTGTGTCCAGTTCTGGGCACCACAGTTCAAGAAGGACACTGACAAACTGGAACGTGTCCAGAGGAGGGAAACCAAAATGGTCAAAGGCCTGGAAACGATGCCTTATGAGGAACGGCTAAGGGAGCTGGGCATGTTTAGCCTGGAGAAGAGGAGGTTAAGGGGTGATATGATAGCCATGTTCAAATATATAAAAGGATGTCACATAGAGGAGGGAGAAAGGTTGTTTTCTGGTGCTCCAGAGAAGTGGACACAGAGCAATGGATCCAAACTACAAGAAAGAAGATTCCACCTAAACATTAGGAAGAACTTCCTGACAGTAAGAGCTGTTCGACAGTGGAATTTGCTGCCAAGGAGTGTGGTGGAGTCTCCTTCTTTGGAGGTATTTAAGCAGAGGCTTGACAACCATATGTCAGGAGTGCTCTGATGGTGTTTCCTGCTTGGCAGGGGGTTGGACTCGATGGCCCTTGTGGTCTCTTCCAACTCTATGATTCTATGATTCTATGAATGTGGCAAGGTATCTCTTTAACATGTTTACCTGGCGGAGGGGGATTTTGTGTGTATGGGTGTTATGTACTGAGTTGAACAGGATCCAAAATGCAGCAGTCTGGTTGGTCCTAGAACAATAGGATTCAGAATGCAGCAGTCTGATTGGTCCTAGAACAATGCAGCAGTATGATTGGTCGGCAGGAGCCACCCAATCCAGCTCCAGATAGAAGTGAATCCACAACCTGATTGGCCTACAGGAGAATTCCGGAATTAGACAATCACGTGCAGCCCATTGTGCAAATCATGTATATAAAGCAGATACTTTGAGGGGACTTCCATTCCCTCCTCACCACTATGAGCTGAATAAAGAGCATGAAATCCACTCTCAACTCTGAGTATATTTCAATGTGTTACTCTTAATATTAACTAAAAGACCTATAATGGAAGGAGTGTGTTTGCAAGGGTTTGGGGTATGCAGGCCTCCATCAGAGACAGTTTGGATGATATGCAGGCACTGAGTGGATTTCTGTGCAACCATTTTGACCTTGCCCCAGACACTCCCACAGCTTGTAAATTGGATGAATTAAATGGAACCCCTTTTCCTCAAAAGGACTGCACCAGAATCCTCAGTAAAATGCTGTTTTTCAATGAACCATAGAAACGAGTATTGTGTTGCGGGGGGGGGGGGGAGAACGAAAAAAAGAAATGTAGAGGGCTCCGTCTGCCACAACAATAAGTTTTGGAATATCACAATCATTCAGTCACCAGGATGATACAACAGGAAACCAGTCCTCTGTCCAAATGCAAAAACTGAATTCACTGGAGGATGATCTGTTAGAGCCAGCAATTTATTTTCAAGGCTGGATCTAGACGCATCAAAAAAGCGTTTCAGGAAAACATGTTGTAAGCTTCATAAAGGGAAATCACGTTGGCAAAAAGATGGGATTCCACAGCACCATCTGGTGGCACAATGTTATAAAGTATATGAAGCACTTTTTCTTTACTAATGTAGCTGAACCCCAAGTTTCCCCTGGATTCCCAAACTACGCTCTTTCGGTTCCCCTCAACGTCCAATAATGTATTTCAATGTAGAAAGAGTCCTGAATACTTTTCTGGTTAATCCGTTCTCTACACTCTTTGCAAAAGGTTTGCTGTGCTGAGACGGTCGCACCCATTTGTCCCTTGGCAGAAAAAGAAACAGGCAACAAATAGCAGTAGTAGCTTAACTTATGGTAAGGAAGATGTTGCTCATGTTTGAAGAATCAGGTTCAATGCAGCCATTGTATACGGCCGGGGGGCATCTCAGCTCACCTGATCCTGGTGGGTTTGGAAAGTGCATGAGGCTTTCGGCAATATGCTGGGGTATCTCTGAAATGCAAGGGGGATGAGGGCACTGGTTCTCTTCGGCTATTTGGTGTACTGTTATACTGATTGTTAGCCAAAATTCTAATGGGCGGAGGGACCAATGTGGAACACAGTGTCCTAGACCTCCATGCCCACCTGATACAGTGGTACCTCGGGTTACATACGCTTCAGGTTACATACGCTTCAGGTTACAGACTCCACTAACCCAGAAATAGTGCTTCAGGTTAAGAACTTTGCTTCAGTATGAGAACAGAAATTGTGCTCCGGCGGCGCAGCAGCAGGAGGAGGCCCCTTAGCTAAAGTGGTGCTTCAGTTTAAGAACAGTTTCAGGTTAAGTACGGACCTCCGGAATGAATTAAGTACTTAACCTGAGGTACCACTGTACTGGGGACGCAGGTGGCGCTGTGGGTTAAAGCCTCAGCGCCTAGGACTTGCCGATCGAAAGGTTGGCGGTTCGAATCTCTGCGGCGGGGTGCGCTCCCACTGCTCGGTCCCAGCGCCTGCCAACCTAGCAGTTCGAAAGCACCTCCGGGTGCAAGTAGATAAATAGGGACCGCTTACTGGTGGGAAGGTAAACGGCGTTTCCGTGTGCGGCTCTGGCTCGCCAGATGCAGCTTTGTCACGCTGGCCACGTGACCCGGAAGTGTCTCCGGATAGCACTGGCCCCCGGCCTCTTGAGTGAGATGGGCGCACAACCCCAGAGTCTGTCAAGACTGGCCCGTACGGGCAGGGGTACCTTTACCTTTACCTTTTTACCACTGTACTATCTTATGAGAAAAGAGTGCCTGTTCCTTCCAATTCACAAGACACTTATTATATGAGGCTGGGAGGAACCTTCTTGATTTTTGCCTGTGTTTGCATACATTTGGACACCATTTTGAAGCCAGATGACAGACTGGAAGCAAAATATAGACCACAAGTTCACTTGCAAACTTTATTGAAAGTAACCATTGAAGCATCTGATAAAACAATATTACAAGGTATTACTCTCACGTTATTTCTGCATGCAAATCTAGCAATCGTTTTAACTATTATTATCGAACTCTATCATGATTGGCCACCTAGAACTCCCACCAGTCCACACTACTTAAAAGCTTTGCTATGTTCCAGTTACATTGCAATGATCAGGAAAGAGAAAAGAGAACATTTGAACTCTCCAACCAAGGAGGGGTTGGGAAGAACAGAGGGGTTCCATGAGCTCCAGGAAGAGATGAATTGAGAATCTGATGGACAGGACCCAGGAGAGTCCAAATAGAAGTGGTTCCAGACACCCCCCAACCATCCTGACTGACTGTGTGGAAGGAGATCTTCTAAGAACGTGGTTAAGAGCTGATAAATAATCAGGGTCCTGTCAGAATTAGGGCAGATGCCTGTTATGCCAAATGTACGATCCCTCTCTAGGAATGGGGCTCATGATCATTCAGAGTTTGCAGAGAATCATGAGACTCAGACAGAGAACAGACCAAGATAGAAAACTGTCCTATAACTTGAGGCAGATGGTTTTGCTCCTGAGCATGCAGAGACCATCCAAGTTTGCCCTCTTGTTTA
This sequence comes from Podarcis gaigeae, assembly GCF_964106915.1. Taxonomy (NCBI): domain Eukaryota; kingdom Metazoa; phylum Chordata; class Lepidosauria; order Squamata; family Lacertidae; genus Podarcis; species Podarcis gaigeae. The sequence goes on from NC_139679.1 coordinate 109,669,799, forward strand.
ACGAATCTCATCACTATCCCAACCACAAGCGAATGTTTTGGATAAAATTTTCTGTGATTTGCCCAGTTCTAGCAAGGGAGGGGAACTCTGGCCTCTGGGCATAAGGAAGCATTCTGGTCTTCCCCATTTGGCACAAGGGGCTATTTCAGAAGACCCTCAGCCCAGCCCACATCCACCCTACGCCTGACTTCATATGAGGTCAGGTGTGGGGAAGGTAAGAGTAGACAGTGTAAAGCACCGCTTGGTAGGTGTCTATGAACTCATCAAGAAACATCCCATCCCACCCTCTTGCTGCAGTCAACTGCACACTTTTGTTGGGAGAAGTTACAGTGAAGGAATGCATAAATGAGTGGACACAAATGGGTGGCCCTCTTCTCTGGAACAGGAAGGTGGAGCAGTTTAGGAACAGAATAATAAAATCAGTCAAAACATAAGTCAGTTTGACAGCACGACATTTTCAGTTTCATTGCATCTGATGGTTCCATTCCACATGCCCCTATCATATTATCAGGGCCACATTCTTTGATGGTCTTCACCAATTCACCTCTATCAACTGGAGAGAGATAGAGAAGTATCTTTGTTGAGATTAACCAGTCAATGAAGATAATTTTATTGTATTAGTCCAAAATCCATACCAAAAGAGAGAACAAAGGTTATTCCTCTTCCAACTATACTTTACATTTTGAACTCAATCTTGAAAAGTATACTTAAAACAGACACGTGAATTTATTTTGCTAAAGCTACTTAAGTGTCAACATTAAAATAAAAGTAGGTTACCAAGAATGCCCTCTGCCTGGTTCCCTGTAACTTCATTTCTTGCAGTGAGGGAACCGCCAGAAGGCCCTCGGAGCTGGACCTCAGAGAAGTATCCAGTGAATGAAGATAATTTTATTGTATTAGTCCAATAATACAACATGAATGATGGGGGTGGAGATGCTCCTTCAGGTATACTGGACCGAGGCCATTTAGGGCTTTAAAGGTCAGCACCAACACTTTGAATTGTGCTTGGAAACGTACTGGGAGCCAATGTAGGTCTTTCAGGACCAGTGTTATACGGTTTCGGTGGCCACTCCCAGTCACTAGTCTGACTGCCTCATTCTGGATTAGTTGTAGTTTCCGGGTCACCTTTAAAGGTAGCCCCACATAGAGTGCATTGGTAGTCTAAGCGGGAGATAACAGAGCATGCACCACTCTGGAGAGACAGTCTGCGGGCAGGTAGGGTCTCAGCCTGCGTACCAGATGGAGCTGGTAGACAGACACAGAATTGACCTGTGCCTCCATGGACAGCTGTGAGTCCAAAATGACTCCCATGCTGTGCACCTGGTCCTTCAGGGGCACACTTACCCCATTCAGGACCAGGAGTCCTCCACACCCTTCCACCTCCTGTCCCTCCAAAACAGTACTTCTGTCTTGTCAGAAGAAGAAGAAGAAGAAGAATTTGGATTTGATATCCTGCCTCTCACTCCCCTTAAGGAGTCTCAAAGTGGCTAACATCCTCCTTTCCCTTCCTCCCCCACAACAAACACTCTGTGAGGTGAGTGGGGCTGAGAGACTTCAGAGAAGTGTGACTGGCCCAATGTCACCCAGCAGCTGCATGTGGAGGAGCAGAGACACGAACCCAGTTCACCAGATTACAAGACTACCGCTCTTAACCACTACACCACACTGGCTCTCCAGGATTCAGGATTCAGCCTCAATCTGTTAGCTGCCTCCAACTGCCTCCAGACACTCACACAAGGACACAAGTAAGTTACAAGGACTTTGTTTTCTACACTGAGGCCCACCATAAAAAAGGAGGAACATCGATAGGAGAGTCTCTTTACCTGAAAAGGTTTCTACCATCATACAGAATGATGCCTCACATGTCACATCATTTGGTACGCATGGCTCGCCAGGACCTTTTATGATGCATCTTCTGCATATCACAGCATCTGTTGTAAGAGACAGTATTTCATTGGTGGAAGGACCAATTGATATTCATTACCCTAACCCACCAAAATCCTATCAGCACACATAGCTGTCAGAAGAGACCCCAGAACAGAAATGGTATAATCTTTTTTCCCTTGGACAGTCGGACAAAATTTGCATTTCTGTGTATATATTAAGAGATGGAAAATGTACGCAAATTTGTAGCACGCTCCAGTGGCTAGCAACACCTTCCGCCTAGACAGCTGGACCTTCTTTCTCGAAGATGGTACACTCTGAATTGAAGCAATCGTCAGTCGGGTTGTCTGTGGATTGACGTTTGTTTGGATTCAGCCGAAAGTAGCGAGTTTTCCTGAAGAAAGTGGTGGGGGGAAATGGAAAACCCCTTGGCCCTTGCCTCAAAAGCACACGATGAGCAGCCCTAAATCTCTCCAACTACACACATGCAACAAGAGGTGGGCGATTTGATTCACTTCTACAAACACAGGGAACTGCCTTGTCTATTTTGCCCCATTATCAGGATACGCCACGATCTGCTCACTGAAACGTTCAACTGGAGATGGTAGGTAAGGGATTAACTTGGGGCTTTCTTCATGGAAGGCAAGAGCTCTAACACTGAAATATCACAACCCCACTAGAGGAGGCATATATTCCACTCTTGTCCCAAAGTACATCCCCTCTGGGTTGCTTATAGATTCAACCTATGTAGAAGAGTGGCTTATTCTTGCTTCACCTGTTCAGGGACTGGTGGGTGGGGACCATACTTACCTCCAGTCCTGAAGCAAAGCAGAACACAGAATGTGAGTAGGCAGACCTGAAGGAGACATGGCCTTCGATTACCAAGAAACAAGCTCTGCTCCATTGGAGAGGCAGCTTTCAAAGCCTAGCAGCTGAGAAACCACAGGTTTTGAGGGCAGGCAGGAACACGCTGCTCACTTTGAGGAGCCGGGTTCAAGATATGCCATTATATATGGCTGGGAGGAACCCTCTTGGCTTCTCACCTCATCCTGGTGGCCTTGAAAGGTCCAAGGAGCCTCTGGCAATATGCTTGGGCCACTCAGATGGGTAGCAGAGAGTGAAGGCGATGGTTGTCTTGGGCCCTTTCAGGCATAAAGTGCTGATTGTTAGCCGAAATCCAGATGGGCTGAGGAATCAGCTGCATGCTGTACAGAATGTCGCGGACCTCAGCGGATGCCTGATGCTATCTTATGAGGGTTTTCTGTTCTGCTCCAGGTTTCAGTTGTAATAGTAAGATGTGCCGAGCAGGCAACTCTCAACCAGCCTGCAGATGAAACACAATGGGTGACTTCTGGCCAGCCCATATTCCCGAATCATTGTGTTAGCAACTTTCTTTTGTATCTCACTGCTGCTCATAGTGGAATGAATGATGTGCACAGCCATGTGTTTCTGTTCTCCATGAGTCATAAATAAGTGGTCCTTTGATATTGCATGTATCTCCAACTTTACTCAAAGATGTGACACATGGAGAGACAGCAGGCTTGCAAGACAGACTCTCATTCTGGCCACCTCCATATTTATTGGAGCCAAACCGCATCCAATAGGAGCTGATGCATTTAATTGGGGAGAGGTGGAAGGTTGGCTGGTTAGTCAGTTGACTGAGGCCCTTTTATTTTGGAATCTGAGTGCAAAGACTTGGAGAAACAGACTAATATGGTACGGATACATTAATACTTCCAGATGCTGACTGGGCTCATGTGATTTGTCTATGGGATTCTATTTGAACACTGCCATATACGATGCAAGAGTGTTATGCAGAATGGAGGATCTGCATTGTTTGTTCTGCCCTGTCGTATTCTTGCCTGTGTCTTCCGGAAGATGGAGGGGCCCAGAGAGGGAAAGGAAATGCAGCTGAGCACAGAGGTCTGTTGCAAAGCATGGGATATGGCCCATATAATTAAGATTTCCTCAATTTTGAGGAAAGGATAATATGAGGTACAGTGATTTCTTTTGTGATCAAGATACAGTAATTACACAGGAGCCAAAATAGAATACAGACCGCAACTTCATTTTTAAATTTTATTGAAAGAAATCATTGATGCGTAAGGTACAACAAAAATACAAACTATTATTTTCGCCTCATTACTGCATGCAAAACTAGCAGTGATTTTAACTATTATTATTGAACTCTATCTTGATTGGCCACCTAGAACTCCCACCAGTCTAAACTACTTAAAACTTTGCTACGTTCCAGTCACATGGCAATGTTCAGGAAGGAGATCAGAGAACATTCAAACTCTCCAACCAAGGAGATGTTGGGAAGAACAGGATTCCATGAGCTCCAGGAAGAGAGGAATTGTCACCATCCCTAGCGCAGGTTATTGTATTTGATAACATCTTCTGTGATTTGCCAAGTTCAAGCAGGGATGGGGAGTGATAAAGAGACCCACAAATCCTATAGACAGTGCAAATCACTGCTTGGTACATGTCCATCAACTCTCCAAGAAACGACCCATTCCACCCCAATATCTAAGTCAATTATGCACTTTTGCAAGTGGAACTTACTTTTCAAAATATCAGACAGTGAAGGAGTGCATAAATGAGTGAGCACAAATGAGTGGTCCCCCTCTCGAGAACAGGAAGGAGAAATGAAGTTGTGAACTGAATGCATGTTTGATTAACAAGTATGGATAGCCAAATTGGGGGGTTTCCTGTGCTCATGGAGGCTTCCCAATGCACTTAGGGAGCTGGAAAATCATCGGTCTAAGATATATGGCAGCCCTCCACAAATACAGAAGACTCCCCAGGTCACACAGTCAGCCACCATTTTGTGGAGGACGATGAGGCTGTTGGTGTGGAACATCCCCTGAATGTGATTTTTGGACGTGGCATCAGAATATTTGTGTGGGGCTTTTGTCTGTCATTTGAATTGCAATGGCAGGAGGAAGACCTGGCCTCCATTGAAAGGAAATGATATGAAACGTTCTAATATTATGTCTATCAAAGGAGAAAGATTGGTTACCCACCCTTTTACATGGATAGGCGAAAACAACTTTAGAATAGAATAGTAAGATCAGTTAAAACATAAGTCGCTATTACAGCATGATACTTTCTTTTTATCTCCCGATGTCACCTCTGTCCCACAGAGTTTTTTCGAACTGTCTTCACCACATTCTTTGACGTAATTAGTCAATTTGCCATTTTGTCCTGGAGAGAGATAGATAAGTACTTAGGTTGATACCAACTAGTGAATGAAGAGAATTTTACTGAATTAGTCCATAGTCCATATCTAGAGAGAGAAAAGCTTTCCCCACATTTTAAACTTCATTTAAAAATATGCACTTAAATAGAATTTTGAATTTATTTTGCTAAAACTACTAAAATGTCAACATTAAAATAAAATGAACATTTATGAAAGATACATGTCCAATTTTTTTTATTTTTAGTTTTAAACTTATATCTCAGGTTATTCTAGCCCCAGCATAGAAAAAGGAAGATGGTTGACTGGAAAGACTTACCTGAAAATGTTTCTATCTTCAGGCAGAATGGTCCCGTGCATGTCTTCTCCTTCGGTTCGCATGGCTTGCCAGGCCCCTTTGAAGAGCACAGTCTGCATTTCACAGCGTCTGTTGTAACAGACAGCATTTCGTTTGTGAAGGGACCAATCAATATTCAATGTCCAACTAAACTTACATCTCTGTGTATAGATTAAGAGATGGAAATTGTTTGTGGCAAGCTCCTGTGCACCTTCCACCTAGACAACTAGACCCTCTTTTCCAAAGATAGCACAATCTGTCCTGCAACTTGCAGTGTTCATGTTTTCATCAGGAGGCAGGAGAAAAGCAGCTTCCTTTGCGTGGACAGGCGGAGTCCCCAGATCCCGCGCGGTCCCCCCGTCATGTGGAATAATGACTCAAGACAACATGCTATGGGATTAAATTGGCCACAACTTTATTAAATTTCAAATGTGGGTAGACCTTGGCTCAGGCATTGGGCGTTCTCCCTCCCCAGTCCCCAGCCGGGGACCTAGGGAGCATCAGGGTTATCCAGTGTGTGTGGGGGGGGATGGGCCGGCTCTGGAGAACATATGTTCAAGCAGAGATAGCTGCCCCTGTCACGCCGCCGCCGCAGGGGAGAGCAATGACGACCTTTCGGCGTACGGTCAAAGCCTCCCTTCAGAAAACCCCTTTAACGGGGAACCCTGGTATCGCCGCCGCAAAGAGGAAGATGGACTAAAGGATTCCGCCCAAGGCCTGATACCGCCACCTGAGACCGCAATGAGGATTCCCAGGTAAGATCCTCCGTCTATTGTGTGGGCAGGTAATCCCTCCCCTACCTGGCCTGGTCTCCTTGGCAACGCTTCCCCCAGGTGGGATTGGACAACTGACTGAGGTAGGCGGAGACCTCCAGGTATCCCACCTGAGGGAAGGCAAAGCCAAGCCTATGCTGTTGGAGCCGCTCCAGATCTAGGGGCTGTATGCGTCCACGCAAAGGGTGCCCCCCGTTTTAAGTGGGGAGCGGTCATTCACAGGTAAAAGGGAAATTGAACTCTCCCCTGAAATGGGCTCCAAGGTACAGGATTTCACCTTAAGAACTGGATCTGCTGAATCGGAACAATCATCAGTAGGGTTTTCTGTGGTTTGATGTGCTTGGATTCAGCCACAAACAGCGGGTTTTCCTCAGGAAAGTGGTGAGGCTAATGGAAAACCGCCTGGCTCTTTCCTCCAAAGCACAGGATGAGCAGCAGTGTGCATGAGCCCTGAATCTACCCAGCTATACACATAGAAGAGATGGGTAATTTGATTCTACAAACACAGGGAGCTGCCTTGTCTATTTTGCCCCATTATCAGGATGCTCCACTCTCTTCTCACTGAAATGTTCACCTGGAGATGATAGGTAGGAGATTAACTAGGGGCTTTCTCAATGGAAGGCATGTGCTCCAACACTGAACTATCACGTCCCCACTTTAGGAGGCATGTATTCCACGCTTGCCCCAAAGTACATCCCCACCAGTTGCTCCTAGATTTTACCTATAGTTTTACCTATGTAAAGCAGTGTCTTATTCTTGTTTTACCTATTTTGGGATGGGGAATGGGGGCAATACTTACCACCAGTCCTGAGCAAAAGCAGAACACAGAATGTAAGTAGCCAGACCTGAAGCAGACGTGGCCTTCGATTACCAAGAAACAAGCTCTGCTCCATTGGAATGCCTTTTGTATGGAGAGAAAGCTTTCGAAGGCTAGCAGCTGAGAAATCGCAGGCTATCAGGCAGACAAGAACACACTGCGCAGTTTGAGGTGCCTAGTTCAAGACATCCATTATATAAGGCCAAAAGGAACCTTCTTGGCTTTTTGCCTCATCCTGGTGGCCTTGAAAGGTCCCAGGAGCCTCTGGCAATATCCTGGGTTGACAGTGAAGAATAGGGAAGATGAAGGCAGTGGTTGCCTTGGGCCATTTCAGGCACAAAGTGCTATTTGTTAGGACAAATCCAAATGGGCTGAGGGATCAGCTGAATGCTGCACAGAACGTCCCAGATCTCATCTTTTGTGGAAGAATTGCTTGCTCCTTTCAATTGGGTTTCCTGTTCAGCTCTGGGTTTCAAGTGTAACACGAAGATGTTTTGAGGAACCAATACTCAAATAGCCTTCATACTGGCTTGATCATCCATGCTGCTAAAAAGTTCTGTTAGAAGGAGCTCACTTTTTTATTCTGTTGCTGCTCACAGCAGTATGAAGGGTGTGCACAAGTATGTTTCTCTGTCCACCTTCCGTGAGTGATACATGGTGAAGGAATGATCACCGGGTGGGAAGCACACTTCCACCTGCCGGGTGTGGAGCACACTTCCACCGGCAGACAAAGCCACAGGTGTCTGAACATCATGCCTTCTATCTAACCTTTGCTCTCTTAGTGGTCTGTTGTGCCCTGTCTGTGCCCTGTCTCCTTCGTCATACATGGTTCAAGGGGAAAATGACCCGGTGGAGACAGGTGCCAAAATAACTTTGTACCACCCCTCGATCTCAGGATTGGAAGATGTGTAAAGGTCACAGTCCAAAATCTATCTAACTGGTTTTGCATATTGTGCTAATAAAAAGAGCTTCGGCAGAGCTAGCTGGCAGCTTGCTTATGCACAGCTCACCTGCATTACCAACTCCTGCCTCGTGTCCTTCACTCCCCTTGGTCCTTTAATATTGCATCCGTCTTAGACCATGTTCAAAGACATAGGACCCGGAAATCAAAGCAGGTGAGCCCATGTTATACATTTGCCTCCTGATGGATTTTTGTGGCTCCACAACATTGGTTATAGATGCCAGTTTAACAAGTTATCAGTAGGTTTGTGTGGTAAAGTATCAATCTACCACCATCAGCTGAAGGGCAAGTTTTGCTACCACTGTTCCCAAGTGCAGTGATTGCCTTTCCTCTGATTGGAATGAATGATGACTCTTCACGTGCAGATAAAAAAATCTGGTAATAACTAGTAGCAACTGGTCAGCTTCTGAAAAACAATGGTTGCTTGGCTTGAGAAACCAGCTTCAACATAGCCATTATATAAAACCAATAGGAACCTTATTAGCATCTCAGGGCACCTGATCCTGATGGGGTTGGTGGGTACCAGAAGCCTCTGGCAACATGCTGGGGTGTCTGAGGAACAACAATGATGTGGGGAATGTAGGTACCTCTCCGACAGGAAGGTAAACAGCGTTTCCATGTGCTGCTCTGGTTTTGGTGTTCTGTTGCACCAGAAGTGGCTTAGTCGTGCTGGCCACATGACCCAGAAAAACTATGGAGAAACGCCGGCTCCCTCGGCCTGTAAATAAATATGTGCGCCGCAACCCCAGATTTGTCTGCGACTGGATTTAACTGTCAGGGATCCTTTACCTTTACCTTTACTATTATTTAAGGCTAGGAGGAACCTTCTTGGCTTCTTCTCTCATGCTGGTAAGCTTGAACGGTGAAAAGGTAAAAGGTAAAGGACCCCTGGACAGTTAAGTGCAGTCAAAGGCAGCTATGAGGTGCAGCGCTCATCTCTCTTTCAGGCCGAGAGAGCCGGCGTTTGTCCCCAGACAGCTTTCTGGGTCATGTGGCCTGCATGATTAAACTGCTTCTGGTGCCACAGGACACCGTGACAGAAACTGGAGTGCATAGAAATGCTGTTTACCTGCCTGCTACAGCGGAAACTATTTATCTACTTGCACTGGCGTGCTTTCGAATTGCTAGGTTGGCAGGAGCTGGGACAGAGCAACAGGAGCTCACCCTATTGGCAAACCCAAGAGGCTCCATGGTTTAGACCACAGCACCACCGCATGAAGCCTCTGTGAATATGCTTGGGTGGCCCTGAAGAGGAACAGGGATGCGGGTAGTAATTCCTTAAGGTGTTAGGTGCATAATGTACTGATTTTTCAGAAAAATCGAAATGGGCTATACAGAATGTCCCAGGCTTCTATGAGCACCTGATGCCAGAGTAGATTTTCCCTCAGCCATTCAGGGCCTAGGGGCATATTTCCCCAGAACTAAAGTGTGTATGTGAATCCCCCTTGTGCCACAATAGTACGTTTTTGCTGTTCCCAGTGGTCCCATAAACCTAAGGAATAATAAAATACTTCCTTCTAAAAAATTGTTAATCACTTTATCTTGCCCAGGGAAATCCAAATCTTGGTAAGTGTTTCTTGTGTTTAGTCAATCAGCCAGTTACAAATTCACCTAACCATAGTATCGGCTAGTCCACATCTTACCAACTTCTCCTCAAAACTATCACTGAGGACTTTGTTTGTTTTCCATACTCTGTGCATTGGTATAGAGACAACTAAGACCATTAGTAATTCCCTCCAGCTGCTTCCTTCTTTTGCTTGCTTGCCCTTTAGTAGGTTTCTCAGTTTCCTGTGCATCCATAAAGCACCAGCACCCCACACCAGTTGTACTTTCTCATTAAAATTCCCTCAGTCTTGAGGAAAGGAAAAGATAAGGTACAGTGATTTCTTTTGTGTTCGAGTTACAATAATTAAACAGGTAGCAAAATAGAATACAGACCACAAGTTCACTTACAAACTTTATTGAAAGAAAGCATTGAAGCATCCAATAAAACAATATCACAAGGTCTTATTCTTACGTTATTCTGCATGCAAAACTAGCAGTAATTTTAACTATTATTATTGAACTCTATCTTGATTGGCCACCTAGAACTCCCACCAGTCCAAACTACTTAAAAGCTTTGCTACGTTCCACTTGCATTGCAATGTTCTAGAAGGACAACAGAGAACAAACTCTCTCTGCCCAAGAAGCCTTGGAGCAGCAGGATTCCATGAGCTCCAGGAAGAGGGGAATTTAGAATCTGATGGACGGGGCCCAGGAGAAGCTCCAGCTCCTGACCTGACCATCCAGGCCGTGAATATAGGATGGAATGCTTTAACAAGGCAATTAAGGGCTGGCCAATCAGGACTGCTCCCAGAGTTAGGTTGCCTGCTGTTCTGCAAAATGTAAAATCACAGCCTAGGGATGGGATTTGTTGCTTTCCTATGCATGTTTAGAGATCACAGAGTTTTGAGTGCAAGATTGAGAGCAGTGAGGGAGAATATTGGTGTGAAAAGAGGTTTTTCAAAAATTGGTGCCCTAATCTGAAACAAAACATTGCTATCGGTTGGTGTAGATGCTTCTTCTCCAGAGCATGGAAGCACCACCCAAGTTTGTACTTGTATTTTCTTTCAATGAACCATATGTGGTCTCAGTGGCCGCTCCCAGTCACCAGTCTAGCTGCTGCATTCTGGCTTAGTTGTAGTTTCTGGGTCACCTTAAAAGGTACCCCCACATAGAGCACATTGCAGTAGTCCAAGCGAGAGATAACCATAGCATGCACCACTCTGGCGAGGCAGTCTGCGGGCAGGTAGGGTCTCAGCTTGTGAACCAGATGGAGCTGATAAACAGCTGCCATGGACACAGAATTGACCTGCGCCTCCATGGACAGATGTGAGTCCAAAATGACTCCCAGGCTGCGCACCTGGTCCTTCAGGGACACAGTTACCCCATTCAGGACCAGGGAGTCCTCCACACCTGCCCACCTTCGGTCCACCCAAAACAGTACTTCTGTCTTGTCAGGATTCAACCTCAATCCATTAGCCGCCATCCATCCTGCAACCGCCTCCAGACACACAGGATGTTCACCGTCTTCACTGGTTCTGATTTGAAAGAGAGGTAGAGCTGGGTATCATCCACATATTGATGGACAAACCCACAGCCCAAACCCCCTGATGATCTCTCCCAGCGGCTGCATGTTAATGTTGAAAAGCATGGGGGAGAGGATAGAACCCTGAGGCACCCCACAAGTGAGAGCCCAGGGGTCTGAACACTCATTACCCACCACCACTTTCTGAAAACGGCCGAGGAGGAAGGAGTGGAACCACTGTATGACAGTGCCTTCAGCTCCCAGCCCATCTAGACAGTCCAGAAGAATATTATGGTCGATGTATCAAACGCCACTGAGAGATCCAGCAGAACTAGGAAACAGCTCTCACCATTGTCCCTAGCCCACCGAAGATCATCGACCAGTGCGACCAAGGCAGTTTCAGTCCCATGATGATGATGATGAATTCCGAGTGGAAGGGATCCAAATGGTCTGCTTCTTCAAGGCGAGCCTGGAGTTGTTCAGCAACCACTTGCTCAATCACCTTGCCCAAGAACGGAAGATTTGAGACTGGGCAATTGTTGGCCATATTGGCAGCATCTAAAGATGTTTTTTTATGAAGCGGTTTGATAGCCGCCTCTTTTAGCGGGTCTGGGAAGGCTCACTCACAGAGAGAAGCATTCACCACCCCACGAAGCCCATCGCCCAGCCCTTCCCGGCTAGCTTTTATTAGCCAGGATAGACAAGGATCAAGGAGGCAGGTGGTTGGTTTCACTTGTCCAAGCAGCGTGTCCACATCCTCGGGGGTAACAGATTGGAATCGATCCCACGCAAATTGACTAGACAGGACTCTAGCACTCTCCTGCCCTGGCTCTGCTCCTATGGTGGAGTCTAACTCTTCCTGAATCTGAGGGACTTTATCTGCAAAAAACTTTGCAAAATCATTGCAGGAGATCATGTGGCCCATACTGGGTCCTGATGAAACAGAATGGGTGACTGCTGGCCAGCCCATATTCCCGAATCGTTGTTTTAGCAGCTTTCATTTGTACAGCGTAATGAATGGTATGCACAGCCATGTGTTTCTGCCAGTCTTCCATGAGTGATATATAAGTGATCCTTTAATTTTGCATTTATTTTGCATGTATGTTTACCTGGGGGACGGGGATTTTGTGTGTATGTGTTATTCTTAGTATTAACTAATGAGACCTATAATGGAAGGAGTGTGTTTGCAAGGGTTTGGGGTATGCAGGCCTCCATCAGAGATAGTTTGGATGATATGCAGGCACTGAGTGGATTTCTGTGCAACCATTTTGACCTTGCCCCAGACACTCCCACAGCTTGTAAATTGGACAAATTAAATTGAACCCTTTTTCCTCAAAAAGACTGCACCAGAATCCTCAGTAAAATGCTGTTTTACAATGAACCATAGAAACGAGTATTGTGTAGCGGGGGGAGGAGGGGGGAGAACGAAAAAAAGAAATTTAGAGGGCTCCGTCTGCCACAACAGTAAGTTTTGGAATATCCCAATCACTCAGTCACCAGGACGATACAACAGGAAACCAGTCCTCTGTCCAAATGCAAAAACTGAATTCACTGGAGGAAGCCAGCAATTTATTTTCAAGGCTGGATCTAGACGCATCAAAAAAAGCGTTTCAGGAAAACATGTTGTAAACTTCATAAAGGGAAATCACGTTGGCAAAAAGATGGGATTCCACAGCACCATCTGGTGGCACAATGTTATAAAGTATATGAAGCATTTTTTCTTTACTAATGTAGCTGAACCCCGAGTTCCCCCTGGATTCCCAAACTACGCTCTTTCTGTTCCCCTCAACATCCAATAATGTATTTCAATGTAGAAAGAGTCCTGAATACTTTTCTGATTAATCCGTTCTCTACACTCTTTGCAAAAGGTTTGCTGTGCTGAGACGGTCGCACCCATTTGTCCCTTGGCAGAAAAAGAAACAGGCAACAAATAGCAGTAGTAGCTTAACTTATGGTAAGGAAGATGTTGCTCATGTTTGAAGAATCAGGTTCAATGCAGCTATTGTATACGGCCGGGGGGCATCTCAGCTCACCTGATCCTGGTGGGTTTGGAAAGTGCATGAGGCTTTCGGCAATATGCTGGGGTATCTCTGAAATGCAAGGGGGATGAGGGCACTGGTTCTCTTCGGCTATTTGGTGTACTGGTATACTGATTGTTAGCTGAAATCCTAATGGGCGGAGGGACCAATGTTGAACACAGTGTCCTAGACCTCCATGCCCACCTGGTACCTCGGGTTACATACGCTTCAGGTTACATACGCTTCAGGTTACAGACTCCACTAACCCAGAAATAGTGCTTCATGTTAAGAACTTTGCTTCAGGATGAGAACAGAAATTGTGCTCCGGCGGCGCGGCAGCAGCAGGAGGCCCCTTAGCTAAAGTGGTGCTTCAGTTTAAGAACAGTTTCAGGTTAAGTACGGACCTCTGGAATGAATTAAGTGTTGTGTATTGAGTCAAAGGATTTTATATCTGTATTATTATTGTCTGTATTTGCATTAGGGTAAAGTAACTGCCTTTTGGTTCCAGAGGGTACAGCTACTATTGGTTCATTTAAGCTGCTGTATTTGGATCTTCTGTCTTATTGGTTTCCTCCAAAAGGCAGGACTGTGATTGCCTGATATTGTTCCCTCCAAAATGTATCCTTTCTAGCTAGTTCCCTGTCCCTATAAATGTAGCTCTCCCCTCCTCAGGCCTTAGTCTTGTTTGCTTTAATAAAGAAGTGTTACTAGAGAACTGTCTCCAGCATATTATGTCAAGAGAGCTGAAATCACAAACCCCACGTCACAACAACTGGCGACGAAGGTGGGATCCGGAATGCTGAGGAGCGGTTAAACGCAGCCCTGCCTCAGAGTCCGGATTGTAGTTAAGAACATGACTCACTGGCCAGCTGAGAAGACGACCCTGCCCACAGGACAATGGAGAGTCCAAGGGTATTGGAGCCCTTCCAGCCATCAGAGCCCCACACGTGGGAAGACTACGTCAAACGCTTCGAGTTCTTCGCAGTGGCTCAAGGGATCACCGATGCCAGCAAAAGAAGGGCCACATTCCTGAACTACTGTGGGCCTGAGATCTTCAAGCTGGCCAAGACATTGCTTGCTCCAGCGAAGCTAAGTGAGACATATGCGTATGAATATAAATCCTCCGTCCAGTCACGCTTCCTCTGGGCAGCTCTGCTTGGAAGTGCTGACCTGGCAGGATAGCAGCAGAGTAAATGCAGCGGTCCTGAGTCCATGTGAGAAAGGGATAAATTAAGTCCAAAGACAGATCGGTTCTTATCTCTAGAAGTGTTTATTTACAAGCCATAAATCCATCGGAAACCTCCGCCATTCCGGCATCTCTCCGTGCTTCCAAAAGCACACACATTCACAGCCTCTCCGTTGAGCTGTGTCTCTCAGGCAGAATCGAAAGGAACTCTGCCTACAGGCTGTGACGCACTCCTTTGCGTCAAGCTCCTCCCAGATACAGGACACCACGGAGTTTTAACCCTGTTTGTTCCAAACTCCACACCCCTCTTGCCCTGCATCTGGGGACAATAGCCAACAATGCTTTCCCCATACACAGACCCTCACAGAACTCCTCGTGCTTCTGGAAGGTTAATGGTTTTGTGAAACCATCAGCGAGGTTCTTTGTTGAGGGACAGTATTTCAGAGCAACTAGCCCCTCACGAACGCTCTGACACACATTTTGAAAACGTATGTCCAAATGTTTGGTTCTCGCCTTGAATTGCCCCGTCTCAGCTAATTTAAGGCACGGTTGATTGTCTTCATGCACCACAACGGGTAGACAAACCTCTCCACAGATTTCCTCGACCAAACACACATAGAACTCCAGCTCTCTGCAAGCATCTGATAGCGCACTGAACTCAGCTTCAGTAGACGAAAGCGCTATGAGACTTTGCTTCCGGGACCTCCACCCTATCACTGAGTCCCCAAACTTCACCACTAGACCTGACACTGATTTGCGGTCCTCAGAGTTACCCCAATCTGCGTCCACAAAGCAAGTCAGTTTGACTTCTCCTTGAGCTGGCAACCTAAGACAAAAATCTTTGGTATCTTGCAGGTAACGCAGCACCCGCTTTATACCATTCCAGGCCTGCACACTAGGACTTGAAGCCTCTCTACTGAGCAGATTGACAGCAAATGCAATGTCTGGTCTGCTCCACTGTGACAGATACAACAGACTACCCAGAGCTGACTGAAAGAGTTCAGTATTTTCGAACACCACGCGTTCTACTTGCTGACACTCCTTCAGGTATCCAGTCTCCATGGGTGATCTGGCACCTGCACAATCAGACATCCTGAACTTCTCAAGCAACTGTTCAATCTTACCTTTCTGGCAAAGCAAAAAGCTTCCATCACTTGCTCTTGTGATCTGCACGCCTAAATAGGATTTGACATCTCCAAGCTGCTTCAGCTTGAACCGCTTTCCAAGCTCTCTAGCAAACTTCTCCACCTGTTTACCTGTCTGTGCGATGATCAAAATATCATCAACGAAGACCTGGATCACTTCCTGTTTCAAGCCTGAATCTCTAATGTAAAGACAACTGTCTGCAAGAAATCTCTTAAAACCTAGCTCTTCTAAGGCTTCATGTAGGCACATATTCCAATTCCTGGAAGATTGGCGTAATCCATAGATGGATTTGTGCAACCGCCACACGGCGCCTGGCTCACTGACTTCAAACCCTAGAGGAGGAAGCATGTACAACTCCTCCTTGAGATCTGAGTTCAGGTAGGCGACATCTACATCAAAATGGTTCACCTTCCAACCTCTCTGTGCTGCTATTGCCAGAAGCGTTCTCAGAGTCTCTGCTCTTGAGGCTGGCGAATACACTTCCGTGAAATGTACACCCTTTTTCTGTGTGAATCCTCGGGCCACTAATCTCGCTTTATACTGTGGTTCTCCTGCTTCTGTGGGTTTCAAACGGTAAACCCATCTACAACTAACAGCTTTTTGGTTAGCCAGCAGCTGAGTGAGTGAGAACACACCAAGAGACTCCATTGAGTTCATCTCCTTCTGCATCGCCTCACGCCATTTGCTGGCTTCTTCCTGAGGCAACTTTTGAACATCCTCAAAGGATTCAGGCTCACATCTAGCCACACCAACCCAGACACTAGTGGCTTCATACCTTTCAGGTGGCTTTCCCTTGGTTGATCTAGCTGACCTCCTCAGCGTGAATTCTGGAACTGCGCCTGATTCACCTGGATCAACCCTACTAACCTCTGTGTCAGAAACATCCCCCTCTGACCTGCTGTGCCGTTTCGGGCGTACAGCTGGTTCTGCTGGTGAGGATGGTGCACTCCTTAGCTTAGACTTTACAGTGACCTGTGGAGGGGTCCTGGGACTCCCTTTTGGAGAGACTGGCGCTGGACCCTGCGGCTGTGGACCGTGCACATCAGCAGCAGGTTCAGCCTTGCCCTCCTCCTCTTCCTCATCTGAGTCTGATAGAACATCTGGGTTCCCGTGAAGATGTTTCCACCCACTCTGCTCGCAAAACTCAGCACTGCCGCTAATAAGCAGCTTAGACTGGTTGCCAGTAGGGTATGCGAAACGTCACGCCTTTGAACCCGGCTCATAGCCCACAAAGATCATCTTCCTAGACCTTGGCTCACCCTTTCTGCACATGGCCTTTGGAATGAGAACCCAAGCCTCAGAACCAAAAACATGAAAGTAGTGTACTTTAGGCTTCCTCTGATGCAACAAAAAAAACGGTGTGTTGTCTACACTGGAATTGTACACCCGATTTTGCACAAAGCATGCTGTCTTATAACTCTCAGCCCAAAAGCGCTGTGGCAAACCTGAGTCTGCCAACGTAGCGTTTGCAGATTCCTGTAGTGTGTGAAACTTTCTCTCTGCAACTCCATTCTGTTGCGGACTGTAGGGGGCAGACAATTGATGACTGATACCCTTCTGCCTGAAAAACGATTGCAGCGCAGAACCTGTGAACTGCCCCCCGCGATCAGATTGAAAGGAAATCACCCTGGTAGAGAACTGCAGCTCTATCGCTGTGATCCAATCCCTGATCAGTGCAGCTGCTTCTGACTTACATTTAAGCGCAAAAACCCAACAAAACCTCGAAAAATCGTCAATCAGAACCAGAACCCACTTAGACCCAGCTAAAGAAGGTGTTGGCATGGGCCCTGACAAATCTGCATGCACAAGTTCAAAGGGTTTGCTGGTTCGCCTCTCTGATCTGGGATATGGGCAAGTTGTGACTTTCAATTGCTTACAGGCTTGACAATCTAGGTATTTGTCACAAACCTTGAACCTACAACCAATGGTATTTTCGGCAGCTTTTCGCACAAGCGACCACCCAGCGTGCCCAAATTTTCTGTGCCATAAATGAATACAATCATTGTGTGGTGGGACGTTTGCACACTGCACATGGGCATCTTCAATGGACTCTCCACTAGCCCCATTTTCCACCAGCCCCATTTTTCCACCAGTCCCATTTTCCACTAGTCCCATTTTTCCACCAACCCCCTTTTCAACAGGCATCTGCACCAGAAAGAGCCTGTCCGTTCTCTCAACGCTGTAGATCTTCTTCCCATCCCTGTAAAAAGAGCACAAATTGTTAGAGAACCGAACATCGAACCCTTCATCATTTAGTGCTGGCACACTTAAAAGAGAGTGTGCAAGCTCTGGAACCACAAAAACTTGCACCCAATGATCCAAAAAAGAACAATAAAGAAACTCAGATTCAGTCAATGGTCTCTGAGACCCATCTGCTAATTTCACATAGCGTTTAGTTTTAACTGTCTTGCAGTCCCTCAGGAACTCTCGAGAATTTACGAGAGTGTGTGTGGCTCCCCTATCGATGATTAGAGATAAAGTGTCTCTCTGGCTGTTTTCCAAAGCTGCCATGGCGTTGCTCGCACCCCCACCGGGGCCTCTGCCAGTGTCCTTCCTGGTTGCCATGGCCACAGCCTCCCCCCGACCAAGGCTTTTGCCTTTTCCCAGAGACACCGTCGCAGCTGTGAGGTGAAGAGACAACTTGTCTTTGTTGTCCTCCTGGCCTGCAGCTTTCTCACGTCGCTGCTGAGAACTGGCCCTGGGAAACTGCTTTGTTGACATTCCACTGCAGCTGGTGCCCTCGGCAGCCTGGGCCTCTAGCGGATGCTTCCCAGCGCTGTTGGACGTCACAGCAAAGCACAAACAACTTTCGGAGACTTTCGCTTTCTCAGAGCTCTTGGAATGGCCTGCACCCCCACTGGTGGGTGCACAGTAGCCTGAGGAACAGCTTGCCACTGCCTTCCTCCTTTCAGCTCTCAGCTTTTCTCCAGCACACAGTCCATCACACAGACGTGTTGAAGCATTGCAACAGCTCCCCAACACTGTCCCAGCCCCCACTGGGCTTTCTGGGCATCCTTCAGCCCCTCCTGAGCTTCCTCCAGCCCCTCTGGTCTGGCTCCCGCTGAGCTTTCACACACACTCCTCAGCGCCTGCCAGGTGGCCTGGGCCGATTCAACGCCCTCCAGATGAGGCTTCAGCACAGCGTCCACAGCTGCTTGCAACATGCAAAGCTGCCTCTGCTCTCTCTCCCTCAGCAGAGCAGTAGCTTGCCTGGGTGGGGCCGGCTCCTTCTGGACTGGACTCCAGAGCCCTGTGGCCACAAACCACCCCCTTGCTCTTCTTGACCAGGCCTCCCAATTGGCTCCATGCAATTTTTCACCGGGGTAGCTCTCTTGGCTCTGCTGTGCTTGAGCAGCAGCCATCTCCTCCCCCCGGGGCTTCAAACGTAATCACTCTGCCAGCAAGCAGGTCCTCCGAAGCAGCGGCCGTCTCTCTTGGCTCTTGGCTCCGATCACCAGCATCTCCCACTGCCTTTCCTGGCAGGAGATTACAGCAACTCAAAGCTGGCAGCCTTCCTCCCTTCTCACACTTGTCAGGAAACACATAACGTCCATAACCTATGCGTATGAATATAAATCCTCCGTCCAGTCACGCTTCCTCTGGGCAGCTCTGCTTGGAAGCGCTGACCTGGCAGGATAGCAGCAGTGTAAATGCAGCGGTCCTGAGTCCATGTGAGAAAGGGATAAATTAAGTCCAAAGACAGATCGGTTCTTATCTCTAGAAGTGTTTATTTACAAGCCATAAATCCATCGGAAACCTCCTCCATTCCGGCATCTCTCCGTGCTTCCAACAGCACACACATTCACAGCCTCTCCGTTGAGCTGTGTCTCTCAGGCAGAATCGAAAGGAACTCTGCCTACAGGCTGTGACGCACTCCTTTGCGTCAAGTTCCTCCCAGATACAGGACACCACGGAGTTTTAACCCTGTTTGTTCCAAACTCCACAAGACATCTCTCAAAGATATTCTTGCCTGCCTAACAAGCCATTTGGCGCCTACTGAGACCAAGATGGCCCGGCCGATGGAGTTTCATAAGAGGCAGCAGCGTGCTGGGGAGTCTGTATCTGCATTTCTAGCTGAACTGCGGAAGCTCGCTCAGCACTGCGACTTCCAAGATCTGGAAGAGACTCTCCTGGATCGGTTTATCGGTGGTCTGAGCAGCAAGAAAGCCAGAAGACGCATCGTGGCTAAAGAAGAGGTTACCCTGGCTTCAGCCTTGAAGGAGGCCACCGCCACGGAGAATTATGAAAGAGAGGAGCTTGATGCCAGTCGCAGGGCCCCTAAGCCACAGATAGAAGTTGCGCATGCCATGGACGAGCTAGAGGCTACTCCGAGCCAGAGCCCAGTCCGTGGGGTCGAGTCAGTGCGTCAGGCCTGCACAGTGCACAAAGATCACCGAGGCAGGTGCCCTAGTTGTGGCGGAAACCATGAGTGGAAGAGTTGTCGTTTCTGGGGTGCTATGTGCCGGACGTGCGGGAAGACAGGGCACATTGCCAGGGTCTGTAGATCGGCGGCGTTGGGAGCGACAGGAGCACCTAGACTGGAGCATCACAGACCGCCCACAGCAAACCATGTTCTTAAGGACTGCCACTACGTAACGGACCTTTGGAATGAATTAAGTACATAACCTGAGGTACCACTGTACTATCTTATGTGAAAAGAATGCTGTTCCTTCCAATTCACAAGACACTTATTATATGAGGCTGGGAGGAACCTTCTTGATTTTTGCCTTTGTTTGCATACATTCGGACACCATTTTGAAGCCAGATGACAGACTGGAAGCAAACTATAGACCACAAGTTCACTTGCAAACTTTATTGAAAGTAACCATTGAAGCATCTGATAAAACAATATTACAAGGTATTACTCTCACGTTATTTCTGCATGCAAATCTAGCAATCGTTTTAACTATTATTATCGAACTCTATCATGATTGGCCACCTAGAACTCCCACCAGTCCACACTACTTAAAAGCTTTGCTATGTTCCAGTTACATTGCAATCATCAGGAAAGAGAAAAGAGAACATTTGAGTGCTCCAACCAAGGACGGGTTGGGAAGAACAGAGGGGTTCCATGAGCTCCAGGAAGAGATGAATTGAGAATTTGATGGACAGGACCCAGGAGAGTCCAAATAAAAGTGGTTCCAGACTCCCCCCAACCATCCTGACTGACTGTGTGGAAGGAGATCTTCTAAGAACGTGGTTAAGAGCTGATAAATAATCAGGGTCCTGTCAGAATTAGGGCAGATTCCTGTTATGCCAAATGTATGATCCCTCTCTAGGAATGGGGCTCATGATCATTCAGAGTTTGCAGAGAATCATGAGACTCAGACAGAGAACAGACCAAGATAGAAAACTGTCCTATGACTTGAGGCAGATGGTTTTGCTCACGAGCATGCAGAGACCATCCAAGTTTGCCCTCTAGTTTAATGAATCTCATCACTATCCCAACCACAAGCGAATGTTTTGGATAAAATTTTCTGTGATTTGCCCAGTTCTAGCAAGGGAGGGGAACTCTGGCCTCTGGGCATAAGGAAGCATTCTGGTCTTCCCCATTTGGCACAAGGGGCTATTTCAGAAGACCCCCAGCCCAGCCCACATCCACCCTACGCCTGACTTCATATGAGGTCAGGTGTGGGGAAGGTAAGAGTAGACAGCGTAAAGCACCGCTTGGTAGGTGTCTATGAACTCATCAAGGAACATCCCATCCCACCCTCTTGCTGCAATCAACTGCACACTTTTGTTGGGAGAAGTTACAGTGAAGGAATGCATAAATGAGTGGACACAAATGGGTGGCCCTCTTCTCTGGAACAGGAAGGAGGAGCGGTTTAGGAACAGAATAGTAAAATCAGTCAAAACATAAGTCAGTTTGACAGCACGACGTTTTCATTTTCGTTGCACCTGATATTTCCATTCCACATGCCCTTTTCATATGATCAGGGCCACAGTCTTTGAAGGCTCTCACCAATTCACCTGTTTCAACTGGAGAGAGAGAGAGAAGTATCTTTGTTGAGATTAACCAGTCAATGAAGATAATTTTATTGTATTAGTCCAAAATCCATACCAAAAGAGAGGACAAAGGTTACTCCTCTTCCAACTATACTTTACATTTTGAACTCAATCTTGAAAAGTATACTTAAAACAGACACGTGAATTTATTTTGCTAAAGCTACTTAAGTGTCAACATTAAAATAAAAGTAGGTTAAAGCATATGCAAAATATATGTCTAAATAAAACAAACCCTTAAATCTCAGAATCTCCACCCTTGTTGTCAAGGATAAATCCCAAATATTTTCCCTTCAGACTGAAAAATAGGCCACTTTCCAAGTGACATGCCAGTTCCTTGATGCAGAAACCTCTCCAACATTTCATCTTCTTAAGCAAGGTCCCTCTACATAATGTGGCTTAATATAAGAATATAGCTGGCATTCAAGACTTTAATGAGGCAACTCTTCCATTACTGCTGGAAGACTGTTGCCCAGTCTGCCTTGCAGTGATATGTCCATGAATCTCCCCAGCTTCACAACTGAATCCATGTGTTCAAAATGGAGTTGGGGGAAAGCTCTCTAATGCTCCATTTTCATTGGAAATGCTTGGTATTTTCCGTATTGCTGCTGAGACTTTGCACTTGCCAACCAATGCACTGCCATGTGACAATACGCTACGCATCATGCACCATGTTGATGAGGAAAGGGACAGCTCTGTCAATTGCTCATTGACTGCTTTGGTAAAATATGTTACTCCTTACATTACCAAGTCAATTCGGAGCCTGACCAGAAAATTTGAACTGTTGTAGTAAATTTATTATCGCATTGGCCCGAATATAAGCCTGATCCCCCCCCCAAATTCCAACAGTGAAAAGTTCAAGTACGGCTTATATCCATGCCCTTACACCACTGGCAAAGTGGCACAGCTCCCCCCCAGGAAGCAGCCCGGAAGCGTGGGGCAATGGCGCACTGCTCGCCCTCCGCTCCCAAGCCTTCCCCAAGCCACCAGAAAGAAGGTGGAAGGCCGCCAGCACAGCGGTGTGGCTCCCCCCAGGAAGCAGCCTGAGTATTGTCTTTTTTCTCTCCCCCCCCCCTTCAATTCTAAAAGTGTGGTTTATTTGTGGGTGTGGCTTATATTCATGCCAATGCGGTACTCCCTAGAGAAACTTTGGGCTCTTCCATTTATTGAGTATTCATCCTGACTTGCTCAAGGTTAGATGATCAATGTGGAGGCCACGTATGTTTTACGACATCATGAATCTCCAATAAAAGGGGCAGCAAGACATTACAATATAGAAGTTTTTCCATTTTCTTGAAGTTTATTCCTCTACTATTTAGGAAATATGCCCGTTTGTTGTTTAGTCGTTTAGTCGCATCAGACTCTTCATGACCCCATGGACCAGAGCACGCCAGGCACTCCTGTCTTCCACTGCCTCCCGCAGTTTGGTCAGACTCATGTTTGTAGCTTCAAGAACACTGTCCAACCATCTCATCCTCAGTCGTCCCCTTCTCCTTGTCCCCTCCATCTTTCCCAACATCAGGGTCTTTTCCAGGGAGTCTTCTCTTCTCACGAGGTGGCCAAATACTGGAGCCTCAGCTTCACGACCTGTCCTTCCAGGGAGCACTCAGGGCTGATTTCCTTAAGAATGGAGAGGTTTGATCTTCTTGAATCCATGGGACTCTCTAGAGTCTCCTCCAGCACCATAATTCAAAAGCATCAATTCTTTGGCGATCAGCCTTCTTTATGGTCCAGCTCTCACTTCCATACATCACTACCAGGAAAACCATGGCTTTAACTATATGGACTTTTGTTGGCAAGGTGATGTCTCTGCTTTTTAAGACGCTGTCTAGGTTTGCCATCGCCTTTCTCCCAAGGAGCAGGCGTCTTTTAATTTCGTGGCTGCTGTCACCATCTGCACTGATCATGGAGCCCAAGAAAGTAAAATCTCTCACTGCCTCCATTTCTTCCCCTTCTATTTGCCAGGAGGTGATGGGACCAGTGGCCATGATCTTCGTTTTTTTTATGTTGAGCTTCAGACCATATTTTGTGCTGTCCTCTTTCACCCTCATTAAAAGGTTCTTTAATTCCTCCTCACTTTCTGCCATCAAGGTTGTGTCATCTGCATATCTGGGGTGGTTGATATTTCTTCCGGCGATATTAATTCCGGCTTGGGATTCATCCAGCCCAGCCTTTCGCATGATGAATTCTGCAAAAAAGTTAAATAAGCAGGGAGACAATATACAGCCTTGCAGTACTCCTTTCCCAATTTTGAACCAATCAGTTGTTCCATATCCAGTTCTAACTGTAGTTTCTTGTCCCACATAGAGATTTCTCAGGAGACAGATGAGGTGGTCAGGCACTCCCATTTCTTTAAGAACTTGCCATAGTTTGCTGTGGTCCACACAGTCAAAGGCTTTTGCATAGTCAATGAAGCAGAAGTAGATGTCTTTCTGGAACTCTCTAGCTTTCTCCATAATCCAGCGCATGTTTGCAATTTGGTCTCTGGTTCCTCTGCCCCTTCGAAATCCAGCTTGCACTTCTGGGAGTTCTCGGTCCACATACTGCTTAAGCCTGCCTTGTAGAATTTTAAGCATAACCTTGCTAGCGTGTGAAATGAGTGCAATTGTGCGGTAGTTGGAGCATTCTTTGGCACTGCCCTTCTTTGGGATTGGGATGTAGACTGATCTTCTCCAATCCTCTGGCCACTGCTGAGTTTTCCAAATTTGCTGGCATATTGAGTGTAGCACCTTAACAGCATAATCGTTTAAAATTTTAAATAGTTCAGATGTCTTCTAAAAGTCAGATAGTTGTTTATTTCTTTGACATCTGAGGGGAGAGCATTCCACAGGGCGGGCGCTACTACCGAGAATGCCCTCTGCCTGGTTCCCTGTAACTTCGTTTCTTGCAGTGAGGAAACCGCCAGAAGGCCCTCGGAGCTGGACCTCGGAGAAGTATCCAGTGAATGAAGATAATTTTATTTGATTAGTCCAATAATACAACATGAATGATGGGGGTGGAGATGCTCCTTCAGGTATACTGGACCGAGGCCATTTTGGGCTTTAAAGGTCAGCACCAACACTTTGAATTGTGCTTGGAAACGTACTGGGAGCCAATGTAAGTCTTACAGGACCAGTGTTATGCGGTTTCAGTGGCCACTCCCAGTCACTAGTCTGGCTGCCTCATTCTGGATTGGTTGTAGTTTCCGGGTCACCTTTAAAGGTAGCCCCACATAGAGCGCATTGCTAGTCCAAGTGGGAGATAACCAGAGCATGCACCACTCTGGAGAGACAGTCTGTGGGCAGGTAGGGTCTCAGCCTGCGTACCAGATGGAGCTGGTAGACAGACACAGAATTGACCTGTGCCTCCATGGACAGCTGTGAGTCCAAAATGACTCCCATGCTGCGCACCTGGTCCTTCAGGGGCACACTTACCCCATTCAGGACCAGGGAGTCCTCCACACCCTTCCACCTCCTGTCCCTCCAAAACAGTACTTCTGTCTTGTCAGGATTCAGCCTCAATCTGTTAGCCGCCATCTATCCTCCAACTGCCTCCAGACACTCAAACAAGGACACAAGTAAGGTACAAGGACTTTGTTTTCTACACTGAGGCCCACCATAAAAAAGGAGGAACGTCGACAGGAGAGTCTCCTTACCTGAAAACGTTTCTACGAACATACAGAATGATGCCTCACATGTCATATCATTCGGTACGCATGGCTCTCCAGGACCTTTTATGATGCATCTTCTGCATTTCACAGCATCTGTTGTAAGAGACAGTATTTCATTGGTGGAAGGACCAATTGATATTCATTGCCCTAACCCACCAAAATCCTATCAGCCCACATAGCTGTCAGCAGAGACCCCAGAACAGAAATGGTATAATCTTTTTTCCCCTTGGACAGTCGGACAAAATTTGCATTTCTGTGTATATATTAAGAGATGGAAATTGTACGTAAATTTGTAGCACGCTCCTGTGGCCTGAGACTAGCAACACCTTCCGCCTAGACAGCTGGACCTTCTTTCTCGAAGATGGCACACTCTGAATCGAAGCAATCATCTGGGGGCCACTAGGGGCGCATTGGAAAATGGCCGACAATACCATCTCTCCGACCCACACGGGGTAATTAAGAGGCTGTTATGGGAGTAGGCAGTGTGGTGCAGTGGTTAAGAGCGGTAGTCTTGTAATCTGGGGAACCGGGTTCGAGTCTCCGCTCCTCCACATGCAGCTCCTGGGTGACCTTGGGCTAGTCACACTTCTCTGACGTCTCTCAGCCCCACTCACCTCACAGAGTGTTTGTTGTGGGAGAGGAAGGGAAAGGAGAATGTTAGCCGCTTTGAGACTCCTGAAGGGGAGTGAAAGGCGGGATATCAAATCCAAACTCCTCTTCTTCTTCTTCTTCTTCTTCTTCTTCTTCTTCTTCTTCTTGGCAGCCTCCCTTGTTGCCTCATGGAAATGGGGAACACTGCCCTTGCCTGCTGTGCCCATAAATCACCCCCTAATTCGAAAGAAGGGGGTGAGGGCCCTAGGCAGAATGTCCCCATGTGGACCTCGGCTCTCCTGGACCCTGTCTCTGATCGCGCACTAGCTGCAGCAATTTGGAATAATTAATTACAAAAGAAGCAAATGCACACATTGAAGAAGTCTGCTAATTTAAGTGACCTCTGCAAAAGAAGACGACGGGTCAGAGAAACAGGAATATTTTACGATGAAGATACACCAAAGGCTGGGTATGCTGACAACGGGACTGAATGGGGGGGGACCTTTTTTACTTTGCTTCTATGTGATTTACAAGAACCCCTCCTCATTAGAATTGTCGGTTGAACTGACCCAAGCAGGATGATTAAGGTCTGTGTGGAGATAAACTTTAACCAAAAGTATGCTTTATGGAGATCGAGAAGCAATAAGAGCTTTTGGAATGGCGCAGCAATTAATTCGGAGTCGCCATCTTGCCAAAGGATTTATAGCTGGGAGGAAGAACGGACTTGTTTTCAGACTGCATTCCTGGTGAATCTCCTCAGAGGTTTTGAGAAAGGAGGCAGATTGGTGAAGATTAATGACGCTAAGACTGTTTTGATGTATGGGAGTGATGTTACATGGAAAACGTCTGCATATGGCTACTGGATAAAAAAATAATAATATCCATGCTGGATTACAAACTGTTTTAACCAGCTTGTGGAGTCTATCAGAGGTCACAAAGAGAAAGGGAAAATATATGAAAATAACAACAAGAGATGTGGAAAAACAATAAGAAAGGACTGGATAGTACTGTGAACATCATAAGGTTAGATTTGTGGACATTAAAACAGCAGTAAGAAGCAAGAAGTTGATTGGATCCCTTCGGAATTTGAAATATGGGTACCCCCAACAAAAATTTAAAATTTGGCTGTATAATTTGGAATTTATGTAATTTGGTTTGATTTGATGTGATTGGTCGGTTAATTAAAAAAAATATTCTTAAAAAAAAAGAATCGAAGCAATCGTCAGTCGGGTTTTCTATGGATTGACGTTTGTTTGGATTCAGCCGAAAGTAGCGAGTTTTCCTGAAGAAAGTGGTGGGGGGAAATGGAAAACCCCTTGGCCCTTGCCTCAAAAGCACAGGATGAGCAGCAGTGTGCATGAGCCCTAAATCTCTCCAACTATACACATGCAACAAGAGGTGGGTGATTTGATTCACTTCTACAAACACAGGGAACGGCCTTGTCTATTTTGCCCCATTATCAGGATACGCCACGATCTTCTATCTGAAATGTTCAACTGGAGATGGTAGGTAAGGGATTAACTTGGGGCTTTCTTCAACGAAAGGCAAGAGCTCTAACACTGAAATATCACAACCCCACTGAAAGAGGCATATATTCCACTCTTGCCCCAAAGTACATCCCCTCCGGGTTGCTCATAGATTTAATCTATGTAGAAGAGTGGCTTATTCTTGCTTCACCTGTTCAGGGACAGGAAGTGGGGACCATACTTACCTCCAGTCCTGAAGCAAAGCAGAACACAGAACGTAAGTAGCCAGACCTGAAGGAGACGTGGCCTTCGATTACCAAGAAACAAGCTCTGCTCCATTGGAATGCCTTTTGTATGGAGAGACAGCTTTGGAAGGCTAGCAGCTGAGAAATCGAAGGCTTTCAGGGCAGACAAGAACACACTGCGCAGTTTGAGGAGCCGAGTTCAAGACATCCATTATATAAGGCCAAAAGGAACCTTCTTGGCTTCTTGCCTCATCCTGGTGGCCTTTAAAGGTCCCAGGAGCCTTTGGCAATATCCTGAGTTGACAGTGAAGAATAGCAAGGATGAAGGCAGTGGTTGCCTTGGGCCATTTCAGGCACAAAGTGCTATTTGTTAGGACAAATCCAGATGGCCTGAGGGGTCAGCTGAATGCTTCCCAGTACGTCCCAGATCTCATCTTTTGTGAAAGAATTGTTTGCTCCTTTCATTGGGGTCCCTGTTCAGCGCTGGGTTTCAATTGTGACACGAAGACGTTCTGAGCAGCCAATTCTCAAATAGCTGCATTCTGGCTGGATCATCCATATTGCTAAAAAAGTTCTGTTAGAAGGAGATCACTTTTTTATTCTGTTGCTGCTCACAGCAGTATGAAAGGTGTGCACAAGTACCGTATTTTTCGCCCTATAGGACACAACGTCCCATAAGGCGCACCTAGTTTTTTTGGGGGAAAATAAAGGGGGAAAATTATTTTTTTTTTCCCAGGCACGGGGCTGGGGCAGGGGAGGCCCGCCCGAGCTTCCCCCGACCCCAGGCCCCAAACAGGCAGCTCTCTGCAAGACGTGGGAGCCCAGCTGCTTTCGGAGAGGTCCACGAAGCCTGGACGTGATGAGCTCAGCTCTCGCAGGCTTCAGCATGCAGGCAAATCTCCGCAAGCAGCGGGAGTGCTCTGTCTTAGACCATGTTCAAAGACATAGGACCCTGAAATCAAAGCAGGTGAGCCCATGTCATACATTTGCCTCCTGATGGATGTTTGTGGCTCCACAGCATTGGTTATAGATGCCAGTTTAACAAGTTATCAGTTGATTCGTGTGGTAAAGTATCAATTTACCACCATCAGCTGAAGGGCAAGTTTTGCTACCACTGTTCCCAAGTGCAGTGATTGCCTTTCCTCTGAAAGGAATGAATGACGACTCTTCACTTGCAGGGGAGTAGGTCAAGTGTTGCAGTTGAGAGATCTATGGGCAGAAGCTGAAATCTGTTCTCTGACTTTTGACCGCTATACCCAGGATGTCCCACCCACCTGCCCCTAGTTAGAAAACCCAGTCTTGCTCTAGATAGAAAAATCTGGTTATAACTGGTAGTAACTGGTCAGCTTCTAAAAAACAATGGTTGCTTGGCTTGAGGAACCAGGTTCAGCATAGCCATTATATAAAGCCAATAGGAACCTTATTAGCATCTCAGGGCACCTGATCCTGATGGGGTTGGTGGGTACAAGAAGCCTCTGGCAACATGCTGGGGTGTCTCTGAGGAACAACCAAGATGTGGGGAGCTGCTGCCTTTCAGTATTGGGGGTAAAATGAGCTGATTGTTAGGATAAATCCTGATGGGCTGAGGGAATAGCCAAATGTTGTACAGAATGTCCCAGACCTCTGTGGCCAACTGATAGTATCTAATATGGAAGGAACACCTGTTTCTCTCAGTTAACAAGACCTCTATTATATAAGGCTAAGAGAAACCTTCTTGGTTTCTTCTCTCATGCTGGTGAGCTCGAACGGTGCAAAGGTAAAAGGTAAAGGACCCCTGGACAGTTAAGTGCAGTCAAAGGCGACTCTGGGGTTGCGGCGCTCATCTTGTTTTCAGGGCAAGGGAACCGGCATTTGTCCACAGAGAGTTTTCCGGGTCATGTGGTCTGTATGACTAAACAGCTTCTGGAGCAACAGGACACTGTGACGGAAACCAAAGCACGTGGAAACCCCATTTACCTGCCTGCTACAGCAGTAACTATTTATCTACTTGCACTGAATTGAAATACTTTATTGTCACTTGTACAACTTGTATACAGTGAGATTGCACTGCCATGCTTTCAAATTGCTAGGTTGGCAGGAGCTGGGACAGAGCAATGGGAGCTCACTCCGTCATGCGGATTTGAACCGCCGACCTTCTGATCAGCAAGCCCAAGAGGTTTCATGGTTTAGACCACAGCGCCACCCACGTGAAGCCTCTGTGAATATGCTGGGGTAACAAAGATGTGGGTAGTAGTTCCTTAAGATGTTAGGTGCATAATGTACTGATTTTTCAGACAAATCAAAATGGGCTACACAGAATGTCCCAGGCTTCTATGAGCACCTGATGGCAGAGTAGATTTTTCCACAGCCAATCAGGGCCTAGGGGCATATTTTCCCAGAACTAAAGGGTATATGTGAATCCTCCTTCTGCTACAATAGTAAGTTTTTGCTGTTCCCAGTGATCCCATAACCAGTATTCCTCCAGGCATGTGATGATTCTTTCCAACATGGCAGCAGAGATAGTCCAGACATGAGGAAGAGCAAAACACAGAGTGCAAACCGGCATGTCAGAGCAAGTCTGGCCCCCAATCACTCAGACAGAAGACTTGCCCTATTCAAAAGTCCTTTGTGTACTGAGAATATGGTATTAAAGGGAGCCAGCTGAGAGATAGCACACTTGCAAGACATCCCATGAAATCCCATGAAAAGGTTTTCTGGCCACCTCCATATTTCTTGGAGCCATATAGCATCCAATAGGAGCTGATGCTTTTAACTGGGGAGAGGTTGAAGTTTGGCTGGTTAGTCAGTTGACTGAGGCCCTTTTATTTTGGAATCTGAGTGCAAAAACTTGGAGAAACATACTAACATGCTATGGTTATGGTTATGTTAATGTTTCCAGATGCTGACTGGGCTCATGTGATTTGTGTTTGGGATTCTATTTGAAGACTGCCATATATGATGCAAGAGTGTTATGCAGAATGGAGGATCTGCTTTGTTGTATTTTTTCTGTGCCTGCCGGAAGCTGGAGGGAAAGCAGGAGAGGGAGAGGAAGTGCTGCTGAGCACAGAAGTCTGTTGCAAAGCATACTTTTAAAATAGGCAGGAACAGAAAATATAAGGTACAGTGATTTCTTGTGTGATCAAGACACAAAAATTACACAGGAATAAAATAGAACACAGACCACAACTTCATTTTTAAACTTTATTGAAGGAAAGCATTATCGCAAAAGGTACAACAAATATTGCAAGCTATTATTCTCACATTTTTTTCTGCACGCAAAACCAGCAGTGAGTTTAACTATTATTATTGATCTCTATCTTGATTGGCCACCTAGAACTCCCTCCAGTCCAAACTACTTAAAAGCCTTGCTACGTTCCAATTACATGGCAATGCTCAATAAAGTGAAAAGAGAATATTTGAGCTCTCCAACTAAGGAGGGGTTGGGAAGAACAGCATCCGATGAGCACCAGGAAGAGATGAATTGAGAATCTGATGGACATGACCTAGGAGAGTCTGAATGGAAGTGGCTTCAGCCTCCCCTCTGACCATCTTGACTGTGATAGTGGGATGAGATGCTCTAACAAGGCAATTAAGGACTGACCTCTGAAGGCAGTCCTGTATCGAGAAGTTTTCAATGTCAGATGGTTTGTTGTATTTTTATATTCTGTTAGAAGCTTCCTAGAGTCTTCAGGCCCAGGGTGTGCACCCTTCCTCCGCTCAAGTGTGCTACCAATAAATGAGGCCACACAGTGGAATGAGATCAAATCAGGCCACAATTTTATTGACTACAGATGAAGTGGTTTGGCCATAGGCATTGGCTAAGCATTTATTTCCGGTCTGCCTACCGGAAATGACATCAGGGTCAACCCGGCAGTGAGAATTCCTATGACTTACATCAAAAAGGGGGATCCCCGCAGGGATCTCTACCCCTAGGAACACTGAGGCCCAAGCCCCCCTCCCACTTGGGCAAATGGACAGAAGCATCACGGACCCCTTTAACAGCATACCCTAACAGCATAACCCCCGGGAGTGGACCTGAGGGAATCCTGATTGTTCCCTCTCTGCCCCAGCCTTGGCCAAATTGTGAGGCTGAAGAAGAGCAGGATTTCAAGCCAGGAGCATGAGCCGAAGGGGGTACCTAAAATGGGGTAAATGAACATCTGGAGCTCCACATTTAAGATGAGTGAGGAACAAATTTGTTATTATTACTATTGCTATCAGTTGTGTACTAGTGGAGGCAGTGGTAGAATCACAGTCTCGGGGTGGGGTTTGTTGCTTTTCTGTGTTTGCTCTGTCTTTTGAATTAAAATGGCAGGAGGAAGACCAGACATCCGTCAAAAGCAAAGGATATGAAATGTTCTAATATTATGTCTTTCCAAGGAGAAAGTGAAAGAGAAGGAGAAAGATTGGCTGCCCACCCTTTACCATGAGGTTTCTGGATGGGTTAAAACAATACAAGAATACAACAGTAAAATCAGTCAAAACAGAAGTCGGTTTCACAGCAATGTACTTTAAGTTTTTCTCCTGTTTTCGTTTCTGTTCCACAGAGCTTTTTATTCTCAGCTTTGCCACAGAATTTCATGATCTTCAAGTTTTGGTTTTGACCTGGCGAGAGAAAGAGAAGTACTTATGCTGATGCTAACTGGTGAGTGGAGTCCAAAGTGTTAGGATTCCTGCTCCATGTTTGCAGTCATGGGATTGTTTTCTATCACATGACGGTGTATGTTTTCATTCCACAGTGTGGGAAGTGACAGAGACAGGATGCGTATGTTACTGTGTTTCCGTGATGCGGGACTATTGTCCTTTCTCTTTTCTGTCTGATGAGAAAGAGGAAGGAGCTAAGTCAGAATGCTCCAAGTGTATTATCTGTAAATAAAAGTGGTTTAGCCAAAATGCTGTGCTACTGAGTTTGTTAAACAAACTACTAACACCCTGCTGTTCCTAAGCGTGCTAATGCCACTTGGTATGATGATGTTCGGGCTAGAGAAAGCTTTTGAAGCTCCCGTCAGACCAGGAGGGAGAGAACATGCTAGTTGGGCCTGTGTCTCTACCAGGGTCCTACACATGAGTAGGACAATCCTAACACATAGTTCATACCAAAAGAAAAGACAAAGCTCACAGCACATTGAAATAAATTCCATTTTAAGCTCCACTGACAAATGCATACCTAAAACTGATCCCCCCCCTTCTAAAATTACTAAAGTGTCAACATTAAAATAAAATAAAATAAAATAAAACATATGCAAAATACATGTCTAAATAAAACAAATCCTTAAATCTCAGAATCTCCACCACTGTTGTCTAGGATAAATCCCAAATACCTTTCCTTCAGACTGAAAAATAGGCTACTTTCCAAGTGACATGCCAGTTAGTTCCTTGAAACAGAAACCTCACTTTTCCTGTCCCTCTCCAACATTTCATCTTCTTAAGCAAGGTCCCTCTACGTAATGTGGCTTAATGTAAGAATATAGCTGGCATTCAAGACTCCAATGAAGCAGCTCTTCCAGTTCTGCTGGAAGACTGTTGTACAGTCTGTCTTGCAGTGA
The DNA here is from genome assembly GCF_964106915.1 of Podarcis gaigeae. Lineage (NCBI taxonomy): Eukaryota > Metazoa > Chordata > Lepidosauria > Squamata > Lacertidae > Podarcis > Podarcis gaigeae. Next base: position 109,702,666 of record NC_139679.1, read on the forward strand.
TATGTCCAAGAATCTCCCCAGCTGCACAACTGAATCCATGTGTTCAAAATGGAGTTGGAAAAGCTTTCTAATGCTCCATTCATTGTAAATGCCCAGTGTTTCCCATATTGCTGCTGCAACTTTGCACTTGTCAAGCAATGCACAATATTTGACAAGGAAAGGTCAGCTCTGTCAATTTGTTCATGAACCAATTAGAGAAGCCGGTTTCTGATTTGATTCTGGAATGCCCCACTTTATCTTAGGATGTGCCTATTTTCATTGGAGAAATGTTGGAGGGTATGGAGGACTCCCAAGCAATCTGAAGGCAATCCTATATGGGGAAGGTTTTTTTAAAAAAAAATGTTTAATGTTTTATTATGTTTTTATGCATGTTGGAAGCTGCCTAGAGTGGCTGGGGCAACCCAGTAAGATGTGTGCGGTATAAATAGTATAATTACCATTGTGGAATGGGATATTCCCATTTTCATCGGAGAAATGAAGAGGTTACCAGAGCACAGAAGAGGCAAATCCTAGTCACATCATCAAAAAGGAGGAACATAGAGAGAAAAGCCTCCTTACCTGACAATCTTTCTGTCATTACACAGAATGGCCCCTCACATGTCTTCGCCTTTGATCCACATGGCTTGTCACGACCTGTTGGCATGCATTTTCTGCATTTTACAGCATCTGCTGTAGGAGGCACAAAAAATTGTTTTATTGTTTCTCCCTGAAAGCATCACCTTCACGCACTGGTCACCAAATCTGGGGCTTCATTAGGAGGTAGACAAGGAGTCTGAAGCCCGGCGACTCCTACCACTTCCCTCATTTATATCAATTTTCTTTCCTGGATGTACTGCAAAGCATAGTAACAAGCGAAACCCCTTTCTTTAATTTGGGATGGGACCAAAAGATTTTCAATATCCCAACCCACCAAAATGCTGTGGGCACACATAGCTGTCAGAATAGATCCTAGAGCATTAGGATTCTTTTCCCCATGGAAAGTCGGACAAAATTTACACCTCTGTGGATGAGAAAACTCTATGCAGATTCATAGCATGCTCCTGGGCCCTTAGTCTAGCAACACATTCCACCCAGACAACAGAATCAACCTTTTTCCAAAGATGGCGCTCCCAGAAGAAAAGCAGCTTTCTCCCTTTCTCCCTCAATGGAAGCTTAACTCTGTCCTGCAATGAGCTCTAAGCTCACCCCTATTTATCTACTTGCACTGGTGTGTTTTTAAACTGCTAGGTTGGCAGCACCTGGGACAGAGCAATGGGAGCTCAACCCACCACAAGGATTTAAACCACCAACCTTCCAATCGGCAAACCTAAGATGCTCAGTGGTTTAGACCACAACACCACCACTACACATATACCAGGCGTTGGGCAGCCTGATTCACTCCTACATACATACAGAGCTGCCTTCCAGCATTTCACGCCACCTGTCCATTTTGCTCCTTTATTGTTCCCAGAGTCTCAAGATGTCCCACCCTCTCTTCCTCAAACCTTCGGACTGGAGATGCTAACGGATTAACCTGGGGCTTTCTGCATGAAAGCATGTACCATAACACTAAATTATTGCAAACTTATGGCAGAAGGCATTTCCCCCTTACCACCCCAAAGTATATCACTCCTGCTACTAATATAGCTTCTTCTTCTTTTACCTCTTCTGGGATGGGGGCAATACTTACCTCCAGTCCTGAAGCAAAGAAGAAAGCAGAATGTAAGTAGCCAGACCTGAAGCAGACGTGGCCTTCGATTACCAAGAAACAAGCTCTGCTCCATTGGAATGCCTTTTGTATGGAGAGACAGCTTTCAAAGGCTAGCAGCTGAGAAACCGCAGGTTTTCAGGACAGGCAGGAACACGCTGTTCAGTCTGAGGAGCCGGGTTCAAGATATCCATTATATACAGCTGGGAGGAGCCCTCTTGGCTTCCTGCTTCATCCTGGTGACCTTGAAAGGTCCAAGGAGCCTCTGGCAATATGCTTGGGCCACTCAGATGGGCAGCAGAGAGTGAAGGCGATGGTTGTCTTGGGCCCTTTCAGGCATAAAGTGCTGATTGTTAGGACAACCCAAATGGGCTGAGAAATCAGCTGCATGCTGTACAGAATGTCGCGGACCGTGGCGGATGCCTGATGCTATCTTACGAGGGTTTTCTGTTCAGCTCCAGGTTTCAGTTGTAATAGTAAGATGTGCCGAGCAGGCAACTCTCAACCAGCCTGCAGATAAAACACAATGGGTGACTTCTGGCCAGCCCATATTCCCAAATCGTTGTGTTAGCAGCTTTCTTTTGTATCTCACTGTGGCTCATAGTGGAATGAATGATGTGCACAGCCATGTGTTTCTGTTCTCCATGAGTCATAAATAAGTGGTCCTTTGATATTGCATGTATCTTCAACTTTACTCAAAGATGTGGGACATGGAGAGACAGCAGGCTTGCAAGACAGACTCTCATTCCTGGCAATCCCATAAACAGATATTCTGGCCACCTTCATATTTATTGGAGCCAAACCGCATCCAATAGGAGCTGATGCTTTTAATTGGGGAGAGGTGGAAGGTTGGCTGGTTAGTCAGTTGACTGAGGCCCTTTTATTCTGGAATCTGAGTGCAAAGACTTGGAGAAACAGACTAATATGGTACGGTTACATTAATACTTCCAGATGCTGACTGGGCTCATGTGATTTGTGCCATATACGATGCAAGAGTGTTATGCAGAATGGAGGATCTGCATTGTTTGTTTTGCCCTGTCGTATTCTTGCCTGTGTCTTCCGGAAGCTGGAGGGGCCCAGAGAGGGAAAGGAAATGCAGCTGAGCACAGAGGTCTGTTGCAAAGCATGGGATATGGCCCATATAATTAAGATTTCCTCAATTTTGAGGAAAGGAAAATATGAGGTACAGTGATTTCTTTTGTGATCAAGATACAGTAATTACACAGGAGCCAAAATCGAATACAGACCGCAACTTCATTTTTAAATTTTATTGAAAGAAATCATTGATGCTTAAGGTACAACAAATAATACAAACTATTATTTTCGCATTATTACTGCACGCAAAACCAGCAGTGAGTTTAACTATTATTATTGAACTCTATCACGGTTGGCCACCTAGAACTCCAACCAGTCCAAACTACTTAAAACTTTGCTACGTTCCAGTCACATGGCAATGTTGAGGAAAGAAAACAGAGAACATTTGAGTTCTCCAACCAAGGAGAGGTTGGGAAGAATGGGGTTCCATGAGCTCCAGGAAGAGAGGAATTGTCACCATCCCTAGCACAGGCTATTGTATTTGATAACATCTTCTGTGAAGTTCACGCAGGGATGGGGAGTGATAAAGAGATCCACAAATCCTGTAGACAGTGCAAATCACTGCTTGGTACATGTCCATCAACTCCCCAAGAAATGAACCATTCCACCCCAATACCTATGTCAATTATGCACTTTTGCAAGAGGAACCTACTTTTGAAAATATCAGACAATGAACGAGTGCATAAATGAGTGAGCACAAATGAGTGGTCCTCCTCTCGAGAACAGGAAGGAGAAATGAAGTTGTGAACTGAATGACTGTTTGATTAACAAGTATGGATAGCCAAATTGGGGAGGGTTTCCTGTGTAGAACATCCCCTTAATGTGATGATTAGACGTGGCATCAGAATGTCTGCATGGTGCTTTTGTCTGTCATTTGAATTGCAATGGCAGGAGGAAGACCTGGCCTCTATCGAAAGGAAATGATATGAAACGTTGTAATATTATTCTATCAAAGGGGAAAGATTGGTTATCCACCCTTTTACATGGCTAGGCGAAAACAACTTTAGAATAGAATGATCAGTCAAAACATAAGTCGCTATTACCTGAAGGAGCGTCTCCACACCCATCATTCTGCACAGAACGTCCCAGATCTCATCTTTTGTGGAAGAATTGCTTGCTCCTTTCATTGGGTTCCCTGTTCAGCTCTGGGTTTCAATTGTGACACGAAGATGTTTTGAGGAACCAATACTCAAATAGCCTGCATACTGGCTTGATCATCCATATTGCTAAAAAGTTGTTAGAAGGAGCTCACTTTTTTATTCTGTTGCTGCTCACAGCAGTATGAAAGGTGTGCACAAGTATGTTTCTCTGTACACCTTCCATGAGTGATACATGGTGAAGGAATGATCACCGGGTGGGAAGCACACTTCCACCTGCCGGGTGTGGAGCACACTTCCACCCTCAGGCAGGCCTCACCTGTGGAGCACACTTCCACCAGCAGACAAGCCTCAGCTGTCTGACCACGTGACCTTCAGCTGTGGAGCACACTTCCACCGGCAGACAAAGCCACAGGTGTCTGAACATCATGCCCTCTATCTAACCTTTGTTCTCTTAGTGGTCTGCTGTGCCCTGTCTCTGACCTTTGTCTCCTTCGTCATACATGGTTCAAGGGGAAATGACCCAGTGGAAACAGGTGCCAAAATAACTTTGTACCACCCCTCGATCTCAGGATTGGAAGATGTGTAAAGGTCACAGTCCAAAATCTATCTAACTGGTTTTGCATACTGTGCTAATAAAAAGAGCTTCGGCAGAGCTAGCTGGCAGCTTGCTTATGCACAGCTCACCTGCATTACCAACTCCTGCCTCGTGTCCTTCACTTCCCTTGGTCCTTTAATATTGCATCCGTCTTAGACCATGTTCAAAGACATAGGACCCGGAAATCAAAGCAGGTGAGCCCATGTTATACATTTGCCTCCTGATGGATTTTTGTGGCTCCACAGCATTGGTTATAGATGCCAGTTTAACAAGTTATCAGTTGATTTGTGTGGTAATCTACCACCATCAGCTGAAGGGCAAGTTTTCCTACCACTGTTCCCAAGTGCATTGATTGCCTTTCCTCTGACTGGAATGAATGGCAGCTCTTCACTTGCAGGGGAGTAGGTCAAGTGTTGCAGTTGAGAGAACTATGGGCAGAAGTTGACATCTGTACTCTGACTTTTGACTGCTATAGCCAGGATGCCCCTTGTTTGAAAACCCAATCTTGCTCTGGATAGAAAAACCTGGTAATAACTAGTGGCAGCAGGTCAGCTTCTGAGAAACAACAAGTTTCTTGGCTTGAGGAACCAGGTTCAACATAGCCATTATATAAAGCCAATAGGAACCTTATTAGCATCTCAGGGCACCTGATCCTGATGGGGTTGGTGGGACTGAGGGAATGGACTGAGGGAATAGCCAAATGTTGTACAGAATGTCCCGGACCTCTGTAGCCTCCTGATAATATCTAACGTGGAAGGAACACCTGTTTCTTTCAATTAACAAGACCTCATTGTGGCTTTGTTGCAGTGTGCATGTACAGCAGAAACAGCCCCGGTCTGTAACTGGATGGGCAGCTACATGGGTGTGCAAAGTGCTGCATAAAAATTCTCCCTTTTAAGGGACACAGGTGGCGCTGTGGTGTAAACCACTGAGCCTCTTCGACTTGCTGATCAGAAGGCCAGCAGTTCAAATCCCCGTGACAGGGTGAGCTCCTGTTGCTCTGTCGCAGCTTCTGCCAACCTAGCAGTTTGAAAGCATGCCAGTGCAAGTAGATAAATAGGTACCACTCCGGCAGGAAGATAAACGGCGTTTCCGTGTGTTGCTCTGGTTTTGGTGTTCTGTTGCACCAGAAGCGGCTTAGTCGTGCTGGCCACATGACCCAGAAAAACTATGGACAAACACTGGCTCCCTCAGCCTATAAAGCAAGATGTGCGCTGCAACCTCAGATTTGTCTGTGACAAAAGGGATCCTTTACCTTTACTACTATTTAAGGCTAGGAGGTAAGCTTGAACGGTGAAAAGGTAAAAGGTAAAGGACCCCTGGAAGGTTAAGTGCAGTCAAAGGCAGCTATGAGGTGCAGCGCTCATCTCTCTTTCAGGCCGAGGGAGCCGGCGTTTGTCCCCAGACAGCTTTCCGGGTCATGTGGCCTGCATGACTAAACTGCTTCTGGTACAACAGGACACCGTGACAGAAACTGGAGTGCATGGAAACGCTATTTACCTGCCCGCTACAGCGGAAACTATTTATCTACTTGCACTGGCGTGCTTTCGAATTGCTAGGTTGGCAGGAGCTGGGACAGAGCAACAGGAGCTCACCCTATTGGCAAACCCAAGAGGCTCCATGGTTTAGACCACAGCACCACCGTATGAAGCCTCTGTGAATATGCTTGGGTGGCCCTGAAGAGGAACAGGGATGCGGGTAGTAATTCCTTAAGATGTTAGGTGCATAATGTACTGATTTTTCAGAAAATGGGCTATACTGTAGCACCCTGCTTGTGGTTAATGCTTAGCTGGAATGAAATATTCAACGCAGCAATAGAGAAATTAAAATAATAATTTATTTGTCAGACAAATAAATGAGAGGCACAGTGGTATGGTTACCAAGCTCTGGCCTGGCCTCCTGCCATTCTGGCCAGCACTTATATTTCCTTAATCCAGCCCCCTTGCTCCTCCTGTGGCTGCCTCTGTCCAATCAGCCTGGTTGAAATTCCTATTGGCTGTTTGCTAGAACCAATCACAAAAGATACACCCACTTCCTTCTGTCCTTTTATGGAACACAAAGAGCTATATATTCTTCCATCTATAAATGACAAATAAGTAGTAATATATCTTACATGTGTCTCAACAAGGAATCTTAATTACCAGCTCACCTCTTGCCCTCCTTGCCCTATTGCCTTCCAAAACAGATAGTTAATCTTGAATTTTTATCTTCAACAGATGTCAAGGATCTTGAGTTCACATCAACATTGAAAGATCTCCTTCATTTGAAGGTTTCTAAACAAAAAGCCTGACAACTATATATCAGGAGTGCTCTATGGCGTCTCCTGTCTGGCAGGGGGCTAGGCTGGTGGCTGACTTAATTTCAGGATAGTTAAAACTCTTATAACTATATGAAATAAGAATCTAGCATTTCTTAAATCCTTTGCATAATTACATTTAAGCCAATATATTTAATACATTATCATAGGTAGCCTTTTAAAAGGAATAAGGCCTTTGTAAAGTAAAAAAGGAACTCAGTATAAAAAACAGCTTCAAAAGAAGCCTCTTCAGTTTACACCCCTCCTTTCACCCCTCCTTTCCAGCCAGCTGCTTTCCCATTAGCTCTTCCCAACATTTATTGCCCTTTAACTCTCTCAGTTTAAAAAAAAGAAACAGCTTTAAAAGATTTCCTTAAAATGCTCTCTTTTTCTGCCAGCTAGATGCCTCTCCATTGCTCTTGGCCTTTTTAACCTTAGGAAGAAGATATGGCTCATTTTACTGGGAGGCACATGGTATCATTTTATTATTTACTCATTCCTAATTATGTTTATCTCTGCTTTTTTATCTTCTGTAACATGTAGGATCAGTGTCCGCTCTCAGCCTGTAATTTCCTTTTTTACGACTTTGAGAATTGTTTTCTGCTATAAATCAGGGGGCCCCTTGTCTAGGAGGAAAAACATTGCCAAGGCCTTTTAGGCAGCTGGTCTTTTGCCTGGCATGAAACATTTGAAAATCTTTAACATACAGGCCCTGATTGAAATATATAAGCTTTGATAAAAAATGCAGGCTTATGATTAGATGCCTCAATACAGAATGTCCCAGGCTTCCAAGAGCACCTGATGCCAGAGTAGATTTTCCCTCAGCCATTCAGGGCCTAGGGGCATATTTTTCCAGAACTAAAGGGTGTATGTGGATCCCCCTTGTGCCACAATAGTACGTTTTTGCTGTTCCCAGTGATCCCTTAATCAGAAGGAATAATAAAATACTTGCTTCTAAAAAATTGTTAATCACTTTATCTTGCCCAGGGAAATCCAAATCTTGGTAAGTGTTTCTTCTGTTTAGTCAATCAGCCAGCTACAAATTCACCTAACCATAGTATCACATCTTACCAACTTCTCCTCAAAACTATCACTGAGGACTTTGTTTGTTTCCCATACTCTGTGCATTGGTATAGAGACAACTCAGACCATTAGTAGGGGACGCGGGTGGCGCTGTGGGTTAAACCACAGTGCCTAGGACTTGCTGATCGAAAGGTTGGCAGTTCGAATCCCCTCGACGGCGTGAGCTCCCGTTGTTCGGTCCCAGCTCCTGCCAACCTAGCAGTTCGAAAGCACGTCAAAGTGCAAGTAGATAAATAGGGACCACTCTCGAGCGGGAAGGTAAACAGCGTTTCCGTGTGCTGCGCTGGTGCTGGCTCACCAGCTGCGGCTTAGTCACGCTGGGCACGTGACCTGGAAGCTGTCTTCGGACAAGCGCCAGCTCCCGGACTCTTGAGCGAGATGAGCACACCACCCCAGAGTCGGTCACGACTGGACCTGTTTGTCAGGGTACCTAAGACCATTAGTACCTAAGACCATTAGGTTTGTCAGGGTACCTAGGACCATTGGGATGGCAGAAAGTGAGGAGGAATTAAATTAAATTAATGAGGGTGAAAGAGGAGAGCGCAAAATATGGTCTGAAGCTCAACATCAAAAAGACCAAGATCATGGCCACTGGGCCTATCACCTCCTGGCAAATAGAAGGGGAAGAAATGGAGGCAGTGAGAGATTTTACTTTCTTGGGCTCCATGATCAGTGCAGATGGTGACAGCAGCCACGAAATTAAAAGGCGCCTGCTCCTTGGGAGAAAGGCGATGGCAAACCTAGACAGCGTCTTAAAAAGCAGAGACATCACCTTGCCAACAAAGGTCCGTATAGCTAAAGCTATGGTTTCCCCAGTAGTGATGTATGGAAGTGAGAGCCGGACCATAAAGAAGGCTGATCGCCGAAGAACTGATGCTTTTGAATTATGGTGCTGGAGGAGACTCTTGAGAGTCCCATGGACTGCAAGAAGATCAAACCTCTCCATTCTTAAGGAAATCAGCCCTGAGTGGTCACTGGAAGGACAGATCGTGAAGCTGAGGCTCCAATACTTTGGCCACCTCATGAGAAGAGAAGAGAAGACTCCCTGGAAAAGACCCTGATGTTGGGAAAGATGGAGGGCACAAGGAGAAAGGGACGACAGAGGACGAGATGGTTGGACAGTGTTCTCGAAGCTACAAACATGAGTCTGACAAAACTGTGGGAGGCAGTGGAAGACAGGAGCGCCTGGTGTGCTCTGGTCCATGGGGTTACGAAGAGTTGGACACGACTAAACGACTAAACAACAGCAAAATGTTATAATTGACCACTGTAGCTAAGTCTACAGTCTGTTCGTTGCAGAAGGTTGCTTCAAGCAAACCATGGTGAATATTGAATAAAGAGGTCATCTGGAGGAGCCCTTGGCTGAGAACTCCTCATATCTGAGAATTTCTAATTGTATTGGGGCTGAATCAATAATAGTCAGTGAGATGCCCTCCAAATGTTGCCAGACTGGTCTCCACCTCCCAGCATCCCTATGCATTCATTTATTCTTTATTTTGTGATGCCAAGTGTGTGCACGGCCGTGTGTGAGTAGATCACATGCAGGTGAGGCGGGTGGTGCCTGTATCGGGAACAAATGGCATGTGCTGTCTTTGATGCTGAATAGTTCTTTTTCTCTGCCTGCATTTGGACATCTCTTCAGGTATCCCTATCTCAGTTTGCATGATGGTTGCGGCTATCAAGAAGCAGGTTTTTGCCTGTGTTTGCATACATTTGGACACCATTTTGAAGCCAGATGACAGACTGGAAGCAAAATAGAATACAGACCACAAGTTCACGTGCAAACTTTATTGAAAGAAAGCATTGAAGCATCCAATAAAACAATATCACAAGGTATTACTCTCATGTTATATCTGCATGCAAAACTAGCAATCGTTTTAACTATTATTAGCAAACTCTATCGTGATTGGCCACCTAGAACTCCCACCAGTCCAAACTACTTAAAAGCATTGCTACGTTCCAGTTACATTGCAATGTTCAGGAAAGAGAAAAGAGAACATTTGAGCGCTCCAACCAAGGAGGGGTTGGGAAGAACAGATGGGTTCCATGAGCTCCAGGAAGAGATGAATTGAGAATCCAAAGGACAGGACCCAGGAGAATGTAGATGGAAGTGTCTCCAGCCCCTTACCTGACCATCCTGACTGACTGTGTGGAATGAGATGTTCTCAGAATGTAATTAGGAGCTGAGAAATCATCAGGGCCCTGCCAGAATTAGGGCAGATGCCTGATATGCCAAATGTACGATTCCCTCTCTAGGAATGGGGCTCATGATCATTCAGAGTTTGCAGAGAATCATGAGACTCAGACAGAGAAGAGACCAAGATAGAAAACTGTCCTATGACTTGAGGCAGATGGTTTTGCTCACGAGCATGCAGAGACCATCCAACTTCACCCTCTTGTTTAATGAATCTCGTCACCATCCCTACCACAAAAGCTAATATTTTTGATAACCTTTTCTGTGATTTGCCCAGTTCTAGCAAGGGAGGGGAACTCTGGCCTTTGGGCATAAGGAAGCATTCTGGTCTTCCCCATTTGGCACAAGAGACGCTTTCAGAAGACCCCCAGCCCAGCCCACATCCACCCTACGCCTGACTTCATATGAGGTCAGGTGTGGGGAAGGTAAGAGTAGACAGTGTAAAGCACCGCTTGGTAGGTGTCTATGAACTCATCAAGGAACATCCCATCCCACCCTCTTGCTGAAGTCAATTGCACACTTTTGTTGGGAGAAGTTACAGTGAAGGAATGCATAAATGAGTGGACACAAATGGGTGGTCCTCTTCTCTGGAACAGGAAGGAGGAGCAGTTTAGGAACAGAATAGTAAAATCAGTCAAAACATAAGTCAGTTTCACAGCACAACATTTTCATTTTAGTTTCATCTGATAGTTCCATTCCACATGCCCTTTTCATATGATCAGGGCCACATTCTTTGAAGGCTTTCACCAATTCACCAGTTTCAACTGGAGAGAGATAGAGAAGTATCTTTTTTGAGATTAACCAGTCAATGAAGATGATTTTATTGTATTAGTTCAAAATCCATACCAAAAGAGAGGACAAAGGTTATTCCTCATCCAACTCTGATCTACATTTACATCTAGAACAGGAAGGAGGAGCAATTCAAGAACAGAATAGTAAAATCAGTCAAAACATAAGTCAGTTTTACAGCATGACAATTTCTTTATTTCTCCCTTGACCTTTGCTTCCTGTCCACATTTATCTTTCAAACGTTCAGTGCCACAGTGTGTGAAGACTGAAAGCAATTCACCAGTTGTACCTGGAGAGAGAAAATAAAGTTTTGAGATTAACTAGTGAATGAAGGGAATTTTATTGAATAAGAACATAGTCTGTTCCAAAAGAGAAGACAAAGCTTATTCTCCATAGAAATATATATTTTACATTTTAAACTCAATCTTTATAAGTAAACTCAAAACCAAGCATAGGCAAACTCAGCCCTCCAGATGTTTTGGGACTTCAATTCCCATCATCCCTGACCACTGGTCCTGTCAGCTAGGGATCATGGGAGTTGTAGTTCCAAAACACCTGGAGGGCCGAGTTTGCCTATGCCTGCTCAAAACAGAACTTTGAAATTATTCTGCTAAAATGTCAACATAAAAACAGAATAAAAAAACAGAATAAAATTAAAGCATGTGAAAGATACATGTCCAAATAAAAGAAACAAATATAATAATCTCCACCACTGTTGTCTAGGATAGATCCCGAATACCTTTCCCTCAGACTGGAAGTCTTTACTGCAAAATGGACCGCTTTCCAAGTGACATTCCCATTAACTTCCTGTAACAGTAACCTTACTTTTCCTGTCCCTCTCCAACATTTCATCTTCTTAAGTAGTCCAATTTTTTCTAGAAAAAGAGGTGCAGGAACTCACCATGAACTCCTCTCTTGTTGTTTTAGAATGACAATGGCGACTATCTGAGAGGTGTCGGAACTGAGTTCCGGCAAGTTCTGGCTGAAAAAAAGCCCTGTTCTTAAGCAAGGTCCCTATATCCAATGCGGTTTAATACAAAAATATAGCTGGCATCCAAGGCCAGGAAAATCTTCCAGTACTGCTGCCCCACAGTTGCCCAGTCTGTCTTGCTGTGATATGTCCATGAATCTCCCCAGCTGCACAGTTGAACCAATGTGTTCAAAATGGAGTTGGGTTAAAGCTTTCTAATACTCTATTTTAATTGGAAATGTCCAGTATTTATCATATCGCTGATACTTTCCACCTGCCGAGTGGTGCACAGTGTTTGACAAGGAAAGGACAGTCTTGTCATTTGTTCATTAACCGCTTTGTTCATTACTAAGTGAATTCAGAGCCTGTCCGGAAAATCTGAATTGTTGTACAGTAGTAGATTTATTGTTCCCTAGTGAAACTTGAGGCAATTCCATTTATTGAACATTCATCTTTATTTGCTCAAGGTTACATGATATCTGTGGCAGCCTTCAACGAATTTTTACTGAAATTAGTGGGTCTAACTTAGTCATGTTTATACATTCAGTATTTCTGAGTAAAACCTAGTTGAATACTACCTCAGACCCTCACTCTCTTATCCATTTTTATTATTAGTTTTACCACATCATGAATCCACAAGAACAGGAACAGCAAATCATTACAATACATAAGTTGTCCCATTTTCTTGATTTTGATTGCTCCAGTATATAATATAAGAAATATGCCCCTTTTCTCTATAAATAGGGTACTTCATTGCCCTTTTGGACCATTACTACAAGTTTTAACTTAACCATGCAAACTATGAAGCTGCTGGGAGAGATCATCAGGGGGTTTGGACTGGGTGTCCATCAATATGCAGATGATACTCAGCTCTACCTCTCTTTCAAATCAGAACCAGTGAAGGCGGTGAAGGTCCTGTGTGACTGTCTGGAGGCGGTTGGAGGATGGATGGCGGCTAATAGGTTGAGGATGAATCCTGACAAGACAGAAGTACTGTTTTGGGGGGACAGGGGGCGGGCGGGTGTGGGGGATTCCCTGGTCCTGAATGGGGTAACTGTGCCCCTGAAGGACCAGGTGTGGAGCATGGGAGTCATTTTGGACTCACAGCTGTCCATGGAGGCACAGGTTAATTCTGTGTCCAGGGCAGCTGTCTACCAGCTCCACCTGGTACGCAGGCTAAGACCCTACCTGCCCGCGGACTGTCTTGCCAGAGTGGTGCATGCTCTAGTTATCTCCCGCTTGGACTACTGCAACGCGCTCTACGTGGGGCTACCTTTGAAGGTGACCCGGAAACTGCAATTAATCCAGAATGCGGCAGCTAGACCGGTGACTGGGAGTGGCCGCCGGGACCACATAACACCGGTTCTGAGATATGTGCATTGGCTCCCAGTACGTTTCCGAGCACAATTCAAAGTGTTGGTGCTGACCTTTAAAGCCCTAAACGGCCTCGGTCCAGTATACCTGAAGGAGCGTTTCCACCCCCATCGTTCTCCCCGAACACTGAGATCCAGCGCCGAGGGCCTTCTGGCGGTTCCCTCATTGCGAGAAGTAAGGTTACAGGGAACCAGACAGAGGGCCTTCTCGGTAGTGGCGCCTGCCCTATGTAACGCCCTCCCAGCAGACATCAAAGCAATAAACAACTATTTTACTTTTAAAAGACAACTGAAGGCAGCCCTCTTTAGGGAAATTTTTAATGTTTGATGCTGTACTGTTTTTAATATTCAGTTGGAAGCCGCCCAGAGTGGCTGGGGAAACCCAGCCAGATGGGCGGGGTATAAATAAATTATTATTATTATTATTATTATTATTAGGGTAGTGATAAAGCGGGATATTAAATCCCAACTCTTCTTCTTCTTGTCAGAGCTTGGCAAGGGCCACACCATTTCAAAAAATGTAAGAAAGTGAAGGGGTTCTGGGAAATGATATATAATGAGTTAAAGAAAATGCTGAAATATAGCTTTGTAAAGAAACCAGAAGCCTTCTTACTGGGAATAACCAAAAATCAAATAAATAAGAGAGACTGTAAGCTTTTTCAGTATGCAATAACAGCGGCGAGACTACTGTTGGCCCAAAAATGGAAACAAGAAGAATTACCGACTTTGGAAGATTGGAGAACAAAATTAATAGACTATGCAGAACTGGACAAATTAACTGGGAAAATCAGACTTCAAAGAGACCACAAGTTTTTAGAGGACTGGGGAAAATTTAGAGAATATTTGAAAACTGTATGTGAGGAACACACAACGCTAGTGTGCTTTAAAGAAGCTTTGTGAAAAAAATAAGGAATATTGCATGAATGTAAATGAGTATAAAATATTTTATTGATAGGCGATACTATAATTAAGGAATGCAAGGATAGAAAATTAATTATGGATGATTGTCAGAGGAGTTGAGGGAAGTTCAAAAAGATAAAATACGTGATGTGTTATGTGGTATGAACAGAGATGTTATAGAAAATTCAATTAAGAAATTATTAAAAAAAAGTGTTGGAACCATGTGATCATTGTTGCTGTCTCTAGAAAGCTGTGCTGCTGATAATATGCCACAGAATACTTACCAAAAAAAATTAACAAAGCCACTTCCTGAGCTGGAGAGGAGGTGGGGTTGCGGGCTTCACGCCCTCCCCCATGTGCACGAGGGAATCCTCGGCCGCGTCATCTCCCTTGCCAGCCAATCGGCTGACTCGGGAGGCATGGCCTGCTGAGGATCTTCCTCTTTCGTTGCTCCAGCTGATCCGGTTTCCCATCCCTCCCACCCTTCAGGCAGGCTCCTTGAGATTGCTGTGAACTTCGGTTGGTCGCCGTCAAAGGGCCTGGTAGGAATTTTTTCCACTTGGCAAATTGGCTCCAGCCATTTGGTTTTTCACCTACCTCATAGCAAATCGTCACAACTCCTCGGCATTGGCAGTTAGGCATTGGTAAGGGTATTCTTATGTAGATGAGAAGGAGGGGAGGAAGTGCCATCACCTTCCCCCACACCGAAGGGTAGTCCAGTCAAGCATTCCGGGGGGCGTTGCCCTGTCCAAAGCCTATGGAGGTGTGGGCCTAAGGCACGCCCCCGAGCAGTGACCCCAGGGGAGCTCCTATTTGATGTGCATCAGCAGGACTCCCCCTTCTGGCAGTTAACCCTTTCCGGTCTTCATGCATTCGGGCTGAAGCTGGATAGTCAATAGGACTAATGCCTAAGCCAATACCGCTCATTTCTGTAACCAATAAAGTTGTGGCCGATTTTCGCCCATTAACTTAAATCATGGTGTCATGTGTCTTTATTTCCAGTGGGGGGAAGCAGGAACTCGCCACGCAACTAAGGGAATGCACGGGCATCTGCTGTGGCCAAAAGGGGAAGCTTTGTTTACACTCTGCAGAATAGTAAATATGGAATACAAGGCTTTGTTTTCTACATTGAAGCGTAGCATAGAAAAAGGAGGAATGTCAACAGGAAACATTCCTTACCCGAAAAGCTTTCTATCTTCATACAATATGATCCCTGACATGTCACATCATGGTTTCTGCAAAACTTCACATCACCTGGATTGCAGATTCTGCATTTCACAGCATCTGTTGTAAGAGACATCATTTCATTTGAGGAGGGACCCGTCAATCTTCAATGTCCTAACCCATCAAAATCCTGTTGGCCCACACAGCTGTCAGAATAGGTCCCACAACAGCAATAGCACAATTCTTTTTCTCTTGGAAAGTCAGACTATATTTGCATCTCTGTATATAGCATAAGATATGGAAATTGTATGCAAATTTATGGCAGGCTCCTGTGCCCCAAGACTAGCAACACCTTCCGCCTAGACAGATGGACCTTCTTTCTTGAAGATGGCACACTCTGAATCGAAGCAATCGTCAGTCAGGTTTTCTGTGGATTGACGTTTGTTTGGATTCAGCCGAAAGTAGCGAGTTTTCCTGAAGAAAGTGGTGGGGGGAAATGGAAAACCCCTTGGCCCTTGCCTCAAAAGCACAGGATGAGCAGCAGTGTGCATGAGCCCTAAATCTCTCCAACTATACACATGCAACAAGAGGTGGGTGATTTGATTCACTTCTACAAACACAGGGAACTGCCTTGTCTATTTTGCCCCATTATCAGGATACGCCACGATCTGCTCACTGCAACGTTCAACTGGAGATGGTAGGTAAGGGATTAACTTGGGGCTTTCTTCACGGAAGGCAAGAGCTCTAACACTGAAATATCACAACCCCACTGAAAGAGGCATATATTCCACTCTTGCCCCAAAGTACATCCCCTCCGGGTTGCTCATAGATTTAATCTATGTAGAAGAGTGGCTTATTCTTGCTTCACCTATTCAGGGACTGGTGGGTGGGGACCATACTTACCTCCAGTCCTGAAGCAAAGCAGAACACAGAACGTAAGTAGCCAGACCTGAACCAAACGTTGGCCGCGGTTCTCAAGAAACAAGCTCTGCCCCATCGGAAAACCTTCTTGTATGAAGCCTTTTTGCTTTCGAAGGCTGACAGCTGAGAGACTACGGGATGGCAGGGCAGATCAGTATTAGCTGCTCAAGCTCTGGTCAGGAACACGCTGCTCAGTTTGAGGAGCCAGGTTCAAGACGTCCATTATATAAGGCTGGGAGGAATCCTCTTGGCTTCTTGCCTCATCCTGGTGGCCTTGAAAGGTCCAAGTAGCCTCTGGCAACATCCTTGGGTCATTCTGAAGGGTAGCGGAAAGTGAAGGCAATGGTTGTCTTGGGCCCTTTCAGGCATAAAGTGCTGATTGTTAGGACAAATCCAAATGGACTGAGGGATCAGCTGAGTGGTGTACAGAATGTCCCTGACCTCAGGGGATGCCTGATGCTATCTTACGTGGGACACATGTCCACTCTTTCCATTGTGTTTTCTGTCCAGCTCTAGGTTTCATTGTAATACCATGATGTGCTGATCAGGAAACTCTCAACCAGCCTTCAGTAAAACAGAAAGGCTGAATGCTGGCTTTATGTTCCATATTCCTGATGCATTCATCATCATCATCATCACCATCACCATCACCATCTTATTTGTATGACGTCTTTCCACAGGCAAGGTATCAATTTACCATGTCCACCTGGGAAGGGGGGGGAGGGTTTTGTGTGTGTGTGTTACTCTTAGCATTAACTAATGAATCCCATGAGGGACAGAGTGTGTTTTCAAGCGGGGACAGGCATCTGAAACAACTTTGACAACAGATTTATGAACTGAAGGGCAGGTTTTGCTACCACTGTTCCCAAGTGCAGCGATTGACTTCCTTCCCATAGGAATGAATGGCAACTCTTCACTTTCAGGGGGTTAGGTCAAGTGTTGCAGTTGGGACATCTGTGGCCAGAAGCTTTGGATACGCCACTGAGCTCATCCAGAGATAAGGAGGTGGCCTGTTGAAATGCACCACATTGAGGAAACTGTGGTACCTCGGGTTACAGACGCTTCAGATTACACACTCTGTTAATCCAGAAATAGTACCTTGGGTTAAGAACTTTGCTTCAGGATGAGAACAGAAATCGCGCCGTGGCACCAGCTCAGCGGCAGCGGGAGGCCCCATTAGCTAAAGTGGTACCCCAGGTTAAGAACAGTTTCAGGTTAAGAACGGACCTCCAGAACGAATTAAGTTCTTAACACGAGGTACCACTGTACTGTATATTGACACCCTAGAATGTGGCTGAAAGTTTATAAGTTAAATCAGTGCTTGCCTCTGTTGTTCATTTCAGAACATGTCAAGTTGGAATAATTCTATGGAACACATTTACTCATATGATGAAGTGACTACTAGACTTTATTTATTAGCATAGCTTCAAGGTTCCATCAGCAACCCATTTCAATGTAAGGAGAGGCCTGAATACTTTTCTGTCAAGGTCCCATTCTCTAGCCAATCAGCTCTCTGCACTATTGGGCCAATCACAATCTAAAAGGATCGCTATGGTCTGCATGGTCTCTAGACACAAAACCCAATCTTTCTCTAGACAGTAAAAGGTGGTAATAACTAGTAGTAGCAGTTCATATTCTGATAAGCAATAGGTTGCTTGCTGAACACAGCCATTGTATAAAACCAATAGGAACATTATTGGCATCTCAGGTACAAGAAGCCTCTGGCAAAACGCTTTGGTCTCTCTGAGGAACAGCAAAGGTGTGGGGAGTGGTTCCCTTTGGCTCTTTGGAGAATAATGTACGGATTATTTGGGGAAATCCCCATGGACTGAGGGATCAACCAAATGCTGTACAGAATGTCCTAGACTTCCATGGCCACCTGATGCTATCTTACATGATAGAATTATGTGATCTCAGCTAGGGTTCCAGGTGGAGAAATCGAAATTGGAAACTGAACTGTTAGAACCTAAGACCAAGGTACTTTCAAGAATGTATAACTTGCTGTTAAAATGGAATACACAAGATGAAATGGTTAAATCGGCTATGATAAAGTGGGCACAGGACATTGGGTATAATATTATGTTTGAGGATTGGGAAAGGTTGTGGACCACTGGGTTGAATTTGACTGCATGTAATGCTTTGAAGGAAAATGTAATGAAAATGATATATAGATGGTACATGACCCCGGTTAAACTTGCCAAAATATACCATTTGTCTGATAACAAATGCTGGAAATGTAAAGGAGAAGAAGGAACATTCTTTCACCTCTGGTGGACCTGCCCTAAAGTGAAGGCCTTCTGGGAAATGATATATAATGAGCTGAAAAAGGTATTTAAATATACCTTCCCTAAGAAACCAGAGGCCTTCCTTCTGGGTATTGTCGGCCAGAGGGTGATAAAGAAGGACAGAACTTTTTTCCTGTATGCAACAACAGCAGCAAGGATACTCATCGCTAAGCATTGGAAAACTCAAGATCTACCCACACTAGAAGAATGGCAGATGCAACTGATAGACTATATGGAACTAGCTGAGATGACCGGCAGAATCCGAGACCTGGGTGAGGAGAGGGTTGAAGAAGACTGGAAGAAACTTAAGACTTATCTACAAAAACATTGTAATTTGGTTGAATCTTAAGAAGGATGCTAGATCATAAATAATTGTGCACCACTAAATTAGATGGAATCAGGATGATAAATGAGATCGAGGGAAATATAAACTTTTTGGAGAACTGTTGGATTATACTTAAATGAATGGGACACAAGAATGTAAACAAGATGATAAATTGCTGGTAAAAATTTATAACGATGTAAGTGGGAGCGGAAGGGACGCAGGTGGCGCTGTGGGTAAAAGCCTCAGCGCCTAGGGCTTGCCGATCGAAAGGTCGGCGGTTCAAATCCCTGCGGCGGGATGCGCTCCCGTCGTTCGGTCCCAGCGCCTGCCAACCTAGCAGTTCGAAAGCACCCGTGGGTGCAAGTAGATAAATAGGGACCGCTTACTAGCGGGAAGGTAAACGGCGTTTCCGTGTGCGGCTCTGGCTCTGGCTCTGGCCAGAGCAGCGATGTCACGCTGGCCACGTGACCCGGAAGTGTCTCCGGACAGCGCTGGCCCCTGGCCTCTTGAGTGAGATGGGCGCACAACCCCAGAGTCTGTCAAGACTGGCCCGTACGGGCAGGGGTACCTTTACCTTTACCTTTTAAGTGGGAGCGGGAGACGTGAGGGAGTCCAAAGAAGCTTTGAAACTATGTTATGATACATGTTATACTGTTTATTATTTTTGCACTTGTATTTAAAAACCTTAAAAAATATTTTTTTAAAAAAAATAGAATTATGTGATCTCTACCAGGAAGCTGCAGCCAGGCATATGTGGTTGTTGCACCACACAATCATTCAGCTGAATGCGGGCCATTAGACCTGGACTAGAGAATTTTTACATAAAAAGGCCTGGATACAGAAGAACAGATTTTAGCCAAATGCATCTTTTCCCCAGAACTAGAGTTTGTATGTGTGGAGGGACTATGCAGTCATTGGGGATCATTTTGACCTTGCCTTACACACTCGCACAGCTTGTAAGCTGGACTAATTGAATGGAACCTTTTTCCCTCAAAAAGACTGCACCCAGAATTTTAAATGAACCAAAGGAATGAGTACTGTATACTATATACAAGAGAAGGAAAGAAAGAAGTTTAGAGGGCCCCTCTGTCACAGCAGTAAGTTTCGGGATATCCCAATCACTCAGTCACCAGAAGGATACGAAAGGAAACAAGTCCTTTCTCCAAATGCAAAAACTGAGTTCAGCTGAAGCTGGTCTATTAGGGCCAATGATTTATCCTCAAGTTTCCACTAGATTCCCAAATTACACCCTTTCGGTCCCCCACAACCTCCAACAATCTATTTCAATGAGTCCTTCATTCTTTTCTGCCACTCTCCTATTCTCTAGATAATCTCTGCAAAAGCATTGATGTGGTGAGGAGGGTCCACCTACCTGCCTGTAGGCGGGGGGGGGGGGGACACCCAATTAGTAGTAGTAGTAGCTTAACTTCTGGTAAGGAAGATGTCACCCGGTTTGAAGAACCAGACACAACGCAACTATGCTATAAGGCCAGAGGGAGCCTGGCTGGCATCTAAGCTCATCTGATCCTGGTGGGTTTGGAAGCTACAAAAGGTTTTCGGCTAGGCTGTCTCTCAAAAGCAGGAGTGACGTGGGCTGTGAATCCCTTGGCCTATTCGTGGCATGGTGTAGTGATTGTTAGCAGAAATCCTAATGGGCTGAGGGATCAGCCCAATGCTGTACACCATGTCTTAGACCTCCTTGCCCACCTAATACTATCTTATGTGAAAGGAATGCCTGTTCCTTTCACAGGGCACCGGTTATATGAGGCTGGGAGGAACCTTCTTGGTTTCTTACCTCATTACGGTCAGCTTGACAGGTACAAGAAGCCCCGGTCAATATGGTAAGGTGGCTCTGAAGAGCAGCAGGGGTGTGGGTGGGGGTTCCTCTTCACATGAAAGAGGGAGCAAGCTTGTTTTCTCCTGCTCTAGGGGGTAGGACTCAAACCAATGGCTTCAAGTTACAAGAAAGCCACTTCTGAGCTGGAGAGGAGATGGGGTTACGGGCCCACCCCCTCCCACACACATGGGGGCTGGCTCTTAGGCCCCGCGAGAGGAAGGGAATCCTCGGGCGCATCACCGACCCAGCTGGCCAATCAGTGGGCTGAGAAGGCGTGGCCTAGCGCATTTAAGGCTGGCGCGCCCGGGGACCACCCTCTTTACCCCATTCCAGCTGCCCTGGTTTTCCCATCCCACCGGTGGGATTGGGAAGCTAGGTTTAGCTAGCTTTGACCTTGCTATGGACTCCGGTTTTTCGCCGCAAGGGGCCTGGTAGGTATTTTTCCACTTGGCACATTTCCAGCCATTTGGTTTTTTCGCCTAAAGGTAAAGGTAAAGGTACCCCTGCCCGTACGGGCCAGTCTTGACAGACTCTAGGGTTGTGTGCTCATCTCACTCTAGAGGCCGGGAGCCAGCACTGTCCGCAGACACCTCCGGGTCACGTGGCCAGTGTGACGAAGCTGCTCTGGCGAGCCAGAGCCGCACACGGAAACGCCATTTACCTTCCCGCTAGTAAGCAGTCCCTATTTATCTACTTGCACCCAGGGGTGCTTTCGAACTGCTAGGTTGGCAGGCGCTGGGACCGAGCAACGGGAGCGCACCCCGCCGCGGGGATTCGAACCACCGACCATGCGATCGGCAAGTCCTAGGCACTGAGGTTTTACCCACAGCGCCACCCGCGTCGCCGCAAGGGGCCTGGTAGTTTTTTTCCACTTGGCACATTTCCAGCCATTTGGTTTTTTCGCCTACCTCGTAGCAAACGTCACAACTTCCTCGGTATTGGCGGTTAGGCATTGGCAGGGGTTATTGTTATGGAAATGAAGGGGGAAGGAAGCGCCATCACCTTCCCCCAAGGAAAAGGGTGGTCCGGTAGAGGACTCTGGGGGGTGTTGCCCTGTCCAAAACCTAGGGAGGTGAGGGCCTATGGCACACCCCCGAGCGGTGATACCTGGGGGATCCTAGTTGGCGTACTTCAGCAGGACTCCCCCGGCTTGTGATTAACCCTTCCTGGTCTCCATGCTGGGTAGTCGATAGGAGCCAATGCCTAAGGCCAATAGCTTTCAATTCCTGTAATCAATAAAGTTGTGGCCTTTTACGCCCATTCACTTTAAATAATGTCTTCATTTCACACGGGGGGGAGGGGACTTGCCACGCAAAGGAGATTCCAACTAAAAATATGGAAAAACATTCTGACAGTAAGAGCTGTTCAACAGTGGAACCGTCTCCTTGGAGGTTTTTAAGCAGAGGCTGGATGGCCATCTTTCACAGATGCTTTAGCTGAAATTCCTGCATTGCAGGGAGTTAAACTAGATGGCCCTTGGGGTCCCTTCTATGATTCTATGATAATTCGGTGCAAAATGTACAGATTGTGTACACAAATTGAAATGGGCTGTACATAATGTCCCAGAGTTTGGTGCTGGAAGCTGGAGGAGCCATTGGTGGTCAAGATGATTGATAGGAGGCCATTGTTCTCAGGGACCATCTTGCCTGCATCCATCCTATTAACCCTAGAGCTGCCTGCACACTGAGAAGAGGCCATGTGCCACCTGGTCAAGCTGACCGCCTCCTCCCCAGTACTGGAGATGACCTGGTTCAAACTTCCTGATCCCTATATTGCTTGGGGAAAATGCTTGATGGTCCTTGGGTCTGAGCACTGCCAGAGCCACTGCCACGTGGTATAATCCATGAGTGGCCGCAACTGTATAGGGTGTTGCCAGTGAGGCCTCTTACAGGGGTGAAGAGCCAACTTCTGAGATGTGCTTTGTGAGAAAGAAGCGGACAAGTTGCTGCAGCATCAGCCATACAACTGCATCATTGAGCTATTCCTGGGGGCGCCGTTCCCTGCTGGCTGCCTATATGTCAGAGATAGGACTGAACAGGAAGGCTGGGAACTGTCCCCTCCTCTGCCTCCTCGGCTCCTCTCGGAAGAGGAGGGGGAGTGGGAAGATTTGCGCCCCTTGTATCCAGCCGTTTCAAGAGGAGAAGGAGACAGGGTTGACTTACAGCTGTGGGAGTTTTTGGAGAAGAATTTGGCAAGTGGCTTCATCCATCTGTTGAAGGCACCAGGCAGTGCCCCGATGGTCAAGAAGTGGAGGACAGTGGTGCTGCATGGATTACAGAAGCCTCAACTGAGCCCCCACTCAGTCCCCACTGGCCTTCATAGGATAGCTGCTTGAGGGTCTGAGGGTGGCCAAAGTCTTCACAAAATGTCAGGAATGAACCAGCTCCAAGCAAAGGTTTGCAGCCAGCTGCAGAAAGGAGCCAAGAACAGAGAAGCTTTGATGTTAGTCAGGCAGGGGAGAGCTGGCAGCTGCAGACTTCAGCTCTTCCTGACCTTGACGGGCAGGATGATATGGCAGGAGCTGAGAGCAGGCTAGAACACAGCCAAAGCTCGCCAACAGCACAATCAGGCACGAACAAACTCAGAGACAGCCTCTCAGAAAAGGAAGAGGTTGGAGCTGACCCAATAATGGGAGCAAATGGGAGGGCTGCTAGATAGGAAGCAAAACAAGAGGCACAAGGGTCATAAGTTCAATATCTTCTTTAGATGCCGGAAGGAGTCTTCAGAAGTCTTAAGTAATGATGCCGGAGGCTTTGTTAGAGCCGTCTGGAGCTATGTTTGTTTTTGCAATAAATCCTCCTTTTTAATTAGCTACGCTTATTGTGTTATCAAGCTAGGAACCTGGACTCCTGATACAAAATTGGACCTGAGGTGGGCATACAAGATGAGTGGAAAACAATAACCCAAGAGAAGACGCCAGTGATTTATTACGCAAGGCAGGAGCCAGGGCTGGAGGAAGGAGAAAAATCTGAGCAGGAGGAGATGGAGCAGGGGGCAGGATGTGGGGCGGGAGCTGGGGCCACTCTGAAGAGCAGCAGGGATAAGGGCAGTGGTTGCCTTGGGCCATTTCAGGCACAAAGTGCTGGTTGTTAAGACAAATCCAAATGGGGTGAGGGATCAGCTGTGTGCCATACAGAATGTCCCGGACTGTCAGGGACTGGGCAGAGGAGACTGCCTCCTCAGCCTGACCCTTCCAGGGGGGAGGAAGAGGAAGACAGTTTAGATTTACAACAGGGGTTTGCGGGAGCTCACAGCTCAGAGGCAAATGGGGGGGGGGAGTTGGGAAATAATGGGAGAGGAGGAAGAGGAGGAGGAAGCAGCAGAGAGATGACAGCCGATGGACACAGTGTGTTTAGAAAGCATTCCAGGACCACCACCACCACCCTGAACCCAGCAAGCCATAAAGGTAGGAGAGCAAAGAGCTCAAAGACAGAGGGCACATAGCAGCTCCCATAGAAGTGACAAATGAGGAAGTGGGAGAGATGGGGGGATGGGGGGATGGGGACAACACCATTATCCAAGAGGCTGGGTTCTATAGCCGCTCTCTGTAAATACTGAATAAAAAGAAACCTCCCTTGTCTTTATACTTTCCCTTTGTCTTTATACTTTATACTATACTGGCAATCAGCTGGGAGTCACTCATAGCAGCCTGACACAGACCTCAGCTGATGCCTGATGGCATCTTACGTGGAAGATATGCCTGTTCCTTTCACTGGGTTTTCTGTTCAGATCTAGCTTTAAATTGTAACACCTTGATGTGCTGAGCAATCTACTCTCAACCAACCTGCAGGTGAAACAGAATGGATGAACGCTGGCTTTATAGGCCATATTCCCTAATTTTTTCCTGTTAGGCCAGCACTTTTCTGGTTGTAGCATCAGGAGATATCTTGTTGCTATCTTCTCATGATCTCTTCAGGAAGGAACAATAGTGATGGCTAGCCAGAGCTGCAAAAGTTTAGACGAATACAAATACAAATACAATATATTTATTGTCATTGTCCCATACAGAACAATGAAATTGAAAATCTACATAAGACATTCAAAAACCCCTAAAAACTCTGAAACCCCATTTTAAAATACAATATACTATAGAGACTCCTTATGCTGTGTTTAGGGACGCAGGTGGCGCTGTGGGTTAAAGCCTCAGCACCTAGGACTTGCCGATCGAAAGGTCGGCGGTTCGAATCCCTGCGGCGGGGTGTGCTCCCGCTGCTCGGTCCCAGCGCCTGCCAACCTAGCAGTTCGAAAGCACCTCCGGGTGCAAGTAGATAAATAGGGACCGCTTACCAGCGGGAAGGTAAACGGCGTTTCCATGTGCAGCTCTGGCTCGCCAGAGCAGCGATGTCACGCTGGCCACGTGACCCGGAAGTGTCTCCGGACAGCGCTGGCCCCTGGCCTCTTGAGTGAGATGGGCGCACAACCCCAGAGTCTGTCAAGACTGGCCCGTACGGGCAGGGGTACCTTTACCTTTACCTTTTATGCTGTGTTTAGAACCAGAATTGCATTTGCGTAGAACCTGTTTCTCAGGTGGTTAGTCCTGGTCTTTATAACCCTATACCTTCTTCCAGAAGGCAGAAGCTGAAAGAGATCATTTCCGGGGTGTGAACTATCCTGCGCTATCTCTGCAGATTTCTTATGGCATCTGACAGCATAGAGTTGATCTAAGGTGGGAAGAGTGCACCCAACCCCTTTCTGCCACTGTAGTACATTTGAGCTTTTCCCTATTACTCAGTAACCAGAAGGTTATGAAAGGAGACTAGTTCCCTCTCCAAATGTAAGGCCTAAGTTTAGTGGAGGTTGCTCCATTTGTGGCCAGCAATTTATTTTTAATTTCCCACTGAAATCCCAAAGCCAGAATCTTTCTGTCCCACCCGTCCTTCAATAATCCATTTCAATCTAGAGAATCTCAAATACTTTCCCGTTAAACTCTCATTCCCTGCACAGGTTAGCCATTCTCAATCCAAGCAGAGCACTATGGCCACAAAGTCCCACCAGTTTGGCTGAAAAACCTGGGAGTAGCTCAACTTCTGGCAAGCGAGACCTCACTTAGTTTGAGGAGCTAGGTTCAACTCAGCCCTTGTATAAGGCCAGGGGAACCTCCTTGGCTTCCCAGTTCATCTGGGCTTGAAAGGTACAAGAAGCTTCTGGCAACAACCTGGGGTGACTCTGGAGAGCAGCAGAGATGTGGGTTCTCTCTGCCTTTGTGGGGCATAATGTACTGATTGTTAGGGAAAATCCTAACAGGTTGAAGAATCAGCTGGATGCTGCACAGAATGTCCCAGACCTCAGAGGCCACCTGATAATATCTGATGTGTGTTCCTGGCAATTAGCAATACATCCATTGTATAAGGCTGGGAGGAACCTTGTTGGCTTCTCGCTTCATCCCGGGGGATCTTGAAAGGTAGAGGACACCTCTGCCAATATGCTGGGATGGCTCCGAAGAGCAACAGAGGTGTGGGCAGAAGTTCCTTGGGCTTTTCGGCACACGATGTACTGATTTTTCAGACGAATCCAAATGGCCCGAAGGATCAGCTGAATGCTGCACAGAATGTCTCATATTCCGGTGGCCCTCTGATGCTATCTGAACAGGGAAGGACTATTATCAAAAGTATGATCTGTGATTTGTCCAGCTGGAGATGTAAATTTGGTGTCCATTTCAGCCATTAAATATATCAGACAGGGACATAGCTAGGTGACAACAAGCTGCTGACTTATAAAGTCTTGTACAACTTGAGACCTGATTACTTGAAGGAGTGTCTGCCTGCATATTAAGATCTGTGGGAGAGGCCCTCTTGATGATTCTGAAGCCCCCTGAGATATGTTATGTAGGGGTGATTCCCTGCTCAGTTGTGCTACCCTTGGCCCTCTGATATATGGGTAGTGCTGATTCTGATGAGTTTGAGACACCAACTTTAGGCATATCTTTTCACTGAAACATTTGCTTAGCGCCTCTGCCTATTTCTTGTAGTTTTCTTTGCTGTCAAGAAAGATGTGATGGACTCATCCCTGTTGGACTGCCTTGGCCCACTCGCACGCCGCCCCTGAGGTGGAAGGAAGCCACTTCCTGAACCCCACCCCAGGCATGAGCTACTCACATGGTTGGCAGAGGAAGGCTGAGGCTCCTCCCCTTCACACACACAGACATTTGGGCCCCTCTCCCAGGGGCTGATGGGAGATGTAGCAAATGCTGGTGCCATGTTGGAAGGCACCAATGCAGCTGCCATCCCAGGAGCTGCTTTTACAGCCTCCATCCACAGGCCACGCAAAATTGGGATGCCCGTGATGAAGGAAGAGCCCAGGGCACTTTCAAGGAAAGCAGGGTAGCCCTGCTTAAAGGTAAAGATAAAAGGTAAAGGACCCCTGGATGGTTAAGTCCAGTCAAAGGTGACTGTGGGGTGTGGCGTTCATCTTGCTTTTCAGGTTAAGGGAGCCAACGTTTGTCCACAGACAGCTTTCCAGGTCATGTAGCCAGCATGACTAAACCGCTTTTAGTGCATCAGGACACTGTGATGGAAACCAGAGGACACAGAAACGTCGTTTAATTTCCCGCCACAGTGGTACCTATTTATCTACTTGAACTTTGACATGCTTTCGAAATGCTAGGTTGGCAGGAGCAGGGACAGAGCAACAGGAGCTCACCCCGTCATGGGGATTCGAACCGCTGTCCTTCCAATCGACAAGCCCAAGAGGCTCAGTAGTTTAGACCACAGCGCCACCCGCTTAAAACGGGGCACTTGGCCGGCATGTAATATATACCACATTTTTAACCCATTGCTATTGCAATGGGTTACAAACGAGCTATAAAATATTTTAAATAAACAGATGAATAAAAATAATCAAAAGCGGAACAGTGCAATATTGAGTAAGAGAGACTGAATTGCCTTTATTGTCAGTATGGTTTTCACCCTTTTGAGGACGAAGGCCACTTGCAAGCCGACCCCTTCCATCCCTGGTAACAGTGGCAGATGAAACTACTTTTCAGGGCCTTTCTATCCTTCTGCCTCAGATATCCTTTCACGAGGACTTTTCTTGCATCAGAGTTATCAAAGACAATCTTATAACGGTGAGAAGGCAAATGCAGATAAGCATCCGATTCACTGTTTCTACGAACACATCTTCCATTCGTGTTGCAGAGAGTTTTGCTGCAGAACGTGGCCGCAGAAGTCACATTAATGATGTAACGTCCCAAGGGACCACTGATATAGCTTTTCAGTTGCAAGCAGCTTTCCTAAAAGAAAAAAAAGACAACAACAGGCTTAGTGGCAGAGCGATACCTTGCACATCTACAGGGAAGTAAACCCCACAGGGTCCACGGTGGCTCACTCCCATATAAACTGGAATATTGCGTTGCAGATTGCATCTCTATTGTCAAATGACCAGGACAGATACTTGTCTGAGTGATCAAGGAATGTGTCCATGGCAAAGAAGGGAATGGGGGGGGGGGAATTCCCTAAATCTCAGTTTTATTTATTTATCTGTATGTTTCTACAGCCCATGGTAGGGAGGAAAGCAGCAAAATGGGTTCTTCATTTTGCTCCTCATCTTTTTCTGTAATTTCCAGATCTGTTGACACCACCACGGGATGCGGGTGGCGCTGTGGGTTAAACCACAGAGCCTAGGGCTTGCTGATCGAAAAGTCAGCAGTTTGAATCCCCGCGACGGGGTAAGCTCCCGTTGCTCGGTCCCTGCTCCTGCCAACCTAGCAGTTCGAAAGCACTCAGTGCAAGTAGATCAATAGGTACCGCTCCAGCGGGAAGGTAAACGGCGATTCCGTGTGCTGCTCTGGTTCTCCAGAAGCGGCTTCGTCATGCTGGCCACATGACCTGGAAGCTGTACACCGGCTCCCTCAGCCAATAAAGCAAGATGAGCACTGCAACCTCAGAGTTGGCCACGACTGGACCTAATGGTCAGGGGTCCCATTACCTTTACCTTGACACCACCACGACGTGTAGGTATATAGGTTTGCCTAGTAGGAGAGCCCACTCAGCTGAGCCACCAAGATTGTCACATTCAGGTGGTATACTAAGGGCTTCTTCATTTACATTTTGCACTGCTCTTTCTGAGCTCTCCCCCCTTCTCTCTATCTCTCTTTCTTTCCTTCTTTCTTCCTTTTCTTTCTTTCTTTCTTTCTTTCTTTCTTTCTTTCTTTCTTTCTTTCTTTCTTTCTTTCTTTCTGCCCCAGAGCTTTCACCACAAAAATCAGCTCTTTGAAGAATCTCTTTTCTCCTTTACTTTTTTTTGTTCTTTTTATGATTTTAAATTCTTGAGAGCCCTCTGTTTAGCTTACTCATATGTCAGTTTTATTTTCTGAAGCCCAGAGCTTTCTTTCAGAGGGTACTCAAGGCTACGCAGCACTGGCACCTCTGTTTTGTTGTTAAAAAGTGTGGCACTTACTTCATGGTGATTACTGGCACCCATTTTTCTTTTTTTAAAAAAAGCACTGCTGAAGACTTATATTTGGGGTAAAAAGATACATACAGAGAGGTGTTGGACAGAAGAGGAAGGCAGGCAAGAAAGGTCTTTCTCCAGGTGTGAGGTTGAGGAAGGGGGAAGCTCCCAGGTGAGAGCTGGGAGGTTTACTTCCCTGTATGTGGACTGAACATTAAGATACAATTGTGGTAGATTTTGTGTTGCTGCTGCTGGTGGTGCTGTTCTGTTCTGTTCTATTATTTTATTTTATTTTATTTTATTTTATTTTATTTTATTTTTTCTTTCTTCTTTCTCCCCCGTTTCTTCTTCTGTTATATTTTTTTGTTTCTCTTTCTGCATTACATTATTATCATTATTATTATTACTCTTTAGACCAGTTTGGTTTTTTACTGTATTACAGTGGTAAAAGGGTAAAGGTACCCCTGCTCATACGGGCCAGTCTTGACAGAGTCTAGGGTTGTGCGCTCATCTCACTCTAGAGGCCGGGAGCCAGCGCTGTCCGAAGACACTTCCGGGTCACGTGGGCAGCGTGACAAGCTGCATCTGGCGAGCCAGCCCAGCACACAGAATGCCATTTACCTTCCTGCTAGTAAGTGGTCCCTATTTATCTACTTGCACCTGGGGGTGCTTTCGAACTGCTAGGTTGGCAGGCGCTGGGACCGAACGATGGGAGCGCAACCCGCCGCGGGGATTCGAACCGCCGACCATGCGATCGGCAAGTCCTACGCGCTGAGGTTTTACCCACAGCGCCACCCGCATCCCATTACAGTGGTACCTCAGGTTAAGTACTTAATTCGTTCCGGAGGTCCGTTCTTAACCTGAAACTGTTCTTAACCTGAAGCACCACTTTAGCTAATGGGGCCTTCTGCTGCCGCCGCGTCGTGGGAGCCCGATTTCTGTTCTTATCCTGAAGCAAAGTTCTTAACCTGAAGCACTATTTCTGGGTTAGCGGAGTGTGTAACCTGAAGCATATGTAACCTGAAGCGTATGTAACCAGCGGTACCACTGTATATCTAAAAAAACAAAATTAATACACGGGGGTGGGGAGAGAAGAAGATGAGAGATTACCCAAGAATTCTTGCAAAATCAAATACATTTTATTAACCCAGATTCACTTACTTTACTTAGGGCATACCGATGGTTTCCCCACAGGACGACTCCTGCGGCCCCCAGTGCTGCACTCTCACCAATAGTATTCACCAAGTCTTCCTGAAAAGTAAAGCAGGAACATGCATAATAACCAAGAGGCAAAGGTAAGGCACTGCTGTGATGTCCCCCTATGAACCAACCTGCGATCATAACCTGAAGCTCTTCTT
This sequence comes from Podarcis gaigeae, assembly GCF_964106915.1. Classification (NCBI taxonomy): domain Eukaryota; kingdom Metazoa; phylum Chordata; class Lepidosauria; order Squamata; family Lacertidae; genus Podarcis; species Podarcis gaigeae. The sequence continues at coordinate 109,733,026 of NC_139679.1, forward strand.
CATGTGCCTCCTCCACGAGAGGTCCAGAGAGCGACAACACAAGAACGGGCCTTTTTGGTGGTGGCTCCCTGCTTGTGGAGCACTCTCCCCAGGGACGCTCACCTGGCGCCTTCATTACATAGTTTTAGGCACCAAGCAGTAACCTTCTTCTCCCAGGGCTTTGGCTAATTAAATGATCTATGGCCTTTTAAACTGTGTTGGGGGGGGGGGCGCGAGGATAGCTTTTGTTTATTACTATGGTGTGTATTTTTGTGTTTTTATATTGTAAACCATTCCATGATCCTTCGATGAAGGGTGATATAGAAATAATAATATATAATAATAATAATAATAATAATAATAATAATAATAATAATATACACACTTGTTTTGCTTTTCTTTGCTTTTTTGGTTCACCGTTGCATAAACCACTAAAGAAACAGGTTTTTTGAACACTACAACCCACCCCCTTTGCAACACCTGTTTGCCAGAGATTTCACTGGTAGGAATGTGCACACCAGAGGGTATAATGCCGTTTTCTATAACACTGTCAACCCTCTTTTACAAACAAAGGCTAGTGTCTATGTCCTGTGAAAACATGCAGCAATTTCAATAGTGTGAGATCAATCCGAATGACCAGGATAGGTAAAGGTAAAGGTAAAGGGACCCCTGACCGTTAGGTCCAGTCGCAGATGACTCTGGGGTTGCGGCGCTCATCTCACTTTACTGGCCGAAGGAGCCGGCGTACAGCTTCTGGGTCATGTGGCCAGCATGACTAAGCCACTTCTGGCGAACCAGAGCAGCACACGGAAACACTGTTTACCTTCCCGCTGGAGTGGTACCTATTTATCTACTTGCACTGTGTGCTTTCGAACTGCTAGGTTGCCAAGAGCAGAGACCAAGCAATGGGAGCTCACCCCATCACGGGGATTTGAACTGTCGACCTTCTGAACAGCAATCCAAATGACCAGGATACGGCACAATAAATGCGAACCCTTTTCAGCACCCATAAAGCTCAAAAACTCTGTATTCCGAAAACTGCATCCCTGCTACCTATGTAACTCAACTCTGAAACTGCCCGGATAGCTCGGTTGGTTAGAGCATGGTGTTGACAGTGCCAAGGTTGCTGGTTTGATCCTGGCAACTGCATATTCCCGCATTGCAGGGGGTTGGGCTGCTCAACAATCCTCAGGGTCCCTTCCAACTCTACGATTCTACTGTGAGCTCCCATGCCACCTCTGGCCCTGTGCTTTTCTACAACTCTATGAACCTGTTGGGAAAAGTTGCCATGTCAACAGTATGTGGGTGATGTCCAGCTCTTTTTCAGGAGAGGATGTGCAGTTGCTGGATCGGAGTCTGGGTGCAGCAATGAGCTAGGTGAGGGCCAGTGAGTTGAGACTGAACTCTGTCGAGATGAAAGTGCTGGTGGTGGGCAGTACTTGGCTCCATGCTGGATGAGGCCAAACTCTTCCAGAAGGATCAGGTGTGTAGATTGGGCGGTATTCAAGGACCCAACATTGGAAGGCTGTCTGGATACGTCGAAAGGAGTTCCTGCGCTTGGAGATGGTGTAAAATGAGGCTGCCAGGCTTCTGGGTGGCATTGCGATTTGGGAATGGACCTCACCAATCCTTAAAGAACAGCACCGGAATGCAAGCAGGCCCAGTTTATAGACTTTGGTTTATAAAGTAGCTTCCTGGGCCCAAAATACTTGAATGCTTGCCTCTGCCAGTATATGCTACTATCTGCAGCAGAGGCCCTGTTGTGGTCCTGTGACTGTGGCACATCATGCAGCCAGCTCACATAGCTCATTGTCAGTTATGGCTGTAGTACTTCGCTGTGGTGCTCTGCTGAGGAACTCTCTCCCACTAGAAATATGACACACACACATATACCCCGTTCTGCTGTTGCCAACTTTTCATCACCACATGAAGAACATTCTGGTGTGTTTAAAGGCGTTGGCTCCTGGAGGCCAAGGCACTTTGACCCCTCCCCATCTTTTTTTTTTTTGAAAGGGCAGAGCCTCTTCAATATTCAGAGGACCTCACTCGCGATATCAGGGTGCTGCGTTGGGCCCCCTCAATTGTCCAGAGAATCTGGCACCTCTGGGTGTATTGTGCATTTAGGGAAGAGAGTGCTTAGTCCTGCTCTGTTCACCATGACAGTATATTTCTTTTTAGAGTGTTTATGGTTTAAATGCATATATTTGTGGTTTAAATGTATATGTATATGTATATGTGTTATAGTACACATATATTAGGGCTGCTATACGTCCGGGTTTTCCTTTCCTGGACATATCCAGGATTCGTCCAGGTGGAATTCCCCAAAACCGGGACATATGGCAACTCATGCTGGGAGTGTTGTTATTTTGGCGATTTTCCTTAAAAATACCTCAAAAACTCAATATATTTTTGGGGAAATTTTTCAAAAAAAAGCAGCTCAGAAACTTTAGCCAAATTAAGAAGAACAAGAAGAATAAACGCTTAACAACTTTTGTGTCTGCAAAGTGCTCCTTCATAAGTGGCCCCTCTGTATGAGCAATCTGCAGGAAAGTCCCTTGCAAGGCAACAACTGCTCAAGAGATTGTCTACTTGTGAGACTACTGCACTTTTGGAGCCCAAAGGATACTAGTTCACTCTCTGGAGCAGGGAGTTCTGGTTTCAAGGCATTGCCTACTTAGTGACAGAAGTTGTCCTAGGATCTTGCATGAATTCCTTTCTCTAACATTGAAGCTTTCACCCGTATACAATCAGGTACCTGCTCAACAGTAATGTTTAAGCTGGTTCTGGGAGGTTTATAGCTTCTAGTCTATGCCTTTCCCCTTACCTCTGTCAAAGGGCTGAACGTTCTGGCATAAAATGGCCTAGAATACACAAAAACAGGCAAGGCATAGTCCTTTCTAGCCATGGTAGCAACACGCATTGCTTCCATAACCCGATAGCGCACAAATCTCTGAGAGTTCCGACTTGACTGCAGCTTGTGCTGCAGGTATACGGAAGGATATAGGGCAGTGCTTTCTTTCCATAACCAAAGCAGACGGTCATTCAATTTCAAGTCAAGCTTTTCACATTTTCCTGTGTATTTATCTGGATGCACCATGAAATTATAATTATGGCATTCCGGGTATAGATGGTAACCCCAGAGTCCCTTTGGTCTCATTCTTTTCGCTTCGATAAGGGTGCTCTTCATAAACGTCTCCCCTGCCTTTTCAAATGCTTGCTTGGCGGCGCTCCTGATTCTGAAACTAGACCAGTGAGGATTCTTCTTTCTAATAGGTTCGAGAGACCAAATTTTGTACATATTTCTAGTGCCCACGTTCCTCATCCACTGGGGCTTCCAGTCTTCCCAGTCAATGACTCCAAGTCCCTGGAATTGATTTGTAGGTATGGCCTTTTTGAGATCAGACTTGACTTTGGCGATGTGCTTGTAAAGGTTTCCACGCTGTGGTATTCCTCCATTGATGGGCTTAACGGGGCTCTTTAAATAGGGGTAGTAGCCCAAGCGATTGTGATAAAATATTGTCACAGTGGAGCCACTCAAATTGTCATTGGGATTTGCGTGAATTTTAAAAGTTCTAAGGTCTAAATCCACCTTGTACCGCAGCTGGCACAGTCTGGTTGGTGCGTTCCATAGCACTACGAAAGGTTTGCGTGCGAACAATGGAGTCCTCGCATGCATAATTTCTTTACCATCCACCACCATCACTAACATCCAGACTCCTAGACATGTAATCCACAGATGGCGCAGAGTATGCCATTTTTCTGATACTGCTGTGGCAACTTCATCAAAGGGTGGAAGGAGGGAGGGGGAAACAGAAAGAAAACATTAGTGAACAGTGAAGACAATATCTTTAAAAAAAAAAAACATTGTGATTTGATTTTACAAATGAAAAAATAATTGCAATGCCAAATGCATATCCATAAAATGAGATTTCTCTTAATCTTGTGACTCCCCCCCCCCACATCACTTCCACGAGTTCTATTGTCAACATTTCCAACTGCATATTATTTCATAGTCTATGTTTTATATCAATCCCTATTATCCATGGTATTTGTTACATTACAAGTGAGATTTAAATCCTGCTAATGTTTTCATCTGCTCACAGTTGTCTCCTAAATCAATTATAAATTTCTCCCATCCTTCCTTGAATTTCTTGTCTTCTTGGTCTCTGAGTTTCCCAGTCAGCCTTGCCATTTCAGCATAGTCTAACAGCTTAGTTTGCCCTTCCTCTCTGTTAGGGACTCTTTCTTCTTTCCATCAGTGAAGACAAGACCTAACATAACTTTTTCTAACTGGTGAATCAGTTAAAAATCACAGCCCTAGAGCAAACTAGCCCCAGTAAGGCTGCTGCAGAGGCTTGATTGGCAAGTCAGCCTTTCCCAGAAATCAATCCCAGGTTGCAGAATCTAATGTAGCAAAACAGACACCAACCTCTCCATGTGCAACCCAGGGCTACAATCTACAATCATGGTTTTTAACATTAAGGAAGGGTTAAGGAATGCTTTTGATAAGCTAGATTGGACACATGATGTCCTGCTATTTACGTTCTTAATGTGTTATTACCTTGTCTTTTTTAATCGCTATGGTGGTCATGTGGAATTGCTATGAGGAATTATGAAAAATGAAGCAAGCCATTGTGTCAGCGGTGAAAGCATTGCTTTGACTGGGTTTGAGTCATTGACACGATTTCTGATTCAACCCCACAAGTCTTCATCTCTGCCCCATTTTCTCTATGCCTGACAGTCATGTACAGTGGTACCTCAGGTTAAGTACTTAATTCGTTCCGGAGGTCCGTTCTTAACCTGAAACTGTTCTTAACCTGAAGCACCACTTTAGCTAATGGGACCTCCTGCTGCTGCCGCGCCGCTGCCACGCAATTTCTGTTCTCATCCCGAAGCAAAGTTCTTAACCTGAAGCACTATTTCTGGGTTAGCGGAGTCTGTAACCTGAAGCGTATGTAACCTGAAGCGTATGTAACCCAAGGTACCACTGTATAAGCATTCTACACAGACCAGTTGCTTACCAGGCATCTTGGGTACATAAGGATAAGGAGGTAGCTTTGATGTAGCTTTTGTTAATCGTAGGGCCAGGAAACAGAGTTCACAAGGAGGTGGTAAAATGCCTGTCTTTCCTTGCCTGTCCTTCCTTTCCTAAGGTTTATTACCTCCGGGGTTTGATGAATGCATTCCTCCTTGATTCCTGTTTATTTAGCCTGAACATGTATGCATGCTCAAATAGGAAGTAGTTCTTTGTAGTTAAGAGGCTTCCTCTGATCTGACTTTGTCCCCAGGTGGGGATTTTTTTAATGCTCAGAGGAAATCTGATTGGTTCTTACAAATGCTGTGTAAAAGTTCTTTTGTTAATAAAAATGACCTGGACCAGGGAGTCGCAGGCACACTTTCTCCCAAAGGTCTGGCTGGTCAAGCCTCGTGTCTATTGTATTAATCAGGGTCCAGTCCTTCCTTTGACTCCAGAACACAACAAATCACTTAATTTTTAATCATTTTATGCTGATATAGTGGTGAAACACTGCTCATATGTCCCTGTGTGGCGTTTTACCCTATTTTTGCTGCATTCAAACTCCAATCCCCCTCTCATGGTATTTGAGGGACAGTGTTCAGGGAGAGAGAGATAATTAAAATATGACAGCGGAGGGCAGGGCAGAGCAAGCAGCCAGCAGCAGGTTACAGAAACAGCATTACTTATATTTGACCAAAAAAAGGAGAGAAAAAGGTTAAGAAAAAAGTATGGCCTGTGATGTTTTGGAACAATGTATCTGATATTGTTCTAATAGGGGGGAATAACGTTAAACAAGTCAGTGTAGATCCAGCCCTACTTCCTCCCCTTCAAAGCCAACTTGGTCTTTGTAGAAAGGATGCTTCCAGAGGAGGGGGAAAGTTCCATGAAAATTTTAAAGCCCAGTTACTTCCCTTTAGCAATCTAACAGCTGGTACCCCACCTGCATTGCTCATAGCCTTGCACTTAGCATAGCATAGCAACATGGACACAGGCAGGAGTCTTGTAGCCTAAGGTCATCCCTGTTGCAGAAAGGGAAACTACTAGTCCCTTTGCTACCACCAATTCACAGTCTACTTTGGCATAAAACAGGGAGGCTAAATTAGAAATGCTTCTGAGGGAGTCCATAATGTGTTGTGTTCCATGGCAAATCATCAGCACTGGTTTAAAGGTGTGTTTTTGTTTGTTTGCAAATTTATTTTCTGCAAATTTATTTTCCAAAAGATTGAACCATATCTATGGAGATTCAAATGAAGTATGCTGGATATTTAAGGTGAGTTATGTGGATATGCTGGCTGCAGACACCATTTTAATATTGAAGTAAGCCCCTCTTCCCCACGATGGTATTTACCAACACAATAGTAGCCATTGTCCTCTTCTGTTTGTTTTGGGCTTCCAGAGTTAGCCTCTCAGAGGTTGTCCCTGCTAAAACATCCCAAACTACCCATCAAAGCTCAAAAAGCAGCGTGGGGATTTCTCTGATTTTAGGAAGAAAGGTGGTAGGTGGGACTTACCTCCACACCTGAGGCAGAGCAAGACTGCAAGCAGCCATTTCTGAGCCAATCCTGGCCCCCAATGATCAAAGAAGAAGCCCTGCTGCATCAGAAAGCCTCTTTGTACTGAGAGGAGGCTGGTTTTGAAGGATGTCAGCTGAGAGAAAGCAGGCTTGCAAGGGAGACTCAGATTCATGGCAACCATAGTCGTGTAACCTCTAGAAAGCAACGCATTGCTCAGTTTGAGGAACCAGGAGCAGGTGGTCCATTATATGAGGCTGGGAGGAGCCTTCTTGGCTTTTCAGATCACCTGGCCCTGGTGGGTTTGAAAGGTGCTATAAGCCTCTGGCAATATGCTGGGGTGGTTCTAAAGAGCCGCAGAGATGTGGGCAGTGGTTCCATTGGGATATTTAGGGCATAATGTACTGATAGCTCAGATAAATTCAAGTGGGTTGATGGATCAGCTGAAGCCATATAGAATGCCCTCGATAAGAACATAAGAAGAGCTTGCTGGATCAGGCCAGTGAACTTCTAGTCCAGCATCTTGTTCTCACAGGATAGCTCAGTTGGTTAGAGCATGGTGTTGATAAAGCCACTTCCGCGCAATCAGGGGAATCCTCGGGGCCGTGTCATCCCCTGAGCCAGCTAATCAGCTGGCTCGGGGTGTGCGGCTTGCCTCACTTAAGGCAAGTGCGGCCCCAGGATCTCCCTCTTTTGGCTGCTCAGCTGCTGAGGTTTCCCACCCACCCGCCCACCCTTTAAGGTTCCCCTTCTGACCTTGCTATGGACCTCGGTTGGTCACCATTAAAGGACCTGGTAGGAATTTTTTCCACTTGGCAAATTGGCACTGCCCATTTGGTTTTTCGCCTACCTCGTAGCAAATTGTCACAACTACTTTGGTTTTGGCGGTTAGGCATTGGTAGGGGTATTGTTATGTAGATGTGGTGGTGGGGAGTGCCATCACCTCCCCCGCATATTGAAGGGTAGTCTGGTAAAGGATTCCGGGGGGCGTGGCTTCTTCCGAAGCCTATGGAGGCCAGGGCCTAAAGCGCGCCCCTGAGCGGTGACGCCGGGGGAGTCCCTAGTTGATGTGCATCAGCAGGGCTCCCCCTGCTGGTGTTAACCCTTCCCAGTCTTCTAGCAAACAGGCTGAAGCAGGATAGTTGGATAGGACCAATACCTAAGCCAATACCGCTCATCACCTGTAACCAATAAAGTTGTGGCCAATTTTAGCCCATTAACCTAAAATAATGATATCACATGTCTTTATTTCTACTGGTGGGAGGCGAGAACTTGCCACGCAACACCAAGGTCTTAGCTTTGATCCCTGTATGGGGCAGCTGCATTGCAGGGGGTTAGACTCAATGATCCTCAGAATCCCTTCCAACTCTACAATTCAATGATTAATCCGGAAGCTTAAGGGAAGCAAAAAAGCAGGACATGAGCACAACAGGACTATCTTCACATGTGATTCCCAGCAACTAGCATTCAGGGGCATACTCTGATCTCTGAGACCTCTTTATGTCTGTCAGGGACCGTGCTGAAGGAATGGTGGGAGCCTCCCCCTCCCCCTGCTCCTGTTCAGAATCCTCTTCCTAGAAAGTCTCCTAGAAATTATTTGTTGCATAAGCTAGAATAGCAGGGAAATATCAGGTAAAATATGCCTGTTTAAATGTCTGAATCCCCTTTGCAGTTGACCGCTATTTTATCTAGCTCTTTTCTCCTGATCTTCTTAGCTGCCAATGCACATAGTGCTACTTTATAACTTACAAAGTCATCAGTATCGCTCAGCAGCCATTTCACCCTTTCCACCCTGTTAGCATGTATTCCATTCGTAAGCAGGGGTTTTATAAATCGGTCTCTTGGATCTCTATATAGCAGGCATTGCAATAAATACAGATCCTCTACACAGGGTTGCCCACATATACAAAGTCTCTCCTCGTATTGTACTTTGCCATACCGACCATCCAACACCATCGAGGGCATCGATTGGAATCGTAATTCTGTAAAAGTGATTCTTAGTACAGCAAGTGGGAGCTTTGTCAGATATCTAGCTCGGGTGTGCTCCATTTTAATAAGTGGGAACCATAGTGAACTTTTGATAGAGGCAACTGTGGATAAATTCCTTTCTACATCGGACCTAAAGAGACAATCTCTTAGGCTCTTCCTATCCATCTTCATGGTCACCTGACGATCTTGTAATTGATATTGGGACAAGAGGCTTTGGGTGCCGGCCTTCCAGCATTTGGTCTGTTCCCATTCAGTGTGGGACATAGTGGGGAATCTCTCCTCCGAGTGTGATTGGAGTCTTTTCACATAGTTTAGACACAGATAGTCAGTTCTAGCCCATATTGTTGTCACGTCCGCTTCAGCACGGATAAGAGCAGCTGGGGTCCCGTTGGGGAGCGAGAGCACTTTCCTGAGAAATTTGTTCTGCACTATTTCTAAGGCTTTGTTAGCATTTGGGTCCATGCCCCTTATCACTGCTCCATAGAGCATTTAGGAAACCACTTTATTGGCGAAGATTTTCAGTACGGGTTCTACACTGGCCACGCAGTATAAAACAGAATTTCATTAGTGCCCCACAAGCTTTCTGCCTGGTGGAACAGCTCTGTCTTGCAGGCCCTGCGGAAAGATGTCAAGTCCCGCAAGGCCCTAGTCTCTTGTGGCAGAGCGTTCCACCAGATCGGAGCCACAGCCAAAAAAGCCCTGGCTCTGGTTGAGGCCAGCCTAACTGTGATGGGATAATGAGCTGCTTGTGCGTAAAGCTTGATCCCTCCGGGTTTTGGCTGGTCACCCAACCTGAGTCTCTAACGGAGCCCCCAACGCATGACTCCGTCAGTCGCTGGTAGAATCCGACAGTGGGCGTCTACGGAACTTACTCCAACATAAAAGCTGTTTGACGGACTTGCGCCTCCTGGACTCTCTGCGTGACAGCTTCCGGCGAGGGGTGGGGGTTCCTAAAGGGGGTCTTGTTACCTCCTCACTGTTCTCACTGGAAGTATCCCAGAGCCTCCCCTCCGACTCCCTTTCCCTTTGAGCTCCTGCTCTCCCCCTACTGGTTCCCTCTTCTGCTGCAGAGTCTCTCCTATTCTCCTGGAGCCTTTCTACCACCTGTTCTTCCGATGGCAGTTCCCTGACATCCACCTCCCCCCCAGGGCCCCCTTCACCCCCTCCCGCCTCCTCTCCCACTGGCGGTGAGGGTGGAAAGCCCCTGAAGGAACTCTCCTCGTCGTCCGTGGATTCAATCACTTCTTGCCACGGCTTACCGTCTCTTGCCCCGTCTTCCTCTTCTTCGTCGGAGTCTGCTTCCTCATCCACCCCTGACTCTGGGAACCCTTCAAACTCCCCTTCCTCATCGGTGGTCCCGAAATGTTCCCTTCTAAATCGTGCCACGGGCTGCGGTTTCCTTGGGAAACTCCTATGAAACGTTTCTATTAAAATCTCGTCATTGACTGCCTCTGCTGGTACCCATGTGTTTTCTGACTCTACTTCCCCCTCCCATTCTACCAAATATTCCACCTGATTCCTCTTCCACCTGGAATCAATGATTCCTGCCACGTTCATGTCGCGTTCTCTCTCTTCTATCACAGGCGTTTGGGTGACCTCCCTCTCACGTTCCCCCCACTCACGTCCCTCTCGGTACGGCGACAGTAATGACCTGTGAAATACTGGGTGCAATTTCATGTGACTGGGCAATCTGAGTTTGAATGCTACTGGGTTGACCTGCTGTATGACCTCAAAGGGTCCCAATCTTTTGGGTCTCAATTTCTTACTCCCTCCCTTGAACGGTAGTCCTTGGGTGGATAGCCACACCCGGTTTCCCACCCTTATAGTTTCACCTTCCCTCCTATTTCTGTCTGCTTGCTTCTTATATTCTTCCTTGGCTTTCTCTTATTGAGTTGGAGCTGACGGTGGATCGCTTCCATCTCTTCAACAAAATGTTCCGCCGCCGGCACGCTCCACCTCTCCCCTCCCTCTCCTGGAAAAGCCCGGGGATGACACCCATAATTTGCCAGAAAGGGACTCATCCCTGTGGACACATTCTCCGCGTTGTTGTAGGCAAATTCTGCCAGAGGTAACTTATCTACCCAATCATTTTCTCTGTCCTGAACATAACACCTCAGGTATTGTTGTAAAATCCCGTTTGCCCTCTTCGCTCGCCCATTTGTTTCTGGGTGCCGGGCAGTTGAAAAATTGATTTCCACGTGCAGTAAGCTCATGAGTTTCCTCCAGAACCTGGAAGTAAACTGTTTCCCTCTATCGCTGACCACCCTCAAGGGGGTGCCATGCAACCTGAAAATATGCTCTACAAACAACTTGGCGGTTTCCTCCGCTGTGACCGCATGTGAACAGGCTATAAAATGACACATCTTAGTTAATAGATCTACCACCACCATGACCGCTGTCTTGCCTTTGGATTTTGGCAGGTCCGTCATAAAATCTATGGATACTGCCTCCCATGGCTGTTCTGGTGTGGGTAAGGGTTCTAATAGCCCCGCCGGTGCCAGCCTCTCCCCTTTCGCTCGCTGGCACCTGTCGCACCCCCTGACATATTCCCGTACATCCTCCCTCACCTTGGGCCACCAAAACTCCCTGGTAACCAACCACATGGTCTTGTGCTGCCCGAAGTGCCCCGCTGTGGGGCTGTCGTGCAACTGCTTGAGTACTCTGCCCCTCAGTTCCCCATCGGGTATGTACAGTGCCCCTTTGTAATACAACGCCCCGTTCTTTTCTTCAAACCCCCCTGTGTTCTCCTCTGTCCTCCTGAGTTCTCTTAGTTTCTCTTGGGCGTATTCATCGTTCTCAGTACTCGCTATCAATTCCCTCTGCCCCACCAAAGCCGCCCCACACACCCAGCGGTCCTCAAGGATTACATGCCTTTCCTCAGGCGCTCCCTCCCCCTCTAAGTACTCAGGTTTCCTGGAAAGAGCGTCCGCCCTTACGTTCTCGGAGCCTGGCACGTAACGAATTTCAAATTGGAATTTGGAGAACTCCTGGGCCCATCTCACTTGTCTCTGGTTTAGCACTCGGGCTGTTCTCCAGTATTCCAGATTTTTGTGATCAGTTCTGACTTGAACCTTGTGCTGCGCCCCAATCAGCAAGTGCCGCCATTTCTGGAATGCTTCATGAATGGCGAGCAGTTCTCGGTCGTATACTGTGTAGTTCCTCTCAGATTTGTTCAACTTCCGCGAGAAGAATGCACACGGTTTCCATTCAGACGTATCTTTTCCCGGCTGGAGAAGCACGGCCCCCACCGCTCGGTCTGACGCGTCAGTCTCCACTCTCATTGGTTGTTGTAGATCCACGTGCAAAAGTTGCTCTTCCGACGCAAACGCCTGCTTTAAGCGTTCAAACGCCCGCTGCGCTTCTTCCGTCCAAACAAATTTCTTCTTGCTGCTAAGACAATCCGTGATGGGCGCTGTTAAATGGGCAAAGTTTTTGATGAACTTCCTATAGAAGTTTCCGAAGCCCAGGAACCTTTGCACGTCCTTCTTGGTCTTTGGTGTTTTCCATTCCAGTACCGCTTGAACCTTGCTGGGATCCATGGCCAATCCCTTGTCAGACAACCGGTACCCCAGGAATTCCACCTCCCTGGTATGAAACTGACACTTCTCCAGTTTCACCCACAGCCGGTTTTCTCGCAGTTTGCTCAGTACCTCTCTTACATCTCGCACATGCTGCTCCTCATTTTCAGAGTACACCAGGACGTCATCTAAGAACGCTGCGCAGTTCTTGTAGAGCAATGGCCCCAAGGACGTGATTCATGAATGATTGAAAACAGGCTGAGCCCCCTTGTAATCCGAAAGGCATAACCAGGTACTCAAAAGCCCCTAAGGGGGTGAACATAGTGGTCTTCCACTCATCCCCCTTTCTCACACGTATCAAGTTATATGCCCCCCTAAGGTCCAGCTTGGTAAAAATTTTCCCTTTTCTCACCCGTGTCAGAATGTCATCAATTCTAGGCATAGGGAAAGTCACTGGTTCTGACACTGCATTTAGGGCCCTGAAATCACACACGAGCCTGGGTTTACCCGTGTTTTTTTTGTCCACAAAGAACACTGGGCTGCCCCCCACCGCTCGTGACTCTCTGATGAAACCTCGCTTGAGATTCTTGTCAATGAACTCCCTTAACTCTTGCATCTCACTGTCTGACATCGCATACAGCTTGCCCACTGTCAATTGTGCTCCTGGGAGTAAGGTAATTTGACAGTCAAAGGGTCTGTGCGGGGGCAGTTTATCTGCTTCCTTTTCGCTGAATACGTCAATCAAGTCAGCGTATTGTCGTGGCACCCTCCCCTTGTCCATCACTTCCATCCCTGCTAGAGTGGCCCTGGCCCCTGCCTGAGCCTCTCCCTCCTTGCAGTGTTCTAGGCAATGTGCTGACCCAAAGGAAACCACCCTCTGATGCCAGCCTACTAGCAGATCATGTAGTGCCAGCCAGCTCATCCCCAAAATAATAGGAGCTCCTCCCAAGGTGGCTACGTTAAACGCTATCAGTTCTGTGTGTCTTGCCACCCTCATTATCATTGGCACAGTCTGTTGGCTCACTTCTCCTCCCAACAGTTCCCTCCCATCAATCGTGGTAACCTGCAAAGGCTTACTTAATGGGATAGTCTGTATCTGGTGTTCAGCTGCAAACTCCTTACTCATGAAATTACAGGAGCTGCCTTAATCCAATAGCGCTTTTATCTTTAGTGGGTGTCCGTTTGACAGTTCCAGCAACACCTCTATCACAAGCGCTGGTCTTGGAGGTTCTGGCGTGGGCACATTCACTACTCCTTGGCCTGGCTGCTGTGCCCTGATGTTGGCAGCCAGGCGTTGGCTTTTACTTGCTCCTTGATTTCTTCTTCCTCCTTCCCCCCAACAGTTCCCGCCATCCCTTGCCATTCCTTCCTTTGCGGACAGACTCTGGCAAAGTGACCTGGCTGTTGGCAGAGATAACATTTCTTGGCACTCTTTCCCTCCTTCCTCCGCCCTTCACTGGTGTTTGAAACTGCGCGCGCGCGCGCTGTTCCAAGTTCCATCGGCTCTGCTGGCGGGAAAGGCTGCTCCGGAATCTCTGGAATGCGGAAGTCCTTCCAACGTTCCCCCTTTCCTTCCCGCTTTTCCAAAGCTCTTGCCTCCTGGCGCGCTCCTATGGACAGTGCAGATTTAGTCAGCTGGTCCATAGACTCCGCCCTAGGCGCCCGGGAAAGTTCATCTTTCACTGCCGGAGAGAGCCCTTCTTCAAACAGCATTTGAATGGGTTCACTCGCTAGGTCCCACCCCAGTCTATGTATCAACATGGTGAACTCAATCCAGTACTCACGTACAGATCGGCTCCCCTGTTTACACGCCATTAACTGCCTGCGCACCACTCCCTGCTCAATCTCGCTGGAAAACATCAGGTCCATGGCGCGGAAAAACTTCCTCGTGTCCTTTAAGATTTCATTGTTGGCTGCCATCAGGGGTCTAACCCAGTCCTTCGCCCCTCCCTCTAGATGGCCAATAACGTACGCCACTCTAGAGTTCTCATCGGGGAAGTCATCAAACAGTAGATTGAGAGCATATTGCATCTCTGTTCTAAAGGCTTGATAGTTCCTGGGATCCCCCCCAAATTTCTGCACCAATCCAGGCACCTTTCTGGCAAGTGGGGTGGTTTTCCCTTTATCCGCATCTTGAGCCCTCCTCTCCTCGAGCCTCGCCGTTTGCAGCGCAAGCTGGACCTCCAACGCCCTGTACCTTTCTTCCAGGCTTGGACCCGCTCCAGCTCCAGCTCCTGCTCCTCCGGTTCCGGCTGGTTCGCTCATGATGCCCTCTGCTTGCACAAGCTGCTTTCAAAGACTGTCGGATTGCTGTGATGGGATAATGAGCTGCTTGTGCGTAAAGCTTGATCCCTCCGGGTTTTGGCTGGTCACCCAACCTGAGTCTCTAATGGAGCCCCCAAAGCATGACTCCGTCAGTCGCTGGTAGAATCCGACAGTGGGCGTCTACGGAACCTACTCCAACATAAAAGCTGTTTGACGGACATGCGCCTCCTGGACTCTCTGCGTGACAGCTTCCGGCGAGGGGTGGGGGTTCCTAAAGGGGGTCTTGTTACCTCCTCACTGTTCTCACTGGAAGTATCCCAGAGCCTCCCCTCCGACTCCCTTTCCCTTTGAGCTCCTGCTCTCCCCCTACTGGTTCCCTCTTCTGCTGCAGAGTCTCTCCTATTCTCCTGGAGCCTTTCTACCACCTGTTCTTCCGATGGCAGTTCCCTGACACTAACCTCCCTGTGGCCTGGGACCTCCAAGATGTTTTTGTTTAGGGAAGAAAAGACTAAAGGATTCCGCCCAAGGCCTTAAACCGCCAAAGTTGTGAAGACAAAACCTGCCAATGCAGGAAAATTTATTCCCGGTTCTTCAACAGCAAACAGTCAAAACACCGTAGCAGCGCCTGCTAAACCGGAAGAAAAAAGGGTAGCCTGCAAACAAGAAACATTAAACAAAGGGAGGGTTGGGTGGGTGGGTGAAGCTCCTGAGCTGACTGCCTGGCTGCTGCCAGCTCCTTCCCCTATTTATGCAACTGGCCTCACCTCTCAGCAGTGTAAATTGACTAACTGAGGCTGGGCGTGAACCTCCAAAGAATACCAACTGAGGCGCAGGCCAGCCCATACAACCAGTAAGTTCCCTGGGGTCCAAAGAGCTGCGCACAATCCCGCAAAGGGTGTCAGCTTCGCCTTTGAGCCAGTGCCACCGACTGGGCTCAACCTCTTCAGCTCCAACTGGGCCAGGCGAGCTGGAAAAGCACTTCCAGAGACCTTTCACTGCAGGGAGCAGGTCTAAGTGCTGTGGACTCACAACTCAGAGCTGTGAGCACCGAACTCACTTCTAGTAGTCAGCAGAGCACAGCAGAGCATGAATCACTCGAACGACAGCTCTGTAGAATGTTGTTGTTTAGTCGTTTAGTCGTGTCCGACTCTTCGTGACCCCATGGACCAGAGCACGCCAGGCACTCCTGTCTTCCACTGCCTCCCGTAGTTTGGTCAGACTCATATTTGTAGCTTCGAGAACACTGTCCAACCATCTCGTCCTCTGTCGTCCCCTTCTCCTTGTGCCCTCCATCTTTCCCAACATCAGGGTCTTTTCCAGGGAGTCTTCTCTTCTCATGAGGTGGCCAAAGTATTGGAGTCTCAGCTTCACGATCTGTCCTTCCAGTGAGCACTCAGGGCTGATTTCCTTAAGAATGGATAGGTTTGATCTTCTTGCAGTCCGTGGGACTCTCAAGAGTCTCCTCCAGTGCCATAATTCAAAAGCATTAATTCTTCGGCGATCAGCCTTCTTTATGGTCCAGCCCTCACTTCCATACATCACTACTGGAAAACCATAGCTTTAACTATACGGACCTTGGTTGGCAAGGTGATGTCTCTGCTTTTTGCTTTTTTTTATTCTCTACAGCTACTGTACAAACTATCTACAAACCAAATGGAGATGCTGCACTGAGTGTTACAGCTGCATGAGCAGCGACCTTATCTATACACAGATAACACTCAGACTCCCCCTTTGAAGTCAGACTGGAGCAGAATAAGTAATGAGCAAAATCCGCCCCCTCCTTTCTGAAACATTAGCAGATTCTTGCAATGGGAGGGGTGAAATATCCTCAAAGGGCACCCACAGTGTAAAGTGTGAGTGCTCACTCTTGCTGGAGAGCCTACATCCGCCCAGCCCAAGGTCACGACAAGCCGATAAGATGGCAGTCTCAGTGGTTCATGCATATACCACAACTTTCTGATGAAATCCCATGATATTTTAAAACCACAAATGTTCTAGTATATTTTTGTCCTACTTTTGTGGCATGATAGCTCCCCTGGGCAGGAATAATGTGGTATGGTTTGGGGGAAATCACAGTACAAAGCAGACCAGACGAAATCCAGCACTAATACACTATCGTTGTGTCAAGAACATGTTACAGGAGACCCCCACCATAAAAACCCAGTCTGGAGGGGGTCTTAGGGACATGGAACAATGAGTTGTGCCTAGGTTTCTATCTGAACATCACTGTATACTGGGCAGGAGCATTGGGCAGAATTGTGAACCTGCTCTGCACATTCATCCTATTTCTTTGCATTGGCTGCACCATCTATTTACTGGGGTACCTTGGTTTATGAACTTAATCCATTCCGGAAGTCCGTTCTTAAACCAAAGTCATTCTTAAACCAAGGCACACTTTCCCTAATGAGGTCTTCCACCACCGGTGCCCTTCCACTATTTGACTTCCATTTGTAGATGGAGGTAAAGTTCGTAGACCAAGGTAAACTTCCAGTTTTGCAGAAGTTCACAAACTGAATAGTTCATTAAGAGGGCTGTTCGTAATCCGAGGTACCACTGTAATTGAAAACTGGAGTTATCAAGTAACTGTGATGAAAATGTGAGCCCCTTCAGTGTAGCACAATTTATTGATTTATAGTAGCATTTCTATACAGTGGTACCTCTGGTTAGGAACGCTTCAGGTTACGAGCTCCGCTAACCTGGAAGTAGCTGCTCCTGGCCGGGAACTTTGACCCAGGATGTGAATGGAAATCATGCAATGGAGGCACACGTGCAGCGGGAGGCCCCTTTAGAGAAAGTACGCCTGAGGATAAGAACAGTTTCAGCTTAAGAACGGACCTCCGGAACGAATTAAGTTCATAACCAGAGGTACCTCTGTATTGGCCTCTTATAAAATAACAAGGCAATGTGTAACAATGGGTGCTAGCATGTCCTTGGCCCATAGTTTATTTATGTGGTTCATAGCATCAGTGTAGTTAGCATAAGTCTAATATAAAATATGCCTTTCAGTAATCTATGAGGGACGCGGGTGGCGCTGTGGGTTAAACCACAGAGCCTAGGACTTGCTGATCAGAAGGTCGGTGGTTCGACTCCCCGTGACAGGGTGAGCTCCTGTTGCTCGGTCCCAGCTCCTGCCAACCTAGCAGTTCAAAAGCATGTCAAAGTGCAAGTTATCTATGACCCTGGTGTAAACTCCTGTCTAAGAAGTGACCTTGTAGATACAAGCAAGCATCCTCACCATTAATGCTTGCCTTACTAAGCTAATTACTAATTACTAGTATGCTTGCAGGTGGCGCTGTGGGTTAAAGCCTCAGCGCCTAGGACTTGCCGATCGAAAGGTCGGCGGTTCGAATCCCTGCGGCGGGGTGCGCTCCCGCTGCTCGGTCCCAGCGCCTGCCAACCTAGCAGTTCGAAAGCACCTCCGGGTGCAAGTAGATAAATAGGGACTGCTTACTGGTGGGAAGGTAAACGGCGTTTCCGTGTGCAGCTCTGGCTCGCCAGATGCAGCTTTGTCACGCTGGCCACGTGACCCGGAAGTGTCTCCGGACAGCGCTGGCCCCTGGCCTCTTAAGTGAGATGGGCGCACAACCCCAGAGTCTGGCAAGACTGGCCCGTACGGGCAGGGGTACCTTTACCTTTTACCTTAGTATGCTTGCATACTAATCTGGTGCTGGCCAGCAAAATTTAATTATCTTTTTTTAAAAAATATATATATTAAGATTTTAAAGGTTACAAAAGAGAATAAAAAAGACAATCAAAGAAAAAAGAGAAAAAAATAGAATACATATAAAAAACATCATCAAAAAACATAAAAAGAGAAAAAATAAAAAACAAATCAAACCTTTAACTCACTTACTTGCATTCACTTATTTCCTTGACTTCTTCACGCCTCCCATTTTTGTATTCTAATTCAATTAGATATTCCAGCAAATCCTTCCAACTTGGTTTTTATCCTGCTAATTTATCTTAACATACTATAATTCCCCTCTTTATATTCTAAATCATATAAATATTTCAACAAATCCTTCATCTTAAACTTTATCCTTATATCTTGTCTTAATATACTGTAGTTTCCCATTCTCTTTCACTAAATAACCATCCACTTTTACTTCATTTAATCTTCACCCGGCACAACTTTTTAAAATAATTAGGTTGATAACGTCCTTAGGAGGACAACCAAATTTAAGCACAAATTCGACCCACAGCTGTGAGGCATTCGCGAGTTTTTTTGCGGAGAAAGTCCTGTTGCTCCGCCGTGACCTCCCTGCCAATTTAGATACAGTGACTGAACTGGAGGCCCCTCGACTGACTTCAGGTCCAGTGTTGGACCATTTCGATCGGATACTCCCTACTGATGTGGATAGATTCCTCCAAGTTGGTAGGCCCACCACCTGCCTCCTTGATCCGTGCCCGTCTTGGCTGATTAGGGAGTGTCCAGATGTTGCACGGACCCCCCTGGTTGAAATTATCAATTTGTCCCTTGACACGGGGACATTTTCAGGGGAACTGAAGGAAGCAGTGGTGTGTCCACTCTTAAAAAAAACTTCATTAGATCCCTTAGACCTATCCAATTACCGCCCAGTTTCAAATCTTCCATACCTGGGTAAGGTAATTGAGAGAGCGGTTGCTGAACAGCTTGGTAGGTTTCTGGAGGAAACATCGGCATTAGATCCATTTCAGTCCGGTTTCCGTCCTGGTTTTGGGACGGAGACGGCTCTGGTTGCCCTAACAGATGATCTCCATAGACAACTGGATCGAGGCGGGTCAGGAATGCTGATCCTTTTAGATTTGTCATCAGCCTTTGACATGGTTGATCATGATCTTCTGGACCACCGCCTCGCAGATGTGGAGATACAGGGCATAGCCCGTAACTGGTTGTGCTCTTTTATCTCTGGGGACAGAGGGTGGCACTAGGGAGGGAAATGTCGTCGCGCCACTCCTTGGCGTGTGGAGTGCCGCAGGGCGCAATTCTCTCCCCGATGCTTTTTAACATCTTTATGCGCCCCCTTGCCCAGATTATCCGGAGCTTTGGGCTGGGCTGTCACCAATATGCTGATGACACTCAGCTCTATCTGCTGATGGATGGCCACACTGACTCGGCCCCGAACACACTGACCAGATGTTTGGAAGCTGTGGCTGGATGGTTTTGTGGGAGCCGATTGAAACTAAATCCTTCGAAGACAGAGGTCCTATGGCTAGGTCGGGATGGCATGGGGATGAGGGACCAACTCCCTTCTCTTGCGGGGGCCCAATTAGTGCCATTGCCTTCCGTTAAGAGTTTGGGTGTAATCCTAGACGCCTCCCTTTCCATGGAGGCGCAAGTTACAGCAACAGCCAAGGCGACATTTTTCCACCTTCGCCGCATCAAGCAGTTGGTCCCTTACCTTTCCCGCCCCGACCTGGCCACGGTGATCCATGCGACGGTCATCTCCAGGCTTGACTACTGTAATTCACTCTATGCGGGGCTGCCCTTGAAGCTGTCCCAGAAATTCCAGCGGGTACAGAATGCTGCAGCGAGGCTCCTCACGGGGTCTCTGCCATGGGAGCATATTCACCCAGTGCTTTTCAAGCTGCACTGGCTCCCAGTGGAGTGCAGAGTCAGATTTAAGGTGCTGCTTTTGACCTTTAAAGCCCTTCACGGCCTAGGACCCTCGTACCTACGGGACCGCCTCTCCTGGTATGCCCCACGGAGAGCCTCAAGGTCCATAAATAACAACACCCTAGTGGTCCCAGGCCCTAAGGAAGTTAGATTGGCTTCAACCAGAGCCAGGGCCTTTTCAACTCTGGCTCCGGCCTGGTGGACCGCTCTGCCTCATGAGACCAGGGCCCTGCAGGATCTGATTTCTTTCCACAGGGCCTGTAAAACAGAGTTGTTCCGCCTGGCCTTTGGCTTGGAGCCAATTTGATTCCCTCCCTCTCTTTTTTCCCCCTTTTTTTCCTTCTCCTCCTGCGATGAGGCTACATTTTAATATTTTAATGTTCCATTATTTTAATGTTGTATTTTATTTTTGTTTTTAAGTCGTAATCATTCATCTTGTTTTTATTATTGCTTGTAAGCCGCTCTGAGCCTGGCCTTGGCTGGGGAGGGCGGGGTATAAATAAAAATATTATTATTATTATTATTATTATTATTATTATTATTATTATTATTTCCATTAATACTTATATATCTATACTTATTCTAAAAACATTTCCCCTAGGGTCAAAGAAGGATTCAATTCCACGATTCCCCCATCTCTCTTTAAAAGAAAAACAAGACGAATTATATACACTTTAAATTCCCAATTTTTTCCACCCCGGTTTCAGCCCCTAGCAATAGTTCCAACAATCTCAAAAAAAAAACCTCAACCCGGAGATCTCAAGTCCGAGGCTCTTAGGTCTCTTTCGTATCCCCTCTGCCGGTCTTTTTGATATCTTTGATGTTAAAAGCCAAATCTCGGGGCAGCTCCAACCCAACAGTAATCATATTCCTTCCTGCCAAACTTCCATAGTTAAGGATAGGGCCTGTAGAATATTCCAAATCTTGTTTCACACTTGTAATGGGAATTGGGGTTGCTTGTGCGTAAATTCCAAACTGCTCCGAGCTGGTTGCGTAGCTGGACCTTTTCCCGGTTTGACAGCCCTAAAAACGGACTGTCTCAGTCACTGGCAGAATCCGTCAGTGGGCGTTTCCTAAACGTCCTCCAACATAAGAATTCCTTAACAGCCAATCTCCTCCTCGCTTCTCTGCGTGGAAGCCTTCTGCGCAGAGTGGGTGTGCCAAGGGGTGGTCCTGCACTCTCCTCACTGACCTCACTGGAAGAGTCTCGGAGCCTCCCCTCCGAAGTACTCTCAGCCTCTCTTTTCTTCCTGGTGTCACCTTGGTTTCCTTCCCCAGTGGAAGCTCTCTCTCTCTCCTTGCTGGTTCCCTCTCCGGCATCATTAGGGAGCCTTACCTCTCCACTCGGCTCCGATGTCAGTTCCCTGACAACACTCTTTTCAAATCCAAAGACCCCCAAATCTCTGACCTCCACCTGGCTCAGATTTATATCCCAAAGGTCATTTGATCTCCACACAGGGAGATCTCTCCATCCTTCATTCTTGAGGCCGAGCCAGGCTTCCATCTCCAAAAATTTGCTTCTCCTAGTTGCCATCATGTAAGGCCTCAAGTTATAGTCCACCATTTGCCTGTGTAGGGCCACGGCTCCCCCTTTCATCACTTCAGTCACGACAAGATTCTCCTTTTCAAGTTTTTCAATTTGTTCAATTAGCAGAGGTTCCCAAGCCGAGTTCTTGTCCACTTCTTCACCAATGCCCATTTTTGTTCCCAATATTACTACGTTCGTAGCCATAGCATTTATCTGATCATGCAGCTTTCCCAAGAGATAAAATGTCCTGTTCAGCTCGCACTCAATTTCCTTCCCGACTGCCATCCTTAAACAGTCCAAGGTCAAAAACTAGTTTCTCAGGGCTTTATCTTTAAAAACAATTTCCCAGCTGGTTCCTTGTAACAATATCCCAAAGCTCCCTCTAGAGGGATTCAAGTTTCTTTTCGCTCCTTCCAGCATGGACCCAAAGGTCCCATACATTAAATTGAAACAGTTCCTTCCTTCCTTTTAAACGTAAAGTTGTAACAAAAACGGGCAGTAGAAACAAAGTCCTTCTTTTGTATCTTGTCAGCAGACTTGACAGCTGTCAAATTTATCTATTCAACGTCAGCGGGCTCTCACAGTCCACTCCCGGGTTTGGGGAAGTGGCACTTCAATTCCCAAATTTTTAACCTTCTTCTGCAGGGTCCCCTGCTTTCACAAAAAATATTGATGATAGTTTCAATCAATGGAATTTAAATCCTTTACATAAAATTCTCCACGACCTTAGTTAACAGGTTCTTTGCTTCAGTTTATTTACAGAAAGGGGAGGCGGACTTCCTGTTTAGACCTTCCCCGATTGGTACCAATTTTAAAAAAAAACTTTAAATACTTTAGAGTCCAATTTCCGATTACTCACGGGTTATTGTTTGAAATCCAATTGTCCACAAGATAAAGTCAGCGCTCTCTGGCAACGGCTACGTGGCTTCACTCCGTAAAAATAGCGGTCGATTCAAAACACCGCGCCGCTCACCCCACGTCACTTCAGAAGCCCCGAAAAGGGGTTTCCCTGTGGGTAGGGGGGGCGCTCCTGGTGTCAGCCGAATCCCACGTTCCCAGGCTTCATCCGCCTGGGATTTTTAAAGGGTCTCTACCTTCGCCGCGGCAGCACGACCCGAATTCCACGGAGCGGGTTCTTCTCAGTCAGAGGAACGCCGCCATTGCCGATGGCGCTAACCCGGAAGTCCCAAAATTTAATTATCACTCTCCTGTAAGTAGGAAGCAGACTTATCACAGAGAATGATATTCATTTTAAGATACATTTATTATTTAGGAACCGTATAATTAACCAGATGGTTTTCCAAAATTAAGATCATGTCCCCTCAACTTCAAACTTATCTGTGTAAGTAGAATGTCAAACAAGCAGGAACGAGCAACAATAACCAATGATTCTGGAGTCCAAATGGCCGAAATATTGGGAAATTTTGGAACAAGAAGGAGACAAATTGAAATTGCAAGGTTTTGAGAAATTAAAAGATAAAGTGCGAGACTGGCTTCATTACTACCAAATAATGGAGGCTTACAAGTTGGATAGGAAAATTGGCTTCCAGGTGGAAAAATCAAAATTGGAAACAGAATTGCTAGAACCAAAAACTAAGAATTTGTCAAAGATGTATAACTTGCTGTTGAAATGGAATACGCAGGATGAAATGGTTAAATCAGCTATGATTAAGTGGGCACAAGATATTGGTCATAATATCATGTTCGCTGACTGGGAACAGTTGTGGACCACCGGCATGAAATTTACGGCATGTGATGCCTTAAAAGAGAATATTATGAAAATGATTTACAGGTGGTACATGACCCCAGTTAAGCTTGCAAAAATCTATCAATTGCCCGATAATAAATGTTGGAAATGTAAAGAAAATGAAGGCACATTCTTTCACCTCTGGTGGACGTGCCCAAGGATTAAGGCTTTCTGGGAAATGATATATAATGAAATGAAAAAGGTATTTAAATATACATTCCTGAAGAAACCAGAGGCCTTTCTCCTGGGTATAGTCGGCCAATTGCTGCCAAAGAAGGATAGAACATTCTTTATGTATGCTACAACAGCAGCAAGAATACTTATTGCAAAGTACTGGAAGACACAAGATCTACCCACTTTGGAAGAATGGCAGATGAAGGTGATAGACTATATGGGACTGGCAGAAATGACTGGCAGAATCCGAGTCCAGGGAAGAGAGATGGCGGAAGAAGATTGGAAGAAATTTAAGGATTATCTTGGGAAATATTTCAAAATTTTTGAATGTTAGAATGATGTTGGATTAGAAATTAAGTGGTTTTCAGCTGTAATGATTAAGTAAAAAGAAAAGAAAGGTTGAAAATTAATTGAAAACTAAGGGTAAGGATTTGCTGAATTAATAAGTAGAACTGGAATACAAAAAGGGGAGGTATGAGGAGGTCTGGGAAGTAAGTTATAAGAAAATAAGGGAATGAAATTCTACTTGTTTTTAAATTGTTTTTAATTTTGTATTTTTCTATTTTGGTGTCTGTGTTTTGTTTTTGTTATTGTGGTTTTTTTTTCTTGTATAACTTTTGAAACTTTAATAAATATCTTTTTTAAAAAAAAACCAATAACCAATGATTCAAAAGGATTGAGGTAACAGATTATTTGCTCACTCAGGCAGACTTTTCACCCCTCCATAGAGAGTACTTGGCCCCAGAGTGTGCTTAAACCACACATTATCAATAATTAGGTAGCTCACAAGCCCCAATGCGATCCCCTCTCTGCTCTGTTTTCAAGGATCAACCCTATGCTCATACCCTATGCTCATATATGAACCTCATACCAAGGAACGGGTAAGAGGCGCTATTGCCTTGCTGATATAGGATTTGGAATGCGAGAGTTTAACTCTCACATTAGGCACCAATCTCTTATCCCTGGCGTTGGGTTCTGCTTCCTTCCTGATTAGGTATGCCACCTCAGTCCCTTATTTTATTCTACTTTCAGTATGGCTCTGGGGCACACTGTCACGCTCAACTTTTCAGGCTTGAGTAGTTAGGACTCTCTTTTCTCTCTATAATTAAGGTGGGTATTTACTCAAAAGGCTGTATTTGCTGTATTGATAATGTTGCTGTCTCTTTTCATTTCATGTAATAAACCAATCTTTCTTCATGTCTTTGGTGAATTAGCTTATTAGGCATACAATATTTTTTTTTTACAGAAACACATGCTGAATCTCCACAAAAGAACCCAATCTTCTCAGAGTGCCTAACAGTGGACAATTAACATAGAAAGCTCTCTGCTAGCTCTCATGTTGGTGTGTAGATCACATAAGAAAGGTATTCAGTTGCAAATCTCCATTATGTTTGAGTTGGTCTTTTGTTCCCTCTCTCAGGCCACCACGGAGACAGGTATGAAAATGATTCTCTCTAGAAACACAGCCTCAGACTGTAATGGAGGCTACAGGAGAGGCAGAGCTTTGTTTTCACTTCTATATGAATTAATGTCATATGTCTAAGATGCTGTGCCTGTGCTTGGATAAACACATGGTAACTCTCTGGATGTAACATTATTGTTTTGAGTGTCTGTTTTGGAAGAAGTTCTGTCAGTAAAGCTTTTGAGCCATATTTTTAGACTGGACAATTTTTATTTCAAGAAAAGTCTGATTTTATTCATCATTACAGAGGTCAGTATAACAGCATGTTGTTTTATGTCGGTTATTTCCGAGGAAAATTTCCTGTCCACAAAAGTCTTTCCAGTAATTGTAGATGCATGATCTGGAGTATTTAATCAAGTCATCATTTTCTTTTGGAGAGAGAAAGAGAAGTATTTGTGTTAATAACAGGTATGAAGAGAATGTTACTGAATTTGCCCATAGCAAAAGAGAATACATTTAAAAGGATAAAGTTTACTCCACATCTTTGATGGATCTTTGGTCTGATCCAATGTGGCTCCTATTGAGCGCTTACAACCATTGAAAAGTCAGGAGGCCGTGACCCTCCTCTACATCCTGTCATTCTAGCCCCGCATATGCAAAGGAAGACTGTAAATGGGACAGACTCATTACCTGAAAATTCTTGCGAAAACGTACAAATGTCTCCAATACACGTCTCCGTACTCACATCACATGGCGTTTCATAATGATTTGAAAAGCATTGTCTGCATGTCAGAGCATCCACTGTAAAAGACAGACATGTTTGTTTGTTTGTTTGTTTGTTTGTTTGTCCCTGCAAGCACTGCCCTTACTTTAAAACTCATTAAATCAGGGGCTCATTAAAGGATGAGCCAAGGGCTGCAAATCTTCAGTCTTGCACACGGGCCCTGCTAATCCTAACACTTCTCCCCTTTCTAACAGTTCTCTTTCCAATGGGTAGCTGCTGCACTGCAAAGCAAAGTGGTGGATAAACCCCAGCTGTTCCCCAGAGTGACATCCATTCTTCTGCTGAAAGAGTCAGACACCAGAAGCTCCCTCCAATGTGGAGTCACTCTAGTTCAGTGGCTTCAGCCAGTGTGTCATGGCACCTTTGGGGTGCCTTGAATGATGGTTGGGGGGGCGGGCTGTGGGCAACACTAGCCTCCATCCCTCGTTCCTTCCCTCCCTCTTCTGATGCCCTCTTGAATCTCTGCCTCCAGAAGGCTATATGTTGCAGCAGCCCTGGCTACAAGCTCCCCAGGCATATGGTGCCTCTGGGGCTGACCAGGGGGTGCTGGTTGCCAGGAGCTGAGGTGGCCTCAGAGTAAGCAAGCAAGTGTCTGAGGGCGCCCAGCCAGCCAGTCCACTAGTCCTTTTTGTTGGAGGATGGCAAAGGGGATTTTCAGATGTAGGTAGTCTTGGCGGCGAGACCGCAATCTTTGCGGTCTCGGGTGGCGGTATCAGGCCTTGGGCGGAATCCATCTTCCATCTTCCTCTTTGTGGCGGCGATACCAGGGTTCCCCATTAAAGGGGTTTTGAAGGGAGGCTTTGGCCGTACGCCGAAAGGTCGTCATTGCTCTCCCCTGCGGCGGCGTAACGGGGGCGGCTATCTCTGCTTGAACATATGTTCTCCAGAGCCGGCCCATCCCCCCCACACACACACTGGATAACCCTGATGCTCCCTAGGTCCCCGGCTGGGGACTAGGGAGGGAGAACGCCCAATGCCTGAGCCAAGGTCTACCCACATTTGAAATTTAATAAAGTTGTGGCCAATTTATTTATTTTTTTAATAAATTTTTATTGAATTTTAAAGAAAAACAAACAAAACATCTCAAATTTCATACCCTTATTTTCGTTACCTTCTTTCATTGACTTCCCCACACACCCCTTCCCACCTTCCAATTTCGTTAATTATCTCAGCAAGTTATTTCTTCTCATCTCTTAAATACACTTCCTATCTTTTCTTACAATTTGTCATTTTTACTTGATCCAGTTTTACTTATCCAATTTTACACATTTAATCCTTTTTCTAAGGTCGGCCCAAATTCTCTCCCACGAATTCCTCCCTTTTTGTATTTAACCAAAGATCATAATATTTCAATTCAAAATCTCAGATTCTTATTACTCTATTCTCCCCTCCCCCCCCCTGGCCCGGTTCCTGTCCCTTCCCAGACCAATGTCCTCAAAAGAAAAAAACAGTTTAGCCCGGATTCCTCACATCAGAGGCCCTTAAGCCCCAGTTAGTCTCTCTCCACCAGTTTTGTTGGTAGTCCTTTTTGTTGGCCCTTTCTTCTCGAGGAAGTTCTGTCACAAGCCCCTCATATTTTCCTCCTTCCAAATCAGTCAAAAACAATTTCTGCCCAGGATCCACCGATCTCCCATGCTCCAGTCTAAAGAAGAAGTCCCCATCATACTTATTTACTCTTTTATAGTCCATTATTCCAATTATTGCAGGGGTTTCTTCTTTTATCTTTCTCTCCTTTTGCAGATTTGTAGTCCACTGGTCATCTTCTTTATTTCCTTTGTTCCCAAAGGTTACAGGCTCTGGATTGATGCTCTCCACCTGGGTTTCCTCTTCTCCTTCTTCTTCTTTTTCCCCCAGTTCCAAAGTTATCTCTTCTTCTGCAGCTGCAAAGTTTTTTTCCATTCGCTTACTGCCATCAACAGAGTTGTTTAGTTTAAGATTGAAGGTCACCAGCTGTTCACTCATAGCCATACTCTGCTCTTGTAGAATTCCCACAAAAGAAAACATTTTCTGTATCTCTGCCAGTAATTTTCCTTCAGCAGCCATTGCAATGTCTTCAGTTTCCTCCAGGGGGATTTCCATCATGATTCTTTTCCAACAGTCTGTTACTTTGTTAATCAAAATTACTTTGTTTCCAGTCAATTCAGTTTAGTTGTAACACTTTTAATCCAAAAAGATATTTGTTACACAGTTCCAGGCCTTGGCCAGCCGTTTGACAGCTCTTTTGACAGCTGTCAAACTCGGGCTCACACGCAGGGCACTCCCGGGATCCCAAAAAGGTGGGGGGGTTGGCCAGGCAAGGAAAACTTCTGAAATTTCTCTCTCCTTCTCTCCAGCACAGTAACTTCTTAGTCCAATTCGTAAAAGTTATATGTTTAAACACCAAAGTCTTTCCGCCTTAATACTCCTCTCCTTGCTTTAAAACGTTTGGTGGGGGGGGGAGTGTGGACTTCCTTTTTAACACGTCCCCCGATCGTACTCGAATTCAAGGATAAAAACTTTAGTGCCGAAATTTCATTTTACTCACGGGTTGCTTATTTCAGTCCAAATTTCAGGAAGAAAGACAGCGCTCTCCGGCAATGGCTCGCGGCTTCGCTCCGCCGAGGTAGCGATGAACTCTCAGCACCGCGCCACTCTCCAGTCCACTCCGTAGCCTTTAAAAAGGCTCTTCGCGGGTCGGGGAGGGCGCTTAAGGTGCCCACCGAGTTACCAGGTCCGCAGGCTTCCGCGCCTGCGGTTTTTAAGGGTCCCCGTGTCGCCGGCACGGCAAGACCCGTCCTTGACGGAGCCAATTCCCTCCGGAGCTCGGAGGGAATCCGCCATTACTCGTTCGCGCTATCCCGGAAGTCCAAGTTGTGGCCAATTTAATCCCATAGCACGTTGTCTAGAGTCGTTATTCCACATGACGGGGGGGACCACTCGGGATCTGGGGACTCCGCCTGTCCACGCAATGGACAGACAAGTGAGGAGGCAACACTCTTTGCGATAGGGGTGGCCCAGTGATGGGGGGCGGCTGCCCCGAGGACTCACAAGGAGAGGGGAGGAGGCTGCAGGAACACTCCACAAGGGAGGAGATCAAAAGGATGGTGACAGGTTGTGCTCCTCTCCCTGACGATGGACAAGAGATTTAAATTGAAAAAGAGGGCATATTGTTGTCAGTAGAACTAGACTCTCATGTAGCCTTAGCAGCTGCCCAAACATTCTGAGTGCAGGGACTACGCTTGCCTTTCAGAAATTGTCCCTGCTGACTCTCCACCGACGCACACAGCTAACATGTGACAGAGCTCAAAAAGGAGTTGGGGGGTTTCTTAC
The DNA here is from genome assembly GCF_964106915.1 of Podarcis gaigeae. Lineage (NCBI taxonomy): Eukaryota > Metazoa > Chordata > Lepidosauria > Squamata > Lacertidae > Podarcis > Podarcis gaigeae. The sequence goes on from NC_139679.1 coordinate 109,761,845, forward strand.
CTCCAGGCTTGAGGCAAAGCAAAATACAGAACGCAAGCAGGCAGACCTAAGCCACACGTAGGCCCCGATTATCAAGAAAGAAGCTCTGCCCCATTGATACCCCTTTTGTATGAGGAGGCAAGTTCTGAAGTCTGGCAGATGAGAGACCACTGGGTTGCAAGGCAGATCAGGCCTCCTTGGAGTAAGTGGTAGCCGCAACTCAGCCTCTGGTAAGGTGTGACGAACCAAGCTCAACACAGCAATTATATAAGGTCAGAAGAAACCTCATTGGCTTCTCAGGACACCTGGAAGTGATGGGCTTGAAAGATACAAGCCGCCTCTGGAAGTATGCTCCCCTGATCGGTTTGGAACATAATGCACTAATGGTTTAGAACAATCTACATGGGCTGATGATTCGGCTGAATGCTGTACCAAATGTCCCAGACCTCAGAGGCCACCTGATGCTATCATACAAGGAAGGAGTTCTTGTTCCTTTTAGTGGGGTTTTTTGTCCACCTCCATATTTCTTGGTTGATGGAGTCACACAGGATCAAAGCTGGAGCTGATGCCCATTAGTGGGGAGAGATGGAAAGTTGGCTGGTTAGTCAGCTGAGTGAGGCTATTTCATCTTGCGTGTCGGCTTCAAGGACTTGGAGTAACATCCTAATATGCTAGGGTTGTGATAACTGATCTGATTCCTTTAACAGTCCCTCTGTTTTTAAACTACATTCAAAAACACAGGTCATGGAGTTAATGCCGTTTGTTTGTTTTATTCCTGAAGTTTTGTGGCTCTGCAGCGTCGGGTATAAAATGGTTCAATCCACTGGCACATTATGCAGCCACCTCTCATTCCTCATTGTCAGCTGTGGCTGTAGAACTTCGCTGTGGTGCTCTGCTGAGGAACTCTCTCCCACTAGAAATATGACACACACACACACACACACACACACACCGTTCTGCTGTAACCAACATTTCATCACCACATGAATAACTGTCTAAAGCCTGCAGCCCTGGTGCCTTAGCTTCCCTGCCAGGGGTGGAGGAGGAGGAGGGGAGGGCTTGCGCCATCCAAATCCTGCAGCACCAGGGCGAGCAAGCGAGGGGCTGAGCAGGCATTGACTGGCCTCCCGCCAGTCTGTTTTTTCTACTCGGGGTAAGCTGCTTTGAGTTTGGCAGGGCTTAACTCCCAGGTCAGTAAGCAGATAAAGACCCCTAAGAAGGGGCTGCTGGGTTTACATGTTCGCTGGGCTTTCCCGTGAAAGCCAACAGAGAAATTTATTCCGTGGAGGTTGCGATCAAACAGCAGCTGAAGAAATGGCAATAATAATAATAATAATAATAATAAACATTATTTATACCCTGCCCATCTGGCTAGTTTTATTTAATTATTTATACTTATTTGTATGTGCACACGCAATTATTATTATCATCTCATATTAAAAATTGGGAGAGGTACAGCCCTCCAGTGTACACTAGTGGCCAAAATTGTGGAAAAAATGTATTTCCGAGTGTTGATGGCTCATAACACCACTTTGTTTTGGAGTAATACCAGTGCTTAGTTTCTATGGGATTGCAGGGGGACATATGCCCCTAAACGTTTTGTGAATTTAATGGGAGAAGAAATTCATTGTATTTATTTTCTCCGATTTGAACTGTATTTATTTTTCCCCAGTGGAGATTTTCTTGAGTCAAAATGAACATTTTTTAGAAAGAAAGAAAAAAGCACTGATTATATATATCAGTGGAAAGATAATTTAATGAAGATTATAATACACTAACTATTATGAAGGATTATTTATTACAGCAGTAGTCATAAAGAAGAAATGTGAAACACAGAGAAAAAATCAGATATACAGGTTAAGTAGCTGTGTTTGCACTTTGTGATAAATAAATGTGTTTGGGGTTGCCGTTTGGGCACTCTGTCTCTAAAAGGTTCACCATCCCTGCCCTAGGATGTTCCATGAATTCCTTTCTCTAACATTGCAGCTTTCACATGTATACAATCAGGTGCCTCAGTTGCAAATCTCCATTATGTTTGAGTTGGTCTTTTGTTTCCTCTCTCAGGCCAACAAGGAGAAAGGTGTGAAAATGATTCTCTTCAGGAACACAGCCTCAAGCTGTAATGGAGGCCAGGGGAGAGGATGAGCTTTCTTCTCACTTCTGTATGAATTAATGTCATATGTCTAAGATGCGGTACCTGTGCTTGGATAAACACATGGTAACTCTCTGGATGTAACATTATTGTTTTGAGTGTCTGTTTTGGAACAAGTTCTGTTAGTAAAGCTTTTGAACCATAATTGTAGACTGGACAATTTTTATTTCCAGAAGAGTCAGATTTTATTCATCCAATTGCTTCCATATGTGTAATATTAATAATCGCAGTACGCCACAACCCATCCCAGTACCCCAGACAATTATGCACTTAGGGGACCTCTAGGTGTATTGTGCATTTAGAGAAGAGAGTGCTAAGCCATGCTCTGTTCACCATGACAGTATATTTCTTTTTAGAGTGTTTATGGTTTAAATGCATATGTTTGTGGTTTAAATGTATGTGTATACGTGTTATAGTACACATATATTAGGGCTGCTGTATGCCTGGGTTTTCCCAGACATATCCTGGATTCGTCCAGGTGGAATTTCTAAAAATTGCTAAAATATCCAGGAAAACGTATGGCAACTCAAGCTGAAGGTGTTGTTATTTGGGTAATTTTCTTTAACAATGCCTCAGAAGCTTCATTTTTTTGGAGATTTTGAAAAAAGAAGAAGAAAAGAAAAGAAACAGCTCAACAACTTAGTGTCCAGATTTTCACTTTTTGAAATATGGCAACCCTAACATATATGATGGGGGAGGGAGGTTTCACCATGGGTGATTCTGGTGACAACACAACCTGCCCTGGAACTAGTCCTAAATTGGTTTGGGGAGCAGGACTATTTTTTGGGGGGGGGACCTGCTGAGAGCTGGGAGCTTCCATTCTGGAAAGTGCTCCTCCACAAGTGGCCCCTCTGTATGAGCAATCTGCAGGAAAGTCTCTTGCAAGGCAACAACTACTCAGGGGATTGTCTACTTGTGAGACTACTGCACTTTTGGATCCCGAAGGACACTAGTTCACTCTCTGGAGCAGGGAGTTCTGGTTTCAGGGCATTGCCTGCTCAGTGACAGAAGTTGTCCTAGAATGTTCCATGAATTCCTTTCTCTAACATTGCAGCTTTCACGTGTATACAATCAAGTCCCTCAGTTGCAAATATCCATTATGTTTGAGTTGGTCTTTTGTTCCCTCTCTCAGGCCACCAAGGAGAAAGGTGTGAAAATACTGCTTTCAGAAGTGGAGATAAGTCGTTGTACAGCTTAGCTAGAGCGGATCTAAAGAGAGGTATCCGTGTAGCAAAGGAGGCGTATAGACAGCGGCTGGAGAATCATCTACAAAGCAACAACACCAGGCAGGTGTGGCAAGGCGTACAAGAATTAACAGGGTATAAATTCAAGGATTCCCTGGCAGACGAGGGAGGGGCATCCCTCGCAGAGGATCTGAATGCCTTTTTTGCCCGTTTTGAAGCAACATCTGCAGCAACACCTGCTGAGGCTTTACCACCACTACCACCACCACTCCCTGTGAAGGCTTTGCCACCATCACCACCATCGTCATCATCAGTACAAAGGAATGTGGTAGTCTCTGTGGAAAAAGAAGAGATGAGGAAGGTGCTGAAGGGAATCAACCCAAGGAAGGCCACAGGGCCAGATGGGGTAGCTGGAAGGGTACTGAGAGACTGTGCAGACCAACTAGCAGGAGTTTTCACTGGGATTTTAAATCGATCCCTAGCCCAGGCTATTGTTCCATCCTGCCTAAAGTCCTCTACTATCGTTCCAATAGCAAAAAAATCTAACCCGGAAGATCTGAATGACTTTCGTCCAGTAGCACTCACACCTATAATCATGAAGTGCTTTGAAAAGCTGGTACGAAATTATGTCATTGCCTGTTTACCAGAGGGACTGGACACATTCCAATTTGCTTATAAAACGAAAAGATCGACAGAGGACGCTGTGGCGATTGCCCTCCATGCCGTTCTTGCACATTTGGAGCAGCGGGGGGGTTATGCCAGACTGCTTTTTTTAGATTTCAGCTCGGCATTTAATACCATTCTACCACAACGTCTGGTGTCTAAACTGGAAGATCTGGGGCTCCCGTTATCACTTTGTGGGTGGATATCGGCCTTTCTGTCGGACCGCACCCAGAGGGTTCGGTTGGGCCCTTATACCTCTAATACACTTAAGACTAACACAGGAACACCACAGGGATGCGTACTTAGTCCGCTCCTTTATATTCTCTACACGTACGATTGTGTCGCTGCTCACCCTAGTAATAGGGTTGTCAAATTTGCAGATGACACAACCGTGATTGGGCTCATCTCTGAAAGGGAGGGTGAAACGGATTATAGAGATGAGGTGGAGCGGCTGACAGAGTGGTGCAGAGCTAACAACTTGCTCATAAATACAAGGAAGACAAAGGAGCTTGTGGTGGACTTCAGGAGACAGAAGAACAATGTCCAGCCACTTCTGATTGATGGGGTCTGTGTGGAGAGGGTAACAACGTTCAGATTTTTGGGTATTGAATTACAAGAGGATCTGTCCTGGAGTGTCAACACAAGGGGGCTTGTGAAGAAGGCGCAGCAGAGACTGTACTTTTTAAGAATCCTAAGGAAAAACCATCTTCCGCAGAAACTGCTGCTTGCCTTCTATCACTGTGCCATTGAGAGCGTGCTCACTTATGGCTTATGTGTGTGGTACGGAAGCTGTACTACCCAGGACAGGATGGTGTTGTGCAGAGTTGTTAAGGCAGCAGAGAGCATTGTTGGCTGCCCACTCTCCACCTTAGAGCAGATTTATGCCACAAGGTGCCATAGGAAGGCACTGGACATAGTAAAAGATCCATCGCATCCTGGTCACTGTCTCTTCGAGCTCCTGCCGTCGGGACGGAGATACCGGACGATGATGACAAGAACGAGCCGTCTCAAGAACAGCTTCTTCTCCAGAGCGATCTCGGCCCTGAATGGGAAACCTGGACTTTGAAGTCATCTAATCTTCCTTGCTGTATTATATTATATTGTTTTAATTAGTGTTTTTATAGTTGTTTTGATTTTAAATGGAGTGCCCTATCTGGGTGGATGGAGCAGCCAAGTAATTTCGTTGTCCCTGAGAGGGGGCAATGACAATAAAGATATTATTATTATTATTATTATTATTATTATTATTATTATTATTATTAAAATGATTCACTCCAGGAACACAGCCTCAGACTGTAATGGAGGCCAGGGGAGAGGATGAGCTTTGTTCTCACTTCTGTATGAATTAATGTCATATGTCTAAGATGCTGTACCTGTGCTTGGATAAACACATGGTAACTCTCTGGATGTAACATTATTGTTTTGAGTGTCTGTTTTGGAAGAAGTTTTGTCAGTAAAGCTTTTGAGCCATATTTTTAGACTGGACAATTTTTATTTCAAGAGGAGTCCAATTTTATTCATCCTATTGCTTCCATATGTGTAATATTAATAATCGCAGTACGCCACAACCCACTCAAGTCCCTCAGACAATTGAGCACTATGGGGACATTATTTTCCAAATAATAAAACAATGAAAGCATACATAAATGAGGACACACACACGAGTGCACAGAGGAGGAGCAAAGCGGTTGAACTGATGTGTATTTGATTGACAACTATGCTTAGCCAGTTATTCTGATGCCAAGTACTGTCAAGGGGTAGAAATCTCGTCCTCATGGAGGCTTCCCATGCATTTTGGACTCTGGGAAATCAGTGGTCGAAAATGTGTGGGAACCAGTGCTGAAAACAGGTGCCAGAACTCACAAAGAAGTTGTTACAGCAAGTCGCCGGGCAACTTGGGGCAGCCCTGAATAGATTCTGGTGCCCCTGGTTCTGGTGCAAGTCACTTAAATGCATCCTCACCTCCTGTGTTCTCTTAGATTCAGGCAGATGGTTAGGGCAGCTTGGAAGGGTCCTTGCACACAGGCACATGCATGCAACAGTAGATGCCTGGCTGGAAAGCTTCAAGCCTGTCTACATGGGAAATGGGTTGAAGAAAAGGAAATACAGTTGTACCTCAGGTTAAGTACTTAATTCGTTCCGAAGGTCCATACTTAACCTTAAGCTGTTCTTAACCTGAAGCACCAGTTTAGCTAATGGGGCCTCCTGTTACCGCCACACCACTGGAGCATGATTTTTGTTCTCATCCTGAAGCAAAGTTCTTAACCTGAAGCACTATTTCTGGGTTAGCGGAGTCTGTAACCTGAAGCGTATGTAATCTGAAGCGTATGTGTCAGGGGCTCAGGAGCAGAGGCACAGGAGAGGGAGGAAATGGAGAGCGAGGGGGAGGAATCCGAGGGGAGCGTAGGCGGTGACAATGGTCAGAGGGATTCCATGAGCCTCTCCAGCGAATCGGATGATTCACAGAAGGGAGCGCCGATGGCCAGGGCAAGGGGGGTGCCAAGGGGGAAACCCCAGAAGGAAGGGGCCAGCGGGGACTCCCAGAGTAGCAGTTGGAAATCAGGACCAGCTTCCCCACCAGAGCGCAGTGGGGGGGAGGAGTCCCAGGCATCGGGACCAGTGTTCTCACCACCAGCGAGAGGAGATGAGTCAGGATTGACCACGCCTCCATTGGAGAGCGGGGAAACGGTCAAGAGGAAAGTTACCGGCTGGGCGCGCGCGCCAAGTTCAAATGTACAGGCGAGCGGCACAGCAGGTAGCCCGGATAGGGAGCCAGGTCCTAAAGCCCGCCGGAAGGAGGGGCAAGACTCAGGGGGGTCAGCGTCAGAAGAGTCCAGAAAGGAGGAAACCCCAGGGGGCAGAAGGACCCAGAGGAGGAAAGAACAACGGAAGAGGCGGAGTAAGGCTAGAGTTTTAAACTGGTGTCTAGGAGGCGGAGACTCAGATGGAGCTTCGCCGGTCTAGGTTCTAAGACGTGGAGTTGCACGCTGCGGTTTGGAAATGGAAACTAATCTTCAATAAAGACTTTTATAAGTTATTACTGACTAGCGTTGGTCCTCTGTGAGCTGGGACCTAGAGGCAACTCTGACAGTATGTAACCCAAGGTACCACTGTACAGAACTATGGCAAGAGAAACTGATGGACTATGCAGAACTGGCAAAATTGACTCAAAAGCTACGAGACAAGGATAACTGTGACTTTAAAGATAAATGGGAACCTTTTACAAAGTACTTAAAGAAACAACAAAGTGAACTGGACTCCTTGGCAGGTTTTGAATAAACACTCACAAATTTATTTCTTGACAATAACCAGTTAGATAAATTAAGGAGTTAGACAATTATGTAACATGCAGAGAATAGCATCTGTAGACTTCCGGTGGAGCGCGGAACCGACTGCAGGCGAGGGTTCTTTCTGCGGAGGAAACCCCAGCTCTTTCGCCAGAATTCGGAGGTTTTTAGGGCGCCAAAACCCCCCGTTAAGCCTCTGGAGGGTGTCCAGAGGTCCAGGTACCCGGCGGTGCCAGGCAGCCGCTCGTTTGGTCGTCAGGTAGTCTTTGGAAAAAGGCGAAGAGTACGACGGAACGGGCGGTAGGCAGTCGGGCTGCCATTACAGCGGCGTTTTACGGCGAATTAGCAAAGCCCCGAGCCTGCAAGGGATAGCGCTCCGCTCTCAAAATGATGAAACTCGGATTCGTAAATGAATTGGACACAGTAAACAACAAGGAAGTCTCCGAGTAATAAGGGAGAAAGTTCGAGTTCAGCGCTGGTTTTTGACTTCATTGAAAAAAAAAGACGCAGTGTTACGAGCAGAGCCTAAAGAGAAAGTAAGTTACCGCTAGCGGATACTGTATCCGTCTCCCTCGGGTAGATAAAGTTAAAAAGCTAAAAAGAAACCCCCTTTATTTCAAAGGGGGGAAACTAAGAGGGAGCAGAAAAGAGGCGTGATAGAAAGAAAGCCCAGTCAGGAGGGCACCTGTCCAACTCGAACTAAAGACAGGACTGTCGCTAAAAATTTTCTTTTCGGGAAGAGGCAAAGCAGCGAGAAGACGCTCTGACGCCATTTTCAGTGGGAGAAGCAAGGAGAAGCGCCCCAGACGACATTTTAAAGGACTTCAAAAACCAAACGCTTAATGTGGGGATTAAGGTATTAAAAAGTACTGTGGTCAGATGCTGGAGGGGCCGTGTACCTACTCCCCTACCCACTATACCCCCGTTGTGTTCTCTTCCCCGCTACCCCCGATTGAGAAGTTGGAAATAGACTGAATAGATAGGTCGCTACTGAGGCGCGCGCATAGCACCACACTGGGACACTTAAAACTTCAGTATTAACGCTAGAAACCCCAGCCGTTCCTCTCTCGTGGTTTCGGACTTAGTGAAAGATATCAGCTCGGGAAAGATATCAGCTCAGGAAAGAATTTATCCACCCACCTTTCAGGACTAAACTCTTGGATCAATTTAACGTGAACGTTTTCCGTTGGGGGTGCATGGTCTGGTACCCGGGCTCAGATCAGACTGGAGGTTCCGGGAGCGGCTTCTCACAATTGACAAGTTCATAAATCAGGTCTACGAACATTAAGCCACCGATTGGATTAGCCCGAATAGGGGCAGGAAGATCTCAAACTGACCACTCTGACAACCAACGGGTAACCTACCCCCCTCGAGAAGGGACATTAGTCAAGTCAACTAAGTGGAGAGAAACTGCGAACGAAGTCGGCTACTACCGTATTTATCTATATTTTGGGTTTGTTATCTGACAATTGTAGTTCCGCTTCGGTTACCGCTATTTGCTGCTCACTTATCTGAACCTGTATATATTTTTTGCGGCGAATAATTCTGGTATTGGTTCAGGGGATTTGGTCTACCCCAAGAATTGGCTTTCGAGTAAGAATAAGAGCTCTAAAATATAGAAAGAAGGGATAGACCAGTAAAAACTAGTGGAATATTTGATACATAAAGATTAGTGATAATGTCATATAACCAGAAAAAAGGGGCGGAGGGGGGTACACCAACAGAGAGGAAAGCCTCAAAACAAGAAACGGAATTTAGAACAGAAATATTGAGGATGTTTGCAGAAATAAAGCAAAGTGAGAAAAACTTGGAGACAAAATTAGAGCAGGTAGATAATAAAATTGGAAAAATGGACAAAAGGATTGAAGAGACAGTGAGCGAACTTAAAGGACAGATTAAGGAGGTATCAAAAAGAGTGGATGAGGGGCTAAAAAAGACCAAACAGGAAATGAAAGAAATGAGACGGGAAGAAGAAAAAATGAAAGATGAGATAGCAGACTTACATAAAATACAGGAAGAATTAAAAGACTCCATTGCGATGAACGAACTCAAACAAAGGGAAGTGAATTTAAGAATGAGACAGGTTCCGGAATTACAAAACGAAAATATAAAAGAAAGATTAATAAAGGAAATAGCACAGTGGATGGAGTTAGCAGAGGAGGAAGTGGCAGGAACAATCCTAAATGCATACAGAATGAAAACTAAAGCAAGTAAAGTAAGGAAACTTCCAGGCGACTGTTTAGTTACATTTAAAGATAAAGAGATGAGGAACCTGATTTTACAAAGGAATAGAGAGAAGAGATTGTACATCGATGGGAACTATATAATTGTATTTAAAGATATTCCTATAAGACTGCTGAAACGTAGAGAATCATATAAACCACTGGTGCAACTACTAAAAAAAAATAGAATAGACTTTCGTTGGGAATTCCCGGAGGGGGTTTCCTTCTTTTATAAAGGAGTTAAAAGAAGGCTGACAAGCCCCGAAGAAGTAGGAAAGTTTACAAGAAGATACAAAGAACTTCAACAAGGAGAGGAGGAGTCGAAAGGAGCTGAAGGCGGAAGAAGTCCGAGGGTGGAATTAGAGCTGGGAGAAGAGGAAGATCGGAGCGAAAGGAAAACAGAGGAAGAGGAAGAAGACGAAGAAGGAGAAGAACCAGAGAGACTTTAGGCAAAACAAAAAAACAAAAAACTAAATTCAATAAATTCAATAAAAATGACATTAAAATTATGTAGTTGGAATGTTAATGGGATGAACGATAAGAAAAAACGGAATGGAATTGAGCGTTTCTTAAAAAAGAAGAATCTGGATGTCACATGTTTACAAGAAACGCATGTGGCGAAGAAACACAGAAAAATCCTGATTAATAAGAGGTTAGGGAACGAATTCATCTCCTCAGACAAAGAGAAAAAAAGGGGAGTTGTATTATATATTAAAAGCAAAATTGAGGCACACGAATTATTTAAGGATGAGGAAGGAAGAATAATTGCGGTACGTATAAATTGGCAAGGCGAAGTATTGATAATAGTGGGGATTTATGCCCCTAATGGGAATAAAACAGAATTTTTTAGCTCATTGGAAGAAAAGTTATTTGAATACATGGACCAAAAAATCATACTAATGGGAGACCTGAATGATGTGGTTTCAAATGAAATGGACCGACTAAGAAACTCAAAAAATAGAGATGGTAAATTACCTAAGACATTTTTCACACTGACTAAGAACTGCAACCTTATCGACATATGGAGACTGAAACACCCTTTAGAGAAACAATTCACATATCATTCAGAGCCGAACCAGTCATTCTCAAGATTAGACCAAATATGGATATCGAATGAACTGTCACCAAGAGTTAAAAAAGTTGAAATCCAGGCTAAAGTTATATCAGATCATAATCCAATCGAAATGGAGATGAAGGGAGTGGAAGAACGAACCTTTAGATGGAGATTAAATGATAACCTATGGGATGACCAAAAATTTGTTGAAAGAATTCGGAAAAAACTAGGGGAATACTTCCTAGATAATCTCGATAAAGGGGTGAAAACAAGTACGGTATGGGACACAAGTAAGGCTGTAATGAGGGGCCTCTTTATCCAACAAAATGTCTTGAAAAAAAAGAATAAGGAAAAGAGGTTAAAAGAGATTTTGAGACAGATTATGGATAATGAGCAAAAACTGATCAAAAAGCCGAATAATGAAAGAATAATGCAGGAAATAAAGTCCCTCCAAACACAGGTTGCAATTATAATAAATAAGGAAGTTGAGTGGAATATTAAATGGTTAAGACAAAAAAACTTCGAATTCGCCAATAAGTCAGGCAAATGGCTTGCGTGGCAAGTCAAAAAGAGGAAGGAGCAAAATACAATCAACAAAATAGTAATAAACGGAGAAGAAACAACTGACCCGAAAGAAATTAGAAAAGGGTTCTTGGACTTTTATGAGCATCTTTACAGAAATAAAGAAAGGAATAACAAGAAAAAGATAGAAAGATATTTAAAAGAAAAGATGGTGAAGAAGATGTCATCAGAGGAAAAAGATCAGCTAAATGCCCCAATTTGCAGAACAGAGATAGAACAGGTGATAAAAGAACTGAAAAGAGGAAAGGCACCGGGCCCAGACGGGTTCACACCGAGTTACTATGAGGAAATGAAAGATACATTGATAACACCACTAATGGAAGTAATGAATAACATCTTAAAAGAAAGAGACATGCCCGGTTCGTGGAAAGAGGCCTTTATAACAATTATCCCCAAACAAGACTCGGATCTAACTCAAGTTAGGAACTACAGACCCATCTCCTTATTAAACACGGACTACAAGATCTTTGCCGGTTATTCTAGCCAAAAGATTAAAAAAGATATTAACAAGGATGATACATGAAGATCAGACGGGCTTTCTCCCGGGTAGGTTAATAAGAAACAATACAAGATTCATAATTAACCTTATCGAATATCTATCAGATAGTCGCGATAAACCAGCTAGCCTAATCTTCATAGACGCGGAGAAAGCCTTCGATAATATAATTTGGGACTTTATGTTTAAAAATTTGGAGGTAATGGAAGTGGGACAGGAGTTCTTAAATGGTATAGGGGCAATTTACACTGAGCAGAAGGCGAGACTGATAGTTAATGGAGTTATTACTGAGGAAATAAAAATTTCTAAGGGAACGAGGCAGGGCTGCCCGCTCTCACCGTTGCTCTTTATAGTAGTCCTAGAAGTGCTGCTGAATGCAATAAGACAAAACAAGCAAATTAAAGGGATAACATTAGGTTCAAATGAGTACAAAGTTAAAGCTTATGCAGACGATGTGGTTTTAACGGTGGAAGAACCTATAGAAAGTATAAGGGTGATTCTGGACGAGATGGAGGAATTTGGGAAACTCGCAGGATTCAAATTGAATAAGAGTAAGACAAAAATGATCGTTAAAAACTTGGATCAGGATAAGGCTGCAATAGTACAACAACAAACTGGAATTGAGGTTGTTAAAAAGATAAAATACTTAGGAATCTGGATTACCAACAAAAATATTGACCTATATCAAAACAATTACATCCCGGTCTGGAATAAAATTAAAAAAGATTTAGAGGTTTGGGCCAGAATGAAACTATCATTCTGGGGAAGAATATCTATGGTGAAAATGATGTTGTTACCCAAGCTGTTATTTCTGTTCCAAACATTACCCATACTAAAAGGAACAAAAAATTTTAAAGAATGGCAAAAAGCCATCTCTAGATATGTTTGGGAAGGGAAGAAACCCAGAATTAAATTTAAGTTGTTGACGGATGCTACAGAAAGAGGGGGCTTCGCCCTACCAGACATGAGACTTTACTATGAAGCGACATGTTTGTGTTGGATGAAAGAATGGGTTAAGCTGGAAAACAGAGAGTTATTAGATCTTGAAGGGTACAACAACAAATTTGGGTGGCACGCATACCTATGGAAGGATAAAAAAAGGGTGCACAAGGGGTTCACCAGTCACATCTTTAAGGGCCCACTAATAGAGGTCTGGGACAGATATAAGAACATATTAGAGCCGAGAACACCACACTGGCTTTCTCCCCAGGAGCTAACAAGCGTTAAGAAAGTTAATATGGAAGAAAAGAGGGGGAAGTATGGAGAAATGGTCATAAATGAAGGAGGGAAGTGGAAAGTTAAACCATACGACCAGGTCAAAACGCTCACACAGGGGTGGCTCCACTATTTCCAGATAAATGAGATGTTTAAAGCAGAGGTGAAGGAAAGGGGCTATGAGGAAAAAGAATCAATATTTCAAAAAGAGATAATAAACAGTGAACATAAAAACCTCTCTAAAATGTATAAAATACTTCTGGAGTGGCACACGAAGGATGAGGAGGTGAAGTCAGTGATGGTACAGTGGGCGAGGGATTTCGGGTATAATATTCAAATGGAAGACTGGGAAAAGCTTTGGAGAGTGAACATAAAATTTACGGCCTGTATGTCACTTAGGGAAAATGTGATGAAGATGCAATACAGGTGGTATATGACACCCGTGAAATTGGCCAAGATGTATAAGGTAGACAACAAATGTTGGAAGTGCAAACAAAAGGAAGGGACATTTTACCATCTATGGTGGGAATGCAAGAAAGTTAAAAGTTTCTGGGAGGAAGTGTACAATGAAGTGAAAAAGATGTTAGGTTATACTTTTGTCAAAAAACCAGAAGCTTTCTTACTTTGCATTATGGGAAAGGATATTAGGAGAAAGGATTACAAACTCTTCCAGTACGCGGTCACGGCAGCCAGAATTGTGTTAGCTCAGAGATGGAAGCAGGAAGAAATCCCAATGGTGGCAGAGTGGAGAGCAAAATTAACAGAATACGCCGAGCTGGACAAACTGACAGGGAAAATAAGATACTTAAAAGATCAAAACTTTATTGAAGACTGGGGGAAATTCGTGGGTTATCTGGAGAACAAATGTTTTGTAAATACAACGTTAGTGGCATTTAAAGAGGCTTTGTAAAGAGCTAACAAGTATTGTTTAATTGAAACAATGTAAAAAAGGAGGTACGAATGGCAATATGAAAGGATGGAATGTGATTCTAAGACTCAAACACGAATGAATGTCAACATCGCTGAAGGAAGCCCAAAATGATAAGAAATGCCGAAATTCGAATATAATGTATATAATGTATATTTAATCGAACTCAATAAAATTTTAAAATGCAAAAAAAAAAAAAGAGAATAGCATCTGTAGAGAAACCAGAGACTAGAGCTGAGGGAAGTCGGGGGAGAGAAGAGGGGGGGTATTTTATGTGGGGGAGGGGGAATGGGGGGATCAAGGATGATATGTATTAAGACAATATGTTTTGTTTAAATTCTTAATAAAAAAAATTCATTAAAAGAAAAAGAAAAGGAAATACGAATTGGCCCCACCCCATAGCTTGACCAATTACAGCTACGAGCGGTTATGAGCTAGGTGGAGTCATAGATGTAAACAAAACACAAAAAGCACTGTAGACTCTCTCACACTGACCAGCTTCTGTTTTGACTTGAAATGTTTGCTTTGGGCTTTGTTTTGGGTACATGAAGGGAAGAAGTGGGATCAAAATGGCGCCCACCTGAGAGGTGCTGGAACTGTACTCTGGCATGCTGAAGAAAAGCACTGGTGGGAAACCCTCCACAAATACAGAAGACTGCCCACATCACACAGTCAGGCTCCAATTTGTGGAGGGAGATGAGGGTGATTGGGGTGGAGACTGTGGGTTTGGCTCCCCCCAGTAGGTCTGCATCAGAAGGTCTGTTATTTGAATTGTGGTGCCATGAGGTCCCTGGATAGATCGAAACAATCTTAAGAATAGAATAGGAAAATCATTCATTACAGAAGTCAGTATTGCAGCACGTTATTTTCTCTCTATTTTCCGCTGTCAATTCCTTTCCACAGTCCTCTAGCGATACTCCAGAGCCACATTCTTTGTAGTATTTCATCAAGTCACCATTTTCTTTTGGAAAGAGAAAGAGAAGTATTTGTGTTAAGAACAAGTACGGAGAGAATGTTACCGAATTTGTCCATAGCAAATGAGGGTACATTTAAAAGGACAAAGTTTACGCCACATCATTAAACTCTTCCAAAGGGTATAACTGGAACGGAATTTCAAACTGATTTTGCTAAAACTGCTAAAATGTCAATGTTAAATTAGAGCTAAAACAGGTACAAGGTACATGTCCAAATAAAGCAAACCCTTAAATATCATAATCTCCACCACTGTTTTTCCTTTTTTTTAATTAAATTTGTATACCGCCCTAAACCTGCAGGTTCACATGATAAAATCACAATATAAAAACACAAAATTGGTAATTAAAATAAAAACAAGAACAACACAATAACCCCCCCCCCAAAAAAAAACATTTTAAAAGGGGATTGAATGTCAGTCAACCAAAGGACTGGTTAAAGAGGAACGTTTTTGCCTGTCGCCTATAGATGTACAGTGGTACCTTGGTTCTTAAACACCTTGGTACTCAAATGCCTTGGTTCCCAAACACCAAAATCCCTGAAGTAAGTGTTCCGGTTTTCAAACGTTTTTCAGAAGCTGAACATCCAATGCAACTGTCAGCTAATGTTTCCAGGGCACCTGCACCAATCAGAAGCTGCACCTTGTTTTTTGAACATTTCGGAAGTCAAACGGACTTCCGGAATGGATTAAGTTTGCCACTTCTGTTTTTGCTATTTATTTTGCGTTTTTGTTTTTGAGGCTTTTTCGGTTAATTTGTTTTTGTGACTGTGTGGAACCCAGTTCAGCTACTGATTGATTGATTGATTGATTGATTGTGTGCCTGCGGAAATGGATAAAAGCCCCCCCATCCAAACCATGACTATCATCAGTGCAGGTAAGAAAAGAAATTAATTTTAATTTTTATCACCTACAATACTGTCTTATTTATGTTATAGTCATTGTTGATTGTTGATTATTGATCATTGATTATTGCTTTCATTTTTTGGATCAATGGTCTCGTTAGTAAAATTCATGTTAAATTGCTGTTTTAGGGTTTGTTTTTAAAAGTCTGGAATGGATTAATCTGTTTTGCATTACTTCCTATGGGAAAGTACACCTTGGTTTTGGAACGGACTTCCAGAATGGATTAAATTTGAGAACCAAGGTACCACTGTATAATAAAGGCACGAGAAGAACCTTCTTGTCTATGAAGGATTCCAAATACAGTGGTACCTCTGGTTGCATACTTAATTTGTTCTGGAGGTCCGTTCTTAACCTGAAATTGTTCTTAACCTGAAGCACCACTTTAGCTAATGGGGCCTCCTGCTGCTGCTGCCGCGCCACCACCACCGCGCGATTACTGTTGTCATCCTGAAGCAAAGTTATTAACCCAAGGTACTATTTCTGGGTTAGCAGAGTCTGTAACCTGAAGCGTATGTAACCTGAAGCGTATGTAACCTGAGGTATCACTGTACCTTTTCCTGAGAGTATAAGATACCAGTTAGTTCCCTGTATGGAAGTGAGAGCTGATCGCCGAAGAATTGATGCTTTTGAATTCTGGTGCTGGAGGAGACTCTTGAGAGTCCCATGGACTGCAAGAAGATCAAACCTCTCCATTCTGAAGGAAATCAGCCCTGAGTGCTCACTGGAAGGACAGATCATGAAGCTGAGGCTCCAATACTTTGGCCACCTCATGAGAAGAGAAGGCTCCCTGGAAAAGACCCTCATGTTGGGAAAGATGGAGGGCACAAGGAGAAGGGGGCGACAGAGGACGAGATGGTTGGACATTGTTATCGAAGCTACCAACATCAGTTTGACCAAACTGGGAGTCAGTGGAAGACAGGAGTGCCTGGCGTGCTCTGGTCCATGGGGTCACGAAGAGTTGGACACGACTAAATGACTCAACAACAACAAACAAGCCTTACTTTTCCTGCTACTCCCCATTATTTCATCTTCTTAAGTGTGTATGTGTAATGCCCTTTTATATAACAACAAAGCTGACATTCAAGGACCTTGTGAGGCAAATCTTTTAGTAATTCTGCCTCGCAGTTGTGTACAGGGATGGCCCGGGACGTTTTGCTGTTTGAGGCAATCTCACCCCTGTGCCACCTCTCCTACCTCCTCTTCTGCCACCACCTCTCTGATGCGCCAATGGTGTCAGTAAGGTGTGGGGTGGACAGGGCATGTCACTGGGAGCACAGGTACGAGCGCAGAGGAAGAGGCATGGCTGCAGAAGAGGAGAGGGCAAGTGGCACAGTCCTCAGACCCACCTGAGACAACTGCTTCTTTGGAGTGATACAGCCATGAGTCCTGACCCACCCCTCACCATGATTTCACAACAGAGTCCACCTGTTTGAAACATCCAGTCATCCTAGTCCAGCATACACAAAGGAGGACTATAAATGGGACAGAAACATTACCTGAAAATATTTTTCCCAATACACAGACGTCCCCATTACACTTCCCATCGCTCAGTTCGCATGGTTCGTCAGGATGATTGGAAAAGCATTTTCTGCATCTGACAGCATCCACTGTAAAAGACAGACATGTTTGTTTGTTTGTTTGTTTGTTTGTTTGTTTGTTTGTTTGTTTGTTTGTTCCTGCAAGCACTGTCCTTACTTTAAAACTAATTAAATCAGGGGATTTGTTAAGGGATGGGCCAAGGGCTGCAAATCTTGGGTCTTGCACACAGGCCCTGCTAATTTTATAACTTCTCCCCTTTTTAACAGTTTTCTTTCCTAATGAGCAGCTGCTGCACTGCAAAGCAAGCACTGGTGAAATGCCAGGCATTCCCCTCTTAATTGGATGAATTAAGATACATTGGATACAAGCCTTCACACACACTTCACAAACACACATGAAAAATTTAATTATATCATGAGCAGGCAGCCTGACTCACCTCAGCCGAACTTACACCAAGTCAAGCTCTCACTCCATTTCCCCCAGTTTTGTCCCCAGAGTCTCAGGATGTTTCATCTTCTTCTCCTTGAACCTTTTGACTGGAGATGCCTGGTGGGGGGATTAACCTGGGGTTTTCTGCATGGAAGACACGAGCTCTAACACTTCTCTTAGGGACCCCATGGTAGGAGGTTTCTTTGCTCACCCACTTCAAAGTGACATCCATTCTTCTACTGAAAGAGCCTGACACCAGAAGCTCATTCCAATATGGAGTCACTCTAGTTCAGTGGTTTTCAACCAGTGTGTCATGGGACTATGGGGTGTCTTGAATGATGGTCAGGGGGGCTGTGGGCAACACTAGCCTCCATCTCTCTTTCCTTCCCAGTTCCATTCCTCTGCTTGCCAAAGGCTTGTGCAACTGTTTGTTGCAGCAGCCCTGGCTACAAGCTCCCCAGGCGAATGGTGCTTCTGGAGCTGACTGGGGGTGGTGGTTGCCAGGAGCTGAGGCAGCCTCAGAGTAAGCAAGCAAGTGTGTGAGAAGCCCAGCCAACTAGCACATCACTTTGGGATAAGGGTGGCCCAGTGATGGGGGGGGGTGGCTGCCTGTATGACAGACAAGTGAGGAGGCACCTCTCTTTGGGATAGGGGTGGCCCAGTGATGAGGGACGGCTGCTTGGAAACCTCTGCTTTGGGGAAAGACTATCTCAAGGAAACACTGAGGAGATCAGACGTATGGTGGCGGTTTGTGCTCCACTCCCTGATGAAGGACAAGAGATTTAAATTGAAAAAGAGGGCATATTGTTGTCAGTAGAACTAGACTCTCATGTAGCCTCAGCAGCTGCCTAAACATTCTGAGTGCAGGGACTACGCTTGCCTTTCAGAAATTGTCCTTGCTGAATCTCCACTGACGCACACAGCTAACATGTGACAGAGCTCAGAAAGGAGTTGGGGGGTTTCTTACCTCCAGGCTTGAGGCAAAGCAAGATACAGAACACAAGCAGGCAGACCTGAACCACACGTAGGCCCTGATTATCAGGAAAGAAGCTCTGTCCCATTGATACCCCTTTTGTATGAAGAGGCAAGTTCTGAAGTCTGGCAGATGAGAGACCACTGGGTTGCAAGGCAGATCAGGCCTCCTTGGAGTAAGTGGTAGCCGCAACTCAGCCTCTGGTAAGGTGTGACGAACCAAGCTCAACACAGCAATTATATAAGGCCAGAAGAAACCTCATTGGCTTCTCAGGACACCTGGAAGTGATGGGCTTGAAACATACAAGCCGCCTCTGGAAGTATGCTCCCCTGATCGGTTTGGAACATAATGCACTAATGGTTTAGAACAATCTACATGGGCTGATGATTCGGCTGAATGCTGTACCAAATGTCCCAGACCTCAGAGGGCACCTGATGCTATCATACAAGGAAAGAGTTCTTGTTCCTTTCAGTGGTTTTTTTGTCCACCTTCATATTTCTTGGTTGATGGAGTCACACAGGATCAAAGCTGGAGCTGATGCCCATTAGTGGGCAGAGATGGAAAGTTGCCTGGTTAGTCAGCTGAGTGAGGCTATTTCTTCTTGCATGTTAACTACAATGACTTGGAGAAACATCCTAATATGCTAGGGTTGTGATAACTGATCTCATTCCTTAAGAGTTCCTCAACCTGCTGAGAGCTAGGAGCTTATATTCTGGAAAGTTCTCCTCCATAAGTGGCCCCTCTGTATTAACAATCTGCAGGAAAGTCTCTTGCAAGGCACACGTGCAGCGGGAGGCCCCATTACAGAAAGTACGCCTGAGGATAAGAACAGTTTCAGCTTAAGAACGGACCTCCAGAACGAATTAAGTTCATAACCAGAGGTACCACTGTATTGGCCTCTTATAAAATAACAAGGCGATGTGTAACAATGGGTGCTAGCATGTCCTTGGCCCATAGTTTATTTATGTGGTTCATAGCATCAGTGTAGTTAGCATAAGTCTAATATAAAATATGCCTTTCAGTGATCTATGAGGGACGCGGGTGGCGCTGTGGGTTAAACCACAGAGCCTGGGACTTGCTGATCAGAAGGTCGGCGGTTCGACTCCCCGTGACAGGGTGAGCTCCTGTTGCTCGGTCCCAGCTCCTGCCAACCTATCAGTTCAAAAGCATGTCAAAGTGCATGTTATCTATGACCCTGGTGTAAACTCCTGTCTAAGAAGTGACCTTGTAGATACAAGCAAGCATCCTCACCCATTAATGCTTGCCTTACTAAGCTAATTACTAATTACTAGTATGCTTGCATACTAATCTGGTGCTGGCCAGCAAAATTTAATGATCACTCTCCTGTAAGTAGGAAGCAGACTTATCACGGAGAATGATATTCATTTTAAGATACATTTATTATTCAGGAACCGTATAATTAACCAGATGGTTTTCCAAAATTAAGATCATGTCCCCTCAACTTCAAACTTATCTGTATAAGAAGAATGTCAAACAAGCAGGAACGAGCATCAATAACCAATGATTCAAAAGGATTTTTAAACTTTAATAAACATCTTTTTAAAAAAAAAACAATAACCAATGATTCAAAAGGATTGAGGTAACAGATTATTTGCTGACTCAGGCAGACGTTTCACCCCTCCATAGAGAGTACTTGGCCCCAGAGTGTGCTTAAACCACACATTATCAATAATTAGGTAGCTCACAAGCCCCAATGCGATCCCCTCTCTGCTCTGTTTTCAAGGATCAACCCTATGCTCATACCCTATGCTCATATATGAACCTCATACCAAGGAACGGGTAAGAGGCGCTATTGCCTTGCTGATATAGGATTTGGAATGCGAGAGTTTAACTCTCACATTAGGCACCAATCTCTTATCCCTGGCGTTGGGATCTGCTTCCTTCCTGATTAGGTATGCCACCTCAGTCCCTTATTTTATTCTACTTTCAGTATGGCTCTGGGGCACACTGTCACGCTCAACTTTTCAGGCTTGAGTAGTTAGGACTCTCTTTTCTCTCTATAATTAAGGTGAGTATTTACTCAAAAGGCTGTATTTGTTGTATTGATAATGTTGCTGTCTCTTTTCATTTCATGTAATAAACCAATCTTTCTTCATGTCTTTGGTGAATTAGCTTATTAGGCATACAATATTTTTTTTTTACAGAAACACATGCTGAATCTCCACAAAAGAACCCAATCTTCTCAGAGTGCCTAACAGTGGACAATTAACATAGAAAGCTCTCTGCTAGCTCTCATGTTGGTGTGTAGATCACATAAGAAAGGTATTCAGTTGCAAATCTCCATTATTTTTGAGTTGGTCTTTTGTTCCCTCTCTCAGGCGACCAAGGAGACAGGTATGAAAATGATTCTCTCTAGAAACACAGCCTCAGACTGTAATGGAGGCTACAGGAGAGGCAGAGCTTTGTTTTCACTTCTATATGAATTAATGTCATATGTCTAAGATGCTGTACCTGTGCTTGGATAAACACATGGTAACTCTCTGGATGTAACATTATTGTTTTGAGTGTCTGTTTTGGAAGAGGTTCTGTTAGTAAAGCTTTTGAGCCATGTGTTTGGACATTTGGACAATTTTTATTTCAAGAAAAGTCTGATTTTATTCATCATTACAGAAGTGAGTATAACAGCATGTTGTTTTATATCGTTTTTTTCCATGGAAAAATTGTTCTCCACATAGGTTATTCCAGGAAGTGCATGATCTGTGGTATGCAATCAAGTCACCATTTGCTTTTGGAGAGAGAAAGAGAAGTATTTGTGTTAATAACAGGAATGAAGAGAATGTTACTGAATTTGCCCATAGCAAAAGAGAATACATTTAAAAGGATAAAGTTTACTCCACATCTTTGATGGATCTTTGGTCTGATCCAATGTGGCTCCTACTGAGCGCTTACAACCATTGAAAAGTCAGGAGACCTGACCCTCCTCTACATCCTGTCATTCTAGCCCAGCATATGCAAAGGAAGACTGAAAATGGGACAGACTCATTACCTGAAAATTCTTGCAAAAACGTACAAACTTCTCCGGTACACGTCTCCGTACTCACATCGCATGGTGTTTCGTGATGATTTGAAGAGCATTGTCTGCATGTCAGAGCATCCACTGTAAAAGACAGACAGGTTTGTTTGTTTGTTTGTTTGTTTGTTTGTTTGTTTGTTTGTTTGTTTGTTTGTTTGTTTCTCCCTGCAAGCACTGCCCTTACTTTAAAACTCATTAAATCAGGGGCTTTGTTAAAGGATGAGCCAAGGGCTTCAAATCTTGAGTCTTGCACACGGGCCCTGCTAATCCTAACACTTCTCCCCTTTCTAACAGCTCTCTTTCCCAATGGGCAGCTGCTGCACTGCAAAGCTTAGTGCTGGTGAAACCCCAGCTGTTCCCCAGAGTGACAGCCATTCTTCTGCTGAAAGAGTCTGACACCAGAAGCTCCCTCCAATGTGGAGTCACTCTAGTTCAGTGGTTTCAGCCAGTGTGTCATGGCACCTTTGGGGTGCCTTGAATGATGGTTGGGGGCAGGCTGTGGGCAACACTAGCCTCCATCTCTCGTTCCTTCCCTCCCTCTTCTGATGCCCTCTTGAATCTCTGCCTCCCAAAGGCTATATGTTGCAGCAACCCTGGCTGCAAGCTCCCCAGGCGTATGGTGCCTCTGGGGCTGACCAGGGGGTGCTGGTTGCCAGGAGCTGAGGCAGCCTCGGAGTAAGCAAGCAGGTGGGTGGGGGAGCCCAGCCAGCCAGTCCACTAGTCCTTTTTGTTGGGAATGGACAGACAAGTGAGGAGGAAACACTCCACAAGGGAGGGTGTTCAAAAAGGGGTGAAGGGTGGGCTCTTCAGCCAAGGGGTGGCATAACTAGGCTCCTGAGGCTTGGAGCCCATTTCCTCACAGGGGAGCCACAGAAAGAATGTAGTTGATCAAGGGAGCCATGGACCCAAAAAGCCAGGAAACCTCTGCTTTGGGGAAAGACTATCTCTAGAAGGCACTGAGGAGATCAGAAGGATGGTGACAGGTTGTGCTCCTCTCCCTGACGATGGACAAGATCAAATCAAATTTTATTAAACGGTCACAGACCAGATTTACTCGTACAGCTAGTCAGCAAAAGATAACACCGGAAAAACAAAGGTCAATTTCAATACAGATTAGGCCATAACAGCAATTTAAGATTAGACAGCATAAATAAAATTAAATATTTGCCTTCGCCTGCATATTGACATTGGAAAGCTCTTGTTTCCTGCGCCTAATAGCAGCTACACAGAATTTGGCAACATTGATCGTAATTTCAGGGACCTTATCTTCTACCAAGACTCTCATACATAGGAGTTCTGGTTCATTTTTAAGCTTTTGTAGAACTGGGGCAATAAAGGTCAGGCGTAGGTCCTCGTAATAACTACAGTGCAACAATACATGCAGACTTGTTTCCACTTCCAATGAGCCACATGGGCAAACACGTGACTCATATGGTTTGCCCTCATATCTGCCTAACAACAGGGCAGAGGGCAGAACGTTGAATCTGGCCAGGGTAAAGGAATGTCTGTACTTAGGTATTCGTAAATCAGCCAGATAATTTGCGGGTGAGAACCCTCTCCCAAAGTCTCTAATTGTGGCATGTTTATCCATTTTGCCCATATGACATTGCAGCTCTATGTCCCTAATGCGTTGGAGCAGTTGACTTCTGGCACTCTCATATCCTGCCGCTATCAAGATCTGCGGGGAGAATCCCAAGCTTCTTATCTTTTCAAACAGGGAGGCTTTCCAGGTAGAATGAAAGGTGTCTAAGAGTGTTAAGGGAGCCAAACCGGCCGGGGGGAAAATAAGTTTTAACCAGTAGTGTATTTTAGAATCCACAGCCATGCGTTAACAGGTGGTTGTCCAACTTCTAAGCGGACAGCTGTATTAGATACACAAGGGGAGATCCCCAATATACACCGATAGAATTTTGTTTGAAATGCCTCCATAGGCGCAAAATTTTTAAAACTGCAGGCCTGGGATCCATAAGTGAGTTGTGGGAGTATTTTTGCAGCAAAAACCTGGGAGGCCGCCGGAACGTATTTTCCCCCTTTCCCATAAAAGAATCTTGTAAGGGCTTTATTGGCCCTTCCTGCGTTGGCAATGGCGTTTTTCATCTGTTGGTGCCACGAGACCCTTTCCTGAAAAGTTATTCCCAGGTATTTGAAAGTTGCTACCTGGTCAATAGGTTGACCATTAATTCTCCATTTGTGTTTCCTTCTTTTTTTTGAGAACACCATAATTTTAGATTTGCTGTAATTTATTGATAGTTGTTCCGCTTGACAATAGTCAGCAAGTGATCTCAAAAGCTTCCTCAAGCCAACGCAGGAAAAGGAGAGTAGGACTGTGTCGTCCGCATACAGAAGCACCGGGAGGGGCATACCTGCCAGTTTGGGAGGGTGGGCATTTTCTTTCGCCATATTTACTGCTAGAGAGTTGATATAAAAATTAAATAGCGTTGGCGCGAGGACACATCCTTGTTTAACCCCATAGTGTGTTTGAATTTCTTTAGTTAGATGGCCTGACCGATCACATCTTACCCTCACCCTGGTGTTTTCGTATAGACCACGGATAAGGCGTAATAAGCGTTTATCTATGTTTGTAGCGCCAAGCTTTTCCCAGAGTCTGTCCCTTGGTATTAGATCAAAAGCCGATTTAAAATCGACAAAAGCTGCATATAAAGACCCCCCTTTTCTAGAGTATTTGTCTGCCAGGTGTTGAAGGACAAGGGCCTGGTCTATAGTTGAACGTTTTGCTCTAAAACCAGCTTGAGCTTCTGATAGAATATGCTCTCTTTCCATCCACTCCACCAATTTATCACATAAATGAGCAGCGTACAGTTTGCTAATAACGCTTAATAGACTGATTGGTCTATAGTTAGCTGGCTCAGTTCTGTTTCCTTTCTTGAATATTGGAATGATGATGGCTAAATCCCAGCCGCTTGATTTATACTAGTGAACAAGGCGGCTAGCACAGGGGCCCACCACTCAACATTTGCCTTAAGAATTTCTGGTGGGATATTGTCAGCACTCGGGGCTTTCCCTGATTTAAGAGATTGAATAAGGCCAGTAATTTCTTCTGTGGTTACAGGGGGCCATTCCTTGCCAAATTCGCTTGAAGCAGGAAGCAGAACTGGGGCCAGTTGATTTGATGAATATAATGAGTGGAAATAGGCCTCCCATGCTCCAGCGGGTATAGAGTATTCGATTTCAATCGGGAAGTCTCTCCAGCTTTTTGCAATTGTTTTCCAAAACGTGGCAGAATCTTTCTTTTGGGAGGCCTCCACTCGGCACTGCCATTCCTTCCTTTGTGCCTGGAGCTTTTTCTTGTTAATCAAAGCTTTACAACTGCGTTTTAACTCAAACCAGTCTAATGGTAGCGAAGGTAGGTTCACTGATCTATAGTTCCTGTACTTATCCAGCAGGAGGCGTTTCATAGCCATGCATTCTTGGTCGAACCAAGGTTTGGATTTATTAGAGTGTAGAGATTGCCGTGGCAGTTTTTTGTTGGTCAGATAAGGTTGAAGGGACGAAATCAGTTCCCGGAACATGTCTAATCTAGCCTCAGGAGTTGGGGAATTAACGAGGTTCTCCTTTCTAGCAAGAAAAGTATCTGAGTGAAGTCTTTCCGATATTTCATCACTCAATTTGCTGGACCATTTAATGCGCGAGTATCTTAGCTCCATGTTTTTGAAACATGGGGCTACAAGTTTATCAGAGCAAAATAAATCTTTTCTTATATCCAGTATTAAACAGAGCGGTAGATGGTCGCTGTCAACCCTCTCCACCACTTTGTATTCCCGTGCTCTGCTCAAGAGGTTAGATGACACCAGGACGTAATCGATAGTGGAGGCTCCCATGTTGGATATAAATGTAAATTCCCCAACTCAGATCCAGATTGTTGGGAAAACGTAGAAGACATAGGCCTGCATAGTTGCAGCCCTTGTCTTTTGAGAGCCTAGGGGGAATAAAATGGGCTTCTTCAGAAATGGGAGGTACGTCATGGAAATGGGCATATAACGCCTTGTCTGATTGGCCAATTCTGGCATTTAAATCCCCAGCCAGCAGCACTGCCGCTGCAGGAGTTTGATTCATTAGCTCATTGACATATGATTCTAGCCTATGCCAGATGTTTTTGATAAGCTGCTTGCCTCTTTGGGGAGGGGCATATATATTGATCAATAGAAGTGTGCAATATCTGCATTTCATTAATAATGCCATGGCCACACTACTCAGAGGCTCCAGCTCGACGAAAGATGCTCTCAGCCTTGTGGATATTAGAATGCCTAGCCCACTCTTAACTCGTCCCCCTTTGTTGCTTGGTGAACCTGCGAGCGAAAATGAGGCAAAACCATTTACATCTAAATCCCCTGTTAGCCATGTCTCTTGCAGGAAAACTATATCATGATCTTGAATAAAATTGACAAATGATTGGTCAGTCGCCTTGTTGAGCCAACCAGCAATGTTCCATGATAAGAATTTAAGATTGGCTTTATCACAGTCGAGTCTTTGTCAATTATTAGCTAACGTACTTTTAGGGTTTGTCACTTTGTGTATTGGTCGCCTATCGTCTTTGTATGACGGGCTATCCAGCCGCTCTATGATTTCAATAGGTGGATGCAAAGTGCTCACGTTTGTGAACACCAGATCTTTATTATGCATAAATTCCTTCTGTGGATATTCTGTTGCGGCCTGATTTTGGCCCAATTCTGTATCATCTAGGTATCTCATTTTGTCCCATACGTCTGGTGGGGTCACCTTAGGGATATTTCTCCTTCGGCGGGGGGGTGATGGACTGCTCTCCTTGGAGGGTGGCACATTCTCTCTTGGTGGAAAGTTAATCTCCGCTTTAATCTGAAGGTTACATGTTGTGGTCTTTTTTTGGTCCCCCTTAATAACCTTGTTGCCTGAAGCTCTCTCGGCCAGCTTATCTCTTAGCTTGTCTAGTCTTCCCAAGATGTCAGTTTGAATTAATGGTGGGAACATCCAGAATTGGTCAATTAGGATATTTTCTTCCATAGTAAAGGAATCCTCACCTTTGCTCACAAGGCATTGCGGATTCTGTTTGTCAGGCCAGAATTTTGAGAGTTGTTTCCCCTTTCTAGGATTTGCCTGCTTAGTTTTCAAAAGGGGGCCCAAAGGAACCTTATTTTCAAAGAGCCTAAGTATTGTTATCCGTGCTTTTAAAAAGGCAGGTCTTGACCTAAAAATAAAGTTGGCCAGGTTCTGATCCCTAAAATTGGTCAGTGCTCTCACTGAGTGACCATCATAATGTAGATATTCCACCGAGGTGATATCATTAGACTTAACCATTCCTGGCAGTATGTCATTTAGGCTAGATACAAAGTTCATTATTCGCTGTTTCCCTGTAAGGAAGCCCTTAGGCTTCAGGAAGTTCATGAGTACCAATTTTTGGGGGTTTAGGATCAAATTCCAATCTCTTTCCTGACTAGAGGCTTGCCAGGTCTGAAGGGGGGTATCATCTCTACTAAACGCTTCCTCTTCCCCACTGTTCGATTTGCTAAATGTTTTATTGTCTTCATAGGTAGAGGCCTCTACTTCAGCAGCATCAGGTTTATTAAATAGTTGGTTATCCAGGGACTGAATTGTTACTTCTGCCTTCTCACTTGCTACTGGAGTCAGCCTTGGCGAGTCCTCCGTAGCTGGTTGCTGTGTAACTATCTTTGTTTCTCTCTTTTTACCCTTCTTTTTACTGCCTCGTGTGGTTGACTTATTTGGGGCCGAGGGAAGAAGTTTAAACAGTTTCTGCCAATGTATGTTTCGATTACTGCGGGCATACTTGGCTTTCCTTGTTGCTTTGATATTTTTACTTTTCTTCACTTTTACCCCTGGGTTATGTCTTTGCAGATTCTTATTTATTACTGGTTTGTTCGTCCCCACTAGCTCAACTGTTTTATGTTCTTGGGGCATATCACTTAATTTTGTCTCTTTTAATTGAGGTGTGAGGTTTTCTACTAACGTCAGCAGTAGCCCATTTGTTATTGTTAGATAGTTTTTTATGTTGGCTAGATCAGTACTTATTGCTAAGGAATAATCCAAAGGGTGGCCGTCACTCAATTCTGTTTGAGAGTATTTTGAAATAGGTATCTGGTTTTGATGGGTTGATGTAATTTCTTCCGTGGGCAACTGTTCCTTAGTAATAGAGGTATTTCCTTCCTGAAGTTCCTCGGCTAAAGCTAGTTCTTTCGCTAGGCTGTATGGGGAGTTAATATTTCCAGTATCTTGATATATCTCTTTAAAATAGGACGTCCAGTCAAGAACAGTTAGAGAGGGGGGTATTACTTCATCAAGAATTGACTCTTTTTGTGGACTCTTGCCCTCCTCCATCTTAGGAAAGTAATTTGTGATTTTGCTTTGTCTTTTACCAGGGCCCGGGGGGCTAATTGCCGAGTCAGGCAGTATACCCAACTCCTTATATGTTCTTCTAGTGAAAACCATGGTAAAAGTTGTCTTGATATAGAGAGAGGGCAGTTTACCCCAGGTGCGAGTGCCTTAAATTGGGGGGCAAGTGGGGATATCAATCTATATTCCCACCTGCTCTCTGCAGGAGCTTCCTGATGTGCTCATCAACAGCCTCAGTCTATTTCTCTGTTTTGAGTTCTCTGCTTTTAGATCTTGGCGATTGTCCTAAGCCTATAGTTTCACCTCAATCATGCGACCAGCGCTGTTTCACAAATGCTGCAACCTAGTCAGAATATGATAATAAAACAATGCTGCCAAAGGGGCAGCAATAATAAAATGGCTAAGAACTACATTAGAATTAAAATTGCCTTATTTAGGCAATTTATGTGCCGCTGGAAAAGGATAATAGTGGAGTTTGGCTATAGCGCATGTACAGCTATGATAACCTTGTATTTCGGGCCCAAGCTTAGTCTTTAGAGGCCATCTCCCACCGCCCTATACTGAACGAAGGATATCCAAGAGCCCCAGAAGGGAAACTTTCTGTGGGCTGGTTCACTGATTCCTTCTAAGCAGTCTTTCAGAGTCTTTCTAAGCAGTCTTTCAGAGGCCTACCACATAAGGCAGGGCACAGAACGATATCTTGCTGAAGCCGGTTTTCCAAACCTCCAGAGGTTCCTGTCCGATACACTGTTGTAGAGTTATTGTGTAAATTAAAAACTTCCTGTAAAAAAACAACAACTCAGGATGCCTTCACCAGGGGTCTCTGAGAGTATAAACGCTGGTCTCCTCAGAACAGTTTGTTAAAATGAAGAGTCTTTCCAGCTAATGCACTTCCTCTTCAGCTGCGAAGCAGGAATGCTGTCCCCAGCTAGTTCACACAGCCCCCCAGCTGGGCGGGGGTCAATCAATCAGTTCAGTTAACCCCCGAATCCCCAAGCTTTATCTTTCTCTGTGTTCAGCAAAGCTGGGAGACTATGGGCCAGTCTCAAAGCAGGGCTCACAGTCGTGTCTCTCCTTACCCTCCTTCTCCAGGCACCGTTGGTCGGGTAAGCAGTTCAGTTTTGTCTTTAGACCTCTTCTCTCTCTGCTCTCAGTTCAGGCAGCAGCGTTCTCTCCTCTCTGGCAGCCTTGACCAGGCAGCTGATAAGGAGGGAGGGAGCAGGCTAGGACAAGCTGAAGACAAGCTGGGGCAGGCTGAAACTTGCAGAGCCAGCAGGAATTATAAAAGTACTCAGAGTCTTTAAAATGTTTTCCGTTTGTTAGAAATTGGCATCCGGAGGGCAATTAAGATAAGGTTTTAAAAGAATAAAAGTGAGCGCCGGAGAGCGTGACTTGCCTCGGCGCCATCTTGGCTCTTTTCATGGACAAGAGATTTATAATGGATCCAAATGGTTTCCAGAGAGTGGTAGGGGATGCTTTATCCCATGTTGATGGCCTTTCAGCTGATTCCCTGGTGGCCCACTGGAATGCGGAGTTAACCAGGGCTATTGACTGTTTGGCTCCGAAGCGCCCTCTCCGATTGCATGGAGCCCGGAGAGCCCCGTGGTTTTCCACGGATCTGAGGGCAATGAAACAATCGTTGAGACGGCTAGAGCGCCGGTGGCGGATAACTCATTCCGAATCTGATCGGACACAGGTTAGAGCTCAACGTCGAGCCTACCAAGTGGGGATAGCGACGGCGAAGAAGAATTTCTTGACCGCCTCTATTGCATCTGCAGAAAACAGCAGCAGGAGACTTTTTCAGGTGGTTCACAATTTAGCGGAACCACCTGTAACATCGGGGCCCAGTACGGGCCACATATTCTCCTGCAATGATTTTGCAAAGTTTTTTGCAGATAAAATCGCTCAGATTCGGGAAGAAGTAGACTCCACCATGGGAGCAGGGCCAGGGCGGGAGAGTACTAGAGTTCTGTCTAGTCAAGTTGAGTGGGATCAATTCCAATCTGTTACCTCCGAGGATGTGGACAGGCTGCTTGGACGAGTGAAACCAACCACCTGTCTCCTGGATCCTTGCCCATCCTGGCTTATAAAAGCTAGCCGGGAAGGACTGGGTGATGGGCTTCGTGGGGTGGTAAATGCTTCCCTCCGTGAGGGAGCCTTCCCAGACCCACTGAAAGAGGCGGTTATTAAACCGCTTCTTAAAAAACCATCTTTAGATGCGGCCACAATGGCCAACTATCGCCCAGTCTCAAATCTTCCATTCTTGGGCAAGGTGATAGAGCGAGCGGTTGCCGAACAACTCCAGGCACGCCTGGAAGAAGCGGACCATTTGGATCCCTTCCAGTCGGGATTCAGGCCTCATCATGGGACTGAAACTGCCTTGGTCGCACTGGTTGATGATCTCCGGCGGGCTAGGGACAAAGGTGAGAGCTGTTTCCTAGTTCTGCTGGATCTCTCAGCAGCGTTTGGTACCATCGACCATAACATCCTTCTGGACCGTCTTGAGGGGCTGGGAGCTGGGGGCACTGTCCTACAGTGGTTCCGCTCCTTCCTCCTGGGCCGTGTTCAGAAAGTGGTGGGGGGGGATGAGTGTTCAGACCCCTGGGCTCTCACTTGTGGGGTGCCTCAGGGTTCTGTCCTCTCCCCCATGCTTTTCAACATCTACATGCAGCCGCTGGGAGAGATCATCAGGAGGTTTGGGCTGGGTGTTCATCAGTATGCAGATGATACCCAGCTCTACCTCTCTTTTAAATCAGAACCAGTGAGGGCAGTGAAGGTCCTGTGTGAGTGTCTGGAGGCGGTTGGAGGATGGATGGCGGCTAACAGATTGAGGTTGAATCCTGACAAGACAGAAGTACTGTTTCTGGGGGACAGGAGGCGGGCAGGTGTGGAGGATTCCCTGGTCCTGAATGGGGTAACTGTGCCCCTGAAGGACCAGGTGCGCAGCCTGGGAGTCATTTTGGACTCACAGCTGTCCATGGAGGCACAGGTCAAATCTGTGTCCAGGGCAGCTGTTTACCAGCTCCATCTGGTACGTAGGCTGAGACCCTATCTGCCTGCGGACTGTCTCGCCAGAGTGGTGCATGCTCTGGTTATCTCCCGCTTGGACTACTGCAATGCACTCTACGTGGGGCTACCTTTGAAGGTGACTCGGAAACTACAACTAATCCAGAATGCGGCAGCTAGACTGGTGACTGGGAGCGGCCGCCGAGACCATATAACACCGGTCTTGAAAGACCTACATTGGCTCCCAGTATGTTTCCGAGCACAATTCAAAGTGTTGGTGCTGACCTTTAAAGCCCTAAACGGCCTCGGTCCAGTATACCTGAAGGAGCGTCTCCTCCCCCATCATTCTGCCCGGACGCTGAGGTCCAGCGCCGAGGGCCTTCTGGCGGTTCCCTCATTGCGAGAAGCAAAGCTACAGGGAACCAGGCAGAGGGCCTTCTCGGTAGTGGCGCCCACCCTGTGGAACGCCCTTCCAGCAGATGTCAAAGCAATAAACAACTACCTGACATTCAGAAGACATCTTAAGGCAGCCCTGTTCAGGGAAGTTTTTAACGTGTGATTTTACTGTATTTTTGGTTTTTATGGAAGCCGCCCAGAGTGGCTGGGGAGGCCCAGCCAGATGGGCAGGGTATAAATAATAAATTATTATTATTATTATTATTATTATTATTATTATTATTATTATTATTATTATTATTTTGAAAAAGAGGACATGCTGCTCTCAGCAGAACTGGATTCTGATGTAGCCCCAGCAGCTGCCCAAACATTCTGAGTGCAGGGACTACGCTTGCCTTTCAGAAATTGTCCCTGCTGAATCTCCACCGACGCACACAGATAACATGTGACAGAGCTCAAAAAGGAGTTGGGGGGTTTCTTACCTCCAGGCTTGAGGCAAAGCAAAATACAGAACGCAAGCAGGCAGACCTGAGCCACACGTAGGCCCCGATTATCAAGAAAGAAGCTCTGCCCCATTGATACCCCTTTTGTATGAGGAGGCAAGTTCTGAAGTCTGGCAGATGAGAGACCACTGGGTTGCAAGGCAGATCAGGCCTCCTTGGAGTAGGTGGTAGCCGCAACTCAGCCTGTGGTAAGGTGTGACGAACCAAGCTCAACACAGCAATTATATAAGGCCAGAAGAAACCTCATTGGCTTCTCAGGACACCTGGAAGTGATGGGCTTGAAAGATACAAGCTGCCTCTGGAAGTATGCTCCCCTGATCAGTTTGGAACATAATGCACTAATGGTTTAGAACAATCTACATGGGCTGATGATTCGGCTGAATGCTGTACCAAATGTCCCAAAACTCACAGAGGCCACCTGGTGCTATCATACAAGGAAGGAGTTCTTGTTCCTTTCAGTGGGTTTTTGGTCCACCTCCATATTTCTTGGTTGATGGAGTCATACAGGATCAAAGCTGGAGTTGATGCCCGTTAGTGGGCAGAGATGGAAAGTTGCCTGGTTAGTCAGCTGAGTGAGGCTATTTCTTCTTGCATGTTAACTGCAAGGACTTGGAGAAACATCCTAATATGCTAGGGTTGTGATAACTGATCTGATTCCTTTAACAGTCCCTCTGTTTTTAAACCACACTCAAATACACAGGTCAGAGTTCATGCCGTTTGTTTGTTTCTCCGTGAAGCTTTTTTTTAAAAAAAATATTATTAGATTTTCCATAATTATAACAAAAACCACAATGCAGAATAACACACAAAAACGGGGGGGGGGGGAATACATCAATTAACGAAAGAAGAAAAAAGGAACAATAAACAAATAAACAATAGCAACAAACTTAATTCTTTACAAATCCAACCTTTTAAACATCTTGGTTGACTTCCTCTAGTCGCTCCCTTCTGAGTTTCCTTGTACTGTAGTTAAAAGTAACAGCTTTCCAATATCATTGTTAAACTAAAACATTTTCCGGTTATAGTCCATCTTATTCACTTTTCTTAACATTCTAAGTCCCATTTATTTAATTATAACTTAATTTAATCCTAGGCCTATTTGTTTCATTCAAGTAATTTCTAATTTTTTATATTACAATATTTATTCAAAGAGTCCTTAAATTTCCTCCAGTCCTCTTGAAACTCCTCTTTTTTCTGGTCACGGATTCTTCCAGTCAGGTCAGCTACCTCCAAAATGTCCATCATCTTCATCTGCCAGTCTTCCACTGTTGGTAGTTCTTGTGTTTTCCAATTTTTAGTAAGTAATATTCGGGCGGCCGTTGTGGCATACAAAAATAATTTAACATCTTTTTGGGCAATTCCAAACCTGTTATTCCAAGAAGAAAGGCCTCTGGTTTCTTAATAAATGTATATTTCAACATTTTTTTCCAGTTCATTATAAATCTTCTCCCAGAAGTCTTTCACTTTGGGACAAGTCCACCACATATGGAAAAAAGTACCTTCTTTTTCTTTACATTTCCAACAAAGGTTATCACTATTGTGATAAATCTTTGCTAGTTTTACAGGGGTCAAGTACCATCTATACATCATCTTCATAATATTTTCCTTTAACATCATACGTGCAGTGAACTTAACCCCTTTCTTCCATAGCCTCTCCCAATCCTCCACCATTATATTATGTCCCATATCTCTTGTCCAATCAATCATAACCGATTTAACTTCATCCTTTGTATGCCACTCCAACAACAAATTATACATTTTAGACATATTCTTAACTTTCGTATCTAACAACTCCGTTTCCAATTTGTTTTTTTCTGTTTCAAAACCATTTCTCTTATCCATCTTATATAATTCATTAATTTGATAATATTGCAACCAATTCACTTTATCTTTAATTTGTTCAAATCTGAGTACCTGTGCTTCAATTGGCGAAATCCATTTTGGTGTTTTTCTTACTAAGAGATCTTTATATCTATTTTTTTTATAAAAAAAAATATTTATTTAAATTTCCAAGAAAAAAGAGAAAATACAAAAAAAGAAAAAAAAGAAATTACATAGTCCAAAAAAGAAAAAAAGTATAAAATACAGAAAAAAGCCCCATCGGCAAATGGCGGAGTTCCTCCGATCGGAGGAATGGGCTCCGAGGAAATTGGGTCTTCCCACCGTGGTGAAGGTGGGGACCCGCTAGAAACCACAGGCGGAGAAGCCTGGGGACATGGGGTTCGGCAGAGCACCAAGAGCGCCTCCCCTACTCACGAGGAAACCCTTTTTGCGGCTCCGGAGCAAAGTGGGGTGAGCAGCGCGGTGTAGCGGACCGATTGCTATTTCCAGGGAGCGAAGCCGCACAGCCATCGTCGGAGAGCGCTGACTTTTTCCTGATGACATTTGGACTCCAAACAAGTACCCGTGAGTAAAAACGGAAGATTTGACTAAGGAAAATTTTTTTAATTAGGCAACGAAGCGGGAAGGTCTAAACAGGAAGTCTGCCTTCCGCTTTTTGTAAACAGACTGACGCAAAGATCGTACAAGCTAAATAGCCTGGAATTTGATTTTAAGATTGAAATTTCCTGCACCCATGACTACTAAAATCCCCTTGACAGCAGGAGGAAAGGGGGGGAAAGAACTTTGACCGTCTAACCCTGCAGAGAGAGAGTAAAGGAATATAAATTTCCATCGCCCCAAACCTGGGGACGGGACGTTGGGACAGAAACCTTTGAAGAAAACGGAATATCTTCGAACAGATAGAAATAAAAGAGAAACAAATTAACTTTAATGTTGTTCTCTGCTTTTTTGTATTGCAAAGAAACAAAGTACTAGAAAACTGAAAGTAAATCTTCCTTTGTTGGATACATTTTAAAGATGGACGTTAAATAGAAATTGTGTCCCCTAGAGGGAGCTTGTCAGTTTCTTTGTTGCAGGCTACAGGGATACATAACAGCTGTGAGAATCAGCGTGGGACAAGATACTTGACCTTGATCAGAAACGAGTAGGGAGGAAATTCCACTTTCTGCCCTTGGCAAAGTGAATGCTTTGCTGCAGCAGCTGCATGAGGATATGAACTTGGTGAACGAAAAGTTGGATTTTATGGCTGCTGTAGCTAGAAAGTATGAACTGACAGGAAAAGAAGAGAAAGAAACTTCACAACAACTAATTCAGGAAACTAACTCAAGGCAAGTCCAAGGGCAGTGGAAGATGGAAGAGGTTGCGATTGCACCTCAAAAGTTACAAAGGGAGAGATCTAAAGTCATCGAACTCGAAGAATGTCTGCAAGCTTTTGGAGTTAAGGAAATTCTTAGCTCTAGTGGGACTGTGAAACAAAATGATAAGTATCTCTGGAATAACTATTGCTTGGATTACAAGGTCAGCATAGGGGAGTGGGACTGTGGGGAATGGGACAACCTGATGAATGAAAATGGAGACTACGAATGTATGGAATTCCCCAAAGACCCACTTCCCAAGGAGAAAGGGAAGGAACTATGAAAGAATTCAACAAGGGACAAGGAAGTGTTTTATCATAAACAGGAACAAGAAAACCAGCAGAGGGGGCATGGAAGTGACCTGAGAGCCTCAGACATCAGAACACCGGACTGATGGTTAAGAGTTAAAGGGAAGAAAGGACTGACACAACCCGAAACCAGGAAGAAGGGACGATGGACAAAATTAGAAGAGAACCTCTTTTTATATATCTTTTTATTTCTGAGTAATATTAATGAAATAACAGGTTGTGATGGAAAGGAACTAATTGGCTTTAGCAGAAAGGCTTGAAGGTGTTAAGTATAAATATGGTTTAAATTCTAAACTTTAAAGTTTATGGTTTTGAGGGTAAGATAAAGTTAAAGTCAATAATGGTAAATTGAGACAGATTGTTAAGATAAATTATTTAAATAAAAATTGAGAAGTATGGGAAGAACTTGCTGAAATAATGAACAAATTAGAATACAAAAAGGGAGGTGTGAGGAGGTCTAAGACACAAGATAATGAAATGATGCAATTTGAATCTGTATTTTTTCTGTTTTTTCTGTTTTTTTGTTTTTTCTTCTTATTATGTTATTTTGTGAATGTTTTTAAATTTTTTGTATTTTTGAAAATCTGAATAAATATTACTTTTAAAAAAATACAGAAAAAAAGAAAAGGAAAAATATGAACAAGTTAAAAACAAATCCCTCTTTCTCTGTCTTATAATTCATTTACTTATTTTCAAGACTTCCCCACACCTCCCTCCTTCGTATTCCAATTAAAATAATTAGTTCAGCAAATTTTTCCCTCTTTGTTTTATCTTAGTTCATTATCTTAAACATATTATATCATTCTATTTTTCATCTAATTATCCAGCCATTTTTTGCATATTCCTTTTTAACCTTATTGTTTGAAATCACTTCATTTCATTCCTACTTCATTTTGACATCCATTAATTTTACACTGTTTCTGCAAATAATCCTTAAATTTCTTCCCATAAAGTTTCAAAATTTAAACCATATTTATACCTAACATCTTCAAACCTTTCTGCTAATGCCAATTTTTTCTTTTCCAACAAACCCTGTTATTTCATTAATATCAAACTAATTCCAGAAATAAATAGAAATTCTCCTCAAATTTTTATCCAACGTCCCTTCTTCCTGGTTTCAGGTTATGTCAGTCCTTTTAAGTCTCACGTCCAGTCCATCAATCTGGTGTTCTGATATCCGAGGCTCTTAAGTCTCTTCCATGCTCCCTCTGCAGATTTTCTTGTTCCTGTTTATTCTTACACCCTTCCCTGCCCCTTGTTGGTTTCTTTCATAATTTCTTCCCTTTCTCCTTGAGAGGTGGGCCTCCGGGGAACTCCAACCGGTAATAATCTCCATTTTCCCCAGAGTCCCACTCCCCCAGGTTAATTTTGTAATCCAAAAAGTAGTTGTTCCAGAAGTAGTTGTCAGCCCGTTCCAGAGTCCCGCCAGAGCTGAGAGCTTCCTTAACTCCAAACACTTCCAGAAACACACCATATTCAATCTTGCAGTACTGCGGCCTTTGGTCGTGCAGGACTTTAGGTTTCTCCATCTGTGTCTTTTGAAGTGCAATCACAACCTCTTCCGTCATCATCTGCCCTTGAGCTTGCCCTGTCAAGCCAGTTTTCTGAATTAATTGTTGTGGAGCTTCTTTATCCTTATTTTCTGTTAGTTCATATTTACTGGCTACAACAGACATAAAATCTAGCTTTTCATTCATCAAGTTCATTTTCTCATGCAGCTGCTGTAGCATAATATTTATTCTGCCAAGGTCAGACGACAAGATTTCTTCCCGGCACATTGCTGTTCAAGGTCGGGTGGCTGGTCCCACGGTCTAATTCCCAGAGTTGTAGAGTCACTATAAACTGCAGCAACAAATTGACAAGCTCCCTCTAGGGGACACAATTTCAGTTCACATCCATCTTTAAAATGTATCCAACAAAGGAAAGTTTACTTTCGGTTTTCAAATACTTTGTTTCCTTAACATGCAAAATGCAGAAAGCAGCATTAAAGATAATTTGTTTCTCTTCTTTTTGCTATCTGTCAAAAGTAAACCACTTTCACTCGATGGGCATCTCCGAAAAATTTCTGTTCTGACACCCTGTCCCCAGGTTTGGGATGACAGAGACTTATGTTCCTTTACTCTCTCTCCGCAGGCTTAAGAAATCAGAGATTCCCCCCCCCCTTTCCCCTGCTGTCAAGGGGGTTTTGTTGTTTATGACTGCAGGAAATTTTCAGTCTTTAAATCAATTTTCCAGGCTATTTAGCTTATAAAGTCTTTGCTTCAGTCTATTTACAAACCGGAAGGCGGACTTCCTGTTTAGACCTTCCCGCTTCATGCCTAATTCATAAATTTTGTAGTTTTCTTAGTCGAATCTTCCGTTTTTACTCACGGGTATTTTTTGAGTCCAATTTTCATCAGGAAAAAGTCAGCGCTCTCCGGTGATGGCTGTGCGGCTTCCCTCCGTGAAAGTAGCAGTCGGTTCGATGCATTGCGCTGCTCACCCCACTTTGCTCCAGAGCTCCAAAAAGGGGTTTCCCGGCGAGTAGGGGAGGCGCTCTTGGCGCTCTGCCAAACCCCACGTCCCCAGGCTCCTCCACCTGGAGTTTCTAGCGGGCCCCCACCTTCGCTGTGGTGGGAAGACCCAACTTTCATGGAGCCCGCTCCTCCAGTCGGAGAAACTCCGCCATTCACCGATGGCGCTAACTCGGAAGTCCTCTAAGAGATCTTTATATCTAGTCCATACATTGTATAACTCCTTTCTAATTACATGATTCTTAAAGCCACTGTGGGCCTTTATCTTGTCATACCATAGATATGCATGTGCAGTGGTTGGGCCGAATAGCAGCTATAAAGATGAATGTATTGCCAAAAATGCTATTTTTGTTTCAGACCCTACAGGTCGTGGACAAGGTGGAATGCTTTGGAAAGTGGCAGAGGGATATTTCTAAGTTTGTTTGGCAGGGCAAAAAGCCCCGAATAAAGTTTAAGATACTAACTGATGCGAAAGAAAGAGGGGGATTTGCCCTGCCAGACTTGAGGTTATATTACGAAGCTGCAGCCTTCTGCTGGTTGAAAGATTGGATTTTACTGGAAAACACTGATGTCCTAGATCTGGAAGGGTTTGACAATGCTTTTGGGTGGCATGCATATTTGTGGTATGACAAGGTTAAAGTGCACAAATTGTTTAAAAACCACATTGTCAGGAGAGCAATTTTAATGGTCTGGACAAAATATAAAGACTTATTGGAGAGTAAGACTCCGAGGTGGCTCTCACCGGTGGAGGCCAAGGCACGTAAGAGACCTAATATGGAAGCCAATTGGCCTAAATATGGGGAAATTATTGAAAAGATTGGAGACAATTGGAGGTTGCAGAGGTTGGAAAAACTAAAAAACAAGGTGCGAGATTGGTTGCATTATGCACAAATTCAAGAGGTCTTTAAAGTAGACAAGAAGGTTGGATTCCAGGTGGAAAAATCGAAACTAGAGACAGAATTGTTAGAACCAAAAAGTAAACTACTTTCGAGAATTTATAACCTGCTGCTTAAATGGAATACTCAGGATGAGACAGTCAAATCCGCCATGATAAAGTGGGCGCAGGATTTGGGGCATAACATTATGTTTGAAGACTGGGAAAGGTTATGGAGCACCGGAATGAAATTTACGGCATGTAGTGCCTTGAAGGAAAACATTATGAAAATGATATACCGGTGGTACATGACCCCAGTCAAGCTTGCTAAGATATATCACCTGTCTGATAATAAATGCTGGAAATGTAAAGAGGCGGAAGGGACATTCTTTCACCTCTGGTGGACCTGCCCGAAAGTGAAGGCCTTCTGGGAAATGATTCATAATGAACTAAAAAAGGTACTGAGATTTACCTTACCTAAGAAACCAGAGGCCTTCCTTCTGGGCATGGTGGACCGGAGAGTGTTTAAGAAGGACAGAACTTTTTTTATGTATGCTACTACAGCAGCAAGGATCCTGATTGCAAAATATTGGAAGACACAAGATTTACCCACACTGGAGGAATGGCACACGCAGTTGATGGACTATATGGAACTGGCCGAAATGACTGGCAGAATCCGAGACTTGGGAGAAGAAACATTCGAGGAGGATTGGAGAAAATTTAAAGACTATTTGGAAAAACATTATAAGTTGTATGAATGTTAAAAAACACACCTTTTAGGAAATTCTAGCTTCAGTAATGTTAAATTAAAGAAATGGAAATTAAGGTACAAGGAGTCAAAGATAGAATAATGAAACAACTTTATTGTGTTAAAATGAAAATGTACATGATTTGGGTTATAATTTATTTGAAATTGGGTAACATGATAAAAAGGAAGATACAATAAGTATTGAAATAAGTTAACAAATTGCAGACGTTATGTATCACAGAGAATGCAGGGTTGGGAGGACGTGGGGAAGTCCAACAGATTGGGAAAAAAGAGTAAGAAAAATTTGTAACTTTTCTTTTCTACTTTCATAATATGTTCTTTATTCTTTTTTCTGTATTTCATAAAACTAATAAAAAATATTATAAAAAAAAGGGAAGACCCAACTTTCATGGAGCCCGCTCCTCCAGTCGGAGAAACTCCGCCATTCACCGATGGCGCTAACTCGGAAGTCCTCTAAGAGATCTTTATATCTAGTCCATACATTGTATAACTCCTTTCTAATTACATGATTCTTAAAGCCACTGTGGGCCTTTATCTTGTCATACCATAGATATGCATGTGCAGTGGTTGTGAGGGGTTACTTGTGCGTAACCTTACTTCAGTTCAGTTAGTTTGCTTGCCCCAACCATGCTTAGGGTTGGAGCTCGCCCTCCGTGACCTGTTAGTCACTTGCAGAATCTGAGAATGGGCGTCTCTTGAACCTCTTCCAGCATAAAAGCTGTTTGACCCCGAGTCTCCTCCTATGTTCTCTGCGCGGAACGCGTCTGCGCAAGTAAGGGGAAGGCAGGGGCGTCTCAGCGCTCTCTCCACTAGTGTCGGGGGAAGGGTCTTGGAGCCCTGTCACCAATTCCTCCATCTCCCTCTTTTCTCTATGGGTGCTACGCTGAAATCCTTCCCCCCTGCTCGTCCCCTCTCCGGCATCGCTGGGTAGCCCTGCCTCCGTTTCTTGCTCAGATGGCAGTTCCCTGACAGCATGCCATCCAAATTGATTATCCAGTCCCTCCAAATCTAACACATCATCGTTCTCTAATTGAATACAATCCTTGATCCAGCAGAAGGCAGCAGCTTCAAAGTATATCTTCAGTCTGGTAGGGGGAAAAACCCTCTTTCTCTTATATCTGTAAGTAATTTATATTTAATTCTAGGTTTTTTCCCCTGCCAGATAAATTTAGACAATGCCTTCTGCCATTCTTTAAAACATTTAACATTATCAATGATTGGTAGAGCTTGAAATAAAAACAACATCTTCAGCAATACGTTCATCTTAACCACTGACATTCGGCCCATCAATGAAAGTTTTAGATTTGAAAGTTTTAGATTCTGAAGATCTCTCTTGATTTCATTCCATAATTTTTCATGGCTATCTTTATACAGATTCAAATTCTTTACCAATAAATTGACACCCAAATATTTAAGTTTTTCACAGAAACAAGGCCTGTGCTTTCAAAAAGGGTTTTTCTTTTGTCATTATCTAATTCCCCCCCCCCCTAAAACTTTGGTTTTGCTCTTGTTTAATTTAAATCCTGCTACCTGCCCAAACTCTTGAATCAGCTCCAGTGCTTTTACTGCACTGGTTTCTGGATCTTGTAAAGTTAAAACCAAGTCATCAGCAAAGGCCTTTAATTTATATTGCTTGGATCCTTCTACAATGCCTTTAACCTCCTCCTCTTTCCTCAACATATTTAACAAAACCTCCAGAACAGAAATAAATAGCAGAGGGGAAAGTGGGCACCCTTGCCTGGTTCCTTTCTCAATTCTGATTTCCTCTGAGACCACATTATTAACTATGATTTTTGCTTTTTGCTCAAAATAGATTGTATTAATACCATTTAGAAATTCCTGGCCAACCTCAATTCTTTCTAAATTTTTCATCATAAATAACCAACAAATATTATCAAAGGCCTTTTCAGCATCAATAAACATTAACATTGCTTTACAATTTCTTTTCACTTCCAGTCTTTCTAATATATCAATTATATTTCTAATGGGGAGAACTTGAGGGGAAGAGTACTCAAACAACTCCACGGCGGGGCATTTTGGTCAACACAAAACCATGTTGCTTGTCACCCGGCAGTTCTGGTGGCCATGAGTGAGGGAAGATGTACGGGAATATGTACGGGGTGCGACCGCTGCCAGTGAGCAAAGGGGGAGAGGGCTGCACCCACAGGGTTACTGGAACCATTACCCACGCCAGAAAGACCATGGGAGGTGGTATCCATAGATTTTATGACCGATTTGCCCAAGTCAAAGGGGAAAATGGCCGTCATGGTGGTAGTCGACCTACTAACAAAGATGTGCCATTTCATTGCTTGCTCGCATGCAGTGACAGCAGAGGAAACAGCCAGGCTGTTTGTGGATCACATCTTCAGGCTGCATGGCGCCCCCTTGAGGGTTTTGTCCGACCGGGGGAAGCAATTTACTTCCCGGTTCTGGAGGAAGCTCATGAGCTTGCTGCAAGTCAAAGTGAGCTTCTCGACGGCCAGACACCCGGAGACCAACAGGCAAGCGGAAAGAGCGAACAGTATACTCCAACAATACCTACGCTGCTACGTCAGCGAGAGGCATAACGATTGGGTGGAGAAACTAGCACTGGCCGAATTTGCCTACAATAACGCTGAATGAGCCCGTTCATGGCCACGGGAATGAGCCCATTCATGGCTAATTATGGGTGTCACCCCAGGGCCTTCCCGGGGGAAGGGGAGTGTGCTGGTCCCGGGGGGAAGGTACCGTTACCGTAGACGGAGTTCACAAGATGAGAGGCGAGGTCCGAAACAGGGAGCCGGGCGGGGAACAGGAACGCTGGAAGGTCAGAAGCAGGAGGCCGGGCAGGGAACAGGAACACTGGAAGGTCCGAAGCTGGGAGCCGGGCGGGAACAGGAATGCTGGAAGGTCAGAAGCAGGAGGCCGGGCAGGGAACAGGAACGCTGGAAGGTCAGGAGCAGGAAGCCGGGCAGGAAACAGGAACACTGGAAGGTCTGAAGCCAACAACGACGTTGCTCCCGCAACCTGGGACCGGGCTGACTGACCTTTATCTTCTTCTAAGGCCAGGGGCGGTCCCGGCCCCCAGGAGCCCCACCTCCCTTGGCCTTAAGGCGAGCACTCCTCCTGGGAGCAACCAGGAGAGCAACGCCTGGGAGCAACGCCTCTCTGCCCTAAGCCTCTGCAGTTCAGGAGAGGCCGAAGGGTTACTGGGCCCCGGAGGAGGCTCACCTGTAGACACTGAGTCCTCAAGCACCTCTGGGGCCAGAATGGTTTCACCTGGTGCCTGCTCCTGAGGATCTGACACAGGTGCAGGCTCCTCAGAATCTAGGCCTTGCCCCAGTTCAGCCGGCCCTGGAGGCGGGGACTCCTGTGCAGGCTGGGATTCCTCTGGTTCAGCCTCTGAATCGGAATCCCAGGCCATCACACCATCCCCCCTCCCAGGCCCCCCCTCAATCGAGGGTCCGGACCCGGCTTGCCGGGGTACACCGCATGGAACTCTCGGAGGCAGGCAGGCGCATGGACATTGGCCGCTGGTTCCCAGGAATGGTCCTCCGGTTCATACCCCTTCCAGGCAATGAGATACTGCAGCTTTCCCCTGCGGTATCGGGAGTCCAGAATGCGTTCCACCTCGTACTCAGGCTCTCCCTGAACCAAAAGTGGCTGCGGTCGGGGACGGTTCGGGTGGAACTCATCGGGTGGGGCCACCAGACTCAGAAGGGACCTGTGGAAGACCAGGTGAACCTTTAGGGTTGCGGGCAACCGGAGACGGAATGCCACAGGTGAGACTTGGTCCACGATAGGAAACGGGCTGGTGAAACAGGCATCCAACTTCCGCGAAGGTCGAGAGGGGTGGAGGTGGCGAGTGGAGAGCCATACCAGGTCACCGACGTGAAGTTCCGGCCCCACCTGGCGGTGGCGGTCGGCCTGGGCCTTGTACGCCAACTTGGCCTGGTGCAGTTGCTCCATCAAAAGCTGTTGCTGGGACTGGAGCTCTTGAAGCCACTCCGTCACCGCAGGGACCGCAGATGCCGGCAGCACATCTGGAAACAGCCGTGGATGATAACCGTAACTGACCTGGAACGGGGTCTGCTGGGTGGACGCATTCACCGCGTTGTTGTAGGCAAACTGCGCCAATGCTAGGTGGTGGACCCAGTCATCCTGCTGGTAGCTGCAGTAACACCGGATGTACTGCTCCAGCACCGCGTTCGCCCATTCCGTCTGGCCATCGGTCTGTGGGTGGTAGGCTGACGAGAGACAGACCTCTGTCCCGAGGGTCTCGTGCAATGCTCGCCAGAACCGGGATGTGAACTGGACGCCCCGGTTGGACACCACACACTCAGGTAGGTCATGCAGGCGGAAGACATGCTGAAGGTACAGCTGAGCGGTTTCCTTGGCTGTGGGTACAGATGGGCACAGTGCACCATCTTAGTGAAATGGTCGGAGAAAACTAGAAGGCAGGTACAGCCATGAGACGGGGGTAAGTCCACTACAAAGTCCAGCGAAACCGTGTGCCAAGGACGTGGTGGAACTGGCAATGGCTGAAGTAGGCCGGGGGGTCACCCGGTAGGGCCCTTGGCCTGCCGGCAGACATCACAACCAGCAACGTAGCGAGCCACATCAGCCTTCAGGCGGGGCCACCAAAACTCACGGCTTACCAGATGGATGGTCCGATACCGCCCAAAGTGCCCCGCTGCTGGGGCATCATGGGTCATCCGGAGAACCTCCAACCGCAGTGGCCCTGGCGGGATGTACAGGCGACCATGGTGCAGCAGAAGACCCTGATGCAGGACCAGCCCCGGATACGGAGGGCTGGACCCTTCAGCCAGCTCCCGGAGTCGTTTCTGGGCCCAAGCGTCGACCCGCTGCTGTTCCCGCACCCGAGCCTGCAGTGGCTTAGCCTCCTGGGTGGCCAGGAATGCAGCTGGTGGTAGGATCGTGGTGGGTACTGCTTGCTGTACCGTGTCTGCGTTGTCTTCAGGTTTCCGGGACAGGGCATCCGCCTTCTGGATTTGGGAGCTAGGGATGTAGCGGATCCGGAACTGGAACCGGGAAAAGAACAACGCCCACCGGATCTGCCTTTGGTTCAGCTTGCGGGTGGTCTGGAGGTACTCCAGGTTCCGGTGGTCGGTTCTCTTTTTTTAAAAAAAAAAATAATATTTATTAAAGTTTTCCAAAATAAAAAAGAAAGATAGAAAGAAAGAAAAGACAAATATGGTTTACACTTAATTTCAGTGACATCTTTCCCGAACTCCCCCCTCCCCCTCTTGTATTCCATTTCCCTTAAGTTGATTCCACAAATTCTTACCCCAAATTTTAAAACCTTATTTGTAATTTTAAATAACCCATTAA
Organism: Podarcis gaigeae; assembly: GCF_964106915.1. NCBI lineage: Eukaryota > Metazoa > Chordata > Lepidosauria > Squamata > Lacertidae > Podarcis > Podarcis gaigeae. The sequence goes on from NC_139679.1 coordinate 109,806,697, forward strand.
TTCCAAATTAATTTATCTTATTTGTCTTAATTAACCATTTCTCCTTATATTTTATATAATTCCCTAAGATCGACCCCATTTCCCTTCCACAAATTCCCCTATTTTCAAACAACAGACAAGAAAAAAGAAGAAAGAAAAAATATGTAATTTTACAGCCTTTGGATTCCACATCTCTCCCCCCCCCCCCCCGTTCCCCGGTTCCGATCCCCAAAGTTCATCCATTGTCTACTGCCAGCCTGGTGCATCCACGTCTATCTCTCAGCTCCACTTTGCCGTCTTTTGATAGCTTTTAATTTCAGAAAGTCCAATCTCAGAGAAACTCTCAGAAAAAATCATTGTTCTTCCATCCAGACCTCTATGTTTAAGAGTCTAACTCAAATTCTGTTTCTTGATCCTTTTAAAGTCTGGATGTTCCAAATGCTCCAACTTCAAGTTTGGTCAGCTCTTATTCCTCAGGTTGCTTTTTCCTGTTCTGCTGCAGAAACCTTCTAATTCAGGAACTTCTTGTTCTCCACAGAGGCTTTTGTTATTCAGGAACATAACTTGCGTCAAGTCCCTTCCTTTCTTCAATAGATAAATCCATTGTCTCCTTTAGTATAGAAACCTCTGTAGACAAAATAATGCTTCGTTTTTGCAGCTTTCCCAAGAGATAACAAATCCTGCTCAAATTCATTCACTTGCTGCTACTGTTGCAATGTCCCAACCTCCCTCTAGAGGGAATATGGTAACTTAATTTCTTTCAAGATCACACCCAAAAGTCAAATAACTTGTTGCCTTTATTTCCAATAATTTATGTCCAAATTGTAACAAATCTAACCAGCAAAGCCATCATAACAAAGTTCTCTTTTATTTTCCTGCTTTGACAGCTAATTTGACAGCTGTCAAAGTTTCTGTGTCTCTTCTCCAGTCTCTCATAGCGGATCGTTCACGGTTCCCGGGGGGGTTGCACTTTAGTTCCCACAAATCAGTCTTCTCCTCCAGCACAATTATTGTAATTTCCCTTCGTGAAGTTAAAATTTTTTCAGGTAAGCAAGTTCATCTCTCGATCTTAGTTGTCAAATCCTTGCGTTAAGCCATCTACAACGGGGGGGGGGGGCGGACTTCCTTTTTGCACCCCCCCCGCTCGTTCCAAATTCATAGATCAATTTCCCTTTTAAGTCCAATAAATTTACTCACGGGTTGTTCTTTTCAGTCCAAATCCGAAATTTCCAAAGAAGAAGTCATTGCTCTCCGCCGAATGGCATGCGGCTTCGCTAGGCAGGGGAAGCAGTGGACTCATAGCACCACACACACACACCCCGTCACCCGCTCCGCAGCCTTTAAAAAGGCTCCTTCGCGGGTCGGGGGCGCAAACGGTGCCCGCCGAGTCACCAAGTCCATGGGCATCTCCGCCCATGGTTTTTGAGGGTCCCCGCGTCGCCGGCGCGGCAGGACCCGACCCCTACCCAGCAGACTCCCTCCGGAGCTCGGAGGGAGTCCGCCATTCGGCGATGGCGCCGACCCGGAAGTCCTGCCGACCCGGAAGTCCCCTACTGATGTGGATAGATTCCTCCAAGTTGGTAGGCCCACCACCTGCCTCCTTGATCCGTGCCCGTCTTGGCTGATTAGGGAGTGTCCAGATGTTGCGCGGACCCCCCTGGTTGAAATTATCAATTTGTCCCTTGACACGGGGACATTCCCAGGGGAACTGAAGGAAGCAGTGGTGTGTCCACTCTTAAAAAAAAACTTCATTAGATCCCTTAGACCTATCCAATTACCGCCCAGTTTCAAATCTTACATACCTGGGTAAGGTTATTGAGAGAGCGGTTGCTGAACAGCTTGGTAGGTTTCTGGAGGAAACATCGGCATTAGATCCATTTCAGTCCGGTTTCCATCCTGGTTTTGGGACAGAGACGGCTCTGGTTGCCCTAACAGATGATCTCCGTAGACAACTGGATCGAGGCGGGTCAAGACCTTTTAGATTTGTCAGCAGCCTTTGACATGGTCGATCATGATCTTCTGGACCACCGCCTCACAGACGTGGGGATACAGGGCATAGCCCGTAACTGGTTGTGCTCTTTTATCTCTGGTCGGGGACAGAGGGTGGCACTAGGGAGGGAAATGTCATCGCGCCACTCCTTGGTGTGTGGAGTGCCGCAGGGCGCAATTCTCTCCCCAATGCTTTTTAACATCTTTATGCGCCCCCTTGCCCAGATTATCCGGAGCTTTGGGCTGGGCTGTCACCAATATGCTGATGACACTCAGCTCTATCTGCTGATGGATGGCCACACTGACTCGTCCCCGAACACACTGACCAGATGTTTGGAAGCTGTGGCTGGATGGTTTCGTGGGAGCCGATTGAAACTAAATCCTTCGAAGACAGAGGTCCTATGGCTAGGTCGGGATGGCATGGGGATGAGGGACCAACACCCTTCTCTTGCGGGGGCCCAATTAGTGCCATTGCCTTCCGTTAAGAGTTTGGGTGTAATCCTAGACGCCTCCCTTTCCATGGAGGCGCAAGTTACAGCAACAGCCAAGGCGACATTTTTCCACCTTTGCCGCATCAAGCAGTTGGTCCCTTACCTTTCCCGCCCCGACCTGGCCACGGTGATCCATGCGACGGTCATCTCCAGGCTTGACTACTGTAATTCGCTCTATGTGGGGCTGCCCTTGAAGCTGTCCCAGAAACTCCAGCGGGTACAGAATGCTGCAGCGAGGCTCCTCACGGGGTCTCTGCCATGGGAGCATATTCACCCAGTGCTTTTCAAGCTGCACTGGCTCCCGGTGGAGTACAGGGTCAGATTTAAGGTGCTGCTTTTGACCTTTAAAGCCCTTCACGGCCTAGGACCCTCGTACCTACGGGACCACCTCTCCTGGTATGCCCTACGGAGAGCCTCAAGGTCCATAAATAACAACACCCTAGTGGTCCCAGGCCCTAAGGAAGTTAGATTGGCTTCAACCAGAGCCAGGGCCTTTTCAACTCTGGCTCCGGCCTGGTGGAACGCTCTGCCTCATGAGACCAGGGCCCTGCAGGATCTGATTTCTTTCCGCAGGGCCTGTAAGACAGAGTTGTTCCGCCTGGCCTTTGGCTTGGAGCCAATTTGATTCCCTCCCTCTCTTTTTCCCCCCCTTTCTTTTCCTTCTCCTCCTGCGATGAGGGTACATTTTAATATTTTAATGTTCCATTATTTTAATGTTGTATTTTATTTTTGTTTTTAAGTTGTAATCATTCATCTTGTTTTTATTATTGCTTGTAAGCTGCTCTGAGCCCGGCCTTGGCTGGGGAGGGCGGGGTATAAATAAAAAATTATTATTATTATTATTATTATTATTATTATTTGGGTAATTTTCTTTAACAATGCCTCAAAAGCTTCATTTTTTATTTTTATTTTTTTGGAGAGTTTGAAAAAAGAAGAAAAGAAAAGAAACAGCTCAACAACTTAGTGTCCAGATTTTCACTTTTTGAAATATGGCAACCCTAACATATATGATGGGGGAGGGAGGTTTCACCATGGGCGATTCTGGTGACAACCCAACCTGCCCTGGAACTAGTCCTAAATTGGTTTGGGTAGCAGGACTAATGTTTCGGGGGGGGGGACCTGCTAAGAGCTGGGAGCTTCCTTTCTGGAAAGTGGGGCAGGGGGAGGTTTCAGCACAGGCCAGTCCACCCTGGGCCATTCTGGCAACAGCCAGGGTTCCCTGGAACTAGTCCTAAATTGGTTTGGGGAGCAGGACTATTTTTTTGGGGGGGGGACCTGCTGAGAGCTGGGAGCTTCCATTCTGGAAAGTTCTCCTCCATAAGTGGCCCCTCTGTATGAACAATCTGCAGGAAAGTCTCTTGCAAGGCAACAACTACTCAGGGGATTGTCTACTTGTGAGACTACTGCACTTTTGGAGCCCAAAGGACACTAGTTCACTCTCTGGAGCAGGGAGTTCTGGTTTCAGGGCATTGCCTACTCAGTGACAAAAGTTGTCCTAGGATCTTGCATGAATTCCTTTCTCTAACATTACAGCTTTCACGTGTATACAATCAGGTGCCTCAGTTGCAAATCTCCATTATGTTTGAGTTGGTCTTTTGTTCCCTCTCTCAGGCCACCAAGAAAAAGGTGTGAAAATGAATCACTCCAGGAACACAGCCTCAGGCTGTAACAGAGGCCAGAGGAGAGTCAGAGCTTTGTTTTCAGTTCTGTATGAATTAATGTCATATGTCTAAGATGCTGTACCTGTGCTTGGATAAACACATGGCATTTTATGCAACTCTCTGGATGTAACATTATTGTTCTGAGTGTCTGTTTTGGAACAAGTTCTGTTAGTAAAGCTTTTGAACCATAATTTTAGACTGGACAATTTTTATTTCCAGAAGAGTCAGATTTTATTCATCCTATTGCTTCCATATGCATAATATTAATAATCACAGTATGCCACAACCCACTCCAGTCCCTCAGACAATTATCCACTTATGGGACATTATTTTCCAAATAATAAAACAATGAAAACATACATAAATGAGGACACACACACAAAGTGACCAGAGGAGGAGCAAAGCAGTTGAACTGAAGAAGAAGAAGAAGAAGAAGAAGAAGAAGAAGAAGAAGAAGAAGAGGAGGAGGAGGAGGAGGAGGAGGAGGAGGAGGAGGAGGAGGAGGAGGAGGAGTAGTAGTTTGGATTTGATATCCCGCTTTATCACTACCTAAGGGAGTCTCAAAGCAGCTAACATTCTCCTTTCCCTTCCTCCCCCACAACAAACACTCTGTGAGGTGAGTGGGGCTGAGAGACTTTGGAGAAGTGTTACTAGCCCAAGGTCACCCAGCAGCTGCATGTGGAGGAACGGAGACACGAGCCCGGTTCCCCAGAACCCGGTTCTATCGCTCTTAACCACTACACCACACTGGCTCTCATGATGAGCATTTGATTCACAGGAATGCATAGCCAGTTGTTCTGATGCCAACTACTGTCAAGGGGGAGAAATCTCCTGTCCTCTTGGAGGCTCCCTATGCATTTTGGACTCTGGGAAATCAGTGGTTTAAAATGTGTGGGAACTAGTGCTGAAAACAGGTGCCAGAACTCACCAAGAAGTTGTTACAGCAAGTCGCCAGGCGACTTGGGGCAGCCCTGAATAGATGCTGGTGCCCCTGGTTCTGGTGCAAGTCACTTAAATGCATCCTCACCTCCTCTTAGACTTAGGTGGTGGCTAGGGCAGCTTGGAAGGGCCCTTGCACAAAGGCACATGCATGCAATAGTAGAGGCCTGGCTGGAAAGCTTTAAGCCTGTCTACATGGGAAATGGGTTGAAGAACAGGAAATATGAATTGGCCCCCACCCCATAGCTTGACCAATTACAGCTACGAGCAGATAAGAGCTAGGTGGAGTCATAGATGTAAACTCACACACACTGGCCAGCTTCTGTTTTGACTTGAAATGTTTGCTTTGGGCTTTGTTTTAGGTACATGAAGGGAAGAAGTGGGACCAAAATGGCACCCACCTGAGAAGTGCTGGAACTGCACTCCGGCATGCTAAAGAAAAGCACTGGTGGGAAACCCTCCACAAATACAGAAGACTGCCCACCTCACACAGCCAGGCTCCAATTTGTGGAGGGAGATGAGGATGATTGGGGTGGAGACTGTGGGTTTGGCTCCCCCAAGTAGGTCTGCATCAGAAGGTCTGCAGAGGGCTTTTGTTTGTTATTTGAATTGTGGTGCCATGAGGTTGCTGGACAGATTGAAACAATCTAGGAAAACAATAGGAAAATCATTCATTACATAAGTCAGTTTCGCAGCATGTAATTTTCTCTTTTTTTCCCAATGTGTATTCCTTTCCACAAAGCTCTCTCGATTCTTCACTGCCACATTCTTTGAAGTATTGAACCTTGTCTCCATTTTCTTTTGGAGAGAGAAAGAGAAGTATTTGTGTTAGCAACAAGTATGGAGAGAATGTGACTGAATTTGTTCATAGCAAAAGAGAATACATTTAAAAGGACAAACTTTACTCCACATCATTGATGGATCTTTGGTCAGATCCAACAGGGCTCTTCTTGAGCGCTTACCACCACTGAAAAGTCAGGAGTCCGTGGCCCTCCTCAACTTCCAGTCATCCTAGTCCAGCATACGGAAAGGAGGACTGTAGCTGGGACAGACTCATTACCTGAAAATATTTCTCCCAATACACAAATGACTCCGGTACACTTCCCATCACTCGGTTCGCATGGTTCGTCAGGATTATTTGAAATACATGATCTGCATTCGATAGCATCCACTGCAAAAGACAGACATTTATCCGTGCAAACACTGTCCTTACTTTAAAGCTCATTCAATCAGGGGCTTTGTTAAGGGATGGGCCAAGGGCTGCAAATCTTGGGTCTTGCACACAGGCCCTGCTAATCCTACCACTCCCCCCCCCCCTTTTAACGGTTTTCTTTCCTAATGGGAAGCTGCTGCACTGCAAAGCATAGTGCTGGTGAAAGCCCAGGCCCTCCCCTCTTAATAATATTGATTAAGATACATTGGATATAAGCCTATATCTTCACACACAAATGAAAAAATTCTTATATCATGAGAGGACAGAATGACTCACCTCCTCAAACATAGGGAGCTCTCTAACATCAAGTCAAGCTCTCTCTCCATTTCCCCCAGTTTTGTCCCCAGAGTCTCAGGATGCCTGGTGGGGGGGTTAACCTGGGGTTTTCTGCATGGAAGACACGGGCTCTAACACTTCTCTTAGGGGCCCATGGTAGGAGGCATCTTTGCTCTCCCACCCCAAAGTGACATCCTTCCAGCTGCTGAAAGAGTCTGACACCAAAACTCCCTCCAATGTGGAGTCACTCTAGTTCAGTGGTTTCAACCAGTGTGTCATGGCACCTTTGGGGTGCCTTGAATGATGGTCGTGGGGGCTGTGGGCAACACTAGCCTCCATCCCTCGTTCCTTCCCTCCCTCTTCTGATGCCCTCTTGAATCTCTGCCTCCCAAAGGCTATATGTTGCAGCAGCCCTGGCTACAAGCTCCCCAGGCGTATGGTGCCTCTGGGGCTGACCAGGGGGTGCTGGTTGCCAGGAGCTGAGGCAGCCTCAGAGTAAGCAAGCAAGTGTCTGAGGGAGCCCAGCCAGCCAGTCCACTAGTCCTTTTTGTTGGGAATGGACAGACAAGTGAGGAGGCAACACACTTTGCGATAGGGGTGGCCCAGTGATGGGGGGTGGCTGCCCAGAGAAGTCACAAGGAGAGGGGAGAAGAGAGGAGGCTGCAGGAACACTCCACAAGGGAGGGTGTTCAAAAAGGGGTGAAGGGCTGTGGGCTCTGCAGCCACAGGGTGGCATAACTAGGCTGCTGAGGCTTGGAGCCCATTTCCCCACAGGGGAGCCACAGAAAGAATGTAGTTGGTCAAGGGAGCCGTTGACCCAAAAAGGTTGGAAATGTCTGCTCTAGTAAAACACTATCTCAAGGAGGCACTGAGGAGATCAAAAGGATGGTGGTGGGTTGTGCTCCTCTCCCTGACAATGGACAAGAGATTTAGATTGAAAAAGAGGGCATATTGCTGCAGAACTGGACTCTCATGTAGCCTCAGCAGTTACCCAAACTTTCTGAGTGCAGGGACTAGGCTTGCCTTTCAGAAATTGTCCCTGCTGAATCTCCACCGACACACACAGCTAACATGTGACAGAGCTCAGAAAGGGGTTGGGGGATTTCTTACCTCCAGGCTTGAGGCAAAGCAAAATACAGAACGCAAGCAGGCAGACCTGAGCCACACGTAGGCCCCGATTATCAGGAAAGAAGCTCTGCCCCATTGATACCCCTTTTGTATGAGGAGGCAAGTTCTGAAGTCTGGCAGATGAGAGACACTGGGTTGCAGGGCAGATCAGGCCTCCTTGGAATAAGTCGCAGCAGCAGCTCAGCTCTGGTAAGGTGTGACGAACCAAGCTCAACACAGCAATTATATAAGGTCAGAAGAAGCTTCATTGGCTTCTCAGGACACCTGGAAGTGATGGGCTTGAAAGATACAAGCCACCTCTGGAAATATGCTGGGGTGGTTCTGAAGAGCAGTAGAGGGGTGGGTAGTGGTTCCTTTGATCTGATTGGGATATAATGCAGTGATTGCTCACAAAAATCCAAATGGGCTGTACTGAATGTCCTAGACCTCAGAGGCCACCTGATGCTATCATACAGGAAGGAGTTATTGTTCCTTTCAGTGGGTTTTTTGTCCACCTCCATATTTCTTGGTTGATGGAGTCATACAGGATCAAAGCTGGAGTTGATGCCCATTAGTGGGGAGAGATGGAAAGTTGGCTGGTTAGTCAGCTGAGTGAGGCTATTTCTTCTTGCATGTTAACTGCAAGGACTTGGAGAAACATGCTAGGGTTGTGATAACTGATCTGATTCCTTTAACAGTCCCTCTGTTTTTAAACCACACTCAAATACACCGGTCACAGAGTTAATGCCGTTTGTTTGTTTGTTTTATTCCTGAAGTTTTGTGACTCTGCGGAGTTGCCTTTAGAATGGTTCAATCCACTGGCATGGTAATGTATTAATACCTGGGGAGAAGAAAGGGATTTGTTTGTGTTCCTGGAAGACCCATGATTGTGATAGAAGGAGTGAGTATTAGAGGGAAGACATTCAGAGTCCCCATCAGAGATAACTGATGTCTGTGTTGAACGGCAGGCTGACTTCTCATTCTTCCCAAGTTTAGGGCCTGACTTTCTCGAAATGAATGTCAATTCTTCCCCGAGGATATGTTCACATTCATGGCTTGAAACACTGTGAGGGCATTTCTGCCTGGTGCATTTTCAGCTTGCTTTCTGTAGAGGACATGGGTGTCCTTTAGAGAATAAAGTGATGCCAAGGTGCCAGGAAGTGAGGGTGCAATTCTTCATCTCAAAGCAGCTTATTGCTGAGTGTGTGTTATAATGATCAGGAGGAGGATCACCAGGGAATATTCCCAAACTCACAAATCCTCCTCAATCCAGTGGAAGCTGAACACAGGAATTGTGGAACTGTAGAAGTGTAGAAGAGTTGGAAGGGACCCAAGGGACATCTAGTCCAACCTCCTGCCATGCAGGAATCTCAGCTCAAGCATCCAGGACACATGGCCACCCAACCTCTGCTTAAAAACCTCCAAGGAGCGGAGGGCGAATCTCTCTCTTATATTTCCTGGCATCGTTGAAGCACAGTCAACTCTAATCTACTCAGAGTATGCTTCCATCCGCAAGGAGCTGCTTTCTGTGAGGCAGCCACTGTAAGGCCGCCATCTTTAAACATAGGCGCATAGTGTGCAGTGTTAGCACATCTAAGGGAATGCCATATTGTCACTAACTGTGCTACTGGTCGGTGTATGTCCGATCTGACTTTTTGTGTCAAAATAAATTCACACCACACACATACAAAAGAAGTTTTACAGTTTTACTTGCTGGAACTGGGTTTTAACTTAACAAAAACAATTGACACATTGTCTCAGTTATACATCTATATTCTTACACTGATTCCAGCGTGATGAACATATTTTTATTTATTTTATTAAATTTATTTTCCACCCTTCATCCAAAAATCTCAAGGCAGTTCACAAGATAAAAATACAGGATAAAAGCACAAAAGAAATTGTTAAAACAAAAACAGCCTTCTCTGTAAATAGGTGCTTTAGGTTCACCGGTGATTTTAAATTTATTTTTCACGACACACCAGCGATTTTTTTTGTGGCATGATAGAGCTTTCCAGTATGGAGTTTAGGAGTTACTGCCCTGCCTAGGGAGCTGCCTTATACCACGTGAGTCCATGTAGCTTAAGGCTGTCCGCACCAGATTTCGGGAGCCCCTCCCCCTCCCAAGGTTGCCAAACTCACACCAACCCCAGCAAACGTGGCCAATGGCGAAGGATGATGGGAGTTGTAGTTCAGCAACATCCAGAGAACCACAGTTTCCCCACATACGGCACAAGGAATCCTAAGCTACATGGACTGAAGGTCTGACACGGCAGAAGGCAACCTCTGCACCTTGTTCATGTCACGAGACCAAGGTTCTTGAGAGCAGAAGCAGTGAGGCCTACAAGGCCTACACAATCATTCAAGCCTGCTAACTGCTAACTGTTAACAGCAAACTGCTAAGTCACTGTGACTCGTGACTCATCTTGAGTGATGACTCACTCTCCCCATAAAAGTAGGCAGCTTCTCTGTGGGCCCCAGTGTCTGAGTGTGTGTGTGTGTGTGTGTGTGTGTGTCTCAGCCAGTGTTGTATTGCTGCAGACAGAGTGGCTCCAGGACTCTAGTAAGACTGTGCCTCTGTGAAGAAACAAAATAAAAAAATTCCTTCCAGTAGCATCGTTGTTGCTGTTTAGTCGTTTAGTCGTGTCCGACTCTTCGTGACCCCCTGGACCAGAGCACGCCAAGCACTCCTGTCTTCCACTGCCTCCCGCAGTTTGGTCAACCTCATGCTGGTAGCTTCGAGAACACTGTCCAACCATCTCATCCTCTGTCGTCCCCTTCTCCTTTTCCCCTCCATCTTTCCCAACATCAGGGTCTTTTCCAGGGAGTCTTCTCTTCTCATGAGGTGGCCAAAGTATTGGAGTCTCAGCTTCACGATCTGTCCTTCTAGTGAGCACTCAGGACTGATTTCCTTCAGAATGGAGAGGTTTGATCTTCTTGCAGTCCATGGGACTCTCAAGAGTCTCCTCCAACACCAGAATTCAAAAGACCAACTAAGTTTGTTATTGGTATGAGCTTTCATGTGCATGCACACTTCTTCACATACCTTCAGATATCTCATACCAATAACAAACTTAGTTGGTCTCTAAGGTGCTACTGGGAGGATTTTTTTATATTTTCTTTTGACTATGGCAGACCAACCCGGCTACCTTCCTGTAACTACCTCTGTGAAGAGTCAGATAGATGAGCACTCTGTGTGTGCTCTTTAACTATGCTGTTTATGAACAACTTTATTTTCTCAAGTAAAAGTTTTATTCTGTTTATGAAGAAGACTCTGCGTTGATTAATTTACCACTGTGCGACAGTTCATACTGATGGGCAGTGGGTCTCCTCTGCCATCATGCACCACTATGGGCTTTAAGATATTGGGGAGGCTAGGGAAATATTAAAAGATATGTGAGGGAGGCCCTGTTTGTTGTCCTGTCCATGGCTGTAGTACTTTATGTGACTGTGAACCTCTGCTGTAGAAGAGTTCCCCCACCCCTTATTGACACATCTTCATCACTACACAAAGAGATTTCTGGTCTGCCTTACAGAGAGGGGTGAAATGAGTTTTGTTCTATTTGTTCCCATGACTCTGTCAGCAGACCTGGACCTAAAGGTATACGTGGACCAGATCTTAAGCCGCTGTGAATCTTCCAGTTCACCTGTAGGGTCTGCCTCCTACACTGATTTCAAAGTAATAATTAAAGAGAACTGGGATTGTATCAGTAGGAAATATACCACACAGCCCCTGCTTTCCTGGGTGTTTCTTCATTAGTAGAAGTTTATTTATCCCCACCCACCCCTCATAGGTCCAGGACTTTGTTTAATTAAAAAATACTCACACAAGGAGTTTTTCCCCTTTTATTTTTTCACTCAGCCTGCTTCGTTCCGAGACTTAAATCAGCCCCCATGCACACTGTATGGAAGCACCCCAAAGGTGAGAGGGCAGCGAGCAGATATGGCCAGGGGCTGAGACTGACCAGAGACTGAAATCCATTTTTAAAACATCTACTGCACCTACATTAGCAGACCGCGTTTCAGTTTATGAAAGACATAGTCATCACAATCTCATAGGAAATGAAGACATATTGTACATTCATGAATCTTGAGGAAGGGAAAAGATAAGGAACAGCATTCCTGAGGGGAAATTCCAGTCACAATGATTACACAGAAAAGAAAATGGAATATGGATTACAACTTAAATTTAACTCCATTAAAACAAAACACTGAAGCATTAGATAAAATAAGTGTTGAAAAGCTTTTACAGTGGTACCTTGCAAGACAAAATTAATTCGTTCTGCGAGTTTTTTCGTCTTGCAAATTTTTTGTCTTGCAAAGCACGGATTCCCATAGGAATGCATTGAAAATCAAACTTGCAAGATGTTTTCGTCTTGCGAAGCAAGCCCATAGGGAAATTCGTCTTGCGAAGCAACTCAATAAATGAAAAACTCTTTTGTCTTGCGAGTTTTTCGTCTTACGAGGCATTTGTCTTGCGAGATACCACTGTATTGTCGCACTGCATGCAAATCTAGCAATTATGTTATCTATTACAGTGGTGCCTCGCAAGACGAAATTAATTCGTTCCGCAAGTTTTTTCTTCTTGCGAGTTTTTCTTCTTGCGAAGCACGGTTTCCCATAGGAATGCATTGAAAATTAATCAATGCGTTCCTATGGAGACCGTCCGGGGACAGAGGGGAAGCGCCGCGCGCCTTCCCCTCTGTCCCTGGACCGGTTTAAAGCAAGGGGCAGTGGGGAGAAGATTACTTATCCCCATTGCCTGCCCCGCAATCTCCCCGGACCTGTTTTAAAGCAAGGGAAAGGGCAGCGGGGAGAATCGTTTCTCCCCGTTGCCGCCCCTTGGTTCAAAAGGGGTCCGGGGAGAAAGGGGAAGGCGCGCTGCGCTTCCCCGCTATCCCCGGAGCTTGTGGGGCAAGCTTCATTTTGCGAAGCAAGCCCATAGGGAAATGCGTCTTGGGAAGCGGCTAAGAAAACGAAAAACTCCTTCGTCTAGCGAGTTTTTCGTCTTCCGAGGCGTTCGTCTTGCGGGGTACCACTGTATATTTCAAACAGCCACCTCCCACCAGTCCAAAATACAGTAGTTTAAACTTTGCTACATTACAGTTACATGGCAGTATTAAGAAAAGAAAAAATATTCCAGCACTCTAACCAAACAGGGGGTCAGGGGGACAGGGTTCACTGGACTCAGGGCAGATGAGAATTCAGAATCCAATGGACAAAATCCAGGAGAGTCTGGGTCCAGCCCCCTACCTGACCCCCTTGACTGCGAGTGTGGGATGGGAGGATCTAACAACGCAGTTCAGGACTGACCAATCATTAGAATGCTCCCAAGTTAGGGGAGATACCTGTTGTGCCCAATGTAAAAAATCACAGTCTATGGATGGGGCTAGTTACTTGTCTGTGTTTCTTTAGCGCTTGCAGTGTTTGTCATGCCAGCTCAGATCCCTGTACAGACATATTGTGGCCAGGGGACGGTTTTGGTTTTGCTTTTCTGGGTGTTTAATACCATGGCTTGGCTGGAGTGAGAAATCTTTCTTTAAATCCTTGCATCGGCAAAATCCCCAGCCTAGCCACTCATCATCAAACTCAGTTGAATTCAGCACAGCTTATTCTTGGGCACACGGCATAGTTATATATTTAAATCAAATGGTTGAGAAAGACTGAGGAATCTGTCTACGAAATCTTGCAACTGCAAAATCCTGAGCCTGTGTACTCAGAAGTAAGCTTTGCTGAATTCAATGCAGCTTACTCCTGAAGAAGACAAATTGGCAAATAGCCTTAACATCAGAACTGTCCAAAGGCTTTAGCGTTGTACTAGATAACAGTGGGGAAGGGAGAAGCTTAGAAACAATGACAGAAAGATAGCAAAATTAGGTGTCTTAGCTTGAGAACATAGATGGAAATTTTGACATGGATAATGGTTTAATAAAAATAAAAATCAGGCTAATATATTCTATATCCTTTTCTGTGGTTTGTCCAATTAAAACAGGGCTTCCTGGCTTCCATGATGGAGCAAGAGCATGAACTCTTTTAATACAATGTCTTTGTGAGATTTACACCTAACAGCATAACTGTTACAACCACAACCAATTTAAGAATACAATATTAAAATCACTCAATGCAAAAGTCAGTAAAACAGCAGTCTACTTTCTTTTTAGCGCGATTGTAGCGCGTCCAAACCTTTCCACAGTACTTTCTGAAGGATTTGGGGGGACAGGATTTGTGGACTAGTTGTAATTCACCGGTTTTGACTGCAGAGAGAAAGGAAAGCATTTGCATTTGAATGAATGTGATTTTATTAGCCTAGTCCATAGACCATAACAAGAGAAAGGAGAACATACCAAAAAGCACAAAGGTTTACTACACATTACTACTCGAACAGAATTTTGATTTTTAATTTGCTTTAAAAAAAGTAGGGGGGGGAATCAACATTAAAATAAAATGAAGTTAAAGGATGGGAGAGATACATGCCAGAATAAATCTATAATCTTAAATCTCAGAATCTCTACCACAATGATCTAAAATGGATCCCAAATTCATTTTCCTAAGTCTGGAAGCCCTTACTGCAAAAGAGGTCCATGTTCAATTGACATATCCATTTGTTCCTTGGAATGAAAAGCTTCCTTTTCAATCCCTGTCTAACATGTCATCTCCTTAAGTAACTATTTTAAAATATCTGTTTGTCTACTAGCTGCTTTCAAGGCACAGAAGCAGGGCCTCCCGTGGACCCTTTATGGCCTCTTGCTACTGATCTCATTTCTTCCAAGAAGCACAGAATCTGGCAAGGACCCTGTTATTTCCAAAGCTAGTGGAACCACGGGCTCTGGTATCCCTGGGAAGCAGGGACTATGGCAGCCAGGGCAGTGCTCCTGATACTATGCTGCAGAATGGTGCACCTCAGCCTTATGAGGAACAGTTGAGGGAGTTGGGTATGTTTAGCCTGGAGGAGAGAAGACTGAGATGTGATGTGATAATCATCTTCAACTATCTGAAGGCCTGTCACATGGAAGATGCATCAAGGTGTTTTTTCCTGCTGCTCCAGATGGTAGACCCCATACCAGTGGGTTCAAATTATAAGAAAGGAGATTCAAACTAAGCAATAAAAAGAGCTTGAACTAGATTAAAAAAGGTAAAGGTAAAGGACCCCTGACAGTTAAGTCCAGTAGAAGACGACTCTGGTGTTGCAGCCCTCATCTTGCTTTACAGGCCGAGGGAGCCGGCATTTGTCCGCAGACAGTTTTTCCGGGTCATGTGGCCAGCATGACTAAGCTGTTTCTGGTGCAATGGAACACCGAAACCAGAGCAGCGTACGGGAACGGCATTTACCTTCCCACCAAAGCGGTACCTATTTATCTACTTGCACTGGCGTGCTTTCGACCTGCTAGGTTGGCAGAAGCTGGGACCGAGCAAGGGAACTCACCCCGTTGTGGGGATTCAAACCACTGACCTTCTGATCAGCAAGCCCAAACAGCACAGTGGTTTAGACCACAGCGCCACCCACTGCCCTATTGAACTAGATTAAGGATGCCAAAAGTCCAGGTTTACCCAGACATATCTGGGAAATTGCATTGGGGGGGGGGATTTTCAGTAATTTATAAAATGTCTGGGAAAATCCAGGCATATGAAAACTCTAATTTATTTTCCCTTCTATTTCTAAAGTTCCATGATGTGTGATTCTTCTTCTTCTTCATTATTATTATGACAAAGTAATAATCATAAATAAATAAGAATTAAAAAGTGCACCCCCCCACCAAGACCATTCAATTGTAACTATCAAACCTCCCAAAATTTCAACACCTCTTGCGATGGTTTGACCCCTTTCCGTTTTAACAGTACGAATTCTACAAACACGCTCCATATCTTCTCGAAACCATTTCTCCTGCATATTCCCCGTCTTACCTTAAAGGCACATGTTAATTTATCATTAATAGCTATATCCCACACCTCCTTATACCATTCTTCCATTTTATATTCTGCTTGCCCCTTCCACTTCCTAGGTATCATAATTTGTGCAGCTGTCAATAAATTTGTCAGCAAGTCCGTCATCGGTATGAAGGCTATGTGTGGTTCTTTTGACCACTTGGAAACAGAATGCTGAACTAGATGGACCTTTGGTCAGATCTAGCAGGGCTCCTTATGACCACTGAGAAGACAGGTGCCCTGCGCCCCCCTAGTTACACAAACGAAAAATTTAAAAAGGAAAGTCTCCTTACCACTGTACACTTCCATCACGCTGCAGAATTCTCCTTCACATTCCTCAAAACCCTCACTGCATATTGGGCCTGGAGCAAATGAACTGCATTTTTTGCACTTTACAGCATCTACTGCAAAAGAGAGGAGGTTTTGATTTTATTGTTTGTTCCTGAAAACATTACATTACAACTCACCAAATCAGGAGCAAACTAAGGCCCAAACTAAGGCCCAGTAGGCAAACTAAGGCCCATTCGCCTTCTAAATCCCGCCCGTGGACGGTCAGGAATCAGCTTGTTTTTACATGAGTAGAATGTGTGCTTTTATTTAAAATGCATCTCTGAGTTATTTGTGGGGCATAGGAGTTCGTTCATTATTATTTTTTCCAAAATATAGTCCGGCTCCCCCCGAGGTCTGAGGGACAGTGGACCGGCCCCCTGCTGAAAAAGTTTGCTGACCCCTGATTCTAGGTTAAACCCGGGGCTCCAAGCTCTCGGTGTTTTGCAGAGGTCCTGGGTCTGCTTTCACTTCCTGCCTTTTTAAAAATTTTCCTTCCTAATGGGCAGCTGTCTGTGCCGCAACACATAGTACCAGGGAGACCCAAGCAACACCCGTCCTAATTTAAGTAGGGATGCATCAATATTTATTGTCTTAAGCCCCCCAAATCCTATTGGCACCGAAAGCTAACAGTAAGAGGAAGGATTTTTTTTCCCCTTTGAAAATTGGTCTAAACTTGTATGGATTTTGATATTGAAATTGTAGGCATATTTGTGGCTTGGTCCTGTGTTCCTCTCCTTGATGGTGGACAAGAGATTTAAAAAGAAAAAGAGGGCACACTGCTGTCCGCAGAACTGAGCTCTGACACAAACTCAACATTTACCCAAACATGCCGAGTACTGACACCAATGCTGCAAAGCCCATTTGGAGATTTCTCCATTTTAGGAAGTGAGGTGGAGGAGTAACATACAATAACTAGGGGACTGCTTTTTGTTTTAACCATCCTGAGGTAGTAGAAGAAGAGTTTGGATTTGATATCTCACTTTATCACTACCCAAAGGAGTCTCAAAGCGGCTCACATTCTCCTTTCCCTTCCTCCCCCACAACAAACACTCTGTGAGGTGAGTGGGGCTGAGAGACTTCAGAGAAATGTGACTAGCCCAAGGTCACCCAGCAGCTGCATGTGGAGGAGCAGAGATGCGAACCCAGTTCACCAGATTACAAGTCTACCGCTCTTAACCACTACACCACACTGGCTCTCAGTAATGCGGAGACTTACCTCCAGACTTGAGGCAAAGTAAAACACAGAATGCAAGCAGCCAAGCCTGAGCCATTCGTGGGCCTCGGTTGTCAAGAAAGAAGCCTTGTCCCATTGGAAAGCTTTTTTTAAAATGAAGAGACTGCTTTTAAAGGCTTGCAACTGAGAAACTACAGATCTGGCCTCCAGCCAATGAGTCGTTAGTCAGCTACACATCAGTTGGTTTGAGGAAACAGGCTGAATATAGCTTTTATGGAAAAAAATAAATGCCTTTTTCTGAAAGGCAATACGCTCTGGTGGTTTGAAACAGCAGGGATGTGGTAGCAGTTCCCTCAAGCTGTTTGGGGCATGGTGTACTGATCATTGAGACAAATCCGAGTAAGCTATGGAGGGATCAGCAGGAAGCTATAAAGATTGTCCCAGACCTCAGATACTATCTTATGTGAAGGGAATATTTATTCCTTTTAATGGGTTCCCTGTCCACCTCCATATTTCTTGGTTGGTTGAGTCACATAGAATCAAAGCTGGGGTTGATGCTTGCGACAGGGGAGAGTTAAAAGGCAGGTAGCTTGGTTTTTTGGTTAGTCAGTTGAGGGAGGCCATTTGATCTTGGATGCTGAGTACTAGGAGAACCATCTGAATATGCTAGTGCTGTGCTAAGGGGTATGAGTTCCTTAAAGGGTAAAGGGACCCCTGACTATTAGGTCCAGTAGTGGCCGACTCTGGGGTTGTGCCGCTCTTCTCACTTTACTGACCAAGCGAGCTGGCGTACAGCTTCCGGGTCATGTGGCCAGCATGACTAAGCCAGTTCTGGTGAACCAGAGAAGCACACGGAAACACCGTTTACCTTCCCGCCGGAGCGGTACCTATTTATCTACTTGCACTTTGACGTGCTTTCGAACTGCTAGGTTGGCAGGAGTAGGGACTGAGCAAACAGGAGCTCATCCCCATCGCAGGGATTCAAACCGCCGGCCTTCTGATCGGCAAGTCCTAGGCTCTGTGGTTTAACCCACTGCGCCACCTATGAGTTCCTTAAACAGCCCATCTATTTTAAAGCATACTCAAACACACAGGTCACTGTAATCATACCAGCTGCCATTTGTTTGCTTCTTGTTGGAATTTTGTGACTCTACAGAGTGGATGCCAATCTACCAATGCCCAGGCTGCATCAATACCTGTGGTTAGGAAAGTGATGGGAAGATACAGGGGCAGAGGAAGTGGTGTGTGGTGGGGGCAGGTTGCCCCAGGTGTCACCACTGAGGGGGCTGACAAAATACTGGGTGGCACTCACCACGGGGCCTGCAGCGTGCCCGAGCCACACGTCTCTCCTGGGTCCACCCGCTACTCCCCCCCCAAATGTAGGGCGGCTGAGTGGGAGGAGGCAGGCAGACACCTTGGAGGCCCCACGGAGCGTCCTGCCCTGGCTCGCCCTGCCCCATGGGCAGCTGGCCCCGCTCCTGGGCACAGGCCACGTGCGCCACCCCAAGCGCCCAATCAGCTTGCTCCGCCACTGGGAAGATACTGGTCGTTGATTGCAGTATCATCAGCTTAATGAAGTATTTAAGTTGGATAAAAAGAACAGGGTTTTTTTTAATAAAACGTCCCAGTTTGAAAAAGAGTTGCTAGAAAATAAAAATAAATTATTTCCCAAAATGTATAAACTATTATTGGAATGGCAAACAGAAGATGAGGAGGTAAATCAGTGATGATACACTGGGCAAGAGACTGGTTATAATATGGCTGCATGGCAGAGGTAATGGACTGCGGATTTAAAATGTACAGCATGCTATACTTTGGGGGGCGGGAACTGTACAAAAATGATGTATCAATGACATTTAATCCCTAGTAAATTAGCTAAAATGTATAAATCGAAATCAAACATATACTGGAAACGTAAGGAGAAAGAGGGTGTCTTTTTTCATATGTGGTGGATGTGTAAAGTAGTAATGGGAAATGTTTTATAATGAGTTGAAAAAAAACTGTTGAAGATTTTTTTTTTTTTAAGGAAGCAGAAACTTTTCTTTTAGGAATAATTGGTGTGGAGAACCCGATGGATCAGAAAAAAAATCTTTATGTGCGTGACCATTGCTGCCCAGATGGAAAGAAGATACTGTCCCGATCAAGGAAGATAAAATTAATTGACTATGCCAAAATGGCAAAGCTCACGGGAACAGTTAGAAACCAGGAAGAGGTAACCTTTAATAAAGAATGGGTGAAGCATATAGTTTATTTGAAAAATGATAGCAAACAATTAATTTCATGAGTAGGATTGATGTATTGATGAGCCAGTGTGGCGTAGTTGTTAAGAGAGGTAGTCTTGTAATCCGGTGAACCGGGTTCGCTTCCCTGTTCCTCCACATGCAGCTGCTGGGTGACCTTGAGCTAGTCACAATTCTCTGAAGTCTCTCAGCCCCACTCACCTCACAGAGTGTTTGTTGTGGGGGAGGAAGGGAAAGGAGAATGTTAGCCTCTTTGAGACTCCTTAAAAAGGGGGTGAAAGGCGGGATATCAAATCCAAACTCTTCTTCTTCTTCTTCTTCCTCTTCAGAGCATTCCCTGACAAAAGATTAGCAAAAATTGGAAGTATAAAGGAAATGCAGGGGGAATAATCATAGCATAAAGATCCACAAAGGGTTTTGCAACTGAATTACATTTTTTTAAAACTGTCAACTCACATCAAAATGTCATTTTCTTTGCTGCAACCTTTTATTAAGAAATAATAAATTAAATGTTGGAATTTCTGTGGAAGAATTCGATACAAGGTGAAGTGCGTGAGGAATTGAATGGGTGGTGGAAAGGCAGAAGAAGAGGAAGAAGAGAAGAGTTTGGATTTGATATCCCGCCTTTCACTCCCTTTAAGGAGTCTCAAAGCGGCTAACATTCTCCTTTCCCTTCCTCCCCCACAACAAACACTCTGTGAGGTGAGTGGGGCTGAGAGACTTCAAAGAAGTGTGACTGGCCCAATGTCACCCATCAGCTGCATGTGGAGGAGCGGAGATGCGAACCCGGTTCCCCAGATTATGTGACTACCGCTCTTAACCACTACACCACACAGGCTCTCCCACCACACTGGCTCTCCAAAGGCAGAAATAAGAGCTAATTTGTCTGTGGCTAGGGGGCGCAATCTGGATGGTTCTGCCAGGGGCGCAAGATCACCTAGCTACGGCTCTGCAGGAAACCACAGTTGGGGAGAGGGCTCTTGTAATTATTATTATTATTATTATTATTATTATTATTATTATTATTATCATCATCATCATCATCATCATCATCATCATTATTTATACCCCAACCATCTGACTGGGTTCCCCCAGCCACTCTGGGTGGCTTACAGAATATATAAAACATAATAAAGCATCAAACATTAGAAATTTCCTGATACAGGGCTGCCTTCAGATGTCTTCTGAAAGTTGTAAAGTTCTTTATATCCTTGACATCTGGCCAATTGGTGTCAAAGAAGGATAGAACATTCTTTATGTATGCTACAACAGCAGCAAGAATACTCATCGCAAAGTATTGGAAGACACAAGATCTACCCACCTTGGAAGAATGGCAGATGAAGGTGCTAGACTACATGGGACTGGCAGAAATGACTGGCAGAATCCGAGACCAGGGGAGAGAGACAGCGGAAGAAGATTGGAATAAATTTAAGGACTATCTTAAGAAACATTGCAAAATTAATGAATGTTAGAATGACGTTGGTTTAGAAATTACGTGGTTTCCAGCTGTAATGGATAAGTAAAAAGAAAAGAAAGGCCAAAAATTAAATGAAAATTAAGGGAAAGGATTTGCTGAATTAATAAATTAGAAATTGGAATACAGAAAGGGGAGGTATGAGGAAGTCGGGGAAGTAAGTTATAAGAAAATAAGGGATTGAAATTATACTTGTTTTTATTTTTGTCTGTTTGTATTATTGTTTTGTTTTGTTTTTATATAATTTTTGAAACTTTAATAAAAATCTTTTAAAAAATAAAAAATAAACGATGGAGAAGCTCCTTCAGGTATACTGGGCCGAGGCCATTTAGGGCTTTAAAGGTCAGCACCAACACTTTGAATTGTGCTCAGTCTCTGTGACCACTCCCAGTCACCAGTCTAGCTGCCGCATTCTGGATTAATTGTAGTTTCTGGGTCACCTTCAAAGGTAGCCCCATGCAGAGCGCATTGCAGTTGTCCAAGCGGTTAGATAGCTAGAGCATGCACCACTCTGGCGAGACAGTCCGCAGGCAGGTAGGGTCTCAGCCTGTGTACCAGATGGAGCTGGTAGGCAGCTGCCCTGGACACAGAATTGACCTGCACCTCCATGGCCAGCTGAATTGGAGAACTGGAGAACTGCTTTGAAAAATTCAGACAAGTGTGACTTTTGGAGGAAGGCTGTGGTTCATTTGTCATATTTCTTTGAAAAGTGCAGATTTGTAAGGTTCAGTTTTAAATGTGATCTGAATTACATTTCTCCTCCCTCCCTAGCTCGGCTCAATGGGGAAGCTGTCGGCAACATTCAGATGAATACACAAGGGCTTCTCCTTTAATCCCTTTGCTCAGCATATGAGGTGCTGATGCTGTAGATGTGGTCTAAGGGCAGAGCGAGCATGATTGGCTAGTGTCCTCCTCCCTTCATGTTCTCTGAAAATATTTGGAGGTGAAAGTCTGAATGGGCCTTGCGATTCCACATGTTCCATTTTCTCCTGTGACTGCATCACTTCTCCCTATTATGCCACTCTTTTAGAAATAATTTTATGGGAAGCTGAAGAAACCATGAAGAGAGTTATCAACATTATTTGCTGATGAATGTTTTTCATTAGATTTTAATATTGCTATACAGTAGTACCTTGGTTCTCCAATGACTTGGTACTCAAACAACTTGGAACCCAAACACTGCAAACCCAGGAGTAAGTGTTCCAGTTTGCAAACTTCTTTCGGAAGCCGAACGTGCTCCGATTTGAGTGTCACACTTCTATTTTGAGTTTTATGCTACCAATTTGAGTGCCACACTTTTGTTTTGAGTGTTACGCTGAGGTCTGTCTGTTTTTGCTATTTTGTTTTTGTGTTTTTGTTTCTGCGGCTCTTTTTGTTTTGTTTTTGTGACTGTGTGGAACCCAGTTCAGCTACTGATTGATTGGTTGATTGCGTGATTTCAGTACATTGTTTATTGTTTCATGGTCTTGTTAGATAGTAAAATTCATGTTAAATTGCTGTTTTAGGGGTTGTTTTTAAAAGTCTGGAACAGATTAATCCATTTTGCATTACTTTCTATGGGAAAGCGCACCCTGGTTTTGGAACGCTTTGGTTTTGGAACGGACCTCCAGAACAGATTAAGTTTGAGAACCAAGATACCTCTGTAGTTTCATTATTAGTAGAGGTTTATATATCCCCTGCCCCTAAGGCTGGAATTTAGGTGTGTGTGTTTTTTTTTTAATCCAAAATTGAGCTTTTCTCTTTTATTTTTCACTGCCTATTTCTTGCCAACACTCAAAACAGTGCGCCCTGTCACTTTCCCCCAGCAGGTGAGAGGGCAGTGAGCAGATATAATGGACAAGGGACTGAAATCAGTGTGAAATATTTATTGCAACTACATTAACAGAAGACCAGTGAATGCATTTCAGTTTATGACAGATGTAAGCGCATCGCACATAAATGAGCCCTGAGGTAGGGAAAATACAAAGAAGAGTGTTTTCAAGGGGAATATCAAGAAACAACAATTACATGGGCAACAAATATAGATTAAAACATAATTACAACTTTTAAACTTTACTCCAAATAAAACACTGAAGCATCCGATTAAAAAGTAAGATCTTTTCTTCAGCTAAGAATCTATAGAACAGGAACTCTACCGATGTTGCCTCAAAATGTTGGAAGATGGTCTTAATGTAAGATATGGGGAATGTGGCCAATGGGGATGATCCACGTGTGCTTTACTAGAAATGAGAACCGAATAAAGAGTCCTGCTGTTTCCAGGAGAGCAGACTGCGCACAGCACTGGTTGGCAGGTGCCCATGACCTCATCAAGAAATACCACAGTCCACTCCAGTTCCGAAGGAAACTGTGCACTTTCTGGGGGGGGTGTGTGTCATTTTTCAAACAATAAGACAATGAAAGGATGTCTTAATGAGTGAACACAAATGAGTGGACCTGCTCCCTAGAGCACAGAGGAGAAGCAAAGCTGTGAATGAGTACCGTATTGGCCCAAATATGCCGCACTTTCTTCCCAAATTCCGACTGTGAAAAGTTAAAGTGCAGCTTAAATTCACGGCCTTAGGCTTTTGCAATATCGCTGCTGAAACAGACATACGGTAAAACATGACGGGTGTGAGTGCCTGCGGAATTTTTAGGGAGCCGCTTATATTCGGTTATTGTATTTTTTTATCCCCCACCCCTTGATTTTTAAAGGGGCGGGTTATATTCGGGTGTGGCTTATATCCAGGCCAATACAGTATTTGATTCACAGCTATGCATAGACAGTCATTCCGTTGCTGGGTACTGTGCACTGCGAAGTAGGAAAGCTTCTGTACTCATGAAGGTTTCTCATGCATTTAGGACTCTGGTGCGGGAACCTTCCATGAATACAGAAAGCTCCCTGTGTCACACTGATAGCCATCAGTTCAGAGATGGTGATGAGGATGGAAAAGGGGAGGAGTCAGTCTTGCCTTTCCCCTGCAGCCTGCTTGTTCTGATGGCATCAGAACACCTGCAAAGAGCTTTCATCTGTCATTTGAATTGCAATGGGAAGACCTGGCTTTCACCATGCAGAAAGGACAAAGAAACTGTTATGTCTTTCTGAGATCCACACTCGAAAGGATAACACCACCACCACCACAGAATTTCTTACCCACCCTCTACCATGAGGTCCCTGGACAGGTTGAAATGATTTAGGAATACAATATTCACAGAATCACAGAACTATAGAGTTGGAAGATACCCCAAATTTAGTGCAACCTCTTGCGATCCAGGGATCACTGCTAAATCATTAATTACATTGATTAGTCTCACAGCATAACAATTTATGTATTTTCTTATCTTTTTCCCAATCTTTTCCACAGTACGCTTTCGATTTTGCATCGCCGCAGTCTTTGTAGTATTTAGTCATTGCACCAGCTGGAGAGAGAAAGGGAAGGATTTCTGTGAGTATTAACTTGTGAATGAAGACAATGTGATTGATCGTTCATAGGCCATGTCATAAAAGACTAGAGAACATATCAAAGGGGACAAAGTTTACTCCACACCAAAGTAAAAAACATTTTGAACTCCATCTTTAAAATGTACCTAGAATAGAATTTGGAATTTATTGTGCTACAACCACTAAAAAAAAACAACGTTCAAATAAAATCAAGTAAAAGCAGATACATGTGAAAATAAATATAACAACCTCAAACCTCAGAATTTCCACCACAATGATCTAAAATAGATCCCAAATAGGGTTTCCTAAGTCTGGAAGCCTTTGCTGCAGTAAACGCCACACCACTTCCCAATCTGATCTCATTTGTTTCGTGTATTTTTCTAATTATTGTTGGTTTGCATTCCCCTGTTGAATTTATTCATTGTGGCCCTAGCGAACGACACAGGAGGTCCCTAAGCAGGTGTTGGCCTGCTTAAATGCACTTGAGAGGGCCAAGGCCACTGGGTCTGCTCCCTTACTTGAAAAGGTTGATCCACCTGAAAAGAAGACCAAGTCTGCAGGAGTTGTCAAGCACAAGAAGGCTTGTCCAGATGCTTTTAATCTTGTCCCAGCATTCCCAGATGAAGGGGAAGCCAAACCCATCACAGCCCCTCTGAAGAAGAGTTTGGAATTGATATCCCACTTTATCACTACCCTAAGGAGTCTCAAAGCGGCTAACATTCTCCTTTCCCTTCCTCCCCCACAACAAACACTCGGTGAGGTGACTGGGGCTGAGAGACTTCAGAGAAGTGTGACTGGCCCAAGGTCACCCAGAAGCTGCATGTGGACGAGCGGAGAAGCGAACCCGGTTCACCAGATTACGAGTCTATCACTCTTAACCACTACACCACACTGGCTTGGGTTTTACTGGTGCTTACTCTGAATCGGGAGGTGGACCATGCCCCTGATCCAGTGTTGGCTGACTCCAGGTGAGTCACACTCCTCAAAACATGGGGGGGGCGGGGGGGGCAACCCTGCCAACCTGTGGAGCTTTCAAGCAGGGAGACCTAGTCTATCTTGGCTTTTCTCTTGGACCTTTTAAAAAAGGTAACGGACCCCTGACAGTTAAGTCCAGTCACAAACGACTCTGGGGTTGTGGCGCTCATCTCGCTTTACTTGCCGAGGGAACCGGCATACAGCTTCTGGGTCCTGTGGCCAGCATGACTAAGCCGCTTCTGGTGAACCAAAGCAGTGCATGGAAACTCCGTTTACCTTCCCACTGGAGCGGTACCTATTTATCTACTTGCACTTTGACGTGCTTTCAAACAGCTAGGTTGGCAGGAACAGGGACCGAGCAACAGGAGCTCACCCTGTCGCGGGGAGTCGAACCACCAACCTTCCGATCAGGAAGCCCAAGAGGCTCAGTGGTTTAGACCACAGCACCACTTAGCTTTAGTTAAAAATGAAAAGGGACAGTTCCATGTTTACATCAGAGGGGGAGTTAGAGGTGCGGTTGCACTGGGCATAAAGCCTCGGGGGTGCTACAGGGGTATAGCTGCCATGTGTCTATTTTTTTAAGGACACATCCTCTTTTTCAGATGTAAAGTTTATGTCGGGGGGGGTGTTAATTTGCCAAAATGTCTCTGGCTATACTTTCTGGATGAGACATTCACATAACTGGCGACTGAAGTCTTGTTTTCCTTTTCTCTTCTCCTGCACCCCCCTCCCCCAAGCAATATATCACAGCTTCTATAGCCTACATATAGAAGGGGTATTTAAATTGAGAGAAGTCATAATGTAGAATCTATGATGTAGAATGGAAGGGAAGAGGCAAGGGGGTACCGAATTTTGGCACCGGACAGGGCAGGGCTGAAATTTGAGACCTGAAGGTCTGCCACTGTTTACATTTCCCTATATAGTGAATATGGAACAATCATCTGATTTGATCCTGGAATGTCCCATTTTTTCTTAGGACGTCCCTATTTTCATCAGAGAAATGTTGGAGGGTAAGGAGTTATTCGGACCCTGAACCAAGGAGATAAGTAACTGCAACCTTTAGAAGACATCTCAAAGTAGCCCTGTATAATGAAGTTTTTTTAATGTTTTGTGATGTTTTTATATATTGGAAGCCGCCCAGAGTGGCTGAGGCAACCCAGTCAGATGGGCACGGTATAAATAATAAAAATGTTGTTGTTGTTGTTATACAGGACATCTCTATTTTCATTGGAGAAATGTTGGAGGGTATGAAGACTGCTTACCATCATATACTTTCATCAATGTGCAGAATGATCCTTCACATACCAGACCACTTGGCTTGCAAGGCGCATTTGGGGCACCTGAACTGCATTTGTTGCATTGTACAGCATCTACTGCAAAAGAGAGGAAGTTTTGCATTATTGCGAGTCTCTGCAAAATCAGATCAAGGGCTTCAAAATCAGATCAAGGGCTTTGCTATGGAGCCACAGGCCCTGAGCCCTCCTACAACTGCCCTTATTTTCTTCCCTAATGGGCAGTTGTCTGTGCTGCAAAACACACTGCCAGCGAGGCCCCAGCCACTGCTCTCTTCATTTGTGGAGGGACCAATTGATACACATTCTGCTAATGCCTACAGCAGTAGCTTTCAACCAGTGTGCCGTGGCACCCTGGGGTGCCTTGAATGATGGTCAGGGGTACCACGGGCAACACTGGACTCTGTCCCTCTCTCCTTCCCTCCCTCCTCTGATGTGCTCTCATGTCTCTGCCTCCCAAACAGCTTCCATGGCTGTTTATTGCAGCAGCCCTGACTATAAGCTCTACAGATGAATGGTGCCTCTGGGAACCACCTCTCTTTGGGGCAAGAGGGGGCAGCTCAGAGACCAAGGACAGCAGCAGCAGCTGCCTGGAGGACTCCCAAGGAGAGGGAAGGGGAGAGGAGGCTGAGGGAGCCCTCCACAAAGGAGGACGTTCCAAAAAGGGTGAGAGGCTGCCAGCTCTGCAGGCAAGGGGTGACAAAACCGGTCTCCTGTAGTTGGTTAAGGGAGCTGTAGACTCAAAAAGGTTGAAAATTTCTGGCCTACAGAATGTTGTTTGCACCCTTTGCTGTCAGAATTAAGGTTAAGGTAAAGGGACCCCTGACCATTAGGTCCAGTCGTGGACAACTCTGGGGTTGCGGTACTCACCTCGCTTTATTGGCCGAGGGAGCCGGCGTACAGCTTCCGGGTCATGTGGCCAGCATGACTAAGCCGCTTCTGGCAAACCAGAGCAGCGCACGGAAATGCCGTTTACCTTCCCATCGGAGCAGTACCTATTTATCTACTTGCACTTTGTGCTTTCGGACTGCTAGGTTGGCAGGAGCTGGGACAGAGCAACAGGAGCTCACCCCGTTGCAGGGATTCGAACCGCTGACCTTCTGATCGGCAAGCCCTAGGCTCTGTGGCTTAGCCCAGAGCGCCACCCACGTCCCTTCCTGTCAGAATTGTTGTTGTTGTTGTTGTTGTTGTTGTACCCCAGAAAAAAAGAGAAAGTGGGTTTTCTCTTTGAAAGTCAGACTAAATTTCCATCTATGTGCATAGATTAGGATATGGAAATTGTATGCAGATTTGTGCCATGGTCCTGTGCCCGACACTGTCAGGTAATTGGAAGCTGCCAAAGAGCTGAGGGGGGAGAGAGGCAATTACAGAGAGCCTAAAGAGCTCATCAGCAGTCTCTCATCCGACTCAGAGGAGGAAATAGGGAGGGGGGAGCAGTGCCCGGAACTAGCTACTCACAGAACAGAGGAAGTAGGAGGCGTGCACTGAGGAGATGGGCCTGTTGGGGGAGGAGGGGTAGGAGATCGCCAGTCGAGTCATCTGACTGAGCTAGGCATGGACGTGCTTTTTGAAACTCTTGTAACTGCTTTAAACTTTTGGCAATAAATCTTCAGAACAGAAATGGCTGTGTGCCTGGAGCGTTATCTCTGCTAGCTTTGGCAGCATCCACTCCTTACAGACACTTTGTACCAAGACAAACCCTCTTGCTAGAAGATGGTGAGATGTTTTGTGCTAGATCATTTTGCATCCTCAGTCCTTGCCCCAACTGAGTGCTGAGTGCTGGTACTATGCTTTATCGGTACTTACCAACACAACAACAACCATCTTCCTTGTTTGTGTGTTTGCATTGTGAGCCTTTCTATTTAAAAAGTTCCCTCTTCACCCCACCACCACCTCCAAAACTGGCTAATACATGACATAGTTCAAAAGAAAATTTGAGGATTTCTCCATTTTAGGAAGAGAAGAGTAGAAATAACATCTGTTTACCAGTGGCTTCTTTTTCTTTTCCCTCTTCTAGGGACGGAAGGGATAATACTTACCTCCGGACTTGAGGCAAAGCAGAATACAGAACGCAAGCAGGCAGGCCTGAGCCACACGTAGGCCCCAGTTATCCAGAAAGAAGCTCTTCCCCATTGGAAATCCTTTTTGTATGAAGAAGCTGCTCTGAAGGTTGACAGATGAGAGACTGCTGGCTTTCAGTGTTGATAAACAGAAGGCGCTCAACCTCTCGTCAGCAATGTGTTGCTCAGTATGAGGAGCTGGGTCCAAGACATCCCTTACATAAGGCTGGAAGCACCTTTTTGGCTTCTAGCCTCACTCTGGTTGGCTTGGAAGGTACAATAAGCCTCTGGCAACATGCTAGAGTGTTGCTCTAGCAGCAGGAATGAAGGGCAGTGGTTGCCTTTGGACATTTGATGCACAACATGCTGATTGTTAAGACAAATTTGGTTGGCTGAGGGGTGAGGTTGAAGCTGCACAGAATGTCCCAGACCTCAGAAGCCACCTGATACTATCTGATGTGTGTTCCTGGCAATTAGCAATACATCCATTGTATAAGGCTGGGAGGAACCTTGTTGACTTTTCACTTCATCCCGGGGGATCTTGAAAGGTAGAGGACACCTCTGCCAATGTGCTGGGATGGCTCCGAAGAACAACACAGGTGTGGGCAGAAGTTCCTTGGGCTCTTTGGCACACGATGTACTGACTATTTAGACAAATCCAAATGGCCTAAAAGATCAGCTGAATGCTGCACAGAATGTCCCATATATTGGTGGCCCTCTGGTGCTATCTGAACAGGGAAGGATTATTATCAAAAGAAAGGCCTGTTGCTTTCAACTAACAAGACATCCAAGGAAACAAAGACAACAATAGTTCTGCAAAAAAAATTCCTTCCAGTAGCACCTTAAAGACCAACTAAGTTAGTTCTTGGTATGAGCTTTCGTGTGTATGCACACTTCACACGAAAGCTCATACCAAGAACTAACTTAGTTGGTCTTTAAGGTGCTACTGGAAGGAATTTTTTTTGTTTTGACTATGGCAGACCAACACGGCTACCTATCTGTAAATAGTTCTGCAGCCATCCTGTATACATTTCTTTGGCAATAGATTCCGCTGAGTTCTTTGGAAGTAAGCAAGAATATTGGATTGCAGGCTATGCCTCTATGACCAGGACAGATATTCCTCCATAGTGTACACCTTTCTGCAGGTATATAATGCTTTTTGTATGTCCTTTTCACTAATAAGTTCACTTTAATGCAGTTTCCACTAGTACATGCATTTTTGTGAATATTTGATGACTGCACTGCAAAATTCAGATGAATGTAAATTTTTGAAAGATATCTGTGTTTTGGTTCTCAAATTGTTTCAGAGAGTAAAAAAATCAGGTACCGACATACCAAAGGAGCAGAAGACTCTTCATGTATGGAACAACAGTCGCCCGGATGTTACTAGCCCAGAAATGGAAAGAAGACAAGGTCCCTACCAGAGAAGAATGGCAAACAAAGCTGATGGACTATGCCAAGATGGCAAAGTTGACTGTAAAACTCAGAAGCCAAGAGGATAAAAACTATAAAAGAATGGGGGGGAATTGATAAGTTACTTAGGAGACCACTGTAAGCAGATTGAAACAAGAGCAGGATTTTGACTCACTTGAAGTGGAAAACCCCCCTACTATGGACAAAATGGTTTGATATAAAAATTGGAGTATGGATGAATATGCAGTTGTAGATATTCAAAATAACACTCCATGAAGGGTTGCTTGTGTTTATTTGTATAACCAATAAAAATATTTTTTAAAAAGAAAGTAAAAAAAATCAGTAGATTTGGCTTTAAATGCAAATTGATTCGAGCTTCTCCTCCATCGCTAGTGCTACATGGGGGAAAGGGTTGGTAAATACAGCTCTAAGTACAGTGGTACCTCGGGTTACAGGCGCTTCAGGTTATAGACGCTTCGGGTTACAGACTCTGCTAACCCAGAAATAGTACCTTGGGTTAAGAACTTTGCTTCAGGATGAGAACAGAAATTGTGCTCCGGGGGCGTCGCAGCAGCAGCAGCAGGAGGCCCCATTAGCTAAAGTGGTGCTTCAGGTTAAGAACAGTTTCAGGTTAAGAACGGACCTCCGGAATGAATTAAGTACGTAACCCGATATACCACTGTACATTCAGTTGAATGTGCAAAGCTTCCCCCTTCAGTCCTTTTGCTCAACAGATGAAATGCTCAAGTTGTGAAAGCAATGTTGGGGCAGAGCTAGCACAAGTGAGTTTTGGTTTTTTTGCACTCAACCTGCTTCTTTCAGACGCTCAAATCAGACCTGCTCCCCATTGTGTGTGGAAGCAAGGCTGTCAATTTCCCCCAATGTGTGAGAGGGCAGTGAGCAAATATGATCAGGGACCGAATTTGACCAGAGACTAAAATCCATTACTTAAATATTTATTGCAACTTTCAGGGACAGTGTTTTCAAGGAAAAATCAAGATACAATCATTACATGGAAACCAAACAGAATATAGATTGCCACTTAACTTTTAAACTTTGATATAAATATTAAGAAAAGAGAGAACAATATAAAAGAGAGATAGTCAATTTATAAGATCGAGAACAGCAATGGGAATATCGGCCTGAAAAGAATTTTTTTAAAATTGGTAACACAACCTAAAAAATGAGAAGTCATATGGCATTGTACTCCCAAGAATGCAACATAATGCAATCTAAGCTCACTCTCATTTCCTTTTAATGAACTTTGCCACCATCCCTACCACAGACTCATATTTCCAACAACATCTACTGTAATTTGCCCAGTTCAAGGAAGGAGTCCTCAAGTCTCTGGTCATAATTAGGCATTTTAGGCCTCATTGTCAGGTGTGGGGCTGGTAAATGTGGGCTGTGTAAAGCAACGCTTAGCCGGCAACTATGAACTCACCAAGGAACATCCCACCCCACCCTAATCTCTAAGACAATTGTGCATTTGAAGGTGGGGGGAGGGGCATATTTGAAAACTTCCAGAGAATGAAGGAATGCATAAATGAGTGAACAGAAGTGAATGGTCCTCCTCTCTAGAGCACAGAGGAGGAGCACAGCTGAGAACTGAAGGAGCATTTCATTCACAGCTAGGGATAACCAGGTGTTCTTATGATGGGAACTATGCACTGTGAAGCAGAGGCTCTCCTGTGATCATGGGGGCTCCCTCTGCATTCAGGACTCTGAAAAATAATTGATCTAAAACATGTGTGGGAGCCTTCAGAAGTCTCCCCACAAGGCACAGCCGTCCTCCTATTTGTGGAGGGTCATTTGGGTGGCGTATTGGTAGTAGAGCCTGCAGATTTGCCCTTCCACCCAAAGCCCCTCAAGAGATTACAGTACCATATTTTTTGCTCCATAAGACACACTTTTTTCTTCCTAAAAAGTATGGGGAATTGTCTGTGCGTCTTATGGAGTGAATGTGTGGTCCCTGAAGCCGAATTGCCCAGGGGCAAAGAGCAGATCATGCTCTTTTTTTGAAAGAGGGAAGTGGGTGTTGAAAGGAAGGAGCTGATGCGCAAGCGATCGGGAGGGAGATAAGGGACCCTAGAGATAAAGGAGGCTGCCTGGGAGGGGGGAGGTAAAGACAGCAAACTTGCAAAGGGGGGAGACAGGAAGACTAAAACAATGAGGAGAGAAATTAGAAGAAAAGGAGGAGCAAAAAAACTGCTCCAGCTAAGGAAAAGACACTAAGGCAAACAAGAGGGAAGGGGGTGTTGAAACAAAGCCGCTAATCTGCAAGAGATCGGGGAGGGAGATAAGGGATGCTAGAGATAAAGGAGACTGCCTGGGAGGGGGGAAGGTAAAAGCCCATGGATCCTTAGGATTTTTGCATTGGGTCATCCCAAATTCATCATCAGATCACATAGCATGTCTATGGCTACAGCCTGCACCAAAAAAATCATGCACCCACTATTTCCTGGGGCTGCAGTGGTGCAAAAATGTGGTTACAAAGCACGGATCCACATGGATCCTCAGGATTCTTGCCTGGGGTCCCCAAATTCACGATCAGATCACATGTCTGTGGCCACAGCATGAACCACAAAAACCATACACCCACTGTTTCATTCAGAATATTTTTTTTCTTGTTTTCCTCCTCTAAAAACTAGGTGCGTCTTACGGTCAGGTGCGTCTTTTGGAGCGAAAAATACGGTACATGCCATCAAAATGGCAACAGAAGTCTTTTGTCTGTCATTTGGATTACAGTTCATGAAGGCCTGACTTCCACCGTGGGGAAGGGACAGAAAGAATCGCTTAATATTTATTGTGTCTTTCTGAGATCCACACTCAAAAGCAGCAGCTTTTGAGCAGACGGTGGTAGCGGTTAGATTGATTGGATTGGAATCATTGCATTCTTACAACGCTTCGTATTTCCATTCAAATGCATCCCCAAAGCAGTTTCCAAAACAAAATGGCAAACTGAGGAGGGAAGGAGGGAAGGGAAAGGCTGATGGGTTAAAACAACTTAAGGATATTCATCAGAACAGTAGTCGGTATAGCAGCATGTCATTTTCTCTCTGCGAGATTCATGCCATTCCTGTCCACACAAGTGTTTTAATGGAAAAGAGCCACAGAATTTTTGCATTTGAATAAATTCATCCGTGCCGGCTGGAGAGAAAAGGGGAAATATTTGTGTTAGTGTTAACGAGCGAACGATGAGAACTTTGTGGACTTTGTCCACAGAACATATCAAAACAGAAGAGAACATATTTAAAGCTAAAATAAAATTCATTTCAACTCCATTTTTTTAAAAGGTATACCTAAAACAGAATCTCAGATTTATTCTGCAAAAGCTACTACAATGTCAACATTAAAATAAAAGTTGCAACATGTGAACGATGCATGTCAAAATAAATACATATCCTTAAATCTCAGAATTTCTGCTGCAGTTGTTTAAAATAGGTTGCAAACACCTTTTTCCTCAGACTGCAAAAGAGGCTGCCTTCCAAATGACGTATCAGTTTGTTCCTTGTAATAAAAAAAAGGAAGCCTCATTTTCATCCTATCTGCAGTATTTCATCTTCTTAAGTAAGGCCCCCTATGCTTTTGAATTATGGTGCTGGAGGAGACTCTTGAGGGTCCCATGGACTGCAAGATCAAACCTCTCCTTCAGGAAATCAGCCCTGAGTGCTCACTGGAAGGACAGAACGTGAAGCTGAGGCTCCAATACTTTGGTCACCTCATGAGAAGAGAAGACTCCCTGGAAAAGACCCTGGTGTTGGGAAAGATGGAGGGCACAAGGAGAAGGGGACGACAGAGACGAGATGGTTGGATAGTGTTCTCGAAGCTACCAGCATGAGTTTGACTAAACTACGGGAGGCAGTGGAAGACAGGAGTGCCTGGCGTGTTCTGGTCCATAGGGTCACGAAGAGTCAGACACAACTAAACGACTAAACACCACCAACAACACGTAAGGCCCCCTATGTGTGATGTGCTTTGATATAAGAACAGAGCTGGCATTCAAGGATACAATGAGGCAAATCTTCTAGTTTTGCTGCCCCCACAGTTACTTAGATGGAGTTATCTGCCGATTTATCTCGCCTGTGGCACATGCTCCCATCCCCACCACACTTTGTGGCCTTCTGCTTTCAGGCTGGAATGTCTCAGCATCATTTTTGTCATGCCCGATTATGAAAGGTGTTGGACTTCACAGTTTGGCACCTTTTTCAAGCTTGGCAAACTGAGGGTGCAGGAATTTGAGCCATTTCAAGGCTAGCATTCCCACAGCAGTCTGAGGGGAGATGAGACCATGGCTGCAGTATTTCTTCTTTTTTAAAAATTTTCTCTTACCATTTTAAAATGTCTGTCAGTCTGCTAGCTGCTTCAGTGGCATGGAAGACAGAAGCCCTGCAGAACTTTTGTGGCACCCTGCTGCTCTTTCCTCCAAGAGACATTGGTCCTGGCAAGGACGCTGTCATTTTCAAACCTGGTGGAACTCTGACCCATGGGGACACTGGTGTCTCTTGGAAGGAGAGGTAATGGCAGCCATCGCTCTCTGCTCCTGATACTAGACTGCAAATGCTGAACTAAAGCAGAGCTTTCCAAACTTTTCATGTTGGTGACACACTTTTTAGACATGCATCATTTCATAATTCAGTTTTACTAACAAACCAGAGGTTAAACTAACCCCTTTTCCAACCCCAGGAGGAGCGTGGGAGTGTTTGTGCGACACACTGCAGCTGACACACTAATGTGTCACGAGACACAGTTTGGGAAGCTCTGAACTAGAGGGACCTTTGATGTAGTCCAGCAGGTATCCTCTCTCTCCTCCATAACATCAGGTCATCCTAGTCATGGCATACAAAAGTGAGGAATACAGACACTTACCTTCAAAAACTTCTCCAATCATACAGTAGTCTCCCGTACATATACCATCAGTTGGAGTGCATGTCTCCTCTGTGTCCCATTTGGAGCAAAACCTGCATGTTATAGCATCTGCTGTAAAGGACCAATAATTGTGTTTTATTATTTGTCCCTGCAAACATTGCCCTTATTTAAAACTCACCACATCAGCTTCATTAGGGGGTAGACCAGGAGTCCCAAGTTGTGGCTCCAAAGAAACAAAGCTCTGCGCCAGGCAGACAATGAGGGGGAGAGGAGACTCCCAGGTGGCAAATGGGAGGGGCCCCTCCCTCTGCCCAGAATTAGTTAGAACAGAAAGGCAGAATTTGAATTAGATTATTCGGAGTTGGCTGGGATGTTACCTGGAGAGAAAAAGGTTGCACTCTGGTAAAGGAGGCAAGTTAGAGAGAGGATCAGAGCATGGTGGCTGATTTCTGTTTTGAATCCACAGTTGCAGCTGTGGGATAAGCAAGACCAGGGTAGGCAACCTAAGGCCCTGGGGCCGGATGTGGCCAAATCACCTTCTCAATCCAGCCCACAGACGGTCTGGCAATCAGCATGAGCAGAATGTGTGCTTTTATTTAAAATGCATCTCTGGGTTATTTGTGGGGCATAGGAATTCGTTCTCCCCCCCCCCCATGTAGTCTGGCCCACCACATGGTCTGAGGGACAGTGGACCGGCCCACAGCTGAAAAAGGTTGCTGACCTCTGAGTAAGACCCTTTTGGGGTGTCAGTGCCATGAACCCCTCCATCGTAGGCTCAGATTGCATATATGTATAAATAAACCTTACGTTATAAAGACACCACAGTTGCCACTGTGCCTCATTCCCAAAATGAAACACAAACCCTGGTTTAGCATGCCTGGAACCCCTGAAATCTTGCACTGATCAGAGATTGGAGTGGTGTACAACAATAATAACACATCCGTAGCCCTGGCGTGTTAGTTTGTGTGTTCACAGAATTAGCCTTTCAGAAACAGTTGAAGCCCAAACACACACAGCCTAAGCCAATACAGGGAAGCCACGTCTTATTCAGACTTTACTTAAGCGATCCCAAGTTTGGCAGGGAAATGATGAATCAAATGGAAAATGGGTGGGGTGGGTGGAAAGAAGGGCTGCTGGCTGGTCCAGGCAGCGCAATACCCCCACCCTCCCTACACACAGAGGCCCCTTCTCTTCCTTTCCACAGCTGGATCAGAAAAAGCAACCCACCTGAATCCTGTCCCCCAGGGTGGGTGCATTGGGTGAGGGCAATTACTAGAGCAGCAGCAGCAGCCGCCCCGGAAAGGAGTGGAGCAGCAGAATGGGAAACCTGGCATGAAGGGAGCTGTTAAGAGACCCACTGTACTGTAAGCAAGCTGGAGGGCTTAACAGATCTCTCTCCACACCAGGTTTTCCATATGCAAAGAGGAAACCAGTAAATGGCTTGGGGTGGAAGAAAGTTTCTTTCTAAACAAAAGGTCTGCATCTTTGCAGGAAGACGACAGAGGCAGCATCGGCTAGAAAAATACTGAGGGAGAAGAAGAGAAACTGCGGGAAGAAGTGGGGCTTCTCAAGACCCGAGTAAGTAAACTGGAGGGCTTAACTCAGAGTTCTTAGGGGCTGGAGGTCGTTCTGGGGATTGTTTTGGCTTTGTACAATTTTGCTTATATGCACAACCCCTGGAAATTAACCACCACAGAAGGCCTGACCATAGCACCGCTCAAAGCACTTGCAGGGTTTCTTCACTTTAGGAAGACAGGCAGATGAATTATATACATTAACTAGTGTCTTGTTTTTCTTTTACCTCTTGTAAGGAGGGATGTGGATGATACTTACCCCCGGACTTGAGGCAAAGTAGAGCACAGACTGCGAGCAGCCAGGCCTGAGCCCAACGTGGGCGCCGATTATCAAGAAAGAAGCTCTGTCCCATTGGAAAATCTTTTCTTACTGAGAGACTGGTTTCCGAAGGCTGACGGCTGAGGGACACACTTGGCTCTGTGGCAATAAGCTGTAACAGGAGCACAGCTTCTAGTAAGGAACACGTCCCACAGTTTGAAGGACAAGGTTCAAAACAGCTTTTATAAAAGGGATGGGAGGAACCTCCCTAGCTTCTTGGGACATGTGATCCTTGTGGGCTTGAAAGATATGAGAAGCCTCTGGCAATGTGCTGGGGTGGTTCTGAAGAGCAATGGGGATGTGGGTAGCGGTTCCCTTGAGCTGTTTGGGTCATAATGTACTGATTGTTCAAACAAATACAAACGGGATAAGGAGGAACCAGCTGAATACTTTACAGAATGTCCCAGACAGCAGTGGCTTCCAGATGCTATACAACATTGAAGGAATGCTTGTTCCTTTTGGTGGGCTTTCTGTCCACCTCCATATTTCTTGGTTGATCGAGTCCCATGGGATCAAAGCTGCGATTGATGCTTGCAAGTGGGGACAGGCTGGTTGGTTAGTCAGTTGGGTGAAGCCGTTTTATGTTCCATGCTGACTGCAAGGACTTGGGGAAACGCCCTCGTATGCTCTGGTTGTGCTAACTGATGTGAGTTCCATTAATAGTCCATCTATTTTAGGCCATACTCAAAGACATAGATCCCTGTAACCACACTAGGTTATTTCATGCCTTGCCTTCACATCTTCATAGAGTTTTGCAGCTCCACAATATTAGCTATAAATGTCAATGTATCAATCATAGAATTGTAGAGTTGGAAGGAATCTCAATAGTCATTTAGTCCAACTCCCTGCAATGCAGGAATTTCAATTAAAGGACCTCTAGCAGATGGTCATCCAAACCTTCAATGAAGGAGACTCTGCCACTTTCTAAAGGAGTCCGCTCCACTGTCAAACAACTCCTACTGTCAGAAAGTTCTTCCTAATCTATCAACATATAGATGTGGTGATGCATCAATCACTGGGGGAATGGAAAGAGAAAATGATTTGTTTGTGTTACTGTATCTTGGTGGGTATAAGCTGTGTATCCAAACCATGGGGGACCACTAACTGTCAGGAGTTCAGCGTACACTCAAGTAGGACTCCGGCAGAGACACATGCCCGACTGGCATGTTCCCTCCCTCCTGGTCAATCGTTCAGGAGCTTCAAAAGCTTTCTCCAGCCCGAACATCACAGCGACCGATGCCAACAGACACCGGCACACACAGAGTCTTCACAGTTCGCGTGACAGACCTCAGCATTTTGGCTAATCTACTTTATTTATATATAAACACACACGGAGCACTGCAACGTGGCTCCCTCTCTCTCTAGCATCAGACAGCAAAGAGAAGGGAAAAAAGGACAATAGTCCCACTTCACGGAACACAGTAACACAAACATCCTGTCTCCGTCACTTCCCATCCCACTCTGTGGAGTCAAAACGTACACCATCATGTGATAGACAACAATCCCATGACTGCAAACATGGAGCAGGAATTCTAACCCCCAAGGTCCTCAGTTATTGGGCAGGTATATAAGGGATTAGATGGTTCCTGAGGTATCTTGGACCCAAATTGTTTAGAGGCTTGAAAATCAATACAGCATCCTTAAACCTGGTCCACTAGCATAGGGGCAGCCAATTCTCTTAATTGAGCAGTTAAATCTTGAATAACTGGCTGCACAGATGCTACTGCAGCTCTGGCACTGAATAAATAATGTCAGAAAATCAAAGTGTGGTACTTAACCATGCTTGGAAGTTGGCACTGTAGAATTTGATGGTATAAGTCCGGGAGTAGTTCCTATTAATCATTGCAGGCAACTGGCAACTTGCATGGAGGGAAGAGTGAATCTGTTGACTAGCAAGTAATAGCTTTTTCCACCGGTCTTGCCCCAGCTTCCAGCCCTGGAGCCCTCACAAGGAAGTTGTTTCCAGAGAAAGACTCTGTTTGCTCACAGGGGGTGGTTGCTTTCACCTGTGCTGCTCTACTTCCAGCCCAAGGAACCTTCAGAAGGCAGTTGCTGCCATGAGCATTGGGCGTATGTGCACTTTAATGAACTGAAGAGAGGGAAGGATTATGAGTCACGGCAGTTGCAGAGCATTTGTGTATGAACTAAGCAGCCTCGGACCAGTATACATGAAGGAGCATCTCCACCCCTATTGTTCTGCCCGTACACTGAAGTCCGAGGGCCTTCTGGCGGTTCCCTCAGAGCGAGAAGTAAGGTTACAGGGAACCAGGCAGAGGGCCTTCTCGGTAGTGGCATCTGTCCTGTGGAACACCCTCCCACGAGATGTCAAAGAAATAAACAGCTATCTGACTTTTAGAAGACATCTGAAGGCAGCCCTGTTTAGGAAAGCTTTTAATATTTGATGAATTGTTGTATTTTAATATTTTGCTGGAAGCCGCCCAGAGTGGCTGGGGAAACCCAGCCAGATGGGCGGGGTGTAATTATTATTATTATTATTATTATTATTATTATTATTATTATTACAGTGCTGGGTTTATTATTTGGCTGCTGTCAAGCCAATGTACCAACGTACCGCACTGTGATATAATATGAGAGGACACTTTCTATTATGGACCGGTAGAAAGAGGTCATCAATTGTTGTTTAACATTATTGGTCTTTCGCAAGACCCTGAGGAAATGGAGTCTCTGTTGGGCCATCCTAGCCACCTGATTTATATTGTTTTTCCAAGTGAGGTCTTCACTAAGGTAAACTCCCAGGAATTTAAAGGAAGAGACTTTCTCCACACAGCCTGTTAGTTTCTGTTTGCCACTGAGCAGCTGCTTGGAGTCACAGGACCCTGTTTACATTCCAGAGACCTTCCAGACTGTTGGAAGTGTTACCATAAAGCAGCAATGCTGCAGCAAGCAAAGGCTCTAGCAGCTCAGTCAGCTGCTTGTGGCTGCAAAGCCAAACAGGATGTGTGTGACTGTTGCCATGGGAACAAAGGGGCAGTCCATTCTCCTTATTGAGCACCGGATGTGAGCTCAGTGTGAGTTATATGACCTGTACAGGATGTACATGGGTGGAGTGAGTTTCTCTCTGTTGTTTGTTGAAGAGTGCAGACATCTTTATCTGTATGGCTGCTAAAGACAGAAATAAAGACATGTAGATACGTTTCTGTCTGAGTCTGATTCCCCTCCCTGGGGAGCAGGGAGGAGGGAGAAGCAGTGGTGTCTTTTTCTCACAGTCTGGGAAAAATCGCCGACACAGACCTCGCATGTTTCCTGCCGGGAGTCGCAGGGGGAGGTCAAAGGAATTCAGCCGGTGCCTAGAAGAGGTAGGCACATTCCTCTGACCGAGGCAGAATTCCAACAAATGGTAGCAGACCTGCTGGTTTCTTCGATCCATGGGAGTCTGCATCAAGAGTAGCAGAGCTACTGTATTCATCGCTCCATGGAAGCCTGAAGTGAAAGGCTGGTCCTCT
Source organism: Podarcis gaigeae (assembly GCF_964106915.1). Taxonomy (NCBI): domain Eukaryota; kingdom Metazoa; phylum Chordata; class Lepidosauria; order Squamata; family Lacertidae; genus Podarcis; species Podarcis gaigeae. The sequence continues at coordinate 109,846,877 of NC_139679.1, forward strand.
GCAGCCAGAAGCTGACCAGACGAAGCTGACAGCCAAGCCACGGAGCCCAAGGTATGAGATTTGCGGGCTTAAAAGTGTGAATGCAGATTGATTCATTCTCTGCTTCACGGGGAGCAGCGTTTGGGAAAACAGCTCCAAGTGAGAAGAGGCCTGCATTCCAGACATTCTTGTG